>NC_138910.1:59603668-60990599 GCF_965231255.1 Vanellus vanellus
GGCTGAAGAGAGCAATATTCAATGGTCATTCCCAGCTCCACTTTATCACCCTCTGGTAGAGGATTCTACTTACCAGGATAGTGTTACTAAACATCTAAATTTCCCAGAATTGATCTTTTTTTTATGTCTGGAAATTCTGTCTCAGTACAAGCTATGGCCCTGCTGCTAACTACTATTTACTTTAGAAATAAAGGATCATGAGGTTCTTCTGACGCAGGGAAAAATAGACAGACGTTAAAATTTGCTCTGTGTAATTTCTATCTTGTCAAGCTGGCTCAACAAGCTAAATGAAACTGTTTTGTTGTGATTACTGTACACAAAGAGCTAACCTCTCCCCTTGAAATACAAGATTAAACAGTGAAATACTGACAAAAGTAGCAGATCTCCAACGTATTATATCAACGATGTGGTCACATCCAGTTCTGCTGACACAGAAAATAATGAAAGGGACCCCGAGCCCAAACCAAACTGGTTAAACACACAGTTGACCACCTGCTGGAAGAGTGGTGGTCTCAGCTAGCAGGGGACAATGAGCAGTGACAGGGACTAAGCTCTCCTCTGAGATCACCTGCTCCTGGAACAGGGGGTATGACCACAGACTGCCTTTCCCCTAACTGGCATCCCCAGCATTTCTTCAGGCATCTTACTGGAAATCTGCCTGATACACGCTGATGTGAAGGGAAGGCGGGCCAGGCTCACTGTTGCTTTGCGGTGATGGCTTGGGAAATGAGATCAAGATGATCACCTGCTGAATTTTAACACTGGTGTTTCTCTTTAGTCTGTCATCTCACATTCACTGATGCTTCCAAGATCTCTGTGGTATCATAAATACACACAGAAGTATTCAGAACATTAAAGCAAAGGTCCCAGAGAGATCCTACAGCTGAGTTCATGCAGCCTAGGTGAAAAAATGGGAAGTTCAGTTACTAGAGGGTGAAAAGTGACAACATTAGCTCTCCTTAGGAAGACTGTAAAAAAGAACTGAGTTTAAAAAGAAAAGAGACAACTGTGTACCAGCAAAAAAAAATGTTTTCTTCCCTCTGTATTTCACTGTATTTCCAAGAGACAGGGGTGGTACGCAACAAAGGTAAGACAGGGAGGAGTAGGCAAAGGGAGCATTAATGAGAGATATTAAGGAACAGAAAAGCAAATGGAAGGAAAAGAGGGTGTAGGACAAAGCATATTCTGGTTTGTGCAGCATGTTGAAGGTAAAAACAAGGAGAATGATATGGGGAGTAGGTGGGAAGTCAATAAATGGGTTCAAGATGCTGAAAGGAAAAGTATTTAAAATAGAAGATTATGGTGATGATTTTGGCAACAACACCTGAGACTAGAGCGGGAAAAAATCTAGCCAGGGGAAGGCAAGAGTTGTCAAGGAGATGATGAGGATGAAGCAACAACACAGCAAAACTAAAGACAGTAACAGGACTAGGTTGCCATCACACTAGCGAGATTTGAATCTACTTTGCTGGGATGTAACTTTTGGCTTCTGTGGCTAATGTGGATCTATGTCAGGGCAAAAGACACTATTCTTTAGTGATACCCAGATTTATGCTTTTATAAAAGAAGAAATTCCCCTTTTGGTGGTGCCTCAACACTTTGTGAAAATAGAAGCAAGGAACTGGAAAAGTGTGTATTTTTTCAGTTAGTGGATAAATTTCCAGTAGGACAGATGCATATAGGTTTGCTATTTGTTCAAAGGAATGAAATGCCACCATATGTACAACAAAATCTCAGTTTGCAACAAAGATGGTGAATTTTCACTTGTTTGAAATTGAGGAATGCTAGTGACAACATTACATTTTTTGCAACTGCACCAAAATTAGTAGGTTAGAACAACTATTGCTGTCTCCTATACTTCTTCCCTTATTTTAGTCACTGTGGTTCCAGAGGTGCTGAATCAGCCCTTCTGGCTAAAAATTCAAAGCCTGCAAGAAGCAAAAACTATAAAACCTTACAGCTAATAACGAAGGTCTTGGGTCTAATCCTACAAACACGCATGTAGGTAATTTTACTTGCATAGTGAATCCCATTTACTTTTCTGGGATTATTTCTGTTACTAAAATTCCTCATGTATGTAGGAGTTTAGAAACCTGGACCTGTTCTTCACTTTTTTTGCCATGTGCTGGCAGTGTTTTAGTGAGGGAGACACTTAAAAATGATCCCAGACAGGAGCTTAAAAAAGTCCAAAGGGAGCAATTAAGAAATGGGCAAAGCACTGCAACAATTAGGATAGCAAGGTTTGTTCTATAACTAAAGCTGGTGACTTCTGTAGGAGCTATATAAATGCACTGAGAGCCCTTTTAAACTTCTGCTCAGTCCCTTCCCTCCTTTTCACAAATGAATAGAGCCATTCATTTCAATGGAACATTTGTCTGTGTGGGTCTGGAAAGCTGTCGGAGCAACTCGCGCAGCTCCAGGTAGCAAATGGTTGTAGAATCCCGAATGTTAGACAGCTTGTAATACTAATCTGGATGGCCTCAGTGCAAAATAAAGTGGCTCAGTAGACATCAACTACTACAAAGACTAAAATAAATTAAATGATTGGCCATACTAAATAATTGGGTACTTCTAACAGATTAGAAAAAAGAATCAAAGAATTGATCTTCCTTTGCCTAGGCCAATGTACAGCAGTATTGGCAGAGATGGAAAAAGGCACATGAGTTCTAAGTGTTGATGTCAAGAAAGAAAATGAACGTAAGGAAGCCCATCATTAAGGATTCAATATAGCATTCATTAAAACAACAAAACCGATAAAACTAAGTGCTTACACACTCAAATTGATGCACACCCAAATTGAAAGGCCCGACTCTTTTGCCACCATATGCACTTTACTTCCACAGCCTCAGTATCAGTTATAAAAAGGATCTGATGAAATACTCTTTAGTATCTGAAAAGACATGCCAAGGATTAACATGACTAACTCATGCAGTGGAACACAGGACACCTGTAAATTTATGATATTTATTTGTCTAATGGCTTGCTCCTCACAAGCTCTGCCAGTCTCCCATCTAGTTAAGATTTCATCATGCTTTCAGAGCCGTGAATAACTCCCTCTCATCTACCCATCATTGCCTCTATTCAATTTGTCCCTCTCTGGTCCCATCTCTTTTGGCAGCCCATACACAATGTTTGCCACTTCAACTCAGGCTAGCCAGGGCGGGTGTGTTTGGTTTTTTATGCGGCTCCCAATTCTTAAGAGTTATCCAAAAGATAGTTCCTCCCTGACATACCCTTCAGCAAAGATGATAATTAGTGAAGTAGAGAGACAACTAAGGAATAATTTTTAAATTGAAAAAAATAAAAAAGGCCATAACAAACCATAGCAAGGTCAATGCCTGCTTAATCATTCAACTTATGTTGATTTTTTTTTTTTTTTTTTCTGTTATCCCATGGTTTCCCTTCTGCCTGGGTAGTTCTTAATACATTGCTGACCTTACCAGAGAAAAATATTAAGAGCACATTTTGGAATAGCTATGGTTCTTGAGCTATTCCTTTGCATAGGAATAATTCCCCTAATACTTGATTACCCCCTAAGGAGGTGTATTTAAGACCCATGGAACACAAAATTTGACATCTGCATAGAAATAGCAAAAATTTTTTTTTTTTTTCTTACCAGACTTTGGTTACATGGGTACTGTATGTGTCCATCTCTTTCCGACATAGAAAAGTACCTGTTTGCAGTGAGAAATTACGCATTTTATTTACAGCTGGATTTTACTGGAGCAGGTTTAAGTAGCTTCCAGCTGTCTTTGTGAGGACTTGTCAGAACTTTCCTCAGAAAGGAATCTAGAGATATTCAGGAAATAGTAACAGCTTTAATAAATCATAAACTGCAACTTGTGAAAGCTGAAACTACACAGTAGCATGAGGTTGAAGGAGGAGGGGGAGAGAGAGAGAAACAGGAGGCAGAGTATGACTTAGGTTAAAAAAAAAAAAATTAACTATAACACCTCCTGTTGTGTAAAATGACTCAAAAGGGCAACAATTATTTCGAAAATTTTGCTAGGGCACAAAGCTGATGACACCAAACATCCATCTTTGCCACAGGTGAGCAGGTAATGTTTTGCCTCACATCTCCCAATGAATGCTTCTTTGGGTATGTACATATACTTTCATACACAGCTGTATGAAGCTCTCATCTTGGAGAAGATATAGGTATTTACAGAAAATGAACTGTAAAAAAACCCAACAAAGTCAAAACAGTCTTATTATAACAAAAATTAACATATATTTTTAGGGATGTACTTTGCCTGAAGTTCTTACTTTCAAATGTCCTCAGTCTCTTGCTGGCTCAAGAACATCTTACAAAAACAGGAAATATCTATAGTTCCTAGTGAGAGGCCAGAGCCAGCTCACAGGGTACACATGAAGAAGTGTGAGTGCTACAGGCTATTGTGGACTCTGTTGCAGTCCCATTTGCACATTGCAGAGGGAAAAGCGATTTGTTGCTGGGGTACTCCAGAATATCTGATAAAATATCGTTGCTTTGTATCAACGACTTGCTTTTAAAATTCTCTACTGGTATGCTCAGAATATGAATGAAGTTACTAAGATGTAGCTTTAAAAAAACCTCGATGAAAATGAACCTTTATAAACCAAGTAAGAAAAGAAAATTCTTTTTCTGTTTATTAAATGACAGCCAGGAGGTCAGATTCAGTTATCCCCACGTAACCCCACTGAACTTGCTCAATGGGGTCGCAGTGCTGCAAGCCAGGGCAGAGCTTAGCCCAACGTGTAAATTTCAGGAAGAACAAACCTTCGTTACAGAGCTCAAAAGAATCCTTGTCCTCTCTGAAGGAAAGGTATAAAGGGGTGCTTGTTAAGACTAGTCAACACAGTCCACTTTCTGGAAAAAGAGGGGGGATCTTGGTAAGAACCTGAGGCTCTCATACCCAGCAAGGCAAAATTTCTCCAGGAGAAAAAATAGCCAGCTAGAATTTTAAAGAACACTACATGCTCTGTACATCTTTATAATTGTATGACACATTCCTACGGGATGGACTTTCTGCGGGAAATATCAACAGCTGTGTAACTGACACTATCATATAGTCCTTTTAACTCTTCACATCTTTCCTCTTTAACGCAAAATTCATTATTTTCAGAACTCAACATGCAAGGTATTTTTTTTACCAAACCGTAAGTTGTGCTAGTATCATCTCATTATCGGCATTAGTCCCGTTTATTCCAAATCCTAGAAATTGCGGTAAACTGTCTCCTATATCACTCCAAAGGAAGAAAGAAGCAGTGTGCTTGTGTGTGTGTGTGTGTGTGTGTGTGTGTGTGTGAGGAAGAAAGAAAGAGAGGGGAGAGGTCTTTTGTATGGCATTGAGAGAAAATCAGATTTATTTAAGGAATACTGAAGTCATCTTACATCTGTAGGTGTCTGTAGATCTGACATAAAACCAGGAGTGGATGATACCCTATTTTACTTAGTATTTAGCCACCCTCACAAAGAAAGCCCATGCTCTCACCATGTCAGTCATATGGTCTTGATTATTGCCTAGAAAATGCGTAGGTGAGATCCCTTCATAGGTTCAATAGTACAGCCCCTGGGCACCCTGTATTGACCATGCAGGATGCTGGACCACGGATAAGGATTCCAGTTTGTCACAGCTGCTGCCCTTGCTCCCGTCTGCCTGAGAGGGCTTGTTGTCAGGAAATCTGCAGTCTCACTCCCTCCTCCTCCCCATCAGCACCGAGTTCAGAGGC
This sequence comes from Vanellus vanellus, assembly GCF_965231255.1. Taxonomy (NCBI): domain Eukaryota; kingdom Metazoa; phylum Chordata; class Aves; order Charadriiformes; family Charadriidae; genus Vanellus; species Vanellus vanellus. The sequence goes on from NC_138910.1 coordinate 59,609,381, forward strand.
TTCATGGGTTTGTGACATGCAGACTGTAGGTGGGATTGTAGGGTTGCATGGAGGCAGGCTCTTTTTTTTCCCCCCATTTTGTCCCAGTGTAGACACAGTGTGACATTTTCATTGTTTCTTGGGCTCTGTGTGCCTGCAGAGGGGGCCAGAGAATTTAGCAGTCTCTGACTACCTAATCCCAGTGAATGTCTCATTTTAGAAAGCCTCTGAAGTATATAATACTTTGAACAGAGACAATGGGAAACACAATGTAATTTAATGTTTTGATAAAGTATTGCCCTCTAAGGCAATCTGCTCATCATGGTTTTTCAATTTAGTAATTCACTAGCCATTTTCAGTGCTCCGGACTCTGAAAAAACCACTGATTTTTCTTGTTATCAGTGGTTTGTATTTTTCACCTCAACTTTTGTGGAATGTGTACCAATACAGTCTTAACGACCTTTGGAATTTTAAAGAGTTTTGTCAGAAGTTAAATGCAATATGACTTTTCCAAAACAGCATGGAAAAAAGAAAAGAGGAATCAAGATCCATCTGTAAATTCTCCGTGTACCACAGTCATTTATTACTTCATACTGAAATTTGAAATATGAGAACAAAGCAGAGGCAAAGCCAAATAGAAAAGCCACACCAGAAAGGAACATCTGCAAAATTCTATGAAAAAATGCACAAATGTTATGAATTAAACCTTTTCTGGCTTTCCTTACAGCTGCACAACCTCACACTCAGCAAGACAGGAAGGACTATTGAAATATTTCCTATTCAATCTTAAGAAGCAGAAGCCCATACCATTTATTGGAAACACTAAATAAAAGTCTAAGTGCTGGCACACTCAAGAAAATGTAACAGCTGATAAAGAATAAAAATGGGAATCATAAAATGCAATATAAAATGCATGTAATTTCAACTTTCATCTTTAACTCAGTCTTTACTATGGCTACAATTGATTTTGCTAATAAGTCTTAAGGACCAATGAAGAAGATGGTGCAACTCACACTGAGAGGCCATACAGAAATTTTTCCAAAACCCATTTTTGATTGGAAAACAACAGCTTGTGGAAAATGAAAGTGCTCATAAGAACAAGCGTGTTCCTGTCACTTAATTTTGGTAAAGAATCCTATGGAATTCTAAAAATAACAACGTGCCTTTTCAAATACTTCTTTTGACATACCAAGTCATTATTTTAGAAAAAAAAAAAACAAAACCAAAAAACAAACAAAAAACACCCCAAAGAAACAACAAGGTTGAAATGGTAAAAATTCAGAAGCCATTTACATTTATCTGAAAACTCTTTCAGTCTGTTGGGTTATGGACCTTTTCCAAAGTTAAGGCTTGTCTTAATGTTTAGGAAAGGAAACCTCAAAAATCTGGAGAAATATCCCAGATAAACTGCTTCACAATCAGTAACTGGCTGCTTACACTGAAATACGGTCTGCACCACTGAATTCAGTGTGAGAAGGACTGGGAGTCAAAATAAGATAAAAATTTCTAGCCACAGAGCAGATACTACAGGGCAAAGCATATTTCAGGAAGATTTTCATTTGGCAGAATTCTAGATTGCATGCTTGGCGATTTGCAGATTAGTGTAAGAAAATTAATACAGATATTTCTCTTATCAAGCATGTAACATTCCTCAATGCTGTCTCTAATACCAGCATGATTATTATTTTATTTTGGCAAATACTCATTTGAAATTCTTCTTGTCCAATATATTACCGATTTCCATACTGTAGGATTTTGCTGGCAGGTTTTGCGTAAATGCAAATGGCTGCACCTTGCATCCAAAAGAAAGGAGTTTGAAAAGGAATGTGATACCACTGAAATATGCTGTGAAACCTCTCTTTCTGCAGTGGAGAATGAAGAGTTGCTCATACAAAGTCTTCTACCAAAGGACCCCCCAGACATCACAGCTGCCATAGCATTTCCCTTGTGAAACGCCCTGTGAAACTGTGCTTTGAGTTTTCCTTCATTATACTTTGCTTTAGGGACCCTTAAGCAAGAAAATATCTTGTTTCCACTAACTGTGTAGAAACCGGAGACATATCTACTATCTTTCTAGCTAGATGCGCTCTAAGGAAAGCTATACTGGAAAATAAATGCTGAGGCTGGGAGACATGTACCAGTAGACACAAACATTTCTTTATGCTTACATATACTCTCACTTACAGTTTTGCAGGTAAAACCGGAATGTATTTATAAATAAAATACATTACTTTTCCCCAAAGCTAAAGCTATTCTGAAAGATATTGCTGTTTCTTGAAATGACACTGAAGTGACAAGCAACAAGAAGAAAAACTCCCTACTGTCAGATAGACTTTATACAAGGTGAACACTACGTGTTTGTGTTAAACATTTTATACCTTTACCCTTGCTATTAAATACAGTGAATGATGTATTTGTATATAAGTTCATGGTTTTGACAAAAATAGATTTTTTTGTAAGCCAAAGGCTGGGTGTTACATTTACAAAGATTAAGTTGTTACCAACAACGGAAGCACATGTCCACGTCAAAGAGTAAGAATCTTTCTTGAAAAATGAAGCTGATAAAAGATTGATAAAAGCATGCATCAAGTGAAAGCGAAGATTTGCGGGACCAAAATAATTAAATACAGAGAGAGCACACCAAGTATTTTTTACAGCATTTTAAAATCACGCATAGAAACGAGCTGCCTGAGAGGACGCAGGCTGGGCTGTGTCACTGTCCTTTCCATCACAGAAAGATGGGAGAGCATGTTTGTAAGTGGTTATCAACACCCTAAAAAAATCCAACCCCCTGTTTCCTACCTCTGACTTACTCTTTCTTTAAACACTCCATCCCTGGAGGTGTTCAAGGCCAGGCTGGAGGTGACCTTAGGCAACCTGGTCTAGTGGGAGGTGTCCCTGCCTATGGCAGGGGGGTTGGAACTCAATGATCTTCAAGGTCCTTTCCAACCTAAATCATTCTATGATTCAATGATTCTAAACCTAAACTCACTGGGGTACAGCAGCACAGTGGTCCTGTGCCAGTTAGACCACAGGAGGAATGGAAACACTAATTGAAAAGGACAGTTATATTCAAGCCTATAAAGAACCATACGTCAAAGCTGCAGATAGTAGTGACACCTTTGTCACCAGCTGTTAGTCATGTTTCAGCCTTTAAACCTTTATATATATAGCCAGGGTTGCAGTTTCATGATATTAAAATATTTCTAAAATCCTGGAGTAGAAGTCTGTATTACAAACACATGAAAATGTGTATAAAGTGCATAAATTGAAATGTTCACATTAATTTTCACAAATAGGGACTTCCCTTAGCTGGCGCATGGGTTTATATGCTTTGTGGTCAGGGTAAAGAGAATCGCTGTCTGTATTTGCAGCTCAACTTGGCACTGAAGTAGCAAATAAACTTTGCTCGTGGCTGCTTTCCAAAGCAAACAGAACTTTTATCTCTACTTGAAACTTTTATTAAAACAATGGATAACCCATCTAGTATTTATAAATTCCTTCTGTCCTGCACTAACATGGACTATAGAGAAGGATAATTTGGATAATTAGCTCAAAATGAAACCCAGGACAGAGGAAAATGTGTGCATAGTGCAATGTGTTAGGGTAAAAAGGTGGTCAGATCTTGTGCTCCCCTGTTCACCCTCTTAACTCTACAGTCTCCAGAAAAGGAAACTTGACTCAGCTACAGTTCTCCTAGGAACCCTGCTCTGGCGTGGCTCCTTTTCTTCCACTCACAGTGAACCTCCTTTGAAAAGTCATAATCTGCCCTGGAATCTGGTTTTGTATTTTGAGTCAGAAAAATACTAGCTCATTCTTCTATTTATTCCACCATATGTGATGTACATTTTTTCTGACACTACCAAGTATATTTAACACCCCAATAAAGGTATTGGGATCAACTTTTTGAATACTTAATTCTTACATAAAGCTTGGACACTTCTGTATATAGAAAGAGCATTTACTTAAAGTTGGATCCTTGATATTCAATGCTGGTCATATACTGTTCACATAAAAACTTTATTTTAATACTCTTAGAGTAGCTGGAAGCATTTTTCAACAAAGGACCTCACTCAGGGTGACATATTTGGTGAACAGGCTTTCCATATAATTCTTCATGAGCCTGTACTGTACTACTGTATACTGATAATGTACGTTAGAGCTGTTGCACTCAGCACATGTTTGTAAGTGGTTATCAACACCCTAAAATATGTTCCACCAACAGAAGTACTTCAAGCTGAGAAACTGCTTGCCATTAATCATACATTATAAAAAAGAACCCTGTTTTATCTACCAATCCGCTGAAAACCAGTTTATATATCTACTATTACTGTGAGAAAGTAGTGAAGCTGAAATAAATGCTATCGTGCTATGAAACTGAAGTAAAAAGCAAACTCACAGTTTTGTGGGCAAATGAGAAAGATTTTAGAGAATGCCAACTATACCTTCTTGGCTTCTGTTCCTTTAACCAAACAAACCCAGGCATTTCAAGCGCAGGCAGGCATCATTTTCTTGGAGAGGCAGATTGTCTGAGCAACACTCAATTTTGTAGCACACGTGCTCCCTTTCACATGGCAGAGGAACTGCAACCAGTCTACCCAGCAGCCTTGTTACACTGCAGCTGTACCAGCCCCTGTCAAACACAGTATTTGGGGATGGAAAGACCCGCTAGGTCTATTGGTTTGTAAGAGCAGGATATTTCCTTCATTCCTCGTCCAGGTCATTTGGAAGGACAAGAAAATTTCCAAAATCTCACATTTTTCTCCAGAATGCTCTACTATTTTAATCTGTCACTTTTCTCTTATTGTGCAAAAATTAGTAATTTTTATTCCAGCTATTGCCCACAATAGCAGAGTCAGCACAAAGTCTTTGATGAGTACAGTACTCCAATGCTTTTATTACAAAATATCATTTTTCAGCATGGTGCATTCCTGCTTACATGCGTGCTACCGTGTTCCTGTTGCTGGAAGTCATAGAATCATAGAACGGTTTGTGTTGGAAAGGACCTTCATCTGAGAAGAACACTGTTATAGAAGATGAGAGGTAGGCAGAAGCACAGCCACACTGGTCTGGGCATTACTGGCTACGTAGCCATGGCAAAACTCAAGAACCTACATAAAAAGCTACTCAGATAATTGGATGTTAGCCTGAGGAGGTATCTGTGGTGCCATGACAGCACAGGCAGCTCAAAACTCTGGCATTTATCTTTTAAACATGACCTAATTGCCATTTCTTCAATTAGTGATAACACTGTTTTAACCGGACCTTATATATCAAGCTGTTACTTATGGCAGCTGGATAATGTCTGCTCCCTGTTCATGATGATGAACTGTCTCAAGTTAGAGAAAATTTTTCTCGTATGACAGTTCCTGTGGAGCATTTGCCTTAGTCTTTCTGTCCTGTGCACTAGGAAGAAGAAGGGCAGCTTGCAGAAGGATTTGTTTTGCCTTATCTGCAGCCCGAGTCAGATTCTCCAGGAGGAACTGAGAAGCAGAAAGGGACCCAGGGGTTACAGCAGCATCGCTCAATACCCCGGTGCCTCTCTATATGAACACACTTAATTTCAGACCTCCATTCGGGACTAGATTTATAAGGATGCTCCAGCCCTTTGGGTCTCAACTGAAAATAACTAAAAGATTCAGGGGCAGAAATAATATAGGACTGACACAACTTCCATTAGAAAACTTTAACATAAAAGAGTTTGTGAAGAGAGGGATTTTCCTTCCACTATCAAGGGGAGAATTGCACTTCTTTCATCATCCCATGATTAATGCAATCAAAAATTACCATTGAATGTCATGCATGGATATATAGAAACAACAAAAGGCGTTGCCTCAGTTCCCCTCTTTTGTGCACAATGTACAACTTCTGTTGTCTTTTTTCCTTTTTGTTATGGTATTTCCAATCCTGAATGAAAGAGCTTACAGATATATAAAAAGATCTGGATAGAAATATAATACCTGCAGTTTTGTAATTTGTCATTTCTAAAAACCCAAAACACCATGCTTAGCCTTTTTAAATTGAAATCTTCAGTTATGCCCTGACCACAAAAACATGCTTATGCTATCATGTGGATCCCAGCAATTACAGTTTTTTTCTATGATCTTAACTGTATAAAATCTCCAAACAGTTATTTTGGACAAAACATATTTCTATGTTGTTATTAAACCTTTTAAGATCACTTTCTATGAATTTTATTATGTCAAAATAAACAGGTTGGTATTTCAGAGGGGGTTAAAAAGCAGGTAATTTAAAGAACTTGATGGTACCTGATTGACTTTGTTTTGAAGAATGCATTAGTAGGCAACAGTCTTAAATTAATGCAAGTATCTAAGTAACGTCTGGTCAGCCTGTGGCCATTTATGTCCTGTGCATATAGATATTTCATCTCTAAGCTGCTCTAGAGGAGAATCCTCAGTGCTATGAAGTATATCAAGCTCCATCGTCTCTGGATTCAGCTTGGATTCATTGAGGTTTGTCACGCTTCTGCCAGCTAAGATTAGAGACCTCTGGTTTTAGGTATTTTTTTCATATATGTTATACTTCCTTGTCGCTTACTATTATTCCTTAATGCTGAGTTCCTGCTGTAGTCTGGGTCATCAAATGGATATTTGCTAATGTATCTGTGTAGATATACACACCATAGATTGATTTAGCAAAACAGTGGTAAATTTTTTTGCAAAATCTTCATTTAAAATTTCATGTGCTTCAAATCATGGCAGGGTATAGGAAAACTGGAAAGAAGCCTTAAGAAAGTAGTTTAGCAGGATGCTTGGGTACCTACCTAGCATTATATATTAACAGTTTGAGAAAAAATATGTATATTTTGAGAAAGAATTTAAGAAAAACAGAAAAATTTCTTTTATTCATGTTTCACTAGGTGAGGTTTGCAGGTAAAAACAGAAGAGAAATTAAAATTAGCATTATTCTGACTCTAGATTTGTGTGGCATGGAACCAAGAGCAGAACATAGCAGCAACAGAGAAGATACCGAGGTTTCTTCCAACAAAAGTTACATCTGCTAATATTTATGGCATGAGCTTTTATTTCTTATGAAATCTGTATCTACTCACCCCATTTTTCCCTGAGGGAACTTTTTGCTTTGGTGATGACAGATTTGTTTAAAGAGAGATTTCACCTCAGTAAGCAAACAAAATCTGCATTTGATAGGTGTAATGCAAGAAAGCAGGGAAGATCTAGTTTTCCTCACTTGGCAATGATCTTTTTAGAGGAAAAATGCATACATTTTTCTTTGACCAGGGCACTCATATTATTATGGCTTACTCAAGCAAGTGCTTGACTAAACATGAATATCAATGAACAAACCTAGGACAAATATCAAGCTATGCTTTTTCATGCAGAGTCATACCAGTTCATTTGTTGACCTGTATTCTTTTTTTTTTTCCAGAGTTTGACTGTAAGCAGCTGTCCACGTTTCATCCTAATCATTTTTTTAACTTGTATTACCATAAACAAACCTTGATACATTTATTCAGGCTGGAGTATTCCATAATTTTTTCTTATCAAAAAATCTCTTCTTCAAACAATAGGCCTGAATTTTGCTTCAGTATTGTAAATAAATTCAGCTAAATGTTACATTTGAGCAGTATAAAATTCCACATATAAATAAAGAGCATGCAGCAACACATGACACATAAGATTTTGGAATAGCAATGTATTCCTTCATATACCACTTTACTAAAGATTAATACATTTTTTGTTTAAAGGTTTTCAACATACTGCCTTCTGTTTGAAGTTTATTCCCGCAAAAAAACAAACAAACAAAAAAAACAGTGTCTGTTTTGTACTTTGGTGTATAGAAGATGATAGGGGCAGGATTCCACCTACCCCTGCAATTCCCATCCCATCAAAGACTGGATACTGGAAACTCTGGTTTTTTAATTACCAGTGAAATCCTTCAGATCACAGAATGTGTTCTGGGTCAATCTCTTTTTTTTTTTTTTTTTTTTGGATGAAAAGAAGCAACATAGGTCTGTACAAAATTATGGCGCCCTTTTTTGTGACTATTATTTCTAATTCCAGCTGAATTATGGATCCAAGTCTAGAAGCAGTGTTCACACATATAAGTCAAATAAAGGAAGAAGATTTATGAAACTGGTTGAGTGACGTAGGACCATAAATGCATTTAACTTCCAGTATCACAAAACTCATCAAATAGAGGTTCATTCTGTTGGTATCTGATTCTATAAGTTTCTGAGTTGTGAGTAAATATATCTGATTTCTGGGGGAAATCATGTGTTTAAACAATACAAGCTGTGCTCATAAATAACTGAAAATAATATATTCAAATGCAAACAGGAGGGGGCAGTTGCTCAGAAATTTTGGTGTTTCTGACTCAACTAGTTTGGGCTGAGACTTTTCTTGGCCTTGTTCTTTTAGCAACGAATTCCCATTAAAAATCCTGGGCATCTAAAAAGTGCAAGGATGTCAGATTTGGTGGCGTTAGTCTTACATTCAGTTGTCAGCCATGTTTGAGACAGATATAAATGTAATGGTAGTCCCGTGGTAGTGCAGCACATTAATGACCTATCCAATCAGTCAAGAGTGGTATGAGATCACTGATAAAGCAAGCACAACAGATTAATTAGATAAGATCCTAAAATGCATTTTGCCTTTTAAGAAAAGCCTCTGTCTTCCTCATCAAGCAATGCCAGGAGAAACTATTTCAGATGGTGGTGTGGTTAATGCATACTTTCTCAATGTAGTAGCTGTTCTGTCTTTCCTGTCATGAGGATATATGGATTTCATTTTGTCACTCTATTTAAGACTGAGAGCAGTTGGAATGTTCTATCTGTTTTCATGGAGGCAGAACAAGGTCTTTATTGGAAAAAGGAACCTTATTTGCACCTTTTAAAAAAAAATAAAATCTAAAAAAATTGCAGAATAGAAAATTTTAGATAAATTCCTCTTAGCCTTTGACACTTAGTCTACATTCCCCTCATCTTCCAAGGCAGATTTAATCAATAGTTCTCTTTGCCGTGTACTGGTAAATGTCTGCATATTTTATAAGCCACAGGCATCCAGGAGAGAGTGAAGGAACAAGCAGTACCTGGTTAAGAGAGAAAATAGCAAGTGTTTATGAAAGCTACGATGAAGGTTTTCATGCGGCACAGTTTATCCAACTGTGAAAATATTAGTTGGGGTATTACTGAGCGGTTGCTCAGAGCTCTTTTGGCTGCTGCCCAGGATAAATGGTCCAAGCAGAGGAGCTGACTGCAGGTTAGTTACATATAGAGAAGACACAAAGAAACATGAGAAACATGACTCAAGAGAGAGCAGCATGTGGGTTGAGAGATTAATCCAGCATTCCCTGAGTTATTTTTCCCTGTGCCCTGCTCCTCGGTGTACTCTACTCTTCTTACCCCCTTTCTCAACTAATCTTACCTCGCACTCTCCTACGGGCTTACACCATCTACAGTTGCAAATATTATCACATATCTTTCTTCAGGATGGTCTTTGGTTTGTGAGACAGTGGTATAACTGGTAAGAAAAATTACTGTCACAAAAGGAGGGCACAGGGTTCAACTATATCACCACACCTTTTCACTGAAAATATTATTTTAAAATCATAGAATCACAGGGTTGGAAGGGACATCTGGAGATCATCTAGTCCAACCCCCCTGCCAGAGCAGGGCCACCTTAGAGCAGGTTGCACAGGAACACGTCCAGGTGGGTTTTGAATGTCTCCAGAGATGGAGACTCCACCACCTCCCCTGGGCAGCCTGTTCCAGTGCTCTGCCACCCTCAAGGTAAAGAAGTTCCTCCTCATGTTTAGGTGGAACTTCCTATACTCAAGTTTGTGCCCGTTACCTCTTGTCCTGTCACTGGGCACCACCAAAAAGAGCCTGGCCCCATCCCCCTGGCACCCACCTTTAAGTATTTATAAGCATCGATCAGGTCCTCCCTCAATCGTCTTTTTTCCAGACTAAAGAGACCCAATTCCCTCAGTCTTTCTTCATAAGAGAGGTGTTCCAGTCCCCTAATCGTCTTGGTAGGCCTATGCTGCACCCTCTCCGGCAGTTCCCTGTCCTTCTTGAGCTGGGAAGCCCAGAACTGGACACAGTACTCCAGGTGCAGCCTCACCAGGGCAGAGTAGAGGGGGAGGATGACCTCCCTCAACCTGCTGGCCACACCCTTCTTGATGCACCCCAGGATGCCATTGGCCTTCTTGGCCACCAGGGCACATAGCTGGCTCATGGTCATCCTGTTGTCCACCAGGACTCCCAGGTCTCTTTCCACAGAGCTGCTCTCCAGCAGGTCAGCCCCCAACCTGTACTGCTGCACGGGGTTATTCCTCCCCAGGTGCAGTATTCTACACTTGCCCTTATTGAATTTCATAAGATTCCTCTCCGCCCTACTCTCCACCCTGTCCAGGTCTCTCTGTATGGTGGCACAGCCTTCTGGTGTGTCAGCCACCCCTCCCAGCTTTGTGTCATCAGCAAAATCCCAGAAAAAAAAGCAAATATGGCTTTTTCCTTCATATGACATCTCCCTCAAGCACACTTCCACAACTTTTTCTGCACTCTGAACATAATTCTCACGTGTGATTCAATTGAAAGTTTCCATCTCAGACGGTCTTTCTGCACTCATCAATACTTCAGACTCTCCACTGAATGCCCCTCTGAGACCTTGCCAGTCATCCCATTGCTGTTCTGCACTGTGCTCAAAGAACAATTTGAATGAGATTTATTTCAGACAAAGTTAGAATGAATTTGTTTAGCTGTCCTGACAGGCTGGAAAGATCTCTGTGTTCTAGGATACTCCTTTGTATATTAGCTTTTCACCCTGTTTGGGTCCGGCTGAACACCTTTATACAAGGCCAGTATTTTGCCACAATCTAGTAAGCAATATTTAAAAAGACTGTAACTAAATTACACCCTAAAACCAAAAATCAAGCAGACATATCCTGAAATCCACATGGAATTGGATGCTCTTGTTTGCTCTTGATTTTATAAGCAAACTGCTCAGGTACCATTCAAGGTAAAAGAACATGAAACATTTGGTACCTTTGGGTTATTTTCATTGTCATGTATGTCATATAATGTTCTTTTGTTGTTTAAGATTTCAGAAGCAAGCTAGAGATCATCCATTACTGCTTCCAATCCATCCACCATCTCTAAAATATTAGGTATAGCATCCTTAACTGCTGAAGTAATATTGCACAGAAACCACAGAAATATAACCTACCACAAAAACAGTTGAACTTTTGCAGCATTCAGGACATGTTCTGCTCAGCGCTTTTCATACCACAGAAATATACAACTTCAAGAGATCTTCCTTGCAGAACTCACCCCTTGGTGCAATGAAGCATTATCAGCTACACAAAGAATGAGGTTTTGTCTGACCTTACTGCCAAATGTGAAGGGTTGCATAGCCTCAAAGAGTAGCCTGGTGTAGTGTTTATTTCCTGTTAAGGTATCTAGTTTTCCTCATTGGGATTTCCTCCTTAGTTTTCCTGACACATAAGCTAAATATTCCTGTTGTAAATTAAAGAGTGGTGGTGTTGTGATTTCATAGTCAAAGGACATAGACAGTCAGCTTTCTAACAAACTTTAGTACATTGAAAGGTCTCACACTGTGGCATAACATTTGATGACCTTTATTACAAATCTTTAATAATTTTGACTTTGCCAACACATGATCACATTTTCAACTGTGCTAACTGCAATGTGTTTTTCCTCAGCAGCTTCTAACGTTCTCCTATGGAAAGTCTGATTTATGGTTTTAGAACGTAGATAAACGTGATTTATTATTGCTAACAGTTGCATACACATTAATGATGCACTGGTATCTCCATCAGTATGGCATACTGTCTCCTTGCTATCCCATCTTTCAAGTATTTCTATAAAGTAATTAGCAAGGTGTCTGACAACCCACTTCATACACCTCCACTTACATACCTATGTCATCACACACATTTCCATCTGTTACACTCCTGACTATGCACAACATTCTGCTCTGTAAAATAAACCTATCCTGTTCAAATCTACTGTGTCTCTTTATGATATTTAATTCTGAAAACAGTACGATTGCAAGGCACTTTGACTCTATCAAGAATTTTCTATCATTCATTCTTACTTTATTTGAGTATTATTTTAATTTTTAAAAACCAGTAAAGAACTGGCTTCATTTTATTAGCAGCAGCACCAATTAGTGCTGCTCTGTATGTTTTTTCAGTGTAGTTCTGTATTTCACAGTTCATCATGTTTACAACACATTTTTGTAGACGGTTGCTTTGCCATATGCATGCTGTGCTTCACACAACCATTTTAATGCATTGTTTTTATTACAAACAAATCTGTTCTCTACTAAGCATTTATCACTTGGTTTTATGATCAGTTCATATTTCTTAAGTGGATGCTCTTTTTACTCTTCAAGTGAAAAACACTATTTTAAGATACTCTTTAAAATTCACATTCCTGTGCTGCAGTAACAATGACAGAACACAAATTGAATTGTAATTCCCCGTCAGAAGGATTTCAGTAAGACTGTCACAAATAAAATTTCACTTTCATTCCCTTGTTAGCCCATTCACTAACTTTTCAAATTCAAGAATTTTACTCTGCAGTTCTATACCATCATACTTAATGTTCTCCTCTGTGGACCATTTTTAGTAGATACCTTTCTCGCATCATAATTTTGGGTGTCTTTCCCAAGTGGCAGGAAAATTGCAATCCTCTGTTCTCATTCTTTGCCAGGTTTCTGTTTAGACAGAATACTTCGATTACTCTACTCCATTCTTTCCAAACACTACATTTTTCATTGTCTAAAGATATTATAATAAAGATATGACTTAGTAGAAGACCGGTATGAGATTATCTTCCAACTAGCCTAGTCTCATAATACACGCCAAAGCTATGCAAAGTTATAATTCCAGCTTGGAAAAAGGCCGTATATCTTGGTCTTAATGGTGACTGCAACCAAGTTTTAGGTATAACTATGTCAAATTCCTCTTTCAAAAGTGAGTCTTTTTATCTATTTGTTTGAAGACTGTGTCTTCTTTTTTTTTTTTTTTTTCTCCACAAAACTGCTTATCTACTTGGTGTTATTTGGAAAGCTCATTTGAGAGGCCCACAGGACCTTGAATTCCTTCAAGCTTATTTTCAGGCACTACATCCCTCTTGCCAAATGCAAGCATAGACTGTATTTCTACTTAGTAAAGCATTTTAGACATTAAATTATTGGTTACTAAATATTAAACTTGAAAAAGGAAGTGGTCCTTTACATTTAGCTAAGGTTAGTTGGTGAAAATTGTAGATTTGAAAGGTGTAGTTCTATATTTATTCTAAGTTGAATCCACTAAACCACAAACAAATGGTTTTCTAGTCTCCTGCTTCTAGAAAATCAAATAGAAGCTTGCAATTACTTGAACTACGCACCATCTGCCACAACATAGATCTGCATACCACCTTCAGCAGGAGTCAGAGGAGTATGTATGTCTGTGAAGTAGGGTTAGCATTCTTGAGGCTTAATTTATTTCAGAATAACTCTTCTTGTTAAAAATATTGTTCACGGTGGTAAAGACATGGACGTGTTGGGATGGGTCTGGAGAAGGACCACAAAGATGATCAGGGATGGAGCACCTCTCCTACGAGGACAGGCTGAGTGTTGGGGTTGTTCAACCTGGAGAAGAGAAGGCTCCAGGGAGACCTTATTGCAGCCTTTCAGTACTTAAAGGGGGCTTATAAGAAAGGTGGGGACAAACTTTTTAGCAGGGCCTGTTGCAATAGGACCAATGAGTGATGGTTTAAACTAAAAGAGGGTTGGTTTAGACTAGATATAAGGAATAAATGTTTTACAATGAGGATGGTGAAACACTGCAACAGGTTGCCCAGAGAGGTGGTAGATGCCCCTTCTCTGGAAACATTCAAGGTCAGGCTGGATGGGGCTCTGAGCAACTTGATCTAGTTGAAGATGTCCCTGCTCATTGCAGGGGGTGTTGGGCTAGATGGCCATTATAGATCCCTTCCAACCCAAACTATTCTACGATTCTATAATGAGGAATTGAGAAGCATTCTTGGGCATCTACTTGAGCTCTTACTGGCAAAAATTTCAGCATATAGCATAGCAATAACAGGGAACATTTCCATTAATTTGTTTGATTTGCAGCAGGGCTTTGGAAAAAAAAAAATAATTTCTCGGTTCCCCACAGATTCTGAATTTTTTATGGCTGTAACTGTTTGTTTCTACTTTATCTGATAAAATGTCCGTGGAAAGCTATTTAAACAGGTTCATCAGTAACGTAAGTCAAACCGTATAAAATTTAGAACAAGCATTGGCATCTGTTAGCAGCTATTTTCTGAGCTTGGAAAGTTCAGAAAAGTAAGAGCAGCATAAAAAAAACAGTTCCGTGAGAAAGTATTGATCATTTGAGTAAGTCAGAGGAAGCATTCTCAATGGCACAAAAAGGCAACAAAATATCCCATCATCCCTTGAAAAGCAGCTAGATGCTTGTTTTCTGTTGGACACTACTGAAAACCTTTCTTTGTATGTACTGTATAATCAACTTCCAGTATGAAAACTGGAAAGAGCAACTTTTCTCCCTGTAAGGAATTTCTTTTTTCCACAGAAATATTTTTACCCAAAAGTAAAATGTTTCAGCATCTTTTTTGCAGATCCTTTAGATAAAGCATAAAAATTCAATTACGTTGTTAGAAACACTGTAAGCCAAACTTTTTTTTAAATAACTACAAAATCTTGACATTGTCAAAGTGATTAAATGCCTGATAAAGGCCTGAACTCAAAATGTAACATACTTTGGTTATTTAGTCTTGTTGATATATTTTTCTTCTCCTCCAGTTAATCTGTACTATATCTAATGGATAATTACTTCAGTATGACATACCATTGGGGTATGCATTTATATTCAGATTTACCTAGTGAATTCAAAATAAAAGTAAAATGTGAGGAAAATAACAGATTTGGAAGAAAAACTAATGAAAGCACTTTTTTCAGAATACACAACTATTAATAGTCATGGAAGGATTAGTAGGTAGGATATATTTCTATCACTTACCACATGCTAGATTTTCTAAGTTAATTGCTATGTTGAGTGCTCAAATTTATTTCCTTAAGTATTTCTTCTATTCTAATAAACTCCTTTATTGTCAATCAATTTATAAGTGTATCCCATACGGATTCCATCATAAAGGCTGATGCAATTTCTTTTTTTTTTTACCTAAATTTTTGAGGTCTCGCATATTAGCAACAATGCTTAAAAACTAGAGACAGAGAATCCTGAGCACCTGAGAAATTCCAGCACTTCGACACCTAAATTGCTCCACCTTGATATAGATGATAGAAGAAAATCGTTTCAAAATGGCAATTCTGGAAAAACCAACTTAAAAATATTAGTCTTCTCATGTTATTTTTGTGATATTCCTAGAACTGAATGTTTTTTTTTCAGCTTGCAAAAGTGACCTGAAATGCTTTGGGTTTATTAAACTAATTTTTAAATTAATACGGCACCACTATATCTGCAGTAGTACCACAGCTCCTGGTCTTGCAAATCTTATCTAAATTGTGGGAACTATAGGCCAGCAAGAAGTCCTATTTAAGATGATAAAGGCTCAAAGCAATGTGCTGAGAGAGCAACACAGTTATGTAGTTTATTAGAGTGTTTTAAATTGACAGTTTAATTCAGATAAGAAAAGTTCTTATCTCGGTCAAGCAAAGGAGTTGAATTCACTCTGAGTTTCCTCACCTGAAAAAACTTAATTTTAAGCTCTATTAAAAAGTCTAGTTTGTAGAAACTGCATTATCAATTGAGAGTATACTGTCACACAAAATTTCCAACCATTTCTATTTTAAATGTTGTATAAAACGCTGCCTCTGCCAATTAGACATGCATCAGTCCTTCAGCACAAAGCCATTTTACCATCTGATGTTCTAATGCAAAAGGCACGACATTCATGAAAAGAGCACTGGGTTTGCCAGAGTGAATGTTTAGTTATTCTTTAGGTTGTCATTTGTGGGTTTATGAAAGAACAAACTATAAAAAAGAAAGGCGTTCTCTTGCAAGTAGAGAGGGATACAGATGATTACAATACAAAGTACAACATAATCATACATTTACTGCACAAAACCAGCCACAGAAATATATGACAGATATATACATCCATTTTGAGAGTTACAGCAGATGTTCACCTATTTGAAGTGAAGGCCAACAGCTTTCCCCACCCCCTTAAAGCCCTGCCTGAGGAAAGACAAAAGCCCCAAACAGAAAAATCAAAACAGACACACAGACGCTTTTCCTAGATACGGATCTCAGTTCCTCAGCGACTCAACTTGAGGCTTTTGGGTTATAGAATAACCTAAAAGAGCTGAAAACATTCATGAGATGCAGGTAACGGCTTTATAACTTATTTCAACCATTGCCTTACAAGTGTTTTGAAATTTGCCAGGCTGCAGTGAAAGCTACCCCCACTCCACATTCTTTTTAAATGTCACCTGCAAAGAAAGACAAGGGAGAAATGCTGTTCTTCCCTTTTACTATCTAATGATTATTTGCCCATGAAATTCCAACCAGGCTCCTCTTCAGCCTGACAGGATTCAAATGTATATTCCCAAGTGAGAGATGTGGATGTTGGAGCCTATTGCAATAACCAGGTGTGCATTTTCCATTAGACAGACATAGGCTAGAAGTCAGAAAACCATCTGGAGAGGGAAGAAGTAGCGGAAGGACTGCACCAGCACAGAATAGGTTATGGACTGGCAGTGCAGCCCCTGCAAGGCAGGCAAGGAGGTGAATGAGCTCAGGAATATAGGGGAAAAGCACTCATTTCCTATGTGAGTACTATTAACATTTTGCTCATCCACAAAGATGAACAGACACAAAGTCTTTGCAAGGTACCTATGCTTGAATGGCGTAGCTCTGGATTATAAAGTCCCAAATCACCCCAGGCATCTCCCTGCATCTCCAAGTAAACTGTCTGCAAGGCAGGAATTCAGATTTGTGTTTGCCTTCTGCATTTGTTGTGAGCCCAGCTGCACACTGGGCTTATTCAAGTAAAATGTCCACAGATTTCAGTTGAAAAGAATAATCTTTAAACATACAAATTGACATATAATACACATTTACAGAAGGGCATTTGAGCTTGAAGCATAGATCTAAAATAAAGAAATCTGAGTCTATGAATCTAACTCTAGTGAAATATACGACAGACATCAGGCCATTCATCTGAATGCTGTTACCACAAGAAATTGTCACTGTTGTAGAGTCAGTAGATGCCTCCAGAACTCATATCTAAATCAAACTCCTGAGGAAAAGAACATTTGTGATTTTGGGCAGAGCAAAAAATAGTGAGAAGACTCTCAGGTCCTAAATGTGGCTACCATATAAATTAAACAAATAAGAAAATTAATAGACTTAGAACATGTTATTTCATAAAACCTAATAACGGGCTTTTGAACTGTGATTCTGACCTATTAATAATCACACAAGAAATTGCAGAGATACATGAAGTTAGGCATATGTGCAAGTGCCTTAGAGACAATGTATTGTACTCTTGCTCACGTTAAATAATTCCTTTACCTTTTAACTCTGCTGAGAAGAATATTCTTTAGCTTATCTTTCTCCCACCTCACTATTCACTCAATATCAGCTCCATGATAAAGTATTTATTGCTAATTAAAGAATGACTTTGGGGCAGACTGTGGAGCACTAATCACTTAAAAAGCTCTTAACTTTGCCTATACTCTGGAAAAATATCAGAATCCTAGAATGGTTTAGACTGGAAGCAACCTTAAAAATCATCTAGTTCCAACCCCCCTGCCATGGGCAGGAACACCTTCCACCTGCCATGTTTCATTATTTGTTGAGCTCTATTCTGAAAGGATATAG
This sequence comes from Vanellus vanellus, assembly GCF_965231255.1. NCBI lineage: Eukaryota > Metazoa > Chordata > Aves > Charadriiformes > Charadriidae > Vanellus > Vanellus vanellus. The sequence continues at coordinate 59,627,222 of NC_138910.1, forward strand.
GTTTTGGATTAGTCTGAAGAAAAAACAAACCAAAACAAAACAAAACAGCACAATAAAAGATTAGATTTACGTACTCTTGTTATATTCGATAGTTATCACAATTTCCAATACACCTAGCCGGGCTGGCCTACATGACAGCTTCAGGAGAAAAATCTCTGCCTACCTCTCCAGGAGATAAATATCGTGAGCTTTTAAGAATTGTCTAGTTATTCCAGGGTTACTGTGGGATAAAATAATAAATAAAGGGTCCATCAGTGTCTCATTTCCTGCCACATTTTCATGGAGTCAATCCCTTCTTTGTAAGACAAATTCCTTCAGAAATTAGTGAACGTATTTCAGAAAGCAAGTACAATTTGAAATACAGTAAAGGTGGTAAAACTAGACCTGTTCCAAAGAGGTACATACATATTATGTGCACATCACGGAAAACACGTATTGGTAATTTCCTTCATTCATCAGTTGTCCAAGTAAACTGCAGAAGTTTGTGTTGTGAAAGTGCTACCTTCAAGGGACTCGCCTTACAAATCTTCCTTATCATGTACAGGACCATGCTGCCTTTTCTGGGAGAACTTTTATCCTTTTGTTTTTCAGGACCAGAATTTAACGTCATTAACAAGATGGACCCGACAGGGTTTGTCACGGTGCAAACAAAGAACAAGAAGTTGGTCTTATCTCAGAGTTACAGCCCTAGATCTCTGCCACAAACAAAGTAAGTAGACCTGCATACGTGAACAAAGCACACGTGAAACTGTAAGGAGGCAAAATTAAAAGAAAAATTAGTGTGGGGCAAATTTTCGTTTAAGGATGACTGCAAACTAGAAGAATTATTGCTCACTCTCAATAGGCAAACTGCAATTCACGCACTGGCCTCATTCCTTAGTTCTGAGGTGGTAACTCACCAGTACAATTTCTCATGTCATGCAAGCAATATGTAGGAACTCAGAGAAAGCCTATTCTTCGCTCTCCCTACCACTGTACCCTACTGCTCAAGTATGCTGGAGCAGGTATTTCTCATGCCTGTTCATACCAAGGCTGGCTATAGAAAGGACAAAACAGCCATTCACATCACTTAGTCAACAATCCCCTCCAAATCAGCAGAGACAAGCCATTTATTCTCCAAAACCAATATATTCCTGTTAAAAAAGTGTGATGAGTTGAATAATCTTAGAGGTGTATTTGAGGGGGCTGGAAATAAAGGGTGAGGGCATTACTCCTGCCTTGTAACTACTGCTGTTGACTTGCTACTGTCAAGGACATTGGTAAGACCTCAGCTTCTCAGATGTTTGCATCTATATAGGAACACAAGAATGAGAATTTCTTTATATTCTTTTCTACTTTTCCTGTTGGCCTTGATAGCTTTATTTCATTATTTTAAAGCCAGTGTACATTCATAAGGAGTGCATTACCACAAGTTTTTCCTATGTCTGCATTTATTTACTCATTTTCCCATAAAAGGAGACATAAGTAACTCTAGAAGCAGATTGGACTCAATTCATGTACTAATCATGATATATATACATACCAAAGATTAAAAAAAAAGGCTTTGTTGTTGCCAGTATCAACACAATCAATAAATAGATTCTCAGACATGAAAATACATTTGCCTGAAGAAGAAAAAAAAGTTTTTTCATAGAAGGATATCATAGAATCATAGGGTTGGAAGGGAACTCTGGAGATCATCTAGTCCAACCCCCCTGCCAGAGCAGGGCCACCTTAGAGCAGGTTGCACAGGAACACGTCCAGGTGGGTTTTGAATGTCTCCAGAGATGGAGACTCCACCACCTCCCTGGGCAGCCTGTTCCAGTGCTCTGCCACCCTCAAGGTAAAGAAGTTCCTCCTGTTTAGGTGGAACTTCCTATACTCAAGTTTGTGCCTGTTACCTCTTGTCCTGTCACTGGGCACCACCAAAAAGAGCCTGGCCCCATCCCCCTGGCACCCACCTATAAGTATTTATAAGCATTGATCAGGTCCTCCCTCAACTGTCTTTTTTCCAGACTAAAGAGACCCAATTCCCTCAGTCTTTCTTCATAAGAGAGGTGTTCCAGTCCCCTAATCGTCTTGGTAGGCCTATGCTGCACCCTCTCTGGCAGTTCCCTGTCCTTCTTGAGCTGGGAAGCCCAGAACTGGACACAGTACTCCAGGTGCGGCCTCACCAAGGCAGAGTAGAGGGGGAATCTTTCTATTGTCCTTTTAACATATTCAAATTAAACATCTTTGAGGGAGGGAAAAAGAGAAAAAATGCTCTAGATGTAACTGATGTTCTGGGCCAGGTAGTCACAATATGCTGTGTAAGTCCAGTTCCAGTCTTCCTTTTTTGCCCATCAAAAAAGCCTTCGATTTCTGTAACTAAATATTGCTATTCAACTTGTTCATGGATACATAAAATGGTGTCTTCGTTACTAAAAATTCATTGAGATATACCTGTTGCACTAACTGAAAATTTCCTGCTTTACAACTCAAGAACAGCAAATGACTTTAAAAGCAATAAATTCTTTCAGCAAAAAAAAAAAAAAATAGTAATTTTTGGAGATGATGTCCTGAGAATACTGATGGAATCATCTTATTAAATACAGATATATGTTTCCGTCCACACTCAGCTAGATTCAGCTAGCTCGCCACAATGAATTATTTTAAGGGTCAAGGAGCAAGCAGTTTCCATCTGCAGAAGTGAATAGTGATTGAATATCTTTTTGGATGTTGCTGGTATTAAATATCTTCAGATTTTGGCTCGCATATCTTTGCCTTAACGTCTAAGGTGACAAGTAAATTCATCTTGAAAGGCATATGAAATACCAGTGACAGCAAATAAAGTCAGTAGACTCAGCACATCCATCAACACCATGTATTTGTCCTCAAAATTGGATTATGTACATTTTGTCCTTTAGGCCTCCTACTATCCATTTCTAAACAAAAGGTGTGAGAAACAACACTGTATTTCTCTGCCTCGGAATCTTTTTTCTTCTTTGCTTTAAAAAGCTATTTCTTGTTCACCCACTTCACATAAGATTATTATCAAGTATTTACTCTGATGGTAATGACCATGACATATCCGTCAGCAGTAGCGAAAGGATTTTAAGCGATTGAGCGGCTCATAGGAATGGTAGGGATCCTGCCCATATGTATTTGCTGTTAAAGGAGACAACACACAGGCATAGATATAATGAAAGAAACATTTTTCATTCAGTTTTGCTCTACCTTTTATACACATCGTATGTCTGGGTTATAATTATCAACCATTTTATGAATGCAATGTTTACTCTTCAAGATGGACTGGGGGGAATTTGGAGGTAAAAAAGTGTGTTTCAGGTGGGGACTTAAAAATTAAGACCACATGCAGTGAGGTCTAATTTGAAAGGTCTAACATTAGAAAAGCCAAATGGGATTTTTTTTTTTTTTTAATTAATTTTACACATTTATTTGGCTCTAAACATTAAAGTTGCTGGTAGATATAAGTTAGCCTTTGGAGGGTGCTTAGGTGGAACCTGCCTTGTTTCAGCTCCTTGCAAATTCCAGTCTGCAGATGAATTTTGCTGCCCGGCCACAACACGGTCTCTTCTTCTTGCATATTTCTTAATTGGTATACACTCTAATTGTACATGAACTTCACAGAAAAGAACTATTAAGAACTATTGGATAATATACTTGGACACAGAAAAGAACTATTAAAGGATTTATGATAATGACAGTTCTAGCATAAGGGGAAAAGTGAGATACCAACTTTCTTATTGACAAATAGGTTCTAAAATGAGTACAGTTTTGCTTAGGTTTACAGTTTTGCATGACATATACTTGTCATGTAAAGTGTTAGGTCCAACAGCAAAATGAATGTGTCTGGGCCTCTCTCATGACACTCTAGAGACTGGAAAGAATACCCCCAGCAATGCACAGTAGTCATTCCATGGGCTGACGTTTTCTGCTAAAGCAATCACTTCAACATGTAAAACATTGCATTTGGACATAGGAAACATCCTGCAGCAGGCAAATTAGAAATTATTTTTGCAGATTGGAAATATTTATTGTCAGTGTGCTATGCAGCTATGTAGATTAATTTTATTTCCCACCAGGATCAACATGGGATGCCTGGTAACAAGGCCTGTGAAGGCAAAATACTGTTACAGAAATCAGTGCAAGAGTTCCACATCTAAGTGTCTCTGTGCATTAACTATCAAAACTGCTGACTACTACTTATTTCATTTGCACTCAAGTATTGCCTCTATCAGAAATCGCTCAAATTTAATAAAATTAGTCTTTAAAAATGTAAAAATACACCACTACAATGTTTGTGAACTCATTTACATAGTTGATATGAATGAATCTAACAAAGAAAAAAGTGATTTACCCAGATTAGAATTAACAATATATCAGTTTCATCAGGAACTGATAAACACTTCATTGAACCTCGATGCTGATATTTTTTTACAGAGGCAAATGATCTTCAACGGAACGTGACAACCACCCTACCAACCTATATATCCCTCAGACTCTACACTAATCAAAGTATCTAAGTGTCAAGAAATGTCCCTCAAAACAGTTAAAATTTTAGTATAATTTAAATTAATTTTAGTCTGGATACTGTCTAATTTGGGGCTGGCAATATCATCATATTCTGCTGTTAAGGAACTCCAAGGTGCCTCTCTCCAGGGAGACATAGATTGGATGAAAGCCAATGGGAAATCTAAGTTTCCCATCCTGCCTTCCTTTGAGATGAAATCCTGCCCCCTTGGGAAGTTAAAGTGAGTTTCACTCTTGACTTTAGTAGGAAGGACTTAATTTGTTAATAAAAAGATGACTTTATTGAGCTCCTTTTATTTTGTATCTTGTTGGCTGATACCTTTTTAAAAAGAAAATGAGATCCGTTCAGTCACAGTCTTTAGTTTTGCAAAACTCAGGGGGTCCAATTAGAAGTAGAGAGGAATTTAAACAGCTGTATTTTGCCACTTAACCAAAACTATTTTGTACCAGACACATAAAAAAAAGCACATTTAATTATGAAAATGTATCTGCCAGCATGAAGGAAGTCAAAGTAGCATGGTTAAAAAGTAAAACTCTCTAATACAGTACTGTTCAGTTTCGTGGACTTTGAAAGTCTTATCTGAACTATTTATATTAGCTAATAACCATAATGTATCATGATTTTCCCTTTCTACGTAGGGAAAAAACGACAATATTTATTTATACTTGTTCTACTCGTTTACCTGTTAGATTACTGTAATTGTGAAATCCAACAGAATTTCACTATTTAATGACTGACATCAAACACTGAAAAGCATTTAATGATTGTTTCTGCTAGAGTCCTTCTACACTGCAAAAGGAACCAAGTTCAGTGCTGTTGTTTAGTTACATCTAAAATGTTTCTTGGACTCTCTACAATAAGTATATTCTCATAGACTGAATGATGTCTCCAGCATGACTAGTCCAGACTCTGGTCTGGATGGCCACTCTCCTGACTTTGCAACAAATACTGGGCACCTGCCAAACTCGACTTGCTAGGACTTCATCTACACTGTAATTGGAATGGAAAAAGCTAGGATCTCCAAGCAGAGAGTTTGCTACAGAAAAAAAAACACAAAACCAACCAAACAAAAACCACTCAGAAGGTAGCCAATAAAGACATTTAAAAGATACCACAAACCTTTAGGGAAAATGCTCAGTTGAGATGGAGTTCAGAATATCAGAAAAAGTTGAAGTGGAATCAAACATCTCGTTATCACTTGTCAAGTTGCTCTCCTTGTAACATGCCTGCACCTGCCAGATTGCTGTCCTCCCAGGAGCAAAAATACAATACAACCAACTTCAGTATTTACATTAAACAGGAAAAAAATATCACGAACCACGAAGGAGGACAGGAGAGGAAGACCAGAGACTGATGACCAGAAGTATTACATGAAGTAAGTTTTTGGATAGGACCACTAGCATAGTCGACTTCTCTCAGATCCTCCTGGTACTAGCATTCTTTACTTCTAATCAGCTCAGTTTTGCAAAGTCAAATATCCAATGTGTGGAAATAATTGTGTGCAAAGTATCTTTTTGGCAGTTCACTTTTCCTCAGAATGATCCCTCCAGAGTTTTCGAACCCCATCATTCCCCTCCTCTTATCTACTTTTACTGGTTTCTTTCTCTCTCTGCTATAAAAGCTCCTTCAACCATTTCACCATAGAACAGTCCAACGAATGTTATGGCAATTCCTGAAGTGTGTGACAATTTACGTGAAACGTTTCATGCTGATTAATTTAATTATTTTTTTTTTAAATGAGAAAAACGGGGACTAGTGTGGGATGTTTCCTGCCAAGAGAGAATCTGACTCCCTGGAGTAAGTTTTCATGAGAAAAATAGTGGCCAGCTCAGTCTTGGGCATTAGAGAAAAACAGACAACTTCTCAGGTAGAAACCCTTCTATTGCTTCGTTTATGAAGCATTAATTAAGACAAGTAATATATGTCAAAACAGAAAAGCTGCAAATAAGCGGTGCTAAGTACAGTGGCCAAGTGTGTAATTTTCAGGATAGACTGTTGAACTGTTACTTTTGCACTTCTCTCAGCAGTCTGATCTGGGCAAAGCATAACGGCCAAGTGTGCAGTGTTGGGACAAAGCAGAAATAATGAAGTGTTACAGCCCAATAGGGAATGTAGGTTAAGGATTTAAACAGGCAAAAAAGCAAAATGGGAAAGGCTGATGCAAAACAGTCTGTCTGCCAGAAAAAGGAGTAGTCAAGAGGGAAAGGCACCTGCAGTAGTCATGTCAGAAGAGGCTAACCAGCCCTCCAGTCAGGACAGTGGCCAATCGTTTATTAGTATTTTGAAATCTAATTTCAGTTTAAACTTCAGTAACGCCAAGCTAACAAACCCTGTTCACTGGATTGACCAGTGAATTTGAAAAACTCCGAAGCTATCTGGAAAAGAAAAAAAATAATTGTGTATATCCCACAGGGAACTTTTCACGATGGCAGTACAACAACAAAAAAACAATGAAGTACATCAATGTATGCTCTATAAAACCACAGAAGAGTTACTTATATCCTGAAAAACATAATGACCTAAAATTATTCATGCAGATCCAGTACAGGATAGTTAAAAGAATGTACACCTGTTTACAATAACATCTATAAACATAGCAACACAAGGGGTACGAAAATATTTTTCTTTGGATCATTTAATCTGTGGAATAATTTCCTTCTTACTGTTAGAAATATAATACTGAACTGAATGAAGCCCTGAATGCAGAACTGAAAGCAAAGGAAGCAGGAAGGAAATTAAGATCCCAAAGGTAAATGGAGGTAAAGGTAAAAGGCAATACGCAGAGAAAAATATAAGATTTAGATCTACAGTCTTATTCTCCAGTCAACTAAAGAAAATGCAGCCATTTTTTTCTACCTTTATTACTCTTCCCCCAGCGCTAAGATTGTAACCAGGTTCCTGGTAAGCACAAAAACATTTGATGCATTTGACAAACACATTGAAGAATCTGAAGTTATTGAAACTAGGCATTAAAAAGACAGGTGCTTCTGCCTGAGAGTGGCAGCTATTAAGTATACTAAAAAACATCACACAAAAATTTAGGAATAAACAGAGACGATGGCATGCAAGCCTGCCAAATGAAGGAAGTGTGGCATTACAAAATTCTCTTGCCTCGTTTCATGAGTGTAATGACCCAAAGTGGGAGACCAATGTCAGGTTTTTACGCCCCAAAGTGGCACTGGCTAAACACATCATAAACTTTCCATACTCAGGCTTTAAACAGCTCAGCTACCTTAGATCAGCATATTCTGTTGTGAAAGTACAGGAGAAAAAAATTGGTATCTGCTGTAGAGTTAGCATGAGGGCAGTCTGCCAGTTTAACTTTTAGAAAAGCTGGGGAAAAATTAAACAAGGCAACAAAAAAGCTATATATAATGGTGTATGAAAGCTGGGATCTTGTAATGATATAACTAAAGTGCTTGGGATTTGTGAGCATAGCAGTGCGCTAGAAAAATACTCTCTTGTTACACTAAAGCTAAGGATGGAATTGGTTCAATTGGCTGCTGTAAGGGTATATCAAGAAACCACTTTTGTTAGGGGCATTATTTTCATAAATTGGCTTGCTGCATTTGTGTGTCCCAAAATGAACAAGGCAGGGTCACACAGACATATAAGTAATCAATTACTCCAATTAGAAGGATACCCTCCGATTAAAAGTTTAATAACTAACAAAAAAACCATAAATATCCAGCTGCCGAGAGCAGTCCAAGAAGTAGGTATTATTACAGGAATAACTCAAACATTTTGCTACTCTACTGGAACATCAGAGGTGTGAGCCCTTTCTGTTCAACTTTCAGATCTTCCAAGTAGCTCAGCATACAGAAGTTGTCTGCTCATAACATTGTTTCCAGATGTACTCTTGGCCAGCTTTCTTCTTCTATTTGGACTGATCTGAATGACCCGAACCTTGGGAACACAATTATACTCCAGGATGAAAATGTTATTCTCTGCTAATAAAGAACAAAAGGTTGCAAGGCAAAGATATGTGGTGACTTAACATCTAAGCTGCTCTTCATCCCAGAATAAAGGGCAGCAGGAATTCTGATTACGCCACCCATACTCTAGTTTCTATGCGTGAACACACTTCAAAATATTCAAGGGGTTAATTCGACAGCTTCTGATTCGGTCTTACAGCAATTAGTGTCCACCGAATCACAGATTAGCAAATGTGTTATTATCATACTGCATTTTCTTGGAGAAAGACAGACTGATTGAAAAAGTACAACCGAAGTAAATAAGTCAGACTGCATTTCAACAGTGCTAACAGCTCTCTGGTAGGGCAGGCAGGGTATATTCATATATTAGTATGTGGACTATCACCCTAGTATGACACTAATGTGTGTGACACATGCTGGTCTGTGGGCAGTACAATCAATATGCAACAGATCTGCCCAGAGTCTGCTTTCAGCCCACACCCAAAACTCTTTGGCCCAACAGTGACAGAGGCTGGAAATGGGCTGCGAGAGCCAGGGCAATTAAACATGGCCAGCTCCCAACAGCTGTCATTCCCCAGAGCCCCATGACTGCCTCTTGGCCAGACTGACTCCTCTATAAAGCCAGACCTGCAAGCCAGTACTTGACAAGAGGGGACTGTTGGCTTCCCAGGAAAAAGCATCACTAATAGTGTATCACAGATCCTGGGAATTATCCCACTGACCCACAAAGACTCCAGACTCCACAAGCCGTAGTTTAAGCAATATTACTTTTGACTATTCAAATTTCAAGCAGCTGGATTCCATCTTCCAATGAACCACTCAGTTAAGAAACCTATTGTTAGTTCGGGGGGAGGATATTTCTTTAGACCAAATGGACAAATGACTAGCCAGTTATAGTATGGGGAGTTCTCTGCTGACCTCATGTCACATAGCAGGTACATATCTTTAATAAAAAGTACATTTCACTATACAAAAAACAAAGCCAATAAGAAGAACAGCACAATACCAAGTGCTAACCATTTTTATGTCAGTCAGGCCAGCCCAATAAATAAGTGAAACCTAGACAACGCAACACTGCTCATTTCGCAGTACCCCAAGCCTTTACCAGTGTCTACTTTCATTATCAAGTTTACTTGTACCATTCATAGTTCAGTTGCCATTTTACAACTAATTTTATTTTAGGTCTTTTACTGTATTGATTACATGGGCAATCTGTTCCAAACAAAATTCATTCAAGCTACACTTGAATGTATGGATGAACTTAATTTGAGCCACTTAGTGCGTTAGAGAAATAAAACTCTGAGAAAGGGCTTCATCTTGCTGGTGGATACCAGGCTGTTTTTCAGAGCGAGTGTTCACTGGGAAGAAACCAGTCCTTGTTTGCACTGGAACCAGCAATCTTGCAGTGATCTCAGAGGCAGTTTAACTTTTCTCTAGAAGAATTGTTCTCATAAAACAAAATTTCTTTCTACTTTTGATGCTGGAGCCTGTGGGTTTGTTTTTCATGGAACAACAATTCATGTGTCACCTGCAGAAAATCATAACTATTTAGATCACTGTCTGCAATTTCCAGCTTCCCTTACATACGATTAAACATGAATTCAGTGTTAGATAAACATCTAAAGTGAACCCTCCTCAGCATTCACAAATGGTGTATTAAAATAATTTTTAAATTAAGGTGTGATACACTAGCTTTTTGAAAATTAACTTGAAAAGGTACAACATTTTTACTTTAAGTACATCCAATGTGGTTATTCAAACAATTATCCTATGTATCACCAATTTTCATTTACTCAAACAAAAATGTTGCTCCTTCTAGTGGAAGGCCACTATGAGGTCAAATACATTTCACGTTTCCTTTTAATAATTGATGTTTTCTTTCCCTAACGGCAAGCATTAGAATTTGAACACCATAAAGTTAGTTTCCAAGTAGTGTTACTATTTAGCTCACTAGGAAAATGCACAGAATTTGCTTTTTCAAGCACTTGAAGAAATCAATTCAGATAATATAGCTGCTGAAGGGGAGCATCATTATTCAACTTTCTAATACAAATACAGGCAGTGTTGCATTGCTTAGGTAGAATTTGAGAATAGTTCTCCCTCTTAATGTCCGATTTCTGCACCACATTTTTTTTTTCGTTCTTGAGAAGGTAAAGCTGAAAAAACGTGAGCTCTCCTGCCAGTAGGAATCTCTGTACCATCAAGAAAGAGGTCAGCAGCTTACAGCTGTACAGTCAAGTATGGCTCTTTCAGAAATACTTCCTAAGTTTTCTTTTTTCATAGAATCATAGAATGGTTTAGGTTGGAAAGGACCTTGAAGATCATTGAGTTCCAACCCCCCTGCCATAGGCAGGGACACCTCCTACTAGACCAGGTTGCCCAAGGTCCCGTCCAGCCTGGCCTTGAACACCTCCAGGGATGGGGCCTCAACAACCTCTCTGGGCAACCTGTTCCAGTGCCTTACCACCCTCAAAGTGAAAAACTTCTTCCTAATGTTCAATCTGAACCTGCCCTCTTCCAGTTTAAAGCCATTCCCCCTCATCCTATCACTACATGCCCTAGTAAAAAGTCCTTCTCCAGCTCTCCTATAGGTCCCATTTAGGTACTGGAAGGCTGCAATAAGATCTCCCCGGAGCCTTCTCTTCTCCAGGCTGAACAGCCCCAACTCTTTCAGCCTCTCCTCATAGGAGAGGTGCTCCAGCCTTTGGATCATCCTCGTGGGTCTTTTCTTTGTTAGTTGGCTATTTGGTTGGTTTTGGTCTTGGTTTTGTTGTTTTTTTTTGTTTGTTTGTTTTTTGGTTGTGGGTTTTTTTTTTTTTTTTTTTTTGGCATGGGGAACAATATTTTCAAAAGTCAAGAAAGAAACAGTTGCAGCAGCATATGTAATTGTACATAGTAGGAACTACAGTCTTTGTCTCATTTTCTTCCTATCTACTAAGGCAACCTTTCACAATCACCACATCACTGCCCCAAGAGAAGTTCAGCAAGTGTTTGAGAGAGCATGAAGATTTGTCATAGCACTGCACTTCTGACCAGACACAGAGACTGATGATAACTGAGGTCATACATCAGCCAGCTCCTATAGCATTTTACCTGGCTGTCCGAACTACTATTGCCAAAAATAAAAGCATAAAAGAGAAACAGAGGGCAGTGCTTTTAAGTTAATTGTTTCCTGCCCGTGAAGCTAGGGTGCTTATTTTGGTTTGTCTTTAGAAATGAAATAGACTGATATGTTTTCAGTAGGCGGGGAAATCAAACACACTAGACCAAAAAGTCAAAGTGAGTCGGATAAGTAAACAAAATATATCAAGGGAACTTAACTCCTTGGCAGTGGTACCAGTGGATTCCAGTGGAGCTTGTGTCTGGAAAATTGGACTCCAGGGCCCAAAGGGATTAGTTTTTCATATTTATTTTACTTTCCTGTTGCAGATTTGGAAGTTAGGTCTCACACTCAGTTTCTTTCTTCCTCTAAGAACTGGATAGCAGGTCAGGAAAAAAAATACGAAAATATGTACCAATTATGCAGTAGGTTGGAAGACTTCCTTTCAACTTGCCACTATAAATAGGACAACAAATGGAGCTATTGACATTATTCACTGTCCGAAAGGAAATTATTTCTGTGATTATTCCACATATACTGTTTATCTAAAGTTGAATTTTAAATACATAAAGTTACTACAATATATAATGATTTAATAATTCTGTCACATTACTGTTATGAAATGTTATTTCACAGCATTGTAAGACTACTTACAAACGCTCCTAAAAAGAAAATATGAGCACTTACATGCAGTAAGGCCATTTACTAACAAGGACCTGATAACAACATCCTTCTGGGACATAGTCCATTGTTTTGGGAAACTAGTAATCTCAAATTCAAACTATAAATTACAGTGACTGTTGGCATTCCATCAAAGTGAAGTCTTTGTTTGCAAGCATAACTATTTTAGTTTTGTCTATTGGATTATCAGGAGAGAATAACCCTGGATCCTCTGCACAAAAGCTAACGGAAGAAACATGACAACCTTCAGATTGACACCTTTGGAGAAATATGCAAGGCATGCAGTATGCTTTTTAATCTTTCACTTGAATGTCTGGTTTCTTAGGACCTAAGCAAGTCTCATGTTTAAAGTGAAGTTTTACTGCTAAAAATCCTCTCTAGTAATTTTATAGAATCACAGAATGGTTTGAGTTGGAAGAGATCTTAAAGATCACCTAGTTCTAACCTCCCTGCTATAGGCAGGGATACATTCCACTAGATTAGGTTTTTAGTGTGCAAAACCAGATAAAGTAGCTAGAATGCCCAAATAAATACTTCTTTTTAAGGACTTCATTCAGCTCACCTAGAACAAAGGGAAAAATCTTCATTTACTCGACTATAACCTGAATACAGCTCTAAATGAGTGCAAGCTAGCACATGAAAGTCAAATACTACTACGTCATACTAAAAACAGGCAAAAAAACACCTACAGATAATCCACATGCATATTTGTATTGTTTTAACTAAAATAAGATTTTTAAACTAAGTTCGGTGAAATTGGTCTTCTATTTGTAGACAGGTCCTTCATCATTAAGAGGTATTTTAAGGCAACACACACATGTTATGCCAGTTCTCTATCACAGACATGATTCGTTCTGATTTGACTGAAAATTTAATCAGCTGCCAGGAGAGCGAGTCCTTCACTGATGACATTCAAAACCAGCTCTAATACTCAAGCTGCTTTGGGAATTAGAATTGACGTTATTGTTATAGCCCTGAACACAAATACAACTCATTTTTATCTTTCACAGCTGAAAATGCCAGTTTTCTATGCCTTGAAAATTAACAGAGATTAATCTTAAGAAACAAATTCAAACTTTAAATTTAAAATTCAAAAATTTAAATTAATAAAGTGCTACGTGTAGGTGTGGATAAGCAACGACTTGAACCGAGCTAAGAGATTTTCAGAACAGCAATTGCACTAAAATCACAGACTGAACCTAAATCAAAGAGCTTGAGAAAGTTTTATTTGAAGAAGATATATCCTATTTGATATGATAGACAGGGATGCCAGACATAACAAAAACTGAAATCCTTCCATTCTATAGAGCACAGGTAAAGACTTTGCTAGAAGGTCACATCACACTCTGGGCCTCCCACTTTGTGTAAGGTGCATGGAAAGAATCCAGGTGTGCAGAAAGCTTGAAAGAACTGGATTTATTCTCTAGAGAGAAGATTGAGGAAAAGGTGCAATAAAGCACTTTCTAAAACATGCTGAAAAAGCAAGGAATTTGCTCTTCATATCCATAATAAGACCAAGTAGCTCATTTTTAATCTGCAGCAAGGGAACTTTCTAACTGTAAAGCAAATGACACTGACAAAAAGGAAGTTGCATGGTACGTTCAGAACTTGTAGTTTTCCTTCTTCGGGACAGAGACACACACTACGTTGTTCTAGGTCCCTCAAGCCTTATTTGTCACAGACCTCATAATAAAACAAGATTGGACTCAAACATGTGTGAGCCTTAGGTAACATATATAAATACAGATGCATATATAGGTATGGAAAGTATTCTCCTGAACAACAATCACAAAACTATAGCTACTTATTCACAGAATGTGACTTGCAACTCACACCTAAGTAGGGCTTCATCAATTTAAGACAAAGCAAAATAAGTTCACAGTGCCTCAGCACACTACAACACTATCATAGTAGTTGCTAACTTACCCTCTGCTTGAAATGTTACTCAGGAAGAAGAGTGAATTACTCCACTTTTAGGTCTGTACTCCCTTAAATCTAGGATAACAGCATAACTTAGTTTGGAAGGGACCTCCAGAGATCATTTTGACCAACCCCATGCTCAAAACAGGTCTAATTAGATCAGGTTGCTCAAGGATTTCTTACAGTTGGGTCTTGACTATCTCCAAAGACAGAGATCCCACCACCACACTGCTCAGCACATTCCATTATTTAACCACCCTCATGGTAAAAACTTTTGCTTAATACCTAGATGGAACTCCCCATGTTCCAACTTGTGCTCATTGCCTCTCATCTCATTACTGTGCACCTCTGAGAAGAGTCTAGCTCTGTTGTTTCTGTAGCCCAACTTAACGACAACAATCAAAACACATAAGCAGGACGATAATGATTCTTGAATGCTAATCCAGTCCATGGGGCATGGTTAGTTTATTCTGGATTGAGAGACCACTAGAATTGCACCATTTTATTCTGGTAAGTGACAGAATATAACTAACTTTGCGGTTAAGTAAAGATATATCTGCTTTTATTCACACATTAACTTTATGTAGAGAGGGAATTTCACAGGACATAGTTCCTCTTCTGAAAGCTTCTCCACTGACAGTTTTCTCCAATAGATTCACCCTCTCTTTTATTACAACCAGTTTTTCAAGCCTTCTTGACAACTTGGGGCTAGGCCTTTAACTATCATAGAGCTTTTTATTAATTTCATGTGCTTTTATTACTTTGAGAGAGGTTACAAAACAGTGTTATGTATATATTTGTCGTGGTTTAACCCAAGCCAACAACTAGGACCACATAGCTGCTTGCTCACCCCCCTTGTCCCCCTAGAAAGGTAGAAAGAAGAGGGAGAAAAGGAGGTGAAAAGGGAAAAAAAAACCCTCTTAGGTTGAGATAAAGAAAGTTTAATAGAACAATAAAGGAAAAGGAAAATAACAATAATAATGGTAAAAGAAGATGCAGGACACAAGTCACTCTCACCACCCAATGAATTGCTTGCCCAGCTCTACCAGAGCAGAGATCATGGATTTCCCCTCCCCAGCCAACCCCTGTTTATATGCCGAGCATGATGTCTATGGTATGGAATACTCCATTGGCCATTCTATTGTTCTGTCTATGCTCCTTCTGGGCTTCCATAAGAAGCTGAAAAAATTCCTTGACTAGTAGAAACATCACTTAGCAACAACTAAACCAATATACATTATTGGCATTTCTTTCATACCAAATCTGAAAACACAGCAACCACTAGAAAGAAAATTAACTATCTCAGCTGAAATCAGGACAATGTTCTTAAACTTATCTTCATGGGAATTATCAGTGAATATCAACAAATGTGCAAAAAAAAACCCCATCACTATATTCAGCAACACTGCTAATGAGGTAGTTTTACTAGGCCCATTATAACGTTATTACAATAAAAACTGAAGATTCTTAATGAATTATTCATTAATGGGTGTTTCAGTGGGCGAGTATGACCAAGCTCATTCTGCAGTAAGAATCATGTTAAGCTTTTGTGGGTTTTGCAAATTAACTTTTTCTTTAAAATATTGTTTTTAATACATTTATTAGTCAATGTTACTAAAGTGTTCTAGAAGCAATTGGATATTCTCTCACATACTAAATACATTCTTTTCAGCATTTGTCAGTGTATTTGGGTACTGTTCACTATGATTTATTAGATCATACAATTACCCCCAAACTGGATTATGGAATCCTTAAACACTACATGAAAGATGCAATCCAACTTCCAATCAGGGTGTGGCATGAAATTAGTAAAGTCAGGGAATTGAAAATTTAAAGTTTTTATACGGCACAACCAGAGAAACAAAATTCAGCTTTATTTCCAGATCTTAAATCTGAAACTTCTGCTTGATTATTTAAGATGATCATAATTAGTTTCCTGTGTATGCATCTGTGGCTTATTACCAGAAGTTAGCAGGGCTGAGGTAGCATGACACATACCCTATTTATTTGCCTGGTTAACATATTTCACACCTCCTGCCTGTGCACATGCACAGCCTGGATATTCTATAACTAATGATATTCATGTCCACCACTTGCCTGTATCCAGCCATATTCCTAACTATAGAGACCTTTTCTGCTTTGTCTCTGAATTCTTATCTTTCTATAGCCTAAAAAAAGTAGAATCCTGTAAAAGTAAGCATTTTGTAAAATATACACCGACTTCACCGTCTGCCAGCTTTATGGACCAATATACTCATTAGTAAAGTAAAATAGGAAAAAAAAAAAAGTCCTCATAAGATTTTGCCACTAAATTCATTCTGTACCAAACACATTATAGTGCCATTCTAAAAGGGAAAGTAGGGAATCTGCTTGGGTTCTCACAGGTGGGAAATGACGGGGGCACACCTGAAGGAACTAAGTAACCTTCATTCCTGGACTTCTTGAATCTTTAATCATGCAATGAGGTTGTTGCAATGAGGTACACTACACTCTTAGATGTACTTGCAATAGCCATGCAGCAAACTATGGATGTTGATTTTTAAGTACCAGATTTTGATCATACATTTTACTTTCAGTGATTTATTTAAAGCAGTTGAAAGATACAGCAGTGGTTTTGCAGTAATGAAAATTCCACTTCTTGTAGCACTTGTGTCTTGGCTCGATAGTTGCTGATTTGCTCCAAAATATATTACATAATAAAATGGAATTTCCAGACAGAAGTCAGTACTTTACAGCTAGATATATATCAGGGGAAACCTCTTCTACACTTTGGCTGCTAATTATATGCTATTGGTTCTTGACAGAAATACTTTCTGGATTACATTTATTTTTTGTTCCCGCAAAGACATTTAGAGAAGACTCTATAGCATACTTTCATTTTATTTTCCACACAGTTGCTAATACAAAATCTATCCCTCTTTTACTGGGACAAAATGACAATTTATAATGAGCAAGTAAATTCAGACTCCAGAAGGGGTTTTTTTGTTTGTTTTCTTACTTTTTTCCCCTGAAGTTGGCAATATGGGGTTTAAAAGGTGATTTCTAAGTTATACATCAGAAATAACAGGAGCAGCATGTTTAACAGCCAGAAAAATCTAATAGTTGATGGTGGAGCAGCAAGGAAGAATCACCATTTCTGAGGGAAATGTGTTGTAGTATTCAAACTTAACTATTGGATCCAGAAGAAATTCAAGATTATAAGCAAGTGATCTACGAAGAATTAGTAGATCTTAATTTAATCAAACTTTATATAGAGAGTGCATCTAAGAAATTCAGGGGAGGAAGTGGAGGGAAGTTCCAATTTTATTTAATGTGAAAAAAGCAATTAAGTTTTCAATAAACTGTTGTATTGATCCGTGTTCAAAATATGTCACAGTGGATAATCTAACAAGTAGCATGGAAAAGTTTGGTAAAATTAGAATAACGTCAGTATAAATCATTATGTGATGTTCTAATTAATTATACAAAATATGAAGGTAAAAATATGGTAGCCTGAACGTAGTCTAGTGAAATCACAGATATTCCAAAGTGAGAGCAAGACTGATTCATAAACTTGGGTTATGCCATAATGCATATACAACGCAAATAAATCCACTATAAAACACTCAGGTTCAGTGCATGGCAAAAGATATAAAAAATGCAATCTATTAAATATCAAAGTCTATAGACCTAGACTATTGCATAAAAGGAAGTTAACCAGCACCACTTGAATATTCAGCAGCACATCAACCTTTAAAATTTTTAAATTGCATTTCTTGTTACATATTGCTTAAAGAAGTATAAGTAAGCAATAGATTAGTTTGGAAAAAAAGACCCTCTCAGGCATCAAAGTTAACGAAAAGAAATGAATTTTAGCTGAAATTGAAAATTTTCCACAGAAATTGTGATGTTTTGATTAAAAACTGTAAATGAACATGAATCAGTTTCTCAAAAGTAGCATGACTTTTCACTGAAAACCGTTCAAAAAAATACTTTCTTCAACAGTAATATCACCAAAAGCTCTAATTTTTACTACCAAAGAGGAAAAATCCATTAAATGCAGCAGTTTCTCAGCAATAGGTTGCAATTATTCATGCAAAATGACAAAATAGCTGTCTTTTGCAATGTTCCTGTCAGAATGCCAATTAACTAAAAATTTAACAATAGAGGCATCAGAGACAATTTTATTATATTATGAAATAAAGCCTAAATGAAATGAAAGGATATTTGTAAAAAGGTATTAATAATAAATTGTTCACAAGTTTTCATCAAGTAGTTACCTCTGTACATATATTTAAATAGTGAAAAATTTAAGTGATATACACCTGGTAGAAAAGAAGCCAAGATATCTACATCTCCAACAGAAACAGAGCAAAGTTGGATAGAATACAATACCATGAAGGCTAAAGTTTTAAGACAACTTGCTTTATGACAGAACTTCATAAATGCTTTTGCCTCATGCATATTTGTCAGTCAGGTATGAAATTTAGTATTTCAACTTTTCTAGTATTTAAAAAGAATTACTTTTTCATGGGTTCAGTAATTATATCAGGGCTCTCTTTATTTTATTAGATCTAAACTATATAGTTTATAAACTAATAGAAAGGAAAGGATATCATCAGCAATTGATATTGTTAGGATAATTGGTTTTCCTTGCTTACATTTTCTTCAAGGAAGGAATTTGTTCCCTGTCCTATCCTTTCAAGTTAAAAATAAACACATTGTCATAATCTTGTTTCAGCTTCTTTTTTCTAGACAAAACACCTCAGAGATGTCTTTCAGAACATTCCTCCTGTGTGAGATACTAGCCTGGCACCACATCCTATCCTCATTTTACTGAGGGGACAAGATGTTGGAACGCTGAAAAATGAAAAGAACTTCTTTGTATATCCAGTCCACCCCCTTATATTTCTTCTCAGTAAATGCAGATAAATCAGACTATTTTAGTCAGGCCTTGTCTAACAGCTGAATTAAAGTATACTTCCAAAATTAATGTAGAAGGCAACTAAGTATTGATCAGTATGCATTCATCGATATTTTTGACCATTAGTTTAAATTAAACCTCCAGCTGTTCTAAGTATAGAGAGATTGGATCAATGCTATCTCTTGGACTAAGGTATTTAATCAAGTGAAAATAATCTCCCTCCTTTTATTTGTATTTGGTAAAGAAAAAACCCTATCCTGCTTATCCAAAAATAATACCACTTGGAATGCTATATAAATCCCAGGCATAAGATGCAATATAAAAGCATTTAATGCAATAAATAGATCTCATTTTTAGGAAGAACTGTTAAGTTACATTTAATTTTTGTGGAAAAAAAACAATAAAATGCTAGTATTGCAATGGAGAGAGGAAAGTATGGGGTAAAACTGGCAAAATACATTATTCAAGTGATCTTGTACACAAATGATACAATCCTTGAATACTTCAGTGCTTTGTCTTCACCTGTATTAAGCCAGAACCACAGTGTTACTGGCACCGCAGGCAGCATGGGTGCTTTGCCACACCACCAGGCAGGGTTGGGCTGCGGGGAACAGTGAGGGCCAGGTGAACACAGCCCTCCTGTGGCCCAGGGCCCTGCTCCCACAGCTACTTCCACGGCTGGCACAGCCCCAAAGTGAGTCAGCCTGGGCTTATGTTGGTGCTCAGAGCCACAGCTCCAACACCAAAGCTAAAACCTCCACAAGACTCATGCTCTGCCAAGGAACTTTTACACTGGACATTTATTTCACTCTCCATTAAAAGGTGAATCTGTTCGCTGAAGAAATTTTAAAAGCTTGGAAAGGTTGTTTGCTGTTTTGGGTTTTTTAAAGGCTCTAAAAAAAATAAATAATCAAATTATTTCCAACAAATGCTGGAGGAAATAATTTGTCCTTCCCAGACAATTTGTTCCTTCCTTCAGCCTCCTCACTCTTTTCCACCTTTGAGTTAGTTCTCCAGATACCATCCTCACCACAGGCAACTCCTAGCTCTCCTGTCTTGCACTGGGATACCAATAGCTGTAATTTAATTAAGGGATCTAACTACAGTTGGAGGCTCATTGTGGCTTTGAAACAAACAAGGAGGATATTCTTCTAGCTATCATTTTTCACACACACTAAGTTTACTTTTGCAATCCTTTCTTGAGGATTTTCCATAAATACAGAGTACCTTATGTGTGAAACTAGGGCATTATATTCTGCAAAACTCAATTTGCACTAATAATTAAACTTAACAGATCTACTAGCACTCTGATTGTTTTTGGAAAGCTTCCCTTTTTAAAACCCAAATCCTGGATCTCTTTTTCCTGAAAGTGTGAACCAAGTGGAAAACTTTATTTTTAACCTATCCCAACTCCAATTCTTCCTCACATCTGAGAAAGCTATCAAGCAGTCCATATGGTGTTCACTGAAAAAAAGAAAAGTGAACTTTAAACATCTTTATGGGACCCAAATGTTTAATTCAAAATGGTATTAAAATGAAAAAAAAAACCCCAAACCTAGAGATTTTCCATACATGTTCCAAATCTTTCTTTTTCTCTCTTCTTCCACCATAAAGCCTCACTGGAAGAGCAGTCATGCTGACAACAGTGCACGGTATAATAGAAATGCCTATACTTAGTATTTAGTCATGAATTTGAAATCTGAACTGAGCAAGTGGCATCACATTTTGTGAAGCCTTTGGACATTTCAGAAGGAAGAAGAGCCACCATTCCCACCTAGGGCTTTTTTATTTTCCTGTCCCCCAGAGTCCACTCTTTAGACCTCCAATCTACAGCTGACATAATGTTCCTTTGTCAGAAGTAGCTAAAGGCATTTCACAGATGTAGTGAAAATAAAATTTTGCTTTCCTGTGAGCAAACCAGAGGCGATTCTGCCAGTGGATGAGGCAGAGGGAGCTATTGCTGTAAAAAGAAACTTATTGCAACAGCTACTGCATTACACACCTTTACATCCTTTACCTGCAGCAGCAATGAACCTGGCTTTGCAAGAATCTGGACTAGACATGGGTGTTTTGTCTGAGGTAGGTAACTACTTAGACCTCACCTGAAGTCAGTCCTCACCTCTGTGTTATCTCTGGCACTTAAACTAGCTGGACATTACAAAGGGAGTCAACAGCCTGTATATGCTCCAATCACCTGGCAAAAATGAGTAAACAAAAGGAGCAAAAGAACAGTGCTTTAAAAATATTTTTAAGGAAGTTACAAAATCATCACCAGGCAAAGATTTTCAGCTAAAGTATTTCCTTGGGAAAATACAGGTTTGGATCAAACAAAACTCATTATAGTTTTTGAGATTCCAGAGCCAGAACGCCAAATGGCCAACAAAGCAGGATATAAATGTGAATGTGGGGACAAGGAAAAATTGATATCTGTGGGAAAAGGAATAAAATCTCCTAGATACTGACGGAGAGGCAAAAATATAAACCCCCTTTATTTTCTAGTTTAAGAAACAATAATATTGGGCATCCAAGAACATGTAAGTGAAGATATTCACACATGACTCCATAGTTTTTCCCCAACACTACACAAGGCCAAGAGTTGTAGGACTTTTCTTGAACCTCTTGAACTTTTGATAGGTCTGATTTTAAAACAGAAGTAGAAATTCTTCAAGATTCTAACAGTAAATATCTACTGATCTTTACACCTAAGCGTTGTGGACTTTGTCTAAATTCTTGGACGAATCTACTTTACTTGTTTCATTTCCTTGGTGGCACAGAACACTTCTTCGTTTGCAGATATTTATTTCTCTCTTCACTCGAGCAAGGCATCATATTTCTAGAGAGCTTTTGGATTTCATAGGTTGTAAACGATGCATTAGAGCCAAGGTTTTACATAAACAGTTCACATCAGTATACGTAAAAGCAGTGTCCTACAAAAATTAAGAATATTTTGTCTTCAAGAAATGTTTCCTCAAATGATATTCAAACTTATTTCTTTACATTGTTGTGAAATAATGTCGTTTACTCTCTGGTACTTCACAGTTCTTCTGGTGCAAAACAAGCCCAGTAGAAGGGTACCAGCTGGTCCACTCCGGCTTGCCCACTGGGCAATGTTGGTACTAGGCTGGCAGGAACCATGGAAGGACAAGATGTCATGACACTTACCCTGACTGCACCTGGAAGCTGGATGACATTCACTGTTACCTAGCTTGCAGGTGTCAAGTAACTCTGCTGATCACTTATCCCTAACATTACCCATGACTGTTTCCTATTAAGCCATTCCTATTCTTAAGATCTCCCTTTCTGAGGTCTCTCAGCTAAAGGAACAAAATCATCTGTCAAACTACTTAGCATTGTTTAAAAAAAAAAAAACTCAGCCGAAGCCTCCTGTCTGTTCCAACGAATTAGCTAGATTTTAGCATGCCCCACTGGGTTCATGTATCATTCTCAATTTCTAAATATGGCTAGTCTTCTGAAAAACCCAAACTCAACATGCTAAATTCTCTCGTCACCTCTGCTTCCATTAGCCGGAGTCCCGAACTGCATCTTCTCACTTGGATTACACACATTTGATGGCAAACTTCCAGCCTTTCGATGCAGTGTGTTCTTTGCCCCACTATGGAAGTACGTTAGTAAATATTGCAGTAGATGGCATTTCTAAGATTACAGAGCTTATCTGTAAGATCACCTCCACAAAAGGAACTGGTTTAAAAAATTCTATACCCCTGTGTTATTGTAATATTGAAACAAGCAAAAAATAACCCATTTACCAGAATTACTAATCAAAATATTGAATTCTTAAATATTTCTGACTTGATCCTTTTCCCCATTTATTCCACCTCCTTGAAACATCAACACTAATCCTACGCAAGGTGTTAAACATTTTTTAGATGGCCCATAGTATTTGCAAGCATGTTTTATATTATACCTGCAACTTAAACCTGTGCCTTACCTAAATTTTGCAATATAGTCAAGTGGTTAAATATTTGCAGCACTGTGGCTGCTACATTCATGAAGCACTTTGCTGCCAAAATTAAACACCATTAGAAGATGAAAGAGTGGGTTTTGATTACCTTCAAAGTCAAGGACTGAGAATTATGTGGCCCATACACAACTCATTCAACAATTTTTCCTCTCAGCCAAGTAAGAAATAAGGCTAAGATAACTTCTTACTATAGTGTTACCTGTTACTTTTTTAAGTACCAGTTGTTTGATTTGTGTAAGTAGAGCAACAGATTCCACAGATTTTGTTTAGTCTACAGGTCTTCTGGGCAACTATTTCAATAACATATGCCAATAGTTAGCTGAATAACTACTGTATGCCAGAGGCTGTAAGAGAAAAAAAAAAATCCTTCGCTTACTGTGACAAACAATAATAATACAAAACAAATAGAAAAATATACAATAATATTCTCAAATAGGTATTTTATGGTTATAAATCAACATTTTTTGCATTCTGAATTTATGTTCTCTGCCAAATATCACAAATTGTCCCTGAGGCAAAATATTCAAGGTGCCTAAAGAATGTAGGTGCTTTGATCAGGTTGGAAAATATGACTCGAGTAAGTTGGCTAGCTGGACATTTTAGTAAATTATATTTTATCTTGTATATTTAAAGCATATCATGTTAGCATGTGTACTAACATCTTATAATTCAAGTCAAGTCACTTTGGGTAAGCAGCTAAATTCCCTCATATTCTGTAATGTTCAGAACACATTTCAAATCTTTGTGATTTCATATGCTTCAAAAGGTGTGAGTGCATCCAAGAAAGTTGACTCAGAAGTACCACCAGTAAAACATAGATTCTACAAAATGCAGAAACATGTTATTGTGGGTACTCCCAAACTCCATTTTCATATTAACCCCGACTTATTGACCATATCCCAACTTCACAGGTCAGGTTTGGAGTCCTATACATGCTGTAACTTCCAGGAAGTTATCTACAAAGCTCTCATTTTGGCTTCAGTTAATACTCATGAATTGTGTTACTCAGAATGAGTCAAGCAAATGTGTACATAAACTGTATAATTTGTTGATTGCTTTTCCCATTTCCTTTTTTTTTTTTTTCTCCTTTTACCTAACTCTGACCCAGTCTGTCCTCCTTTTTTTTCTTTTTTTTTTTTTCCAGAATTGCACTTACAAGCCACACTAAAAATCAACAATACCATCACCATCTTCTTCCTTGTGTCATAACGGCAGTAATTCTAATTTCAGTTCTTAGGTAGAAGTCCCTTTTCCAACATATATGCTTTACTGAAGATGTAATTAGAAGCATGAGGCAGTTTTTCCCACTTAATTCTGACCACTATTTACCATCTGTATGTCAATGTATATGTTTGCAAAATTAAAGTCAGACTAAGATAATCCTTGACCAAGCAAAATGCCAAAAATGAATTCCAGAATCTGTAACAAATCTATGTCCACTCAACAGCATAGGCATCCTCATCTCCTTATGAAGCTCTGCCTCTATAATAATAAAAAAGAAATGAAACCAAAGGCAACAAGTAATAGAAACAGTGGATAGATGACAGATCAGCCTGCTAGTGGAAGCATTTCTTTGCTTCTGCTTCATTCTTTTTCTCTGTCACATTAATTCATGCAAGCAGTAGCAAGAGGTAGAAGAAAAAGCATAAAATCCACATCCACCACATCTTACGCAAGTGTTTCTAGTTATATATTGGCACAGAAAGAGAGAATTTACAAACTAGGAATATATTTTGAAGTTATATCTGTTTTGCTGTGAAATATATTCCAGAGAAAACAGTTTAACAGACAACACATCATGTAGATCTGAAGTCAATTCATACCACCACATTTTCACCACTAATTCTTACATCAGTTAACGCATCCTACCAAAGAAACCCCCAAAGATACAACAGGGCAGGTGATACTAGTCCAGGGCACAGAGTCCAGGCCCCAGGCCTAACCACTACTGTCTATCTCATGTCTGCCAGAGCTGTGGAAAGCTGGCACAGCAGCTGTCCCTGACCCAGAGGGGCTCAGATGGTCCTGTTCAGGGAGGGCTTCCTCTGCCCCAGCTCCACCACTGCCCCCATCAACCATGAGCAGCATGCCACCTCCTCCTCCCCATCCACCTTGCCTGGTCTGCTAAGAGAGCTTGAGGTGGGTCTCCTGTTTCATTAAAAGCACTGAATCATAAATATGCAAAAGGACAGGAGAAGTCATAAGCTGCCAGGTTTTGGTTTCAATTTGGTTAAAGAGGGAGTCTTGCTGAAAGTTACTCACAGATGTTATTCTCCCAGACTTGGTTCTATTCATCCTAATCCTACAACAAAAAAGGAAACCAATTTTCATTGCCTGTCTCACCCATTCCCTTCTCCATCAATATCTACAAGCTCTGTTTAGCTCTCAGGAGGATTTTATTAGCAGGAATTAAAAATATACCTAGGAAAGTTCCAAGATGACATTTGTACCAGGTGTCTGCGGTGAGGGCTGCAGTGGAGGCCTCTGTGAGGACAGGCGAGGGCTGGACACAGCCAGTTCCACCAGCCCCACAGCAAGGCACAGCTGAGCCCCTCAGCCAAGCTGGTGGTGCCTCTGTGAAAGTATATTTAAGAAAGGGCAAAATGCCACTAAAGTGGTGAGGAGTGAGGAAAAAAGTGTGAGAAACAGCCCTGCAAGCCCCAGTGTTGGAGAAGTATGGGGAGGAAGAGGCACTCCTGGCTTCAGAGCAGGTATTTCCCTGCATTCTGGGAAGGACCCCTCACCAGCGAGGTGGGATATTTGATTCTTTGCGGGCACTGCTTTCACCAGTGACTTCGCTAATATATTAGGAAGAAAACATCAGAGGGTCTTTGCCAGCATCCTGGCTAAGGTGGCAGTATCAGAGAAACCACCTCCCTCTTTACTAAAGCACTGGCCTTTGGCAGACTGCCCCAGATCTCTATTTCTACCTCCATCCATGTAAACCTCCAGCACAAAAAATTGCTGCACACCCGGCCCTGTCCCCTGCGTACATTCCTCTTATAACCTGAACCTCAGTCTCCCTCTGTCGTACCATCCACTCTTACTCATCTCCTGTGTGGGTGATGGTATCAGCATCTTCAGATGCCCAGGAGAAATAAATTACAAGTTTAATTCTGACATTTCAAACATGGCTTGCCATGCAGATGTTACTCTGTGTGTGCTCACATGAATGAGCAAAGTTTGGAGTTTGCGGTAACTAAATATTCAGCAGAGGAACACACAAAAAAAGGGAACCTAGAGCAAACTTCCAGAAAAGGATCACACATAAACCTTTTCTCAGGATAAACTGTTAAATTCTTCATTTTAAAAAAAAACAACACACAAACAACAAAACAAAACAAACAAACAAAAGTGAAAAACAAACAACCCCAGAAAATTAATTTTATGTCAGGAAGGTTTGTTATATCAAATACACAGATAAAATTCAATTGCTGAGTAAAAAAAAAATATAAATCTATAATAAATATCTATAATATAAATCTATAAATAATGTATTTTTGAACAGCAGATATTTCCATAACCTGAACTATACATACCATACAACTTCCCATTGCATATAAACACTTAAAAGTTTTTCTTTTGAAATTAATGTTGTCTTTTTTTCATGAGATAAAATGTTAACACCATCTTGATAAGCAAATTCTGTGATGTAATACTACAAGGTAAATAACTAGCCAGTCCAATTATTGCACATTTCTTCACTAGACAAGTAAACTAAAACTTCTATTTTTTTTCCAGGTGTGCCAAAGCGGATACCAGGTGTCCAAAACCATCAGTCTACCGTTATGTGAACAGCAAAAACAACTGAAAGTCTGATGGGAATTAAAGGTCAGTGAGTACTTGCTCATGAGTGCCTTGATATTTATTGTTTCCATAACTCACAACTAAATAATCAGGTTAGTGTTTTATATGTTTATTTTTCTGAACACAAGGCATGCTTTCAGTTGAAGATTAGACTTTTAAAGAAGCTTTCTTTTTCAGTACCATCTGAGAGCATAATTTACTGTGAAATACCAGCTTGTTACAAATATATTCAAAATATATCATTTGATAACATTGGTTTTTAAACCCAAATTCTGACTGGCTGCACAGGTGCATGTATGCAAGAAAACTAACATTCACATCTGTTTAAAAAGTTTATGTACCAAGACATACAATTCACCACCTCACTGGGGATTATGTTTACAGGAGTTTCCACATGGTATGCTTCTACATAGGGGTTTTTTTTGCTGCTTTTCTCATGTACAATGACACTGTCTTGATGCTAATTATCTCACCTACAACTGATGTTTAATTTTTTAGGGTAGAGGCTGGTATCATCTGCCATTTGCTTCTTTTTCCTATGTTTGACATCTGCATGGTGTTCAAACAAAGATTTGACCTGTGTTTTGAACCCCCCATTAACTGTTTTTCAAAAATAGCCTGCCAGGATTCCTGCTGAAACTGTTACATATAATTCTGTATAATATTTTCAACGTATTCATTTTGAATGAAGTCATTAGAAACTGTTTATTTCTAATGTTAATTCTTAATGAAGCAGAAAGGGAGCATAAAGGTCCATGCATCATACAACTCCTCTGCCGAAGACATAACCAATCTTCTTTTATGGTTCCAAACATAAGCTATTCATTTCAATGTAAAAGTAACAATTTTCACTAGAAATTAAACTGAGACCTCTGTCCTATGCGCTGCTAAAAAGTTATTACATTTTTATCTTCTGAATTCTATGTAATATCTGTTCATGGATGAGCCAGCTTCATGGCAGGTAATAAAGAAATAGGTACATGTGTATAGCATCCTCATAGAAGTGATCTGCATTAGCTCTCCTTCAACTTAAAGCTGCATATCTTTATGTTTATCTGTTTGGCATTCTGTTTGTTTATCCTTGCGAATCCTTGATCTGCCATCTATGCTTGTCTGTCAAGTCCCCTCAGCTGCTACTTGTATGTGCTTGCCAGAGACATCTTATGTGCTGTGCCTTGGTGAAGCTCACTCCTCTGCTCCAGGCAGACTTCCAACTTTTGCCTCACTATCCCAACTAGATATCTGCCTATGCAGTTCTTTTTCATTACTGGTCAACGTCCATTAATAGCACCAATTCACATCACCTCACTAATCCGAAAAACATCATTACTTAAATAAAACACAATCAAAACCTAATAGCATGCCACCCTTATGCTGCTAGGGACAAAGGCAAGTAAAAAGAAGCCTGCAGAAATAGCCACAAATATAATTTACCAACATTCTGATGTAAGAAACATGAAATAAACTTAGCGGGGCAAGTATACACTCCCTTATAATGAAGTTTCTAATGGCCAAATTTTAGGTTTATTAATGCTGACTTGAATCTCCACAATTCTACTGTTTTCACAGATAGCCGCTCTGAATTTGCCCTGCTGTAGCCAAGATCAGCATGTGGCCTTTGAACTCCATTCCCTTGCTTAAAAGCAGCTGATAGGAAGTATGTAGCTGCTTTATTCTAATCTTTCCAACCTTCTATTAACTCTTTTGTCTTTTGAGGAAATTTAGTCCTTGAATATCATTTAAGTTACTATTACTCCTTTCCTTAGTAAGAAAGATTTATATCTAGCAAGGGAAATAAGCAGTGTGCTGAAACAACTCTGAACAATACTGAAGGTATTTTCTTAACTGTTTAATTTTTATAGGCTCAAGAGTACAAGTGTTGCCCTTTCCAGTGTTGGTCTGACATTCCTGTTGGGTCTAGCACAACACTATCCAGCCTCTGACCCTACACAGAGACACCTTCTGAAGCTGACAGACAGCTCTAGCACTGAAGAAGCCTTTAGTAAAAAAAGAAAAAAAAAAAAAAAAATAAATCTCCATCTGGGACCACTTCACTGTTTTCAGTTTTCCAGCTCTTCACTAGAATCAGAAAGACTCAGCTGCGAGAAAGAATTTTCTTTTTCTTGTTGAAATTCAGAAATGTATAAGTCAGCACCACTGTGGTTCTAAACTCAGCTTTCTGCTTGAGGAGCTGAACTGTGGTCACTTGTTCTCTGTAACTACCAGAGAATTCAGAAAAACTGTTAAGATCAAATTATGCCTTTTCAAGGGCAGGCAACTCGCATGGTAATGCGCTGAGCCACCACAAAGGAATGCTCTGGATTCTATTAATACAGGGGTAATTTTGTAGCATTTTTTCTAAATATGTAGCCTTATTTCCATGTAGCTAGCACAGTGGAAAATGTGGCTAGAAACTTACGAGTTAAGCATAGTAACTTTGGCTTGACCAAAAGGAGAATTATTGTAAAGCTCATAATCTAGGAATTAGCAGTTAGATCATGAAGTAGGCTACCAGTAATCACTAAGTATTAAGAATCACAGTAATGCATATTTCTTTGTTACTGACACTAAGAGACCAATTCACTAATTGTAGTATGTATGCATAAAATTTAGACTGGGATTTGGCTTTGATGCATGTGTTCATGAACATCTTAATTTTTTCTAAAAAAAATGGGGTCTTTCTTACATGAATCTGTGACAAATATGGAAAAAAAGTATGTAATATCATATTACTTTTAATACAGCAACACCTAACGAGCTCTTGAAGAAAGCAGACTTTATAAGCATGTATATAGTAACTGTTTTGACAGAAAGCTTCCAAACTGATTTCTCAACAGCTTTCTCTCACACAAAAGCATACAAAAATTCTGTTATATATATTGAAATATTTTAGATAAACTGGGAGGACTATTAAATTTCTTAACTCCATCTTACACCAATACATAGTCTCTAGGGCTAATAAAAACAGTCATAGTAAATCTGCAGTCAGTATGAGGGGTTTCAAACTGCTCATCTAGAAAAACATAGTTCCCACTTGAATTCCAAATTCTGCTGTGCTCAAGAACTGTGACCTGGAAGACCTTTTCTGTGTTAAATACCAACCCTCCCCTGTTACACACACACAGTTACAGTGTGATTTCACTGTGTAAAGGTAGCAGAGCACTTGAGTTTTTGTAACGAACCTTGTGTTTCTCAGACTGAAGATTCTACTTTAAATATGCACATAACATGTTGGGATCTAAACTATTACCAAAAGTTGAAGAGGTCTTAGAATTACTCGGAATAATTTTCTGAAAACTATAGTTCAGTACTCAGATGCTGACAAAAAGACAAATACAAGTTAAGAATTAATAGGAATGAGTGAACACAAACAAGAGAAAATCATTAAACACTGACACACACCTGAGCATTGCTCCTAGTGATCACCTTTCACAACAGGACGTTTAAGTATCATACTAAGTAGAGGCAAGGTAACCAGTTTAACTAGAAGAATGGTTTCTGTACAAGGATAGATTTAAAAGATCAAGATTCCTCAGCTTTGATACGAGTTGCTCTAGACGTAAAAAATTAGAAGTGATATTCGAGAATGTGGTCAGGGATTATTTCTTGCTGTTTCTTATTCAAAAAACTGGCAGTCACCTGAAGAAGTTATCAGTCAGTACATTTAAAGTTAAAAATAGGAAATACTTTTTCCACATATTGTGTCTCAAAATGGTAGCATTCATACCCACAATATATTGAATGTCAAATATAGATTAAAAAACCAGTTAAGCAAAACAGCGTAAAATAGGTTTGTCAGTAGCTTTCAAACATGATGGTGAAGATGTTTCCACTTTAGAACATCTTTAATAGTAGATCCCCTACAAGCTAGCACAGTGCACTGGGAGATGTTCTTACACCCCGTAAGCTTCCATTCTTGGCCACTCTCTGGGACAGGATACTGGGTTAGGTGGATCTCGGATTTGACACAGTGTAGCCATGCTTCTTTTTGTCTAACCGCATGTGAATGCTACAAAAGCATCCAAGTGCTTCCTAAAGATGCTAGAAAAGGAATTTGCACGATCCAGCCGTTTCAATGATCATACTGTACTTAAATTGCAAGTCTTCAACATAAGTTGCTCCGCCTGTGGGTACTGTATGCTTCCTCAACAGACAGGAAGTCTTCTCTAGTTCCTGAGTAGATGCAAGAAGGGTCCTGGGAGCAGGTAGAGTTCAGAATGGAAAAGACTGATAATTACCAATGCAAACAATCAGTTTCCTGTCTTTTAGGACCCTCATGCATTGCTTTATAATACAATATAAACACGACTTCTGTTTTCCCTTAGCATTTTCATTTCTGTTCATAGTAAAAATCAGTCTCTTTATTCATTAAAAATCCAATTAAAATGAACTTAAAACTCACTTCAAGTAATGCATTATGTCAGTGATAAAAATGGATCCAAACCATGGGCTATTCTTTTTTCATTCCATTCCATTACTTAAAGGAACTAGTAGCACAAATGGCCCGTCACTTGTTTCAACCGGAGTCCAACGTGTAAAACTGGTGTTACAGAAACAGAGATAAGTTCTTTCCAAACTGGAGTTTCGGTCTATGGCTTGTTCTCTCCCATCTCACACCCTGCGCCTGCTGCTCCAGGAGGTGAGCGGAGCCATCAGCAAAGCTGTAGAGAGCCTCTAAGCAAAATCCTGATAGTGGTCTGGGGCCTGGGTGTTGCTAAGAGGAATCCTACCACTTCAGACAGCCAGGATGCTGGAGAATAGAAGAGGAGTCGGTAATATAAGATCTCTAGCACTGCCTGGGCCAGGAATCAGGAATGCAGTATTTTTTTGGCTGATTTCCTGTGGAAGGACTATGTGGTCATGCTACATGTCTGCATGTCCATCAAATGGGTTTTGCTCAATTGCTCCTGTCTGTGGGAATGGTGACAGAAGGTTTTATAGGCAGCTCTAGAATGCAAAGCCATAACAGGACATACTGAAATTGCTACAGGCAGAGGAAGGAGGTCGTTCTTAGCAGCTGGCTGAAGGGAAGATGTGTATTCTGAAACCTGAACTTAAATAAAAGAAAGACTTGCACTTTCAGTGGTTGTAACTCCCATCAGTCCACCCTGAAAAGCTTCTGTTATAGAGGAGTTCAAACTCCTCCTTCTCAACTCTCCTATCCCGGGAGTGGGAGTTTCTCCTCCCTCATTCTTCATTCTCTCCTAACTTTGCCTAGAGAGGCTATCTCTTCCTGACAGGAAGAATTCCAGCTTAACAGCTTGTTCTCTGCCTATAAACTTCTTGTCACTGTTCTAGTCACTTGTGCTCATCGCTACCAGAACAACATGAAGTATCTGCTGTCTCCAAAAACTGGAGGTGGGACTGGAAAATGGGAAAACCCATCTCATGCTTTAAATTTTAAAAACCCTTTAGAGGATTTGTGGATATGTGTTTGCATTCCTTTGCAGATACAGTTAAATGTGAGAAGCAGATAATGGTTGGGAACCATCTATGCTTCAGAGATTCTTTTAGTAGGACTTACCCCAGCTAGAAAACATTTCTCTTAAGGAAATTCACATAAATACAGTTTACTTAGTATTCAGGGCTTTATATGCTTAAGATATTTTATTCTCCTTTCAATGTCTCTTTCACAGGTGGGTTTTTTTGTTGTGGTTTCGCCCCCCCCCCCCCCCAGTTTGTATTGCATTAAATTTTCACTGCAAATGCAAATGCTGGTGCTGTGCCAAAGCAGTTTCTTCTTTTCTTTAAACTGAATGCTTCTACCTTTCAGTTCTGGGGGTGGTGGTGTTTGGGGGGGGGTTGGGTGTTTTTTGTTTGTTTGTTTTGTTGGGTTTTTAATCTAATTACTTCAACATATTCAGGTTGTCACTAAAAGAGCTAAGCACCCCTAGGACTATAATGCTTGCCCAGACAAATGCACATTCCTGTCTGTAAAGACCTAGCCGGAATGTCTAGCATCAGAATTTCACATTTTGTGCAGTCAATTCTATTTCACATACTAAGCCACAAACCCATTATAGTTGAAAACAGCAGAAAGTCTGTTTTAAATTAGGTGACGCAAATACAGTAGTAACAGAAACCACAGAAAAAGCACAGATGTATAGAATATATGTACATGCAAGGCAACCAAGTATGAAAGACATATCAGTTAAAATGCTTTCTAAAGGATGAAGCCACAGTTTTTAGAAAATAGCACTAATAAAGCAATATATTCACTGCATTGCCTTTTTGTTCAGTTTTTTATGTTTCCCATTTATTGAAGTTCTGTTGCTTTTGTATTTGGTAGAAAGAGTTAATCCTAGAATGTCTTCTATGAAGACATGCTATATTAAAGCAAGGGGTGTCTTCCTTTGAATGTACGGCCAGAAGAGACAGTGCAATACAAACTGCTAAAGAATGCAAGCCTTGCAAAGCAAGTGATTTAGATTCATGAGAGACATGATAATTTACCACGAATAAAGCAGGAGAAAAAAAAATGAGCAGAAATACCTGAGATGGAGCTAGCTTTAATGTGGAAACAGAACCAAAAGGCTGACAATATTTTCATTAGAGAAGTGTTCTGTTCTCTAAGTAAGATTATGATATGATGCAAAAAAAAAAAAACATTTTTTGTTTGCATGAGACTAAATCCATACCAGTAAGTCAGTAGGTTAAAATAATTCAGTCACATTTTATACAGAAGTGTGTTAAATTATTAGATTATTGATAGAAAGGATTTATTTTAATATTGGGACTATTTGAACTGACTCGTCGTGTATCCAGCTCAGTTCTAGCCAGCTACGGTTCTAGCCATAGTACATTGTTCAAGGACAAAGGAAGTTATTTATAACAGGTTAGTGTCTGCAGAATCTACATGTCTGCTGTAGTTTCATATGTTTTAGGCCAAGAAAAATTGCCCTGTTGAGGTGATAAAGCCTTCATTTATATTAAGGAGGTTCATTAATTCAAGAGGAGCTGGCACAAAGACTAAAGAAGCCGTAGCTATTTCCCAAAAAAAACCCTGAAGAAATACTGAAGGCAATAGTATTTGCCATTGTTAAATCAACT
Source organism: Vanellus vanellus (assembly GCF_965231255.1). Lineage (NCBI taxonomy): Eukaryota > Metazoa > Chordata > Aves > Charadriiformes > Charadriidae > Vanellus > Vanellus vanellus. The sequence goes on from NC_138910.1 coordinate 59,661,113, forward strand.
TTGAAAACCCTACAGAAATGGTCTACATTTAAGAATGAAAGCAATCAAATCATGCACATTATGAAGTAATAAATTAAGTACTAATGATGCAGTAGCTACGCAAAATTACTATTTTACAATGACCAGTTGGCTCAGAAACAATTGAGAAACTCTAATCTTTTCTCTTGAAAAAGGATGGCTACATAAAGCAAGTATCTCCTTGAAAGGCACCACGGGGTATCCATCTTGCATCAATACTGACACTAGAGACAGATGGTACACTGCTTTAATTTCCTTAGTGGGATGCAAAAAAGACAAGAAGTCAAAGAAAGAATGTCCAAAATAGCTCATTTCTTGTTCTGTATCCATTGTCTAGCTCTTTCCTTTTCCCCCCATGTCTGTCCCTCTAGAAATTTATTTTTCTTGTATAAGTTTATTTTCCCTCCCCTATTTTTCTACAGTATTTGCTTCTCCTTTATAGGATACACAATATATATTTAAAAATCAACTCTTCATAGAAATTACTCTTGGAGATTCTTCAAATCATGTGCCAATGTAGTATCTTTATTTTAAATTCATGAGACACTTAAAAGATAGCCTGACTTATGGTATTTGACTAAGATGAGTCAACATAGCAAAAGAGGCATTAACATACATACTCTTCTTAAAAAAATACATACTTTTTGATTAATAAAATATTTCTCTTCATATACCACTGTAGAAGATCTACTACATATTTCATCCTCACTTATTATTCATTATACCAAAATAAATACTGAAGAATAGTGTGGGTGAAGCTAAAGGTTATTCCTTGATGCGTAAAAAGAATATTTCAGTAGTAAATTTATTGGGCCTAACCTGACACAGTCAGCCCATGATTCAAAAAGTGAAGTCTATAGCATACAACAGGACTGACAGAAGAATTAAGTAGATTTTTACCATCTGTCATTTTTTTTACCTCTCTTCACACTTAGTTTCTGTCAGCTGTCTCAAACTGTCAGCTAGGGTAGCTTGGGAATGATATGGACAAAGGAGTATTCACCCCCTCCATCTTTAAAGTATCAATCATTCAGTGTTCTCATATTCAGACTAAATACATAGCTAATAAATGTCTCCTCAGCTGCACCTGTAAATAATCATTGAAAGTGAACAGATCTGTATAATTTTTTTCTTAACACAATAAAGCAAGCATCCTTATATCAGGAAATTTCCTAAAAGAACTCTGAAGGTTTTAAATATGTACTTCCCAGTGAAAGGAATCAATGAGATTTAAGCCTAAAGCAAGGATTTCAGCTCTAGTTTATTATGTTTAGAGACACGTGGGTCTTTTGGAAACTTGGTTCAAGTTTTCCCATTTTTTTTCTTCACATTTTAATTAATTTTTCCATTTTAATGAGGCCACAGTGTAAACCCAATGGGATTAGATTTTTATCATCTACATATTTGTAAAGTATAGTGCAAATTGAGACCAAATCTTAATAAATATAGAATAATACATATTTTGGGAACCTGTTGCATAGTTTCCTCCATTGTACCTGAAAGGTTCAGAAGAATAAGATACACAGACCACACTGTGAACTCTGGTGTACTTTATCAACCCACAAAAAGTCTGCTGAGGGCAACAAAAGTACCCAAGACTTGCATTGCACCAGGAAATTCACATAAACACAATTCACTTCCATTGAAAATAGATGCTACAGTAGGCTGTAAATATTTTAATGCATTCTGAAGGATGTTTTATAACAAAAAGAACACAAAAATAAGAAAAACCCACAAGCAGTATATGTTATCAAACTATCTATAAGGCACAAGTACTACAAGTAAAGGCTGTCACCTAAAGACCATAAGCATTTCTTCTAAAAGATGCATTCAAAATGAAATGGATGTAAAGAAGTATCATGGAAAATTAGAACTCTTTTACAAGAAGTGACTAAAAATACAACCTGATTCAGTCTACCAAAGCTGATAACAGAGAATGATAACTTTCTATCAATAAACCAGATGGATGAGTGGCTGGAGGCAAGAAGAGCAATTATACCTGTTTTTTATACAAATGCATAAGTCAGCTATGAGTATATGTAGTTAACAAGTTAGATTTATTTTTTTTTTACATCAGAGGATGGACTTCTAGAACAATCTCTCCATTACAGAAAAAACTGAACTCATCTGAGATGAGGCTTGATAAATTCACAAAAGAGACTGTATTTTAAGGGTTGCCTGAAATACCAGAGGAGTAGACTTTGGGAAGTCCCTCCTTGTAATCCCATGGCTGTAATCCTCTCCAAAAATGGAAGGACTATTCTGCTGTTGTTGATTGTTGTCCCAGATTTGAGGCAACTGCGACAATTCAATCCTTTTGTAGCACAGTCAGTGATGGGAGATGAAGAAGGTTTTGCCCCCTCACATTTCCACAAACCAGTTTCCCTCATGTGACACCAGCTCAAAACACAGTCTGTGAAAACCACACTGCATCTCATTTCATTCCTTCAACAAGAGAAAAGTTGCTATGTTGGAGTCTTTGTGGACAGCCGTCTCCCACATTACACTTCCATGGGATAGGGCTATATCAAAATACATAAAAAAGGAGGAGGAATGGGAAATGGCCCTATTGTGTGATTAAGAAAAACACATGCCAGTGTGGAGAGTATCTAAGCCCTTCTCCTAGCACTGAAGTGTTAACTGCTTCCACCTCCTTAGCTAGAATGAGAAATACATGGAATCAGTAGTAACTTATCCTAGTTACAACTCTCATGTAAAGTTGCTTTACTTTCATGTCAGGCATTACATACATTTGATACAGATTAACCTTGCTTCATTCCCATTCCACAAATGGAAATTAGCATTTTAAAGGAGAAAAAAAAAGTTTAAAATACCTACTAAACTTGAAGTTTTCTCAAGGTTTTACAAATTTAACCTCTCAAGTTCAGGAATACTTTCCAAAATTTTAAATATTTTTCTTGGTTAATCTATGTTTTGTAGCATCCATTTTATGTTTTATAACAATGTAAAGAAAGTGCAGGAAATTATATATAATGATATGATCCCAGTACTATAATTTTGGTCTTCTGCATCTCAAAGATCACATTCCTTTGATATGCCACAGTAAGTTTTAAAAATGCTGCATTTAATGGTAAGTCTGGTAAGCCACAATTGTAGAGCTGGTAATGCTTGTTTTGGCTTTGTAAAATGAGATATCAAAGTGGTATAAGATCAACTTGCCATACTTGGCACCATCAACTTTAACTTAAAGTTGTATCCTAGGTGAATGGATAGTCAAACAAAACCATCCCTCTGGAAATAGCAGGGTACTGTATATATACTGGAAGAATTATTGGTTGTAAAGCAGTCTGGCCTGAATATAACAAACTCAGCTGGCTTGAGCTCAGGCAGCCGCTTCTTTTGCTTCATAACAGAGCTTTTGTTTCAGAAGCTGGAGACCCTATGTTTAACCCAGCAACAAATCCTGAAATGAATCAGCTATGTGTGGGTTTGATAGTGTGTTTACCAAGACTTCCAGATGTGTATTGTTTTGTTCATGTACCTTATGCAGTATGGTGTGGCTCTCTGTGCACTACCCTACACTAAAAACCTAAATTAAACCAAAGCCTTCCCTTTAAAATAGCTAGAAAACAATTGTGCCATAAAAAAAAAAAAAAAAACCACACACACAACACAAAAAAACACACTTCTAGTTATTCAGAATACAGATCTACTACCAAACAGCACAGAATGGCTGGTCTACCCCGTTCTAAGGCAATTCATCAGGAGTTTTCCTTCTTGTGGGTAAATGGGTCATACTCTCTATGACCAATTCTTAATTTCGTATTTTAATTACCAACATTTTCCTTCTCCCACTGCCATTTTAATCTTCTTTCATGGACTACACTACTATATACAATCCAAGCTTCCCAATTCAGGTCATTACTATTATTTTAAGTCAATTTCCAACTTAAATATATACCTATCCTGGGCATAAATATAACTAGTTGAAAGTGGAAGTACAAGTCAGTGTGAGTGAGGAAAGGTTTATAGAAACAATCCTTTGTACATTCAAATTTCAGCCAGTGCATTCCACAAAAAATATTTGTGAAGTCACTACCTTGGAGATGAAACAGCACAATGCTTGAGACATTCAGCTAATGCAATCTTACACTGCTCAGGAACAGAAGAAGAAAGATGGAAAGCAGCAAGCTGTACCTATTTTATTTAAAATGTTTTAAAATCAGCCATGACTTCATGTTCTTCACAATACCAGGAAGGGCTGGGAAGCTTTATCTAGAGACAACTGTAACTGGGGTTTAAAAAATATGGTTAGAAGGATGCCTGCCTGACAGCAAATAAGAGGAATTTTATTTGTATTGACAGACACAATGGTGACTTGTATTTTATACTCTCCCAAGGGAGATATGTACTCTGCCTTCTAGAGAATCACAGTGTGAGTCAGTCTTCAAATCCTGCACAGGTGAACAGAAAGACCAGGAAAGAAATCAAATGGGTGCAAATCCTGGCTCAATTTACATGCAACATGGTGGCCGAAATATTTTTTTGGCCCTGACAAGGAAGTTTAGTTAAGATTTAGAAAAGGGAGTAAATAATTTGTCCATTTTGCTAGGCACATTTTCCAACAATCCACAATCTTGATTTTATCCATTTATAAATTAGGTTATTTGGCATTTTACTAATGTCGCGGTTTAGGCCAAAATCCACTACTGGGGACCTGAGGGACCCCAGATGGGACCGACAGATGCTCCCCTCTACCCCTCTTCAAAGAGAGAGACAGAGGAGGAAAAAAAGACTTATGAGTTTAGAAGGAACTAAACTACTTTAATGAAATATTAATAATAAAATAAAAAGAAATAATGAAATATATACAAAACCGTATCAAGCTCTCGAGATGCCAATCACGTCACCGGCTGGCACTGGGGCAGTCCCAGGCTGGACTCAGTGACGGACGGGAACTGGATTCCAGGATCACAGGCAGATGAACAGAGTCCTCCTCAGACGTTGGCCATTGAAGGAAGAGCCCGTGACCCTTTGATCCCTCAGCTTTTATACTGAGCATGAGGCAGATGGGATGGAATACCCTATTGGTCAGTTTTGGGTCACCTGTCCTGTCCGCTCCTCCCTGCAGGTGGGACCCCACTATGCTTTTCCGCTTCCAACCCTCCAGCAGGGCAAATAACAGAGTTGGTTGGCCTTGGGGGTTATAGCAATAAGCATAAGCAGGAGCCTCTCTGCATGCCATGCCTGGGCATCGGCTATAAACAATTGGTCTTATCACTCAGAGAGTGAACACTGCCTGCACGATATGCAGTTAATTTCAGTAGTCAGAAGAGGCCCAGCTAAGAAGGGAAGTTACTGAACAAAATTGGTTCTGTTTTACCTCAAACCAGGACAACTAAAATGCAAGTTTAAAACCCTCACTTCACTGTTTTGAATGAAAGCCTGGTGAGCTCCACCACCCAGTCTTACTTGCTTTCACCACTACTGAACAAGCCAAGAATCTTCTATTTTTTTCCTTATCATACTACTGTAAAGGCCTATAGCAAATAACTCAAAAGAAAACTACTATCCCAGCTTAGAAAATATTCAGAATGTCAGCCAAAGGCTATATGGTTTGCTATGGTTTCACTGCATCTACACGTTTCAAATCTCTTCTCAGCATTCCCCACACCTTTCTTCCCCACAAACATGACAACAAAAAGCTTAAAGTCCTAAAATACTTGGAAAGTACCTCTGGTTCAGTTATTTGGTATATTTTTGTGCGTAATTATATCAAGGTACTACTGCTGCAGCAAGCATTTGCTTACCTCTTCTCTGATATTACATTACAGAGATAAACAATGTTGTGACAACAATTCCTTTGCTGCTTGGTCATAATACCAGCTAACATCACCAAATCGTACATTTGTTACTGTGAAATGATTTTCCTAATGTTGCACGTTATTTAACAACCTCATATTTTATAGGATTATTAACACCTCTATCTTAGTTATTTTCAAACATGAAATTGAACCTTTTCTTCGCAGATTCTACTGTGGATAGGCCACGGAGAACTTCAGTTTTCTATACAGCCCAAGTAACAGGGATAAACTAGCAATTAAGGACTACATTTAAGTCAATCTTTACAGGGTCACTTGGGAGAACAATCCAAATTAAATTTAAAAATCACATTGCATACATTTTATCAAAAGGCTGAGTAGAGAAATGTTTTCAAATTTAGTCTTCATAATAGGTGTAATTTAACTCACTTTCCTTCTAAAACACATTAGAGTTACGCACACAGTTTGATTCTGAATGAGACCATTTTCTAGGAATAGGTTTTTAATTTAATTTTAACATGTATCTTTAATAAATCTGAACTCATTTTTCCTCTGTCATTTTACACATAAACTAAAAAATGCTCATTTAACAGTGTTAGTAACTTAAGAACACTAGAAAAGGGGGAAGTGATATTAGTACATCTAAATGGATGTTCTACACTGAAAACCTTTTGGAACAGGAGTATTATTTAGGCAAAGATGGTATTTAAGTATTTTTCTATTTCCTTTTCCCTTCTCCTACCACAAACCATTTTTCAAGTGAGAAATAGTAAAACCAGCACAACCAAAAATAGAAGAGAGCCCAAGAATAGCTTCCATTTTCTCACCAAATCTTTTGTTTCTTCATAATTTTGGAAAAATAGTGATAAACTTTATATATTGTTGTTATTTTGTTTGTTTTCTCCGTGTGAAAAAATAAAATTGAAATGCTAGAAAATTATGAAAAGAAGAGTTTGCCTCTTGCCACTACCCTAACCAATGTAAAATGGCAATGATTTAGAGGAATCACAAAATCAGTACAAAAAAGCAACTCAAAATATGAAATATAAGCATACAGAATTCACTTACCTTATAGGACTGTTGTTGAATAACACAATACCAAAGGATCCATTTTTGCACCTGTCAAAAAACAATAGGCAAAGGACTCTTAGCAACATATTGGCAAGGAACACAACATTTCATAATATGGTTATAATAACCTATTCTGAAAAGAATATATGGAACATATATACGATACATTGATTTTCTTAGATTTATAATGAGAAAATGAATAGCATAACCTCAGTCAAATCATGTGCTTCTGATATCACTTATTGATGATTTATATGGACTGAAGTCTATTTAATCAACCACATAAAACTGGTATGACAATGAGATTATGCTCTGTATGGTTAGAATTAAAATTCTCTTACAGACATTTTTGTGTTTGAGAACTATCTTCTGTACCACCAATTTCTGAATACTTACTATGCAGAATATAGCTAGATACACAGAGTGGAAAGGAATTTAAGTCTATATGAGTCACCACAGCAGGACTTACAGCCAAATTACAAGAGTTACAGACCAATGACACGTGATGAAAGCTTCATGGTAAACCACACAGATATATATATTATTTTAGAACGAGTATATAGCATTTTCAGGTATTTTCCTCAACTTTTAAATTGAGTTATATTTTAAAATTCCTGTGATTGCCAAACAGATCGCCTTAGTCTGATGAGTCTCATTTTGCAGACTTTGGAAGAAGAGAAATAGTATAACTGAGAAGTTGTACTTATTAGTTGCTTTTAAAAGCAACCAAATCTGGTTTATTTTACATAGGAATGTTAGGGTTTACGTTCTGGCATCTCAGGACTCATTAAGTCAGCGTAATTTCCCCTTTTTAATGACATCAGTCTCCTAGTTCTAGCTCTCACTGCTTGTTTCTTGCTCTAGCAGAGCGTCTCAAAGCAATTCAACATTGGTCAAAAACAGACTATTGACCTTCTGGGCTTCAGGTTAGCATACTGTGAGATGCAACTCCACAGCTGGTGCAGGGAAGATGGGAAAAATACATTTTTATAGCAGTTAATTTGAAGACAGAAGAAGTCAGCTGGCTGAGACTGCTTAAAGGTTTGCGATGCTACAGGCATGTTGTGGGAGGGTCGCTGAAGAGGCAAATGCAGGTGAAATCAAAGGCACACAGTAAGTGAAGTTTATCACATGACTCCATAATTCATCATAGGGATATAAACAGCTATATGCTAACAAGCAGGCAAAGAGACAGTCCCAGCTTAGCTTCACCACGAGAATCAACATATTTGGAAGCTTGTGGATAAAAGGACTGGCCACTTGGGAGGACTATAGATACTTTGCCAGAGTATGCAGAGATGCAATAAGGAATGCTAAGGTCCACTTGGAATTACACCTGGCAAGGGATGTCAAGGACAAGAAGGGTTTCTTCAAGTACATCATTAGCAAAAGGAAGACTAGGGAAAAATGTGGATCCGCTGCTGAATGAGGTAAGTGCCCCAGTGAGAGATGGATGCAGAGAAAATGGAGTTACTGAATGCCTTCTTTGCTTCACTCTTTACTGCTAAGGCCGGCCCCCAAGAATCCCAGACCCTGGAGATAAGAGAAAAAGTCTGGAGAAAGGAAGACTTTCCCTTGGTTGAGGAAGATCAGGTTAGAGATCACTTAGGCAAACTCAACACCCACAAATCCACGGGCCCTGATGGGATGCAGGCACGAGTGCTGAGGGAGCTGGCAGATGTTATTGTTAAGCTACTGTCCACTATCTTTGAAAGGTCATGGAGAACATGAGAGGTGCCTGAGGACTGGAGGAAAGCCAATGCCACTCCAGTCTTCAAGAAGGGCAAGAAGGAAGACCCAGGAAACTACAGGCCAGTCTCACCTCATCTCCATCCCTGGAAAGGTGATGGAACAGTTCATCCTGGATGTCATCTCTAAGTATGTAGAGGAAAAGAAGCCTATCAGGAATGGTCAACACGGATTCACCAAGGGGAAATCATGCTTGACCAACCTGATAGCCTTCTATGATGGCACGACTAGCTGGGTAGATGAGGGGAGAGCAGTGGACATTGTCTACTTTGACTTCAGCAAGGCTTTTGACACTGTCTCCCATAACATAGGTAAGCTTTGGAAGTGTGGGTTAAATGAGTGGACAGTGAGGTGGATTTAGAACTGGCTGAATGGCAGACCTCAGAGGGTTGTGATCAGCAGCGCAGAGTCCAGTTGGAGACCTGTAACTAGCAGTGTTCCCCAGGGGTCAGTACTGGGTCCAGTCTTGTTCAACATGTTCATCAGTGACCTGGGTGAGGGGACAGAGCGTACCATCAGCAAGTGTACTATCAGCTGATGATAGAAAACTGGGAGGAGTGGCTGGACAGTTGGGCAGAGAGGAACCTAATGAAGTTTAGCAAAAGCAAGTGTAGGGTCCTGCACCTCTGGACAAATAACCTCATGCACTGGTACAGGTTAGGGGCTGACCTGCTGGAAAGCAGTTATGCAGAGAAGGACCCATGAGTCCTGGTGGACAAGTTAACCATGAGGCAGCAATGTGCCTTTGTGGCCAAGAACACCAATGGTATCCTGGGGTATGTTAAAAAGAATGTGGCCAGCAGGTCAAGGGAGGTCATCCTCCCCCTCTACTCTGCCCTAGTGATGCTGCATCTGGAGTACTGCATCCAGTTCTGGGCTCCCCAGCTCCACAAATTTCAAGGAACTACTGAAGAGAGTCCAGCAGAGGGCTACAAAGATGACCAGGGGACTGAAGCACCTCTGTTATGAGGAAAGGCCAAGAGACCTGGATCTGTTTAGCCTGGAGAAGAGAAACTTGAGAAGAAATCTTATCAATGTTTATAAATATCTAAAGCACAGGTGTCAAGACAATGGGGCCAGACTCTTTTCAGTGGTGCCCAGCAACAGGCATGAACAGGAACACAGGAAGTTCCATCTGAACACAAGGGAAAACTCTACTTTGAGGGTGACAGGGCACTGGAATAGGCTGTCCAGAGAGGTTGTGGAGTCTCCTTCTCTGGAGATATTCAAAGCTCACCTGGACACAATCCTGTCCAACCTACTGTAGATGAACCTGCTTTGGACTAGATGTTCTCCACAAGCCCCTTCCAACCCCTGCCATTCTATGGTTTACCTTAGAGAACACTGTATTTATAACCCTGTGTGACAGGGCAGTAAGCAAGCCAGGGCTTTTAAGGCAGAACTGTCTGCAGTTTTTCCACAGAATTAGCACTTCAAAAAGCAGTTAAAGGTTTTAAATTTCTAAGCTAGGTTTTAGTAGAACCCAAACTGGAACAAGGTAGCTTTTCAAATAGATGAAATGAAAATCTGTCAAAAGAGATAGGTTCAAATACAACATTTTGTAAGCAATCTCCTCCTTACCTTTGATGCCTGTACAGCTAAATCCTGCTCCCAGGTCCAGTAGTTTTTAATTCTTGGATTGCTACAAACTCAGCATTCACTTTTAAACCTTAAGGAGACTTTCCCCATTCCTTCATATGTATTGATATGGCTGCTACTTGCCTCTTATAAGAATTTTCCAGGTCCTCTGCAAACTCCCCAGCTGCTTGCACTGAGCTGTGAAAGCTTTGCCAGCTGAGCATGGATAGTAACACTCAGAAACTAATTTCAGGGAAGCCCCACCATCCCCTCCCTTTGGAAAAGTTCACCTGAACAGAATAAATCCCTCATCACACCTATTTTCACCTTTTTATACAATGTAGTACACAATAAGCTGTGATCAAACAAGTGACCCAGTGCACCTTGCTTCACAGTATGGATGAGAGGCCCTGCTCAACTGTTAATCGTTAACTTTAAAATTATGTGACCGCTGAATTTAGCTTGCTTGCTTTCACAGGGCAGCAGGATGTTCTGTACTACTCAGCCTTCCCTGGTTGTGCTTCCTGGCAGTGCCACAACAGCAGAGAATCCTTAGCAGTTCTCATATGTGGAGCTCTACAAGACTTTTCTTCAACACATGCTTAATCAAGCAGAATTCACTGATCTCTGTTCTTTTCACTTAAAATGAGACTTTTCAATTTCATGCTCAAATATTTGCTGGATGAATATAAGACCATATTTCTCTTGCAGGCAACAATGCTCTAATGGAGAAAGAACAGCAGGGCAGGGCTTGTTTTTTGAGACAGGTCATCTTTTCCCATGAAATGGCCTTTACTGGTATTAAGACAGTTTGCTGTTTTGGTTTGTTGGGTTTTTTTTAAACTCCCCAAACATAGGTTTGGCATAGATCTATGGAAGGCTTGTATGGGCTTTAATTTTTATTAACTCCTGACACTTAACTTCTCCAAACAAATTATTGAAAACCTTGGATCTGAGTTATCTACCAAATTATGACCCTCAGAATACACAGGTTTATTCTGATTAAATAAAAGCAGCAAGTTTTTAAGAAATGAGGATGAACACTTTTTAAAGTGAGAGACCTAACAAGTGAGAGACGAAGCAAAGCACTGAACATCTATTTTTAAGGGGAATTTTTCAGAAAAAAAAAAATAATTCCTGTATTTCTTCCTGCTGTCTTCTGCAAGAAAGAAGCCACTGTTTTACAGGCCAGACCATTTTGCCTTTGGGGAGTGGAAGTCAGGAACAGGGAAACTCCCTGTTGAAGGGACAGCAGCAGCATTCCCATGCCTGCAGCCCATTCCTGTGGCTCCCACAGCTGGAAATTAAACAGAAAAAGTGGGTAATGCAAATTTGTGGTCAGGTTTCAAAGTTAGTAGACTGTACTAGCTTGACATGTTTGAAATCAAATGGTGCATTCTTTCATTCCATTTTTTATTGTCTGATCAATGTAGGTGTTTGAAATTTTATGAATATCTGCTGTGACAGTCTACTATTGCTCTCTCAACCACTGCAATTTTTTAAACATTGTTTGTGTTCCTCTTTCTCAATGCAGTATTAGATTAAATTTCACAATGTGACTAACAGTGTGGGGGCAAATAATATTCAATAAATTAGCAGCTTCACTTTGTAAAGTAATTTCATGGGTCTTCCTGAATTATTTTTTTCTCAAAACCAGTTAAGTCCAGTCAGTGACAGAAACATATAATAAAGATAGGCTACCAAAAGTTGTTTCTAAACAAATAACGGGATGACAAGCGACCATCTCTTTCCCATTACTTTTTATAATAAAGAAACAGCTCCAGAGTTTTCTTGGGAATTTAAGACATATTTGAAGCAGATAATAACATGTAAATTCCTTACAGGCTAAGGTAAGCCATCAGGGAAATGATGCCTTGGAGACAAAGTAGTTCTGAAAAATCAACTCTGACAGAGACGAAGAAAGTGGCAGACCCACAGGCAACTCTGAAGTCAGCAGCTCTACCGCTTGTGAAGTCTGCAAGAGGCATAACATGCCCAGGTATTTCCAGCTGCCTGTTCATTATTCTCATTCCTGTCAAAATGCATCTTTCTTGCAACACTGTCATTCACAAAACATTCACTTTAGGTTCCAAAGGCAAACAGGCCAAATTCAGAGCTCTAATAATCTGACATGAGTCCCCTGAAGTCAATAGTTATGCTTGCTGATATTCATGAAGAAATTTATCTCAATATCATAAAATGTGGGAAATTCTGATCCTATTCAATTAGCTGCAATTTACCATAGGTTTGTAGGAATTTAAGGAATTATTTCAAAAGTTAAAACTGCAAGACTGGAACTTATTTTAGATAATATCTGAGTTTGTTCTACTGGTTTTTAGCATCAATACTTCATCAATCTCTTTCCCTGGGCATTAGCAGCACAAGCATCACTGAATGGTGGGAAGCGAAGGTCCATTTTCATTTAGTAGTTCTTCCCTCCCAAAGCAGAGCACTACAGATAAACCCTTCTCATGCCTCTTTTCCTATAGGTCTTTCCAGGTTTTTCAATACCGTAATTATTTTGGGTCCAACAGAAGAGTATCTACAGTGAACTTTTTTTTCATCCACTTCAACTCTTCTCCAACTCAAAATAATAGTAATATATTATTCCAGTTTATCTTTGTCTTACCCACCATACAGATGCCCAAGAACTACACACTGATTCTACTTTTCATATGTAAAAGCCACCACCTACATACAATGATTTTAAAACTGTCTAGCTACCTTGTAGTAGTTGGAACTAGTCCTGAGGAGAAAAAGATATATATATACACACATATACCCCAATGGGGTACACAGATATACTTACATACTTAAAAATTAAGCACCTGCCAAAATACTAGAAGGATCACAGTCATAGCTGGCTTGCAGATGTGGGAAGAAATAAATAATAGAAACAGCATTTATGGTTAAGATAGGTTGGATGTTCTTACCTAGGGGAAATAAAAGACAAGATTGCTATATATCATCTGGAATGAATTTTGAGCTTTTTATATACCTAAAAATAAAACCAGATGTATAAAATCCTATTGGCATAACAAAGCCCAATTTTGAAAAGGCTGTTGTCTTCAAACGTGATGATCCTCAACGTTCATCTTTAGAAGGACTGAAGGATTCTGAACAATCTAGGGATGATAGCAAGGCAGCTAAATAATCAATATTTGGAGTCAAACATATATTCTTTCTCTCCATTTCTCAGTCTTGCTCTCATATCTGATTATAATTTGGTAGAGAATTAGAAGACTAAACCATATAATAAATTTTGGAAAATTACTGCAGTCATCATCTGGAATCAATCTGGATAGAATAAATTAATCCTTAGCATGAAATAGAGTAAACATTGCCTCCTATACTTCAGAATCTGCAAACATACACTGTAGATGGTATAAGCATGTCTGAATCTTGATTTCTCTGGACATTGAGAATCTACACTACTACTGCACCTGGCACAGAGAAATGATCTCTCTTTTTGATGTCTGACAGTAATACAAACAAATAGGCATATTTAAACTTTCATCATTTTGCCCTCTGTATTTCAGAAATTCTGCAACTTGTTTTATAGTCATTTGACAGTACTACATTTTGGAATGTTCAGATTTTACTCTAATTGATGTTTTGCTTTAGCAAGCTAATCTCAAGGCATTATGTATAAATTAATCAATTTTTTTTCATTATACTTATAGAATTTTCAGTATATGAATAAGCAACATACTTAGATTCTCAAATCTATGTGAAAATTACCAGAACAAATCTAATACTGAAATAATTGAATTCTGGCCTCACTAACATCTACTGAAGATTCTTATGGAGTATAAAATTTACTTATTGCTATGATAACTTCATAATTAGTAGCCCAGTACTTTAATCTTGAGTGTCGAGATCACATAACTCATAATATAATACAGTGGAAGAAGCAATGTAATGGAACTTGCATTTCTTTAACTAAGTATCCAAATGTGAACTTTCATATTCCTATCATTTTATTGCCCATTTTACAGTATCTCATGAAATTAATAGAAACACATTAAGCTCGGTCTTAATCTAGACTTTTACATTTTGTTTCTAAGGATCTATTATGTCTTTTTCCAGTTTAATGTTTTCATCTTCCTCAACTATCATTACTCTAGTAGACCTCATTACTTTTTGCTTCAGTCCAGACTGGCTACAAATGAATCTAATTATTTTATACTTTGGGCAACGTGCCTGGCAGACAGCAGGGCTTGGACACCCACTGCTGCTTTGAAGATACATGTGGAAAGAAAAACTTGACATTTTTCTGATAAAGTTAATGATTTTCATGGTATTGACTAAAAATTAATCACTTTCTGGAAAAAAAGGTCAAAATACGGGCAGCTGAGATTATTACAGACTGCGGTACTCTTATTGAAGCATTGCGAGTATCCGTTTGATATGTTTTTTTAAGTGTTAAGGGGAGATGAAGACCACTACAAGTGAATGAAGTAGCAACCAACATATCGACCGTTCCGTATAACACACATTATAGAGAAAAAAGATGAATCACATTTTCAAGATATCATCAAATAGGACAAAGTGTATGCAAAGATGTTCTGCTTGTCCTGCATTTACTTATTCTTGTATGATTCTCACAGAGCTGCTATATTCTCCTCTGTTTGTCCTAATATCAGGTGCAAATATTCAAATTTTACTACATTATACAATGATTAAAATAATATTTTCAAGAAACTTGCCTTTTCGATATCCACAAACAACATTTAAATACACTGCCTTTGAGAAAGGAATTACGTGCTCTGCAGAAATCCATGCCCATGGACAGGAAGCTCGAGGCAATTTGGCAGTTTTAGTGCAATCCTTGTTTCATTATTCCCTGTCACATGAACTACTCAGTGCCTTCTGGGAACTGCTGCTAATACACACAGCCCACTGGCCCCCTGGGACTGGTCCCCAAGACTTTGATAGGGCTTATGTACTGAAGGCTGCCTCACATGTCGAAAGGGCATGGTCAGCCCTAAACAGTTTTCAAATCTCAAACAATTAAAAGGCACCAAATCAAATTAAAAGCTTTGCCACGTCTTAATTTTGAAGCTACTACACATAACCACTTTCCTCAAAGGGGTTTCTTTTTTTTTCTGTGATAAATATAGAATTATGTCTAATGAAGAATTATTACATTGCATGATAATGCATGTGATTGTTTTCATCAGCTATTACTATTAAAATGGCCATTATTTTATGAACTGAGGTAGACAATGAGAAATATTTGAACCGAGCCTGCCAGCACTCTCATATTCCAAGGCAGTTGTCATTGGACAACCACTGTGAGCCCTTTGACAGGATGTGTTATTTTGGAGGAATATGAGTTAAATATAATGGGAATTAAATATTTACTGAATGATAAGCTACTAATGTATTTTTTCTTTTATTTTTACATATTTATATGCGTATTATGTTTTGGCCCTCCTCTTCTCAAACTTGGGCAAGTGAGAGGGCAGGCATGAGACAGGGAGCTACCCGAGGCAGGCCTCCCTGAAATGTTGCCTTTGTTTTCCCAGCGTTCTGAGAAACTTTTGTTCTACTCCAAAATACTTTAACAAGTGATTCAGTTGCGAGGTGTTTATGCATAGGAAGAGGAAGTACAGGACTGTCATGACTAGGCATAAATCAATTTGCTGTTAGCTATTCACCTTCTTAGTTCTCTCCCTGTCTTAATTTCCCCCAGTTAAAAGGAACTGTGAGGGTGGTAGCGTTAGTGTTGCCAGAAACTAATAAACATGCTACAAGTGTGTGACACATGCAGACTATTAGTCTGTGCCTGCACTGCCTCCTTGTGTATTAGATAGGCCACCAGTACTCCCCCAATACAAAACAATGCTACAAAACAATGCAGAACAGGGACTCTAAGAGGCCCTTTACACTTAAAGGTCTGCGTTCTTAATTTGTCACAAGTCACAATTAAAAACGGACTGCGGTATGTAGGTATTGGCCCGCTGCTTCAAGAACAAAATTGATTAAAGCAGAACTGATCAGGGAGACTCTGTCTGATGCTAAGATGAACAGCTGGCAATGAGAGTAACTGAGCCTGTCCAAACTGTCCCCTGTTAGTTCCCCCAGCCCACGTGTCTGTTTCAACTGGTCTGCAGCAAAAGGAAGTCTCAGATAAATTGTAAAAACAAACGAATGAGGGAACCAATTACATACCAGCATTTGAAGGCAAATATTTGAAAGTGTTGTGTTGCAAAACCACAATAGACTTATAATTAAAGGTAAGTTTTAGTTGCCCATTGGATAAATTCAGAAACTGCAATCAAAATGTAATTTTTGACAGTTCTTTTGTGTAACGGCAATATCTAAAAACTAGACAGAAACTGAGAAACTAATCCCTACATCAAATACGCATTTCTCATTTTCAGTTGCCTTAAATGAGGAAAATTCTGGTATCCTTAATATGTCATGTTTTAGGAGACATATTACACATTACACTAATTGCTTATATTTTTTTTCTCTTGAAGTAAGTATAATTATGATTACAACCGGTTATGATCCCAAGAAGAAATCCATGCAAATGAAAAAGGAATGGTGGGTTGCTCTACCAATTACGCTGTGCTGTGCTATAAAGTATCTGTAGATGAACTTTGGAAGATTAGGGAGTTTGGTCAAAATAAGCCCCAAAAACTTCAGCAGAATTACCAAGCTGAGCTGGCAATGCTGCATGATACTTGATACTTCCTGCTGCTTGCTGAACAGGATGGAAATGTTGTGCTGTTTATATGGTGTAAAATGCTATTTCAGCAATATTCTTCTCTCTACCGAGGGGGGTGCAGGAAGATCAGACTATCTTACAAGACAGTCATGATTAAGATTCAATAAAATCAATGAGACCAGGAAAGATAGTAATTGCTGCTTTTCTTCAATGAACTTCATAGGTTGACAGAGTTTTAATGCTCTCTTTTAACCTGAGGCCAAACACATTGCACATTCTCAGAACAATTCCAGTCAGAAAATCTTCCATTCACAAATGTGTGGTTCTACGGATCCACAATCCACAGAGAAACTAACGTCCCAGTCATACCGCATGCTGTAGCTCCTCAAAAAGGTCACCTGTACCAGCATCAGAACAGTGCTTACTACTGTATATGTTAAGGCTATGTAAAGCAAGAGAGGATGAACTTCATAAAGAATTACAAATTTGTCAGACTACGTCTATCAATGAAAAAGAACAAAGTTAATGAAAAAATCGTGCTCCTTAATTGTGGCAAGACTTTATGTAAATGCAGCCAGTTACTTTTCCTCTCATATAACAATATAGAGACACACTGATAAAAAGGAGGGTTGGAGAGCAGAACACATGAAAGAAGACAACCATGTGACATGGAGGTGCGCACCAAAGTAGCAAGGGGGTAGGGGGCTCAAGGAAAGAACACATGCCATCATCTTGTCTGCACAAACAGGTCAGAATCAAGCAATAAACTATTTTTTTTTTCCGAACAATCCCGATCTGCATTAAGACTAAGTAAACAAAACCAACAAAAAACCTGAAAATAATGCATTAGCTTCTGATAACATCAGTTTCTTTTCTCTCCCTTTGATGCACTGAGAATCCACATGGGAAGGATTCTTCATCCTTCTTTTCCTAAATCACAACCATAGTCAGACCAACAACCACAGCAGACATGGAACTAAGAGACTGACCCCTAGTACTGTCTCTGCTACTCACACAAGATCAACGGATAATTAGGCTTTCCAAGGGAATTCTTCTCAAGCCTAACTGTAACAAATAGCTAGGTAACCAGTGCTAATAACAAAACAAAAGTTGATGCATTCTTATAACACTACCAAGCCCTGCAGTTTCTGGGAAGAGCAAGAGTCTTGAATTTTTGTTGCCTTAAGCACTAAACATAACCTCAATCCTAAACATCACTTTCCTTGCAGCAAGGTTGTGGATCTGTACAAACTAAGTTGTAAACTTAGGTGCAGTCTGTTTGGCAACACTTACACCATATCTGAACTAAGACAACGGCCCATGAAAACATCAGGGCTGTTCTTATTTCAATGAGCTGTTCAGAATCCAACAATTACCCAGCATGCTCAAGTTTTCGTTTCCCAAAGGATACCTCCTAACTCCACCCCAACCCCTAATTTTATATGCGTACATATGGTTATGAAAAAGAATATAAGCTCATGATGATTCCATACAATGCCCTATTCATGCAAGCTTTGCAGAATCCGGCTATAATTGTGGGTCTTGAAAATAATCTTTTTCTACCCTCATCTTCAAGCCAACCTTATCTCTAACCTTCACTATACCCAGTCATGAAAATAAGGCATTGGCCAGTGATAGCAATCAGGCGCTTTGTATTCCCCAGCAATAACCCAGTCTCCTGAAGTCATCTTTTGCACTGTAACCTTAATGACAACTGTATATAGGCTTGGCAGACGGAAAAGATAGCAAACTGAAAATAAAATACTGGATCTTGATGATACCAGACCACTCTGTATCGCTAGACCAAATCAACTGGGTTTTCTATGAGTTATGTTGTTGAGTCCTCACCTAAACCTCTCCTCCTGTTGAGCAAACTTACTGACTCTTCAGATCTGTCAAAACTGATGGTGAACTGGGGTCTTGACACTTCCCTAATCTTAATCTGAAAGACAGTAAATCATTACTGAAATAGAACAATTGGCATCATCTTGTATGGTCACTGTTCTCTTTCCTGTTGCTAAGAACCTTCCAGAGACTAGCAATAGATTGGATTCTAGATAGTAAATCTAATCTCAACCCTATCCAGAAGACCAGACATCTCAGGACCACAGAACCGTCACTGGCCCATCTTATTTACGATATTCAGTCTAAAGATTCCCAAACATTAATCGTAAATTCCTGTACCTCCAATTCTAATTCTTGAGTTATTAATGACTACAGGATCAATTACTAGAGGAAAAGCCAATGGCTTCTATTCATACGAGCTGAGTCTTATTCATTCTTATTTCTGGGAACACTGTAGATTCTACCATAAGGTATGGTCTTTATACTTAGTCATTTGTTTCAAAAACCCTTAACCTGTTTTAAACACTAACAGTCTCCTAGGGTGAGTCAGAGAGACTGACAGAGGAAAAGACAATATAAGACTTGTAGCAGTATCTGCCCAATTCTCACCTCTGTAGCCTCTGCAGGGTCCAATACTAATTTGTATTTTATACATAGGGACCTACTGATGTAATATAAGACAATATCAGTCTCTGGTATTCATTTGTACTGTTTCTATGCTTACCTGCAGGGGACCCTGTAGAATAGAACATTACTCAGGGATGCAGACAAATTATATTAAAAACCTAACCTCAAGTGTAACAAAAGCCTTGTTCAGATCTAGAGAATGAATTCCAACTGTAAAACAGTTAGACCCTTAGCTTATTTCTCCGTCTGGTGTAGAAACATTATTTTCTCTTGAGGAGGAAGACAACGAAAGGCTTTGGCTGCTAACTACATTAACACAATGCTTGATGCAAAGATTTTTGCATTTATGAGAAATGAATTTACCTGTTTGTTGATGCTTTATTTTGCTAACCCTTAAACCTTCTGCCTAACACAGACTTATTCTCAGCCTACAGGAGACTACTGCACTGGTTTCTGTCTGTTGGTATAAGGCACTGGCTTCTGTCAATGCCTACCTTCTTTTAATCTCCTTGTTTCCCATAGGTCCAAAATGCAAGTGGGAATTGTGACAATTTAGAATTCAAGTATCAGCATTAAAATCATTTCTAAAAGTAGTTTTATTTTTAGGAAGGGCGCCAATTTCTACAGGAAATTGTAACACAGGACATCAGATTCTAGTAATACCTCCCTGCTACTCATCTTTGGCAGTCTTGCATAGTTGAGCATTACTCAGGGTTTAGGACAGTTATGATGCTCAAACCCTAACACTATTACTCAAACACTAACTATAACTTGTATTAACTAGCACATAAGGGAATAACCCCAAAGTTCAAGACAATGTTAGTCACAGATTTCTATCAATACACTCAACTTTGGGGGAACTTGTAGAAAGGTATCATACTCTGAGCTCTTTCATAAAACCGTCAGCCTAAACCTAACTGTCATATCTACCTCCTAAACAGATAGTCTACTAGTTCTTATAGGACTGATACAGCTCAAGGCACAGGTTTTTATCAACACAATTACTATTTCCAACGGTCAGCAGGGTCCAGGAACAATCTGGTTTCTTAAGACTTCAAAATCCTCAGCCCTAACCCTGTGTGAAATCTTTTCCCTTTTCTTATTGTTAACAGCGACATGAAGGCCTACAGAGAGAGGCTTCATCAGGTATAAGTTTCTATCAAAAGCAATCTCTGCAGTGTCTACAAAATCCAAACTCAAAACCAAAAGAAAATTTCCCAGACTGTGATCAAACCTCATATATAAACTCTCATACATAAATTATGGAAAGACGTCCTACAATAAACTAAGATCTTTACACTTCATGTTCCAAAACCCTGACTTAACCCTATCCTAACCCTAATTTTATGAAACCTGGCAGCTGAGTCCTACAACAGATGAAAAACACCATACACCTTTATTTTCTCTCCCTGTCATGGTTTAACCTCAGCTGGCAACCAGGACCACGCAGCCACTCGCTCGCTTTTCTGCTCGCTCCCTTCTCCCCGCCCCCAGAGGGATGGGGAGAAGAATTGGAAAAAATATGGAAAACTTGTGGGTTGAGATAAAGACAGTTTAATAAGCAAAGCAAAAGCTGCACATGCAAGCAAAGCAAAACAAGGAATTCATTCACTACTCCCCATTGGCAGACAGGTGTTCAGCCACCTCCAGGAAAGTGGGGCTTCATCATGCGTGATGGTTACTTGGGAAGACAAAACACCATAAATCCAAATGTCCCCCCATTCCTTCTTCTTCCCCCACCTTTATATGCCAAGCATGATGTCATACGGTATGGAATATCCTTTTGGCCAGTTGGGGTCAGCTGTCCTGGCTGTGTCTTCTCCCAGCTTTTTGTGCACTCCCAGCCTGCTCACTCGAAGGGCAGTAAGAGGGGCAGAAAAGGCCTTGATGGCTTAGCAACAATGAAAAACATCAGTGTGCCATCAACACCACTCCCATCCCAATCCAAAACAGAGCACCACACAAGCTGCCAGCAAGAAAGTCAACTCCATCCCAGCTGAAACCACGACACTCCCAGAGAACTCCAGAGGGGAGCAGGAAGTGATGCCAGAAGCAGAAAGGGAGGAGCACGTAGGAGCAGACAATGGGAAAGGAACGCCCTGCCTTTGGGGCTGTGTAGGGTTGCACAGTGCAGGTGCATCCAGCCGCTCCAGCTTTGCCTGTGTCAACTGAAGAGGCTTTTTTACGTTCGCAATATAAACAAAATGGTAATGCTAATGTTTCTGTGTCTTTTGGTACCTGAGCTAATGAGTACTGAACTATGCTGATTTGTATCAAATTTCTTTTACTATTGCCTGTCCTCCCTAATTCTTGGGCATCTGAAAGAAAGAATCAATGGACACCAAGCTATTCCCTAGCCCAAAGAGTTTGGTGAGGCACAAAGAAAGCCTTGGCTACATCCTACAAAACCTTAGGTAATGGACTGGTTGAGCTCAGTGAAGCTTAAGCTATTACTGGTGGTAGCAAATGGTATATTACACTTGAAGATAAAATTGTGGAAAGAAATACTGTCATTTATTTTGTCTATATGCATGCACTCATATATTTCTCTCCCTCTAAAACTACAAAAAGAAGCCCATTAACATTTCACCTAGCAGAGATCATTCCACTAATCTCCATTTGTAAGACATCTTTTTTTTACAAGGCTTCACTTCACTGAAGCAGTATGACTCACTTTTCTTCCCAGTATTAATCATACAACAGAAAACTCTTAGAAAACATAGATCTGCACCAGAAATGAGACAAGGACGAAATACCCACCTACATAAATCAAAATAATTAAAGTCATAGAGAAGGCAGTGGGTGATGACTTTTAAAACAACCATTTATTCTGCACTATTCATTTCTGTGCTGTGAACAGAATTGGAGAAAGAAGTTCAAGTTTTAGAAGGCATCAACATCTGTGTCAAGCTAGAAACAAAGTAGTTCAAGCCAAATCAATGTCCCTGGGACACATGGAAACCAACAATAAAAGCATACTCTTCCTTACAGTGCATTAGTTATTCCCAGGGAAATGACCCCTTTGTATACAGACAGAAGTCTCTTGCTTTTGGTGATGTCAAGGAAAGCGCAAGGAAAAATACAGTATGATTGCAAGACAGCCAAAGAACATCACTTTTACAGTTACATGTCATTACAGTGCCTATAGTCTGAAGAATGTGAAAATGCTGCTGTGAGTTTCTTGTAAGCTATAGTGGTCCAAGGAAACGTATTCTCCTCTCTGTAGTTCCTAACCCCTCCCCCTCTCTGCCCCCAAATACAACAATGACCCATCTGTGCACATACAAGAGAGCAATTCCTAATATTTAAACATGGACTAATCTGCCAACGTCAATGTATCAGGGACAGAACATAATGAATGTCACAGTGCTTAGTCTTTCTTTTCACTAAAACTGTCTTGAAGAGTAATGAGGAACAAGAAAGCCGACGAAAAGAACAAACCACTGTGCATCACAGTTGATTTAAAAAATAACATGATTCACTTCTCTTTTGTTTTTCTCTGAAAACATTTTCATGTTTTAACTCTCTTTCAGATTCAAGAAAGAACATATTTCTCCTGAAACGACATCTAAGTGCTGAAATTTTCTACCAAAAGTCTTTTAAGAATAATTTTATGGCGCTCATAAAGCTTATCTATGCTCTAAATCGTTATCTATTCTTTGACGCATTTTCAGTACACCTAGATTGCAATTACTTCACTCTGGAACACCTCCATGGCAATTAGGATTACAAACAGTAACTAAGAAAATCAGTTAAATGAAAATCAATAGTCCTTAAGTACTGAATTTGACAGGCTGCAAGATGTGGATCTTCACCTAAACAGCATGTAACTTTTCTCTTGTAACTGCAGAATCTGATAGTAATTTATTACATATCTGTGTGGCTTGATATGCCAGCATGCGAAAATAACTGAGATAGCTCCAAAAAAATATGGTTCTGGTACTAGAATGAATATAGAATTATGCAGAATTGTATATTAATACAAGCATGCTACCTCACCTGGATTAATATCTTTTCCTTCTAATGCCTCACGGGGATCTAAAATTCTGCTAAATACTCAGCATTTTGTCCTATCTTGTTCTGCTTTGGATTGATGGAGGACCACAAAAATCAGTCGATATCTTTCCACTGGCACTTTGGGGGCTGAACCACATCTCCTAAAACGTAAATAATTGTAAGGGTACTGTATTAAATTACTAATCTCTACACTGTGAGAATACCTGTTCTTTTTCACCACCTATCCAAAATGCTTCCATTTCCTCTCTTGGATAGAGATGGAAATTTTTCTTTTTAATGGGATACAGTTTAGCTGTATTCATTTACGCTAACAGGAAGGCTCAAAATGTCAGAGAGGCAACATGCGATAAGACACTGGAAGTAGCGAGAACGCTGGTGACAGAAAGATGTGTAAAATATAAGCATCCAGAAGAAACTTCACAGCATATGAGATTTTCCAAGAACACAGTATAAAGTAAAAAGAATAAATTGCCATTGGGAGTACCTATTGATGTTGTAACAAAGGAGGACAAAACATCAGGGAATTAAGTTGATCTGTTCTAGGAAGCATCTAGTAAACGAGTGAGAACAACACAGACTAGTAGGGCAACAATAATAGTACTTACTAATTGGTTCCTGACTTTTGGGAACCTGTATGTGGTTAGGGTTTAAGACAGACAATTGTAAGACCAGTTCTGAAGGAGTAAGCCTTGATACCGAAAAGCAGGATAGACATGGCATTTTGGTGCTCCACAGGTTTACTGTGGATAACTATTTGAAGTGCCAAAATAATCTCGTGTATCTCTTCACAGAATGGTACCCAATGCACAGCGTTTAAGGGAGCTTAGATGTAACCGTGCTATGCACATCGGTCCCCTCATTTGTAAATCTAATGACACTAACACCAACCATTTCAGAAAATCAAGGACAGAAAGAGCTAGGTATATTAATAAAGTGCCATAAAACGTAAGATATTGTAGGAAAGGATAATACACTTCTGAAATGTAATTTGACATACAAAAGCAACATGTATTTTGTAGATAAACCATGTTTATTAATTGTTGTAAGGCGTTAAGATCTCAATGAAGGCAAATTTTAAAAATTTGATATACACTTCTACTAAAATGTGACCAGAGTTTTCTCTCGTTTCCCAGAGGAGCCGGGGCGGAACCCGATCCCTACGGAGGATTAGGACCGGACCTGCCGCAAGACTCAGCTGTGCCAGAGGGTTTTCCCCTCCCTCCAGGTCGACCCCCGTTACCGATTGCTGCACAAGTGGGACGGCGGGACACGGGTGAGACCGGGAGGTCACTCGGGAAGAGCCCTGAAGCCTTGTTGCCCCATTTCCAGCACGGGGCGAGGCGGGGGATGGGGACGGCTGTTTGGCGGCGGGCTTTTCCCGCATCACCCCCTCCCTCCTTTCTTACAGAGTCCTCAAAGCGAAGTCCCCGGAGGTCCCCCAAAGGGGTGTGAGAACAAGTTGCCGCTGGGAGCGGGTGTGAGGGGGTACGGTCGGCCAGGGCCGGACCTGCCGCCGCAGGCGGCGTTTCGGGGTGCCCGAAGGGCCACCCCGCAGCAGGCCTTCACTTCAGCGCCCCGGCTCCTCTCACGCACATTTCTCCCCTCGAACATCCTCCCCCACCCCGCTCCCTCCCCACCCGGCGTCCCCCTCCCCCTGCCTTCCGCTTGTCCCCAGTGTCGCCCCCCTGCCCATCTCTCCCGCCCACCCCTCACGCATCCCCCTTTCGCGCCGCCCGCCTCTCCGCTCCGAGGGGAGCCGCGACCGGCGCGGCCGGCACTGCGCATGCTCGGGGCGCGCGGGGCCCGCGGCGCGGCGGCGGGGCGGGCGGGTGGGGGGCGGCGGGACTGAGGGGGCAGTGGCGGCGTCCCTCGACTCGCTCCCGCTCCGCCGTTCCCCGTTCCCCAAGCGCCTTCGGGAGCGCCCCTCTCCGCCGTGCCCAGGGCCGCCGGTGCCGCGGGCGGCTGGCGGCCGCGGAGCGACCGGTGTGCCGCCGCCGAGGCGGAGGGCGGTGCTGTGGGCGGCCGGGGGAGCCGCGCGATTGGCCTCCGCCCGGCGGCTGGCTTGTCAGTTGGGCTCCAGGGGTGGCCCTGGGAGCCTCTCGCCCAGCCCTCTGACGGGATGAAGCCTTTAGGGGGATGCGGCGCTCTTTGCATTTTGATTAAAGCCCCTCATCTGCCTTCAGTCTGAAGGCAGGGCACCGGGGAGGACGGGTCGGAGGGGCCTGCGCAAGGCCGAGCAAAGAGGGAGGGGGGGTGAGAGAGAGAGAACCCCTCTTAGTATGTCACGTATGGCTCTATAGGAGAAGTCATCTCTGGGAATATAGTGGAAAGGACGGAGCTGGTATAAACTGAAGGCGCCCGGGTTTAATTCACACTTGTGGGTGCCCAGCATGGAGATGCAGAGATGGTCCATAAGGTGGAAAACGAGAAGGTGGCCCTGGGACTCGGCTGTAACCGTGCTCGTCACCTTCGCTATCCTTCTCCGGGCTGCGGAGGTCAGAGGAGGTAAGAAAGCAAAGGGGAACCGGGGAGTCCGGTCTCCCCCCCGCCCACCCAGGGGAGAAGGACTCGGCACGGCCGGGGTCGCGTATCGGAGGAAACCTGTCAGAGCGGCTCCCGGTGCTGGGAGGGCGGGGGGGGGGGGGGGGGGGGGGGGAGAGGGGACGAAGGCGCTTGGGGCCGGCCGGGGGCGCGGAGACCCGCTGGGAGCCCCCGGCAGCGCAGGCAGGGGACGTCCATCCCAGGTGCCGCCGAGGGATGACTCCCGTTCAGCTTCAGCCTTTAAACTTTGGATGTGGTTTTAAGGCATTAAAGGGTATGCGCTGACGGGGTGGGAAGATGAAAGAAGTACTTGGTGAACAGAGCGACTTCTCCTCTTCCAGCACTAAACTCAGTTTTGTGGAGCGTGCGCACAATTTTCAGTTTTGTTGAACTTAAGAGTCGTTACTTTGCTCAAGTTCACCAAGTTGTGGCTGAAATAGAGCGACAAGTATCTGCCGCCTTCTCGGAGGGGCGAGGAAAGGGAAAGTCGGGGGGGTGGAGGCTCTCCGCTCTGATTTTTTCCATTCTTCGCTTTTTTAAATTTTTCCCTTTGCAAAGGGTTTCAGCGTGCAAAAAGTTTTCCAGGACTCGAGGGGAGGAAAAAATATATTTGAAGGGGCCCTTTGCCAGACGTTGAGGAGAGCAGCTCCCGGCAGTAGCGGCGCCCCGCAGGTGGTGTGCGCAGCGCCGGGCCCGGAGATGCCCTGGCGGGGAGGGGGGGTTGGGGGAGCAGGGGGGTTCGGGGGGCTCGGCCTGACGGTCACTGGGCTCCACACGGGTGGTGTCAGCGCCGTCGCGCCGTCCCCAGCCTCCTCCCCCCTTTGCAGCCTCCCCAGGGAGGTAGAGTGGTCCCTTAGGTGTCCGCGGACCTGGTGGGTAGGGTGCAGCCCGCGGAGGACTTGCAGTGGGAACAAGACGCAGACGGCAGCAGCAGCAGCGTGGCAGCTTCAGCATAAAGGAATCGCTGCTCCCCCCCCCGCACCACCCGTCTCGTCCCCCGCACCACCCCTGTCGTCCCCCGCACTTCTCCCTTCCGCGCTGCTCGCCGGCCCGGCTCAGCCCTCCGGCCGCCCGCCGCGCCGTCCCATCGGGGCGCCGGCGAGGCGCTCCGGCTTTTTGAGATGTGCTCGCACATTCGAGGAGCTGCGGCGTGTAATCTCCGGTGGCGGGAGCGCTTTCCTGTCCTACCGGGGGTGGAAATGCTGCCTCTTCCTCCATCCCTCTCTCCCTCCCACCGGAGCTCGCAGGAACATCTGGGGGCCAATCTGGCTGGGATTGAGGTTTTTATTTTTCTGTGGGTCTGACATCCGTGAAGGGGGCTTAACTCTCCGAAAAGAAAAGTTTAATTTTTATGCATTTATTATTCTAACGAGGTGTTTCTCGATCTAAATTCCCACTTTCTGAATCAACAGGCGTCCTAAAGGGAGCACGGTACGGTGGTCAGTTTTCATTCAAGCCCTTTGTACCTGGGCACAACCTTGACGGTGTCAGATCAATCTGGGCTTCTGCCCCCTGCTGGCCCCATTTCTGACAGGGATTGGAAGGGGTCAAATTTCGTCCCTCTTGAAATTGCACCGACTCCAGTGGAGTTACACCCAGGGTGAATTAACCTCGCAGAGCTTCAAGGATTCAGCTCCTCGTTACTATGTCGAAACTAAATTTTTTTAAGAAGCAATATTGTCCGCAAAGGCATGATAGATTTCTCATGCCACTTTTCATGTGACCATTCACAGTAGGACTGATTTAAGTAAGATTTGTGTAGATTATCTTTACGTAATGGGTTGGATGCAAGTGGAAAGTTAAAAGAAAATCTAAACCCAAGCAGCCCAGGAAAAATCAATAGAAGTTATCTAGTACTTACTGAAATATATTCAGCAACATTAGACAGACTAATTTGGTTTTGGTAACTATTAAAAATTAAAAAGCTATATTAAAAAACTTTTCCTCTAGTCTTCTGTGTAAAGGACATTTCAGAAACAAAACTGCAGGCTTCTCGTGTTTGTAGAAGCATTCTGAAAAAAACTTAGTTATTTAACTTTTCTGAAATACAGTATGCCATTTGCTTAGAAACTACGGGGAACTGTGTGTTTAGGGCTGGATCTGTTATTGAAGTCAGTAAGAGTTTTTCCATTGACTGCAGAGAGAGTAGAATTTGACCTAATTTCCCTAATGGAGTACAAGGGAGATATTTCTGAATTGTCTCTTAGGTGTTATAATCTTATTTAAAGTAGTTAAAAGATTTAAAAAAGGCATAATGATTCATATTTGAAAGTAGGAGAGGGAAAATACCAAGGAATAAAATAAAATAGTGCACTATAGCAGGTCAACAATATGACTAAATGACTAAATGAAAATGCTGGGTAAACGATGAATCATTGCTCTTATAAACTCTGTTAAATTAAATCCTATATTCTTCAATTGTGTTTTTATAAACTACCCCTATGTAAAGAAAATTACATGGTGTATTCATATAGTGTTATTCATATACCAGTAACTTCTTTTCAAGACAACAGAATCCATTCCATGTAGAGAAACCTCAAAAGATTCCTAAAATTCTTGACTTTTTTTCAAGTTTCTTTATTTAACACAAAAAATAAAGAGAAGTATGAGGTGTCTTTCATAGCACCGAGAAGGGGTGTATGAAGATCTCATTGGACTCTTGAGTTATTTCTTCTTCAGACAAAAAAAGTTACAGAGGTGAGAAGCAACTGAATGGGAAAACTAGTGACTCATATTTGGTCAGCTCAGTGCCCACCAGCTCTTAAGCAGCTCTTTTTAGAAAATATTTTTCTTTATGACTTGTCTAAAGTAAACAAAATTCAGTATTTTAAAAGGCATCCTTTGATTTCCTTTCCCCTTCCTCACCTTTAATACTCAATCTGTTGGTAATGTGTTTGGAATGAATAAACGCATTTAGTTGAAATGGCATGGCTTCAACACTATAAATTTTTTGTAAGGGCCTGGCATCAATGCACTATTGTGATGCTGATTTGAATTTCATGGGCAAGAAATGAAAAATCAGTCTTTTTATTATTTATAAGCTTTTTCAAGCAAATGGAAATCCAGCTCTTAATCTGAGTGCAAAAAGATTTAAGAATCCTTACTGAAAATGAGGCTATGAAGCTATATATAGAAAATACACTTTGGCCCTTCTGTGTAAGTGACAGGCAGATTTGTTTCCAATATAGAATAGATACTTTTTACAGTCATCTTAGGAAATACAAAGGTTCCTTGTGCTTCCCCCAGACAGGCTTGGAAACTAGTGGGAGTTCTAGGTGCAGAAGGAATGCAGAACTGGGCTCACCAAAGGCAGCAAAAGGAGTTTTCTTGTGGATGCACACTTAGCACTGTTACTGATTTGTAATTTCTTAGTAAGTTACACTGGGAATATATGGATCTGTTTCTTGAATGAAAACTGTTTAATGTATCTGGCTAGCCTAAACCTGCACAAAAAGGTGTTTTAAACTAGAAAAGTATGGATCTCTTCTCAGAATTGTTAGTGATGTAAAGCACTTTTTATTTTAGCTGATCAATTCACTTTTAAGGTTGAAAACGAATATAAACATTTACATTGTGCCTTTATTTTACAGTGAAATAGTCTTACATGTTAATTTTATCTTAACAAAATGCTATTAAACTTCAGAAACAGAGGACATACAGGGGTTTCTCAGATAAATATTCACAAAGTGGGCAAAAGCGATTAAGTCAAAGGGGGATTTCACTAGATTCAGCTAGTGGTCCTAGCTGAAGTTTTTCTGAGTCCCAGGGATCAGCAGGTGAAATGGTCCGGTCTTCCCAGGATAGTGCAAGAGACCTGCATGTCTATGTCTGTTTTGCCATATAGTTTAGATTTTTTAAATTGTTTCTAAAGTAAAATAATTATTTCAACTTCAGCAGCAGCAGGCATCTGACACAGAAAAATGACTGGTATGTGTTGTAGATTCTCTAGAGCGTGAATCTTTGCATTTAATTTAGAAGGATACTTCACAAGGATCCCAGAAAGGACTATTCAGGCTGCAGGAAACTGTCTTTTTTACTACGTCTCCAGAAAAGAAGTTTCTCAACTCCAGTTTTGTGTATATATTAACAAATGTAACTGTATATAAGTACATATAGAATACCTACAAATATTCAGTGGTTTTGGCTTGAAATAATCTCTGTGCCTTGCACCTATTATTGGAATGTCACTAGAAAAAATAATCTTTGATAGAAAGCTTTTACTGGTGCTAGGGTGTTTTCTGTTTACTATATAAAAAAAAAAAAAGAAAAACATTGATGGTAAAATTGGTGTCTGTAGCAGTTGTACAGTTGTAAAATGTAGGAAAGGAGTTGTCACACTCAGTTTTACAGTTGTCTTGCCCAAAGTTATTTGGTCTCCTCCAAACAGGGCCCTTAATTCTAACAAAGGTTGCAGCATAATAAAAGAGCCATGACATTACTACTGAAGTGAAGTTATACCTAAAACACAGTGGAGCAATTATGTTTCTCCCGGATTTGTTTTGTACAGTGGTGAACAGTAGGGTTTCCATCTGCCAGCAAGATTAAGAAGTTCCTTTTCTTTTCTCTGTAGAGCTCTCTGCTGCTTTTCAGAAGAAATCCTCCCAGCATTGGTTAATTTATTGTTGTTCTGAGTATTTGTTGATAATAGGGGGGAATAAATTAAGCAGAGCTTGGGGGAAATCGGTAATGTTCTAAGAATGTGAAATCTCATGCAGTGATAAAGATTTGCCCTCTGGATGGATACAATAGAGAGCAGTGACTTAAAAGGAATTAGGTGTACACACATGCCTGTTGCAAGGGCTTATAACTGTACTACTTCGTATTAAATACCAAGTTTACAGACTGTAAACGTAAGGATTAATTGTTGACCCTGTTATTACAATAGTAGTAGAATCTGGCAGAACTTAAATTCTTTTTAGCACATTATCACACGTAAGGGGTTGTAAAAACCTTTGTAAATTCTAGGTCTGGGACTTCGCTGTATGTCAAAGTGTTAATGCATACAGTATGTGAAATAGAAGTTTTTTGGCAAAGCTGATATTATATGGAAGCAAAGCGTTTGCTGCAAAGCAAATTGAAAGATGTATTATAAAATATAATTAAAAAAATGAGGATCCTGATCTTGCTGTGAATAATGTCACTGGCAGCTAAGCTTTGTCTATAATACGAATTTAGTTATGAGTCAAATTATGGTCACATTGTTAAAGTATTACTGTAGTCTAAGTTTTACCTATGCTGTCCCTTACCTGTATATTTACTCAAATTATCATAGTAATCCGATACCTTATCAAACGTTCATAGTTTATAAAAAACTAAAATTCAGGGTTTTACAACCTTACTGTCTGCTTAAACGGAATTCCTGCTAACATCAGTAGGATACATAATTGGGTCTGATTTCCTTGCATTGCTCTCAAAAGGAAGATAATACCTTTGACAGCAGTGAGAGTATGGTGAAAGTTTTTAGCTGTTATGATTTAAAAAAATCATTCAAATGCTTCTCTATCAAATTAAATAGGGTTACTTTAAATGGCACCATTTGTAAATCTTGTCCTTAGATGTGTTTTGCTTTTTTTCTATGCTTATAGCTGAAAAATGTACAAATGTTCCACATTTGAAAACTCCCATTTATTAGAAGATATTTCTGAAGTCTATTTGGATTATTTCTGAATTAACACCTTGATGGACAAAGCTCTTAAGTGGGCTCAATTTTTCTCATGTGTAGTTGCTAAGGGAACACCTTGTCTCTTCCTGTAGCAGTGACCATTTTTAGACTGTGAGGTTTTTTGATATGGTAATAGAAACAGGATGCTCCAAGAATTTAATACTTGTTTTGCTGATTTTCACAGTTGGAAGTACTGTCTCCACTGTCTATAGAAAAAGAACTTTTTGAATCTTTAGCATAGGCCTCAACATAGTTAGACACTTGGGCTGCAGTTCTGATATAATGTGTTGTGGTGTAAAATAGGAATAACTCCACAGAAGTATTGATACAAATGTTAAAAATATTACAATACAGGTCTGCACCAGCTGATGAACTAGTCCAATCTTTTGGGGGTAACAAGTGAAACATTTTACAGGATCAGAAGCAGGTCTTCAGTGCTTGATTATAGTCAATGTTGCTGAACAAGTGATAAAAGTACAACCTATCTAGTCTCAAAGAAGGATTTAAGTCATAACAAAGTCACATTTTGTGGTGAAATATGGAAAAAAAAAAAAAAAAGAAACGTCATTCCAAAATTGAGGTTACATGCCACAATTGTGCAATGTACAAAAACCAGAAAGAACTATTCTTATTTTTTGCTGAATATTTCCAGAAAATAAGCCTGCAAGCTAACCTTATTAAAGATCTGAGTGTATAGTTGTATATAGGCAAGTTTTCCACTGGTTTCAATGTGGGATTTAAGTGGTTTTTTGGTGTGTGGTTTTTTTTTTTTTTTTTTTTTTTTTACTGTATGAGTGTTAGAGATTGGTCTTTAAAAAGAGATATAGTTAGTAGTTGGTGAATATCAAAATATGTCCCATATATGCATAGACTGTTTTTGTCTTTGAAATACTATTGTGTATTTAGTAGATTTTGCAGCATAGGAAGTCAATGAAAAACTTCCAAATATCTGGTGTGGAAACAGAAGTAGCCAGTTCTGAGCAGTTTCACACAAGACCTCTGTTGGTGAAATAGTCAATCATAGGCCATTTAAAGCATTCCTGAATGCATCTGGATAATCTCTAGGTCTTGTAATCATTAAATATGAAAGCACTGCAATAACACCTTCTTCTAAAAATGTTACCAGCCAAGATCCCAATTACATAATTCATCTAAAAGCTATGTCTCCAGAAAGATATACATGGGTAATATATATTCAGCTAATCTCATAAATTTATATTCAGGTACCTAGAATAAAAACAACTTGATATTCAGGAGCACTATGTAATTACCTTAGGCAGCTTAATTGGTTTCATTTTTGTACCTGGAAGATGCTCAGTAACTCAGTTTTGCAGCCCACAAAACAGAGAGAGTTCATATTATCCAGTTCTGTAAAGTCCTTTGGTTAACATCTATGAAAAGTATAGGAACCTTCTCAAAGCACACTGCAGAACCGATGCTTTTGATGCTACTAGATGCTACTAGATGCTACTAGAACAGTCTTCTGTTGCGTGTCTAGGTTCTCAGTAGGGAGTTGGGAGGCAGGCAATTCTCAGACTGCCAATCCCAAAAAGCTTCTGAAGAAGTGCAGATCTGCCCAGAGCTAGCCAGTAGGAAATGCTAAGGACAGAAGAGTGTCTGATCCTTTCCTGGTGCTTAGACACCTGTGGCAGAACTGCGGGGAATCATTGCGTGGGATACAGAGCCTGGAGCCTGCAGTGGGAAGGTAATAGAGTCCTTTTTAAGAACTGGGAAGCTCAGCGAAGCATTTTGGACATAACAAGCTTTTGAATTCCAGCTCTTGGATATTTACTGCTATATTAATTCTCATCAGATGAAGAACACAGTAAACTAATAAGTACAGATAATAATGATTATAAGCGTTTCTGGTTTTAAAAGATATGCATCATATCTGCCCACAATAAGTGAAAGTGTATGAGAGTAAAAATAAGAACAAAAATATTCCTACCACATTAGAAATAGCACAGATTTCTAGTAATAGATAGGTCTTGTACTGCATCCTAAAAGTCAACAACTGTTTAACAAATCCAGATTCTAACACTGCTAGTAAAGACTTCCATATTGATAATTGGGCAAAGTGGCAGCAATCATCACTCTTTCTGCTTTAGCAAGCTTAGGTCTAGCTGGTAAACTAAACTGCTCGCTAATTGTTGATAGAATCAGAAACTGGACTAATAATCTGGGAGAAGGAATGCATGGAGGGGAAAAGTTATCAGGTTTCACAGTAGGAGAACTGCTGAAACAGCTTGATGAATGGTAGCTAAAGTAAACCTATGTAGAAGAACTTCTGACACAATCTGTACTTAAGACTGTTTTAAAAGAAAAACATTTTTCCCTTTTTTCTGGCCTGACAGCAATGTTCTGAGAGGTCAACAGCAGAAACTGAAGACTAGTTACCCCTTCATGTGAATTCTTGTTCATGAAAATATTTTCACCTCTTACATTCACTAAGCTTTGGACAGTCTAATGAGTGTGAGTTAGAAACCTTCATCATCGTAGTTTTTATCTTTACCCATCTATAGAATAGATGGAGAGTCCTTAGAATGAGCACTTACAGTTACAAAGATTCAAAATTTAAAGAAAAGTACGGAAACTAAATACCTGTAGGCTATTATGCCTTCAACGGGTAGCATAGTTTTAAAAACCAGTACAGTACCTTCTATTTAAGTTCCTAAATAAATACCTAGAAATCTAACCATAGGTATCCTATTTTGAAGGTCTTGTCCACAAATATAAGGAGTCCCTTCATGAGTACCCACCAAATTCACATATTTTAGCCTACCAGGCTATAATAGCTTCTCCTCTTTAAATGATCTGTCCCAGTGAAATAAAACTGGACTAAACTTTAAAAAACCACTTCATTTAGAATTAAAGATTAATGTTTCAACACCCTTAAGTTTTAGTTTTGTGGTGGTTCCATTGGAACAGATTACTGGCAGAATGGAACATATTTCCATGGAAAAATATGAAGTAAAATAATAGTAATTTAGAAACATTGGTCTTCCTAAGTTTCTCAGATAATTCTTTTCACTGTAGCAAATTAAGGTTTTCTACTCCAGGGTTATATCTCACCAATTACAAGCTATTGATTGTAACTCTTACAGGTTGTTTGTGGAGTCATCACTGGTAAATTTTTACTTTCACATTAATCAAAAGAAGGGCATTGCTAAAGAATTATGATAACTCAAGAAGTTAGCTGTTTATTATATCTGGAAAATATATAAAACTGTTTATTATAAAAAATACTGTTTATTATATATGAAAAACAAAAAGCCACAGTTACCAAAGTTACTAACAGTATAGAAAACAGTTGCACACGCAGTTTGCTAAGGTATATGTGTAAAATAAAGAATACTGGCTCTTTTTTTTTTTTCCCTTGAGATTTTTTATTATTTGCATTTGAAGTATGTCTCCCTGTATGCAATCTGGGAACATCTTGTAAATTATGTAGGTGAACACAGCCTTTAAATAGGGAAGGATCATTGTGCCTGATCTCTCTCATAAAATTAAGGGACTAAGACCCAGGAGTTACCAGACCAAAATCTAAATATCATAGGATTTCAGCTTCAATGCTTTATTAGGCATTTCAAGAGAAAGAAAAATATTTTAGTCTAAATGAGTCATCCCCTGAACAATTTCTTATGGGAATAATTTTGTAGCCAGAAGTTGCCACCACAGTCACTTTCCTGTCAGGCCTGGAGAGTTTCACTGCAAAGTCCTGACAGCAAAGTCCTTCCTTCTGAAAATGCAGATGATTGTTTCCTCTGTATACCTTATCTTCAATAAAAGTCTGTCTTGAACTGTTTGGTCCTCAGTCACCAGCAGCATTAACTGCAGCTAAATTGCTTTACTGTACAGTTCATAGACAGAGAACAGATACCAAGTTTGGTATAGCCTATCTAAAAAGGTTCAGGGCTATATTCCTTCTTCACTGAAGCTTCTTAGTAGAATAGAAGTTCTGCCTAGAATGGAAGAAAACTCAAGGTGTGGGACCTTCTAGATAAGGACAGTTGTCCATTCTGACTTCCTTGGTTTTCTCTTAAGGAATAATCAAATTCACTCAAAAGAACTCTATTCAATGAATAATATGTTTTCAATCTGCATGTATTCCAAGTCCACTGAGGACCACTGCATGCATCTGTGGTAGGATCGCTCTAGATGTTTGACCTCTTAAGATCTAAGTAACATAAGAAATACTGAGATCCACAGTAGTGGGGAATTGCAGCCACTCATGGAAATGACCCATAAGCTGCTTCTCAGCACATATTTATGTAGGAAAGGATGGTTAGAAACTGTCTGATAACCAATTAGCCTAGATAGGTCAAAAAGAATTTCTGAGGAAGCACTCACAAGTATGTGGAATTTTTTTCTTCTGCAAATAAAAACATTTTCTAGTAATGGAGTGTCCAGGTCATTTTTTGCCAATGAAATGAATCTGACACAGAATTTGTCAATTGATTTGTGACAACAACAGACTTAAATTACTAGTAAGAGACTATGAGTGGAAGCTGATATATATGCTAAGAAACAAGAGGTCATGTGTGTCATATACTTAAGTGTAATTTTATTGACATGTGCACATTAGCTGCTTAGAGTGATATGGAACAGACACTTCTATTTAAGTGAAGAAATACAGCTCTATTTTCAGTATGTGCTAATGGCCTAACATTTACATACCTAGCATTTACATTAATGTCACTTACTAGAATGATTCGAGTAAACCTATGCGATTTGAGTAAAACTATACGGAGAACTTCTTTTGGTTTTGGATCATCATTGCAGTTGGTCAGTAGCTATAAAATTGTAAAAAAGCATCTGTTCTAAATCAAAACATTTTCATAAATGCAGAGTCATTAAGATAAAGATAATTAACTTTGCAGCGTGATTATAGCTCGAAGGATAATATGTATGACCTTATCATTCTCTGCAACTACCTGAAAGGAGGTTGTAGTGAGTTGGGGGCTGACCTCTTCTCCCTGGTGACAAGTGATAGGACAAGAGGAAACGGCCTCAAGTTACGTCAGGGGAGATTTTGATTGGATATTAGGAAAAATTTCTTCACCAAAAGGGTTGTCAAGCGGTAGAACAGGCTGCCCAGGGAAGAGGTGGAGTCACCATCCCTGGAGGTATTTAAAAGATGTGTAGATGTGGTGCTTAGGGACATGGTTTGGTGGTGGTTTTGGCAGTATTAGGTTGATGCTTGGACTTGATGATCTTAAAGGTCCCTTCCAACCTAGATGATTCTATGATTCTGTAGATTTCACCCTTTTATCCAAAATGATTGCTGCTGATGTAATTCCAAAAACAACATTGCTGCCATTAGATCCATCTTTTTTTGTGCTCTGTGCAGTTTGCCTTTGCAGGGTCAGTTGGACTTTCACAATGCAGAATTTTGATGGTGGCTGCTGAAACACAAACAAGAAATTTTATTGCCTATCACTAAGATACTAAGTTTGCTATGATCTCAGTTACAGACAGAATACATATTTTATAAACTAAGAAGACATGATTGAACACCATCACTTAATTACCATCTGCATTTAAATAAACCCAAATGTTATGAACCAGACCTCACCATTCCAATGCAAATTTTCCTGCATCTGATACAACTTGTCTCTGTCTTGAAATGTATATCCTTTTAGCTAGGGTTATGTGGTCTCCTACAAGAAGCATTCCCAGAGAGAGAGTGGAAATGCTAAGCATTTACATTGAAAACTGAGGTCATCCTTAAGACAAGGAGGCTTAATGTCACATATTGAATAAGTCATAAGCAGAGACTGTGTGTCCAAAGGACTTCAGTTTCTGCATTGTCATACGGTTTCTCAGTCCCTTGTTTCTCCGATATCATAACCTGTATTGTTATGGTATCTGGGAACCTCCTCCATGGAGAGTTTCCACCAAGAAAAAAGGAGTGACATTCTACATAGTAGATTCCAGCTCAAACCTATCAGGAAGTCAAAGTGAAGGAAGCAAGTCCTCTGATCTTGTATAATAAGTGCTGTTTATATTTATGACATTAGTCATATCAGAAATGAATATGCTGTTTTCACCAGCTTCTACTTAACTCCAGTTTAGAGATTGTGGAAAGAAATGAAAGCTATGATATTTTTAATTGTGAATATATGATCAAAATGTAGTCGAGATTTTTACAGAGGTTATTTTTCAATCTATAATTGCATTATTTTTTAAAAATATGTGGGTTTTAATTCATTGAATAGAATGCACTGTCATAGCCTTTAAAATAAATGTGTCATTGTATATCTAGGAAGTCTAGGCTTGAAAATGCTAACCAAAATTGGAAGTCAGTTTTTATATGCATTTTCCTCCTCTCCAAACAAACAGGAAACATATGAAGTTTCCCCCATGTAGTTCAGTCCTGATATTCTGTCCTGACCTGGCAGTGTAAAAGTGTGATCTAGCATCCAGTTCACGACAATTTTTAATTTTTTTACTATATCTTCTTTATTTTTGAAAGCCAGGAACTTATGCTGGAGCTCAATGATTAACAGTTTGATATCTTGAAAGACACTAGGACATTCAAGTTCCCATCTCACACAATTCTGTTTTCTAAAGAGGTATTTTTGAAGAATTCTTCTTTGCCATTCCAGAAATCCCAGCACTTTTAAACACTTCTCCTCTGGCTACTACGGTATAGCCTGTTAGTGGCACTGAAAGTTGCACATGGCTCTCTGAACTTTTTTGAATCAAGGACATACACAGTTGAACTAACTCTATATACCTATACATACATAGAGTATATAAATAGTATAGTATTTAGTGAGAAGAATGATCCCCTGCAGTTGGTTCTCTATCAGTGGAAAAGTAGCACAGTGGAAACTTGATTTTTGGTTGTGGTCTGAAACTCAGGAGAGCTTAATCTGAAAAATGCAGGTTTGCCCTGATGAACACAGGCTTCTTTTCAGAGGGTTATCTCATGGCTTTGTCTGGCTTGCTTGCAGGAGGTGGTTTTCAAGCAGCAGTGCAGTGTGGCCAGAAACATCTGCATGAAGGGACCCACTTTCAGGGTCTGGATCTCGTATTTTGTCAAATTTGCCATAGCAAACCAAGTTGAATTTTCAAAGCCGATGTCTTAGTTTCATAAGGAGAATCAACTGCACCCCAAGAACTGATGAACAGAGCTGTTTGCGTGATGCGTATTTGTTGATGATTTCATTGCCATCTTAAATCTTAGCACCAAATGAGGAAGATGCAAAAGCATTACATCATGTATCATTAATTTGCAGTTTTCTTTACTTCTCTTGTGAGAAAACTATCCAAGGAAATTAGACTAGAAGGTAAAATCATTTAGGAAAGTTGCTTTATGCACTTTAAGGAATTTCTTGTGAGAGACCCTAGATCAGCTAATTCATTAGTTACATTAATGCTGCCCCATATACAAGGTGTAATCTTAATTTGTGGACCATGCAAACAGGCAAACTGCACGGCCTTAGCACTGGTGCTGTTTCTGGCTATTTCTTACCATTCCCAGAAATCGTGTGGGA
This sequence comes from Vanellus vanellus, assembly GCF_965231255.1. Taxonomy (NCBI): domain Eukaryota; kingdom Metazoa; phylum Chordata; class Aves; order Charadriiformes; family Charadriidae; genus Vanellus; species Vanellus vanellus. The sequence continues at coordinate 59,700,185 of NC_138910.1, forward strand.
GCATAATGCTAGAGAAGAGGCAGTTTTCAGGAAGAGCTGAAGCTCCCAGGACACAGTGACACTGAGCACTGCAGAACCTACAGAAAATGGCAGAGAGAAGCCACAGTTTCAGCTGATAGCTTCCAGGCCACGCTCTTCCATGACTCTGTGAGTTGTCTTCCTACCTCTTTACCCTGGTCTTCTAAGCAGGCCAGTGTTGGCTGTGCAAGGACTTCTCCTCATCCATTATACTTCAAACAGGTTACCTCTAAGTAGTTAGGATCTAAGCGCTGCTGTTTTTCAAGAGCTGTTTAATTTTGGCTGGATTCCTAGATGTGTGTGCTCTGTGGCATATTGAAAGCAACTGTGTCTAGTGCTTTCTGTAGAGGCATCGAGCAGATCATCTGAATACGCACAGTGAGCTCATCAAGAATTTTGAGACTAATATCATGGCAGCCTGGTCAGGGCTACTGAACACTTGCTCCAACTAGGGTGCCATAGTTCCAGAAAATGTAAAAAAAACCTGAAATTCACCGAGGCGAAATTGCCACTAGCAAAAAGAGGGTGTTTCTGCAGAAACCCTAATACATGGTAGCCCTGTGTGTGACACAGGAAGAGTGTAGGGGAGAAGTGCTTTACACAGTGAGCCCTGTTTTCAGCTGGGAGATGGCAAAAACAGCTGTGAGGAGACTTCCAGGCCTCCTACCTCCCAGCTGAAACACAGGATTGGTTGCATCCTAATCTGGGCATTTAGTTAGACTCAAGACCAGGTTAAATAATGACACGCACAGGAATGCTGCAAAAACATTTATGAGGAAGAGACACAAACTCAGTCTGTTTATTTCACAGACTGAATGATATGTAGGTTTCTACCAAAAGCAAATTTTTCTAAAGCAGCATATTAAATCTTGTACATTGCTGCCTGGTTTATCTAAAGACTTCTAAGGAACTTCTTTACTTTTTAACTAGTGGTCAAGGTGGCTAGCTGAAATCTTTTATATAAATTAGAGAAACCATTTCTGTTACTCATGAGCTATAAATATTTAGTAAGTCAGCCATGTTATAATTGGAGCTAGACTAATTACCTTTTTTGTGTAAGTTACTTCATATAACTTGTAATTTCTATGACAAGTTGTATTTCTAGAAATCCTTGTAATCTGACTAGTGTTTTTGCTATTTACATTTTGTGAATCACAGTTTGCGGAAATAAATTTCGTTTATGGACTATTAACAAAATGTTTGTTCTACTTATTTGGAATTTCTGGTTTGAAGATTGTTCTCTTCTATTATTATTCTGTTTCTTGTCTGGAATTTTTTAGCAGCAGAACTAGTGGGGAGTAATGAATAATCTTGTTTATGGATGAATACTCTTCTAGTCAGCCAGGCAAAGAACATCCATTATTCTAAAAAATAATGAAGAATCTGGTACAAATTATAGAAAAGAGCAAAGGAAAAAGGAATGTAGCAGTGGTTGACTTATACAGCGACTTGGAATTTTTACTAATATTTCCAGTGACTGGTTCTACATTACTTTACTGGTTCAAATTATTATAGGTCCTGCAAAAATGGCCATCGGTTACCAGAAAAAAAAAGTGTGGCAGTTCCTTCAGTATGGTAGTAACTTTAGAATTGTGTGGAATGCCTGTAGAAAATGCATTATATCCATTAAAATTATTTAGTCAGTACTTAACAGAGAGGTAAAACTGATGTTTCAGAATTTGCACACTCTTGAAACATTTCTTCTGAGCATGTTTAAATATAATTTTTTGAATCTGCAGGATATGTAGATTTTAAGTAAATTCAGGTGTATACTGTAACATTGATTCAAAATGTATTAGCTTGCAACAAACATTGTCTATTGGGTTTATATTTGATAACACAATGTGATGGAAAGCAAATGAGAAATTGTATGATGTGAAAAAAAAATAAAGGGGGTCACAAGCATTTTCTTGTGAATATTTTTTAAGACAGAAGAAGTTATGTGCATTCTAGGCTGATTGAGAAAACCTCAGATTTGTTTTTAAAGAATATAATTTTGGTGTTATTCAAAAATATGTTTAACCACAAAGTTGTGTTGTTCGTCTTTGGCAATGCCAGGAGATGAATAGGATGCACTAGTGAAACAACTTTGTTCACATCTGTTATTTATAGTGAATGCACTAAAGTGACTTCTGAGATACTACAGTGACAAGAAATAGTGGCACTGCCTAGAACTGTGCAAATAGTAAGAAAAGAAGGTAGAAATGTTTCTATCAGTGACTCTAATTAGAATATCACTTTGGCTATGTTTTTACACTCTTTCACTTGTTGTTTGCAAATAATTGTTCAAATAGTTGAATATTCTTCACACAGTGAATTTTGGGTCTTAAGTTGATATTTGTTGACACACAAAATGAATAATAACAGGCCATAAATTAGCTATAGTTAATGCCGCAGTGCAGGTCAAAGACATGAAGAAGGGTCAGATTTACCAAACACATTTCTCAGCTTGAACAGTGAAAAATGTGTAAAACTTGGTCTTTCAAGATAAAGTGGTTATGAGTTTGCCAACATAAAAACTGCAAAATAGCCCCAGTGAAAAAATAGTCTGTTGAAATTCTGTTTCCACTGAAAAAAGATAAATTAATGAAGCCATGCTCTGTAGGGAGTATGAGAATGAACACCTTATTTTTTTCTAAAAGAGATGCAGTAAGCAAATTATGTTTTCTCACTGCCTCTGTTGAAGTGATTGTCCATTCAGTACTTAGCTCTTTTGCCATGGTGAACTTTTATAGATTAAAGCTTTGTTGTTGGCTTTTTATACATACATATATATATATATATATATAAAATTTTGAAACAGTATCAGTGCAGTAGCAGCTCTGGATTTCAAGTTTAAATGGTTAGACAGTGAGCCTAAACACAACCTGATTGTACTTGCTCTAAAGTACAAAACAAGTCCATTTGAATTTAACTTGAAAATAATGAAAGACTTTGATTCAGTCCATTCACTCCTTGCAGGCAAAGCAGGTACATCTTTCTTTCTCTAACCAGATGAGAAATGAGATTATCTTCTTCCTTGTCACTTTTTGTCTGAGAAAGCAGTCATATGTAATCAGAATATATTTCAATATTAGCAACAGACAAATTTCTGATAGCAGATTATTAGTAGCTGAATGCTTCTGAAACTTCTGTGCAAACTTTTAAAATCAGTTCCACTTCTTAGAAATCACTCCTTAAAAGAATGTGTTGTAAATTTCAGTCACCAAGATTCTCTGTATTTGGGAAACGGTGATTTTCAGTGTGTAGTCAATTAGTTTGAAAATCTGATCATAACAATTACATTGGATGGGATATAACATATATTTACAAATGAGTAATCCTGTTAAAATAATATTCTGGTTGGTGTACGAGTAATCCACAATAAATCAAAATAGGATGCAGCTACTGCTGTGATTACACGTACACTTTTGCAATGAAATTAATATCCTTTTTAGAGGCTGCATTCTGTAGAGATGCAAGATGAGTAACTCTTTTTGTTGTTGTTTTTTTTTCTTTGTCAGCTGAACCCGTTGACGTGCTAAAAGCATTAGAATTTCACAATTCACCAGAAGGAGTATCAAGAACAGCAGGATTTTGTACAAACAGAAGGGATTCAAAAGGATCGGATGTTGCCTACAGAGTTTCAAAAACTGCACAGCTGAGTGCCCCAACAAAGCAGCTGTACCCAGGTAAGATTGTCAGAACGCTATTACTTTGGTAAATTATCTTACTGCCTATGCTTTTATGGTATCTAAAGGGCAATATGTAGTCCATCAGCAGTACCACAAAACACTTGTTATCCCTAGAGTCCAGCCTGCATAGGAATGACAGGACATGCCCTTTATCCACTGAACGAATCGGTGCTTATTGGCTTCAGTTATAAATCTCGTCATCAAATTCTGTATCACTGGCAGAATTGGCCTATAAGTCATATTACCTGTTCTTTCATAATGCTATCTGATAGAAAGCTTATTTTGTAGCTTTGGCAAGTTTCCTCCAGTTTCAGTAGTCCATTTAACAGCACTACTTCCTGGAGTTGTGGTTGGCCATTGCAAAATCGTTCCCAGAAGCACCATCTGTTAAGAATTACCTAAGAGTATCTGGATATTTGGGGGACTAAAAGAGGCTAGTTGTGGATAGCAGGTAATGTGATTCCATCTTTTCTCAAATTTCTCTAAAATGAAATAATAACATTTTGGCACAGATGCTTTGGACGTTGAGGAGAGACTTTTATTCACTTATTTTTCTGTGACTTGTCACTTGACCCAAACTGTTGAGGAAGATGATAATAACAATATTAAAAACCAAAATCGTGGAATATTTAATTTTTCTGCTTTGATACATGATGCAAAGTTTGAATAAGTCTGTCTATAAACATACAGATTAGTTATTGGCAAAGAAAAATACTTTCTTTTTTGTCTTTCAAAGTAACAATCAGATAGATATCAGGAGACAAATAAAAAGCAGTGCTCAGTCACAGTATAAAAAGAAGTGACCACAAAACTTTGCTTAATGCAGGAAAATGTCATGCTATCCTCTACTTCAGCAAAGAACCTATAAACAATTTTTTGGGGGTCATTATGGTAATTACTCCCTTTTGAATCCTGTAGGCATCCTCTCCCCACCACAAGAAATCCTTCTTTTTCACAGATTATTCTTAAAGATATTTGAGTGATCACGTCCCTTTTTCTTTGTGCTCTATAGTAGTGGAAAGACTACAGAAGATATCCAAGACAATACCAAGTTGATAGACATCATTTTAGCTAAACAATACAAGCTGTAGCGCATCCTGTGCTTGTTCTTATCTAACTCTTATAACTCATGAGGAAGCTTAAGTATCTTATAGCTACTGTAGCTTAAAGGAAGCTATGAATGGCAAAAGCTGGGAGCATCAATATATCCGCCTTTTAAAAATGAGTGATAATTACCAACTTCCCAGAATATAATAGGCATTGATCTCACTGACTGGAAGGCATTATATAATTGTAAAGATAATGGCTTAGATTTTTGTTGTACTATTTTTTTGTATGCTCTTAGTTATCTTTTACAAAAGCATATAGGAATGACAGGAATGGCAAGCCAGATATATACAAAGATTTTTCTAGTGATTTTCTGTCCAATTGTTGTTATTTTTCAAATAGAACCTTAGAAAGCTCCCAGTTTCTTTTTTATAGGATGTTATCTGTTTGAAGAGCACATGCCCAGACTAGCTGAATTAGTGTCACCTGCCTTAAGCATTTTCAACATATCTTTCAGATTAACAGTGCAGACAGGGCAAGCGTTCAGTGCTTTTTCAAATAATATCTTTGGCCTTTGTTGACAGTCATCTTTTCTCTTTCTTTTCCATTTTTTTTTCATCTGTTTACTGTGACCTTAAAAGGTATAACATACAGTTTAATTTAATCTGTAAATTAGGAGTTTTGCTTTGTCATTAAAAAGCTTGACCAAAGGCTCACCATACTAAATTAAATGCTTGCTATTTATTGAGCTTTGATCCCTTCAAAATAAGATATCAAAACTAGCCCTAAAGTGGTCTATGTTACTACGGTGTTTCAACAACCTTCAACAAAAAAAGTTAAAAAGATAGTAGTAAGCACATAAAACAACATTGCAGCAGACAATGTAAGACATGTAAGATGAAGGATTTTCTGTTTTAGAAGAGTAGCATGTCATTTAAAGAGTAGTGAAGTTTTTATGCATTCTGTTTTCATGTTGTAACTAAAATGTTAATGCCATCAATAGCTTGTCTTCACGGAAGACTCCCTAGAATTCTGAGAGTTTTCGCGCAAGACCTGTCTTGGAAACAATCTTATGTTTTCTCCAATGAAAGAAGCAATTTCTAAATCAGCTTTAAATGTTGAAGTCTTATATACTTTTATTCATTACAAAAATGTAACTTATATAATTTTATTAAAACCTACTGTATTATGTTATTAAAATGTTCAAGAAAATTTTACCTACTCTTATGCACACAGTTGCAGTTATGTTCATTGCCAACATTACAATTAGATTCTAATCCCTCTATTTCTTGCATGTCAAATTGCAGCTGAAGCCACAAAGATCCAATGTATATTCTGAATTTTAGAATCTCAGTCTTACACTTCTTTGGCCTAATAGACTTTCTCATCAGCTGAAATGCAGATTTACCTATGGATTCAACAGGAACAGTACTGAGTACAAACCTGAGTCCTTCCTTTATAAACAAGCTGTATCAGCTTTTTGTTTCGTTTTAGTTGTAAAGGTTGAAACAATGATAGATATATATAATCTCTACTTCAAAGAGAAAGCGTTAGGAATAAAAAGTAAATGTTCTTTGATTTTGTCTAAAACAATTACATAATTATGCCTATTACATAAAACTAGTTGTATATTTTTTCAGTGTTATAAACAATATTATTCTAGAAAGACTCAAATTTACATGGTGAGAGAGAAAATTAAACAAGTGGTTATCAAGGAAAATGAAGTGCCTGGGAACATATGTGCTATAGTACAGATATTTATTTTTTTGAGTGAAATTGTACTGTACACTTTTAACTTAGAAGATTGCTAAAAAGAAGGTGGAAAAATAATGGATGTGAAACTATCATGGTTCTTGCATACATTGTATTATAACATAAATTCACAATAGATTTACAAGTCATGTTTTTAAGAATCATAAAGTTATATCTTTCAGGAATTAAAGTGAGGCCAGAAAGAAAAAAAAGAGATAAAAAATTGTCATAATGTAATTATGTATTCATTTTGGAGAATTAAAAAACCCCAAGTTTTATTCAGGTTCCTCTGTGCTTATAGAAAAATATAAACCTTCAAAGAATGGTTTCATGTTTTCTGAATTCGTAACTGTATATATCAATTTGTTTATAGGTGGAGATTTTCCAGAAGATTTTTCAATATTAATGACAGTAAAACCTAAAAAGGGTATCCAGTCCTTCCTTCTGTCTGTCTACAACGAGCAAGGAATTCAGCAAGTGGGTGTTGAAGTTGGTAGATCCCCTGTCTTCCTGTTTGAAGACCAAAATGGAAAACCTGCCCCAGAAGACTATCCTCTTTTCAGAACAGTCAATATTGCTGATGGCAAGTAAGTGTAAAATTTTAAGATGAAAAATAATATCACAGAGCACTGTATAGGTGATTATAGTCTTTACACAGAGTTATTGTAAATATTTAAATAAATCAGTAACACAGTTTTCAGCTAGTCAGACTGCTGTGGTACAAAATCAGAGAACCTTTGACTAGAATACAGTTCCAGCTTCAAATGGTGTATACAGCTACAAATAAAGCCAAACCACCTTTCTTATTTGCCATTCCTATGAATCAAGAGTGAAGAAATAGTCGTATAAGTTAAACTCACCAAAACTAAACCTATGAAGATTCTTCCTGTGCGGTATAGAAACTCTGTTTTCAAAAAGACTCAAGGAATAGTCTCACTAGAAGGCCTGTCTTGTCCATTTGAAGGTGATAGGCAGAGTAAAGACAAGTTGACAAGACAGCAAAGAATTTCTCCTATAAATAAAATAGTTTGAGATGACTATGTATAAGGAAATTAGGGAAGAATAAGATGGACAATTAATCTGAAGTGCTGTAATGATTTATAGTGCACCCTCAGTAGAGGCAATTAATCTTAAACACCTATTGTGTTCTTAATGCAGTTTTTAATTTTTGGACCTAATTTCACTTTGTAGACAAGCAATCATTCTCTGGGAATGTCATTCTGCTACTTGTAAATGGACATTCATTCTCTCAAAGACTTGCTATTTATTATACTGTGGTCCAGGTAGACAGCCACAGTCTTCAGAGATACACAGAATGAAATTATATTAGTGCAAAAAAACCCAAATCAGTAGAGAAGGAAAGGCAAAAAGTCAACTATAATGAAATACGTTTATAAAGCAACAAAGGATAAAAAAAGAAAAAAAGAAATTGTCTTGTAGCCCTTTTATTGCCAGAGAATGGAATTATACCGTGAAACCTAAATCTGATGGATTTCCCTAGCAGGAGTGATAAAATAAAGCAGCAAACTTTCTTTTTCCATTGACTGTAAATAGCAAAGCTTTGACATGGATTTCAGAATTTCACCCAAAATGTTTAATAACTGATAAAAGTGAAGAAATCAAAATGAACTTAGTTTGGTACAATTTCCTGCAGTGAGACTATACAACTTCTAAATCAACTGGAGTCAATCCTAGCCACAGTGAGCTATGTTTTCACGCTTTCGGCTTCTACATGCTTTCAAAAGACAGACTGCCAATTTTCTTCTGACTCAGCTATTTTATGAACGATCTAGGACAACAATCTTCATCTCAAAATGAGATATATTTAAAAAGTGTAAACAATGTAATGTGCCTGAGGATGCATGGACAGTTTGCTTTTATAATGATAATGTTCAGCCGCGTTCCAGAGAAAACATGGAATTAGAGTTCTGTCTCAGTGACACTGTTTAGCAGTCAGATTCCATTAGCTTCGAGGGGTTTCTTTTGATATACAGAAGCTCATTGTAAAAATGGTCTAAGCTGTCTCTCTGATTTAGACAACCTTAGTGCTGCAAATGCCAACTAAAATAATTTGATTCCAGCCTTCCTCTTACCAGCCACTAGTATGACATACTTTGACACATTTGCCCTGGTCTATCAAAGATTCTTTGATGTCCTGCTTTGTGTTAGATTACAGAGAGGCTTGCACTTGTTTTTAGATATTTAAGTTGTCATAACAGACAGAATTGCTATAATAATGTGGTCTGTCATGATAATCAAGTGTCATAAAGAACATAGTACAGTTGGGCAAATTGTACAAAACTATATTCTCAAATGTATTTAAAATAAAATAATTTGTCAGTATTCTGAATCACTTCATTCACTTTTTTGTGAATATTTATGTAGGCAAAGCTATTGTTGCAGGAATAATTGCAAGCATTTGTATCTGGAAAAGCATCTATGTTGGAACTGTTGTACATCTTTAAATCTCTATAGCTATGGGATACGTTCAAATCAGCAAAAGAACACGGCAAAATTTTGGTTACTGATCACAGAGAATAAATAATAAAGTGTAAATAACAAAGAATAAGATGCTGAATTAAATATATTTGCACAAATAATTTGGAAAATCAAACACATTCATAAGAATAAAATCTGCTGTCACATTGTTCAATCTAATAGAATTAGATTGAACAGAACGGTAACAGAACAGTAACAGTAAACTGTTCTCACTTCTAATTTGAGTTTACCAATATTCTCTGTGTAAAGCTTCAGAGAAGGTCAGCTTGAACTTCATCGTATATAGGATATTCACAATGAGCTATGGATCAGATTCCTTTGTACTAAGGGTCAGAAGTTATATAGTGAATAGACAAAACATTGTGTACATTTGTATATGTACGAAAGAAGGAAATAAATGGTGACATTTAAAATTTTATCTGTGACTTGAATTGGTGCACAGTCTGCAATAAACTGCCTCTTGATGAGAACACAATGACCTAGTTTTAAAAACATAAATTACAGTAGAATTATGTTTTTTTTTAATAGGTGGCATCGAGTAGCTATTAGTGTGGAGAAAAAAACTGTTACAATGATTGTTGACTGTACCAAAAAAACTACAAAACCGCTTGAAAGAAGTGACAAAACAGTTGTGGACACCAATGGCATCACTGTCTTTGGAACCAGGATTCTGGACGAAGAAGTTTTTGAGGTAAAAATCAATACTGAACAAATGGAATTGAGTGGTTTTGTGTTCTGTGAAGTGCTTAGTGCAAATCAGAATAAATTTTCTAGGGCAAAAGCTAGTATAACATAGAAACTTCGATTTATAGAACCTGTTAGGCTGAAATAAAAGAGAAGTAAAGCATGGAAGTGTCTCTATTATTGGAAGGTATGATGCATTCTTCTGTTCTTTAGATTATGTTGTATCTGGAAGGGGCTTGCTTTTTTTGTCTTTCTGCCTAACATTGAGATATCTGAGATATTTAGGAGAATTAACCTGGGAAAGTTGAGTAGTACGATGCTGAATTATTCTAGTTCTGTCTCTCTCAAACATTTACAGATACTTGTGCATGCTGAGAGTATTTGAGAGAGGGGGAGAAGGACCTGGAAAGTTTTCTGTGTAATGCGAATCCCTTATATTGTTTATCCCACTTATTACTCTTTCCAGTAACTGGAACATACTTTCGCAATAAGGACATATATGTTTCCATCATTTACTAGCCAAGAAGTACATATAGGAAGGGTAAAATGCCTCTAAGGAAGTATGTGACTGCCAATCATGAGGCCTTTCTAGGTAGAATCCTTATGTCAACGATTATTTTTACAGGCTAATAATGAAGCTTCTCTAAATCTACACTATTGAGTTTCTTTTATAATATTGTTATACAACAGTCAAAACTGTCAAATTTAAATTAAAACTGAAAAATAAGAAAATACAGACCAGTAGTTAACTTCATATACAGAACATCTGTGCTCCATAAACGTCCAGAGTTGTAATCCTAGCTTTTAGCAGAACATATGCTTGAGAAACTACATAGGTATCAAGAGGAAATACGAATTTTGAGTATAACACTGTGGCATTGTTATCTTTCATTTCCACAGACATGAAGAAACATGAGACTTTTGAATGGGGAAATTTCTGGGATGATTTAATGGGTCAACCAGTATAGTATGTTTGGTATTCATAGCCTAATTTACCTGTAGTCCCCAATACAGTTTGCACATCTGAGGGACATTAGTTTAGATTTGAAGATGAATTCCACAGATGCCTTATCTGGTGAGGGACAAGGAATTTTGGTCTCCACATGGGATAATTACTTTCAATTTTCATTTGTAATTCTTTCTTAGGTCAGAAACCAAGTCCTACAATATGCGTATTTGGCAATTAAATTGTCACAATGTGTGCAATATTAGTATATATAAGTAAAAAGAATTCAGAAAAAAAAAAAAAGCAATGAAAGTAGATAAACCGATATTTTGTTAGTGTTTTACAAGTGATTTTATATTCTAAAAGGAACTAAGGCAACAGGCCCTGGCTTGTTGTTGCAAATTTTGTAAGCATTTTAAAAGTTGTCAAGGAGGGAAGTGCACAATAACTAAACATTGGTATTTGGTTTGTTTTACTCAGTGCAATTGCTAAATTGAAAGACCTGTCTGAAATTTCAGACACGCTGAAATGATTGTACATAGCTGTTTGAAAATAAGTACAGTGGTTGATGATATGTGCATGAAGGGAGATATTTATTTTAATCATTTGCATGAAGTTACATGTTGAATAGAAGAGAAGCGTGCTAGGGGCCTTTCATTTCTGAAGTTGTTGACTATTATGATATTATATCTGTCCTCTATATTTTAAACAGTTTTAAACATTAAATCCTCAAAAAAAATTTTTGTTAAAAAGAGATTAAGACTATTCCCATAGGAATACAGAAGGAGCATTGGCTAAGGGGTAAATAAAATGATAGTTCTGAAAATTTCCTGCTATGTCATTCTTCTGTCACAGAGGTTATTAGCCACTCAGAAAGAAAGATGAAACTTTGAGTCATGACAAAGAGTAACTATTTTAAGGCAAAATAACTCCTACACTAGCAATTCCTTCTCAGTGATAGTTTCATCCGTCCTTACCTTCTGCACTTGTATATACAATTCCCTCCACTCTTTCAAGCCATGTATAAGAGGAAGAGATGAGAAGGGATGTGGTAGAATGCAATCATTTTTTGGTTAGCAACTGTTGGAAGAGTCAGTAAGGTTGGATGAAGACATACATTGCAAATTCAAATTAGTACTGAAAATCGGAATTAGCAGATTAATTGAAGAAACTAAAAAATAACATTTTTCTTGAGGTCAAACTTATGTGAAGGCAGCACGGACATAAGGATGTAAGTTTAACAGATTTTGCTACAATGAGTTAAATAAAAATACTTTTCTCTGAGGGTTTTTGTCATGTGTTGAAGGATGAAAAAGAAAGCTAGTGTTCCTCTGTCAAATTTTTTTCTGAAATCTCCTACATTGACATGGCAAGTCAGTGCTTCAATTCCAGCTGAGACCCACTAAGAAGAAAGATGGCTTTGGATTCACAGAAGAATCATAGAATAGAATCATAGAATCATTTAGGTTGGAAAGGACCTTACGATCATCGAGTCCAACCATCAACCTAACACTGCCAATACCATCACTAAACCACCTCCCTGCGCACCACATCTACATGTCTTTTAAACACCTCCAGGGATGGTAACTCCACCATTTCCCTGGGCGGCCTGTTCCAATGCTTAACAACCCTTTCAGTGAAGAATTTTTTCCTAATATCCAATCTAAACCTCCCCTGGTGCAACATGAGGCCATTTCCTCTGGTCCTATCCCTTGTTAATTTCCCAAAACTGATCCACACCTCACTACAGAGTCACAGAATCACAGAATGGTCAGGATTGGAAGGGACCTCTTGAGATCATCTAGTCCAACCCCCCTGCCAGAGCAGGGTCACCTACAGCAAGTTGCACAGGATGGCGTCCAGGCAGGTTTTGAATGTCTCCAGAGTGGGAGACTCCACAGCCTCTCTGGGCAGCCTGTTCCAGTGCTCTGCCACCCTCAAAGTTCCTCCTCATGTTAAGATGGAACTTCCTATGTTCAAGTTTGAGCCAGTTACCTCTTGCCCTATCACTGGGCACCACTGAAAAAAGACTGTTCCCATCCCCCTGCCATTTTCCCTTTTAGTATTTATAAGCATTAATAAGATCCCCCCTCAGTTGTCTCTTCTCCAGACTAAAAAGACCCAAGTCCCTTGGCCTTTCCTCATAAGAGAGATGTTCTAATCCCCTAATCATCTTTGTAGCCTTTTGCTGGACCCTCTCCAGCAGTTCCCTGTCCTTCTTGAACTGGGGAGCCCAGAAGTGGACACAATACTCCAGATGCAGCCTCACCAGGGCAGAGTAGAGGGGGGAGGATGACCTCCGTTGACCTGCTGGCCACACTCTTCTTGATGCAACCTCCTTTCAGGTCATTGTAGAGAGCAATAAGAGCTCTCCTCAGCCTCCTTTTCTCCAGGGTAAACAACCCCAGTTCCTTCAGCCGCTCCTCATAAGACTTTTTCTTTAGACCCTTCACCAGCTTTGTTGCCCTTCTTTGGACACTCAAAGAAATCGTGCAGCTGTCTGTAAAGTCAGTTTACAGGCTGAATCTTAACATTCAGCACTGGAACAGCAACGTTTCTACTGTTTGTAACATCACTGTACATTTCTGTATTCCTTCGGTGATTAGGTTTCCTTAACTGATTGCACCCCTTTTCTCTTACTTTATTCAGAGAAATCAGTTACATTCTTTTAAGGCTGTTTTTGTAATTGCTGGGGGTTTCTTTTTAGTCTGATGTATCTTACTTAAATTAGAAGCTTACAGTCTTTTGGGATAGGTTTCTGCTTTCTCTTTTAAAGACAATAAGAAGAGATTCTTTCAGTATATCAATAGAAAATGAAGACTAGGGAAAATGTAGGCCCACTGGTGAATGAGACAGGTGCCCTAGTGGTGGAAGACACAGAGAAGGCAGAGTTACTGAATGCCTTCTTTTCTTCAGTCGTCACTGCTAAAGCTGTCCTTCACGAATCCCATACTCTGAAGGCAAAGGAGAATGTCTGGAGAGAGGAAGATTTTCCCTCAGTTGAGGACCGGGTCAGAGACCACTTGGCCAAGCTGGACATTCATAAGTCCATGGGCCCTGACGGGATGCACCCACGAGTGCTGAGGGAGCTGGCAGACGTTATTGCTAGACCACTCTCCATCGTCTTTGAAAGGTCATGGAGAACAGGAGAGGTACCTGAGGACTGGAGGAAGGCTGACATCACTCCGATCTTCAAAAAAGGCAAGAAGGAGGACCCAGGGAACTACAGACTGGTTAGTCTCACCTCTGTCCCTGGGAAGGTAATGGAGCGACTCATTCTGGATGTCATCTCCAAACACGTTGAGGAACAGGAAGTTATTGGAAGTGGTCAACATGGATTTACCAAGGGTAAATCATGCTTGACCAATCTGATAGCTTTCTATGATGTTATAACTGGTTGGCTGGATGAGAGGAGAGTCGTGGATGTCATCTAGCTTGACTTTTGGCACTGTCTCCCATAACATCCTCATTAGGAAGCTGAGGAAGTATGGGCTAGATGAGGAGACAGCAAGGTGGACTGAGAGTTGGCTGCAGGACAGAACTCAGAGGGTTGTGATCAGCGGCACAGAGTCTAGTTGGAGGCCTGTAACCATTGGTGTCCCCCAGGGGTCAATACTTGGTCCAATTTTGTTTAATATATTCATTAATGACCTGGATGAGGGGACACAGTGTATCCTCAGCAAATTTGCTGATGATACCAAACTGGGTGGGGTGACTGACACCCCAGAGGGCCGTGCTGCCATCCAGCGTGACCTGGACAGGCTGGAGAGCTGGGCAGAGAAGAACCTAATGAGGTTCAACAAAAGCAAGTGCAAGGTCCTGCACCTGGGGAGGAAGAATGCAAAGCACCAGTATAGGTTAGGGGCGGACCTGCTGGGAAGTAGCTCTGAGGAGAAGGATCTGGGGGTCCTAGTAGACAGTAAATTATCCATGACCCATCAATGTGCCCTTGTTGCCAAAAAGGCCAATGGAATCCTGGGCTGCATAGGGAAGAGTGTGGCCAGTAGGTCGAGGGAGGTCATTCTCCCCCTCTGCTCTGCACTGGTGAGGCCACAACTGGAATACTGTGTCCAGTTTTGGGCTCCCCAGTTCAAGAGGGACAGGGAACTGCTGGAGCGAGTCCAGCGAAGGGCAACTAAGATGATTAAGGGCTTGGAGCATCTCCCTTATGAGGAAAGGCTGAGAGAGCTGGGACTCTTTAGCCTGGAGAAGAGAAGGCTGAGGGGAGACCTTATTATGGCGTACAAGTATCTAAAGGGTGGGTTGAAGGAGGATGGAGCCAGGCTTTTTTCAATGGTTCCCAGTAACAGGACGAGGGGCAATGGGCACAAGTTAGAACATAGGAAGTTCCGTTCAAATACATGGAAACACTTCTTTACGGTGAGGGTGGCAGAGCACTGGAACAGGCTGCCCAGGGAGGTTGTGGAGTCCCCTTCTCTGGAGATTTTCAAGACCTGCCTGGATGCAGTCCTGAGTAATGTGCTCTGGGCAATCCTGCTTTAGCAGGGGAGTTGGACTAGATGATCTCTAGAGGTCCCTTCCAACTCTGAAAACTCCGTGATTCCGTGAATTCTTGCATACACATGAGTCAGAAATAGATATTGTTACGTGACATTATCCTGACCTCCTGAAAACTTGATTGTATCTTTGGAAAAATGAATTACTTCTTCAGTTGTATTGCTCTAACATATTTGCAACGATTATTAATTTAGAATCCTCCAAATATTGCTCCTATGAGGAATATTTCACACTTTTTAAAAAAGTGTTACATCACAGTGGATCAAATATTCTATTTTGTTTCCATCTGTGTTATTTTAAATTTGGAATGCAGCAAAATTTAATGAATTTAAATTCCTGGCTATTCCCTTTTCTGTTTTCTGTTCCTAGTATTAATTTCTGTTTTCTAGGCAGTTATCCCACCTTTGTTTTGATTCTGGCAGTCTGACTATTGCTAACACAACAACACATTATAGTACACTGGGAAATTTTAAATGCATACATTTTAATCAGTTTGACATGACTGCTTTGATATAACTTTTCTATGTTGATGATCAATAATTTCTGAGTAAGTAAGCATACTGGCTGTCCAGAGATCAGGTAGATCACTGCTGAAAGAAGGAAAGGGCTGATTAGTGTCCTAAGAGCAAGATAAATGACTACCTAATTTGCCATTTTTGTATATTCAACAAACATAATATTTCTTGATAGGTTTAACTACTGGTGCTAAAGCTAAGAGGCATTTTTTAGTACCAATCTCAGAAAGATCTTCTGGTTTAGCTTTAAAAGAAAGAAAGAAATTATCTTAAGTATTTTCCAAATCTTGCGGGAGGGTGGTGTTTTATATGAGGAAAGTCTAGTTTGGAGTTGCTTGCTGCTCATTCCTGAATGTACGTGCTAATCTGCGATTTTATGACATCATGCTCAATTAATATGGAAATTAATATGATGTCACAAACAAGATATTGAGTACAAGCAAGCATTAAACATCAAGTGCATACAAATGCTTGAGAAGCAAATTATAAACTGTGAATGTGTCTTAAAATAATAAAATTATGCTGTCTAGAAACTGTATTATTACTAACTGCCAGATTATGAGAGCTTCATTTACACTGCTAAGCACTTGCTCACTGAAGTGGGTCTACTTATATCAGTGGGACTAATCTGTAAATGCTTGTTTATGAAAGAGTGACACAGTATACCTCAAACATTTACATGTGTCATTTGAAATTAATCTCTTTGTCTTTTCAAGTACATAGTGCAAGAAGGGCTGGTTTGTGTGTGCTTGTTGCAAAGAAAAGAAATGCTACAATAGCATGCAAAAATAATAAAAAAAAAAAAAAACCAAACCAAGAAGTAATTAGTCAGATGCTGGTACATGGCACCTAGTAAGAGAATTTTGAATTGTGTCTATTGAAATATGTTTGTAGCTTACATGTTTGATAAATAGCAGGGATCTTTTTATTCATTGCCAGCTTTAAGGATTTGTCACTTCTCATTTAGTGCTGTTGGTGTGAACAATAGAACAGGTTTTTATAACAAGTATTTTATAATAAGTTAATAATTAACAGAGTCTTTATGCAGATATTTCCCTATAGAGACTTTTTTCCTTCAAACCTCCAAAACATCAGACCAATACAATGATTTTTTAGGCACTGTGCTGTAAATGAGCATAACAAGACAAAATTTGATGTATATAAGACTCTTGTTTAAAGCCAATGAAAGCTTTAACTGCACACAATTTATGAGAGTAAATCCTTGCAGTAATCCTTGTTAATAAATGGTTTAGATTTTGATGCTGGGTTTTAACCTGTTTTCATGAAAAAAGCATTCATACATTTATGCACAACATAGGATTCCTTTAAATAGCTTGGGTGAGCAGTTGAAGATAGAGTGGCAGTACCTTGACAGCAATATGATTTAACTTATAGATCCCTTCAGATGAGTAACCATCCCTCACATATCTCTGTAAGCACAGGAAGTCCAAGTGTTCAAGTGCAGAAAAGCCATTCATCTGTGTGCATACGCCGTGAAGAAGGCAGCAGTAGCAGAATGGGTAGAGCTTTTACTGACTGACCAAAATTGCTGTATGGCTAAAGTAGAATACAGAAGCTAGCCCAAAGTAAAATTCCACCAAAGGCAAGTAGTGTGAATGATGTATCATCAGTATTCTCTGTTTCATACTGTCCTGTTGAGCTGCACTACTAGCTAATGTAGACATAGCTAAAATGATTCCCATTATACATCACCTTTAATAATTGCTAGTGACCCACTAAATGTTTAGCGTCAGTCAGACTAGAAAGTAATGTTTAACATAAATGGGACAGAAACCAAAAAATTCAAAACGTTCCTGGCAAAAATATTGAGAAGCAACCTTCTAGCTATCAACACCAGAGAAGTGGACAACTTCCAGCCCTGGGAGGATAAAAAACAATTAAAAAAAAATCAAAGCAAACAATTTTTTCATTTCAGAGGCACCTAATTAAAAAACCAGATTTTTTTAACAAAAGCTTTCTATTTGGCTTGGGGTTTTTTTCCTTGTTTTTTTTTTTTTTTTTTAATCTGAAAGAATTGTGATTTTGTTTTTGTTATTTTTTATAGTATTTCCAAACTTATGCTCAATGAACAAAAGTAAACAATTCTGTTTTCCTTGTCATTTTTGAAAGCAGGAAGCAAGGAGAAAAAGAAAAAAAGGCTCTGATAATTTGTTAGAGTTCAAGTTCATTTTCAAGGAATATTTCCAAGAAACAAAGGAATGGTCATTTAACTAAACTGTTTGTAATTACATTTAAAATTAAGAACCTGGGCTTAAAAGAGTTGCCTGTTACATCAGCTCTGGCAAATTTTACTGATAGAATTTATTATCACCTCATTTAATATTGTGTGTAATACATTTAAGTTTTAAAGAACAGCTTTAAATGAGGTTTCAAAGATAAATAATGTAACAGATTTGCAGGTCTTTTATCAAGTA
Source organism: Vanellus vanellus (assembly GCF_965231255.1). Classification (NCBI taxonomy): domain Eukaryota; kingdom Metazoa; phylum Chordata; class Aves; order Charadriiformes; family Charadriidae; genus Vanellus; species Vanellus vanellus. The sequence goes on from NC_138910.1 coordinate 59,718,273, forward strand.
AATAAGATGTCCTTGGTCATGTGCGTGTCTGCATGTGTGTGTCGTGTACGCATGGTATATATACAGGCATTGTAATAAAATCTAATTTCTCAGCCAAGAATTGCAGTAGACTTTGGTCTGTGAACAACTTTGTTTTGAAGGTTAAAAATTATAATTGGTATATCAGCCTATTTCTTAACCAAGCCGAACATATACTACTATAACCATGGAGTTTCAAAGAATCAAGACGACGTTGATTTCTATGGAAACTTTGACCTGTACAGAATTCTGCTTTCACAATTTATTGCTTTTACAGTGCTTCAGTCTGGCAGGCTCTAAATATCTTTCTCTAGCTATATTATGCAATGGGCCGGGGTTATGGAATATTATATTAAAGGTCCCTGGAATTCTTCAATCCTTCAAATCTTTGCGGGAAGATTAAATGAATTCTGCAGCAGGTTTTTCTAAATCCTATAGTAATAATATCCAGGCTGTCTAGACTTTTGTTCTTTGGAGTCTATAGTTGTACTGTCACATAACTAATTAGAGAAAGTTGGCACATATGCACAGGTTAGGGTTTCTGCTGGTTTACTGAAGAGTCCACTCTGGAATTCTTAGGCTTTAGCCATTCTATGAAAATGAAAGATACTGATTTTGTTCTTCTGAGTTGATGGAGTGCCTAGCACTGGTTTTGTTATGCTTTTTATAATAGTAGTCATCTTTAAAATCTAATTATCCTTACAAGCATATAAGAGGTACTCATTTTATCCAGAATATGAATCAGAAGGATGGTATTTTTCTAATATTAGCCCTCCCCCTCTAGTTGTGGAAAGTCTTCCTGAACCTCTGATATATAAATTAGACATTTAAGTAGTTGCTGCGTTATTATTATTTTTTTTTTCCAAGCAGGAAATGACAATAAGCTTTCTCCTAATGAAATCATTCTAGAAAATCTCATTATTTTACAATAGGAAACTAGAACTTGAGTCTCAACTCTGGTCCAGTCACATTGTTACGTAGCGTCCTAGTTGTGCAACTACCAAGATCACTTGTTCTTTGAAATGTATTTATTTTTTAATGTTTGGAATAATTTGTGAAGTTTGCTTCTGTGGAGAGGGTCCTGCAGAGGGTCTCAAGTAATGCTTACCTGGTATTCCCTGGACAAAGGTCACTCTCACCTGGCAGGATTATTGTCTCATTAAGATTGTTGTGAAAGATATATCCCAAAATCTGTCTCTAGAACTGAACTGTTTGAGGTTCTTGTAGAACTAGGGAACTAGACCATAAAATTTTAAATACTGAAAAAAAAACAGTAATTTCAGCACTGATGCCTTCGTTTAGTGCCCTTACAGCCTTGTAAGAATTCATACTTTTGCCTTTTTAACAATGCTGGCAGGCGATAGTAGAGATGTCTTTTATCAACGATAGAAACTTTTGGCTGATAAATAGACTATAAACGGACTAATTTATGGTTGTACTGCTCTAATACACCATATTTAGAAGGCATTAGTAAGATTATATAGTTAAAAGGAAAAGAGAATGTTTCAAGAAGAGAGATAATATCTAAGACTTTTTATGAAGTCACAATTAAGATAGGAAGCAGCCATTAACATTTATTGCCTATAATGATAAAATAATTCATTCCTTATTTCTCAGGCCCTCAATGATTTATATCATTGAGAAAATCTGACTATATTTAACTGGAGATTTTCCTTATTCTGATTTTTGCTGTGGAATCTGAGAAAGGCTCTAAAAAGGTGGAACCAAATACACTGATTACTACCATGAGGCTAACTAAAGCAATAGTTGCATGAAGAGAAAGTCAATAAAATTGGAAAGAGGACTTAGTAGTCTACTGCTTTCCTGCAAATTGGGTCTCCATTTTCTTTTTCTGTTAGTCAACGCTGTATTTTTTCAGTGTTGCAAACTGTTTTCCCATCAAGAGGCTATGTTTTCACCTCAGATACCCCACCTTGTGTATTACTACTTAGTGAGGTGTGCGTTTCAACACATCCTGGAGGTGTACATAGATATAAACTTTTTTGTTCTAGAATGTCACTGTGAAATGTCTGGGAGATTCACAACGGAATTTTTAATGACTGAATTCGCCACACGCTTCTCATTCTTAGCTGGGCTGTTCCTTGTTGTAGAACAGTTAGTTTGAGTGAGTGTCTGTGCAGTTGTTCCAATAGGCAGGCATTCAACTGATTTCAGCATAATCTTGTAGCTCTGTAGCCTGATTCTCCACATTTGCTGTGGCATGCCACGAAGAAGCAAATGTTTCTTCAGATCTAATTAACTCCTTTTAATAGTCTTGGAGGATTCTGCAAAGAATAGCTTATTTGGTAGAGTACCTTTTAGGACAATGTTACAGAAGTAATCTTTCTGTACCATGTTTTCATGCTAGGCATAACTGGTGGACACGATATTTTATGATTCTCAGGCCACTTTTTTCATATAACCATGAGGCTGCTTCAAAAGCTTCTGATTTTAATTATGAGCACCTTCCCAAAATAGAGAGGAATTAAAACCTTCATAGACTTTAACTATTTTTATTCCGTATTGAGATGAATTACTCAACTATGCATAGACTTTGTGAGCTATGTGTTGGCTTTGACAACTTAGTATCTATTTCAATAAAGTATATATGATGCAATCTAAATACTAGGACTCCAAATTGATCTGGTTTACTTACAAGGGGTGTTAGGTATGCTTGAATACATTGCTGGATGTTCCCCTTCACCTCTGAGCAACTAAGACAGAGACCTAGCTCTCAGCTTTCTCATCTCTAATATGCAAATAATGTTAAATATCTGCGAAACAGCATTTAAATTCATTGTATTAAGTGTTATCCAGGATAAAAAATTGTTATAAGGAAGCAGATTTTTCTTCTTACTAAATAGACTTTTAGCACTTTTTGGGACAAGTTAAGCATGCACATTGTCACAAGTAATAGATGAAAAAGTGGCTGTGTATATGTCTGATGCCTCACCACAAGTTCTCTGCCTCTGCCTTCTACTGTCATCCCACTTATCTCTGACATGGTGGAAGACTGGCTTAGCAGAGACATCAAACATTTGACTTATATAACACACTATGTATCATCTATGAATGTTGTGAAATTTCCTGAGCAGTCTTTCCCAACAAAAGTGGTCATGACAATTTCATAGGGAAGGAAATAGAACTAATATATATAGACAGCTGCCTTTTGTACTTTTTTTTTTTTTCTTTATGCACTTCTCGGAGTACTTCAAGGATGCTCAGGTGTGTTTCTAAATTTTACTCTGTTCTTCTGTCTTCTTCCCCATCTTTGTTCTCCCCCTCTTGCTTTCATCATTCTATCCTGTGAGACTTCCTTTTTTCCTGCCATTTTTGTATAAGAATAACATTATGCACACATGCATATATGTTTAGATACCTCAGTGTTGTTTTAGAGACCAGTATTAGATCTGTCAATAGCCCATGACTCTGTTTATCTGTATTTTCATTTAAAGTTCTTAGGACTTGTGCAGGTATGTCGTTAAGTGCCTAATTTATGACTCCAGGTCATGAAATATGGCCAGATTAGGTATTTGTAGTTTATTCACAAAGAACTTGATAAAATACTATTTCAGTCTCACAAAGTCAAGCAGTTAAAATCAAATAATGTGTTTGTGAAGACTAAAGTCGTTCCATGAAAAATACTTATAGAGGAACAAACATCTTAGAATGATAACTAAATCACAATAATGAAATCTGCAATACTGTATGTGGAATTTCATGTGCTGAGATGATTGACCTGATCTGAAATGAAAGCTCTTCACTGACTAGTGAAACAGCACTGCCAATACATCAAGTACAAATACTCAAAGAAGCCATTTAATTAGCAAAGACAAAAATAAAAACAAAAAATAGAAAAACACTAATTTACTGGAAATACTTTTATAGCAGATGTTGAAGAAAAAGGGGGAAAATTAACATTTGAGATGCCAAATGTAAAATGAATCAGTTCCGCAGTAAACTTCTCACACATGAATAGCCAGTAGCAATTTACGTATACTGCGCAAGACTTCTGAGGGCCTCCCTCGATGTGGACCCATGACAGGCAGACAGGCGGGGCTGGGAAGTACAATCAATGGATCAGGAACAGCTTTAACCAATTTAGGGACATCTAAGCCAAGTGGTAAGAGCATGATGAGTGCTTCTTGCAAATGCACAGTCCGACAAAACTCAGTGCCAAAATTCCATGACATTCAAGATCAGCGCAAAGCAAGCTCCAGAATACTGTCAGTATTCCCCCACCTGTGTTCTCTTAGCATACCGTACTAAACAGCAGTAGTTTCAGGAGCAGTTCTGGCATTACTCACAGTAGCTGGCACACCGTATACATGGTGATCCATACGGGCATCTCAGAAAGCCATGTATGTTCAGGGGCATAGAGCAAGACAATAACCTGTGATCAACAGGGTGGGGACAGGGGTTCTACACGTCTATCTCTAGCGATTGCTCCAAAAGAGTTACCTCATTTGTCTTTCGGTTGCTAATTCTCTCTGACTTGTTCCTCTGCTTCACTAAATTTTAATTTGGCTGGTGAAAGAGGAAGGGGAGAGTGCTTTGGAAACACTTTGCTGGAGATGGGGGATGTATAGCCCAGGCTGACAATGACTACACAAAACCTCTCAAAGCACTCAAAGTCTTGAGGGAGTCATGTCAAGAATCAAAGGGGGAATTTCTCTGTATGTATAGCAGGTTTTGTAGGAAGATGTCCAAATCGGGAAGTATTACTGAGCTAAGGAAAATAGAAGAGACAGTCCAGAACCGCTGGCAGGGGAAATTCCAGTATTTCTGGAAGCTTAATAAAATATATTCTGACTCTAAATTAATCTGAGACACACAGGAATCTATAAAGTAACATGAGAGCGTTGTAAACAAAAGATTTGTAATGTATAGCCATTTTATGCTAAGAAACTAAATATTTTATATTTATGTTAAATAAATTAGTAAAAAAAATTGTAGAAGTAGGAAAATTGCAGAAGTTGTTTGATTTTTTTTTCAGTTTGAAGGGGTTTTGCTTCTTTCTGAAAGGAAGGAGTGTTACAAATTATTCTTTACTATTTTAAAATAATCTCCTATTTTGTTAATTTGTTAAAGGCTACTGTACTGAAAGATGTAAGGCGATTTTGGAAATACTGAGATAATAGTGAATTTTCCCAGCTGTACATTTCCATCAGTTGCAATATTTTCTCTTTAAAGACAAAACATGCACAGGTATACTGACAAAGTTATTCCTTTGCCCACATTTTTCATAAAAACAAAATAAGATTACATTAGAAGAATATAAAAGCTTAAAAATCCCCTCTTCTGAGGCAATAGTGAGAGATTGAAGTTCATGGGTTTTGACCAAGAACATGTGCCAATTTTCAATAACCTTATTTTTATGACAGCATAAGAAGCTTCTGAATGAGAAAATTTATAGTGGAAATGTTGGAAGGAATTCACCTAACATTGTTTAAATGGTACTACTATGTTAAGAAATGCACTGGATACCAGACAGCTTTCCATGCGAAATGATAAACATACAATGTCTCTGTAGGGGATCTCAGCAGAGCCATTTTTACTATCCATAATAGTGGGTCTCTTTACTGTGATATTGTTTTTACAAAATATATGGGAATGGAGATAAAAATAACATGTTCACTGTTAAAATTTTTATTTCAACATATTCTGTAGTGTGTATTTACTCGGTCCCTACTTAATTACTTTTTATTCCAATAACTGTGTCTCTGGTACAGCCTTTTTTATTTTATTGTATTTTCTCCCTTCTTTGAGACTACAGATGTGATGCAAACTCTCAGAATTATACTCTTGATCACTTGCATGCTGAGCTGCATGCTGGTTAATAGGAAGTGCCCTGAATTAAATCTTAGGAATTTAGACTGGTTCCCAGTGAAGAAGTAAACAAACAGCATGAAAATGACAGAGCAGGAGTTACACCTTCCCACCCTCTCCTTTCCAAACCAGACAGTATTTTAAGCCAGAATTTTCCACCTAGTCCATTCAGTATTAATTTGTATTGTTTTGGCACGTGAATAATAGTGAGAATGTTTTCCAGAATAGCAGCAGAAATTAAGTAGATATGTTATTTATAACCACAAATGTTAGTATCTAAGTATTACGTGCCTGAATTTTCTCATTTTTTTCTGAATGAAAATGCTGTACTGATGAACTGTAGACAATCTTTGTTTTTGTTATTTAATCTGCATGTGCTTTCCTGCAGGGTGAGATCCAGCAGCTGTTGATTATAGCTGACCCCAGAGCTGCATATGACTATTGTGAGCATTATAGCCCAGACTGTGATTCCCCAGTGCCCAATGCTGCTCAAGCTCAAGATCCTCAAGTTGATGAGGTGAGTAATCAGTCATGTATTACTAGATTTTATTGCACATTAGGGGTTGTGCTGGATACAAGTTACCCAAGGAACACTTACAACTAAATGGAATGCATTGTTCTAAATACAAGGGTGGAAGGTTGCAGGAGTGCATTCCTGTTTGCTATCCACTTATTTATGTCAAGCATTTGAAGGAACCTATCACACTGGTATTTGAATAGCCAGCATACTCAACGAAATTTAACTATAATGCCTTAAAAAATGATAGCAATATGAGTTTGTTTAGTTGTACCTATTTGTTCTTCCTGTGTACATTTATGATTTCACTGATGCTGACTACCATCACATGCCACATTTGAAAGATATGGGAGCTATGAGTACTCTGCAATTGTAAACAACTTCTGCTGGAAATGCCATGTGTTCTAATGAGCTTTGTCCAATGTACAAATGCATGTTCGCACAAAATTATTTCAGCCAGCTCTACTTGTAGCAGGTAAATGTCAACAGGGACAAAACATGGTTGAAATTTTTCCAAGAAACACAAAAAATGTTTACAGAAACCATTTGTCACTGTAAACACCTCTCACAGCCACAAACTGAATAATTCACTGGGAGCAAGATAGTTCCTCAGGTTAGACCTCTGAGAGTCAGCAGTTGTATGTATTGTACACATTATAAATACTTGCATCAAACACTGTAAAGTGGAAAGCTTTTGTAAATGTACCTAGTCTTAGGTGAACTTGGCTCCGGACAGTTATTATGCACTCAATTTTGTGTGATCTGACTGGTTATTGTTACTGAATGCTCAAGAGATCACCATTAAAAACTTGCTCAATTGTTCTCAGATGCCTCCTTTCAGCCAATTTTGAGACAAAACTTTTCCTAAATGCATTATAATTTTATTTGTTTTTACTGTTTATTCTGTGTATCTGACTGAAAATTATGTCATCAAGTGACTAAGGTCCATAGGGCCCCCGAACTTACTTCAAAGGCACTCCCACATCTGTTGCATCAGAGCTATAGTTCAAGATGTGCCAAGTCAATTACATATAGGCAGAGGCCTTTACACTACATTACAGTGTATGGAGTCTGGTCTCTTCATGAGGACCCTGTAGGACCTTCTGTCTGTGTGCCTGGCTATGTGGATCTCTGTGCACTATATTCCAAAACAGAACAGGCTGAAAACATATTGTTGATATTTTGATTATAAATAATGTTGATTATAAATAAAACATAGCAAAATCAAATTTATTTTTTTCTCATTATAAAATTGCAAAGAAATTTGAAATTTTGCTTGGGAACTTTCCTGGGCTTTGCTGCTATGTGACTTAGCACTCTGATTCTTTTTCTATTTCCTGTGTGGAGACCTGGAAAGTTTGAATAGTCTAGTGCTTTTCTACTTTGAAATAAGACTGAAGAGTAGTCAATCTAATAAAATCATCTCTGTGGGAAAAGGTTGTTAAAATCATCTCTTGGTCTCTTTCTTGAAGAGGAATATATCCAAATACTTAAAATGCTTTAACTAAGTTGGAAGTACTGTGACCTCCAAAATCCCATCAACTCCTAAGCAGGGGGTAACATGGCTTAGAAAGACTGCAAATATTTGTTTGCTCTGGCTACCACTGATGGCAATGATGGCTCCAGTCCTTTAGTGTAATGCATGTGGGCAAGGCTTGAAGTACACAGAAATTAGTTGGGATCAGACTGTAGATTCAAAATCTATTCAAGATGAAGAAGAATGAATACTTGTGCTTGATTATTAGCAATGACTACTGGTGAATTATTAGAGTGTAATTCAATGTTTCTAAAGGATGTAGAGTAGAAATAAAATAGCCCAGGGATTACATTCCCTCCATAATGGATGACTAGCTGAATCTCCTGCTTCAAGTATTATGTTTATACTATACCAAAGCTGTTTAACACTAGCATCAGTTGAGAGCACTCATTTGTAGATCAAAAGAAAAATAAACCTTATCAAAATTACAAAAGCTATGTGCACATATAATATGCTCGTCATATACAATTCCTAGCTATATACTTCACATCTATTGAAAACAGTCTGTAAGCACCAAACAAAGAAAAGGAACCATAAAATCAAAAAATTGGTGCCATTCTTCTTGAGTGTCCTGAGTAGAGATCATCTATAGCCTAGTGCAGCTGCCACTGGAGTCAGCAAATGTCTTACTAAGTTCAGCAGCCATTGCAAAAATGCCTTTGGGGTTAGTGGTTTTTTAATGTGTTTTTCTAGAGCCTATTTTTTTGCCCTGTAATAACACATATAGTTTGTGTGAGCACCTACAGAGAAAAACATAAAATCAAAGATATGACTTTGTAATGTAACATTTTTAAATGAATTTGAAAAAAAATGAAGAGCTAAAAGATTAAAAAAAATGGAGAACTGCCATTTCTGTTTGCTTCCATTTATTGTTCTGAGTGGTGATTGAATCATTTTGCTTTCTGAACTAAGACACAATTTCCTTGTTGCTTTCCATGAGTTTATATGTGTAACGTTGTATGAATATTCCCAGTGAAGTCAATGGATCTCCTTAACATGTTGTGTAATAGTACTCTGAAATAATCGCATCAGCAATACTACCAATATGATGAATATGCAAGAGGATAAACGACTGAATTTCCCAGAATTATAGAATTGTCAGCTAAATGATAAAAAAGCAGCTTGTTAAAGCAGGCTACTTTGTTATCTTTTGCAATGCAGCCTATCAAATCACATAGATAATTCATTTTAAGGAAATAAATGAAACAAGTCTTATTTGGGTGCTGGAAGAAGTTACAGAAGATAGAAATGCTGATTTTTTAAAACTGTTGATTGCAAAATTAAACAAGGTGTTAAAGGATAAAAATATAATTACAGCCAGTCTATATGGGAAACAATGATTTCAAAATGCCTGATTGCATGTTTGGAGGAGATTACAAACTTGATAGTGATATCTGATAGAATTTATAGACTTAGACCTTCGTACAGCTTCTGATTTGTCAACATCTGATATTTGAATGAAAAAAAAAAAAAGGCATTGAAAGGCAAAGATAAAGTACCTGACAAACACATTCAAATCTGGCTGCCTGATTTCAGAAATTACTATAAACTGGGAGGTATTGCTGAATTAACTTTTTAGTAGAGTTTCTTAGGAATTGTGCTAGCAATATAGAAATGAGTGTAAAATGGGTGCTATTAAAATTTGTCAGTCATGATATTGTAGAGCAGTAAACAATTATGATAACGCAACTAAAGGCAAAGTTGCACACATACAAGAAAAAGAAAGAAATGCAGGACATGTAGAGAACTAGGAAATGTACAGTAGAGAACTAGGAAATGTACACTGCAATACAAATATGTAAACAAAAGAACCTTTCATGTGCAGCACATTGTCCCTATCTGTGGGCTTCGTCTGCTGCCCACAGTGAAAGTAATTTTGAGAGTACATGATTTACCAGACTGGGATACTAATCGAGGTGAAAGCCAACAGGAAAAGATTAGTTTAGCTAGATTGTTTTCCTGGTTTGATCTCCCGTGTTTTTATGTGAACTCTTGTGATAGAAAGATGGAAGAGAGAACACTGAGCTAAATGCTAGGCAAAATTGTGTCTTTCAGTGTCAACTTTGGCTTCAGCCAGCAGAAGCTGAAGCTGAAAATATTTGTTGGACAGTGGCCTCGAAAGATTCTGGTTATTAAAGTAGGGAAACAGTTCGTATATGAGCAGTCAAAGCAAAACTGGCAAAAAAATGCAGTGCATGTCTTGGTTTGTAAACAAAGGAATAAGAATACAGATGCTGTAGTACTTCTCTGTATGCTGTTGGTTGAAACATGTACTGGAACATCACATACTGTCTTGATGTTTAGTCACTAAACCAAATATTGCAAAAATGGAAACGATTCAAATAAAAGCTACATAGTTATTGTAACTTGGGGAATTGGAAAACTTAATGTGTTTGGCTTGTCCACAGTAATGACAAAAGCTTTAAACATGGCTCAGTTTGCATATGCAAAGAACCTTCACAAAAAGCAAATACTGGATGCAGATGCAAGGGGGGGTGGGCAGGGAGAAAAGAAATTTAGATAATTTCCGGTACGAAAAGATCTACTGAAATTTTTAGGAATGAAAGAACAAATGACCAAAATGGTGTATCTGTAAATATCTTCAAGCCAAGGGTAGACACCTTTCTAAAAGTTTTGGGAAATGTCATTTATACTTTAGTTTTCGCAGTTACAGGGTGACTGTAAGAACGTCTGAAGTCTGAAAGTATACAGGAGTTAGTCAAGGTGATCTAACAGTCCCTTCTGGCCTTACATCTCTGAGCCTTTGAATTATTGCAGACCAGAATAAGAAACTGATACTTGGCTTAGAAGAAAGACAAATTAGGTGATTGCAGAGCTTACTAATGTGTGTTTCCAGCACTGACTACAAAACTCAAAGCAAGTGGTTGATTTTTGCCAGTGAAATAGTAAATTATGGTTGTGGAGTTGCACCTCAGAAGCTGAATAGGATTTGTCTTGATATCGCACACCTTTGTAGTCTCCTGGCAAGTTCAAAGCATACGAATGAAGTTATTCTGAAAAGTTGGATGATTTTTAGACCACTAAATAAACATCTGGAGAGAAAGATTTGTCTAAGAGGATGTAGGTTTAAAGGTAAAAGTACTTTCTTTGAGTGTAATCCTCATTGCTGTAGTCAGTGTTTCTTTCTGCAAAGGAGCAAACAACCAAATACCCAACATTGTAGTTTTTTGGGCGTTTCTTTCAATAGCAGTGCTGGCTTAAAAAAACTTTCCTTTTCTGTACTCATTTCCAGTCTGTGACATCTTTCCAGTTCAGCTGGTAGAATTGTTTATGCGTCTGTTGGGGGCAAAGCCTGAGACTTCATCTAGATTAAAAATAATTTACCAACCATAAAATGGGAAAAATGATGGAATGAATTGTAGTGATCTTCCTTTAAATGAGCCTGGGGAGGCATCATTGCAACCTCAGGAGTGCAGTATTTGCTTTTTAAAATGTTTGGGTTTGTCTCAAGACCTTAAGACCTTGACTTTGCTCTCAGATGTAGTTTACTGGACACTTGATTTATAATCAAAGTGTCTTTACTGATGATCCCTTAAGTGTTGCATTGAGATTTTCTTTCCCTTGTTGCATTTTCTTTTTACTTTAGCATTAGATTCAAATTGTGATTTGGGTGATGAAACAGAGAGGATTTCAATGCCTACTTTTTACTTGCAGGGTCTCTTCATCCCTGAATTAAGTGCTGAGGTTACCCTAAATAAAGCTCAGGAAGAATCAAGCATCTCACAATGGGATTCACAAAAACAGCGAGCTGTGAATAAAGACATAGCCAGCCTACAAAGGGAGGACATATCTTAAATTCTACCCTTCTCTACAGGCTTACTCAGCTGTGCTATCCTGATCCCCATGCCATTCTCCTACTTAACCAAGGTCAACCTCCTGCATACTCTTCCATCACCTCTCCCTTCCTATTGGGGGTTGGGTAGGAGTGACCTAAGGACTTCAAGATACAAGCTTTGGAGCTGGATGCTGTATTTCCACTTCCATTTTAATTATATCAGTCCCTTTCCGGATCCAAGTAACTGTGATATATGTCTAAAAAAGGTTTATTTAACTGGGTAACCCCTAGCTACCTTTTGTGTACAGGCTCTGCAAGATCTGTTGAATTTGGCTGTTTGCCAGACCTGTGGGGCTTTCTGTGGGCAATTCAGGCTAAGCCATTAGGATAGACATGCATGTGTGACATTCCTGTACAGAATGCTTTTATTCCTCTGTGTTTTGTTCCAACTTCATCAGACCTAAGTATCATGCAGTCTGAAATCTGAAAATTGGAAAGCAATAGAGTAATAGTAATATCCACGCACTTTGTTGTTTATTGACATTTATTTCCACCTTCACAACATGCTTTAATTGAAGTATGCATTAGTTATCCTTGTTCTTGCCTGTGAATAGCTAGGTATGAATCTCTGTAACTCGTCAAGTACAAAGTGATGACCTCAGCAGTTGTCACTACACCAAAAAGGTGTTTCCTAGAAGTTGCTTAAAAATTGTGCTGACTCTGTAGTTGGTCTGAAGGAAAAAGAAAGGGTATCTGATTAAAGAAAATGTTCAAATTTGAACACAGCAAGGGAGAGAGAGTACTTCCCAAATGGACCAAACCAAATCATTACTTGATGAGCACATCTCTCAGTTCTCAGAAATTCCAAGCAAAGAAAAGTCATTGTGTTTGATTTGCAGCAGGGAGGACATTGCCAGATCTTTTAAGGAACATATTGTATCCTGAAATATATTCATTAAGTGTTGCATGTTATTGTCTTAATGTCAGAAAAGAGTCGCTAGAGAGTTCAGAAGGTTTGTTGCAATTAAATAGCTTTCGGATAAAGAGAATTAAGTGGAGAAAAAAATGGCCAGGAACTTTAGAAAGTAACTAGAATAGTGCATTAGTGGGATTTCAGTCTAGTGTCACAGGCATTTTACCGTGCCAAATCTTCATATAGACAAAGCAGACAAACTAAGGGGCAAAGAGCTGCAAACAAGTATACTGGTAGGAGTAGGGAGAGGAAATGAGTGAGAAATGTGAGTTCTCTCTACTAGATTGTTATTCTTCCATTGTAGAATTTTACAGACCAAAGTCTGATCACTAACAATATGGTGTCTTCGTGAACCCTGCGATGTATCTGAATGGTTAGCACCAGTGGCTCCATAGTAACACATTGAATGTTAGAATTAAATGATAGGATGGATTACTATGGAGCCACTGGTGCTAGCCATTCAGATACATTGCAGGGTTCCTGAACATAGTGGCAAATTAGCAATTTGGCTGAGTTGTCCTTGAGAGAAAAGGGTCTTTTGTTGGTTTTATTTAAGCTTTTTGCTCTATTCCGCTGTTTTTTTCAAAGGATTTTTTTATACTGAGCTTTAAGATTAATTCAGTAATCATTACATTTGTTTCATTTTGAATGTATAATTAGGTTTTAAGGATCAAATATGGGGATGAAATTATATTTTAAAATTACTAGGATTACTTTTCCTAAGGAAGTTAAGTACCTGTGCTTTTCTTATAAATACTTCGTGAATAGTCTGGCCTCTGTCTTGTTGTCAAAAGCCTTTCTACTATAAATGGAAATGTATTAAATTCAGTTCAAGTTCAATCACATATGCTTGGCCAGCTCACAGAAATCAAAGCAGGGAAAGACCTAGCCAGTCTCCATCTTCCTTGATGTTGGGCAGTATATTTTCTGGAGTGTCATCAGGCCCAGTTTTCAATGGACCCAGCTATCAGGCTTTCAGATCTTCTCTTGGAAGATTCTTCTGCAACCCAATAAATCACTGTCTGATTTCTGCTGAAAAAACTGCTCCCCAGAGGAACTCTGCTTCATTTACTTTGGACCTATCCCAAACTAATGGATTACTTGACGAAATGAAAAGTTTGCCTTTAATGAAAGGAACTTGGTAAAGGTGCAAATGGCCCCCAAATATGTTGACTTGGAGGCTTCAGGCATCCTTTCAGACCATGTTAATTTAGTGTCCTTTCAGGTGTTTTGACTGATCAAAAAGACTAGTTTTCTGAAGAATACAGAAAGATAATTATTTTCATGTAGAAAGATAATTATTTTAATGTTTAATTTCACATTTAGAACGGCAGTTAGCTAACTTAGCAAGTTTTAAAAACAGTGATCTTCCTAGCTCTCTTTTTCTTTTTATAGATACATAGATTTTTTCTTTAAGCAGTTATCATAATAAAGAACCTTAAGTGTCTTGTTCTCCTTTTACAGCAGCTGTCTTTGGAAGCTGAAGATCTTGTTTCTATGTCCTTTTATCTCCTTGGTTTTATTACTACTTTTATGAACAATATAAGGACTATGTGATAGAAGAGGCCATCTTTTAGATCTTTTAACTTTCCATGTGCCCTAAGATTGACATCTACTACCATTTATTTATTTATATTACTGCATCTTATTTTAAAAACTCTCATTTTGCTTGGCATCCTTTGTTTTGTTGCATTTTGCAAAGTGTTAGTGGGACTAGAATGTTTCAAAGTCATCTTTGCCTCTTTAGCTAGCTAGATGATTTAGCATAATCTTTAGGCAATGAAAAAAATGAGCTTATGACAGTTCTTTGGTTTAGGATTTAGATTGCTAGTTCCTTGTAATTTGGAAAGGTAAAGCAAAAATTGCTAAAATCTACATCCTGGAATGGGAGGACAGTAGGTTTTTAGAGTATGGATAGCAGAAGAATCCATTTTCAAAGTAAGGCTGTCTTCAGAATACATAAGTCATTCCACAGTTGAAACAGGACTTGCGTGCTGCTGATCTGCTTCTAAAATTCATCTGATGAAGAAAACAGTTCATCTCTTTAATTGGAATTGCATGATGATCTGGTAGTGTAATATAATCACTCTGGTAAAGAAAGCATGAGGTCATAGTGGAAAGATTTTGTCCGATCAAGAAACAGCAGGTTTTATTCTTCCTTTCATTTGTAAGAAAACAGTCATATGCAATACTCATTACAAGAATGGCTGTTCTGTAACAATTGGTGGTCTTAGAAGAGAATAAAGAAAAACAACAGAAAATTGTATCACATTTGAAGTATGTGTTACCTGATGTGTCTTAGCTGAAATCCCTCACCAAGTTCCAGCTATTGTCCAACTTGACAATATAATTTTGAGCCAATCTTTTTGTCATTCACATGAAATCACTTGGAAATTTAATACAGTTGTATATATTTTGCTATTACTATGAGCACTTGGTGAATCTCATCTGTGCTGTCTCAGATCTGTAACCATCCCATTCTCTAGCAGCATTAGGGTTTAGGTATACTTTATAGATGGATCTCTGAGCATGACTGAAGTAATGCTGCACAGCTGTGGTAGGCGTATTTTGTACTTGGCTAAGTCTGTACCCATAGAAGCATCATCAGAATGATCCACAAGCTGAATGCCCCTTTAAATCCCATTGCAGCTTCTTGATTCTCTGGCTGCGTTCCTGGCCAGTAGTATCTTTCTTTGGTATATAGCTAACAAAACAAATGATGCTGTCTTCAACTATGCTCTTCATCTCTATCATACTTGCTCTCATTCCATGCTTTGGTTTCTTGCTAGAGTTAGTTGACTAAATTTAGAAAGTGGCAGAAGATACTGTTCCATTTGCATTAATTAATTTTGAAATTCTTGATGCTTTCTCCTATATTTTCAAGAGTCTACTTATTCTCTTTCCTTTGATTGGCAGTGCAACCATGACAGATTCCTGTGAACCCCCCAGCTTCTCTGAACTAATAGCAAGGCCTGAGATAGCATGGGTTTTGCTCTCAGAAATGTTAGCATCCAAAATGTGAATGCTCTTTTCTCAAGGTTTGTTGAGGCCTCAAACTGAGTGGGACATAGGTCTGTCTCTGGTCATCTGATAAAGGTGACCTTGTAGTTCTGTGGCTCCAGAAAAAGAAGGGATATGTGCTTCATATCCAATCTTGACTATTAGTGGCAGGGTAAGTGTGAGTGCCAGCTTCACAGCAGGTGTCTAAAGCCCCATTACACACTCTCTTAAATCTGTTCCTGGTGTTTGTCAATTTAGTCCTCATGTAACCGGCTAGACCTTCACCAGTCCTGTTGTCTCATCTTAAAAATGGGGAATAGCCTTTATTAGGTTGAGTTAATAAAATCATGCTGTGGAGTAAATCATATTTCTAAAGTATATCTTTACACCAGTTAGGGGTGTAATTACTCCATCTGGACAGATTGTGCCTCAGGAAATACACCTGGAAGATTTTGCATCTATAGTTCACTAGTTGCAACAGGACCTGTGCAGTACGGTACAAAACATATTCTCTCTGTTTATTGGCTGTTTTCAGCATGGTGGCCACATGTCCTAGCTTTTAGGTTCAAGAATCCATAATACCCCTCTGATACTGTGCTTTTAAAAAGGAGGAAAAAAAGTCCATGGAGAAGGTCTTCACTTGCTTGGCAGTAATCTGATTCCAGCATGGAAACTGGCATTCCCCACTTCTGATCCATTCCTGTTCTTTTTGTCTGTGTGCCTGCATATCATTGCAACCCAAATGTACCACTGTATTCGTGATAATATTTTGCATATATCAAGAGTTTCATTTTCTTTAATAGAAATGAGTGCAGCACAATACCTAAAAGTAAAGTATTTTTTGTGTGATTATGCATGATGCAACAGATCTCTCCAGATACTCGTTCTTTTTTGTATGAGTTTTTTCTAGTTCTCATTCATAAATGTCTGGCTTTCCAAACTATGCCTCTGGCAGATCTTAGCATAAATATCAATTTATTCACCACTTTCTTTTTTAATACTAACATACTTGGCGCAGATATTTTTCCTTTCTTTTTTTTTTTTTTTTCCAGTCAACGTTTCTGTTTAGTTTATGGCTTCTGAAGAACTTCTTGTAACCCACTGTTGTAATTTTATTAGTCACATAGTTGGCCCAATTCAGCACAGCCATTCAGCTTACCTTGAGGGAAACCATACTACTGATATGTGAAAAACAGTCTTAATAGTGAGCAACACAGAGTTATATTTTAATTGTTAATTGGTCAAAAAGAATGCTAGAGTTCCAGTTTCAGAATAGGTCTGCAGTGCTTACTAAAAGGGAGTCTATGTGTCTGGAAGTTATTAAAGCAAACTCCTAACATCATATTTAAATTTAAATCCAGCTAATGAAGCAGTAATTCTCTCTAAAATGTTCCTCCACTTATCCCTTAAGATAATCGATAACATTTAACATGGGTAGTGTCTGTTGTTTTGGTACCAGTAAAAATTACGTAGCAGAGTGTTTGATTCATGTTGTTTGGCTGAGGAAGCATTTAAAAGTATGCAATGGGTTGTCACTGGTAGGGTGGAATGACTGAATTTGAAAGGTATATTTCACTAAAGACTTTTTTTTCTTGTAGATCGGCCTAGTTTGCATAGACTTCTTGACAGAAGCTGTGCAAATCAGATTTTATGCATTTGCACACATTTTTATAATTTCCAAACAAATACAGCAATTTCAATGTTATTCTGTAACTATTTCAAAATGGCTGTTGTTAGCCATGTGGTTGTTTATTTTCTTTACTTCCTTTATGTGACTGCTTATGGTCTTCTAGAAACTTATCACTGTGTTTTCTTTTCTGTCAGTGGCATACTTCATTTTATACAAGTTGTATTGAGTTGCATTTTCAGAACTACAAAAGCCAGAAAACATGTTTTTATACATATACACAGCTGTAAAAATGTATCATTACTGCCCATGAGGCCCTTGGACAATACTGTTTACAAATCAAGGATGTTTCATTGACTTCACTGGGATTAGGACTGAATCTTAATTTACTGAACAGGGAGAGAATAATCACATATTACTTACCAAGCTTAAGTCTAAATCGCTGCTGGTTTTGAAAAGTATAAATAGAATCAACTTATTTCTGTAATGCCAGTGATACCACTGATGAAATCAAAGCCTGGCTTACTTTATATACAAATATAAAGTGCCAATGTAATTCACAGAGAGGATATTCTCCACCTAAGATGATAAATGTTTTGTTATTTAAGTGCAGTTTGACGTTCTCTTACTAATGTGCAATATAGTTTTGGACAATTACCAGAAGTTTGTTACATTCTTTCTATATGTTTATCAAATCTCATGACTAACCAAGTTATATGTGCAGGGGTATAGAAATAATCAAAAGGACATTCAAACAAAAAGCATCCAACTTTTAAAAAAAATCTGTATCTTCTTTTTAAGAAAAGTTATTGATCATAGTAAGACTCCGAGGAGTCACAGGAGTGAAGTAGCAGAAACCCATGTAAAGGGATTTTTAAGCGATTAAGGCCTTTCAGTGTTAGTCTCATACTTCCTGAGGAAATCAACTTCTCCGTATTTTCTGTGCAGTAAAATCCTAAGTACAAGAATTGTATCGAAATGCTTTGCCAGAGAAAACAGTTAAACCAGTAATTTGGTCATATGGTAGAATGTATTTTGTTTTAATCTCATTATAATTTCTTCTAAAATGCCAATCTCTTTCTGATGCCGATAATATTTATGACTTCTATGAATCCTCAGAGTCATTTGGAAGTGTTAGGTACTAATCCTCTCAGCAATCTAATGAAGAAAACAGGTATTGTCTTCATTTTACAGACAATGATGCTGACTTGTAACAGGAGAGAGGAGATTTCAGAAGTGGCTAGCTCACATGAGGCACATTTACAATATTTCCTCCTAAACAAGGGAAAACAGATACTAGGCCAGATTCTGGCCGCAATTCCAGCTTCCTTTGGCTCCCTGGGGATGTAAAGAGAATTAGTAGCAGCCATGGGACTGCTTTAATTTACAGGAAAAACCAGTTCATGTAGCTTCAAGCATGACAGGAGTGGTAAGATAGTTTAAAGCTGCCCTTTCTTCTCAACCGTGATGAGGAGTATTTGGTGCATGTAATATCAAGACCAGTATCTTCATGGCACAGCCAAGATTACAGCTCAGGAGTTCCTGGCTCCCTAGATCATGTTCACAACATTACACAAGCCAATTCTAAACCCATTTTCTCTTGTAAAAGTTTTGTGGGCCAAATCTTCATTTGATACTAGTTATTATAGATACAGAGCTATGGAGCAATTTACAGCAGCTGAGGATCTGACCTTTAAATGAAACTATACTAGTGAAGCATTTGCTTAGGCGATGTGTACCATGGAGCTGCCCTGGTTTTGAGAACTCTCCAGCATACCAAGAGGAGGATAGCCATGGTTATTTGTGAGTTGTGGACTCCTTCCTGTATCTGACATTATTTACCCTATTCATGTCAGATATTGGTGTCTCTCCGCTGTTCTGGTCACCTGAAAAAAAAAAAACCACAGGTAAAAGAGTATAGGTTCAAACAGGCGTTATTTGCAATTTAAAGATTAAATGAATACATTAATTCACAAAGGTCAGTTGGTGCTCCCAGTAATCCAAATTATAGTTGATTCTTCCGTGCAGCCCAATAAAAGAGAGTTTTTTCCTGGCACTACTACTTGCTTTTTTATTACTTTTCTGTTGTGCTGTGAAATAAATAAGAGATTGTATTTTTTCCCCAAAATGTATTGAATTGTTCATACTACCTTAATTTTCTTAAGCTTTACTCCTAAGTAAAGGTTAAGATGCTTTCCAGTATTGCTAATCTAGTTTGCTACCACTAACATGGGAATGCCTGATATTTTTCCATTTGCAATGTAGTACACACCAGAAGATTTTATCGAATATGACTATGAGTATGGGGATGCAGATTATAAAGAAACTGATTCTGTAACAGAGGGACCCCCACTGTTCGAAGAGACAGTAGCACAAACAGAGGTAACAATCTGATCTGTTTGTTGTGTGGTGTCCAGCTGTCCCCTGCCATATGGTTTGTCAATTTGTGTCTTCTGTATATAAGCTTAATGTTTTCCTCTCATTCATTTCTTTACTCTGTAGCTGTAACACTTGCTTTCAGTTGGAGATGGAAGGTCTCATGGCTGACAGCATTCATCTCACATTTGGTTACCCTTCTTTCATTCATGCTTTCTCAATTTTCTTTTCATTTTATTTATGTTTTCCCATTCCATCTTTCATAACGTTTGCAGAAAAAGAAAGCCATGGTCAAAAAGAAGAAGAGGACAGTGGCCGCTAGCTCAAAGGACAAACCCCCAAAGGCCACAACAAAAAAATCTGAAAAATATGCATCCAAGAAGAAGAAAAGTTATCAAGCAGCAACAAAAGGCAAACTAGGGGTAAAGGTAGCCAAGAAATAATCAAGATCTTTCCCAGGCCAAGACTGGAAGATCTCTGATAATAAGAAAAAATATACCTAACCCCACTAGATGAATACGTCTGGCTAATGCCATAACCTGAATAAAAGTGATACCTCTTGAATTTTTCTTACAGGATTTTTTTTTTTTTTAATAATGTACCTTTTCTTTAATACTAGGCAAACGTTGTTGATGGATTTCAAGAATATAGCATAGCTGAAAATGACTATGGGCCCCAGACAGAAGCTCCCTCCAGAACTACTGAAACAAATGAGGTAATAAGGACTCTTGAGAAAATTATAGGCAAAAATACTTGCCCATCAGGTATTAATGATTAAAAAACCACAAACACATTTTAAAAGGATGAATGACCATCTGTGTACTTATACATATCTATACATAACAGCAATTAATGCAATTGTATGCTTTCTCAGCCAATATCAGAACCTGCTGTTTTCTTGGGCAGAACTCCCATTAATTCTGTAGAGATCTGCTGAATCTTTAGACTGCAGAGTTCATGATTCTGGAAATCATTCAGTGATATATGCTGTGGGAATGCGGGGTTGTTGCATTCACTGTCAATGTGAATGGAGCTATGTCTAGTATAAACTGGGTTAAATACTAGACATACTCCTAATCTAAGAGGAAGTGAAGTCTCCATTTTTTCCTATAACTTTTAAGATGCAGCATAAAATCAGCCTAACGCAAGACAAAGAATGGCTGCAACCATAGCAGCATATTGAAGTTGAGTCAGAAGCCATCATTTACTTTTAGTAGTTCTTTAGCTAACAGAAACAGATTATTTGCTTTTCACTGAGGTTCTATGAAACATTGTATTTTGAACTGTCAAAAAAGATAAAATTATTATTATTTTGACTTATGATAGAAACCATGGTTTTGGAAAGCCACAATGACAAGCCTAAACATTATTTTTTTAAGTGTAGTACGTCTAAAGCCAGTGTTGATTAATATGTCTGCATATTAATTAATGCTAGTTTTAGAAAAATGATGGCTGATTATAAGAAATATTGTTTTCATTTGTATTTTACATTTTCCTTTCAAAATGAAGATATGTTGCTTAAAAGATGTACAAAACTGTACCCCTCCAACATCTGAAAAGAGGAAAAACAGTCCCCATTTGTTTTTTGGTTTTCTTCCTATGTGTCTTGAAAGGTAAAGGTGAATTAAGACATACTTTACTCTTTCTACTTTAAACTGTTCTTGTGTTAAAATTCATGTTTACTTCTCACAAGTTGATCAAAAGAGGCATATTTAAATCATGCTGTTTCTTGGGTAATTATAGGCCAATTGTATAATAGTACAGTTGTTATGAGGTAGATCCAAAGTGCTAAATGCTTTCCTTAGTGAGAGATTGGCATAGAATAGGTTCAGATCCGCATTTACTGTAACTGTAAGGCAAAAATCATAATCAGGCAGCTAATGGAATTAGGCAACTGTTAAATCAGAATCTGGCCTTCTATTTTAATTGCAATATATTTCAATATCATGGTTAGATTAAGATATTTTAATTACTCTGGATGTTGATTAGCATCTTAATATATTTTTAAGATCTTATTAGTTCATCTTATCTGACCATCTAGAATATCCATCTCATATTAGCAATATCTGAACTTTGAGTTCATAAAAAATTAGCCGTTCAAGAGACCTCTGTACCAGAATAAAGCAATCCTCTTTTTTTTTTTTTTTTTTTTCCACAAATAGTTTTGTACATCTCAAATATAGCATTCTTTTAAACTGCTTTGGTGCTTGTAAGTTGGTTGCTTGGTTTGACAGTTTACATACTTGAAAATTAAAGCTTAGATTTCAAAACTGTTGAAATTAATGTTTTGCAGGTGGAATTTGACTTAGCCAAAAAGTACATAAATTACCATGAAAGACATGAACGATAACTTTTTGAGTGATAAATAAACTGCAAAATCATTAACAAGAGAAAAGAAATTAAAATATTTAGCTCAGCATTGGTATTTATAGACACAAAATAATAAAGAAGGCTGGGCTCAACTAAAGTGATGCTTGCATTGTTATTGTAAAAAGGTCTCATTTTATTCACTGATCATTGTGGTTCATATGTTCATTCATGAATGCTTGTAAGTGTGAAACCAAGCAGGGAAATTTAGCTATATTTGGCACTAAAGTAACATTAAGCAAGCAGTACACATAGCGTACTGGGTATATTGAATTCAATGTTTTTGGAAATAAAAAAAAAGCATATGAAAGCATTACTTCTTTGTACTACTTATACAAAGATCTTTTAATTACTCTGAAAGGCTGGACTTCCATTCCTTCAGACTCTAATTAAAAGACAATATGCTATAGTTCTACTGTTCTTTCTTCTTATGACAAGTCATCATGGTGGATCAGCATATGCTTACATTGCTTCACTAACAATAACTCACGTATTCCTCCTATTCCCAAATCTTTGCTACTGATATGAATAGCAAAATCCTGTTGAAGAAGTATTTGCTGAAGAATACATAACTGGAGAGGATTATGATAAAAAAACTGAGGAAACTGAATATGGAAGCAGAGGAGTAGACCTCAGTGAATCTGATCTGCTGGTAGATGGAGATTTAGGCGAATATGATTTTTATGAATATAAAGAATATGAAGAGAAACCAACTGATTCCACTAATGAGGAGTTTGGTCCAGGTGTTCCTGCAGAGACTGATATCACAGAAACGAGCGTAAGTTGATCGAAGGCATAACACAGATTAATTTAATTTAGCAATTCTTTTATAGTTTTACAGTCTCAGAACTGTACAGACTCTGATCCAGAGCTCCTTGTACATATTAGATATGTTCTCATTTGTGGGCTTTGGATCAAGCCCATTCTCTTGTTTTAGTAATCCTGAAGTTTTTATTTTTATTAAATGCAGGGGTTTTGTTGCTTTTGGTGAAGGGAGCAAGGGAGGGTTGAAGATGGGAGGGAAAGTAAAGAAGAGGTGGAATTAAAAAAATAAGTGATAAAATGAATGGTTTTTAAAATCTTTCTAAAGTAGAGCTAAAGCTGGAAAGAATGTAAGTTCCAAAGCAGGTGAAAGTACTGTAATTAATATTTTTGTATGATTACCCTAAGAAGTTGAAATTCATATAAGTGTCTAGAATCCTATGGCTTCTGCTACTTCCTGAGGAGAAATTTCATGAGTGGGAACGTGAAGATCTGAAACCTTTCACGAAAATAAGCTTAGTCAATGGTGACAGGTTTATGACCTTGCAGGAGTGATTTAACAGCTCAGTATATATAAAGGAAGATAGGATGACATGGTGGATCTTGTGAATCATGTTCTTTTTTGTGTGTTTTATAGCTCTCTCTTTCCCTCTGACTTAATCACAGGCTTAACAGCAAGGCTCTTAATTTTCCTTTAGTTGTGCCAAGATCCTCGTTTACCAGTTTACCGGACTGTTGAAGCTGCAAAGAAAACTAATAGGACTAAGACTGGAAGCAAAATTAATTCCCACTTGGATTTTTAATTGGGAAGGCCCTGAATATAGTAGGAAAGGAGAATTTTGTTTGCAGTATTTGCTTAGTCTTATCTTTATTTTCTCCTCACAAACTCCACACTTCAGTTTCCAAAGGATCCAAGAAGTAACAGCAAATGCTGTGAGGTTGCTTTTCTCTGCCAACCTTGAAACCCATACTTCTGCATTTCGTTTATCACTCCTTTCTAAACCCTGTTGGGGTCATTGTATTTTTTAATGATCCCTATCTATGCAACGTGATACAAGCTTACTTTTTTCCTTCTAGCACAGATGGGGACACTGTGGCAGAATAACACAGAAAAGGTCAGAGTATCTGCAAAGCAAAGAGCCCATAAGGCACCATTTGTGCCTGCATTAAGCAAATGACTGTGTAGACTCTCTCCCCTGGTGTAAATTTCAACTTAAAATGCCTTGCTACAAAACTGAAGGAAGGAGTCAGGCAGCTTGAATTCGAACCCAGGCTCTGACCTGTGCCAACTTTATTATGACTCTCATCTGCTGAACCAGATATATCATATACTTTTCCTTTGACATATGGATGTATTTTTGGAGCAAAAAGGCAAAATGAAAAGTACTCAGTATGTAGAAACTTTCAAAAAAAGGGTCAATATTTCCAAAGATTCCAACCAATTTTCATTAATATAATAAAACATATTTATCTGTACCTCTTGCTACTTGATTTTTATGAACTATTGCATCGTTACTAGTGGGATCTGTGTGTTTATAAATCAATACAAAATGCACAAGCCATGAATCTATATCACTGTTTTTCCCTTCCAAAATATTTCGTATTGAAATACTGCAACATTATCCTTAACAGCTTCAAATCCCTAGCTATTTTAGTGTAAATGTGGAATTGCTCTACTGAAAAAAAAAAAAAAAAGCATTTCAAATTTTCATCTGATCAGAGCTGAATTTAATATCTAGTTTGCAGTGAATATGTTTGCAATCAAGAGAGGTACTTCTGAAGAAAAATGCATATCTCCTGGGTTGAAAAAAGAAGTTTCTTTTTCTTTGTTTGAAACTTGAGTCTGTGTTCTGCCATTAGCATTTGTTATTGACCTATTGTTTCAGGTACTTCTGTTGTCTTAATCCTGAACTCAAAATTTCCAATAGAACTGATCCTAAAAGAATTTTGCAGGTGCTGTTAATTCATGTAGTTAAGAGGCATAACTGGCTACCCATGAAATAATCTTTAATTTTTACTACGCCACTTAACTCCTTTCCTGTTTGTGCCATGAAGTCACAGACTCTTCTCAGACCACTTTACATTTTTTGGATGTCTAATGAATGAAATTAGGAGCTTAAAGGGTACTACTGTCCATATGAGACCAATGGATCTTTCTTTCCACCTTACTTTAGGCTTGCTTAACTCAGAAAGCCATGAAGAATCATTTTAATTGTCAAGAATATGTCCATTCAAATAAGAGAAGAAACAAGTTCTAGGTTTTTTGTGCAAAGTCCTAATAGAAACCATGGGACGCAAACTATTGCATCTCATTGGAAAACTACAAATGGATGAACAATATCCAATAATTTGAAAAGTATGCACGTAAGGTTTTGCATTTTCCATCTCACATATTAAATATTTTTGATTGATATGGTTTGTGCCTGTCGTGTTTTTCATAGCACAGATCAGTTTCAGCTTTAGCTTAGAAGTATAGGTTGCTGCAGTTCTTTATTGGACCAGGTCCTTAGACCTTCTACTTATTTTCATTTTTGGGGCTGTTTTTACTGGCCAGGTGACTGGACACGGGGCTTATGGAGAAAAAGGCCAAAAGGGAGAACCAGCTGTGATTGAACCTGTAAGTACAGATGTGGGTGAATTTTTCTTTAGCTCTATATAACGTATGTACACTATTGAGATACATCATTATCAGACCATGTTGTTCATGATAGGATGACAGTAACCTTATCCATGGTCTCTGAAACAATCCCCTACAGTGTGGACGGTGTAAAAGTGATAACAGACACTAGCCTGTTCAGCCTTCTCTTTCGGTTACACAAAGGACTAACCACGTGTTCCTTAAAACAAGGAGAATCTTCTTGTGCAGAGGAAAATAGAGCATAGATACGCTCTTGAGTCCATTTAGTAACTACAGCTTGGACAGACCTACGGAGAGATCTGCTAGCTCAGGCACAGGTAACAGTGTAACTACAGATTTCAGCAAAGGCAAGGAAGTCCCTCTGAGAAGTTAAATAAATGCTTGTATGCTTAAGCTGTGCTGGTGCAATCAGACTGCTAAAAGTTTAATTAAATACATCCTTCGGAGGTTACAGCTTGGTCACAGTAATGGATCAGTAGCTTACAGAATTTTTCACATCTTTAAATAGTAGTATAATAACTAAGTGGCTTTTACAGTAGGACAAAGTTATACTGTAGCATCATGCTTGATGGTTAGAAATTAAAATGTAACTGAATTTAAAAGAAGACATAGATTACACAAAAATAATCATTTTATAATATCTAGCAGGAGTTGAATGCCGGTGTGGTTTACACTTCTAGAATTTTCAAGGACTGCTTTCAAGTATGTATTTGATTCGAATAGGAATTAAAGTTTAATCTGGTTTTTATTTCATATAAAATTAGGTCCAGAAATATCAAGGGGAAAAATTCGCTTAAGTTGAAGCGTAATAAAGTACTGTGGTGTGTCATTGTTACCTAAATATCAAAGGTCTGGATTCCGTGATCCAAAAGCTCCCTTTTAATTCTATATTCCTGTTCCAAGATTAGCATTTGATTAAGTTACTGGTCACCAAAGTTAAAGGACTACAATAATGAACAAGTTAGAAGTCAAGATTTTGACCTCTCAGTTGTGGTCTGTGAAGAAGCTCAGCATGTGTTAGGCCATAAAATGCATGGCTTTTTTAAACCATTGCAGGATATGTTTAGTTTACATCCATAATACTGAAGAGTTATCCACTGTCAATCTCCAGCATTGTTGGAGTTCACTACAGATAGCTTCAAGCTGTTTGTCCAGTCCTCCTTCCTATGGAAAGCCAAGTAAAAGTTAGGATCATGTATTCGTAGGTCTTACCATGACCTGGAATTTGGACTAGTGTCTTCACTCAAATAAAAGAACTACAAGGTGGTACGAGACCCACAGCATAGCAATAGCCAGAGCTATTCACATCAAATTTTTTAATGGCATAAAAAAAAATAATTGTTCTGAATCAAGTACTATGAGATCCCTCCAGCCTAAAAGTATTTCTCACTTTTAAAGCCAGACAGAAATTCAGATTCCAATTCTAGTAGCTGTGGAGACAAGATCCCCAGAAAATTTTATCAAAACACTAAGAAATATTAACTTTAGGAGTTCAGCCGAAAAGATGTTTTATATTTTTCTCCAAGACACAAGCAATTTAGTATGTTTTTTCATCCTCCCCCTAGGGTATGCTCATTGAAGGACCACCAGGACCAAGAGGACCTGCTGTAAGTAGATTAATCACAATTTCCTTTTACTGCCTTTGATTTATCCACTTTGCTTTGGTATTCATGAGTTAACACAATTAATAATGGTCTTATCATAGTTCCCAAATGGTATATTGGAATCAGTGTTTTTAGAAGGGAGTAAAAAAGGGTCATCTCCAGCATTTTCAGTGACAGCATGCTACAAGCTGAGTGCACACGAAAATCAAACTTTTGAATGTTGACTATAAATCTTTGTAAGAAAAAAAAGTATGCCACCTTATAAGTTATTTTATCTAAATATGTGTTCAACATAACTTTCCCAAGAAAGTTCAAAAGTGCTGCAAACTGTCATTTAGCATAATAATGTCATTCATTTTCCATAGGGTCTTACAGGTCCCCCAGGTCTACAAGGTCCTGTTGGTCCTCCAGGTGACCCTGGTGAAAGGGTAAGTCAATATCTAGATTATCCTGGGTATTCATGGTATGTCTTGCACTAATTGCTACAAGAGTAAGTGGGTTAGATCCTGATCTGAAATATATACACATAGGTTAAGAAACTTCAGTGGAACCGAGGCTGATTTACTCAGCTAAGCAAACCAACTGAGAATCTGGACAAACATTTCCATAGTGTAGTGTACTGTACTGTACTGTAAATACTGGAAAAAAGTTAAGTTCCTATTTATCTATATTTCTCTGTTTTGATGAGAATTATTTTAAAATACAGTAAAGCAATAGGTACAAACTTTTCATATGGATTTGAGTGAGATTTTAAAAAATCAGTATGACCTCAGCTATAACATGCAGAGATACAGAGAAAAACAAGCTCTACAGAATCAAAATATACATGGAAATATTGAAAGTGATGGATCATATTTAAACAATCTAGGCAGAATTCATTGGCCATATTAAATAACATACTGCATGAGAAGCCTATCTAGTCATAAATATAATTGAAGTTTAAGCTATTATTTTAGTCTGACATGTTCTTACAAGCCCTTTCTTACTGACACAGCTAACACAATTCTGAAACAGCCTAAATATATTTATTTGAGGAAAATGTTACAAAAAAACTTTCCTGAGTTTTATGAGTGATAGTTTGCTGATGAGTCTAGCATGTTCATGCTGTACTGTGTATAGAAGATATTGAGAAGATGCTATTGCTTCACTGAATAATAAAATAGTGTTAAAATCCCAACAATGCTTCACCTTGATAGTAAGTCAGCATCCGCACTTCTTTCATATTTGTCATGTAGATTAACTACACAACATATTTTGGAATTTAAACTTAGAAAATGGGCATTTTAACACATTGTAATGCAATAACTGCTAATAATACTCAGGTTTTTTAACTAACTGCTTACGGAATTGATCATAAGGAAGTTCTTGGCTAAACACGTCATCTACCTGTCATAGAACAGACTTCATGTTTTGTATAAAAAAGGTCACATTACACAAATTAATAATTGTAGAAATGAGTTACCAAATTCATGAGAACAATACAGATTTCTGCAACTAGAATCTGTTGTCAGATTCCACCCTAATGAAATAACATGTCTTACATTAAATTTTAAACATATGTGTATGTGTATTTTTGTATGTAACCAACAATCAGTGCATCTGAATAAAGGCTCTAGCTCTTGCTATAACTATTCTGACTGCTTTTCATCTTCGGTAAACAATTTAGAAAAGTAACATTCCGAGAAAATTACCACTCAGTAAAAGCATGTTGCTTAATTTTAGGAAGCCCACATTAATACCTAGAATAATTGAGAACATTTAAGCACAGAACTACAGAACAATTAGTTGAGAAATCCACAACTTTTTGTAGTTGCCTATGGTACTTCAGCTTTTGTACTAAATTATTGTATCATTCTAATCCTATTAATGGGTATAAGACAATTGAAAAAGGAATGAACATACCCTTCTGGAGACGACCATAAGTGGTACCACTTTTACTTACTGTGGTGATGAATTTCAGTCATATAATATGGTGCAATGGAAGAAGAAAGTGAAAACTAATCTAATCTTCGGTTTCTTCAGTAATCTAATCTTCATCTTCTGATCTAATCTTTCATTTCTAATCTTCACAAAGACTCATAATCTTATGGTATAATTCACTGCAGGTCAGAGTGAAGGTTCTTCGGGTGCCTTGCAAGTGCATTTAATTATTTTTGTACTTTTTAACCTTAAGTCAAAATAGCCTGAATATATAATGGTTCTTTTTAACAATTACAACATTTTATTCAATATTTTACATCTCAATTTAAGATTTATCTGTAGTGTGTTATTAGTAGGGAATTATTTTTTGATGCTTCAGGCTTTTTTGAAAAAGAGCTCAGACAGACTCAGTAACAGACTAGTGATCTTAATTCCTGAAGACGGGAAAAAACACCAGAATTTTTCAGATCAGCTTTCCCATTGTTTTGTTCAACTCCTGAGCAGCAGAAGGAACCCGTTAAGACAGTTTGATGTTTGTTGGTCTGTCATTGCAACCCTGCAGAGAGTGGTTCTGGTGAATGAGCACTTTGTTTCGCAGATATGCAGCAGGCAAATGAGCGCTCCTGTTGCAGGTCCTTCCTGCCCTTGGGAGCTTCAGCTAGTAAAAATGCAGCATGCAAATTGCTGGGAGGAAAGGTGCAATTATAAATCTAACTTGTCACAACAGCAATATTTATTTATCCAGCACGTTGGATCAATGATCATGAGCATCATGTACACACATTGGTACATTTCTTCAACTCCAGCTTAGACAAAAGGCTTAGCTCTTTTTAAACTGCCAGGGAGAGTTAGATTTCATAAAAAAATGCGCTTTAAGTCATAGTTGCAGGACTTATGTAGCCTTTGGAAATTAAGCCTACTCAAAGGGTTTAAAGAGAATCAGCAGTGTTAGTTCTCTATATCAAATAAAGCAAATCACAGTATCACAGTATCACAGTATGCTAGGGATTGGAAGGGACCTCAAAAGATCATCTAGTCCAATCCCCCTGTCGGAGCAGGAACACCTGGAACACAATGCAAATCTCAGCTGAGCCCAACCTGTGAAGTCATTAGCAGAGCCTCTGTAATTAGGTACTCCGTACTCCATTTTTTAATATAATTTATAAGTAAAATAATTAAAGAGAATAGCTTTCTTCCCTTTTGCTGAATGTCTTCCCCAAATTCAGTTCTTTAATTACCCTGCTAATAATGAGTAACACTCCCCAACCATTTGCAAAGAGAATATTAATCCTTCAAGTGCATCACTATGAATACAAGTGTAAGTGTGTGTGAGTGGTGCAAAAGGCTTATCTTACATAACTATTTTTTTGTTCTCATCCCTTTTTCTGTCATCCCTCTTAGGGTCCACCTGGTCGCCCTGGTCTCCCTGGTGCTGATGGTTTAGCAGGTCCTCCAGGTACCATGTTAATGTTGCCGGTAAGTTGTGTTATGATTACAAGGTAGCCAGCCTCCAAAAAGAGGAAGTGTGTTTCAAGAAATTTATAGGTGTTTTCTTTTTTTCATCTGATTTTGTCTTTGGAATGAGAGATGATAGTTTCTTGTATGGTATAAGCCTTTCAAAATCCCTTTTTCCCCTCAAACAAAACATATGCTTTAGCTCCTGCATGGCTGCCAGATTGGAACCTACACAAATGTACTACACTCACTGAAGTCCTCCTTATATTTTCAACAGTAACTATTATTTGCTACTATATGTCCTAAACAAGGAGTTTGCTGTTGTGCAAAGGGCACGTACTCCCAGCAGGCGTGTGTGCTTTCAAGTCTCCTTGACATTGAGAATTTTAAGCATTCCGTGCTTAAAATTGGACTTCAGTATCTTCTTTGAAGAGTCAGTGCATCCTTTGAATAGAAATATATGCACATAGCCAGCTCTGCTCCCACTGGAGTCAAAGCAAAACACCATCTGTTTTAGCAGGTGGAGGAACAAGCCCAAAGCTGTTAAAGTATCTTGCAGCTTTGTAGTATGAAAAGTACTATATGCATGGAATTTATTATTCCTAAGTGTATTCATGTACCTGAAAGCTCTGATGAGTACCCGTTCCCAGAGAATTCATAAACCAACTGCAAATGAAGGGGCAATATTTTTGGTAAGTAAAGCAAAGCAATAAAAAGTCTCAGAGCCGTAGTTGCTGCGTTTCTGATACAGGAGGCAGGACTACATCAGTATCAATGAGGAAAGGATGATTTTGTAAAGTTTATTTTCTATTTATGAAACAATCAATGGAAGTTTATTAAAATAAACTAGTGGTTTTGACCTCATGCTTGCACCAAGTTCTGTTATCACAGCTGGCTGTATAACAGAAGTATTTGTTTACCGATAATTAGTTGATGGAAAAATGCCACTGCTCCTCAGGGGAATTATTCCTAAATCATTCTTCCATCTGTAATTGGTGTATCAGTTTGCTCCATTAAAGGTAGTAAGTGTGGACTAATACTTAACTTACCAGCAACATTGGAAAATCTCACTAGCTTTATTTTCAGTTGTTAATGAGTCTCACCACAACTGATTTACCAAGTCAAATGAGAAATTTCTCAGGAAGGAAGAAGTTGGCTTCAGGTTTCCCAAATTCCAGCCTAGCTGTTTAACCACCATCCAGAATTCTTTTCCACATGTATAAACCCCGCTGAGAAGCCACTATCCTGTTATAACAGATGACCACCTGTTGAGAGCCATCCTGGTATAAAGGAGTAAACAAGTGGAATCAAATCTAGCAGTGGCAGACCATCTTGTCACAGAGATACGTTCAAAACACCAAGTAACATGTCAAAGACACCTTTTGTGGGATGTGTGGCTCTTCATCATCGTGTGTGGGGCTTGAATTCATCAAAATGGGTTCACCTTTTCAATCGATGCAAGACAATGAATTTAGATATTTTCACTTGAAAAAGTATTTTGAAAATATGGTTGATTCCACATTATGTGGATCCCTACAAACCACCTGACCTCTTTTCAAATGACAGAAGATTTGGTAGTTCTCTTCTCATTTTAGAAAAAATTCAGTTGCTCATTTATGGAGACTTAAAGCAATAAGATTTCCATCACTTTCCCCAAAATATCCTTCCATTCTGATAATAATATGACTGAAAGAGAAAGACCTCAGTCAGTTACTGTGCCAACTCGGGGTGTAGGCAAGCTGAACAAACTGTTGCGGGCAGTGAAAGGTTCATAGTCCTCATACCCAGTATGCCTATGCCATACCTTTGGAATGTCATGCTTCTTGTTGCAGCTTAGTGTCTCTGCAACGTTGCAAAGCTTCTGCTGGCAGTTTCATCGGCAATAACAGTCCAGGAGTACAGCAGCGAGTACTTAAATTTTACTCTGTAATTTACTTTGAAGTTGACAGAAATGACACAAAACTTTTTCATTTTAGATACCAAACATTTTTCAAATTGAAGTCATCCTTAAATTGAATTGCATTTTTCTGTGGGTAGCTACTAATGTACAGAGAATTAATTAATTTTGATACATATTTTTAATGAGGATTTGCAGAGAATTAGAGTCTATTCTGGCATCTTTTTGAAACAAACAAACAAACAAGCAAACAAAATGAAAACCAAAATCCTATGAAAACAAGAAAATTTTTGCTCATAAGGAATTAGATTTGTACTTCAGTTCTAGACGATTACCGATGACTTAATATTCAAGCTGGACCCTGTGGCCTCAATGCAGCAGTTATCTGAAGTTAGTGGAATGTACTAGGGACTAAAGACGGAGACTCTGTGTTTTTGAAGTGTTTTACACAGTTGCAGCGAATAATAAGTATGGTTTTAATTTGATAAATTCTGAATCCTTTTCTTGTTTTGATACTTGCAGTTCCGCTTCGGTGGAGATGGTGAGAAGGGCCCAACGATCTCAGCTCAGGAAGCTCAAGCACAAGCTATTCTCCAGCAAGCTAGGGTGAGTACAAGGAGCCTGCAAACAAAACTGCCATCAGGGTACAGCTCAAAAAAAATTTCCATTTTTTATCATGCAGGATGTGAAGTAAAGAGCTCCAAGCATCATCTCATCACAGTAGTTATCCTTATTGACAACTGAGTCAATGATGGGGGGCTATTTGCTAATGCATTATGAAATTGTATTAATATGGAATTTGTATGCTGGCGGGCAGCTCTTTCTTGATACCTGTTGTTTTGTTCTGTTTGTTTTCTCAGATTGCTATGAGAGGTCCACCTGGTCCCATGGGACTCACTGGAAGACCAGGTCCTGTGGTATGTAAACAAAACAGGGGCACAGGTTTAAGAACACAGTAACACAAGTCCATGCATCGCATTCTGGCCTTGCCTACATGTCTTTATCTGTACTTATTTTATTTGAGAAAAAACAGGTATAATTAAAGCCATAGTTTGTATTCTTATTCAAGGTCTGCAAAGAAACCTGAATACTAAATTAGTTTTTATTGTAGATTTTGGGATGTTTGGATAGAGCACACTAGTAGGCTTACAAAACTATCAAATAGTTTTGCATAAATAACTACATATGCCTCTACAGTCAGTCATCTCTGTAATAATATTTAAAAAACTTCTTGTGGTAAATATGAAACCCTCCAGAAGGAGATACTAAAGCAAGAGTGTGCAGAATGACCTCAGCTCACTATTTAAGCTGAATCTGGAAAGTTCTTAAGAGGCATTCATATAAACAATTAAAAAACACACAGATTTCTAAAAGAATTGTACTTTTTTACTTCAGTCCTGAATTTGGCTTGACTGCTAATACCAAATGATCTGGAAAATGGCCGTGTGGATGTTAAAAAAGTTTAATATTTGTACAAAGTATACAGATGGAACACAGTTTTTCTGACAACTTTTTGATCACAAATAGGTTTGCCTCTGTTATCCCTACAAATACTTTAGAAGGACAATACTCACAATGAAAGAATAAAACCAGGTAGGAGGCTCAGCAAGCCAAAATAACCTGATCAATCTTGCAATTGCGATTTCCTCTTTTAGGAAATGTATAATTTTCAGACTCAATAGTCCACTAAATGGTGTAATTTAGCATTTACCATCTTTTAAAAAGCTATTATGAAGCATCTGTACCATGATATAAAATAACAAAAGCTGCAGCCAAGATCATAAGCTTTGTAGAAGACTAGTCTTTTCTAAATTTCTCCCAGATTATTGTATTTATCCTCTGATGCAGAGTGAAATTCTCTTCTACAGTTAGTACAGCATCCATGTTTGAAAGATCTGCTTAATTTGGAAACTGTTATTTTGTCTACTGTGATGGCACAGCTGGGTTGGCAAATATTTGGCCTCTGACATTTTGATCTATGTCTGCTGTAATTTTTATTTCTATCATCATTATGGTGATGGACGCAAAGAGTAATGTTAGCAGTTTTCATTAGATCAGACAAGCATCTAGTTTAAAACACAAGAATAGAATTTTGCTATTGAGAAATGAAAACAATTAATCGCTGGGTAACCAAGAGAAAAGAATGAAGCAAGTTCCTATTGCTTTATTGGGAGAATAAAAAGTGACTGCAGAGATACACCGGTCACAACTACAGCAGCTGGAGGCCACCTGGTTTTCTTCTTGCCTCAGAATGCAATAGCATTTTCCTCCAAAGTAGTTTCCTTCCACTTGTCCCAGTTGTGGAGATTTGGTCATACCTTAGAAGTGGTGAGACTGTAGTGTAAGAAATACGGTTCCTTCCCCGTCTTTTGTGCTTCTTTCCTTCTTTAAGGTGATGCTTCAGCAACAGTCCGTAGCTGAACAGTAACTACCAACTCCTCCCCTTCCAACCTCCTTTTTTTCCCTCTAATCCTCACTCTCCTTAATGTACAGTGTCTGTACATTAACATTCCTGTTTGAAAGCAGGAGAGCAGATGAACAAACAAGATTATAGCATCCTACCACTACCAACAGAAAATAATCTCCATGTTCTCATCCATCTCATTGTGAATAATTACAGGAGCACAATGCAACTGAAAAGTTGCCTCAGTGGCTCTCGCTGCTCTTCCCTCCAGTGACCACTTTTATTAACAAAGGAAACCCGGGTGGCCATAAGATAATTACATACTGTCGAAGGAATATTTTGGGGAACATAAGGAATACTCTGGATCATATTCTTCCCTGATCCTAGCAGTTCAACATTCTTTTCAGTGACTCTTGAAAGCTAGATGATACTAAAACTGTTGGAAGTTGTATTCTCGGTTGGCTTGGTAGTGCTTTGCCTCGTTTTCATATAGCATCAAATAATCTGTTCCAGATTATGCTGTGCTCCAAATTGGCCAGTCTTGTGAACTCAGTCTGTTCATCTAGGTGAAATTTAGTTTTCAGGTAAATTTTAGCTAAATATCCCACCAGAATCTCACTTGGTCCCCAGAAACTGAAATCACTGGCCTTTACTTATATTTTTAAGCAGACCTACACAAGACCAATTCCTTTCTAGAGTAATTCTTCCGAAGTAAATAGTTGCTACCAAGCAGAGAATTTGGCTCACAGACTCCTGATTGATCATCATAGGTATGGAATACTTTCAAATAGTCAAACACGTTGGGTCTATTTAACAAACTAATACACTATTTCCAGCAGTGTATTTAAATCAAGAGACCTGCAGGATAACGTTCAGTCTATGCAGACAAAGTAACTATAGAACTGCTGTAAGCAAGGAATTAATTTCTAAAGACTGGTATAATATTGACAGTGCGTTGTATACCTTTAGCTGAGGTATAGCCTGGCCTCACACTCACCCGTTCATGTTTTAAAAGCCTTCATGAATTTATGCATGCAAAGTTCAACAAATGAATAATAGTAATAGTTGTTTTGCTTGTAAGCCACCAGGAGGCTCTAGAAATCCAACTCTTTGATCTGGCAACATTTTTGGCCTACAGTTCCAGAAGCATCTACAGATTTTTGGTCTTTTCATTGTTTGTGTGCCCAGCTTATCTTAAGAATGAAACAGTTGGAGCTTTTACTCTTAATATGAATTGTATTTTTTTAAGTTATTAGTAGCCAATAAGATACATTTAGAAACATATCAGTTATTAAAAGTCTTAAACGTGGCACTGTCAAAGCCCCAGTCTAACTTCAACTGAGTCTAGAGTTCACATGCTTAATTAACATAGAATACAAAATGGATTTCTGCCTACAGATATTAAATGTAATCCATTGTATTAATTAAAAGCAGAGCTTACATCAGGTAAACCCAAACAGACAGCCACCACCTACCAAAGCCACTGTTCTCCCCACTGCCAGTACCGGCTCAGGATCTGATTTTCAATTTGCTTAGGACTTGATTCAATACCTGCAAGGTCGGTGGCAATCTTCCCACTCCAGGATGCTAGACTCGGCACTAAGCCAAGTCAGAGACCACTTCTTTCTTTGAATGGTCACTATGATGAACATTGGAGGACTATCAATTTTCCAGGGTCTACGAGATTTGTTTCATATTAAATACATACATTTGGTCTCAACCTGTTTCAGAGGTCAGAAATGCAAAAATCCTTTTGCCCATAATAGTAAACTTCAGTATGTTCCTTCCCTGAGCCTGTATTCTATGTGAGCATGTCAAGAATTTTTGGTTGGTTTTGTCTGTTTTTGTGAGACCAGTATTAAGAAAACACAAACTTACTTTGACTGGTCCTGCCCCAGATTCCATGCAAAGTATCTTACCCTGGATGAAGATCTGGTTTAGGTCTGTTTATGAGTAAAACTTTCTCAGAAAGTCTCTATCATCATTTAATGATGGTAAAGAGATGCAGTTATATAGATTTTCCACTTCTCCAGGGCCAGATGCACAAAGACCTTGATTAAAACATCACTGAAGGTCATAACAAGATTAGGCAGGCTATTTTTCATTGACTGTAGAGATCTTTGGATTGAACTCCAAGACTCTGTTTTTTTTTTCTGTACAATACAGAAATAGATAAAGGTAAAAAGAGGTGGCTTTCATTCCTGTTGCCTTCCCTACAGTGGATGCACTTCTATTTGCATGACATGTTCTTACTGTGCTCATATTTAGCTCTCAAATATTAATGTAGAACAAAGTGTTACATTTGATCCCATTCAAATTGATGGGTGTTTTCTTTGGCGACAGAAAGATTTTGGGCCACTAAGGCCCAGCGTCTAGACTATGATATATCAGGGCGTATCTACAGATTCAAACGGTGAATTCACACCTCCTGATGAATAGGGGATTGTTTTGTTCTTTTTTTTTTCTCCCTGTAATTAATGTATAGAAAGTAAGATTCATTTAAAGAGGTTTTGGTATATTTAAACAATGTGTTTTGCTTTTTTCATCAAGGGTGGACCTGGAGCAGCAGGTGCTAAGGGTGAAAGTGGTGAACCAGGTCCCCAGGTAAAATAATATTGCCTGTTATGTTTGAGCTTGTTTATCTTTAAGAAAATGCATTCATATCACTTAGAAGAAATCAATCAATGACATGCTTTCCACATGCAATTGAAGAAAAATGGCTTTTACAATACTATCCTAATTAAATCCAATAGCTTGATTGTTCTTTTTGAAATATGAAGATAACAATCTTTATATAACGAAGAGCAATTATCACATATAGAGTGTTATCACTTTAAAACCTGTTTTAACATTGTCACTTCAGGCTCTTTTCTCTGTTAAATAATCATATGTCAGTCTGCAATTGTATGACCTTGAGCTCTGTCCTTATCAGATCTCATAAGGTGAGAGAGATTGAATTTAATTGGTAATTAAACAGGATATTTTCAAGAAAGACATGACATAGCAAGAATAAGTCTTTAGGAATCAGTGCATGCTTTTCTTCTCAGCTTACTATTATATCAGCTCCTGTGCAGTGATGTTAAAGAGCACTGAAACACATTGAAATCTTTCAGCTTATACCTTAAAGTAGCTGGGGGTTCCTAAAGAAATCATGATAGGAGTCTCTGGAACAATGATTTTGCCAGATCTCAGGCAATATCATGGATTTGGTGCATTGTTAAGTGCC
This sequence comes from Vanellus vanellus, assembly GCF_965231255.1. Classification (NCBI taxonomy): domain Eukaryota; kingdom Metazoa; phylum Chordata; class Aves; order Charadriiformes; family Charadriidae; genus Vanellus; species Vanellus vanellus. The sequence continues at coordinate 59,756,219 of NC_138910.1, forward strand.
TGTTTTAAAACTCCACATGGATATTTGCAGAAGAAAAATAAAGCAATTAAACAAAAAAGCACTCTGAACAGCTGCTCAGTGTTTCAGTTTGCTTACTTATATTTTTAGTATTTTTTCTCTACTACTCAATATTTTTGGATGGCTGGTCCTTACCATTGCTATTTTCACCTGAAGAAGATACATTTGGGTGGAGGATGAGAAAGCTTCCACAGAAACATATGCCCACACAATCATCAGTGAAAGTTATATGTGCTTAAAAAAGTGGAATTAGGTTTTTCAGTCTGCGGTTATTTAGTCTAGTTAAAACTGTTCTGTGTAAAGCAAAGACAGCATGTGAGCTGTTTACCAGCACAACTTATGTTTGTGTATGAGTTGGGAATCTGAAATAAGGACTCTTTAGTTTTCATCAAATAATTATTATGTGACTAAAATAATCTTGGCATGAGAGGAAGAAGGGTTTTCAAACCACAGGACTGAGATCTTCAAAGCCATGAAAAGAATGCAGGAAGCTTTTATGTTAAAAGGACCAGTTATGCCATGTGTAGTGCCATGTCATGAAAACTAATGTTAAAATTGGTAGTACAAAGACCAGTTTGGATGCCTATGTGCTATTAAAACTAATGGGAATTTGGAAACCAGAATCCATCTCCTGGGAAAAAATGCAGCTTTGTTTACCAAAAAAATCTTATCCTGTTCTTGAGGTGAGATGTTTAACTAGCTTTTCACTGACATGAACGTGATTCTAAGAATTACACTCTTTAAATTCAGGGTCCTCGTGGTGTTCAAGGTGCCCCTGGTCCAAGTGGAAAAGCTGGAAAAAGGGTAGGTAGCATATGGATCTATCCCGCTCTGGGTAAATAGTTTCTATTTGGATATATCTAAATATTATCTGATTCCACTGCATTTTCAAATGTTTGCCCCTTTGGGGTTTTGCAGGGACGTCCTGGAGCTGATGGTGCCAGAGGAATGCCAGGAGAACCTGGTGCAAAGGTAAATAATAATGAGACTTGAGGCTTTATTTCAGTCTTGGAATGGGCTAGACAGATTTTATGTAGGTACCACAGCTTCTTCCAGGCCAACCACAAATTCCTCTCTCAAGAGAAAATATTGAGGTTTCAGATAGCTGTGTCAGATGCAAAAGCTGAGAATGAATCAACCGTTTAAAATATGGTAATTAATGGTAATGGCTAGTAGTCAGAACTGGAAGTATCTTGATTCTTAGGGGCATGATTCCTATCCCTCTGAGTCAGTTTGTAGTTACAGAGTACCAATAACAGTAAAGTCAGTTTTGCAACTGTAAAGTGCAGCTAGAATCAAGCTTTTAATTTCAATGTAGGCTTCTTTTTATAAATAGCATAATTACAGCACAGTGAAAAAGTTCATGTGGCATCTCCTCTTGCTTTAATGCATAGAAGCAAATGTTTTGAGTTTGGTCTCTGTGCTCCCCTCCATGTGTTTCATTCAATAACAAAAGTGTACGTATAACCAAGGGTAGAAATTAACTTTTAGAGGGAAGGCACAATTTATTCAGACTAATACAGAATGTAATGGTCATTTACTAGAGCTGTGATTTCATCTTTCCTAGGGTGACAGAGGATTTGATGGTCTACCTGGCCTCCCTGGTGACAAAGGCAACAGGGTAAGAAAAACATGTATATTTATACAACAACAAATTGATACTGTCACAGAAATAATGCACTATTCATTAAGAATAGCACTAAGGACTATGGGGAAGTTAAAACAGAATGTCAGCTTTTCACACTACAGAATAATATCTATATTTTCAGTTAATGTATTCCTCATAAAACATTTTAGTAATATCAATCAATAGAAAACAATGCACATATATATATTAATAATTTAAATATATTTTCAGAATTCAGACCACGTCTTCAGCTAGGTTTTGCTCTAATTTTCTTAGGTAAGGAATTTCCCTGTTGGATTTAAAGTGATTGTTAAAGGAAATGGGAATAGGAAAAGGAAACTAGCATGAAGTTTCTTTATCAGGAGCATGACAAATTTTAACCTGCTGATAAGCTTGCTCAAAAAATGCGTTTGAATATTTGAATTGCAAACTGAATTGTTTAGTGTGGCTTATTCCAACAACTGCAGCTTAAAGAAAGATCAAAGTCAGGTCAGATAAGTTAGGAAAACTTGAAGTAATATTTAAAACAACTGATGTACTTGCTCCTTATGTCATACCAACCTGTAGGATGAGACTCCGTCTTTCCCTACAAAGTGTAGAAATAGTCACAGCTGGGGATTTCTGCTTTAAATTATACCACTAATGAAGATGTTAGTAACAACATAATCTACTGAATGTACCTCCCTTACTGTTGTCCTTGTAAGTGCAATGCACCATAAAAGGAACAGTGACTGGGAACGTCAACAGAACCATTCCCATATGTGCTAAAGATTGATGACCAAGGAGTGATTACAGCTCTCACCCTTCAATGGGTTAACACGGTTGCTGCACTTCCCAGAAAATCTCAACTGTGTTGGCTACTGGCCCATAATGTAGTTCTTTGTAATAGCAGCTAAGGATACTTTTGAGTTCTGTTTGCAATGGGAAAAGAAATTCTGGTGTCGTACAGTTATGTCTTGATCCTCTTTCATCATTCCATTTTACTTAAGGAGTGTACAGACGTTAGTGCATCACGTAATTGAAATCCAGCTTGATCAGCAAGTGACCAGCAGAGGGGGCTAGACATTAAGCTCTTGCCACTACTTCACTCTGAAGGCTGAGCAGAAGTTGGTTCAGAGTCAGGGAATGCGTGTCTGCTTTCCAACCTGCAATACTAGAATTCTCTGTCTGTGGGACCTTCCAAGTCATAAAGAAACTATTTTTTTTAAAAAAATATTCTATTTGTTTCATATTTCCTAAAAAATTAAAAAAACTAAAATAAAAGAGTAAGTTTGGATTGAAATTTGCAAAATAGTAAAGAAAATAATGACTTCTTTTCATCATTTCTTTCATTCCATTATCTAAAAATCTCTGCGTTCTCATGTTTCTATGGAAATCCGTAAAAATACAAACTATGATCTTTCTGAAAGCAGCTCAATTCAAAGCCAGATCAGATAGCTGCAGCTCTTTGGATTCATATATACTGACAGCATATGATACAAATATTCAGTTCTCTTTTGCTTAAAATAAAGAGCACGGAAAGAAATACAAGAGAAGCATTTTTTCTGTTGTAGTTATGTTTCAACTGTAAGAGAATTAATGTTGAAAACCCATAACTTCAGAGTAGAAGTTTTAGGACTACTTTTAGAATTAGTCATATTTGAACTATGAGTTGCAAATTGGACGTCACTCTGAGGTTATGCCTCTGTCAAACACAAGTGGTCAAACAGGAGTTACTGGATGAGATTCTCTGATTTCCAGCATTGGGGAGATCAGACCACATGGTGTAATATTCATTTTAGCCTCAATATCTATGACTTTGAACTTTTCTTATTTAGATTCACTAGATGCATAACCCTTCTCCAGAATAAAAGCAAGACACTATATACTAGAAGAAAAGGTCTAAGGAAAAAGAAGTTCAGGCTTTAACAGAACATTTGAAGGAAAGAATCAGAGAACTGAAAAACTGAGAATGCTTATAACGATAGGAAGTTTTGTTCAACAACAGGTTGTTGACAACATCAGGACACTGAATGCAAGCTCCTAATCTAATTCTAAATGCCATGTGATTGCAAGACAAGAAAGGTAGCCTTTGAGGGGATGAACTATTTCAATATTTGAAAGCTTAAGTCAGTCTTCACCTGCATATTAATTGGAAGCCAGAGCACAGATCATGTGTCTCATGTAATCTTTCAGGAGTGTCATTTAGCATGTAGAAAAACACATGTTGTACCAGCAGATCACGTTGAGTAGTTCCAAAACTTGGCAAAATATAGAAATTGCTGTATTAATTCATCTTACAGGTATGAAATTGCAATTCATAGAATTTCATCCTCTCCCATGCTGACTCCAATTTATAGAAGACAGAAACGCAGTAGAATAAAATCCTGACATCCCTAATATTAGATAGCTCTGGAGTAAGAGAGCAAGTTACCTAAGATTCCCTAGGAAAGTTTGAAAGACTAAAGAATGGAGCCACTAAAGTGTAACTCCATATATCTCTGCTAGGATCCACAGCTGTGGTCAAGTTCCTTGGAGACACTGATAAAATTAAGGAAAACAGCATGAATACTTGGTTGTTGTCCAATGCCAGAAGGAAGTCACAGTCTAAAAACCCGCTGCCCAGAAAGAGGTCAGTCAGTGGTGTTTGAGTTATGAAGCACACTGGTTCTCTTTAGAAATAGGGAAAGAAAAATAAATCCTGAAAGTACGGTCCAGAATCTACTGAGGCTCTGCATATATAGACTTGAAAAGCCTGAGCCTCTGAGGGGAAGTGTGGAAGTCTGGCTGCCTTCCAAAGCCTCAGACAAATCAGTCCCAAGGCTCTCAATGACTGGTGTCAGGGTGCATGGTTCTGAAAGGTGGTCAGTGCACTTCACCATGTATATTCCAGGGTCCACCAACTGGTTTATTAACTTCTGACCCGTGTACACATGCCTTATTTTACTGGCATTAACACATTGTATAGGAGGAGGGGGAAGGTGCTGGTGAGACAAAGAAAAATGTGGGCAACACTGCCTTTTGTAGCAGTATTTTATGTATGTTCTGGGGCCAAGAATAATCACAGAGCAAAATTTTACAAACACAAATAGTGCATTGTTTCAATAATGTTCATTTGTTTTTATACTAATGTAATAAACCACTTGACTGAGTACTATAACCTACAGATTTGTATCATTGTGTCAAGACATGTTTTGACACATCAGACTTCAGCTAACAAATTTCTTTTCGTTTCCCTGCCCATCCATTATTGTTTCCAGCAACAGATGTATTATTTTTCTGACTTTCCGTGTTCTACAGGGAGACCGTGGCCCACAGGGACCTCCTGGCTTACCCGGTGAGGATGGATCAAGAGTAAGTTGCTATTTACACAGTAAAATCTAGAGTGAATCCTGGTGTAATGGGAATGTGGTCATGATACATGTTCTTTTTTACGTAAACTTCTATTCCCTTTGTACAAAAACAGGGAGAAGATGGGGAAGTTGGACCAAGAGGTCTCCCAGGTGAAGCTGTAAGCAATGCTTTCTTATTCTTCTGTTTCTTTTACAAACAAAAGTCGCTCTCAGATTTTTTTCCATCCTATTGAACTGTTGTGTGTATATAGACAGTACGGATTCTGGCTGAAAAGCAAACAAATGAACAGTTTTGTTAGGGCTGAAACACTATTTACAGGATTAGACTTAAATCAGAGATATATCCAGCCACGTATACACAACTTCCAGAATCACAAAGGCTATTTCCTATCCTATTGTGTAAAACAGTCACTGCAGTCCTTGATACAATACAGTATAACCAAGCCCCTGTTGCTTTGAGAATGTTTTCCAAACACCTATTTATTAGAAAATAAAGCCTAGCTGCTTCTCTTTTTTTCACACTACTGTGCCTCACTGTGTATTTTCACTCTTGTTTCACATACAGAATTTCCATTGCTGTCAGTTGGAATTCTGCAGGTGCTGTCACTGCAGAGCAGAGTCCTGCATTGCAGGCAGGAAATCAAGCCTTAGAAAGGGGAATTTTACCCTAAATGTATGATATACTGCTGCCTACTCGCAAAGTAGGAAGAAGTCACTACAGAGTCAGAGAGTTAGTGATTTGTGACTATATCATACATGAGGAGACTGGAGACAGTGCTGCCTACTTCAGCAGCGTGACATGGATCATGACACAAATGATGAAAACTAATATTAATTTACATACTATAAAGCCAAAAGATTATGCTATAGACCAAATCTTGCTCACCTTATTTAGGAGAATAGCTATTGGTCTTCTGTGGAATTTTTTAGTGGTAAGAAGTAAAAATCTGATTTTGGTTTCCAGAATGCCTTGCATTTATTATAATACAATTATTATTAATTTTTAGTTATTTGTTGGGTCTTTACTACAGATAAAAGCACTGGTTTACACTTAGAATAGTAGTATAGAGTATGACAGGCCATCATGTTTTCTAAAGAGAGGAGTATAAACATATGCTACTATTCAGGTCAGATCATTAGGCCAAGACACAGCTGAAACTTCAGTGGAAGATACTGTGCCAATGTTCTGCACCAGGAAATATAAACAGTTATCTCCTACCATTCTCTGAAATGACCATACAGCGGCTAAATCAAAGCTTGCCCTTCCACTGACATCCTGTTCAGACATATGGTGGCCTTCAGGAGAATCTGTTATCAGTGAATCTTTTCCTTCCTTTCTTTCTTTCTTTCTTTCTTTCTTTCTTTCTTTCTTTCTTTCTTTCTTTCTTTCTTTCTTTCTTTCTTTCTTTCTTTCTTTCTTTCTTTCTTTCTTTCTTCTTTTCTTTCCTCTCTTTCCTTCCTTCCTTTCTTTCTTTCTTTCCTTCCTTTCTTTCTTTCCTTCCTTTCTTTCCTTTCTTTCTTTCTCTCTCTCTCCACCCGTATGCTGCCTTCCCCTCATCCTTCCTACCCCTTAGACATCCCTTGCCTAGTCTTGCTCCTGGGCCTCTCTTTGTTCAGAAAAAAAATCATGCAGGTGTTAATAAGTATTTCTTCTCTTCCAGGGTCCACGAGGATTACTGGGCCCCAGAGGTACACCTGGACCCCCTGGACAACCTGTACGTATGAACTGTTTTCTATTTGCAATTACCAGAAGAAAAACGGAAGTCCACTGAAAGTGGCTCATGTTTATATTGTTTGTTGTAGGGCATTGCAGGTGTTGATGGACCTTCAGGCCCAAAAGGAAACATGGTGAGTAAGCTGGGAATTAAAAAGGGAGGGGATTCTAAAAATCCTTTCCACGTTCTCTTGTCCTTGCCGCTATGCCATTCCTTCCATTTAATTAAACTTTTCTGTCAAAATATTCAGATTCATTATGATCTTACATAGACAAGAGATGCCTTCTATTACTTACTTTTCAGCCAAAGGGCCTAACCACGCTCTCTCTCAAGCTCCTTTAGCACCATGGACTCCAGTGCTTAGGTCCTATGTGTGGGCTGTTATTATCTATTAAAGAAAAGGCCATGATATTCATTAGCATGAAAAAATATTATACTGGATAGAAAGTCAGTGGTAGACTTTAAAGACAGAGGAACAAAGATGAGTTTGTATTCCTTTTAGTCCTGACAATGAAGATCTGTAGTGCAGAAATGCAAACCTAATGCCCTGGTATTTTTTTGCATGGTAGGGTCCTCAAGGGGAACCGGGACCTCCTGGTCAGCAAGGAATCCCAGGCCCACAAGTAAGTGTAAAATAACTCTCAAGAAATACGATGTAATGTGCAGCAAATGTTTAATAAATGGAAATTACTAAAAGGTTAGCTTTTCATGTGTAAAACTGATAAAGCTTCAAGGATTTTATAAATAATACTGCAAATGTGCCGAGGGCACTGGGAGCAGAGTTTTCAAATGAGCTTTCAGAGGGATTTTTCATTCAGGAGAAAAATGACTCATTCAGTGTTCCTGGAATGCAGCAGGAACGGCCACACCTGGAGGAGGGTTCTGAATAGGATCTTGTTACAGACCTACTGCCAGAATAGTGGCTTGTGCAAAAGGCTCACACAAAACTCCTGATCTAACTCATAAGGGGGGGAAAAAAAGCCACTTGTATTTGCCAGTGTTTTTAAACAGATTAATGAGGGACCTTTAGTAGAGTGAATGTATGTATATTGTTCTCCCTGGTTTCTCACACTGGTTTCTTTTTAATAGGGGCTTCCTGGTCCGCAAGGTCCTATTGGACCTCCTGGTGAAAAAGTAAGTTACAGCATTATTCTGGTATTTCACAGTCAGTTCTGTGCAACAACCTTGCTTATGTGCTAAAGGGCTTTGCTATGTTTTACAGAATAGTAGCCTAAGATTAGTGGATCTTCCCGAAATCATCAAGTAAATGAATAACTGATGGAGGCCTGGCTTTCCTCTCATACACACTTTTTCACATACATAACTTCATCCCTTTATTTTGGATTAATTTTCTGTTACTAGCTTCAGAACCCCACCTACAATATTAAACAGTGTGTACTTGTATGTTAATTTCACAGCAAGCTGTGAAAATTATTTTTATTAGTCTCTTTTATATAACAAAGTTTTACCTACTCGAGCCTGACTGTTCTTTTTCAAGGATATATTTTGACATAACTCTGCAGTGTAATTGGCATACTGTAGTGTGACTTGGGTTTTTTGTCCTGATGTATTTGTCTGTACATGTCCTTCTGTTAATTTCAAAAGTGTCACTATTGAGTTTTACGCTAATTTTACTTTTCTCCCCTTTTGCTGAATTCGTGCTCTGTTGATTCTTATATGATTTTGCTCCCATTCGCTGTTTAGTATACACTTTAGAAGAAATTGAAGGAGATTTTAGGAAACAATATGCATGCTTTTTACCTGCCTATGTGCCTAAGAAGTATTACTCTAACCACAATATACACATTCCAGAGGCTTTCACAAAGTTGTACCATGCCTTTCAGCTATGAGCACTGGAGTTCTGTAACCTGTACTCTTTGCCTCTTAATCTTGTTGGTATCTTTCATATGGTGAATCCTTTTATTCCTGAAATTCTAAATAATAGTTAATTTTGTACATTGGAGAATTCTTCCCCACTTTATGTTGTGTGTGTTCATTTTCATAGGGTAATTCCTGAAGCCTGTTCTCAGGCAAGCTCCTCATTAAAAATATGGGTGATTTGTATTTGCTAAAGATTGTAAGAACAGGCCTTGTGCTTATATATTGTATGATAGTATCTTTCTAGGTTTAGTTTTGTTGTATTTATTGTTTACCCCTGGTATCCCTATCAAAGGATTTAGGTATAACTACATTTTATATCCTTAGCTCATAGAGTTAAATGTATTGGATATGGGTGGGTTTTTTTTCCTTTTTTTTGGTAAATTATTACTATTTTTCTTATAGCTACTCTATACCTGGGGTGGGTTCGCCAGTTGTTTTAACAGAGATTAAAATACTAAAAAGAATTAAGGTAGTTTGCTGGTTTAGGACATACCAATCCTCCGCAAGGATGATCCTTCATCATCCTAGCAAATGATAGAATGTTCACTATTGTTCTTAAGATGTGTGTCTTCCTGCATTTAGGGACCTCAAGGCAAGCCTGGACTTCCTGGCCTTCCTGGTTCTGATGGGCCTCCTGTAAGTAACGAAATATTTCATCCCTTGAATGCATAAATACTTTTACCAAGTAATAAATATTTCTGGATGCCTGTGTTGCAAAAAGAAAATGGAGAGCAAAAGCACTGGTAGTCCTAGTTGGCAATAGCATTATAAAATCCATCTGAAACCTCTGTATCATTTGAGCTGTTAAAATTAAGAGAACTACACTTTTGAAGCAGGTGCTAAAAGTGGCTGTGGGCTTTTAAAATGTGGTCCCAGATGATGAAATGCATCTGAAACATCTGCAAGGATGTGTAAATAACCTGACACACAAAGGGCCAGATACTGTTTCAGTGTGGCCCTACTATGTCAGTACGGCAAAGCAAATCATCTGTAAAAACGCTCACCACTTGTTTTCTGAGGAAACATAGAACATACTAGATCTTCCTCTGCTTCCTGACCTAAGGTGCATATTACATGTTTGGGCTTCTTCTTTCATTGTCTACACTGGGACAGACCTAAGCCAAACTTTAGAATCTTGTGATCTCTGAGGAATTCAGCTTAGCTCAGAGGATGCATTCACTCATGTGAACAGAGTGTAACCACCTGAGTAGCATTGTTTACAGTTCAGGCACTAAACTTAAACAGAATCATTGTTCATATGACATGCAGATACACAAGTTTTCTTACATCAAAACCATCATCTTTTTATAGCACCAAGAGCCATTGACAGTCAGTGTGACTTCTCAGACCACATCTCTCCTCCCCATGCCCTTTTCCCTTACAATTTTTCTTTTCAGCTAAATCTGCATTTCGTAAACCTGACTTTGAGCAGGGTTTTGCTAGGATAAGAGAAACTGCAGGGGTTTCACTGCATAGATGCTTGTATTACAAATACGGAATTGTACCCAGGCCTCTCACAATCTCTCCTTTACTTGCCAAAGTACCATTTTCATGGAGAATTGCGTTTTCATGCAATGATAGTCCAGTTGGAAGTCTGTATCTTTAATCATTGGCTTAACATTTAAACTTTCCCCCTTATCCTTTTCTGCATGCTAGGAACAATATTAATTTCCAAACATAAGCATTTTTTTTAAATCTGCATTTTGTTAAACCTTAAAAGCAGGGGAGAAATGCTGTAAGAGATAATCAGGTGTTAGCACCTGATACACATCCCTACTGTGGTGGGTTGACCCCATCAGCAGCTAAACACCCACCCAGTCACCCACTCACTCCTCCCCCAGTAGGATGGGGGAGAGAATCAGAAAATCAAAACCAAGAAAACTCATGGGCTGAGGTAACAACAGCTTAGGTGGAACAAAGCTACACACACAAGCAAAGCAAAATAACGAATACATTCACTACTTCCACTCTGCAGGCAGATGGCTAGCCATTTGCTGGAAAGTTGGGCTTCAGCACACATCAGGGTAATTTGGGAAGGCAAACTCCATAACCATGACTGTCCCCTGCTTCCTTCTCCTTTTCCTGAGCTTTTATTGTGGAGTATGACATCATATGGTATGGAATATCCCTCTGGTCAGTTTGGGACAGCTGTCTCAGCTGTGTCCCCTCCCAGCTTCTTGCCCACCCCCAGCCTACTCACTGAGGGGTTAGAATGGGACAGAGACAACCTCCACGCTGTGCAAACACACAGTTTTAGTCACAAATCCAAACCACAGCACCATATGGGCTGCTATGATGAAAATTAACTCCTTCCTAGCCAGATGCAGTTCACCTCCCCAAAATTATCTCGCTCATGTACAAGTAGGTTTGTTGAGAGGAAGGGCAGGAGAGGCAGGTTAAACTAAGTCCATTCTAATTGACAAGATGTATTTACAACCGTAGAATTACACTCGTGATTGAAGGCAATGAGCAGTGCCTGATTGTAATAAGCTTTGTAACTGCTCCCGTGATATCTATTTTAAGATCAGGTGAAAGCTCAAGAGCATTCTTTCAGGAGATGAGGAAAATTCTTGCTATGCTATTTCGTTTCACTTCTATGTGAGAAAATGTCCTTCTGTTTTAAAGGCGAGACTGTTAAAACTCGTATATTATACTGCAATACATGGAAATCTAAGGGGATACAAATATGATCTTTAATAGCAACGTTTTTAAAGTCATGTAATGTTATAGACGCCTCTGAGACTGGATGAAGATTTAAAGTTTTGTACAGAAGAAAGCATATTCTAGGAGATTAGTATTTAACAACTAACATACACACATTTTAAAAACCAAATAACAAATATTCAGTGTTAGTAAGACAAACTCTTTAAAGGAAAATTAACAATCACTGGTAATCAGGTATCAAATACTTTTTATTTTAATCATTCTTTTAATAAAGAACATATTTTAAAGTGTTTTCCAAGGCCAGAAAATTGAATATAAGCACCAGGAGTTTGTCATATAAGATTAACAGCCACATGAAAGTCATATAATATTTGGCACACTGAAAACATTTTGGGATGTCAATGACACCAAAACATGAATGGTTTTTGTAACTGGCTACACATTATGTGGAACCACATGCTTGGCAAAACTATAGATTTACTATGCTCTTCTAATAAGACTGATGAATGTCAGTAGAAACAGGATTCCTGACTGATTCTCAGAAACAATAATCTTCTATTAAACTTTAGTTTCATTAAATTGCCTTTAAATTTTACAGCAATTTAGTGTAAATTGTGTAAGAAAGAAAAACAATGTATCGGTTAATGTTTTGAGCGCTGCAGTATTAATGTCAGTGATATAGAACAAAGACTAAGACATAAACATATTTTTGTTTTAAAAGCAAGTCACAGTTTAAAACAGACATAGAATGTTAAAACTTGATCAGCCTTCTATTGGCTTCTGCAATAAATTCCATAATTTTTTAAATCATTTTAAGAATCTCTTCATGCTGTAATATTAATCACCTTGCTTGTTTCAAAATCAAATTTGAGAGTGTCTTGCATTAAAAATCTTTTACTGCTGAAACATTAACAAAACATAAGGGGCGATCAGGATATTCCTAAAACATTAACATTAACATAACTGTTGTCCAGCTTTTCCTTTGTTATGTAAATTAAATCAGTATTGAAAGGAAGATCTTTCCTTAAAATTTTATGTGTCTGTGTTCTAGTACAGAAGAAGGGTGATTAGTGACCTGAAATTCAAGTGTTTATATAATTGTGTTTTTATAATAAAATGTCACTATCGAAAAATGAGTATTTTCCAAATCAGATACATTTCTCTTAAATCAGGGTCATCCTGGAAAAGAGGGTCAGTCTGGAGATAAAGGTGCATTGGTGAGTATTAACTTTTCCATTTATTTACATGGCTTTCAAGAAAACCTTTGTCAGTTTTTCAGCTTTATGACACCTTTGTTGCTGCCAGAACTATTTAGGAAGGTAATAGAAAACCCATGACACATTCAAAGCATCTGTGTGTAGACAAACTTATTTATTATATTCTAATATATTCACAACATTATACAGATTCTAAATAATATAGATATTACTCTTTTAAAGTAAAACTGATTGTGGAGTTGACAGAATGGCAATCAATAAAAGTTGCATAAATTTCATATATATAACTTGCAAATAGTTTGAGTTTATAATTCCGTTGTATTGAGTACCCACTAGGGTTCTTCAGAACCTTTTTTTTGAACATTTACAAATGCATGCATACACATTGTATTTTTGAGTTCACCTTCAAGTCAGTGATAGTGAAAAGTAATTTCTTTATTTCTTTATGAAGCACTGGGTCTTGGGGCTCTTTAAAGCATTCTACTTGCTCAATATTGACCCTTATTTATCCAGAATAGCACTGTTTATAGCACCTAAAATCAGTTTCAGTTGCAATACTGATTTCAGTAATAAATAGGATGGATAAATAGGATGAATGAATGAATAGGACATTTCAGAAAGTACAATTCCACTGACAGCAGCATATTACTATTTGTCCAAAATGTTGTTATCTATTAGAGGCTTGTAGATTTTATCCTGATTTCTTAAGAAAATGAATCTTACACAGATCGTTTATGTTTTGAAAGTACAGGTATGTGACCATCTGTCAGTTGTTCCTGATGCCTTTTGAATTTGCTGATCAATTTCAGCCAAATTTGATTGACAATTTTATTTCTGAGAGATGTTAACAGTCTAAAGGCTTTGTGAAAAGGCATAGTTGGAAAGGGGTAAAAGACCCTATCAATGGCCCCATTAGGGAAAGATTTTATTATCTGTCCATCTCAGACATCAGAGAATCAACAAAGTAGCTCAGCCTCGGACACAGATATGTGTGTTTCCAGGCTTCATTGCTTCCACTGTTCACAGAACTCAGTTTCATTAGACAGTGCCAGTGGATTACATAGTATTGAAGTTGAACATCCTTAAAACGCTCAGCAAACAGTAAATAATGACATCCAGACACTGGTCAGCATTGAAAGCCTTTTAGCTCAGGTTTGGAATCTCTTTTTTTTAAGGATGGTGATTTTTATTATTATCATTATTTTGATCTCTACTTTTGACTTCCATCATCATCGTAATTACCATATACATTTTCCCCTGTAAGACACCACTGGTTTCTAATTGGCAGCTTTTTGTTTGTTTGTTTGTTACACTTTCCAATTACCGCTGTTTCAGACAATTTATATTGTGGATGGGTATTTCCCAAATATACAAGTAGAACCAAGTTCATAATCCTATTAATAGTTTTATAGTGACATTGAAGGGTGTTTTGTGATTCCATGACTTTTCTTAGCAGCGGGCAGCCCAGTGTTATTTTGAGGTCTCACACAAGACTGCTGCATTATAGCGAAAGAACAAGGATTAGACTCAGAAGAGAACTGCTTGCTAACCAAGTACTGTACAAATAAAAGTTCTTTACTCCAATATGTTTTAGGGGCCTCCAGGTCCTCAGGGTCCCATTGGCTATCCAGGTCCTCGTGGTGTAAAGGTAAGATTTAATTACTGGATTCCTCCCCTCACCCCTTTTTGAATATATGCATGTGGGTAATTCTTTATATTCTTTAGGGAGCTGATGGTGTCCGTGGTCTCAAGGGATCCAAAGGTGAAAAGGTAAATCTGACTGCATTTCATTCCTTTCTGGTTTTCTGCGTTCCGTATTCCACTGCAACATCTTGTGTCTCCTTCACTGCAGTGTGTTTTCTCTTGCAGCAGTGGGTTTAGTTTTGACTTAGCCTAAGGATATACCAAGCCCAATTCATAAATCAGTGACCTCCATGGTTATTTACACTGGTACAAAGTGAATATAAAACCTTCAGTTATTAGAATAGTTTTGGATCCTCTTCACACTAGTTTAAGTAACTTCTCTCTAAGGTGCTCTTAAGCGGAGAATTAGACATCCCCCCTCTTCAGACATCCCCTCTCTTGTTAATAGATACTATAGTGGATACTGAGAAGCTTGTGCATCAGAAAGATTTGTGGTGATAATAGTATTTTATCTGTTTTAATAGTGTGCTGTAGGCTAGATTTTGTATTTTTTGTGTACATCTTCCAATGGTTTTCTAGGTTCCGGGTATTTTTGTCCCAGATCTTTGGCTTTGCCAAAGTGATGGACAGATGCAGTCAGATGCATATATATGAACATGAAGAAAGATTTTACATCCCTCTGATACCATTAATTCTGTGCATAGACCTCTTACTAGAGCAAACACCAACTACTGTGATCTCTACTGACTTCTGATGGTCTGCAGTAGCTGAAACTACAGCCGGCATTGGTTTAAATTCCCACTTCCCTCAGCACTCGGAATAAGAGTCTGATAACAAATGCCATCAGTCATACCTCCTGACCACACAGGCAAATTCAGCCTGTGTGCTTGCAGCTCTGGTGGCTACTGTGTATATATTTATAGCTATTTTCTAAAGCAGAAGACTCACTCTTGGCAAACAACCTTGATTTCAGCACTAGAGATCTGTCTTTCAGGCTCAGATTCCAGGAGCGGCTGCACATTTTCAAGCTTTTCTAAACCACAGTTTTTCTAGTCTGCATGCTCATTTTAGAGTTGCTCATTAAATCTAAGCTGAAAACGAGTGTGGTTAATACCTGTGGAGACTGGATGGTTCAAAAAAACAGATTTTCTTGTGCCTTATTGAGTGATTAATATCCAGCTAGGACAAAATACAGGACTCACATATAAATAAGCTTAATATATGTGTCTATATGTATGTGCGTATCAATCAATACCGATTAGTGTAATGTCCACAGTATTTCTCTGTTCTTAAAAATTGATCTCACAGTTGCACTAGGACACTGAACTCTACTGAATACCTCAAAAGGTCACACAAAGATATTTCATAGATTGTCCTCACAGTGCTTTAAAGGTCTGTTACACGGGCTTTTTTACTGAAATTATTCAGATGCCATTACATGGGGGAAAGCGCTGTAAGAGACAGAAGTAAATAAACTGATCATTCAGGAAAGCCTCTGTAGATCTGGAGCCATCCCAGGGGTATCAGAGGAGGTCCATCTCTGTACTGACCAGTAAATGTGACTAGAAGCCTTTAGCTATTTTATTTTTTGTTAACAGCAGAAAAGGAAATAGAGCATTCAGCTCTCTCCTCCTACATGGAATAAAATCAACCCCTTGTAGATCTCAATAGCTGGAACCTCACTGTGAAAGCTGAAGACAAGTTTCAGTTCATTTGGCAGCCATTTGGTCAGCAGTTGGCACATGGTCAGTCCTTGCTGATACATTGCAGAGTGTTCTCATGTAATTGTTACTGTTCACGGCCATAACTGAGCAACTTTTACAACTAAAACTTTTTCATGTATTCTGCACTCTACCTTTTTCACCTCTCTAAATTTTAAGAAAGATCACCTTGAAATTTTAATTTATGCAACATAAGATGACCATATAAAGCTTAGCTTCATCATCTAGAAAGTATGGGAAACCTGCTTTTAGAATATTTTTTAGTATATTTTTTTCAATGAGTCCTGATGGCTTACCTCTTTTTTTAGATGAACACCTACTACTGAGAAACTATATTTGCTTGTTTGATTTTTAAAAAAAAAAATTATTGTCTCCTCACCTATTTTGAGCTGTTTACCTCTTGCAAATCTATTTCTTTCACCGTTTCTAGGGTTATTTGTTGCATGCAGCATGACTAATTCTAAACAGAGTCAAAATGGCTTTAGCACTGCAATCTGTCTCAATTGCTGATCAGGGAGAAGATAAAACTTTTCTGGGCCCAGGAAAGCAATATGGAAACTTGAGGAAAGCAATATGGAAACTTCATTTTTTTTTCAGTAACATGGAGCACAGTATCACTCTTTCCTGGCTTTATTGACAGTCCAAGTATTACTCAGATTCTAAGTCAGCAATATTACCTCAGCATAGCAAAAAACTAACAGCATCATAGTAAAACATTTTACTATGTGCTCATTCATCACTAAGACCTTTGCTTCCAGGATATAAATAGGCAGCAGATAAAAATGTAGTCAATAATCTCTTGTCCGGATATTGGAACAGTAGTTGTATAATGATTCTATGATTTTTTTTTAATGATTTCTATGATGAGTTCGATTAAGAAAGAGGGAACCAAAAGCTGATGAGTCATGCTAAAGCAAGTCATGAACAACTCTACTGAACAACGCTGGAGATCTCTGTTTGTATCTGAACTAACTTATACAGATATAAATGAAACTTGTCTGAATACTGCCTGCTTTTACTCCGGCATGGAGACATATTAAAATGCTTGGAGTAAATTCTCTGCCAGAATTGACTAGGCAGTAAATAAGTAATTATCACTAGGAATAACAATAATGTGCACTTATTTTGCCACTGTATATAGAATCAATCTTAATGTCCATTGGTTTCTCTACTTACTTTCAATCACATCAGCCAATGAGAATAGGCAGGGCTGAGTGTTGTCAGATATCAAACTACTATATAGAAATAACTACTTCTTCTTTGCGGTTATGAAAATTAATATATGTCTTTTTGTTTTTTAATAAGACATCATGACCAGTCAATTTTTTCCTTCCTTTCATGATACTATTAAGACTAAAAGAAAAATTAATTAAGGGTTCTGCTATCAAAAAGAATAACACTGAATATTTTTTAGTTAATTGAATGGATGGCCTTATTAAAAAGAGTGATAATAAAAACCAGCTTAAGAGTTAAGAAAGGACTTTACAGGATAATTCATAATAAAACAGAAGAATTATATTGCCTCTATATTTAAACAGATTTTAAACACTTTGAAAAGCTCTTATTAGGAACTTTCAAAGTAAAAAGGAATTTTGTATAGTGCACTGATATACTTTCTATCAAATATTAGATTTTCTGGTCTCTGAAGTTCTCACTTTATCGATGTAAATTATTTTAATCTATAGTGAATGTATTTTCTTATTCTGTCAGCAGAAAAAAAAATTCTTTACTACTAGAAGTCATTACATGCATTTCTGCCTTTGTTAGGGTGAAGACGGTTTTCCAGGATTTAAAGGTGACATGGGCCTTAAAGGTGACCGGGTAAGCATTTATTCATAACCCATATGTTCTTAAAAAGTTTAAGTGATATTACTTTGAAAGGGTCACTGAAATGAACAAATAAATTTAAACCAAAAATATAATAAAAAGTCGTAGCCCAAATTATTTTTATTCTCTGTGCATGCACAGATTTGAGCTAGAGATTTGGTTCTTGTGAATCAACAATGGCACAGTTACAGAGAGGAAGAGAATGTCAGTCTTGGATATCCTTTTCACTAAGCTTCTTCCTAGAGAATCTCCTTTTCCAGATTGCAAGATCTCCAGTATATGCCAGAGGAAAATTAATCTATCTGTCTGGTATAAAGATGTTTCCATTCCAACCTAGCATCTTGCAAATCTCTGCCAAAATGTTGTTTATTTACCCCAATGGGAACTTACTTCCTTTCACAGGAAGTGTTGTGGAGTTTCTAAAAAAAAAACCTCTCACAAGAGGCTCCTGGCCTATATCTCTTGTCTGTGTACATAAATAACTGTGAAGGTGGCATCCACATAAGTACTTAGATACAGACATTATACTTTCTATGGATATTCAGAGTGCCTTCACAGGAATTTAGGGAAAGAAAAATAAGAATATGCAGTTTCCAAATGCAGCTGTCTTCAGGCAAGGTGACTGGGCTCTCACACTTGTGAAAGTGCCTAATTTATATGTATTTGCATTTATATAGTGAACATAAGTAGTGGTATTTTCCTAATTGGAAGTTGGACAGGGCTTTGAGCAAGCTGATACAGTTAAAGGTGTCCCCACGCATTGCAGGGGGGTTGGACTAGATGACCTTTAAAGGTCCCTTCCAATCCAAACCATTCCATGATTATAATTTCTATTTAAATTTACTGAAAACTTTTTTCAAGTAGTTGCATGTAGTCTCTGTAAAATATGCATAAAGGCAATTGGTCCATATTTATAAGGTGGTGTATTTTAGGGAGAAGTTGGTCAGCCGGGTCCACGAGGAGAAGATGGCCCAGAAGGTCCAAAAGGTCGAGCAGGTCCATCTGGGGACCCAGGTGCTGCTGGTCCAGCTGGGGAAAAGGTCAGTAGCCAGTTATCAACGTAGACATGTCATTGCCTCATAACATAGATGGAGCCCATCATCTCCATCACTTAAAAAACAAGTCTCCAGATCTGCAAAATCTTTAGCTACCTAACATTAGTTTTTATGAGACACTACTACAGCAGACCACTGGAGTTCACATCTGAATAAGTTGCAAGGAAGCATTATTTTGTAAGTATACAAAAAGGCATTATAATACTTTATCGGCATGTAAAGCAGCTAAATACTTATCCCAAACTGCATACAGTGGATGCCAGTTAAGGAAAATATGATGCAAAGAAAATGGTTGGGCACAAAGGAGGGTACAGGTGCTGCTGGAGAGTGAATTAATATTCCCAGTCATATTATGACAAATTGTGACATGAAGATTGTTTTAAACAGAAAACGTATCCTGAATAAAAATCCAAAATAGGGTTGGCAAAAGTGAAAGGGGCTGTTAAAAGGGATGACTGAAAAAAGGATAGTGATATGAAATACAAGTGAAAACAAGCGCAAAGATAAGTACAAATCTCTGTAGAATCCTGACCTCAACAAAAAACACTGGAGATTGATATAGAGGAGGAAAGGGCGCTGAGGAATGTGTGTGAGGGTACCATATTTCACTGGGTGAGAGCATCAGAAAAGGAAGATGATTTCAGCAGTGGCATTTTGGATAACCGGGAAAGAATGATAAAATAAAACAAAAAATGATGGTTCAGAAATGTGTATACTGTATTTCACAAAAGTGAGAAGATGCTTATGAAAATATTTCCCTTTAAATTTTTTGGTAACTGTGGCTTTAATGATAGTTCTGTCACTGACACAGTAGGGCAGAGGGTGAATTTTACATTTCTTTCTCACTTTCTCTGTCTTTAAAGTAGGAGTAGTTAGTATTTTCCAGCAACATCCCATCTGACATCATGATTAATTATTCTATCTGCCTTTTCATCTATATACAGTCTTTGAAAGTATACATTGAAACGTTAGTAAGTATGTGGTACTACTAAAAAGGTAACAAGGTTCACAGCTGAGAGTTTTGCCAAGAAGAAAAAAATGTATTCAGCAAACTTGGCAACAAACTCTTTTCATCAAAAGTTGATACATTTTGCGAGTATGTCATTATTAGAAATTCAGAAAGAAGTTAGGGTTATAATTTGAGCCTAATGTCATTCATAAAGTCTTAGAAAAGTATGTATCCAAAACCTCAGTTCACTCACTAGAAAAAAAGTTTTGTTTTCCTGTTTATTTAACTACTGGGAACTATCAACATATAAAAAAAGAAACTCAGAACTATTCTCCTACATGAAGGCAAGCTGAGTTCACACCACAAAGGCAGTTCTAACTAGATCAGCAAAACAGTCTGGTATAATAAGCGTCATATTATCTTCATCTACAGTATATTTGTATTCTCCAGAAAGAACTGTTTCATGGCAATGGTTGTTTTCAGTATCACTGGCCTGATAAAAATGTAAGAATATTAGGAATGTTACAAAAAAATTATATTGTTGTCATGATATCTGCAGAATAATTAATTGACTGAGGACATCTACAAAATAGTTCATCTTACTCACGTCTTTATAACCTAAGTAAATAAACCAAAGTAAACCAAACCAACCCAAACCAAACTTTGTTTTATTGGTGTTAGTTTTTAAATATGGATTTGAGGGTTTTTTTAAATCTACATATTCAAATTACTCAATATAAATATAGGTTCATGTTTTCAAGCATTTCTTCTTCACTATGACATAATTGGGACTCTTACAGTCACACAAGTCCAGAATATGAAGCTTTAAATATCAGAAGATACTTGAAAAAATTATTGGTGTTGATAACACTTTTAGCTGGACTTGGAATTGTAGACCCAAATTTTTCCTTTTTCTACAAATATTTATACCTTTTATTGACCACTGAAATTCAAACATCATCTGTGGATATTCTGTCGATACTTGGCCAGAACGGAGTGGGTCAGAGAAGAATTCTATGTTGGTCCTGTGATATTTAGTGCAAAGACTAGCATAATCTTTGTGAATTCTTAGATCTCCCCACAGTATTAGGGAAGTGCCTGTAAGACCAGTTATGAATGTCCTATTCCCTTTTCATTCCTATGACTTATTTAATGCAAAGGTGCCACTGCCATAGTAATGAAAGTACCAGGGTAGTCTCCTATTCTCTACGTTCAGCTGAAGCCGCGGTAAGAAAATCCTCTTTCCCAAGTAGGTCTAGGGCTGGATTTACCTAGTAAAGAAAATGCCAAGTATGGTGCCAAAAAAATGAGGAACATATCGGAAAAGAGTTTATAATCAAAACATCTGTATCCACACTCAAAACCTATGCAACTGAGTTTGCTTAATCCTAAAATCAGGGACAAACTTTCAGTGAATTTGGCAAGAATTTGATGTACTGTCATGCTGCAAAGCATTTCAATCACCGTAATGCGTGCAGCTTGTTTCAGTGTGGCACATAACTGGCCATATTATAATTATTTTCATAAATCAAAGAATTCTTTATTAATAATTTCTCGGCCAGACACATGCACTTACATCAGTATGATAATGCATGACATCTTTATTCATGTGCTGCATTTTTTAAGAATAGACATGATTATTTTGGCAAATTTCCTTTTCCATACAGGTGTCTCCTTCCTCTTTTTCATTATCTAAGGTTACTGCAGAGTACCATATTATATTGCATAATCATATCTTTTCCACTGAGATCTTCTCCAAAATGTGACAGCCTGGAACATGGACTGTGTTTAGAATAGGCAAATAGGCAGATTCTTCCCCATCTTTCGGAGTTCCCATCTTTCAGAGACTGAAACTACTTTCCCTTGCTTTTGAAAGTGGCAAACCATCACTTATCCTCTAGAGGTCTGAAGAGACCAACTCAAGGGGGTAGGGTACTGTATTTCATTTCTAGGAATGGTTAATGTCAGTGTTGATCAGACTGCTCATCCTGTTGTCCTTTCTGATGAGGTGGTAATGTTTGTTGACAAATCTATTGTCAGCAAATAGTCAGTGGGGTATGATTTATCACAGTCTCAAACCGTTTAGAACTATTCAAGAAAAAAGTTGATTCTTCAAATGCCTATTCCTGAAAATTCTGTGGAGAACAAAGCAGACATCACACAGAATAACCTAAAAAGGATTTCTTCTCACTTAAACCTATTAACACCCTGATTTCTTAGGGAATAGTAATAGTTTAGTGATCTCAGCCCCACATCACTACACAGCACTTCATGGCAAAAAAAAAGAAGACACTGATGTATTGGCTTTGATAAACTCATTCATTGGAGTGTGATTTGTATTTCGGTTTATGGAACTAAGTCCACTGGTGATTAATAGTTAAAGTGAGAAATTTATTGAATTGATTAGTATATATTTTGTGAAGTATCATCACTCTAAGTTGTGGAAAAAATATTTTCTGTAGAAGTTTGCTGAACCACTAAGGAGGATAAAACGAAATTTAACACTGCCTTCTTATTGTAGGGTAAGCTTGGTGTACCTGGATTGCCGGGATATCCAGGAAGACAAGGTCCAAAGGTAAGCTGTAAATGAACCATATATCTTGTGCTTTGACATTATTCACAATGGCAGTTACTTTATTGGTGTGTTTGGGAAGCAGGGTGTGGCCATCAAAGCAAAGGCCATTTTTCACATTTTCTTTCTTGACAATCATCTTCTGAAGTAAAATCTTTAAAAACATTGGATCGCTAAGGCAGGCTTTTCAAGGAGTACCACCTTTCCTCTTAACTCTACTGCCTTCAAACCTTTGCCATCCTCTCATGAGTTGTGTTTTTGTGCGAGCATCAGACTGGCATGCGATAAACAATTTGAAAAAGAAGGAACTGCTGATATGCTTGAAAGAGAACGAACACTGTATTCACCACTAAATGAAGGCTGATAGTGATGGGAATTTTCCATGTGGTACACGGATTCCATTTGTGTCGTTACTGCTTCTTCCATAGAATAAGCAATATTTCTCTGAAACGTATAATTTACAATTTTCATTACGTTTTCCTTTTGCTTCCATTAAGACAAAACCCAACCCTTAGTTGATTTATGTGCCTAGATCTATCCTTCAGCTATCTTTTATGTTTTGATTGCAATAGAAGACCATATAGGTGGCTTCTGGTTTAAGTGAAGGCTTATATTTTTAAAACATTTTAATGAAACATATTTTTAAAAAGATCATCCTAACACAGCTTTAGGAAGTGGCCATGCTAAATTAATTGCAAACCCTCTTTTCTGACATTAGCAAGAAAGAAAACCAATGAAATGAAAACATAATTCTACAGACATTTCCCAGTGTAGAGGAGGCCATTAGGGAGACATTGTATGTCCAGACTGTCTCAGATGACTCATCTAGGGAAATATCACAAGTAAAAGCATCCCTTGCCCCTTCTACACAACTGAACAATCAACCTGCAGTAAAATCCTCAACTTTGCTCTATTTTAGGATCTATTTTTATATTCGAATTTATTTTCCTTTTGGAAGAAATACAACTTCCTGGCTGGCTAAGCAAAGTGTTTTTCTGACACTGGCCTATACTTTGGCCCTTTTCTGTCAAGTGAATGAACTATCTGTATAATGCTTATTCATTGAACACTCTGCGTTAGTGAAAAATATCAAAACCATCTATGGAAAGTATTCATGAAAACTATTCACCTTGAGAGACACGGGGTTTTGCTTCTGTTTCTTAACTCAAATGCCTGAGATTTCAGTCTCTCTTATTCTTCTCCTTTAGAACTGCCTTTTGAAAAGTCTAAGGTCAAAGAGGTTTTACATTATTCAGTTCTAAGAACAAAAATGAGGTAACACTTCAAATAAAAGTTGATTGATTCTTTTTTCAGCAAAGACTTGATCAAGAATTTCATTACATTAAATTTTTATCACATTAAAATTGAAAATAGTTCTCAAGCTGAATTCACTGTTTGCTTTTCTAATTTGTCACTTAAACTTCCAAGGAAGAGTACTGACAGCTACAATACATCAACTCACTAGAGACTTGTTTTGAAACTTATTCGCAGTCCAGTTTGAATTAGCATAAGGGAGAGAGAAAAAAGAAGCAGCAGAAAAACATATTAGCTGTGTAAAGCAAATAAGAAATCTTGTCCCAGTATTGTCAAGAAGGTTCACACTGTTTTTTTTGTTGTCACTTGCTTTTCATTATTTTTCTTCTGAGAATTGTTCTTAAGAGTACTGCCATTATCTGGTAATTTTCGCTATATTCTTTTCTTCTGTCCAGTCCCTCTTGATTAACACAATTGCAAAAAGTGCTGTATATAGAAGATATTTACAACCAAGTCATGTCTGTTAATGCCCGATCATTAGAATTTGTTTTTACCTCTGCCCTTTTAATTATAAAGAACATGCTTGGGCTTCGCAGAGTAGAATTTTCATTATTTTATTCACATTTTAAGTTATAACTGGTGAAGAATTAAAAACAAAGAAAGGAAGGAAGGAAAATATCTTACTTTTCTCTCACCAGTGAATATCAGTCAGGTTTCCATTAGAAGCAGTGTCAGTGAAGTACTGCCCCTGAGTCCTTAATGGATAATTGGAATGACTGTGTTAAACAAGATTCATTAAAAGGAAAACATAAGTAAGAAAAGGAGAAAAAAAGGAAAAATTACTTATTGATGTTTCAAAGAAGAGCACCAAGAAATTCTATTTTAAGTTTTTGTTATATGCATTTTATTTGCCGCTAAAATACTAATAGCGAGCTGCACAGATATAGGTCCATTATGACAGCAGGGAGTCTGGCCAGTAGCTTTAGTGGCTGACCAAACTAAACACTGCTTTTATTTTCATCTTCAGTCACTTAAAAGTATATTTAATCAAGTCTATCACTGCTTTGACCCCAAGTCCCTCATGACAAATTAACACCTTGGTAACAAGTCTGCTGTCCCTCTGGACCTGTATACCAGAAATAAAGAATAGTACTGTTCAGATTAGACTGGGCAGTTAACAGGAGGAAAGGGAGAAAAAAGGAGAAGCAGGAATAATGTCTGGAAGCAGTTTCTATATATAGAATCAAGTCAGATAATCTCCCCATAAATTCTACTTACGAGATGAGCATGTAAGCGCACATACAAATTGCACATATCAGTTACACGAAACTCACCAGTGGTCAGTTTACAGTGAATAAAGCACCTGAAGTAATTTACAGCTCAGTAAAATGAATAGAGGACCACTGTTCACATGTGGCAACACCTTACATTTATTTTGAATAAAGTTATTTTGTAAAAGTATTATTATACTGTGAGGCAACAAGGCCTTGTTTGTTCCTCTTCATTATGATACAGTTATTTCTAGTGGGCTGTTACTGATAATTTCTTTCCTACTGCTAAAAATGGTGCAGATTTAATGACTGCATTATTGTCTAATAAGATGACAAATAATGTCCATTCTATACATTGATTTTTTAATGCATTCTGGACTTGAGGCGTTATGGTAAGTTAATTTACAGCTATTCATCAGAGCTGTCATACTTGCAGTTTTGATGTGTAGAATGTACATGACTTTGGAGATGTGCTTTACATGTAAAGTAAATGTTGGCTGTGCTACTATTTTGCTGTTGATATCTCTGATATTTGCATTTCTTATGTAGGGCTCAACTGGTTTCCCAGGATTTCCAGGTGCCAATGGAGAGAAAGGTGCAAGGGTATGATAATTCATGCTTGCATGACACTTAATTAACTTTAGGAACTCAGTGCTATGGGAAGTCACTGAAACCTAAGGATACAAGCTACTATCTAAAGAACTATAAAAACAGGCTTTTTACACTTAAGATGAATCTCTACGGTTATGTAAAACAGGACATACTGAGACACTAGTTCTCATTCTTTAAGGTATTAATCTAAATTTACAGGAACACACTTTCTCACTGTGTATGCTGCCACAATTATATATTTGAAAAAGAGAAAAGAAATGACCTTTGATGAAGCATTTTTTTTTTGACAGTATGGCTGAGTGAGCTGGGAAAGACTATTTTCATGTATCCCATGAATTATCCTGCTACCATATAATTTGCCCTCAAGGAGATTCAACTTGTATTTCATAAGTATTCTGATTTGCCACAAGCTTCTTTATAGGTTGAGCTTTGAAAATGCAAAATATACCTGACAAGATGAAGAACAGGTACTATTACATATATTAAAAATAGACACAAAATGACAGCTTTTTCTCCTTTGTTTACTTGAAGCAGGTGAGGGAATATCTATTATGCATATTCTTCAAACTGTAAAAATGAAATACAGGTTAGAAAGAAGGTCACTGTGATGTTGTGTCTAAAGCTCAGTTGAACATAGCAGAACATACTGTTAGAAAGATAAGAGGATGAGTCAGAATTCCTAGATGATAGCAACTTAAAGTCAAACTGAAGTAATGTATGTCATTGTTCTTAAGAATCCATTTTAATTTGCAGCACAAAACCAAGCAGAAATTCATTATTTTAAGATGAAATATATGAAATCCAATTGCATTTGTATTGCTTATGTATGGTTTAAATTGTTCTTGCATTATTTTAGCTAAGATAAAGATATATTGTTATGGACAGACACAAACAATAAAACAATGTTCAGTTCATCCTTGCTGGGAAAAATGAGACGTGACTGCTAATCAAGATATCAAATTAAAAAAAATAAGCAAAATGATAACATCAAAGAGCAGACTTAAAATTATGAAAATTTAATTATATTGATCCGTTATCAGGGCTTCATAAAGCTTTCAATTCAGCTAGGGTACTAACCACATACTTAATACCCTCAAACTGCACGCGTACTTAAGTATTATGGTCTTCATCAATGAGACAATAACTGCTGGTTTTGTAATGTGAATCAGGTATTATTAATCTTGCCTAAAGGGATTTCATTATGGTTTATGCTACCATGCACACTGGTACTAGGAAAGACAGTCATTTTCCCTGAGAAGTTCACAAGCTGTGTAGCACTTTAAGGACAACACATAATTTTTATTTTGATAAGTGAAATAAAATCAATATTAGAACCCCCCCCCCAAGAAAACCCCCAAGAAAACAGGTGTGTGCATTTAATTGGTTTCCAATAAAAGCAAGCTTTATGCTAAAACATCTGCTGATTTTCTGTTTCTGTTGCATTTACCTCTGAGATTAGAAAGTACCAGTCATCAGGTTCCTTCTTCTACTTGAAGAATACTGTATAGAATTTTAAGCCTCTCTGCATTAGAATGCACATCAATACTAATGCCGAGCCTAAGGAAAGAAATCTGTTGAGTATGATTAGGAGATATATTGAAGCAAAAAATTAAGTGCTAGTATTCTGGCAAGTTCTGTATCTCTGTGCAAGTGTGCAGAATCCTGGTGGGTATTACAGTCCCTATTTCTGTTATTAAAAAAAACAAGAGAGGCTTGTCCTTTTCTCTTTTAACCTGTGGAGCTGTCCATGGGAACCTGGGAACTTTGTCTTCAAGGCTGTTATTACATTGGAAATGATGGCAAGTCCTTTAGACTACTGCGGAGGGACTCTGCATGTTGTGTGCCATCTTCACTACCATTTTGAAGTAGTTTAAAATGTTCTAATGCCTATGACAGAATCTGACTCTGAGGCAAATTTAGTGTGTTTAGCTATAAGTCCCAGTGAACTCAGAAAGGTAATCAATTTTATCAAGGCACATGACTCTGTAAATTGAAATGCAAAGTAGATACTTAAAGATAAAATAACATTTAAACCTAAGGGACTTGCACTCTGTCCCCACTTTAGTAACAAAAACCAACTTTATCTCACAAATACAGTATTTGCTAAGATGATTTCTGTGAACTTTTCTCTACAGGGATTACATGGCAAACCAGGCCCCAGAGGACAGCGAGGACCAACAGTATGTACTTTTGCTTTGCAGTTTGGAGGCTTTTCTATATTAATTGCCTCCACTATACTGTGAAGAATTATTTTGGTTTGATTATATTATCCAATAATTTTCCTCAAGTGCACCTGTGTTAAATTGACAGGGTCCAAGAGGCTCAAGAGGTCCCAGAGGTCCCACTGGCAAGCCAGGTCCAAAGGTAATTGTTAAACACACTGTGTAGATTGGCTACGGGCTGTTTCTTATAAATAAAATAAATGTCTAATCTTTGAACATATTGTCTTTCCTTTCTAGGGTACTGCAGGCAATGATGGTCCTCCTGGCCCACCAGGTGAAAGGGTATGTGAAAGCTATGTTGTTTTTCCCACTATGTAGGAGTGTGATTTGAGTGCGGGTTTTATTTTCAGTTCTCCCTCTCATGTCTTTGCCCTTCTTTGACCAGAGTAACCAGAACTAACAAAACCTCAATTCCAGTGATGCTTTGCACAGAGTTATGAATGGTGTAACTGAAGTTTGCTGAAAGCTTCTTTTATCTGCAGCTCAGTTTTGTACAAATAGGACACAGAGAATACATACACACTTTGTATTATATCCATGCACTTTGTATATATCCATGCAAATTACAGTTGTACTTACCAGCCTATACTCTTAAGAATGTACCATTTACTGCAGCATACTGCTTGTTTATGGGATTTACAAATCACTCAAACCATCTCCAGAAGCTTCTATGTTGAAGCATCTGATATTTTTGTTCTGATCAGCTAAGAAATCCCTTCAACCTACTTTCTGGATGCTTGAGAAATCCTATTGTGCTTGCTAAAATAAAATTTTCTGCTTGCTATTACATTACCAATCAATACACAAATCCAATATGCAGTCAGCCCATTACACAGCAGTATATAGAAAAACAATATTAATAAATCAGATTTGTAATAGCAGCACTGGAAAACCAACTCAGATAGTTTAAGTGGACATGCTCTCTGCCAAAGTATTTTTGCAAAGCTTAAGATCAAACTTTTCTTTTCTAGTCATAATTCATTAAACTGCTAACCTTTTTCATGTAGAGAATCTATAAATCTTTTCCCAGTACCCATGCCCAAGTCCCAGTGATCTCCAGAAGTCTTACTGCTCAGGAGAGAGTTCCTTGTGCATTTTCCCCTGCTCCATAATGTCGCTTTGTTACACTATTTCCGTGTTGAATACATACACACTTGGTGTAACAATACTGGCAGAACAACAGAAAACTGTTTTTGCTAGAATGACTAAGCAAACTGGAAAAGGAGAAAGGCCATAGGATCAGACCACATGGTTTGATTGAGTTGATTACTGGAGGTAAGGACATCCATAAAACTATAACAAGAGCATGGCATGAGTGTGTTCTAGAAATCTCAAATTTTCAGTTTGTATGTAAAAGCAATTAAGGTTAATTTTGTTTAATTTATTCTTAGCAGTTGCAAGTAGAGTTTTAATAAACATCTGTCTGCTATACAAATGTAAAGGAATGCACGTGCCTGCATATCTAATTTTTCTGCTTAAGAAAAGGATTCCTTTCCTTTTGACTGAAAGCCATTAAAGCATATACAAAAAAAAAAAAAAACAATACCAAGTACACTGGAACCAGAAGTTTTAGTTTACTAAAAACCTTTCATACTCATCGTTTTAGGTCTTTCATTCCTGAAGCAGAATATTAATTAACTGTCCAAGAGACTGGTTAGTGGAGTGGGACAGTGGTTCTTGCAGTAAGGAAGAGAAGTAGGACAGAACAGAAGGAAAGTGGAGGACTGAAGAACTAGATGGTAGCCAGTGGTTATAGAAGGCAACAGTCCAAGGGAGGCTGCAGTAGGAAGTGAAAGTACCAATATATCAAGCAAAAGACAATGTACCAAATGGAAGGGGGACAGCAGGAATAAGTGGAAAGTTTGGGTGAAACAGGAATGGTGTGGCAAGTAAGAGAGAGACACAGGGGCCGGAAGCTGGGATTCAAGAGAGGAATGAGTTAACTAGGATGTTGAATGTGGAGAACTAGGCATAGCCTGAGAAAGGGAGGAGGAACATCAGAGGCAGACTACCATCAGGTGAATAGCAGAGCCTCATGAAGAAGGAGTTTGCTGACAGCTCCAAGAGGTTATGAGTAAGAGAAGCTGTGGGGTGACTGAAAACGATGAGCAGATCAATCCAAGATGAAGGTAACCCCAGAGAGAAATTCATTACAGCAAAGAGATGAAGAATCGCAGAGCACCACATCTCATATCACTAGAGTAATATGTGTGAGGTGTCTATTTGTTTCCCAATAGGGGTGAATTTCAGCCAAAAAATAGAACTGTCATTTCTACTCCGCTGAGACTATTTCAGGTACCAGACATGTAAACATTAAATAATCTGTCCTGTGTAACTGCTTTTAAAATGAAATATAATGACAAAAAAGAAAATGTAATTTTGATAACATGCTGTTAGCATTCTAGTGCTTTTTCTCACATAATCCATTAATCCAGTGCCCTGAAATCTGTGAATAAAAAAAAAAATGGAAATCTTCTTTCCTTAAAAAGCCTCAAGATGTGAGGATCAAAGTACAGTGGGAATTCATGAGAAAGAAGGTGCAACTAACAGTAAAACTTTGAGTTCATAGAACCATAGAATAGTTAGAGTTGAAAGGCACCTTAAAGATCATTTAGTTCCAACCCCCCTGCCATGGGCAGGGACACCTTCCACTAGACCAAATTACTCAAAGTCCCATCCAACCTGGCCTTGAACACTTCCAGGGATGGGGCATCCACCAGTTCCCTGGACTTGTTCCAGTGTCTCACCACCCTGAGAATAAAGAATTTCATCCTAATTTCTAATCTAAATCTACCCTCTTTCAGTTTAAAACTGTCACCCTTCATCCTATTGCTACACTCCCTGATAAAGTGTCCCTCCCCATCTTTCCTGTAGGTTCCCTTTAAGTACTAGAAGGCTGCTATAAGGTCTGCCTGGAGCCTTCTCTTCTGCAGGCTGAACAACCCGAACTCTCTCAGCCTCTCTTCATAGGAGAGGAGCTCCAGCCCCCTGGAGTTGTGCTCTTATAACCCGATTCCTGAGAGGGACCAATTGCTTTCATATCTTTGTACAGTAGCTGAGTCAATTTTAATAGTTTTCCTCTATAAAACTGCTCAATTTTTTTTTAAACTTTATGCTTTATGTTATACCCAGAAGCAAATGAGGAAAGGTTATTTGTTTACAAGAGAGAGCAGAATGAAAAAAAAAAAACAAAACAAACAAACAAACAAAAAATGAAAACCACCAAACCCTCATATAGAACATATTTGAGTGTTATGGAGGTTTCAGGAACAGCCTTACACCTGTTTTGGAAGAGAAAATAAAAATGATGGATAGTGCAGGAGGATCACAAAGATTTCTTGCTTTACCTAGCACTTCTTAGTGGACTCAGATTTAGTATTACAGTATAATCAAGGTCTACCCTTGACTGTTTCACATAAGGGCAAATTCTCCCAGGCTGGGCACAAGGGATCCTCTCCCACAGCTATGTTCGCACACTGCTTTGCGTACTGCAGGAGGCAGCCATGCTCTGGAAGCAAGCCTGGGCCCTAACGAATGAGGCTTATGGAACTCACAGTGCTTTATCAGAGGAGCAAAAAGGTAGCATAATTTGGGAGATGTGGCCTTCTGCTTCAAGTCTTTTGCATCAAACCTCAACATTTCTCACATAAGACAGCCAGTGTCTTAGCAAAAGCAGACATCATATACCAAGTTGAATAAGATAAAGTTTGTGACTTTATGACTAGGGTACATGGCTCTGCTGCGGGACCATGTAGAATAAATAAGGTTTTCCAGGTTGCTACTCTTTAACTTAGCACACTAAAAACTAAACAGGAAAAATTATTTTGATAAGCTGACATAGTCCCTTTCAGCATATTGGCAATAAATTTTAAAAGCTGGCCTCCGTTTTGTCTGGTGACAACTTTAGAAAGAGTCACGTAAGCTAGTACCTTGTGTAAATATCTATGTGTATAGGTGTATGTGGACATCCATATATGTACACGCGTATATGTATATACTTATACATATGCATACACAATGCACTAATTCACATGATCATCTTTAATTACATTTTTAAAACTATGCTGCATGAAAATTTTCTCTCTCCATATATATGTGTATATACAGACCTATATAAATAAGATGTTCATGCATCATGGGTTTTTTTCAGCTATCTCAACTACTTTTCATAATAGCAAGAATGTTGTATTCAGGCCCTGGTGACTCTGGAAGGCTTATTCTATTTGCAAGTTTGTACTATTGTACTGATTTGAAGCATTGTCAGAGCATAAGAACTGCCAAAGAAGAATGGTGGACTCAAAGTTAAAAAGACCACCAGACTATTACTTAATTTCAATGTTTTATGCAACACAGAAAACACTGGTTTTTACTCACAGTTGATTCCCACTTTATTATGCACAGTTTCAGGGGTCAGACACAGTCATACTTTATATAAGTAGTTTTTCTTTTCTCTAACTACATTCCTACATCGGCAATATCGCTCTCAGGAAATCCCCTCCAATGTCTATGCATGCCAATTGTTGCTGCCAATATTTATGACAGTGGAGATGAGGCTTTATACATATATCCAGACATTATGTACAGAGTTCATATATTTTATAATTGAAGCAAACTTTTCAATGCAGTTTTATGGCAGCTAGAGTAAAACTTTACGTGTTTGGTTGCTTTTATGCTAGGGACCACAAGGACCTCAGGGACCTGTTGGATTCCCTGGACCAAAAGGACCTCCAGTAAGTATCTTTTTGGTTTAGTGTCTGCACCAACAGGGATGTTATTTTTCTTACAATGTTTCTGAAGTTAGTATTTGAAGATTTATTTAGGGGACGGTTTATGTATAGGTTACAAATACACTTACTGAGTTTTAAGGCTAAGACAAGAACTCACATATTCAAAATGATCATTGGTGCGGCTTATATGACATTCAGCATAATATACTAAACTGCAAATTTTCTTGTATGTTGATGCCGATATCTAGATGACAGACTGAGTTTTGGCAAAATATTACTTTGCTGGTGTATATTTTCTTTTAACAATTGATTCATTGAGGAAAAAATGAAGGAGACATTCATTAGTAGCAGAAATGTATAGAAGTAATAGCAAATTTGAGTTGCAGCCTGATCTAGTTATACTGCTCTTCTAGTGGGTTTCTGTTCATGTGGAGTAAGTACAAAAGCATCAAACCACCTATGAATTTTTTTACCCATGCATTTTTTATTGTTTCCAGTGCCAAAACCTGAAATTTCGTCAAATACTCCTGTAATGCTTAGTTTTATGTTAACTGAGTCATTAAGCAAGGAAAAATGGAAGGGAAGTATTGGGAGTTTCCATGATTTCTGAATTTACAGAAACCCATTTTGAACATGCATGCATTTGACAATCTAACAGTCACTCTCCAAGCAATTGCTAACACACATCAGGGACTACACAAGAAAAACGTATTATTAAAATCATAGCTAGCTGATACAGAAGCAGTTAAGCTGTACTGAAGACTAGTCTAGAAAAAAACAAAGAGATAAGAGATTCTTACAGCTAATTGCATACTTTTTTCCAGAATTCAGGGCAGCTAAGTAATGCTTTGATTTATGTATTTTACAATTTCAGGGGCCACCTGGAAAAGACGGCTTGCCTGGGCACCCAGGACAGCGGGGTGAGACTGTAAGTACATGTACTCTACTGTGTTAGTGTTGTAAACCTCCAAAGGACATGATTGTGTTATCAAAAATAAAGAAACAGAGACAACAGAGAAAAGGGGAAGAGCCTGGGACTAAGAGGTTATATAACTCTAGTTTTCTTATGGTTGATGATAGGTTGGGCATGAGAAAGCTTTATTTTGTTTCCATGCTACAAGAGTGAGGTTATTCTGCACTATGCCTGGTTAGTAACATCACAATGAGCTTAAATAGTCAATAGAAGTAAAGGAAATTAATGCTCAGATCTCCATTTTAATAAAGATTTGTCAGGCAATTACTATAGTATTCTTTTCTCACTGAGTGCCATGTAACATAAATAATAACAAAAAGTCTTATTAAAGGTAAGCAGCTAGGAAACTCAAAAGACAACACCTTTGGAAAGTAGGATAAGGAATATTTCAACCTGTGAAAAAAATCTTAAATTTTGAAACTGTACCTTATGTAATTCCCCTAAGAATCACAATGAGTAAATTCTGGCAGCAAAATGAAAAAATTAACATGCAACAGGTTTAATGGAATTATTTAAAAAAACTTTCTACTTGTGTAGTGCCAAACCCTGACTCATATCCCACTGAAAAAAAAAAAAAAGAAAATTCTTACTCGGATTTTTCAGAGCTAGAGAAAGCTGTAAATGAATTTAGAGGGAAATTTTCTCAGCATGTAGAATGTGGTTTGGTTTCCAACTTCACTGGAAATCTGTTAGTGACTGCTGAGTCATTTCCACTGCTGGAAGGGTGAGCACAGAGCTTGGAGTAACACATCATTCTGAAAAACAGTAGTTTCTTCTGCGAGTACTGTGACGTTATAATGCTCTGCAATGATAGCGGCTTTTTTGTGTGTGAGAGAAACATTATTGACTACATCTTTGTTGCTGAAAAGACTAGTCTTGTGTACCGTAAGAATGAATTTAAATCATTGTTTAGAATGCAGGATGCTCAAAATTGTTCTGATAAGAAAAAGCACAGCTACTATTTTCCCTTTAATCTTATTTACTTGAACATGAGCCAGTAATGTGCCATTACGGCAAAGAATGCTAATAGGATCCTGGGCTACAGCAGGGTGATCATTCTCTTCTGTTCAGCCCTGCTGAGGCCAGGAGTATTGTGTCCAGTTCTGGGCTCCTCAGTACAAGAGAGAGTGAGCTACTGCAGAGAGGTTAGCACAGGGCCACTAAGATGATTAAGGGACTGGAGCATCTCTCCAAATCTCTCCAATGACTAAAGACTGATAGAGCTGGGACTGTTTAGCCTAGAGAAGAGAAGGCCCGGTTCAAATCTTATCAAAGTGTATAAATACCTGAAGGGAGGATGTAAAGAAGACAGGGGCAGGCTCCTTTCAGTGCTGCCCAGTGACAGGACAAGAGGCAATGGGCATAAACTGAAACAAAGGAGATTCCATCTGAACATCAGGAAACACTTTTCCGCTGTGAGGGTGACTGAGCACTGAAACAGATAACCCAGAGAGGTTGCAGAGTCTCCATCCTTGAAGATATTCAGACATATTCCTGGGCAACCAGCTCTCAGTGTCTCTAGAAGTCCATTCCAACCCCAACCATTCTATGATTCCACAATTTCTGGATTTCGCTCATAACTAGAAATGAAAGATGCAAAGTACAATGAAACCATGGACTCTACTACCGTGTGATATTTGGACCAGGTTCCTCTGGGTTTAATCAATAGTATGGTTCTCTAATTTTATATCTCCTTTGGGTTTAGTAAGCTTAGATTGATATAAAACTTGAGTAACTTAGGAGCAAATGCAGCTTTTCATTAGCATTGTTTTCTGCCCTGTGTATATATGTGTATTGGGCCAGAATTATTTTAAAAATATTTTTCCCCCATGGGTTCTCATGTATATGTTTTTGTAGAAGAACAGATTTTTTAAAAAACAAAAAGTAGACTTGTTGACTTTTTTTTAATGACCATTTCCATTTCAGATTTTTAAAAAATGTATAAATCAGAAAACTTTCATTACACTCACTGGTAAATCAGGCTCTTAAGAATTCTGTTTCTTATTTAAGCGTATATCTCATTAAAGTTCAGTGGTGCATGTGGGCATTACAGCAATTAGGGAGTAAGGCTAAGAGACATAATCAAGCTTAAAAAATTAAAGAGCCAGATTCCCAGATTGCACTCTGCAACTTGCTTATGGAATAATAAGCATATGTTGATAGCAACTGCGGAAGTTTTAGTGGAGAAAAGGCTACAGCCTCTTCCCCCAGTAAGCCATATGCACTTTGAAGAACTGCCATTGTTTGTTGTAATTTTAGGCATAGGAACAGTAATATCATGATAAATAATTTGAAATATAAGTGTAGGAATAAACTAGATAATGAAAATCAATATTAAGCTAATTTGTCCTTAGAAGTTATTATAAATTTCAGTGATACCAGTCTCAGATTGGCAGGAGGCATCAACTGCAGAGATTATTAGATTGTCTGGTGTTATGCAAGAATTTAGTGTTTCATGCCTGTGAAAGGATAAAAGAGAAATATACCAGCTGTTTCATCTATTCGAATTAATCAAGGAGCTGCTTCTTGCTACAAAAACCTCAGTTTTATTAAATTGCCTTTCACAGAAAATAATAAAAAAAAGGAGGCTAATTAGGCACTTACAAACACACGCATGACACATTAGTGTAAATTTTTTAATACTGAATATTTTAGATGAACTCATGGGATGTTCAGGTTATCTTGAGTATTTGCTGCTGAAATCTCCTTTGATTATTACTTCTTTTACAAATTTGAATCTGTAGGAATGGATAAGCTGGTGACGTAAGAGAGAAAGCAGAGTAGTAAAACCATCGTTAGCATCAAGAATCATTGAATATACTGCAAAGTATCAATGCATTCTGCAAACCTGGGAATAGCAGATCTTAAGTTACCTTCAGGAAATGAGTGATTTCCAACATTCCTTTGTCTTTCCTTACAGTAGGCTTCAGAAGAAGCCTTGACTGTGTAAAGGAAGGGACACATGAATGATTCCATCCGTAGCAGTTCTGATTTTCAGTCATTAGAGCAAAGGGGGACTTTTGTATTTGTTTTTAATCATCTGGATCATTTCAGAAGTCTGAGAGAGTGCCTAAACAGTTATGGGCCAAACTGAAGCATGATAATGTCTGGCTGGCAGCAACAAAAGAATCAGATTGAGGAAGGTAAAAAAGCTCAAACCGGATCTGATGGAATGGGGCAACTGTCAGTGAGACTGTGCCCAGAGGAATGCTGAGCAGGGCCCAGCATTTATAAGAAATACAAGCCAGATGAGACCTTTGTTTTTATATAGGTGAGCAGAGTAGGAGGCAGGTATAGGCTGTTAGACAGGGGATACTGCGTGAAATCCTAGATGTGATACAGCAGTGAATGCACTCTCCTAACTTTATGCAGCAACACACTTCCAATATTTGAAAGAAATAATTTAGTACATTTCAAAGATACATTAAACAGTGCTACTATAAAGTGAGATTGTCATTCAGCTTATTGACTAATTTTGGATGGAAGTCTGGGGCTATGTTCTGGTTTGAGGTAAAACAGAACAAGTTTTCTTTTCAGTAATTTTACTTTTCAGTTAAGCCTCTTCTAACTCTCTGAAATTAATGGCATATTCTTCAGAAAGTGTCTGCTACCAGAGTGATGAGGCTCGATGTTTATAGTTAATACCAAGGAATGGTGTGCAGAGAGGCTTTTGCTTATACTTACTGCTATAACACCCAAGGACAGCTAACTGTTGTGTGCCATGTTGGAGGGGAGGAAGCAGAAGAGCGTAGAGGGGTCACACCTGCGTGGAGGAATAGACAGGACAGGTTACCCAAAACTGACCAAGAAGGTATTCCATCCCATCTGCATCATGTTCAGTATAAAGCTGAGGGATCAAAGGGGTCTGCCTCTTTTCTTCAATGGCTGGCATCATCAGAGTAGGACTCTGTTCATTTGCCTTTGATCCCAATCTGTGCATTCCTGAATCCTGTTCCTGAGGTCAGTTTCCATCCATCGCTGAGTCTAGCCTGGGACTTTCCCAGTGCCTGCTGATGACATGCTTGTCATCCTGGGAGCTCAATATTGGTTTAGTATTTATTGAATATATTTAATTATTTTCTTTTTTGATATTATTATATTTTATTTTTATTACTAATATTTCATTAAATTAGTTTTAGTTTTCTTTTCAACTCATAAGTCTCTCTCTTATTTTCTCTCCCTTCTCTTCTGGGAAGAGAGAGAGAGGTAGGTTAAACAAAGCATCTGTCGTTCATTTATTGGCCAGCCCAGCCCAAACCACAACAGATTAGAAAATGAAAATTCTGTAAAATTTGCCAGTGTTCTGAAAATCTGTAACAAAAAAAAAATCTTTTCTATTCTCTGCTTCCCAGTTTTGTCATCATATCAATTTCTCATAAACTTCATTTGTTTTGTGGCACCCATGCTGCATTTTTTACCATCTCTATATAACCTTCATCTTCCCTGGATCTCTATTTCTTTTCATTTTCTTTCTGTCTAACCTCCCCTTTATCTTTAATGTCCCTCCAACTTAATCCACTGTCTGTGTCTTTTCTTTCTTTAAAGAGCATTCTGTGTCTGGCTTTATGATTTGTAATGTACATATGTAAAAATGTATTTTCTGCTGTCTTTTAGCTGCATCACTTATGCATGCAGACTCCCCTAATCAGGTTCACCTAGAGAGATCTGTAAAATTGACTGGAATTTTTACTGCTGTACCAACTCAGAGAGATTGGAACTGATAGAGATAAGAAAAATCAATCAGTATTTCACTTCCAAGTACACACAGGAAAAAAGAATTTCTCATTTTTATTTCCTGAAGAGAAGGAATGTGTGACATGGAATTTCTCTTTCTTCTCTTCAGCACAGATATGAATTTTGCTCTTCTATATCTTGTCTTCAGTAACATAGTATTCTGTGATTATTTCACAGGGTTTTCAAGGAAAAACCGGTCCTCCTGGTCCTGGTGGTGTTGTTGGCCCTCAGGTAGGTACATCCTTTAATTTCATAGTTAACTTCATAAGACAAATGTTTAATGGTTACATTATGGCTAAGGCAGTTGCTTTTGTTGTATTAAAAGGACCATATTGATGGTTATATTAACTTTTGTAACAAATTATGCATAACAGTTTTGGAAAGGTGTACTTAGTAATCATTAGTGATTCCCCAAAATATGGGGTTGGGGGTTGAATTTGGGTTGACTATTGAAGTTGGGGGTACCTTTCCACTTCCTTTTTTGTGTGTTTTCTTCATGTGATTATGAGGTTGATGGTTTACAGAAGTCAAGAAGGCAGAGTTCTCTACCATGAAATAGTTTAGAAAGAGCTAAAATTTTCTGCTAGTGCATCTGAAGAGAAATCTTTCAACTCTCCTACTTTCCAATTCATATTATTCAGAAAAATAACAGAACAGACAGTTTTCGAAGACAAGCATAGTACATGGATTTCCCTCCCATCCTTTTTGTAACCTCCTTCCATATGTGGGTACGCACTGTGTTTGAAAGCTTCATTGCTTAAGGAGCAAGGTCAGGATTCCACTCTTTGGAAGCTGTACAGACATGTCCGCAAGCAGAATGCAATGCAAGATTTATTTTATAGGACAAAGATATTTTGTAAGTCAGCTTTGCCTGGAGGGAAGGTGAGGAATGCATGCTAACCAATGGTAATATTGTTTTGTAACAGATACTCATAACAGCTGAATATTAAGAATCTGCTCCTCCCCACCACCCCCGAAGACATTAAATACCTTGAGATGACTTAAATTTTACTTTTGTGCCTAGGGTCCTACTGGTGAGACTGGCCCAATTGGTGAAAGAGGTCATCCAGGTCCTCCTGGACCACCAGGTGAACAAGGCCTCCCAGGTGCTGCAGGAAAAGAAGGCGCTAAGGTATGATGTGGCTGTAGGGAAGAAATTGGAAGGGACAGATAAATTGCTGACAGTCTCACATTTCAAATCATGCAGAACATGCGTAATAAAATTAGAATGTACTATTGTACATCTTTTTTTTGTACATTTGTACATCTAAAATCACTATTAGCATGTTTCACCCAGATGGATTTTGAAAATTGGAAGATTCCAGTTTTAGAAGTGTGTCTGCCTCCATTGAAATAATGCAAAATCTCTTGAGCCAATAATTAGTATTTTTGTAATGAAAAATAAAAAAACAGTTTACACATACCACCCATTCACTATGAAAATACATAGTAATGACATGATCAAAACAAGGTGGAAAATTGTACGTTGGCATTTAAAGTAGGATGTGTAGTACTGGCTACAAGGCAGCATTTCACTGACTAGATTTAGCTCTTTGCTTACTTTTTGGCCACCATTGGGGCACAAGAAAAATATTGCTTGTCTAGTAACTATGTAATTCTATTCAATATTCCATTTTAAATAGGCATTGTAAATTTTTAATGAATTTATCTTTAAACATACTTTTATGGCTTGCTGTCTTTTTCACTAATTATATTCTATAACTAATACTGTATTTTGTCAAAGCTTATTATAAATTTAAGCATGTTGATAGACTATTGTAATAAAAATCTTAAAAGAATTAGTGGGTGAATAGATGGGGGCATAATCTTTTTTGTCATTACTATGACTAGGATCTGCTATTAAATTTTAATCACTCATTTAATGAATAACACCAGCATCTTTTTTAATCAATATGTAATATATTTCCAAGGGTGACCCAGGCCCTCAAGGCATTCCTGGGAAAGATGGACCAGCAGGTCTTCGTGGTTTCCCTGGAGAGAGAGGCCTTCCAGGTGCTCAGGTATGATATAAGCACTAGAACAATTGACATGATGTTTCTAAATACAAGAAGCAATGGATTAACTCTTATTTCATGGAACCTTCTACGGTGCTTAAAAATGAATGCTATAGGAGAACAGACATCAAGCATCCAACGTTGTTAAATATCATTGGTTATATAAGCAAAAAGGAATTTTTTTGCCTTTGGATTTTTACATTTTTCCTATTACATGTATCAGAAAAATAACTCTTGAACTTTCCAGTGTAAGAGACAAGGGTTGGTTTTTTTTTTTCATTTTTTAGGGTCCTGCTGGTCTGAAAGGAGGGGAAGGCCCACAAGGCCCACCTGGCCCAGTTGTAAGTAAATATAATAATTTTATGGAAATATAAACAGTGTTAAATAGCAACCTTTTTCTTTCTTTACATGCTGTGATGCTTTCATCAATGCATTCTGTAATACAGTAGACAGAGATGTGTCATTCAAAGTGATCAGTAATTGCTTTCTACTAATTATCCATACTAATAAACTTTCGTTATGTGAAGGTTGTGAACATCTGAAGCCTAATATCAGTAGGTATAAGATTTACTTGTTGCTCAATACTTGTCACTTACGTAAGTTATTGTTGAGATGAAAGAGGTTTTCCATAGTGTGAAATCTATGGATAGTGGATAATGGACTCATGCTGTTTTAGTGGGTGCCCACACACATCAGGCTTATGGGTCTAGATAAGGACAGGGAAATCAATCACCAATTACGTCATGTGCAAAACAGGTTCGACTTGGTGAAATTGATTTAATTTATTACCAATCAAATCAGAGTAGGATAATGAGAAGTAAAACCCAAATCTTAAAACACCTTCCCCCGCCTTCCCTTCTTCCCAGGCTCAACTTCGCTCCTGAATTCTCTACCTCCCCTGCTCCACTGTGGATCTTTATGGGCAGCAGGGGGACAGCCTCCCTCACCGTGGTCTTCACCACGGGCTGCAGGGGAATCTCTGCTCCAGCGCCTGGAGCACCTCCTCTCCACCTCATTCAGACACCTTGGTGTCTGCAGAGTTGTTTCTCTCCTATATACTCACACCTCTCTTCTGACCGCTGTTGTGCAGCAGGTTTTTCCCCCTACTTAAATATGTTATCACAGAGGCACTACCACTGTCACTGATTGACTCAGCTTTAGGCAGCGGTAGGTTCATCTTGGAGCCAGCTGGCATTGGCTCTATCGGACATAGGGGAAGCTTCTGGCATCTTCTCACAGAAGCCACCCCTGCAGCCCCCCTGCTACCAAAACCTTGCCACGCAAACCCAATACAGCAGTGTTCACTTTGTACAACAGCAGTTCACTCATACAGTTGACCCACATAATGTATATAGTACTGTATATCCTAAGCTAGCTTTTAAATATGTGACATCACTACTTTTGTGCCCTTGTTACTGCATCTAATATTTTGACCCATATATCAGCCTATATGTAAGCCTGTTTTGGAAAATATACCATATACCAGCCTACATTTTGGAAAACATATCATATACCAGGCTATATGTAAGCCTATTTTGGAAAATGCAACTTGAAATGTCCCGTTGAAATCCATGGGAAAATAAATTGTGCAAGAATGTAAGAATGGCTTATTAACAATACCATTTTATGAGTATGTCAAGAAATTATGCATTATACAATTACTTCAGAATTTTAGAAGACAAGATGACCAAAAACCATCCATTGCTTTGAAGACTTTATCTTTACTGTACTTGTGTGGACCATGCCTATAGACAGGATC
The DNA here is from genome assembly GCF_965231255.1 of Vanellus vanellus. Taxonomy (NCBI): domain Eukaryota; kingdom Metazoa; phylum Chordata; class Aves; order Charadriiformes; family Charadriidae; genus Vanellus; species Vanellus vanellus. The sequence continues at coordinate 59,798,008 of NC_138910.1, forward strand.
AGTGAAACTCTTACAAATCATGTTTGCTTGGCTAATAAGAGCTATGTAAAATCATGTCATGCAATAATATTCCTTTTGAAAATTTTAAGCTCAACATTGGCATAAGAATGTATTTGCAAACTTTTTGTGTTGTTGTTTTCTTTATGATTATGATAGAGAGAAAAGCAGCGATATGTACTCATTCCTCAAAAACAGTAAATTATTCTCCCTTGAGTAGTGGGACTAGGCTTTTTCTAGATGGTCCTGTGCTCAACAGTTGTTTACATTTAGATTTTTGTTTCATGTTTGGATTTCTATGATTTATACCTCTGCTGCCTCTTTCACTTCAGTTTCTGGTAGTTATTCACTGAAAGGTATTTGAAGTAGGATATGCTTAAAGTTACCTATTCTCTGTTGCCATATTTTATGCAAGGAAGTTCTACGAGGATACAGTGGTATTCAAAACATGGTACAGTTATTCCCAAATGTGAATTGTGTTGATTTTGACAGTCATCTTGTCAATTTATTTCTTTCATTCAGTGCAACTGAAGTAAAAAATAAAAATCAGCACAGCTATTCCTGTTAGATAAAAGAGTCATGGAGGAACTGAAATTCTATGTATTTCAACAATAAATCTTTCTTAGGTCCCTCCAATTCATATTGAAATTAGAATGCATTAAACAGGGAGGGAAAAAAACAACATAGTATAAAGGTTCTTGCTTTTGGATTATTTCTACATTATTAGAAAAGATCTGCTGTAGCACACTATTAGGCTTTACTTCTTGATTTCTTAATACTTGGCACTTGAATTCTTAAAATTAATTATTGAATTCTTAATGCCTTTAAGCTTCTATTCTTTAAATCAAGAACTTGCATTTGTGATTTACAATTCTTCTTAACACTACGCAGTAGGAGTACATTCCCCAAAAGCACCAAAACAAGGTAGCTGGGAATGGAATGGAATGGAATGGAATGGAATGGAATGGAATGGAATGGAATGGAATGGAATGGAATGGAATGGAAGCTAGTAGGGAGAGTCAAAAGGGATATCATCCCACCGCATCTGAAGAAGCTGAACTGTTAGAAGAAAAGATGAATCAAAATCAAGAAAGCATAGACCAGAATAGTTTCTTCGATCTAAAGGTCATGGCTTCATTTTTTGTTAAAGGAGGCCCTAAGGCTGGACTAACCTCTCAAGCAGATAGTTAGTTCAGGTGCAATGAACCAGAATTCTTCTGAGCATGCACAAACCAGACAGCAGAAGCATACCTGACATTTAACACACCCCACTTTCCCAGACAGGACACCCACACAGGAGCTGTGCAACTGCTATCATTGTTTCTCATAAACATGCATCACATAAGGTTGTGAGGTAAAAGCATGTATCTTGTCTAGTGATGGTTATCCACCACATGTATTCTGAAATACATGTGTTTGAATTAAATTCAGATAATCCATGTGTTACTAATTTGTATAGGGTATATGTTTGCATTTTAGTTCAAAATATCAGAGCCTTTTTGAGATTAATGTCTCGATCATCCCCATTTACCATCCTTAGGTTCAAATCATGGACCTCTCCTTTCATGTGAAATTAAACTGGAGGAGAAATTCCAGGCACGCTTCTAATACACACCAGCTAATGGGAGTTCAGTGCCAGACTAGAATTATCATGAAGTATAGTCCAGAAATACGCAGAGTATGGGTGCCAGGAGCACAGTATCAACTGCTTCTTCACTTTATAAATCCATTCCTGTTGGGACCACATTTCCTGTTAAGGTAAACATAGTCACAGAATTAATCACTTAGGGAGCTCAGGAATTTTTGCATATTGTTTTCCCAATCTTTGTGAAATAGATGTAGTGGTAGCAGGAATTGTGGGAAGAGTGGAAAGAGAGTTTGAAGGGTAAACATATTTTTTTAAAAATATACCTTGAGTTCACTGTAGTGCAAGTGGGCCACTTGAGGCACAAGCAGCACCAAGCTGACCTGAGAGTATTCCAGACGTTCTCAGTGGGATTCTTTTACTATTTTATCTCTAATTACTAACTTGTTATCTTTTAAGTGTTTTCAGTGAAAAAAGATGCATAGATGCCCTTAATACTGGGTTTCTGTGCATCTGCAAGGAGCACAATTAAACCACAATACCTTGTTTCACAGTAGCTCATAGCAGACCATGAGCGTCAAATAGTCCTAAAATATTTTCCTGTCTATTTTTAGCCAACAGAGGGTACATACAGAAGTGTAATTATAGTGGAGTCTTCATTTGCCATTTATAATAAGAAGGGAATTCATGCCACTGGACGATTTTCCTCCAATTCCCTGCCAATACCAATTGCTTCTAACTAGCATATATAGTCAATTAGAAGCTTTATTTGGCTAGTGCATACATCTGCAAGCATACCAAACAAATGACTGTGCATGCCAATTACTGTGCTTAGAGGGATTTGGACAAAAGAAAGAGATGCATGAATGCACTCCAGAGCAAGGGTTTTTTCTGTGGTTTTTTTTTTTTTGTTGTTGTGAGTTTTTTGTTTGTTTTGGTTTGGGGTTTTTTAACAGTTTTCTTTTATCTGCCATCTTTGTCTTCTGTTTGTTTTCTTCCCTTCTCATACTGCTGTGTTGAATGCTGAATGCTGATGAGAGAAAGCTCTTTAGAATGTCAATCAGTCATTTTCCATTAGCTCATTTAGGAATAGGATGCCCAAATTGGACTCGGAACAAGCCAGCTGTAGGCTACCAAATTATCAGTACTGAGCTATCTAGAGCGATCTTCCTCTCTGTGATAACATTTTTCAGTCATGGAGATCTTCACTTGTTGAGTATTTTGTTAATCATCGGTAAAAAGTATTGCTGCTACTATGTAATGTATACAATAGCTATAATTACATATCTCACAGAAAGAGAGATAAAAAGGTTACTAATGAGTTTATAGTCCGTATAAGAAAAATACAAGACAAAGCATAACACTTCCATTCTGTAGAAAAGTTTTAAAAACCCCCACAAATTAATAAACAGATTCCAGGATGTGAGTACCACTGCAAGTCCGCAGGTTAACAAGGAGTTTAGTAATAATATATGGGGATTGTTTCATAGTGGGACAGAGTGAAAAAAAAAGGTAATAAACATAGAAAGAGAGAACAGACTTAACAAGCTGCCTAAAATGCTTTTCTGAGTTGTGAATATAATTTAATGTGTTCTGCTTTGATCAGAGGCCATTCTCCCAGAGAAACGTGAGGATCCTTGAAAACAGGAGGTGTACTTCTTGTTCATAACTCGTGAAATTCAAGTATAATAACTAAAAATGATGCAAAGATAAACGTGAAAAGTTGGCTGAGTAAAAAGAGCTACTAGAAATTATGGCTACTGTTAGTGTCTGCTGTCTGATATAGGAAAGATCTATGAGTTATTTGGAATTTTTTCTTGCTCTCTATTCTTGCATCGTACTGATGAGATGACCTAAAATTGTTTAGCTGATGAAAGCTGACAAGATCAGAGACCATGGCAGTATGGCTGCAGGGTAGTGAATTTTTCTTGTTGAATTCACTGAAGTCTTAGGAAGTAAAATAGCAGAAATGGGACTGAAACTTAGGCAGCTACACAGACTTGAGGAGAAAAAAAAAAGAAAAACAACACCTGGAAGGATAAAGTCATCTATGATTCTTGCACAAATACTTTTTCTGAACACTCATGCAAAATTAGATCTTACTGAGATAACTTGCAAAAATATTTGGAGTAACCATTCAGCATTCTCTTCTGCCATAGTTACCTGGAGGGAAAAGCATCTTATTATAGAATTAGTACCAGTTATACTAACAGAGTCAGGCCAGGAAAAGTATGCCATGAATAAAAGCAAAAAATTGGGCCCTTATAGGTGAAAGCATCTTAAAATTCCAATATTCCAAGAGCCAGCAAATTTGATCTTGCTTAAACATGGAAAAAAAAATGGCTATTCAGAGGCCCAGGCTACAACACCTATTACTTATCCATTCCATGATGTATTATGCCACTTCCAGTATATCAGTTGGAAAAATGAAATTATCAATAACTTTAAAGTGTTATCTTATAGGTGTCAAGCTGAAAAGCTGGGGAAATGTTACTATACAGCAAACAAACCTTGAACAGTGCTCTGTTGATGCAAAAATTGTAAGTTATTTAAAAGTCAGAAAACAAAGATGCTGTAAAAGTGTGAAAATATAGACATTTAGAGGTAGAGGACAGCTGTCTTTCCTTCTCAATTTCCAGTGACTCCACAAATTTCAAGGTTAACTGTGTTGCTCTTAGTGAAATAGTTTTTCCCATTAGACTTGTAAGCACAAGCCTAGCTTGTATATAATGGAACAGAATACTCCGTTGTCCTTGTGCCCATGCTGCCCTATCTACAGGACACAGGAAGGATGTACAGTATCTTGAATCCTCAGGAAGTACCAGGACTGGCAAAGCTGAACTTCCTGTCAGAGTTCTCAGCCAGGGATAGTGCAGAAAGCACAGAGAAGCTCCAACATTCTTCACGCTCTGCCTGTACCCAGGAGAGCATCACGATTCTGTCTCCCTGCACGTGCTGAGTCTTGTGGAGAGACAGGAAAAGGCAGGTTCGATGGCAGTTAACCTCTGTATCAAGACACAGGAAGCTTTTTCCCTGTGCTATCATGAATCTGTTTCACTATACAGAAGAATACTTGGTCAGAATTTGCCTGTGTGATCAAGGAGATATTAGGAATTCAAGTGTAAATGTCTTTTACTCCCTGTCATTTTCTTGCTGTGATGTGCCTCCAAACAAGTGTCCATTTCTTTGCTTAAATATTACAGAGAACTTTGCATACAGATCACTGTTTGGAAATTAATCCAGCTTGCAAAAAAGATTTAAAATCAGTACTCCACATTATGGCTTTTGACTACATGATAAACAAATACAGATAGACCAACATTTAACATTTTGATTCTGAAATTCCATTTATTTGAGTAGAAGTTATAATCTATACTATTATCTGTTCCCTGGTATCCTTTTAGGAAGGGGTTTTAGTACCAGAACACCTTGTTTCCTTTCCTTTTTCCCCTTCAGCACTATTTAAAAGTATACGCCATCTGTATTCTTAGAAAGTGCAATAAATAAGATGGGAAAAAATTAGTCCACCCTAGGTGCTTTGTTTTTAGAGCACTGCAGATTTTTACATACCCAGTCATTCTCTACATTTTATCTAGTTAGCTCAATCCAGCAGAAACCATAAAGGCACAGGTCAAATTATAAAAGGTTATGGAGCTCAGTTTTGTGGCAGATTGACATATTTAAAAGAAAGGTTGGCTTTTTATGGAACAGCCGTAAGCCCTATACTGCTTCAAAAGAAAGAACTGACGGAAGGTAGAAATGAAATTTTCACTTATGGATGCTTTTGTAGTTTCAGATAGAAAAAAAAAGACTTATTTAGACAATTAAAGGAATACAGCAATGACAATGATATGCCTGATTTAAAAGTGAGGCTTATAAATATTAGAGTAAAAATTACTCCTCTCTGCTATTGTTCTGTGTATGAATATATTCTGGAATACACAATTCCAGTGTTTTTTCCTCATACAGCACCTGTATTTTCCCTTTAAATTTGCAATATTAGATTTTTAACTTTTTCTGTGCTTATCTAAAGATTCTTGTACATCCAAGCCTCCTCTGTAGGAGACATCAAATTAGTTATTATACTTGACCAAAAATTTGGGCTGTGGTGTGGGTTAGTTCTGTATTTTAATATGGTGAATATTCTTTCATCAAAGCAGTATGTTAGTGTATTTTGGAAACACAGAGGGGAAAAAAGTTCTTGAAAACAGGCTGAAGCTCACTCCTGTTATGATGAACAAATACAGGAAAGGGTATTTATGAAAAAAAAAAAAAAGTTCAAATTAGTATTGAATGCAAACTATAGAGTGTGAACTTCAGGTTAGGTCTTTCAGCCTTTTTCTTTACTGGTACACATGCTGAATGTGTACCCTTCTACCAGCTGGAATGTCCCTGAATAACAGGTATTTTCTCTGTTGACCTGGGTGATGAAAATTACCAACAGTTAACAGGGCTGTATCAGAATTCTCTTATAATTTTTTATTTCTTTCCAGGGTTCACCAGGGGAACGTGGAGCAGCAGGCACTGCTGGCCCAATTGGTCTACCAGGTCGTCCTGGACCTCAGGGTCCTCCAGGCCCCGCAGGGGAGAAGGGTGCTCCTGTACGTAATCACAGTCACATAAACCTATCATAGCACAGACTTTTTGTTCCAGCATGTTATTTTTTCCCACTCTAGTATTTACCTATTAAACATATCCTCATAATACCTTTTGTATTTACCTACTCCTTTTGTATTTACAATTAAGTAAATAGCAAAACATTTATTGTCATACCTTTTAACACCCAAGACGGGTTAAACCCATTATTATCACCGCAGGGAGTGAATATAATAAAAAAGTTTCTCAAATCAGTCTTTAATTAAAACTTTGTACCCATCCACTGTGCATTAGGGTACAAGTTTATTTGTAATCAGCTTCCATTATTACTTAGTATAATTTTCTGATACATTATCTTCCCTTTATAGTTTCCTTTCTGTTGTTTTTGGGTTGGTTTTGGTTTTTTTGTTTGTTTGTTTTTGGTTTTGGTTTTTTTTAATTTGTATTGGTAATGTGATTCCCTGTACTGAAATTTTCATTAGTCTTTTGTGGTAATGTGGATCACTTTCTTTTATTCAAAACCAGGGTGAAAAAGGTCCTCAAGGTCCAGCTGGACGTGATGGAGTACAGGGTCCTGTAGGACTTCCTGGTCCTGCTGGTCCTAGTGGTTCTCCTGGAGAAGATGGTGACAAGGTGAATCATTATAATTGATATTAGTGCATCTGTGAGAAGATCTGTCAGTACAGTTCTCTGGTTGTAGCTTTTCTCACAATAAATATGGTGACAAAGCAACCCTTACCCCTGCCTCCCCAAAACTCCCTCCACCCCCTTGAAAAAAAAGCTAAAAAACCCTTCTGTAATCAGATGTCTGAGGGGCAGATGCCATGGGACATTGGGATTTGTGTTCAAGAACTAGTAGACTAACATTTATCCTGGCAAAGAAACAAGGATGAAAGTGTGGCAAAATAAATCAAAGTATATGATTTCAAAATTGATTTTTGCCTATTATAGAAACTTGGTTTGCTGACTGAGTAAGACAAAATGTTCTCAGTAATGTATAGTGATTTGGAACTGTTCTTGATAGGTTGAGGGTGTCAAAATAATATGTCCACAGCAGAGATTTTCTGTTGACTTCTGAGAATTTAGGACACGGCACCTTTCAGGATCGTCTTGCATGTTTGCTTGAGCCAGCACTGTTTTATTAGTTAGCATAGGGTAAAGGTAAAGATTCTGAGGTTCGTTTTTATGATGCATGAGTGTTATTTATCCCACAGAGAATATTTTCTGATATAATTGTCTTTTATTATTGTATAAGGAAAACTTTTTTTTCTGATATGATTTCCTGGTGATTTGAATAATTTTGAAGTTTTGAAATATTGTACGCTACAGTGAGAAGCAGTTCAGTCAGCTACAGTTAGATGAGTCTGTAAATCAGGGTGCTTTCATTATAAGTTCATATTGAAGGTGACATGAGGAACAGAGTTTCCTTTATTTAGAGCTCAGTTGCACTATACTTCAAAGCCAGGTCTTGCTGCCCTTTGCAGTACAGCAATCAATATCTGGATTAATATGACATAGTATTGATCGATGCAGAATTGCCCCCTTTAGGCCTTCACACTTGAAGCAGCAGGATAAAACACAGAATAATCATATCAAAGGGAACATTTAAAGCTACTGTGATATTGACTTCAGCTAAGTGTGAAGGAGACCATTTTAAACAAGAAGTTTAACTTTTAACTTTCAATTACAGGGTGAAATTGGTGAACCGGGTCAGAAAGGTAGTAAAGGCGACAAGGGAGAAAACGTGAGTAGCAAAATCCTTTGTCCATTACAGTCTTCATAAATAAAAAGTATTCATGCATGAAGTATGCAGGTAGCCTTGCTGCATCAATGAACAGAAACAAAGACATACTTCAAAAATCTTTCTTCAAAATAATGTCGAGTTTTAACACAACACTAGAGGTTTCTACGTACAGACCCATGCATATATATATAGTATTTCTCATATTTCTTAAGATTACAGAATCATTAAAAGATAGACTCGGTAAACTACATTACTAAGCACCCGTCCTATATCATTTTAATTCATCCATTCTACACTTGAACTGGGAGAGACCAAGAATATACGTACATTCTCTAATTTATTAAGTTAACTTCACTGACTGGATTGTGTGAACATACCCAGCTTTAAATTCTTAGCCATAATGATGAAGAATATGAAGACTCAGTAGAGAAATCTACTAATACAGTTTTAAAATTTTTAAAGAATATCTAATTCTTGGAGAGCACGCTTAACTGAATGCAACATTTCAGAACAGCAAAGACCTCCAATGAAATGGCTTATACGAGCTTTCAAATATTATCACTAGGCCTGTTAGTGAATCAGGCTTCTACTATGTAATCTGAAATGGTTTTGTCATCAAAGTTGTTTCTAAAGTTCATAACTAAGCGTATTTACTGTCTTGAAAACACTGTGTACTTATGATTAAAAACTTATAGAGCATCATAAAAGTAGACTGCTTCTAAAAATTGCACCAAATTTATGGTTTACACATAATCAGATGATGTTTTATAGGAGGGTACATACAAATTCAAGCAAATAACAGTTTTATGATAATTTCATAGAAAAAAATGCGGAGACAAAATGTGGAAAAAATGACAAGGATTTTTTTGTTTTGTTTTAAGGATAAGCTTGTCCTTTTCAGTTATTTATGTGAGAAAGATTTCCGCAGTTTCCAGTGCAGAAAACGCATACTTTTCACAATCCTATTTTAACAGATCAAATCACAAGTGCCATGTTATAATTAACTATTTGTAATGCCCCGTTAACACAAGGAATATGGATGAGAGAGCACTTCTATTATAAACCCCAGTTTTCCAAGAAACATACATGTAAACAAGTTGTAAACAAATTCTGCGTCAGACTAAAATTACTTCTGCATAATCTGAGCTGAATGCTTTGGTTGAGTTGGTAAAATTAATTTATCAAATTAAAACATTTTTAAATGTCAGATTTAAAACTATGGACTTGTTTCCAGTTAACTGAAAATCAGTCTTAATCTATTTGCTGTTGTGGCTGTAAACCAGCTGTGGGATACACAGAGATATGCACAGCTCCTCATTGTCCACCTAAAGAGGTTCGTTACAGTACAGGCCCTGTGTACACAGAAAAATCTGGCATTTAAAGGAAAGGGCGGAGGTAGCAGATGAAGCAGGTCACGGTCCAGTTCCACTTCGGGCTTTGCGTGTGATCACATGCATATCCTTCTGTTTTTCCTTTTGACATCCCTCTTCATCAGAGATGCTTCCACATCAGAGAAATTCAGAAAAAAACACATGCTACACTTTTCTATTTCAGAGCATTTTAGCGTAGCTAGTTATGCTGAGCATTAGACTGTGACCACAGATCCCATAGTGAGTACTAATGTAGTTGGGCATGTTCCAGCAGACCTGCTTTACAAATCAAGTGTCTGCAGCGTAACCATTTGAGAATGGACCCTATACTCTCAGTCTCAAGGTTTAAGGCATTTGGGAATCTCCTTGAAACACAGGATTCAGTGTCCATGCCTGCTTAGTTGAAGTGAATGTTACCCTATTTGAAGTAATGTGTATGGAATCCTCTTCGCCCTCAGTTGCAGTCATTCAACCCTGACAATTTCAGAATGTGTTTATTTCAAATCTGCTTTCCTTTAAACGCGCTGACAGATATATATTGGGGCAGGGAGGAAGGGCCTTGTTGGTCATCTCTAAAAGATTCTGAAGTGGAAGTAAGTACCTAGTTCTGAAATCAGCGGACATAAAGAATATATATTCACAATACCTAAACGCCCAGAAAAGCCCTGATGGGCATTTAGAGCCTAATCATAGCAAGGACCCTGAGCAAAGAAGAATTTATCCCTCTTTCCTGTTTAAGAAGAGCTGGAAACATCTTCAATTTCCAGTTGAAACTACCAAGGATTTACGTTTGGGGTTTTAACTATACTGTGCCTAACAAAAAATACTATGTTGCCATATCCTAGCTAGGGACAGCACAATTCTATTGCTGATGTACATCCTCTCTTGAGCTTCAAAACCTCCACTGCTACCACAGCTGCCTTTATTAACTGAAGATTCTCTCCTGATGATTCTGATCAATCTCTCTCCACTTGCCCTCCAGAGCAATGGAAAAAAGAGTCTGTCCACATGTCCAAATATCTTCTCATTTATCAACAATTTTCCAGCAATACTTTGTATCAAAATGAGTATTTAAGTGAGATTAAAAATATGTAGGTCTCATTCTGGAGCCTATAAAAGGAAGGAGCAGGCAGAAGCATCCTGCAGAGTGTAGAAGCAACCTGTTCCATTCCAATATCATTATTGTTTTTTAATTCATGCATGCTAATTCCCTTTCTCATGGTAACCCAGTCAACAGGAGCATTCCTAGGAGTCCTCTCATTTAGATATGTCACCATAGAGGCTAAAAAGCTTTGCTTCACCTATTGCCATCAGGTATGTGATGAAAAGATTATAAAAGAGAAGAAATGCATAGCTTGACACTTCAAACTCCCTAGAAAACAAGATACTCTAAAATATACATAGAATCCAAAGAAAGAAATGGACTATGAGACTTAAGTAGTCCCTTTTCCTAATCTCCTTATAAAGGGTACAATAATCTAATTTTAGCCCTAGGAAGGTCTTTAAATCCAACCATTATTCTGCACTAAATTAGAATTCCCAGCCTAGAAACTGCAGACAACTTCATTCCCATGTGAAATAGCAGACCAGCTGTTGCCAGGTGTAAGGTTTTATGCTTTCTTAGCTTCACTTTTTATCAGTCTAATCTCTCTAGCACATAATTTTAACTCCATCATAAACTACTATCTTCCATTCCTATACTCTCAGTTAGATAGCTTCATTGCATCACATCTGCATAACTGACTTCTAAATTATGCACAATATAACTTAGAAGGTGATTATTCTGTAAGGAGACTGAAAAAAATAAGAATTTCCTCTCAGAGACATATTTTTTGGCATTCTGTTGAAGAGAGACTTAATACCAAAGAGAATGTGACTCCCAGTGCTCAACAAGAACTTTTTCACATCTCCTGGAGGTCAAAATAAGCTTTGTTCTGTTGCAAAAACCATTTGCAATTTCATAAAAACTAATCCAAATAATAAACATTCCATTTAAAGACAGATTGTTAGATGATGCTTTAAAGGTTGACTTTCTGCACAAATCTCATTGAAAGGTCTGATATTTTTAATGGTGAAAAAAAAAAGTTTTTAATTTTGATTCATGTTTGCATGGGAATCTATTTTAAATATTCTGAAACATTACAAATGCACTTGCAATAAATGCCAGTATTAGGTCTATTATAGGTGTGCAAATCTGAGTCTTTGAGAGATAACCAAATGATTGTTTGTACCAAATGGAAGAGACTTGTGAATAATGCTACATCTGCTATGGAGAAATGTAGAAATGCTTAATAAACCTTGATCGTGCAGATAGGGTTGTCTCTATGTTTGCTTTTAATCTCATTCCAGATGCCATAATCACTAACTTTTCCTTTTGGATATTTGTTTGTTGCAGGGTCCTCCGGGTCCACCAGGTCTCCAGGGTCCTGTTGGTGCCCCTGGTATAGCTGTAAGTAGCTTATTCAGCTCAAACCCCAGTCTTGCCATAATTCACCTGGTACTTAGAAATTCTTTGAACCACGTGCTCCTTACTTATATTTGAATATATTTCAAATCACTATTAACAGTTCTATCATTGTCCCCTTACATGCAGTTGTTCATTGTAAGCAAGCCTGCTCAGGTGTTACTTTATTTCAGATATACAGCAGGGCAATAATTTGAAGGAATTACTAAAAATGAAATAGTATAAATAGCGAGTGGGGCCCATTCTTTCAGTGAACTTGTTTGATGGTTTGTATGACAGGCAGTAGTAAAATCAGCTCGGTACTAGATGCATTTAAAAGAGTATCTCTTTTTAAAATCCACCTGAGACAAGGTGGATTGATTTTTATTTTTATTTTTATTTAGAAAGCTTTGAATTCTTCTTCCATGAAGATTGGTAGAACTATATGCTACGCATATTTGCTAGTATGTAGGCATTCAACAGCTAGAATGTTTATGCAGACATCACAGAATGACAGAATAATCAGGGCTGGAAGGGACCTCTGGAGATCATCTAGTCCAACCCCCCTGCCAGAGCAGGGTCACCTACAACAGGTTGCACAGGACAGCGTCCAGGCGGGTTTTGAACGTCTCCAGAGTGGGAGACTCCACAACCTCTCTGGGCAGCCTGTTCCAGTGCTCCACTACCCTCAAAGTGAAGAAGTTCCTCCTCATGTTAAGATGGAACTTCCTATGTTCAAGCTTGTGCCCATTGAAAGAGAAGAGGTATTCAAGGAAAATTTTTGTGGGATATGCAGTATTATTTGACCAACATTAAATGAGGGTGTATGCTCGTATTCTATTTGTATAACAGATTTCATTCAATCAAGGTGGCATACATGCATTTATAAAGACATTAGGAGCGGTTCTGAGCCCTCTTGTAGTTGTTTTCCAGTGATTTCAGTGGAGCTTTTTCTCTTATTATCAGACCTGTGATATTTTTGCTTTTCGCTCTTTCCAAATAGGGAGGTGACGGGGAGCCAGGCCCAAGAGGTCAGCAAGGGATGTTTGGGCAAAAAGGTGATGAAGGTCCTCGAGGCTTTCCTGGCCCTCCAGGCCCTATTGGCTTACAGGTAAATTCCTTTATTATTATGGTTTAACAAGAGCACTTCTTTTTACTGAAGCTACACATTTTAAAGAAAATTTTCAACCTGGAGGAGTATTTGACACGTTCTAGTCATTTACTGTATTTTCACAAGAGGTTTTGGCAACTGTCGTGGTTTAGGAGAGCAAAATAGTTTGTTTCTCAGTGATACCATCACAGACACTACTTGTATTCTGAAAGATCAGCAAAAGTCCACAGTGGTTATACACTGCTGCCATCATTGGCAGGTTCCTGTAGTTTCATGTTTCTTCCTCTTAAAATTGTTATTTTATGAGTCAAAAAAAACCCAAAGCAAGCATACAGTAAAATGTAGGCTTCTCACTGCAGAATCCAGAGAATTGTAGTTTAAAAATCCTACTTTTTCAAAAATTTAACTTGCTTAAATATAGCAAAACAGAGAACAAGACATTTAGGACCTTTCATTCATTACCATGCTTTAAGCTGTAATATGAATCATATATATTCTCTTTTAAAAAATGGAAAATTATAGCAAGTGTTTGAATATATTAAACAGTATGCCTCTTTCTATCCACCGTGCGTGAACTGACTCTTTCACTAAGCCAATCCTTAACCTGTAACTATCATTTTTTAAATTCTATTACATAATGCAGTTCACAAAAGTTACAATGACGCTTATAAAATATTGCAGACCTCCATGGAAGAGGAAACGTTCATTACTGCACCAACACATATGTCTTGTGTAGATTTATATTGCCTTTGAAATTGAAAATGTCTTTATTTTCAGAAATAATAACTCAGAGAAAAATAATTCCTAAATTTTATTATGAATTGTAACGTTTTTTACTATTTATTAATATTTTACTCTTTTTTACTAGAGAGTGAAATGAAATTATCCTTGTTATTTTTCTCAGATCTAGGATACTGTTTCAATTGATGTTTTTCAATAAAGTCCACCTTCACATTTTAAACTTAATGAGCACTAAGCTACATAAATATAAAAATCAATTAGGTTGAGACGCAAATGCAATATTTCAAATGAGGATTTTTATTTATCTCATTAAGATTTTAATTTGAATATGTTGGTCCATGGACCGAGATCCCATATGTGCTACTGGTATTGCAGTACCATTGAGAAATCAGGAGTTTCTTTTATTCAGTAATGCAATTCTCATGGTAATTATGAACTGTTAGGGAGTAACAACTTTCTCTGTCTTATATATATTATTCCATGGTAGCTGTATCATACTTACTACAGTTAAATTCTACTGGTATTACTTACATTGGACCTTAAGTATGAAGTATTTTTGTTCATAAAAGTGATCATTGGTAATTTTGAATATTTATTACCTTAATTGTGAATTTACTTGCTATTTAATTTTGATAGTATTTTTAAAAATAAGGAAGTTTCTAGCAAAAGGAGTGGAAAGTAAAGAAAATCTGAAAAACTCTACGGGCCTATCTAGATTATCTTACAGTCAATTTGTGGCAATTTTACTTACATTTTGAAATACTAAATGACAAACACCTCAAGTACTTCTTGCCAAAAGGAACTGAAAGGACTCCCAAAATAACATGTCCAATAATGCATTACAAATGCAACACATTTGCTGTAATCTAAAAAAATGCTTTTCTTTTTTTTTGTTTTATTGCAAATAGGTTTTGTTTTCTTGTTCGTGTCCCCCCCCCCCAAGTTTCCAAGTTTCCCATATAGATCTGATTTATATTGTTTCGTATTGATTTATAACTCGGCATTTTGGGTACCCTACTAATAGTTTTCTTTACTCTTCCATGTGCTTTAGGGTCTGCCTGGCCCACCAGGTGAAAAGGGTGAAAATGGTGATGTGGGCCCAATGGTAAGACTTCTTCCCCATTAGTCATTCTGGGGACCATAAATATCACCCGGGTATTATTGCCTTTTCTGTAGCTCACCATTTGATAAGCTGCTCCTGAATTTGGTGCCTGAGTATGAAACATTTTGTGTAACATAAACTGTTTCTGGGCTTTACTTTGCTTTCCAACATCCAACATAAGAGACATTTCGATGTGGTGTTGGGGGATATGGTGTAGGGGAGAACTTTGTAGAGTAGGGTAGATGGTTGGACTCGAGGATCCCAAGGGTCTCTTCCAACCTAGACAATTCTATGATTCTATGATTCTATCTATCTCTTCATCTTTAATATCAAGATTTATGTAACTTAAAAATGAAGAGTAGGTGGCAGAGCAGATGCTATGTATGTCTAAGACAGGACAGTGGCAAGCGGGATCAGGGAAGAAAGAGAAAAAGGAGAGACCACTGCACCAGAGAGTTTGGAGCAGTTTTTCTGAAATTCAAGGCATTGTACCTTAGCTTCAGGTAACTGCGGGCAGGAAGATGGTAAACACTACTTGGCTATATTTACTCTGTTTCTCTGGGTGATCTTGAGACTACATTTTCCAACTGTTTATACTGTTGACAGAATGCCTTCTGGGCCTGTCCTGACTGAAATACAAGCTATATGGTATACGTTTGCCTCTAACTCCATATGCCAAACCTGAATGCTTTATGATCGCCCATCTGTAGGCACCACGGTGCAGTACTCTCACATGGCTGTTACCAGACAGATAAGCTACTCCAGGGTCTTTGTGCAGGGTAAGAGGTACGTAGTTAACCTGCAGGGAAAATACAATGCAGGAAACCAATCCTCAGGAGTCCTAATCATCAGATCATTTCCAGCTCAGGTACTGTGTAACATAGCCTGGATCCTCTGTCACCTTATGAACTCATGCAATGGGCAGCAATCTGGCCCTGCTGTTTCTGTAGCACTGCAAAGATGAAAAGTCCTCTAGAGACTGAGTATATTATTTTTCATTGGCCAAAAAAGCCCCAATGGTTTTATTCTTCATGACTGTAACTATATAAAATTGTCTCTTTGATACAGGGTCCACCTGGCCCTCCAGGTCCAAGAGGTCCCCAGGGTCCTAATGGAGCTGATGTAAGAAATAACCTTTCTTTTTTTTCCTCTCCATAATTCAGTAATAAGCACTATATTTGAGATAACTATATTTGGGATAATTAACATCTTTTATCATTGTAGGGTCCTCAAGGTCCTCCAGGTTCAATTGGCTCTGTTGGAGGTGTTGGTGAAAAGGTAAGCAAGTGTTGATAATATCCTAGAAAGAGAAAACATTGGGATATATGTTTTGATTCTTCTTCAGAGCTATACAGATATATTACAGTTCCCAAATATCCTTCATTGACCTAGTAATTGTTCATAGTGACCAAGTTATACTCCTAATGGCTGACTTACCATGTTTGGTCTTTTTATTTCACATTTTACATCAGAAAAATACTGTCAGAGGAAAAGAGGAAAGAGCTTTGGAGCAGAAGAGGTTGCTTTCATGTGAAGGATTAAACTAAGGTTATAGTGATTTCCTCAAATACATGGTTTGATGCCTACAGTAGCATTATTGGCGTCAAGTGTTTTTAATTTTATACCAGTGTGGCTTAGAATATCATATAGCCCTCTTATCAGAACATTAAGAATATAAGCTATTATCTAATGTATCAGTGGTAAACACATCTGTGAGGTGAAGCAGACCTGAAGCATCAATATATATCCGTTCCTCATACAGAGAGATACAGTTCCAATAAAGTCAAATGTTTGAAGATCAGTTGTGTTAGTTGAAAACCTGACTTAAGACTGATGCTTCATGACATTCATTCATCAAAATTACTTTCATTGCTAGTTTCAGTTCTCTATTCAGAAAATTTCCTACCAGTATATGGGGTGGTTTTTTTTTTTAATTTCATATCTTACCCAAAGAACATGTCAGGCATCTTCCTTTTTCTTAAAGGAAAAATACTGTATGCCATAGACATAATGGCTTTTTTTGTGTGATTTATTTGAATCACCTTCATCAACTATTATAAAATACTGAGCAAACACAAAATTCAAAAGACAGTCTCTTGAAATTCCTATTTATGTTTATTTTAACAAGTTAGATGATCTCATCCATATCCTGCATGTTAAGCCTAAAAGCATTTTGCTATACTGTTACAGATTTAATATGATTTTTTTCTTTAACTTTGGATTTGGAAAGAAGATTTTGAAGGGAGCATAAGGTGAAGGAAACAGAATAGAAATACATTGCAGGCCTCTGTATAAATAACTTCTTGAGAAACTATGGAGATTGCTCTTTAGTATTTAAATATTTGCTACAGAATATCATATGTATTCAATGAAACACTGATATCAATGAATCCTAGAAGAGACATCCCTAGGAATGTCAGTATTGGTACTTTTTGAGAAAGCTCACAGTATTGATAACTTTTAATAATATGAAGCAAGTTTTCTCTTTTTCTTCCTGTCCCATCAGATAATTAAATGCACGGGTACCTTCTGCTCCCTTTCATTTACACACATATTCTCTTTGACACGGTGTACCAGTATCATACCTTTAGGTACAAATCCATCAGATCTATGAATTTACAAATAATGACTCAAGTACTGGGTCAATCAAAATCACTTATATTTGTCATGACCCTCTTCTTGATTACTGTCCAAAAGCATGTCACTCTGCTTTACGGAGATTTTAGGTATTCTTTCTTTACACAAGATAAGGAAGTTGCCATTGTTTTCCCAGGATCATTTGTATGACTAATAATAATAAAAAAAATTAAAATCTGCAGTTCATCCTACAGTATCTCACAAGCTTCTTGTTCCTCTGTGATAACAAAAGATCTTCCTTATGATGCTCTGCATTATCATCAACATCTACCATAAAATTTGGGGTTTGCGTCTGTTTTTTTCACTAAAAGTTCTTTTCTTTAAATAACCCTTCACTTTTATTAGGGCTACATCAAAAGGAATCACCAACTTCTTATCAGTATGAACAAACTATTCTTTTAATAGAATCCTCAGATGTTTCATGATTTTTTCTACATGTCTGTCAAATAAAGCACTTAGTAGTGCTCTGGGATGTGGTGAAGAGAGTACTAGAATAATGTAATATAATACATGGCTTCATGGAAAAATATCCTACCTTGTCTCTCTTCTTTGTCTTTTGAGATCAAAGGGTACTGAGCCCAAGCAGATGAAAATATTAACTTTATACTGTAGTTTTTTCATGGTAGCATTGTCATGTCTTAAGCTGACAGTGCTTCATTGCATTCCCTGGTTTCTTAGGATGTGGCTCTGAGCATCAACCCACCTCTTGGTAGCGGTGGCATTCTTGTGTCTTCAATCTTTTTTACCCATCATTGCGTAAGACATACAAAACACGATGCCCTCCTGCTTGACTGCATTATTAACAAAGATATTCCCTCTAATATCCCAATTTTGTGACATTGTTCCTCCAGTCTATCTTAAAAGAGAGCTTGGCCTCATGAAGAGCTGCAGGATTTGTTTTTTCTCTCTGAAAAGAGTACCAAAAATGTGTCTGAATGTAAGAGTTGGTATAGAAGGCAAAAAAAAAAAAAAAAGTTATTGGCAAAACAGAGTCTGTATGTCAGTGGAATACAGAAAAAAAAATGGGCACTGTGGGAAGAAAAATTCTTCCTGTGACCACTAGGGTACAGAGAAAAATGTTTATTATGAGAACACTACATCCAGGGTAGTACACATTATATCCACTGCTTCAGAAAAAAGCCCACCTTATATAATATTGTGGCCCATTGAAGTCAGTATGAATTTTGCTATTGGTTTCAATCACCTCTTTAATTTTTACTGTTTCATGATCAAATTATATTCCGGTCATTTTGGAAAAATATTGACTTATATTGAACTCCATATCCTTTGTTTCTCCCTGTGACTCTTCTATGTGATTTAGAATTCCAATTCGTGATAATCAGCCCACCAAATTTAATTCAAGAACATGAAATTCAGACTGTTTATCACTGGTTGTCATTTTTATTTCCTCCTGCTTATTTCCCATATTCTCTGCATTCACACAGAGAAGCTTCCAAGTATATTATTTTGGAAGTTTTATTTCTTCTAATTACTTTCCTCCTCCTTCTCAAGTTTTAGTACCTGCCGATTTATCTCCTAGTTACAACACCTTCCTTCTTAATTTCAGTTCCATTTAATGAGTTCTGCAAGCTTAGAAATCATAAAGAGGTGTTTTGTCAGGAGGAGTTCCCGCAATGGGTGGACGGTTCATGCTTTTAAACAAAACATGCATTTTCTCTTTTCTTTTTCTTCCCACATATTATTTCCCCAATGTTTTTCTTACTATGTCAGCATGCTTTGGCCTCTGCATCCCTTTCAGGAAAGACATATCATACTACAGATAATGCAATGCAGTGCTGATTGTAGAGTGTGGAAGAACATTTTGGTGTCCTCCCTGTCACTGTTGGGGAGTGAAAAGATTTGCTCGCTTTCATATTTGAATACTTAGACAATGAGATATTTTGCCATTAATACTGGGGTTTCAAAGCCCCCTTATCTTCTGGCAAATTATAAACAATTTTTGTCACAGTGCCATGTATTTTTAACTATCTTGTTGTTTCCTCTGCTGTACGCACAAAGGCCTAAATGTTCAAAGACATCTGCAGTACAAATGTGCATGTAGCCTTGCATTATTAATGCCTGTAGCCTCCGCGGAGCGGGCTAGAAGTCTTGAGACTTACACTCAATCAGAACCACTTAAATCCAGCTTCCACCCAGAGATTATTCTCTTTGTTGTGCTTATAATTAAGAAAAAGTGGAAAAACAATGCTTATGTCTAATTTGATATCAAAGGCCTAACACGCAGATACTCTAAATACTCAGTAAATTGCTCATGACTTCAAAACTGGGCCTTAGATGTTTTACAGCATCTAAGAATTTACAACACAGAGAGGAAACAGAACACATAATCCTAACCTCACACTTCTCTTCCACAAAGCCTAATCAAATAAATTTGCCTTTCTAATTTAGGCTAATTTCTGATAACTGCACTGCTATTCTTCCACTCTTTCTCCCTTCCACAGATTGTGTTAACCTGGCAGAATCAATGAGTAATGCAAAATTAATATCTGCAGAACCTAAGCATTCTTTCTGTACCCTCTCAGAGTTTAAATCTGTTTTAGTATATGAAAAAGACTGATGTTAGAAAACCGTGACACTCATCTGGGTTTATACTCCTTCCTATTATATCATTCTAAAATAATTTTTTAAATAGTACACTAATAAGGAGTCCAACACAGTAAACGTGAAATCAGTAGTTTACATGCTTAGTAAGTCATTGATTTATACTGCAGATGGAAGTGAGAGGACAAAATCAATTGAGTATTCTGGCCCTAAGTTTAAAAACGCACCTGATAAGTTTGCACAGACATCTTTTATGTGTACATATAATTTTTCCACACACCTGTGTGCGGACAATTGCTAAGGTACTTAACAAAGACGTGTATATGACAGTTTATGCTACCTGAATATCTGTCCTAACAAATGACTTTTAATAACTTTACATGACTTGCTGACTATGATTTATTCTCATCCTTCTCCATCTCTCCAACATGCTTGTAAACATAAGCTCTCCCAGAAGATATAGTACAGCTTTAGAATTTCTCTCTTGATTAAATTTATGTCTCCATAGAGCTATAATATATAACACAGTCACATATGCACGCCTATGTGAAAAGGGATTGTCTTCTAGAGTCACAATTTTTCAGTTTTTTTCTATTTTGTGTGGATGGCAAAAAGGAGCAAAAGTGTAACTGAATTCTTTTCATAACCGAGTCATTTTGCAAAGCTGTCTCTCATTCTTAGAAAATAAATCACTATGTCCCAGACTTTAACCAAAAGGTGGCAGCCTTCCATCCGCTATTTCTCTGTCTCTGTGCTTTGTATGGACAGTTCCCTGGAACTGGTCATAATAAGGAAAACAAAGGACTTTTAAACTACTGCCCTTAGCCTGATACATATCACTCTGCTTGCTTAATCTGAGGAAGCTTTCAGAGCCATGAAATGACATGACTCTTTGTAGTTTAGAATTTCTGTCTTTGCTTGTTGAAATTCTATCAGAGGAAGGCTTTGCCTAAGAAAGACCACACTAGCTTTTAAAAGATCTGACCTGATAACAAAAGAGGAAAAAAATTCCAGTGGTGGAATAAATCTATTTCCCAAAAGAACATGAGATATTTCCCATGGAGAAGGTGCATCGGATTCTGAATTAATACCATCCTTACGAAAAATGCAAAGAAAGACAAGGGCAAACAGTAACATACAGATTGCATAGCTTTTAGCTATAAATATGCACTCTGTAAATATATATCAGCTACAATTTTCTCTATCAAAGCATTGTTTACCTCCCTTAACAGCTGTCTAAAACAAGTAAAACCTTTCATAATACCTAATATTTGGAATATAAAAGTCGGTGTCAGAAAAAACAAGGACTGCATACGGGAAGAGTCACATCTTTTGATAGAGCAATGATTTAGAAGTATTAATGTGAGATGAAACTTTAACTGGTCTCATCTTTCACAGATGCCCTTTAAGGGGAACATCTTGACATTTTCTAGCCCTTCCAATTTTGCCGTCTTCCATACTGCTGCTTATTGGGGAGTTACTATGCACAGAACTCATACAGGCTGCCTGCATCTGCCAATTTCAAGATGCGTGCTATAGCAGGGACCCTTGAGATCCCAGGAGCAGAGTCCCGCCGTTGTCTCCAAGTATAGGTCAATCTGTCAGAAAAAGCCCAAAATCTCTTGTTGCATAATATAAAACGAAGATGTCTTTGTCAATGGGAAGGGTGAAGAGTGGATTACAAATCAAATGTGAATCATCATAAATTACAATATCATTTGGCAGAAAGGCAGGAAAAGAACTTACTCTCCGAGAAGCTTAGAAGGGGATTATACTGGCACAGGTGCTTGTCAGGCAAGACTTGGCACAGTTAGTGTTCTTATTCACTCAGTCCTGCAATGGGGACACCTGTTGAAGGGGTCTATACTGTGGATGCTGTTAGACATAATATATCTACTAACTTGAATAACGTCAATTTTTTTGCTAATTCCAGGCCTAATTCTCCATTGCTAGATAAATCTCATTTGTTTGATAGTAGGCATGGACAAAAAATACCCACTACTAATGATGCTGCACATTCAGTAAAGCTTGTGCAGAGGATAAGAAAATGAAGATTATGAGTTTTCCTAGAACACATACTTAATGCTTATTGACCTGAAGTACATACTAGTCTTTTTTAAAAAAAAATAATGAATGCTGTATCACAGAAGCAAACGAATATTAAGTACTAAGAGGAATCATTAATTTTTAAGACTGCTGCAAATTTAAGTATGTCTAATAAAACATGACACAGTTTCTAAAGGCAAATTCACCCTTTAAAAGTGCCCTTTCTAAAGGACATTTTAATATTGCTCCTAAAATTGTGGTAATCTATTAATTATCCTATTCTGGAATTCATTTTGGTACTCAGATCTTCTTCCATTCATCTAACGTAATATTTACATTGCGCCAAATTCTGGAGCCAGTGAGGTCATTGTGCTGCCATTAGCTTCTATGAAAAAAAGTTCAGTATCTACACCATAAGATTTGTTTAAAATTAATATTTTATGATTTACACATTGATACTGTCTGCGTGCAAATGACAGATATGCATGTTGTATTAACTGAATTGTCATAGAATGAAGAGGGGCATGCAGGTCATACAGGATATGAAGGTTACACAAATTTATTCCAAATCTGTGTTTCAGTTCAGTAGAGAAGTTTGGGTGAAATGCATTTTCAGCATTGAAGTACTCTTGTTTATAGGCATAATTATTGGCAAGGTTCATTTGGTTTCGAAAAAGAATGGGGGGGAGAGGAGGGGGGAGAATCTCCCCATTAGCAATTATATTGAGAAATCCTTTGGAATAAAAATATACCGTTCTTATCTCAGCACTCCATGACAACCACAAAGCAGATTCAGTTATCCTTTCGCAGATTTGTGTCTGTGATGCTAATAGCTAAATATTCTACTAACAGAGTAGTTTTCTATAAAGGTTTATTTATCAGACCACTGAGCTAGAAAATAATCAGACATAATAAACTTTAAAATTAATAACTGCAAAGACAGTCTTTGAGCCAATACTGCGTATTAGCTCAAAAAGAGACTGAATTAACTTAAAAATTCACTTAATAGTGTATAATCTTTGACTTGCACAGATTTTCTTCATATGGTGTTGTCCTCAAAGCCATCTGCTTTACTAAACAATTTCTATCAGCAGTAAACAAACAGTGTACACCTTTGTGGCCTGTGGTGAAAGTTTTACTAGCTGTTATACTATTATTTTGTCCTTATGTTTTTCTTTATGTAATTTTTTATTCTAACAGTAGCTAGAGCAATAACATCTTCACTTCATTGCCATATATTTCCAATTAGTATTCTCATATTGGTAGAAACTTGCTTCTGGGCAAAATGTATCTTTTAGAGAAAATTACATACACAGTGAATATACTTCTTTGGCTTCTCTGTGACTAGAAAGAAAGATGACAAACAGGAAATTTGCAATATATGTGATAATAAAGGGGAAGATCTTCCAAAGCCCAAAGGGAAGGTTAATCTCCCTGGCTCACTAAAATCTTAGTTTCATATATTCTCTCTAAAATTTCAGATTCCAGTTCTGCAAAACCACATGTAACTCAACCCCCTTTAGGTAGACCAAATAAAAGGCAGTTCCTGTAAACTGTACACATGAGTAAGCATGGTAATAACAGAAGTAAATTCATAGAAATATTCTCCTTAATGACTCATCAATTTATCCTCACACATTTACAGGGTGAACCTGGAGAAGCTGGTAACCCTGGACCTCCTGGAGAATCTGGAACATCTGTGAGTATTTTGGTTTTGTGTTATTATTAACCTTTATTATGGTGAACTAAGGTATCTGGTAGTGCTTACTTCAGAAGGCATTTAATCAGATTACTGGCGCACTTGTATACATTTTCTTTAAATTTTCAGTGAAGAACATATACCTTTAAAATGCAATTTGTTTCCTTATAATTATAGCCACATCTTGTAGTAACAGCTAGAAGACAAAGGTGAAGACTTCCTAAAAGAGTACCTATTTTTTCTTCCAAATGTATTAACTTTGACATGCATGTTTTTCTCTCTGAAGACAGTTCATTGATGCAAACTGGGTGCAGATGTTGGCATTCAGCCTGAGATTCAAGGTTTTTCAGTCTGAGGCTGAGGTCCTAATTTCACATTCACATGCCGGAATCTATTGATGAGTAACATTGCCCAGGTCTTAAAAACAGTTTTGCCATTGTAATCTTTTTTTAGCCATTCAATTTCCAGATGACATTTTTGTGTTCGCATGTTTTCTACAGGGTCCAAAAGGTGAAAGGGGAGAAAAAGGTGAGGCTGGTCCACCTGGAGCAGCTGGACCACCAGGTGCTAAAGGACCTCCAGGTGATGATGGGCCTAAGGGTAACCCAGTAAGTGAGCTTAACAATTTTAATATAAAGCACTGTGAAGCACTGCTGAAATTGTGCTACATATAGAACTATATATAGTTTTTCCGCATTTGAACTAAATTCATTATGTGCTTCATAAAATATTTGTGATGATTGCTACCTGGTTGTCAACGGATGACGCATTCCTTGTGGGTTTTTTTTCCTGATTTATCTAGGGCCCAGTTGGTTTTCCTGGAGATCCTGGTCCTCCTGGCGAACCTGGTCCAGCTGTAAGTATACTTAAAAAACAATTTTAGGACCTATTCTTGGTTTGCACTAAAGTCTATTAACCCTGCCTCCTACTTGTCTGGAGATGAGGCCTTGCCTGTATGATCTGTTGCTTTTCTGTTCGTGTATTTCTTAAGGCTTAAAAAAGCTTTAGAAATCTTTAAAAAGTTTTGAGAACTAGTGTCTTAGGAGAATGCTCTGTAGAAAAATAGTGCTCTTATGTTCGTATATGGAACTAAGTTACTTAATTTAGCTGAATTTTCTGTTTTATTTATTTTACCATGAATTCTGTAGGGTCAAGATGGTGTTGGTGGAGAGAAGGGTGAAGATGGTGATCCTGGTCAACCTGTGAGTTGTTTCTGTCATTTTATTTCAGCTGTGTGTTCTCTCGTATCGTAAGAAAGTATCATTTGCTGAATCAGTGGTTTCTATACATCCATACGCATAAAATATTTTCTAAATGGATTCTTTTTCCGTTATACTGAAAAATATCTATTTATTTCCTTGCAGAGATAGAACTGCCCATATTATAGTCACAATCAGAAGCAAGAACTCAATTTCTTTTAGAAGTAGAAACAAACGATGTGTTAAGGATTTGTGCTGGAACTGCTGAGGAGCACTAAAAATAGAGCAACTCTGAGCATAAGAAAGGAGTGCCACAGCCAAATAATCTTCATTAGCTGACCTGATGAAACGAAGCAAAACCTTGATGTTTCTGCTTTGAGAAAGTTAAGAATTATCTGAGCAATACCTACATTAAGCATCAAAGTTCTTATATCTTATATTCCCATATTAAAACCTCTTTTTTTATTATTATTTTTTTTAATTTATTGCAAGAAGATAGGGTTCCCATTTTGGAAAGTCTCTTTCTAGCTCTGGAAGTTCTGATTATCAGGGAATTATCCTATACAGTACAGTTTGAAAATAAAAAGTGCTAGGACATTGAACATATGGTTGGAAGTAGGTTATAAACTGGGGTTTATCTGCAAACTTCAGGAAATTAGTATCTGTACATCTTACTTAACAGTAAGTACTCTTAGAGTATTGGGTTCCTGAAGACAAGCTTATCAAACTGTTCGGCAACCCTGAAATATTTAAGAGTATCACAGCTTACTAGATGGAATAGCCAAATGGCAATCAGTGCACAAAAGATTTTTCAAGATAAAGCCACCCAAGGGGCAGCTAACTCACAGATCTAAGTGAAAAATTTTAGAAGTTAACAACTTCAGCACCTGAGAAAGCAAAAAACTTCTTAATGGAGTTAGGCAGTAGGCTAAGACCGTATGTTACTTCTGTGCAGCCACTTTCTGGTCTGAAATGTTTTGTCACAAACAGGAAGAGAGAAAAAGAATGATTGCATTGGGTACAGTAGCAAAAGCTGTTAAAAATTTCAAAAGACCACCCTAAGAAAGTATTTGCTGAATAAGCAGCTATATTTCTCTATGTCTATCTATGGTACTTGCTTTCCATCCATTGAAAGAGGTCAACATATTGCAGATATTTGTTGCATTTATATAACAGGATAATAACTTTATCTTTTGTTACCACTGAGCTTATCACTTTCCATTGCAGGGTCCACCAGGTCCTTCAGGTGAAGCTGGCCCACCTGGTCCACCTGGAAAAAGAGTAAGTAATGTCTCGTTTTCTCCTGTACGTTTCTCTCTGTCTGTGACGCTATGTTCTAGAGAATTTCAGCTACTTGTTTTCCATGTTGTGATGGTCATATATGATGTTTGAAGTGTCTTTTAAGTAATGTAATAGGAGAAATGAAAAAATAGAAACAGCAGAGAAAACCCTGTAACATGGGTTACATGGAACATGGGAACAAAAATACATAGGGAAGAATGTAGTCCTTATCTGTAAATGTGCATGTTCTTTTCGCCCAAGTGAATTCAGTGTCTGTTAGGGTAAGAATTCAGTGTCTGCTAAATTAGTCTGCTTATAGGCATGAGGGATTATGAGAGAAATATAAGACTCCTTAGGCATGTGACTGCTGGCAGGGAGCAGGGAAAACATGTCTGCTTGGTGTCTTTAGCCTCTGAAACAAAATAATTTCAATGCAGCTTTTGTGCAAACCTATGTCATCCCCTCTGCATACAAAATTATCAGACATTTCTGTAACTTTTGAAGCCCTTCCATTATTTCTAAAGTCTTTCTAGCTTCACAGGCTTTACAAATGTAGCTAATGAAAACCAGTAAATAATACTATACTTATAGAACTGTAGTAGATGCATCAACCTTTAGGTCTGCTTCAGAGAGCAACTAGATGGAGTTTTTACACTCTAAAAAAAAAAAAAAAAAACCAAGGAAGGGGCTATCATTAGGCTATCATTAAATGTAAGCTGAGAGCTGTTTAACAAAATGTGTTAAATTGCTCTATTTAATAGGCTTGAGTGAACTGACATGCCTAATTAGTTTTATCTGTTTTACACAATAATCTATTTGCTCCACCAACTTGCAAAACATTTTATAATACTGTGATTATGGTAGCATTAGCAACTTTATCACTAGAACTTAAATATGGCTCGACTGAATATTAGCAATTAGTATGTTTGTTCGACATCAAATTAGAACTTCCTACTTTATTATACAGAAAGGCAGCAGCTCATTCCTAGCAGACTGAATATATTGCATCTAATTGTACCTAGACAAAAAACATTTTAGAAACACAAATATTATGTCACCTGTGGTTTGACGCATTTCCAATTTAGGGAAAATGTATGGCCAAATATTGCCAAGTAATCCCATTCCTGAATTCTGAAGAAAACATTTTGTAGAATCAGATTGTGCATTACTTTAGTACCTGAACGTTTCCAGCTTGTAGAGAGCCTGCATTGTATTGATATTATACCAGAGAGAAACAGTGAAGGATTGAAAGCGTCATACTTTGCTGGCAGAATGAACATACAGCTGATAAAAACTAATGAAGAGCATTTTTTATGGTAGAATCAATTCCAACACAAGGCCATAAAAAAGTGTCCTTTCATCCGGATCAAGAAGGACATACCATTTCAGTAGTAATACTGCTGTCTATGGAGGTGCAGCTCTGGTTATACTACTAGAAAGCAACATTCCACCCCATTTTTTGCTTTTCTGTCTCCGAAACGACAAGCTAGTAGAGCTCAGGATTATATTTTTAAATCTAGTCCCGTGAACTCTTCAACTGTACAGTCTCTTTATTTCTGTTAGTCATTTTCATTCCCCTCTTCCTCTGTATTTTGGAACTGACCTAAACGCAGTTTCCCTGCCTGGTCTTATGAAAGTATGTTTATTACCAGATTTCAGAGTTTTCACAGAATCACAGAATTTTTTCAGAGTTGGAAGGGACCTCTAGAGATCATCTAGTCCAACTCCCCTGCTAAAGCAGGATTGCCTAGAGCACGTTACTCAGGACTGCATCCAGGCGGGTCTTGAAAATCTCCAGAGAAGGGGACTCCACAACCTCCCTGGGCAGCCTGTTCCAGTGCTCTGTCACGCTCACCGTAAAGAAGTTTTTCCGTGTATTTGAACGGAACTTCCTATGTTCTAACTTGTGCCCATTACCCCTCGTCCTGTCACTGGGAACCATTGAAAAGAGCCTGGCTCCATCCTCCTTCAACCCACCCTTTAGATACTTGTATGCCATAATAAGGTCTCCCCTCAGCCTTCTCTTCTCCAGGCTAGAGTCCCAGCTCTCTCAGCCTTTCCTCATAAGGGAGATGCTCCAAGCCCTTAATCATCTTAGTTGCCCTTCGCTGGACTCGCTCCAGCAGTTCCCTGTCCCTCTTGAACTGGGAAGCCCAAAACTGGACACAGTATTCCAGTTGTGGCCTCACCAGTGCAGAGTAGAAGGGGAGAATGACCTCCCTCGACCGACTGGCCACACTCTTCCCTATGCAGCCCAGGATTCCATTGGCCTTTTTGGCAACAAGGGCACATTGCTGGGCCGTGGAGCAATCATTTTGAGCAATCTGTGGCTAGTACTGCTGGTGGCTGCACAGAGTTTTCTCACTGTATCTAGGAGACTTCAGGTACACATACATACTTACAGTGACACTCAAGTGAATGCGAAGAATAAACAATTATTCCTGGTTATTGATGGGTAACAGTAATAGGATTACTATTAGTTTTTGAGATAAGCAAATACCAGAACTGCTTTACTGTGGTGCTCTAAAGACTTTGACAATAAGTACCAGAGCCCTGCAGATTGAGCAAGGGTCTCATTGACAAGCAGTATGGTGAATTTATTTCAAGAAATACCACTTAGGAAGTACATGTCAGAACAATAAGCCCGTTCCAGATTCCTACTCTGAAGAAGTAAAATTGACTAGCATGCTAATCACCACTTAGACCAAGTCTAAATCAATACATAAGGTTAAATCTATGGATGAAACAAAAATGGGTCATTAGAGCAGCCACAAAATGTGTATCCTAATTAATATATTACTTTCCAGACCTAACAATTGCTCTTCCAAAAAATATTTCCACCACTGCCTTTCAGAAAGTCCTAATACCACAGATACATTGGTTTCTCCCTTATAAAACTGAAAGAATCTTCAGAACAAAGTCTTCTATTCAGATGAATGACTAGATTAAATACATATATATTTATAGGCCAAAAACATATCTAAGAAAGGCAAACCTTGTGATATAGTCATTGACAAAGTCTCTCAAAGTAATTGCATATAATCTTGATATTTTTTATTAAATCATAATTAATATTTTACAGATCCTGACTTCTGAAATGATCTGTGCATGTACCAGTTTAGACAAATATATGCGCAGAAGGCTTTATACATCTACGTAGTTATAGTGCAAATAATCATACTAATTGTGCGTGCATTTCTAGCATGGATTTGTGCACATACTTTTTAGAAAATCAGAGCTATGAAATCTCAAGGGAAACATATAGCTGAAGTGATTTTATCTTTAATAAATGGAAGGCTGGATTCTCTAGGTCAATGCCAGAGAGGATCAATGCCCAAAACACCAACTGATTTAAAAGTACATACTCATTGGATCAGACTTTCAGGGACTAATTTAGTATTGACTAAACTCTATTTTTTAATTCAATGATGTGTAATGTAATGCATTCAAAAAATAGTAATTCTTTTAAAGAGCATCTTGTCAATGAAGTAAAAGACCATGCTCAACATTTCCTGTATACAATAATATATATGCATACACCTTGTTTTACTTGGATACTCAAAACAGGTTTTTATTCTGTATAAATTTTATTTTGGTTTATAACTTAATAAGAGAAGATACTAACAAAAATACAGGAGTAAATGTTGGAAGTATTTGGGGAAAAATATTTCTCATGGTTTAAACAAGACTTCTTATACTTGGTGACCCCCAAAAATATATAGTTCTAAAACAAAATGACATAGTTCTAAAATAAAATGAAAGTACACTGAAGCATTTCCTACTCTTTTCTCGGGCAGAAAGAGTCGGCTAATGGAATACTGAATGCAGAATGTGAATGAGAATAGTAAAAGTAGAAATAAAAGCATGCCATAATTATTAATTTAGTCAAACAGAAAAAGAAATCATTCTTTCATAAGTATAGATGGGAAAGCTTGAACAATTAAACTATGATATTTTAGTGCTAAACGTAGCATTCTAGCCAGCCAGTGCTAACAGTTTCGTATCATCTTTCTGAAGAATGCTCAGCAGCAGCTAAATATAGTGTTTCCAAAAACTATATTTTTATGTTATGCCATCAAAGCCTTATGATGCAAATGAAAGAATTTTTAAAGTAAACTTATACTATTTAAAGAAATCTGTTATAGCTACTTGAAAAATTGATCACCATTCCTAGTATTTCTGCTACAACACAGCACACAAGCTTACTAGGAAACATGCATTTGTTTCAGTTTGCAGATTTCAGTGCCCATTTAGGTACCTTGCCAAATCAAGACCTCAGAGACTAGACATAATGGCTACCACTTCATCGACTGTCATATTTACTTTATGTTTATAAAAATATGCAGCACAATAGGCTTTTTGGTAGAGGTAGCCCACAGCAGATTGCTGACTTGACTTCTCAGCTATCCAGGACCCAACTGTAGCCTTACCAGTTCTGTCTCATTTGAGAATGGCTGATTTTAGAATGGCTGCTCTTCATCAGCACATCTTCCTCTTACTGTGGGCTTTCTATCATCAAATCCCTTGACAAGTACTCAAGGAATGAGTGGAAATCAGCCTAGATTGTCTAGAAAAATTGAGGCATTACATGTACGTATATTACATTCCAAACTGCACAGACAAATAGTCTAGTACAGCTTTGGGACAAGAAACCCCTTTTCTAATCCCTTTCCTGTTCTATGCATGTTAAACACATGTAATATTGCTGTCTGAATTTCTCTATCTGCAAAAAGAGAAGGAAACTTGCCAGCCTCACAGAAGGATGTGGCTTCTGAAGTGTTCTTAACTGTTCCGAAGACAAAAACTGCGTTATAAAGTTTCCTTTGTTGTTGGAGCAATGTAAGACAACCAAGGAATTCAAATTGCCATGGGCTTGTCAGTGAAAGTTCTGAGCTGTCCAAGCTTTCCTGTGGCTCATAATAGCATCAGCACGGACCAACAGCATACTGTATGAAGACTGTGTTTCTGAAGAGGTGTAGCGTTTTCCAGCTTCTCCTTCCAATATAGGAGATAAGTGAGTTGTGATCAATGAGAAGTGGAACACCTCAAAAGGCATCCTGATCCAATGCCTGCTTATCTAGAAAGGTCGATACAAAGACTGAATCGCTCCACAGTTATGTTGTTACTATTTTCTTCTGAAACCTAATTCTTTGCATGTACTTCTGGGACTTTTTTTTTTTTTTTTGGTTTTGCCATAGAGTTCTGGGCAATATCTCTAATTTGAATTCCCTGATTTCTATCTGACAAATGTTAAAAATAGCATGAGGAAAAGACACCATCAAACAACATTCATTCTTGAAAAAAAATAACATATACAGTCAATAAAAATCAGCACAGATAGTACTTCTTGCTTATGTTCCTCGCAGCTTTTCAGTGTTTTAGGCCCTTCAGCTGTGTTTTCTGCTGTTTGGCTGTTTTCTTTATTAAAGTCAATTAGATGTCCAGATCACATATGCATAAGGCTTCATATATCAATCTAAAAATGTTAGAATTTAAAGTGCAAGACTAAGATACACTTTTGTGCTAAACTGGAGGGCATACTGTCTGCTTTAAATAAAAGAACAGAATTCAATACTGCAACAAAGCCAGCCTCTAAATTTTGAGATGCAAAAGTTTATTTGGTTAGTTGTCTTTATAGACAATGTTGAATAACTTAGGAGAAAAAAAAAAAGAAGTGTTTCTAGGAAGGAGATTTTTTCCATTTTGGCTACAGCATCATGCTGCCTCAGCAGGGTGCACACACCACTTAAAACTTAAGCTGATTTTCTCTTTTGCTTGAAAATGCACAGAACACCTGAAAAACATACCAGGTTCCTATCTTAACAGATTGAGGAAATGTGGTAATGGTTTTCTGTATTAGAAATCATGTTTTCAGTCAGATGACAGACAGCTATAAACTACAGTTTAAATTATTTTAAAGAAATTATGAAATACTGAAGAGCAGAAAAGAATGTCCAATAGGTTCACATTACGAAACTTGAGGACGTTTGTTTCTGTATGAGTTCTTTTCTCGTCTCGGTTCTGCATAAAATGTATCTGGCAATATGTCCAAACTTGAAGTGTAATGATCATAAAAATCACCATGGTAGCTTGGGTGGGGAGGGTGGGGAGCGACACGTTAATTTAAAATTATTGTTATAGAGATCTTTTCTGCCTGTTAAAATTTACCAGACACTCTAACAACTCAAGTGTAGGAAGGTAAGATAAACAATAATTAGCAGTCTTTCTCTGTAGAAGCACCATCTGTGCCATGCCAGCAATCACAGCCTGTTAGAAAGAGCAATTTGTTCAGCTGCTCTGTGCTTGGTGCAGCATTGGCACTGTTTGATAGTGAATGCACACCCTTTGTTTAGCAATCATGATTCATTGTATTTGTAATTTAGCGATCACAGTGTTTTTAACCCTGCTAATTCATGTTGCAGCTGCATTTCTAGATTATGCAGAGACCATATTTCTCAAATACAAACTACCAGCCAACCCTTTTCGGTTTCTTAGGTAGATTATAATCCATAAGGGAAATTGAGCAAAAAGAATGTTCAAACAGTAAAGACAATGGGCATGTAAATTAATTCATGTAAGTAAAAAAAGTCCTGTTTCTAAAATGTTCCTGAGTTTATGTATATACGTACTAATCATTTTTTTTCTGTTTTCGCTGCAAACTGTGATCCACCCAACCAATTACAACTACGCAAAGGGGTATAGGCATCAGAGATTATTATTGGAACAGTAGTGATTTAAAATATTCTTCCTGTTTTAAAGAGTCGGCAATTGGACCACATTGCCCAGAGCTGTTTAGCTTCTCTGTATTTTGAGGAGGTAAAACCAAGTCCTTTACCACTTACAGCTCTTAAAAATACCAAAGAGAACAACCGTTGATACCCACAACAAATGACCAAATTCCACCATAGGTAATTGAAATCATTTTGCATTACCTTTGATGGAAAGCCTGAACTATCTTTGTTGTCCAAAAGGTTCATACTGTACTGCAGATGTTCAGTTCCACCCTGGAGAAAGCTACATTTCAGAAGCAAATGAATGATATTAATATAATTCTATGTAAACAGTTCTAAAATGAATGTGAATTTCTAGGAATTAAATTAAAACTGGTGGAGTTGCTCAAGGTATGTGCTATGTGCCAATAGTAGTGGGCGGTGAAATATATCAGGCTATAAGAAGTTTGGGCTAAATTCAGCTCTAGTATAAAAAAATAAGGTCAAAGTCTGGTCTAAAGCACGGAGCTCATAAAGCATACAGGTAGATCCTTGACTGGAAGAACAGTTCTTGTCTGTAAAACTAAGAATGTGGTTTAGTGCTTTACTTTCAGGGGCCTGCATTTTTTTGGCTATTGTGAAGTAAAAAACAGTAAATAAATGGAAGTGATTGAATTGTTCTTGTTGCTGGTCCCTAGATATTTTTTTTTTATTTCTACACAACAAACGGCTTGTTGCATTAATTAACAGATTAGTCTTAGGGAGTAAATTTTAGAGATTCAGAAAATCACCTTGTATTTTGATCGTGGTCACACTTCTTTCCTTTTGCTTTAAGCTGCTCATTGGTTGGCAAGAAATAGGTACTCATAATAAAGACATTTCCCAGGCTAAAAATTAACCTTGTAGGAAAACAGTTGGTCCATTAAATTGAGTGCATCTTTTCTAATCTAAGTATATATAAGAGAACCATTTTCAGAAAAGTTCATTAGATTCTAGATACCGATTCTGTTCATAACTGAAGGTATGAATATTAATTCTCTAACCTGAAAATTAGCCCTTGATGTTCTGGAGAAGAAAAATGTCTTTTAATTTTCAACTGAAACCTTAAGAAAATGAAAGATGGGTGACATCAGCAATAACTAGACACAGTGCTGCCAGACAACTGCCACTCCTGTTTTGTGGCCTTCACCTGAACCTTATCCCATCTCTACATCCTCCTGCAGTACCAAGTTCTATCTTCTTAGTCAGAGTTTTTGTAGAGCAATAGCAGAAAACCTGTTACCAAGAGCTATTTGTAGTCAGTGTCTTTATTTCGTTCCTTACAATCTGTAGTCATGTGATTTTTTTTTTTCCTTTCATATTTACTAGATAATATTAAGGCATGTATCGATTTTTGGCTGTCCGACTGTAATCAAAAGGCTTATCGAGCCCAATTCAGAGAATAAAGAAATATATGCCATTCTGTATACTGTAGAGTGATAGGCTCTTTTGGAATCTGTGGACAAACTACAGTGAATAGAGAGACGCCAATGCAAAGCAAGTTTAAAACTTACTGTATAGGTAAATTAGTATTGTTCTTTTCCTTTTACATCCTGTTTTGATGTTTTTCCAGGCTATTTCTTTGGTTTTAACCTCATCATACCAGAGGTGTTAGGTGATATATATTCTTTTAGATATTCTCAAATACCAGAAAATTTTATAAAGGGAAAAGGAGTGATATGACAGATTGGATTTTTATCCTGTGAATAAAATGTCAATAAAGAAATATAGCATTCATTTGTTAGCATTTACTACTTATTAATACAGTGGAAATTGCACTCCCAGAATTTTTTCATTGCTAATATTTTAGAAAACTGAGATTATGAGCTCAGTCTCCATCTTTTACAGGGACCTCCTGGAGCAACTGGTGCTGAAGGCAGACAAGGTGAAAAAGGTGCAAAGGTAATATATTCAAGATTTTTTTTCAGGGCATGGAAAAGTAAACTATGTATAAATGAAAAGTAAATCGCTTATCATGCACTGAGTGTGAAACTTATGAAAGTAATAATAGGTAAACTCTAAAATCCAAATTAAGACCCAGAATTAGTAGCAATACATAACGGACTACACGGTGGACTTTCATCAGTGCAGGCCCAATTTAGCTCACGCCTGCAGAAAAGCAAGATGAGCATGCTTTGCTGGCACCACATCTTTATATGAAGCTACCAAACTTTTGTTCAGAAAACAGTCCTGTGCAGAACACTGTTTTAGAACAGCTTTTAAAAAACAGAGTGAGGAAACTTTGTTCTCACTTTGCGGATTGTGTATCCCTGCAGTGCCAAGCTTAATCAGCTCTTCCTCTCTGACCTGCTGCTTATGTTCTTTCTAGGGTGAACCTGGTGCAGAAGGGGCTCCTGGCAAAACGGGTCCAGTTGGTCCACAGGGACCTGCAGGAAAACCTGGCCCAGAGGGTCTCCGGGGCATTCCTGGCCCTGTGGTAAGCAAGCAGAGCATATATAATATGCAAGCCCATATAGCAATAATATTTTAAATGTTGCATTTCTTGTATATCCTCTAGTAAAGCAAACTTTATGGTTTTTGTAGGGAGAGCAAGGTCTACCTGGAGCACCAGGTCAGGATGGTCCTCCTGGGCCTCTGGTGAGTACCCTTCCTTTCAGTGCCAAAACAGAAAAAGCACCCTTTAAAATATATCATTAATGTGTCTGCATTTACAGAAAAATGAATGTGCAAGTCAGTTCTTAGCACAAAGTCACTATTTTTCTATGCTGGTAAAATCTGATACGCGACTGCCGTCATTTTACTGCTCTACTGTAGCAGGCAGCTGTGCTGGACGTTGCTGAGTTATAACAGGTTAAAAGGGGAGTAAGGCAGTATAAAACCAAATTCTTGAAAACCCCTGAATAGAATTAAAAATAAATATAAAATGAATGAAGCTTACAACCAAAAAGTATACTTCTGTTCCCACATCAGGAAAGCTTAATACCTTAAATCATTTTGTTTCCTAGCAGTGGTAAATTTTGTACACCCATTGATTTTCATAACTGCTAGTTAGGAACATTATTCATAGTGTAAAAGTTTAGATCATATCTATTCCTTAGAGAAATAAAAAAAAAATAAATCAGAAGTAGGGCCAAAAGGGGACTTCTACCAAAGAAGAAAACATACTACTTCTATAAAAATGAACAGCAGCAGCATGTCTGTTGTTCATTGTGACAGTCCCAGGAAATATAATCCATGACCAAAAGTGTTTAAAAGGGTCTGAATGAACCAAGCTCCCAGTTTCTAGGGCATCTAGGACATACCACATTTGTGCTCTGTGTTGATATGATAAAAACAAGGGAAACTTATAGATGACACATTATCAAATTATATCATTGCTACTATTTACACTTGCTATTTTAGTGCATTTTTTTCTAACATGCTGAAAAAACAACACTGTGAACACAAATTGCACAATATTCACAATATTCAGCATTATGTGCAGAAATTCAAATCTAAACTATATGGCCAGCAGGTTAATTCTTCACATGTCAAGCAAAGGTGATCCGATTTAGTGGAAAGATCTCATATCCCTTGCTTTCCAAACTCACTGAAGTAGAGTTCACCCCTGTTATCACAGCTGAGTGACACGCTGGGAATAAA
Organism: Vanellus vanellus; assembly: GCF_965231255.1. Lineage (NCBI taxonomy): Eukaryota > Metazoa > Chordata > Aves > Charadriiformes > Charadriidae > Vanellus > Vanellus vanellus. Next base: position 59,834,473 of record NC_138910.1, read on the forward strand.
AAGCTTCAAAACAAAACGTGGACTATTATAGTTTGGTGGGAAAAAAATAAACAAGTGTTACACTCAAGGCATTTTACAGTTTGCAAGCAGTGTTACCACATCCTACATAAAATCCACTCTTTTGGCCAGAAGTATGCAACACATGCAACCAGATTACGTTAGGAGAATAGGGCAATAAGGGGTTGTATTCTACTTCAGAACTGATGTGGATCTTAAAGGGAAAAGGGAAGGCCATGAGTAGGAGGTGTGAAGGAAATCCTCTGTTCCTTTTCCTCTATAGATTTAGAGGATACAAAAGATATAGGTCCTTGGGTAGCCTTAATATTGAAAGTTTTTGCACTTAAGCTATATACATGAACTCAAAATCTTTCCAAAGAGCATTCATGCCTCCCCAGTGAGAACTCAGGGCCTGAACATCAGCTATAAAATTTCCATATCAGACTTTTCCAGTATATAAAAGTGAAAGTGGTAAGAATGGGGATTTTAAACTGAAATGCTGCATAAATTAAGACTTTTACCCTAAACCAGTCTTTCACGTTTGTGTGCATATGTGAACATGAACAATTGCCTTTTCTTTCATTGACTGAAACACTTTCATGGGTGAAAGTATTTGGGTAACTATGTACATTTCAAAAAAACTTCCAAACATGCAACTTCTTACGCTCTAAGAGTTTCAGAACATATATTTTTATGCCCTGCACACAAGAAAGATATTTTTTTTCCCAATGAACAGTGACTTGGTGCATAAGAGTATCTTTTGATCACTTCTATGTACATAATTATAGATGGCATTACAATGGCACCTACATATAATTTCATTTTTCTCTGTCCCTTAGAAAACAATAATAAGCAAACAATATGCTGACGAAACCTGGCTAAATAGAGAGCTTTGGCTGGACCTCAGGAAAAAAAGGAAAGTTTACATTCTCTGGAAAAGGGGGTTGGCAACTTATGAGGACTATCAAGATATAACAAAGCTATGTAGGGGAAAATTAGAAGGGCCAAAGCTCAATTAGAACTCAGCTTGGCCACTGCAGTTAAAGACAATAAGAAGAGATTCTTTCAGTATATCAATAGAAAAAGGAAGACGAGGGAAAATGTAGGCCCACTGGTGAATGAGACAGGTGCCCTAGTGGTGGAAGACACAGAGAAGGCAGAGTTACTGAATGCCTTCTTCAGTCTTCACTGCTAAAGCTGTCCCTCACAAATCCCATACTCTGAAGGCAAAGGAGAAGGTCTGGAGAGAGGAAGATTTTCCCTCAGATGAGGACCGGGTCAGAGACCACTTGGCCAAGCTGGACATTCATAAGTCCATGGGCCCTGACGGGATGCACCCACGAGTGCTGAGGGAGCTGGCAGACGTTATTGCTAGACCACTCTCCATCGTCTTTGAAAGGTCATGGAGAACAGGAGAGGTGCCTGAGGACTGGAGGAAGGCTGACATCACTCCAATCTTCAAAAAAGGCAAGAAGGAGGACCCAGGGAACTATAGACCAGTTAGTCTCACCTCTGTCCCTGGGAAAGTAATGGAGCGACTCATTCTGGATGTCATCTCCAAACACGTTGAGGAACAGGAAGTTATTGGAAGTGGTCAACATGGATTTACCAAGGGTAAATCATGCTTGACCAATCTGATAGCTTTCTATGATGTTATAACTGGTTGGCTGGATGAGGGGAGAGTCGTAGATGTCATCTACCTTGACTTTAGCAAGGCTTTTGACACTGTCTCCCATAACATCCTCATTAGGAAGCCGAGGAAGTACGGGCTAGATGAGGTGACAGCGAGGTGGATTGAGAGTTGGCTGCGGGACAGAACTCAGAGAGTTGTGATCAGCGGCACAGAGTCTAGTTGGAGGCCTGTAACCATTGGTGTCCCCCAGGGGTCAATACTTGGTCCAATTTTGTTTAATATATTCATTAATGACCTGGATGAGGGGACAGAGTGTATCCTCAGCAAGTTTGCTGATGATACCAAACTGGGTGGGGTGGCTGACACCCCAGAGGGCCGTGCTGCCATCCAGCGTGACCTGGACAGGATGGAGAGCTGGGCAGAGAAGAACCTAATGAGGTTCAACAAAAGCAAGTGCAAGGTCCTGCACCTGGGGAGGAAGAATGCAAAGCACCGGTATAGGTTAGGGGCGGACCTGCTGGGAAGTAGCTTGGAGGAGAAGGATCTGGGGGTCCTAGTAGACAGTAAATTATCCATGACCCATCAATGTGCCCTTGTTGCCAAAAAGGCCAATGGAATCCTGGGCTGCATAGGGAAAAGTGTGGCCAGTAGGTCGAAGGAGGTCATTCTGCCCCTCTACTCTGCACTGGTGAGGCCACAACTGGAATACTGTGTCCAGTTTTGGGCTTCCCAGTTCAAGAGGGACAGGGAACTGCTGGAGCGAGTCCAGCGAAGGGCAACTAAGATGATTAAGGGCTTGGAGCATCTCCCTTACGAGGAAAGGCTGAGAGAGCTGGGACTCTAGCCTGGAGAAGAGAAGGCTGAGGAGAGACCTTATTATGGCATACAAGTATCTAAAGGGTGGGTTGAAGGAGGATGGAGCCAGGCTCTTTTCAATGGTTCCCAGTGACAGGACGAGGGGTAATGGGCAAAAGTTAGAACATAGGAAGTTCCGTTCAAATACATGGAAAAAATTCTTTATGGTGAGCGTGACAGAGCACTGGGACACGCTGCCCAGGGAGGTTGTGGAGTCCCCTTCTCTGGAGATTTTCAAGACCCGCCTGGATGCAGTCCTGAGTAATGTGCTCTAGGCAATCCTGCTTTAGCGGGGGAGTTGGACTAGATGATCTCTAGAGGTCCCCTCCAACTCTGAAAACTCCGTGATTCCGTGAAACCTTACACTATAGCTCTTTGTTGCCATTCATTTTAACATTCTAATTTTGTCTAGTCTCATGGATAACATATTGCTTATAAGTTAGAAGTTGGGAACAATGAATGAGAAGCTGCAAGGAAAAGGACTCCCCTGTGCTAAGCCCATAATAAAAACCTCTTCTCCCCAAAGAGTTTATGATGGGACCACCACTATAGTTTTCAAATGATGTGCACAATTTACAAATAAAATGCATGTAGGACAAATCAGAAAACTGATCTCCTCAGTTACAATTCTGTGCCAAAATCTAAAAGCCAATGAACAATTATTCAGCAATAATAAACATTCCTTTCTCACACATCAGTCACCAGAAGCCTCCAAATACATCATTAAAAGATCTTTCTTCCACTTCAAATCTGAAGCTGAGTATGTTAATAAGCTATATACTCCCAAATGCACAGGGTTCCTGTCAGCTCAACAAGAACTGTTTTTAGATGCACTGCTGCAACTTAAGCTTTATTTTGGATTTTAAAGAAGTAAAGTTTATGTGTAAAAGTTACTGAGGTTAAGTCTCCCTCCTTCCCCTCCCTCCGCGGCAGATTGCTATCAGGAGAAGAATATGAAAGCAGATTTGCTGTAGAGCACAACACACTGCAGGTGAAAATGTCTGATTCTGTATTCCAAAAGCTTAAAAATTTCACTTTTCATTCATGAATTATGTATTTGCCTAGGCCTTTGCATCTAATGATATCCCGAAGTAGAGATGGAAAGGATATGCACTGAATAATATTTTGTACATGAAGTGTTATGGCACTTTTGAATCTGTGCCAGGTTGAAAAGGTCACTTATTACTGCTATCCATATCATAACTTCCCAGATGTCTACTGCCAGCAGGAGACTAGTAGTGATGAGATACTGACTTAGCCTAGCAGCTCTCCACCTAATGCATACATGTTGAATGTGAGATTAATAGCCTCTGAGAAATGAATGCCTATTCTGGGCTTGCATATGCACTGCATGGCCTGAATTTTTCACCTCATTCTGTACAAATTACACAAAACCAGCACTGTCATTGTTACGAACCTCAGAAGATTTCTAAAATCCCTCAAAAAATTATAAACAAGCATTAAAATAATTAAAAATAAAAAGCTGGAAAAAAACAAATCAAGGAGATTTTAATAAGCTTTATATATAATCTTTTTCTGTGCCATCTATCCAGTTATTTTTTGACTACTACTAAAATATTATCTTTTATGGATCGCTCTTATGATCCCAGTAAAGATAAAAAAGGCACTGTAAGGGAAAAGAAGCTTATGTCAAGTTATAACAAGATTATTCAGTGGTTTTTGCAAGGGTTTGTGAAGAAAGTAAGACCGATCCATGCGAATATGTTTACCCTTTGCAGGCGTTTCCCAGGTAGCAAGACTGCAATGGAGTTTTCCAATAGATTCTCTAAGCATCAACTTATATTGGAACCACTTGAAAAAAATGAGTCTTTTGAGTTGTTCACTCCCCACATACATCCCAAAAAGATGGAAGGGCTTGCAGAATGGTTCTGTTGGCTCTATGTTGGTTGTTCACAGCTCTGTCTCCTGCCTCAGCATATTTCTGTTTACAGAAATCTAGCTGCATGGAGTAATGTTTAGGGACAACTGCAGTTAAAACTCAATAATGAACATTTATTACTTAGTTTCATAAAGTAATATATGACTTTATTCTGGTGCAGAAAGGATGGCTTGTAAATACAAAATAAAAATTGTAAGCTGCCTACATGAGCAGAGCCATGTAAGCACCTAAAAAGGTATAAGTTTAACACCTCTGTAAGGAAGGGGTCTTATCACTATCCAACAAATGAGGAGTGGAGGCCCAAAGAGACTAAGGCATTTCCTAAAAACATTTAGGATTGGCCAGACTAGTATGACAGAATCTAAGTAATTTGTGTAACTAACCACATTGACAAAAGTGACAAAGGACCATAAGCTTGTACATGGCAGTGGAGCTAGCACACCTAGATCACATTAAGTAAGCTTGCAATCTTGAGAAGAAAAGACTTGAATACTTAGAAAATGTAGATTTAAATGCATTATTCATAGTCATACAGGAATTTCAGGTGACAAGTCAAGGAAACCATAATCCCAAGACAACACCCCGAGTGCTGAAACAAAACAAGAGATAGTTCTCCAACAAAACAATACTGAGGAGCAGTTACTATAAGCAACATGATTTATATTCTGCAAAAATCTTACTGAGCTGTAGTAAACTGGGAGAAAACAAATTAAGAAGATGCTTCCCACTGTCTTATGAAAGAAAGGGCTAAAATAAGCAACTAAAATAAGGTACAGCAATTAAGGTGGAAGTAATAATTGAAAGCATGTAATGTAACCACAAGCGCAATTAGGCTAATCAACAAAAAATTATTTGAATATTATTTTAAGTATCACTTGCTTCACTGGATGCTTTCAGTGTTCTTTAAGAGTTTAGTTGACCCTTAGCTTCACAGATTTATAATCTTACAGCCCTTTATGGGTTTCTAATTATAAAGTAATTTAAATGATACAGTAGCATCATTGTCTTTTAAACGCACTTCTCCATTTTATCTTGGGCCCTAAATCACATGCCGTCAGTCAAAACTATCAACCACTGAATGACTCTGTATTTTGATTTACACTGCCTTTAATAATATTTCAATAAAATATGATCTGTACAGTTTGTTAAAACTTATTTTAATGTTACTTCCCTTGATTTTTTTTTAGGGTCCACCTGGCTTGCCTGGCCTGAAAGGAGATCCGGGTTCCAAAGGAGAGAAGGTATACTTTATTCACTGTTAGTGCCTTTGTAATTTTGATCCAGTCTAAAAGTCTGTATAAAATTAGCCGAAAGAAACACTAGGGTTTTTGTATCAGAAAGCAAGACTGTGTCTACCAGTCAGTTTCGCATAGCTGTAATAGTAATCATGAAGTTTTCAGCCACATCTGATATCCTGGAGATACATAGGAAGAAAAAGATTACTGCCTGTGTGGTAATGTATTGATCATATGATTCTTCCTTGCAATGAAAATCCCAAAGACATTGATGTAAAGAGCACTGTTAGTTTTACAAAACCAAAGTAAGTAGAAATAAAAAGTATTCGAGATTTTTATTTTAAAAGAAGAAAATGTAAATATTTAACAGCTATAATACTTTATTTTGAAATAATGGATTGAGACATCCGGGACAGCATTTTCTAATGGAGTCCCAACAATTTACTGATTGTGTATCAGAGAAAAACTGTATAGAGAAAGGGATATGAATACAATTGTATCTTGTGAATTTCAGGGAAGGGGGTATGTGCTTGGATCAGCTGTTTATACAGCGATATTACATGTGGGAAAAAAAACATGCAACTCTATAATATGCTTAATAGCATCTAAATGTGAAAGTTGGTATGAAATTTGTACCCACAGACATTGTTATTTCTGTATCAGTTTCAGTAAGGACTACGTTGCATTTAGATATGTTTCACTGAATAAGCAGTCACAGCTTGCAAATAATCTCCAAGTCTAAAGGCCAACTGACAACAACAGATATGCTTTCAGAGTAATTTGTTTTCAGGTTGATCGTTGACTAGCAAGAGTGATGACATTTGAAAGCTCTAATTTGTGTGTTTGCAAAGCACCCTTCCCTTTTATATATATTGAGTTTTAACTATATTTTCTTCTATGTTGTTTAGGGACATCCCGGTTTGATTGGTCTGATTGGACCTCCAGGAGAACAGGGTGAAAAGGGTGATAGGGGTCTTCCTGGCCCACAGGGATCTCCTGGAGCCAAGGGTGATGCAGTGAGTAAAACATACTTGTGTTTTCATTCAAGTTCTGTGCAAGCAAAGAGTACATATTCCACTCTTTCTTTCGAGAGACATAAAGTTGCTATAAACATTTAATACCCAGATCCTCCTGCTACAGGTTAAAACTTTGCTAGGCATTGTACAAACACAGTGAAATTAAACAGCTTAAAATGAGATCATAGCGTGTTTCAGAAGATGAAGGAAACAGATACACCTTTATTGAACTATTTAGTTAGGGATGAGATAAAACTAGCAGCATCAATCTCATCATGTTTATTAACTGCTCTACCCAAAGTAGCTTCCTTTCTCCTAATTATTAAGCCATGTTTTAAGGCACTAGGTAAAAATTGAGGTTTACAAGCCAATCTGAAGGGGAACACAGTTGTGACTATAAGTACTGCAGCATAAGAACAACTACAAGCAACTCAAACTCTCAGATAATATTTTAAACTCACAAACTATTCTGGACCCTAGCAAATGGCCTAAATCAGAACTTGTCAGGGTTGGATGATTAGTAGGATGACCTTTTTCATATATAAGCATTTTTTTAATCCAGTCAAGTATGTAGCATACTTTAATTCTGTACTTATTCTCTTATTCTTTCTTAGGGAATTTCCGGTCCTGCTGGTCCACTCGGACCCCCTGGTCCTCCTGGTTTACCTGTAAGTAATTTCATCCAGTGCTCCTGTTCAAAACACTCCAGTGTTGTGTGGAATATACTCTGACTATAGTTATATGTTCTTGCCCACAGGGTCCCCAAGGTCCAAAAGGTTCCAAAGGATCCAGTGTGAGTAACTGACCTCCATATTTTTTGCTCTTTTACTTAATTTTTGTGCATGTTATTTTTTCACATTGTGTAGCAAGGTCAACACTGCATTTTTTTCATTGCTTTATAGGGTCCTGCTGGTCAAAAGGGTGACAGTGGGTTACCTGGTCCACCTGGTCCCCCAGTAAGTAAGAACTCTTATTTTACGTGCTCGCACATTACACGGACATGACAACCCTGTTTTGACAAGGGTAGAAAACACCATTTGTGAACTTGCAGATAAGGAAAATATTAATGATTGTTTGAAAATTCATTTTTCAGGAAACACAGATCCACCAGATACAGAAATACATTGTCTGCACTCAAAAAGCCATTAGAAACTTCAAAACAAAACAAAATAAAAACACCACACAAAAACTTGCACACACAAGAAAAAAAAAAACAAAAACCCTTGCAATAATTATTTAATGTGTTATATTGAAGCACAGGAAATTGAATTATTTTGGTTTCCCCCTGTTAATACTCCTCTGTTTCTACTATTTCTTTTTTCATATCACAACAATCTAAAATGAAAACAGTCCAAATCTGAATGTAGTGTTTCAATTTCTTGAAATGAAATACTGCTTTATAGACCCCAAGTGGAATTTTTAAAGTTTTATCAGAGGAAACATCCATAGTTTTCATTTGTCATAGGCTATGCCTTTGCTTGAGGGAATTGCCAGGGATAAAGAGACAATTGCAAGTCAGTCCCACACACTTATGTGAGGGCAGCACACTCTTCCCCAAACAGCAATGTAGTGGGAATAGTTTAGAGCACAACAGTGGTTTGGCCTTCTACAATCATCTACAAGTAAATCAAACCACATAGGCATAAATCTGAAGGAAGTAAGTGAATAAAAGAAATAAAGAATTTGAAGAAAATCTATTCAAAGCATCTCCAAGCCACATTCTGTGGTCTTCCTCTGTGTATTTAGGCAGCTAAAAACAAACAGAAAAGGTAACCAGATATGTTGTTTTCCACTCAGGGTCCTCCGGGTGAGGTAATTCAACCACTGCCAATCCAGTCACCCAAAAAGACAAGAAGATCTCCTGATTACATGTTATCTGATGCTGGTGATAATATTCTGGATTATTCCGATGGCATGGAAGAGATCTTTGGTTCACTGAATTCACTGAAGCAAGACATTGAGCATATGAAGTATCCAATGGGCACTCAGAATAATCCAGCCCGAACTTGCAAAGACTTGCAACTCTGCCACCCAGACTTCCCAGATGGTATGTTAATATTGCATGACAAAGGCAAACAAGGCTGAAGTTATGATCTGCTAAGATACTTTGGCAGAATAATTAATTATTGGTAGATGGTTAATATAGTTCCTCAATAAATACAATCTCATTAAATCTATTTTTGCAGGTATAAAAGTTTATAAAATGAAAGAGATGTTGTCTTGGTAAAAGCCAAAATTCCTTAAACACATAACCTGATCTGGTTTTAGATTTAAATTTTTTTAAAGTGCTAAATAAAAAAGTTATGGTTTTGAAAAGTGGGCCTTGCATTTCCACAACTATCCAAACAAAAGACGGATGAAAGATTGCTGCTATTTAGATCAATGGAAAGTAAAATCACAAATGTCAGCATGCTGGGATAGCTAACAGCTTCTTTTAAAAGAAACAAGAATTATTTAAGAAGCTGTACACTTTAGCTTAGCATAATAATAATAAATAGCATTGGATTATATGCAATTTATTAGTGATTATGACTCAAAAAATTTACTGTTCTTTTACCCTTGGAAACAACAATTTGTTCTACTGCATGACCACTGTTTGTTCTATATCATTCAGCAGACATGCAAGTTTCTCTGATACTGTTTAATGCTGCTAAGTACTAGCTTAATAAAATGCAGAGTAGTATGAACAAGACACTGTGTTCTGAAGAACTATCTTGATTTATTCTTTGTGGTTTTCTTTTTTTTTTCCAGTTGAGTTTACCCCTCTGAAAAGGTTTAAATCAAAGCCAACCTTCATAGAGTTTTCATCCTTTCATATTTTTTTCAATTGCAATGGATATTTTTCCCAGTTCAAAGCAATATTTTTCTGGTTTTAAATGGGAGGAAAAATAGATTTTGACAGTGTAATAATATTTTATTGGTTTCACTCTAGATAGATTAAAACAGATGGTTGCCTTGAGGAGCAGTTAAGCAGTGTATGTGCTATATGAAAAGTACATATTTTACAATTCAGTACCTCCATAATAATGAATATTTTTTATAGAACACATTCACCTTCTTCATTTACCACTATTTGCTTATTATTTGGAGCTTTCTTCATATCAAAGTAATCTTATTTTGTTAAAATAAAAGTAAATGCATTCATTAAAATACAGAATTCTCCAGGAACAAGGCTTACAGGTAGGAAAGACTGTTTTCAATAAATACAGTCTGAATCAATAGAATTTTAAAATACCATAATGCTTTGTATATTCCCTGTATTCAGAAGACAGAACTGGTGAAAGGATTTGTCATGCCTCTTTGAAACCTCCACTATTTCCTTGAAACTGGATTAGAACAGTCGTGTCAGAAAATAATTTGCTGTCCTGCTCTGAAACTAGCTGGATATAAGGACCCACATCACAGAAATCATCATTATGATTAGAATGGTAGACTTTAAAAAGCGCTGATTTTTAATGGAACTTGGATTGACTGCGGCTCTCTCTCATCCCCAGCTTTTATTCACTCTAGCATTGTAGGGCCTGAATTCTCAGTCATGCCAGTCTGGTAGGACTGCTGAAACTATGGGAAGCCTCATGCAAGTTTTAACTGCCTTTTCTGCTATATCACCTAATCAAGCATTAGTTAAGGTGTTTTTATCAACTAAAGCATCCTGAAGTTTCACTAGTGTTGCAGCTTCATAAGCTCGTAGTAAAAAACATCTTTGCTTGAGGTATATCTCTCTCAATGGAAGATTTAGATACTTGTGCCAGCTAAAACCTTACCAAGGCCTGTGCGACCATCATTTTATGTAGCTAGGTATGCAGATGACTCCAGATTTTGCTCTCTGACCTAAGCCATAGCTTATTTCTGCTTAAGTGAGACCTGCAATGTGTGTTTCACACATAATGCCCTTCCTCCTCTAGACTGAGGTCTCCGCAGTTCCTCCAAAACCTCAGCAGTATCCTGCAATAGAGTCATGATTTGAAGTAAAATCATACAAAACCAAAAGGACACTGATAAAAACATACTTTGATCCTGGTGTTACCATTCACAAACAACAAGAGCAGCAACAAATCACAAAACAGAAAAGAAAAGCTTGCTTTCTCATCATTCAGATAAAATAACTTTGCTACAAACTTTGGAGGACCATTAGGTAGCAGTAAGGCAAATATTTTCTCATTTGTTTTAGGAGAATATTGGATTGATCCTAACCAGGGCTGTTCTGGAGACTCCTTCAAAGTGTACTGCAATTTCACAGCAGGTGGGGAAACTTGCATCTACCCAGATAAGAAATCTGAAGGAGTAAGTACCAATCTGTGTTTTCAGTTGGCTGTTGACAGATCCTGCTATGCTGTTGCAATGTTGAACTAAACAGAATAATTACATTGTCAAATTTTCATATATCTTTCTGATTACATTGAAATTTTCATAAGTCTGAATAAAGTGGTAAAATGGTACATAGAGTTAACAAACAGCATTGTCACTCTTCTGCTTAGAGAATCTATGCACCTGCTTGCTAACCTTTCACTGCATTTCAGAATGCAACATAGCTGTGCAGCCAGTGAAAGTGCATAATCTAGCGTTTGACACCTAAAAACTAATCTCTTACTGTGTTTCTCTTGTGGGTTCATTTATATCTATTCATTTATACCTCTGCAAAGTAGATATAAAACACGATGTATTAACAGTGTCCTCACTCATTGTTATAAATTACCTTTATGATCACTTATAAGCTCTATATTGTGTAGAGGAAGGCCTTCCAAAAGCTTGCTTAAATGAGAGAGATCTATCAGCATCAACACCAGTGAAAACTCTAATGTGGACACTCTTCACAGGAACAACTTATACCAGCAGTTTACATGTATCTTAACAGATGACAACAGTCTCCTTTAAATAGAACTAGCTCTCTTTATAAGCTATCACCTTGGATTCCATTTAAAGTCTCTAATTTGAAGGCATTCTATACAAGAAAAGCATTCTATTTTGGAGCTTTAAAGAGACTGAGATCTCAGAAAGGAGAACCATTATTTACTCTCTGATGTGAAATTTGTCGCAGGTAATGTAAAACCTTCATGTCTGCTAACATATGTTTTAAATACTTCTACCTCTGCTGTTTTACGACACAGGTTAGAATTTCATCATGGCCAAAGGAGAATCCAGGATCTTGGTTTAGTGAATTTAAGCGAGGCAAACTTGTAAGTTCTCACTGCAACATAACAGTTATTCACAAATCAAGTACATGTTACCGGTGATCAAGAGATCCCAAAGAATTTTATAAATATTTAGATAATGAAAAGATTTTTCAGCCCCAGCCTTTTTGCCCTAAATATTAGAGCAGCTATATAGCCTCTTGCCACTGGACAGCAGAAGCCCGCTCTGTATTGTCCCACAATGATCCCAATGGTCACCTGCACACCTGATGAGAATCTGGCTTCTGGCAGACTACACGTCACCACTAAACCTTAGTAAAGCAGTCGGAGCACAGATCCCCTGCCCCATTCTAGGTAACTGAAAATATACTGAGTATGCACAGATGAGACTGCAGGCTGACATAACCTTATAATTAACTAAAAACAGATTCCCAGAGAGATTTGAGGAACGACTGAGGGATCTGGGGTTGTTTAGCCTGGAGAAGAGGAGGCTGAGGGGAGACCTTATCACCCTCTACAACTACCTGAAAGGAGGTTTTAGAGAGATGGGAGCTGACCTCTTCTCCCTGGCGACAAGTGATAGGACAAGAGGAAATGGGTTCAAGTTATGTCAGGGCAGGTTTAGATTAGATGTTAGGAAGCATTTTTTCACTGAAAGGGTTATTAAACATTGGAATAAGCTGCCCAGAGAGGTGGTGGATTCACCATCCCTGGAGGTGTTTAAGAAAAGGGTAGATGAGCTACTTAGGGACATGGTTTAGGAGTGATGGAGTTTTTATCAGGGTAGGTTAATGGTTGGACTTGATGATCTTAAAGGTCCCTTCCAACCTCACTGATTCTATGATTCTATGATTCTGCTGTTTTACACTGTATGGTAGGAGTAATTCTCAGCCTTTTCAATTAGAAATATGTAGGTCTTCATCCTAAATATATTGCAACAACATGAAAGTCTATTTACTGAGTCATAGCTTTATTGAACTATAAAGCTCCATAAAATGTGTTGGTTGATTCTTTTATGAAGGACAGTTATGTGGTTCATCTGTCAACAATAATTTTGTTTTGCATTTTAACAAAGGAAATAATAGATAAATATTCATGTAACTTCTTATATTTTCCAGCTTTCCTATTTGGATGTTGAAGGCAATTCCATTAATATGGTCCAAATGACATTCCTTAAACTACTGAGTGCCTCTGCCAGACAAAATTTCACTTACAACTGTCATCAGTCCGCAGCTTGGCATGATGCATCATCCGACAGCTATGACAAAGCGCTAAGGTTCTTAGGATCAAATGATGAAGAAATGTCTTATGACAACAATCCTTACATCAAAGCCCTTCACGATGGCTGTGCAGTAAGTAGATCTTGAGAAGAGTCTTTACAAAACCAACCTGTCCATTAAAGTAAAAACAAAACAAATTCTTTTTTTCACAGCCTTCTTCTGAGAAAAGCTTTCTAAACACTTTAATTTAATAGACTGCCTTTTAGTAGATTTTTAACTACAGTACACTAGTCCCTTACTTAATTTTCATCTATGTACCAAAAAAAAAACAAAAACAACTGTAAGCCAAGGAACAGAAATAGAACAAACCTAGCATGGATACAGGCTGTCAGCACCAATGTGTTGCAACTAGACTGCTAGTATGAGCACAGTGTAGGAGAAAAACAGAAGCAAAAAAGCATAATCAGGGGAGGTAAACCCATCAGCAAAATATATTTATACTCAAAATCAAGGCATATGCAGACAGAGTATTTAGTGAATACAGTAAAAACATTTATGAACTAAGCCATTCATATGTACCCAAATGTAGTGAGTTGACATGTGACTTTGTACTTCCTTTTCTCATTTTTTGGTAGCCAAAGCCAGGCAAAGTTTGCAGATTGTACCTTTCACAATCCTCTCAGCTTGGCTCAAATCCCTGGAGCTGTCCAAACATGTATCAGCTCTCTGGCCACCTCTGCAGCAGGGTCTTTGTAGGCATAGCAACTGTTACCTCTTCTCAGAAATAGAATGGTTTGTACTGAACACTTTGAAACAAAGACATCAAAGGAGCAAGTGACAGTTGAAGCCTCATTAATTATTTTGGGTTTTGATATGGGAGCATTATGAAAGCAGTTCCTGAGAAGTCAGTGATAGAGAATCGGAGACCTGAAAGTGCCAGGACAGATATCTGGCTCTGAGGTAAAGATGCAGTACAGGTAGATGCAGTCTCCTGCCCACAGTAATGAGATTGTAATACATAACTGCTTCATGTCAGCCCTTCTGTATGGCCTGTATATTTATTTTGCTTTTGTTATCCACAGCGGGTGAGTGTAGAGCTCCAGAGAGAGCTGGAAGAGATTTAGGGTATAACTGCATCACTCAGATCTGCCAACCTGGATGCTCATCTAAACTCCAAAGCTGGCATATCTGAAAGGTGTCTCAGCAAGATACAAGAGACCTTCTGAACGAAGTGCAGTCCTGATAACTAACATGATGACTGGGCTGGATGATCTTTAGAGAAGGCAGAGAGCCTTTGTTAGGAAGTAAGGGTGTGCCTTCAAACCCGGTTTCTAAGTGCATCAGTTGGCAGTCCTCTCAGACTACTACTTTGTTTCATGTCAAAAAAGCTGCTGTAATATTTTGGGAGACAGTTAGCATCTTCCTTCTTAGAAATGGATCTTCAGTCTTTCAGAAATAATTAGCGATTTCTTCACAAGGAAGACATGCATACAGCTATGAGAATATCATTGTTATTTATTAAATAGTGTAGATGTGAACTCAGAATTCTCTAAGAAACATTAAATGTCTTAGATAATTTGTCATTTGTAGGCCTATTTGAGTAAGTCAAAAAGCTATGGGCCAATCTCTTTCTAAAATAAAAAACACTCCATATCACAGTTGTAAAATAAAATCCTATGAAAACATAAAATTTAGAGTTTGTAACATCTGGTGCATGAGGGGACAATAATTTATAAAATCTACACTTCAGAGATAGCCTGTGAAGATCTAGAGCACGTGCTCGATGCTTTGATATATAACCATGTTTGCTTTTTTTTTTTTTGCTTCTTTTTTAACAGTCAAGAAAGGGCTATGCAAAGACGGTGATCGAAATCAATACACCCAAAATAGACCAAGTGCCTATAGTTGATGTGATGATCAATGACTTTGGTGATCAGAACCAGAAGTTTGGATTTGAGGTCGGTCCTGTCTGCTTCCTTGGTTAAGCTTAAGACAAAATCAAATCAACAAAAATGTTGCACTTTGGTGCTACCAACCCACTTCATGCCACATGCAAGTTTTGAGTAAGAATGGCATAGAAAATATGTCTTGCTGTGTATGTATGTCTTATCTAGAAAGTAATTGTTGCCCTTGTAGGGCCAGAATCACATGACTTAAACTTATTTTGCAAAGATGCTGTGGCACAGACAGACAACATAGGGCTCACTTTAGGAACACCCCCCTTTGGATTCCTTTGGTGCTGTAAAAAAATGAACAACATGGTGCTCCTTCCATTACAACAAAGAGGTGTTAAGAAAGTGTTTAATAAACTGTAATTATTCTATGTACAGTACTATACTGTTATTTCTCTGTCCATTTCCAAAACTTGCATGTGTCTCTGAATTGCACCTGGCTCTTATTTTATAATTACAAAACTACATTGTCAATACTGTGTATGTATTCTGAAAAAATAAAGCTGTAATTGCCAGCGAAGCCAATTCTGTTTCTGACTAATAATAAAATCCCTTTGTATATATTGTTGTTGAAGAGCTTTGTTATTTGAAGTCGCCAACAAAACTTAAGGTGGCAAAACTGGAAGATCTTGAGCAGCACACTCAAACAACTCTTTTCTGCTGATATCACTCTGTGATGATGAATTTCAATAATGAAAGCACCTTCAAAGGTGCTGTGTTCCATGGTGCTATACCTCAGACTTTTTATTTTCTTTTCTAACTCCAGAATTTCATAAGATACATGTATATACCTAAAATAAGCAAGTTTATATTTTTGGGTGGGGAAAATATGTAAGAAAAAAACCCAACTTCTGTGTAAGAGATCTATTAAAAATCTGTGTGAAATAAATTAGTCATATAGCTTTCCTTTTTTTAAAAATCTCATCTGAATTTGCTTCCATTGTGCTTATTTGTCTGCATAAATATTAAAACTAGATTCTAAACAGTTATTTATGGATTTTTGCAGTGTTTACTTAGCTTTTAATGTAAGCAATGATGGATGTTTGCTTCCTGAATTGGATATAAAAAGTTCCACAGAATGATCCTATACAATATTTGCCCATCCCATTAATATGAATTATTTTTTCCTGTTATTTCACCTGAAGGCCAGGGATGCAATATGTCTAGGTCATGTGATTCTACATAGTTGCTAAGCAACATACGAGGGGACTGCTTCCTACAGAGCTGTCTTTGACACAAACTATTAGAATTTGCTATTCAAGTCTCAAAAAAAAAAGTTTGTTTGGCCTTCCCTCTGAACATTTTATTCAGGTAGTTGGAAGTAGAAATTACATTTTAGCTTTACAACACAAATCCTTTTGTAATTATTTTTCATAATATATGTAAGACTTGAAAAGAAATGTTTGTTTCTATTTCTTATAAATTGTTAAATTAAATAGTACTAGTTTCTGCTGGCTCATTTCCAACTGGTATTTTCTTATGCACGTTTATACATGTAAAAGTGAGATTTCAAAAGTCAACCTCTTGCTGTTCATATTTTCTTTTATTTTTGAACCAAAGTTTGTAACTGTCACCTCAAAGAGGAAAATACAAATTTTATTAATAAAATCAAGTCTTGTCTACCTGGATTGGTCATTCTCTTTTTTCAATGTCCCAAACTCACCCATTGTTATTACTGTAACTTCACTCTGCTTTCAGACCATCCAGACTCAAATAAAAGAGTAATCTTACTACATGTCCTAGCAAGCACTGGGCAACAGCCCTGGGAAGAGAAGCGTTAACAGAAAAGATGCTGATCCGGCCATCGGCAGTATGCAGCAAGGCTGCTAAGTTCACATTTAGTTTGTATGGATTTGTAGCTGCAGCAGTCCACATAACACTATTAAACATAAGATGGGAACCCGGTACTCTTTCTCCAGCTACAAAGTCTGAGTGCTTCACAATCTTGTGGTTATCCTCGTAGGATCCCATAAGGTAGGCAAATGACCCTATTTATTGATGGGAAATGGAAGACGAGAACTAGACCAAGACCTAGAAACTACTGGAAACACAAAGTTTCCAGTACCTTATTTTAGATAGTGGAACCAGAACTGGTGATGGGTCCAAGCTAGAGACATGACATATGTCACCTGGGGCCTCCTCCAAAACAGTTTATATTTTTTTTTTAATCTGCTAACTGTTCTTTATGAACTCTGGTTATGTCCACAATAGCTGCGAAAGCAGCTCCAATAAGTTTGGCAAAGGAGCAGCTACTTTCTGCTGCTCAGGTGGGAAAGGTTAAGTTAGGTGCTGAGCTGTTTAACCCTACCTAAAAAAAAAAAATCAACACTTCTGGGTCAGGTGCTTTAGGGTGAGGCAGGTAAAAAAATAAAGGTGGTTGTGAATTGGCAGACTCAGGATTAGGGTGCAGGAGAATGGGGTTTCTAAGAGCGCAATGGTGTATGCAAGAAGCCAAACGAATGCAGATCTTTTCTAGCATTAGTCAAAGTATCTTGCTAAGGTTCACATTGACAACGTCCCAAAGGAGGAAATAAGCTTGTGTCTTCTACACCTCTCAAGTAAGGACTCGTCAGGCTTATTCTTTAGCCTTTCTTAAGGCCTCAGCTAGGTACCTTACTATTTATCCTTGTGAAAGCAACTCACCATCACTCCTTCTAACTCCTCTTTGTCGGGTGAAGGGGAAAAATTGCCATTAGATATTCTTGCCTTCAAGCAAAAATTATGCTATTTATTTTTCCCTGTATGGAAGGCTCATATTAGCAGTGCTTCAAAAAAGAAAAAAAAAGCACTCTTCAGAAATTTCTCATGAAGACTCACACATTAGTCCTTCTGTGAAACAAACTTCATATTCTGTAGTCAAATCCTACTAGCCATAAAAACATAAAACTTCAGATTCATCATATGCTGTTACAAAAAAAATTACCCATTCCAAAACTATGCAAGCTATATTCCTTACTTAACCAAGCCCATAAGAAAACAAAGATCAATGTTTTTCACACCACAAAGTAAAAACCTGTGTAATCACAAAAAGATTGAAATTGCTATATGGCATCCAGATTTTACATCTAGAAACTGACAAAACAGAACTTGTATGTTCTGTGATCTTGAGGTTTCACCCCACCCCAGAGCAGACTGGGTAGTTTTTCTTGAAAGTTTGTTTTGAGCCTCTCTGTAAACAGGGTATATGGTTTCGTCACTGCACATACAGGTGTTGCTGTCCTATTGCATGGAAATGAAGTAAGTAGGGACACAGCAAACAGCAGCCAACAAATATTACAGACTGGGGCAATGTTCTGTCCAGAATAACATGGACATACAATTGAGATTTAAATCACAAGCTACAACTATAGAGGTCTAAACTGTCCTCTGTGTGTAGGTGTAGAGTTTCTTCTCCTCCCCTCTCTCTCTTCTTTCCTCTTTCTAATCCAGGGTAGGGTATTATCAAATCATCATGATTGGCACATCTGTTGGAAAACTTCATAAAACGCAATGAAGATATTTTTTTCGGTCTAAGTGGGCAGTCATGATAGCTAATATCAACAGTCACCTTGTGACACAAAAAACTACCATCTGTTTCAAAAACTAAGCACAATTATTTGCTTAATTTTCTTCCCCTCGGGAACAGCTTTGTTAATTTTAAAATGAAGCTTCACATGCTAATGACTGGTAGGAGATGCCTTAGTAGCAATTGATTTTCTATTACAAGCACACTCATTTTTCCATGAATGAACATCAGCTATTGTACACCGCACCAAAAATAACTTGAAAATTACAAAGATAGGATATTAAATGTCATGTCTATTATATTTACCTGAAAAGGTGTCTTATTTATGTTCCCTTTCTAGGCACATTAATTATCAAAGGGGTCATTGTTAATTTGGTAAAAAGCAATGCCAAAATTATTGCAAAGGAGCAGATTGCTCTAAAGCTATTTATTCATTTTGTTTTCAATAAGGACATCAAAGATTATTATTACAGCGAAGAAGGCTGCAAGTATACAGATATTCAAAAATGCTGCTCTAGCCAAAACTGCGCTTGTTTTATTCTCAGCTATGCGAATGGAGGCTTTGTTTTAACGAGAGAGGATGGAGCCAAAGCCTACAATGTTACCATGGTCATGTTTTGTCTAGGTTCTTGCAGGAGCTTTGCCAGACTTTGACTTTGTTTCCAGTTTCTCAAGGGTGGAGAAGTGATTCCTGTCAAAACACATCTAACTTCAGTAAGACAGATAGGAGTTGTTAAGAATTTAGCAGCGGGAACTGGGATCTGAGCGCCTTCTTTGCTCCCTGGTATGATTTCAACATCAAAAAGACATTGTAGCTAAATCTTGCTGAAGCATAAAAGAACTCCAGCTTGCACAGTGATTAAAATTTGGAAGAAAATTCAGTCTATCCAATATGCTGCCATTATATTATACACTACTAAAACATAATTTATATAAATAGGAGGTGACCAAGGGCCCAGTCAGGGGGTTATGATAAAATCTACAAATAAGAAGCCAATGCATCTGTTTTCCCTTACTTGATGGTGCCAGTTGTTCTGTTAATTGTCTCTCCAGGAAAAACCTTGAGTCTGTTATCTGATTTCCTTTCATCATCATTTGGTGATTTGCATTTTGGTGGATGATGCTGACTACTTGATTGCTTTTCAATGTCTAGTATCCATTTCATGAACTATTACAATCTAATAGTAGCAGTAGTTTTCAGTTTCCTGATTGTTAGCCATTCCACACCCAAGTGACTAACGTTATTGCTTTTTCTCATACTCGGTATTTTCAGAGCAACATAAGGCTCAGCATGGATAATCACTCAACCTCCTTCACGATTTTAAAACATAAAACATCTGCCACAAACAGTGTCAATAAGCCCTCAACAAATAACAAGAAAATAGGAAATTAATCACTTTCCAAATGATACAGTAAGCAGAATACCTGATGGAACATTTATCATCATTTCCTCTTCTGTGCACAGTAAAGAAGATTGGATATACGCACCTGCCGGAGTTCTTTAACAGTGCGCAAAACCATCTTCTAATTTTGTACTCCAGCCTTCACTTTATGCCTTAAATGGTGGTCAGTACAATTACTTGCAAGAGAAAACCAAATTAATTCTCCCCTAGCCCCAGAAGTTCTCGAAACTGGACCTTCTGCTGTTTCTTCACTATAGCGAGGATGTAATGGGTAAATAAAAGAAACTTTCTGAGTGCACAGGGCTGGGACAACAAGGCTGCCCAGAGCCCCAGAGTCATCCTAATAACCAGGAATGAACACAGGAGCCTCCCACTCAGTTCCCATCTCTCCCTGAAATATCCCATAGACAGAGATCTTAAAAATGGCCACAGTACACCATGTTGCTGAAGGAACACTTGGCCATAGGGTTGTATGGCCTGCAGATGCCCAGCCTGCAAGCTCTGTAGTTCCCTAGCACAAGTAAAAAGTAAACATAGCTAGAGCAGAGCCATAACACAGCTAGAGCAGATCCATAAATCTGTGTTTTTACATGGAAAATATTAACCAAATGTTGAAATTGTGAACTGAACTCAGGATCTGACTAACAAGTAACAATAACAACATTCCAATACAATTAGTGTTTCTGAAATTGTGATACTAATTTGTTATTTGTTAGTTTACTCAGAAACTTACACAGAAAGCCCTGTGAAATCAGCTAGGGTATTACCACTGACCTGAATGACTTCTAGAGCAGGCACTGTTCATTACAGCACATAAAGTATGTTAAGTGAATGAGAAGTGGAGAGAGTTAGAACAAAGTTATTTTTATTGATGTAAAAGCTTCTTTCTGTCAAGTATTAATAAAAAAAATAGCTAAGGTTTTATATTCTATTCATACAGTGTCTCAAGCCTATGCCTTTTTTTATTAGAGTATCATCTCAATGGCAGTTCAGGTGAGAAAGTAGCTCCACTTTGTGGTCCTGTTGCCCAGATTGGCTCGCAAGATAACAGCACTATGTGAAGGCTCTGGCTCTGGAGAATGCATAAATACATAATCTTTATAACTATTCAGCAACTTTCTGATTTGGATGTACAGGGATCATTTATCCCTTTGTTATTCCTCAGAAAGATTTTAGAAATATCCACTTTGCTCTAGGCCTGCAGACTTGCTTAATATCTGTGCATTGAGATCAAAGTTGTTTACTTTCACAGAGGGCCAAAAATGGAATTTTAGTTCATAAAAAATTTCCACAGCACTCCCATTTCTGAACCGAACAAAGTATGTTTCTCCTCCCCGCCTCTCCCCTTTTTTTAATTGTGATGTTTCCATTTGAAATTACTAGGTGTTTTTCTTCAAAATGACTGAAAATATTTGACGTGTAGGAGGAAGGCTACTGGTATCCACACTGTGATTGTTCCCCTGTGTGCTGGGGGACAGGAGATGAGTATAATACTTACAGGTGAAAAAAGGCATCTCTATAAAAGAAAGGCACAATAAAACCAAGCAGAAATAGTTCCTAGCATACAACAGAAAGGAAAAAAATGTAGCGGAAAAAAAGAAATAAGAAAGCAGTGAGGAAATACATGGGAAAAGGATGATGGGAGCAGAACTTGGCTTCTTCCTCTCCCCAACCCAGGGCAGGAGGGTGAGAAGAACTCTTTGTGGCCCAGTCTGGGAGCATCCCATGTGATTGCTGGTATTCAGCAGTGGTCAAGGTTTGTTTCTCCCAGTCATTGCAAAGTGGAGGCATGAACCACCCTCCTAGTTAGGAGGCAGCAGCACAACTGGTTTATAAAAATGGCACGTAAAAAGAGCAGCAAACTCTGCAGGGCTCTATGGGAAACACCATGCCACTAATACCTGCGGCACTGGCTGCAGCCAGGTCCCTGTCCCTTGCTCTCCCTCCCCTCCCTTCCCAATCGCATGTCTGTCTTGAACAGACGTTCCTAAAGTTGCTTCCTCTGCAGGAGCCCTATTCTCATGGAGCAGCCACATTCTGCTGTGGTGCTGAAAAGTACAGGGCATCTGAAAACGGGGACAAGAGGCTTAACTTTTAAGGTCAGCTACTTGAAGGAGGGAAAAAGGATGATGGGAGAGGGTGAGCAGGCTGGGAAATCAATATACAGCCACACTAATATGTTGCCAGACTCACAAAACATAAAAGCCTGCCTGGGCCATCCAGACATCCAGATTAGGAATACGCAATGACAAGGGCTCCTCAATTTCTGTGTCCTTTTCCTAGCACAGAGAAGCATATGGGTCAGGCTGCCCTACAGTCTTCCTGAGGACTGTCTCCATAACAAAAGTCAGATAAAAAATAGGGAGATCAGTTCACATTGATCACAGAATGGTTTAGGTTGGAAGGGAACTTAAAGATCACTTAGTTCCAACCCCCCTGCCATGGGCAGGGACACCTTCCATTAGACCAGGTTTACAAAACCCCATCCAACCTGGTCTTGAACACTTCCAGGGATGGGGCCTCCACAGCTTCTCTGGGCAACCTGTTCTGGTGTCTCATGACCCTGACAGTAAAAGAATTTCTTCCAATATCTAATCTAAATCTACCCTCTTCCAGTTTAAAGCCAGCCATTACCCCTCGTCCTATCAATACATGCCCTTGTAAAAAGTCCCTCTCCAGCTTTCTTGTAGGCCCCCTTCAGATTCTGGAAAGCTGCTATAAGGTCTCCCTGGAGCCTTCTCTTCTCCAGACTGAACAACCCCAACTCTCTCAGCCTGCCTTCATAGGAGATCACCTGTGTGGCCCTCCTCTGGACCCGGTCCAACAGGCCCATATCCATCTTCTGCTGAGGACTCCAAAGTTGGACACAGTACTCCAGGTGAGGTCTCACGAGGGTGGAGTAAAGGGGGAGAATCACTTCCCTCAACCTGCTAGCCACGGTTCTTTTGATGCAGCTCAGGATACAGCTGGCCTTCTGGGCTGCAAGCATGCATTACCGGCTCATTTTGAGCTTCTCATCCACCAACATCCCCGAGTCCTTCTCCTCAGGACTGCTCTCAATCCATTCTGCGCCCAGCCTGTATTTGTGTTTAGGATTGCCCCGACCCACATGCAGGACCTTGCACTTGGCTTGGTTGAACTCCATGAGATCGGCATGGGCCCATGTCTCAAGTCTGTCCAGATCCCTCTGGATGGCATCCCTTCCCTCCAGTGTTTTGACTGCACCACACAGCTTGGTGTCATCAGCAAACTTGCTGAGGGTGCATTCAATCCCACCATCCATGTCACCAACAAAGATGTTAAACAGCACCGGTCCTGATACCAACCCTTGAGGAACGCCACTTGTCACTGGTTTCCATTGACATTGAGCCATTGACCACAACTCTTTGAGTGCGATCATCCAGCCAGTTCCTTATCAACCGAGTGGTCCATCCATCAAATCCGTGTCTCTCCAATTTAGAGACCAGGATGTCATGCGGAAAAGTGTCAAATGCTTTGCATCAGTGCAGGTAGATTACATCAGTTGCTCTCCCCTTATCCACCAACGCTGTAACCCCATCACAGAAGGCCACCAAATTTGTCAGGCATGACTTGCCCTTGGTGAGGCCATGTTGGCTGCTACCAATCACCTCCTTATTTTCCACTTGCCTTAGCACTGTTTCCAGGAGCATCTGCTCCATGATATTGCTGGGCACAGAGGTGAGACTGACCAGCCTGCAGTTCCCCAGGTCTTCTTTTTTTCCCTTTTTGAAAATGGGAGTTATGTTTCCCCTTTTCCAGTCAGTGGGAACTTCACCAGACTGCCATGACTTCTCAAATACGATGTAAAGCAGCTTAGCAACTTCATCCACCAGTCCCCTCAGGACACACAGGTGGATTTCATCAGGAGTGGGTCTATTTCATTTTCTAAACATATTAACCTCAAAACAAAACCACAGTATCTTGAGGAACCATTTAAACTTGTGTTGCATCTTTCCATGACAATTTTCCTGGAGAAAGCAATAAAAAAGCTAAAAAAGGACAGTAGGCATGAACTGTTGATACCTGAGAAATTTCCTGATTAAATGATTCTTGACTATTTCAAGGCATTATGCAGTTTTGCATGTGTGCATTCATTTCTCATGTTTTGCATAATACTTCTGATGACTGTATGCATAAGTGTACCATGTAGAAGCAGCAGCTAGCCAGTGTGATTACTCATTAAATTTAATGAGTAGGTTAGAATTATCTGCTATAAAACTAAGATGAAAGCGAAATCACAAATTTGAAAGCCAACTAAGGGCTAAAACATATGCAAGCACAGTTAGTTAATACCCTCTTAATATGCACAACGATAAATACTTCATATAGATATACAGCAAATTTGGATGCACGTTACCCAAGTGGAACTCAGCTGTGATGGTGTATGAAATGATACATTTAGCTCTAATGAGACGCATAACTCAGAAGACGCAGAAACACTGAAGTACTTCAGGGCTCTCTTGCTCATGCAACACTGGAATATTTTCATTACATAAGCAGTGATAACCAGATATCAGTCAGCCCTTTTCTGTTTAAACGCAATGAGTTTGATGCATGCTGTCAAATCTCTGTAAATAAACGCGGGCCAACCCCCACACATGCAGGATGGGCCTGTGACAAGGCAAAAAGCAGAAATGGGTAAAGCCCAAGGCCTGCAAAAACTACGCACACGACAAAAGAGGATTACAAAAGAAGAGAAAGATGACAGCTGAGGAAATATTTATACTAAAGCCCTCTTTTAACAGGAGGTAGTAAGGACCACTTACTTGGATGTTTTTTCTGAGCAAAACTTCCACCTCTACCAAAGGTGGAGTTTGGGTTGAACTGGTAGAGAGGGTTCGTTGTGGGCCAAGCAGCCGGTTGCCTTGGCTCGGCTCCGGCAGGACGGGAGAAGCAGCGCCGAGCCCGGCCGCCTCGCAGCCGTTGGCTGGGCGCTGTGCCCCGGGACGGGGCGCCCCCAGGTACTCGGCGCCCTCCCGCATCCCGCATCCCCGGCTGGAGCTCGGCACCGCTAAGGGCGTGCAGAGCGGTCTGGGGAGCCCACAGCTGAAAGAACAGCACGCCCGAAATAACGGGGGTGAAATGCCTGCAGAAGTCTCTGTACGTGAACACCCCGAACCCAATCGCCGGTCGTTTCCACCCGGCAGGGAGACGCCCGCAGCCGGCCGACATAAACGAGCTTTGAGATCGACCCATTCTCCCCCAACGTCCCTCAACGACAGCGGGGCCGGGCCGCCGCGCAGGCGCAGGACGAGGCGGAGCCGAGGGGCGTTAACTGCGGCCGTTAGGACCGTTAGCCGCGCACCTGCCTGCCTCGCGACAGCGCCTGAGGGCTCGTCGTGTTTCCCGCTGCTTCATGGGAGGGGGCTGAGCTCGGTCCCACTAAGAACGTACTAGTCGCAGAACCTCAGATTTTTATATCTCTGTATGTGGAAGAGGTGGATTCAGGTTTACTTATCTCTGCAGAGGCATAAGTAAGGTGTAAAAAAAAAAAAAAAAAAAAAAAATTACAAACCTTGCCTTCTCCTCCTTCAGACGTGCAGACCCATTGCGTGTCCTCTGACTCCCAGTCTGTGTTATAGAGAGTTCAGTGCCACCTCCCACTTGTGTATTCTCCCCTCATGCCATGCAAATGCTTCCCGTGAGTTAGCACCGATCTGAGGATTATTCTCTGAAGAGCTGGATGTACGCAACATAAGGTTAGAAAGCTTTTTAGAGAGTAAAGGGAAGAAAATGGGTTATTTGTTTTCTTTACCTAGGTGTTTCTGTGGTAGAAAGGGCTGCACAGTTCTGCAAAACCTGAGTAGCTGTGGGAATTCTGACAGGTATGCAAACACTAACAATCTTTAAGCAACTCTATAAACTAACTAGGGATTTGTGTCATTAGTTTTGAAACACCATTTAAAGAGCTTTTATGCTGAAAATTTTCATTGAGACATGACTCATATTAAGCAGCTTTGTGGTGGATGTGGTAGCTCCTCTTTCATGTAATCTCTTCCTCTGAAAGCTTTGATTGAAAACTAAGCCACAGTCAGGGTTTTGTGGTTGAGCCTGGGAGCTTCCTTCAGTAAACTCATTCCTGAATTAATTGCCACTGGAGCTTGTCACACATAATAATGTTTCAGAATCTTTCCCCTATTATCTTCATCTGCCAGGTTAAATTCATCTTTTTGACATGACACTCATTAAACAGTGTAAAAGAGAAGTATAAGCTTCATTACTCAAAAGGGTAGAAGAAGCACATAGTGCAATTACTGTCCACAAGTCTGCTTTTGCACTTGCTGAAATCAAATGACATTTCATTGCAACATTTGAGATAAACAGTTGAAAATAAGGAATTTTCTTGTCCACAGTCCATCAAATTTAAGGACCGTGGCAAGGATTCTTCTACATTCAGTTTTACAATGCTTCTATGTAACGTACAACAAAATAGGAGATCTGCACCAGTCCTACACATAGACAAGCAGCAAATAAACAGCTGTGGCCTAGTCTGGGCTCTCTTCCCCTCAGTTCTCCTTAGATATGGATTGTCTTAGGCTGAGGGTGTCCTAGGCAAAGAAATGAAATGATGATTCTTGCTCAAAGTATTTGGCTGCCAGACAGGCAGGTGGGAATTGTAAGATAAAACATTCCTGAGCAGGGGAGAACTTCAGACCATGGTAATTCTTAACACAGTGGCAAACCACACATTCTCCTTATTAGCACTGTTCCTATCTGGATTGCAAAAAAAAAAGTCTTACCCTTAGTGAGCTAGGATCCAGTTATACAGGAAATGCAAGAACACATTTGAAACACCTTGGGATGAAAGGAGAGAAAGGTTAAGATAGTTCTGAGCTGCATCCCTCCTGAAAATAAATGCAATTTTTTCATCTGTTAGAGGTCTTCAAAACATCTTAAAAAATATACAAAAAGGAAAAAAAAAACCACCTTAATTTTCTGTGTATGCTTTCATGAAAATGTTATTGAATTCACAAACGTTGCTTGTACAGTAAATATAAAGCTTTATATATCTTACAAGTATCCAAAAGTTTTAAAGTATATCTAAAGAAACTGTTTCAGTAGGCTTAGGTTTCTTGTACGCGGGTGCAATACATTTCATTTTTCAACTTATTAAAAGCTTTTAGTTGATGCTTGGAAAAAATATCCCTTCAGTCAATAACTCATCATAAACATATGCCAGTATAAAACATATAAAAGATACTTTTATAGAAGTGACTCGTATTAATATAAGTTCATTATCATTCACTCTTTAATGTGGTGATATCAACTACTTATAAAGACTTTTGATCTAATTTCACATCATTTCCATGTTTTGTGATGGTATTAAACCAAGGCTGCTGGGATATTCTGAAGGCTGATACCAGGGTAAGTGAAAGGGGAATCAGAGCCATTCTGCTTGTTCTGACTGCTATTACAGTAATGCGATCAGTACCTTGACAGATGATAAGAAGAATCATTTTGCTGATTGACTTTTCTTCAAACCTAAGGCTGTGGGCAATCAAAGAAAATATGAACATCTGGCTGAGCTTTTGATTGCCATGCTCACTGATATAGTGCACCCAAATAAGCAATAATTAGTCAGTGCAGCTTGTGTCAAAAGACCCATCAAGTTAATTCAAATTAAGTCAGGATAAATTGAATCCAATTGGCATTCATGCATATTTGTATGCATAGTTTAAATAAGCTTCTTCTGTACTACATTATCCTTTATTTACAAGCAAAACACATGCAAGGTTTTGTGTTTTAAGTAAGTATTTTCAAAAACTTTTTGAGTTCTTAAAGCCAAACTTGTGGGAAAAAAAATCTGCGTTCTTCAGAAGGACATTTCCAGACTCACAAAGGTGAAAATTTGTTGGCTTTCTCAAGTTCATAATTCTCACTTGCTAATAAGTTTCACAAACTTGCAGAATCTGTTCATAAGCATTTTGTCAGTAACGTTACAATAAGACCTCACTGGTAATTGGGTAAACTTAATAGCTAAGAAGGTGGTCTGATAACTACCAGACTGTAGTAAGAAAGGAAACACCTAAAACTGAAGACTAATGTCCTCATGCTTTCACTTGATTCCGAGTGTAGAACCCTGGGAATATCTATTTTCTTTCCAAAAAACTAGCATTCTTTTTTGGATTCTATTTATTGCAACATTAAGTTAGGTTGCATGAGAACCTGAGATTAAAACTACTCAAAAACTGAAGTTGTTTACTTGATTTTTTTAAAAAGAGAAATTTAGAAAAAGAAACTAAATTTTATTTTTTAAATTCTAGCTCCTTGCAGAATTTTTTTTTTTAGTCTTTGCTTGACAGGTATAAGTACCATTGTTTCCAAGTTAACCTTTTAAAATTTTATTTGTGACTTGTGGGTAGAAATCTGTTCTTGCTAGCAAAATGGTGACAGACTCTCCAGCTGAAGTGCTATCAGTGCTCAACAAACTAGAGTGAAATTTACTGTAATCTCACCTACATCTCAATTAACTCAATCTGACCTGATTCTAAAATCTTGTTACAAAATCCCAGGAATTGTTCTGCAACATATTCAGATGTGTTCACCTAAAGCCTAATACAAACACTATGTGATGGGAAAGGGTCACACGCCCAGCCCCAGCTGCAGTATTTCTTGTGGGGTGGGTACCTCACTCTGCCTGTGGCCCCAAGTTCCCAGTGTAGTCTGAGCCAGGGAGCTTCAGAGCTGTGCTGGGAATATTTAAAATGCAGATACAACAGAGGAAGGACCATGTCAGAGGAGAAGGTTGGGTGAATCAGTCCATGAGCATGGGACTTGATGTTCTGCGTTATCAGCTGTTACAGGTGCAATGAGTGTTGCCAAGCAGCTGTTATATTCTTTTTTTCTGAGAGCCCACTTTGTTTCGGAGCTAAGAAATAGGTTTTTGCTATTCATTGACTCCTGTGAATATTAAGAATCCAACACCCTTGAGAGCAATCGGGTGAATTAATTAGAAAACTGTTACTATCTGCCTTCATAAATCAGAGGATTAGCTTGTGATCCATAATTTCAAACAGTCTTTTAGCAGCTGTTTTCTTGAAGTTCTTCCCCGTAAAATACTAGCCCCTCTTACCCATCCATTTTCTGATTCAGAGGTTAAGAGTTCTTCTATTAGCGTTACCTTTAGAAATATATTTGATGAAAAATCCCTTAGATAGTCTAATGATATGGTCCAGTTGCTGTCAGGTGCACAGACCCTTTACAAATGCTGCTGAAAAATCAATATCAATCCTTCAATGCCTTCAAAGGATGTGGAGTCAGGGCCATAATAATAGTGATTGTCTCCAGCAAATGACTGTTCAGTGATCATTCTGCAGTAGCCTGGAAGTCCAAATTCCCCTCAATAACTTTCAACATTGACGCATGCTGGGAACTGTAAAATCATCCCTAGCAAACAGGCCAGTAGCTGCATTTTCTAGCTAGTCAAGTACCTACTTATTTACTCCATTGCTTGCTCATTATTGGCCTAAGATTTTGGAGAAGAAAGTCTGCTAAAAAGAGTAAGTTCTAAAACAGTAGGTCAGCATTTCAGACATGTTCAGCACACAAGGGAATACTGTGCACCACAGCTGGCAGCTCCTCAATTTGCCTGTTTTATTTAGGGATTTGAAAGTAGTCTAAGGAGAATAAATTTTCAAAGACTGGTCGTAGGGAAAAAAATAATTCCAAATCATAAACAGCAAAGTAGCATTTGTAGTTATGGTCTCTGATATTTATTCTCTGGATAAAGCAGCCTTGCTTGCTCGGAATCAGTAGCAAGAGCAGGGGAATATTTGGTAAAGCTTGAAGTAATGTGGCAATTACTTTATCAATAAGACTCTGACTGTAATATGTTACATGGACCATTTTTTAATGCATTTGCAGCAGCATGTGATGAATAATACAATAAAAATATCAAAATGTACTTGAAATTTCTTTTCTTCAAAGCTCACTTTTATTCTTACTGTGACACAAACCAGTACTGATTGTGCAAATGAGATTTTCAACTCTCAAATCTACATCAGTGAGAAAAATAATCTGAATGTAAGTGACACTTTTCCATTTATTGACATGTATACGAACCCTTCATTAAATTGTATGTCCCTGTCCTAGCTACTATTGATTTTCTTTCGCATCGGTTTAGCAGTAAGGTGCAGTATATAATGTGTTAGCCATGAAATATAGCAGTTTATTCTGATTAAAAGCAACAAGAATTTCATATGAAAATTTTGTAATTGGTGGCTGAAACTAGTTCTACTAGACTTTTGTAAATAAGGGTCAATAAAAATTAGAACACAAATCTACAGAAATGGTGAACATATTTTTCAAAAATTGTTGCTACAATAGATTAGTTTATTATATGAGTTATCACCTGCCAGAGAATCAAACCTTAAAGGTTTCCAGAGGTTCTGATTAGCATTGTGATTGATTTTACAGCCCCCAAACGTACATTTCTAAGGAAAGTTCATCTATGTGAGCTTACTTTTCTCATTTTTATGGAGAGTTTGGAAAGTTTGGAAAGGAGACTAGGCTATACCTCAAGATACACGTGGGGAAAAAATCTGAAGAAATTAACTGTAGAGAAGGGCAGAAATAAAGACAGATGTAGTCCCAAATCTCAGGTCTGAAGAGGCTGCTGGGACTCCACTTTGGGGCGTAGCAGTGCTGGTTTTATAGAGATTTCTGTTTCCTTTAGCAGGTCCATTTTGGCATGCATGGTCCTTTTTCCACACGTTTAGTCTGTTCTCCTGCCTGGTAGTGAAAGGGAAGTATGAGGGTGTGAGCAAAGGGTGTTAATGGAGATATAGTAGAGAGAGAAGACAGAGGTTCTCTAAATACCCTCTTAATAGCAATTTGCCGAGTAGGAATTTATGTCATTGTATTGCAGGCCTGTGCTGAGAAAATGGATGGAGCATCGCCTGCTTCCCTGCGTCTCTGCATTTAACCAGAGATTTTCCTTCTCATCCTAGGGCAGAGGCCGATACGCTGCCAGCATGAGGGCTGACGCAGCATGTACTACAGCAGTGAAAGCCTTGTGGGGATGGGGACACGAGCTCTTTTCCCACTGCCTCTGTGAAGTTTGTTGTCCATGCAGCACAATGACAATCACTGTAAGTCCTTGGTGGCCTAGAGCTTGTCACACTTATTTGTTATTCACGGTCTGACCAGTGTTCACTCACTAGTACAGGCTGTATCTGTGGTTGTTGTTCTGTCGATGTGTCAGATCCAGCTGCTTTCTACTAGGATTAGACTGCATATATATTTTTCTCTCTCTACAATGGAAGCTAACATAGTATTTTCATTTATCAAGTAAGTCTTTTTTTAAAGCTTTTCTTGGGCCATATTTGTCCTTTGTAGATGCAGAATGTTGCTGTCTAATCTTTGACAGTAAGAACAGAGCAATTAAAAGGCATTCTCAGGGCTGAAATTTTTGAATCTCTGTGTGTGTTGTACATGCATGCGCAAGTTTTCTCTGTAATGCTGGTTGCATATTGGGATTATTATAGCTTGCAGCCAGTTCCCCATTTTCAAAAACACTTGTGTCTATTAGCTATTGATGCTCTCTTTTTTCTGAGGCTTGAATGTCCACTAATGTTAAAGAGGATATTTCTTTCAGTCTCACTGAATGCTATCCAACCACAGCAAGTATAGCTTAAATTTTGTATTATCTTATGCAATACCCAGAGATTTAATTTTCCTGAAATAATTTGAAACCAATTGAAATCACTTCAGCATTTCCTCATAGAAAGTGTTCCTCATCTTGTTACAGTTCTCATTGTTGATTCTCTTTAATTTGTCCACATCTCTTTTTTAAAAATAATGTGGTACCAGTATTAGCTAGCTGAGACCTCACCGGTACT
The DNA here is from genome assembly GCF_965231255.1 of Vanellus vanellus. NCBI lineage: Eukaryota > Metazoa > Chordata > Aves > Charadriiformes > Charadriidae > Vanellus > Vanellus vanellus. The sequence continues at coordinate 59,866,182 of NC_138910.1, forward strand.
GAACAGAGGAAAAAATGACTTCCTAGGCTTTATATATGTTAGTCTTTTTCTTGCAACAGCCTCACATTCCAACCCCCATATTCAGTTTCTGACTCATTATAAGCTCCAATCCTTTTCTACCTTGCTGATGCATGGATGCGGAGACCGTCTGTGTTGCAAATTTAATTTATTTTTTCACAAGTAGGACTTTTGCACTCATTGCTGAATTCCGTCTTAGAGCCTTCAGACCAAATCCACCCCTTTGTCTAGATGATTCTGAAACTCTGGGCACTTTCTGTCTTCTTTCTTACTTCTCCTGACTCAGTGCACACACACAGTAAGTCTGGCTCTAAGCAGTATTTTCTCCAACAATGCAGGAGATGGCACTAGGAATTTGCCTAGAAAATCTGAGGCCCTCTAGCCTTCACCTCTGCATCTTGCCCCTTGGAGAATGAACCACTGAAAGCTGTTTCAAATAGGACCTTTCAGCCACTGTGTACCTACTTACAGTATTTTCCTAGAGCTCAAGTTTCCATGGTTTGCATATGAGAAAGTTGTAGTGGACTGTATCAAAAGCCTCAGCACAGACAAGATGTAACAGCCATTGCTTTGACTATCCACTGAGGTAGCTGCACCGTGATAGTAAAAGATGGGCTAGATTTGTCAAGAGCAAGTCATGTAAACGCAATGTTGCCTGTTACTTACTATCTTATTATCTTCTGCATGCTGATAATGTATCAAAACCCAAACAAAACAAATTTTTTTCACTTCTTGTCTGCTTTTCTCTTCTTAAATAAAATTAGTAAGTACTCTCTCATAAATAATATTTATGAAGAATGATATAAAAATGCATTGAACGCATGAGCCTACTCCCTGTCACCTGCTATTCCTGTCTTTATCCCTTCAGCATCAGATTTATATTTTCTGTTTTTCTCTTTCCTTTTCAATGGAGTTAGTAGAAAAACACAACTCATTCTCCTTCAGTTCTAAATTAATCAGTTGACGTTAACCTTGTTATTTAATATTTCCAGGATCTGTTGCCACTTGTGTATGCCATTCCTCTCTGCTTCTTCTCAAGTGTGCTTCTACTTTTTATACAATGTCTTTATTTTCAGACCACCAAGAGTTCCTTGTTTGGTACCATTGATCCATTACTGCACTTCTTAACAATGTGCTGTATCTTTGCATAAAACATAGCACACACAAGCTGCTTTGGAACAAGAGGGTCTTATGAGTAAGACTTAGTAATTACTTATAAGTAATTACCTTATATAAGTATTTATACCTTATATATACACACATACATATACATACATACCTGTATATATATACACACACACCTATATATATACCTTATACCTGTATATACCTTAAATAAGTAATTACTTGTAAGTAATTACCTTACTCCCAGGGAACATGGATTCTAGCAGTGCTTATCCACTTCATTGGGCTTCACTACCATAGCAATCCTAGAAGATAACATTTGTGACTGGATGAAAAAGGAGTTCATGTTGCATCTTTAATGCCATTTGTTTTAAATGATTGACATTTTCAGGATCTGAATAGTGGTCCATGTTCACTGCCAAACTGACAGAAAGTTCCAGTCATGGTTACAAGGGTCTTCTACAATACAAGAAACTATTTAAGATTAATAAAAAGTACAGTCAGTGTGCCACAGAAAGTGGTCCAATGTGTTTCCTGTAGACTTGTTGCCTTGAATTATTTGCCCATCCTCAAAGATATGCAAAGGTTTTCAGTGTCTCTTATGTTTGCGAAGAGATCAGGCTTTTCTTAAAATCTGCTCCTTGGTTGAATCAATGCTCGCCCAACACATACAATTCACTGTCAAAAATGAAAGTCATTACAAAGTCCTTTCTCTCCATGGAATTCTTGGAAAATGAGTGTCCCGACTTTCATAAGAAAGTTCTTGGGACACAGAATAGACATCCTCACTACATTTATGCTTCACCTTATCAAGACTTCTGAGTAAAAATATTTGAAAAAATTGTCCATATGTATACATAGATCTACTCCTAGTGATGCCACTTGCTAGAAGACACAATGAAGTAATGATATAATAATAAAAATATATTTAGAAATATAGTCAGTGATGGTTTTGTATGTTAACTGTAGAAGTACAAAATAAATATCAGAGAGCTCCCAACTGTTTTTTAATGCTGACTTGGATTTAAAGTATTTTTATTTCAACTATCTCTCAAGTATTAAAGTTTATTTCCTACTAGTATTCCTTACCAATTAACTGTCTTAGAAAGTTTAAAAAAAACCCCAAACCTTTGTGCAGACATGCTGTACCACCATGTTGAACTTTATTGCTCCATTAACCATGATAAAATCATTATAATTATTTTTTTCATTGTGCATAATATAGTGTTTGTATGAATGCTTGTTGCAACTGGAAGTATGTTGTGCCATCTAGCAACTGACAGTTTAAGTTATGCAATGCATAAAGATTAAACTAGAGAAAATCTTACTGTAATTTCACAGTCAGTTTCATTGAAAACTGTTCTCTGAAATGGCCACTCTCTTTGTGACAACTGTTCTAATAAGACATTCTGGTAGCTTTGGGGTTTTGTTTGTTTCAAAGTACTTAAGGAACAAATGTTGTGCCCAAATATATTCTCTGCAATAAGCATATGTTAGTGAAATAAATTAGACTAAGTACCTACCCAGGAGTAAAATTAGGTTTTACAGGCATGAGTGCTACCAGAGCTATTAGACTCGGGGAACCCTTTACCATGTAGGTCTTAGTTATATAGTAATAATAATAATATGGTACCTTAAGGAACCTGTTGGCTGAATCAGTCAAGTCCATCTCGACTGTATGTTAGTGAAGTCATTTTATCCTCATAAGCTGATTTCAGGCCATTAAGACAGCCTTTCTGCTTCACAATGTGTATAGCCATTACATTTCCCTCCATTCATTCGTCTTCATTCAAAACAGCACTCAGCCACCTTGGTGCTTATTACTGTTAACAAGAATGTGGTCTACCTTAATACAATGTCAAATGAAATCAGAGTCATGTGGATGATAGCAAGAGAAACCACATCAGTGTGCGCAACGTTATCATGTAGATGAGAAATATAAATAAGGGATGAAATGCAATTTAAGTGAACACTCAGATGGGAAACAAATGTGCCATTGCAGACAAACAATTTCTGATGCAGCTGCGTAGGAATCCTCATTCACTTGTAATTCTTGTTATAGGATTGAAAATCAGAAGAAATCAGAATTGTTAAGCAATCAAGAAATAGCAGATATTTTCACTAAAAATGCTTCTATTGTAATGAAATCCTTATCTTTCACTGACAAGACAAGCATTATAAAACATACTGGGTTAACTGCATGAGCATCCTAAAAGCTTGCGTATTAAAGCTGTTCATTTGGCAGAGAGACTAATAGGCCTAAAAGCTTTCTAGCTCATTTTAACACCTTCTGTTTTTCTCATTAATGCTGGCACTGATATTCAGTTATTATTGTATGAGCCGATCGTATTTACAAAACCTTGCTACTTTTCCTCTTTAGAGACCACATCTGAATCACGTCTGAATATCTAGCAAATGTTAAAGATACTCAGTTTTTGGAAAGATGCAACAGAGCCTTTAAGCACAAGACCATTTGAAGCACCTCTACATTCTCTTGCTACCGTGCCTAAAAAGGAAAATTTTTCTTGAAGATACTGGCTCATATAAGTACCAGCTGCTGGCTTTATCCTCTGAATCAGCTTGTGCTGATTATTGAGGTGTTAGGATCCTAGACTAGACTAATCCCATATAGAATTACAAAGTCTGTATGTTAAATTTGTCCCCAATATTTATCATGCTCAATATATCCAGTGTTGCTTTTGACATTACAGTCTTCTTTTATTATCAGTCCTTGCCTTCCAACCTTGGTAGTAGAAGAAATGTAACTACTGAGGTCTAAGAGTATGAATGGGAGAGGATAATTTTGCCTTTACAGCACTGAGCTTAATAAGTCTAAAAATGCATATTCAAGGAAATATATTTATTTGACTGAATATTCCTTACTTCACTAAAGAATCAATATTTATCAGCATCTCAGGTTTCCTCCTCCACTCTCATATACAATGAATTCATGGGGTTTGTGCATAGATAACAAGGTTAGTGCTGTTTTGGAAGCAAAGTGTTTTGTCACTGTGCAGCAGCAGATGGGCTTGAGGAATCGAAGGACCTGCTGAAATCAGTTCGGATACAGGTGTGTTTTAGAAACACTTGTCACTTTCATTTTCTCTGAATAAGAGAAAATTTCATTTTCTCAGGATAAGAAACATCTTCATTAAGGATGGATGCCTATATGCACTCCTTTCCTTTCTGTATGCCTTATTCTCCTTCCAGATTATCCACAGGGAAGTTAATAAGATGCTCAAAGGGAACTTCATGAGAACACGCATAGGCAGCAGGTAGGCTAGAAGAAATTACTCATCTCTCACTGGCATTGCAGTCACATATCTTTACACAGAGATGATCTTAAATACAGAGCTGAGGGTAACAAGACTGATGCTACTCAAACTCAGAATGCCTCAATACATCATCTGCGTCAAATCACAACTAGTTCCAAGAGACAAATCCTGTCTAGAAGCACCGCAAATTGTGATTTTTGGGAGTAAGCAACATTGTCCAGTAGATGATATATCTATGTCCTTGTATGGTAACTAAGCTCTTATTTTCTATGTTTCTCATGCTAACAGACCTCTTTCCTAACTTTTTTGATATGGCCAGCTTTGAAACCAGTTGTCTCTTTGGAGAGCTTCTCAACTGCCTTCCCTGCCTACCCCTCCACACCCCTGTTCCAGAAATATATTCTCAAGTGTTCATATTTGCTGTTTTGAGCCCAGGCTGGGACTATATAAATCAAATCTAATCTGCTAAACTGCAAACTGCTGAAATAATCTGTTTTTTCTACATATGTCTATATGTACCTGCCTTTTTAGATACCCTGATCAATGAATGTTACTGATGGCTCACCCCAGTATTGGCACTGGAGCTACATCTCTTGAGTAACTTGGCTTATTCTGCTCTCTGAAGAGAGATGAAGAGCATCTGACATCGCACTACCCTTGTAATCGCACCAAATCCGGAACAAGTTCATGCAGGACAGCATGCGCTGATTCTGTTAGCATTTACACTTAAGGCAAAAATGGGCTGGCTTTGATGACTAACAGTACAAGGACAGTAACATATAAAACTTTGTTTCAATTAAACCCCCCCCCCATTTATTTTAAAACCTCAAACAGAATTATAATCAGAAATCTGAAACTCCTTTTTTTCCTTCACAAATTAGATCACATACATATCATTATAGTCATCATTTTATGGATATGTGGAAAAAGGACATATGACTGACCTTCAAATCAGCCTTCAGCTTGTCTGACTAGATCGATGTATTATCCAGGCCTATATTTCTCATTCTGTTTCAACAGTCAAATAGAATTTGTTTGTTATGATATATAAGAACTCTCTGATAACAACAGAAAATAAGATACATGCAGCCAACTTGCAATGTACCTGTTCCCAAAATTCTCTTTGTTTTTATAAAGAACTGCAAGTTTCCAAGCTGCTTGCATGAATAATATCTTCATTTCTCAAAGGCACACTAGAGTATCCGTAATGAAGTAAAACAAAGTAACACATTATTGAATGGGGAGCTGATCTGTTTTAATATACAACATTCAATCATGTAAATAGTTATTAGGATTTTACAGCCTTCACAAACTGAAATCAAGTGTTTACAGTGTCTCCTGGTCCTTAGTTACAGATTAATGACCATTTTGTTCTCTGTGTGGGAAGATCGTGGGGGATCTCAAATGTTAGGGGGTCTCAGCTTCAACAAAAATGTAAACCAGAGGCAGAAACTTCTGGACATAGACTCTATAACTAAACTGCAAAGCAAGCACCCAAGTGGTTCACCACCACTTGGTGAAGCTGACTTTTGTTCTAACGATGTGTTAAAAAAGAGTCTCGAATGGAAGTTGCTCCTAATTTGTCTTTATGGACATAGAATGATTGAGAAATTGTAAAAAAAAAATTCTCTTAAACGACATGTTCATATAGTCAGGATTCTAACAAATGAAATTATTTTAAACCCAGAGTACCTTTCAAATCCATAAATGTCATTAAGATTATCTTGTTGTGAAGACAGGTGAGGAGTGGGTTTCTGAAGTCATTTGTATGCCTTAATAGGTTTGCATTCATTGTCATGAAATAAGTCAGCCAGATACACTCCTTTGAAGTGTTGAAGTACATGAGTAAGTTTTGGGATAGAACACATGCTGTGAGGAGGTATCCTGAAGCCACCAGTAATTAGTTCCCGTAAGAATACTGTACCCATAAAATGCAGTTAGGATTAGTTAATGTACTGCACTTTGAAGATGTAAAAAGATTTCAAAGAGCTAATTGGTACTAGATTATCCACTACATTGGGATTTCTGTATTACCGTTTTCAACTATCTTGCTCTAAATATAAAGTGATAAATAGATATTCAGACCAATTTGTAAGTTATTTTTGGCAACTGTTGAGTTATTGCATCTATTACTTGAAAACACAAAATATATGAATGAATGACACTATGAATGTCCCTTGCATGTAAGGAAAGAAAAGCTTGTTTTCCATTTAGAAAGAAGCCTGAAAATATGTTTGTTTTTCTTTTTCTGCTTGTTTACTCCCTAAGAAGTTCGTGGTCTGTGTAAAAGAACAGAATTCTTAGAAGTAACTGGACCAAGTTCTAGTAATAGTACCACCTTAAGCAGGGGCTTGGAGCTGATGACTCCCAGAAGTCCCTTCCAAGCAACAGACCTCCTACTGCAATTATTGAAATTACCTAAGAATCATCCAAGAAAAGAGATTATGGGGTCTTAGTAAAAAAGTTAAATATTGTAGAACCCCCAAATGTAGAAATAACCCAAATACTGACATGCTAATGCAAAAAAAAAAGAGAACATCCACGTAAGAAAACATATGCAATCCTTAAAGCCACATTATAATTTCAGTACATATTAAATGAAGCAAAGAAGGAACCTACACCTTTTTTCCTTGCAAGTCGCCTTAACAGAAATCAGATACGTTATCACAGTAAAAATCTGTGCACAGGTTATGTATTTAATAAAAGGTACCCACATCAGCTGTCATCTGCATTTTGAAAATAATCACAAAATTTTATATAATAGGATTCCTTTAAGGACAAGTATTATAATTTTAATATACTTTTCTGCATTTGAGATTTTCCTCCCCAAAATTTCACCAAGTCTTTAAGCTATAAGAAGAAATTTTCTTTTATTTCCCCTATTCCAGCACCCTTTATATTAAGACATTCAACTTTTTAAGCTGACAGGGTTTGTAACTGGTTGGATAGGCTGCCTGTTCTGCAGGTAAAATTTTAAAATATATTAAATTCTTCTCTAATATTTGAGTCAGTGTACTCCCAACAGGTCAGGAAACTCATGCTTTACTCTGTCAGCCTGAGAGCACACCTTAATGTAGACCAGCTAAAGAGAGAACCCAGCACGAAAACCAGCTTTCCTCCCTTATAAGCGTATGTGCAGCCAGCTTATAAGCATGTTCTACTTCTTTAATGAATAAATAGATCATAAGATCACTACAGTTTCAGCTACAGCAATTCCAAGGGACTTAGTTTCGGTGTAGGCAGAAGAATTGGCTCAGGCTTCAACTGCTCATATTTTTAAAATCTGGAGATTTATGGTTCAACTTGTGTACTTGCCAATATTGAAGGCATCAGATATGTAGCAATGATCTTACATAGGGATTTTCCCATGTATTTGGACTGGAACCTCAAAGAGAATGATGTTTGAATCATGGTGATTTCACTATGAGACAAGAAAGTGGGAGCTATATTAACCAGAGTCAGAATTCAGTTACTATATCAATTCCCTACATGAAACAAGTGATCATCACTCTGCTTGTCCATAAGTAATACTAACATCTTCTTCCTGTGCCTCCCTGTTTCCTCCCCTTTAGCTTTAAATCCTTCTCCTTCATATACCACTATCCACATATTTTTACTTTATGTCTGCCAAATTACTGCTTGGCTGCTCATCTCATCAACATATGGTAGCTCTGCTGGCTGGTGGCACAGACCTCATATCTAGGGACCAATTATGTACCATCTTGTAGCTGGCAGAGTTATTTACATGTCTTAAAGACAATTACAAAATATTGCCTCCTCAGAATATCCTCATCAATGTAAAAGTTTTATCCAGATCTACTTAAAGCATTTGATCTTATTTTTTTTCACTCTGTAGTGGGTCATAATTTCAAAATTTAAAATAAAGCTTTATGCTAGATGTGGCATTACCATTCTGATCCTCCCATTCTGATCTTGAATCTTCCATCTTATCTAGAAATTTCTCTTCTGTTCAAAAGTAGGGATTTTTGAGATAAAAAAATATTAAATACTTACATTTTTTCCCTCTAAAAATAAGAGGAAAGGTAGATTTCTACTTTTATTTATTTGGAATACTAGATTGCCTCTTTCAGATGTCCAGTGAGAAAAGTGCATGGAATAAGTGTTCTCCTCTTGAGAATAAAATCTAAGGATGTTTCTGAGCTTGGAGGATCTTTCTTGCCAAAGTTTGAGTCTCTAGTAATCATCTCACAGCTGTTCAATAATGATGCTGATTTTTGTATAAATGTGTGAAGTCCTTCATGTACATAAGCCAAGAAACAATGCAGAGCTGCTCATCTGAGCTTTTCTAATTGTTCTTATACCAGCAGCTTAGGAATTCTTGCAGATGGGTTTGTCATAATACTTTATTGGCATTTTTTATAACAATTGCCTCTTCAAGCTAAGCAAACCTTGGAGAACAAGAAAGCTGTGGTGAATATAGATGCAATGTTAATTAACAGACAGTCTAAATGTGAATGTTTTAGTAAGAATTAAAAATATATATATAATAGTAGCATATTGATATGTCAAGCAGCCAGGAAATATTTTGAAAATCAAGTTTTATTCCCCTGAAAATTTGACTGTCTGCATTAGAATATATTGAGCTGAAATGCTAGGCAGCAAATTAAAGGCAAGGGCTTTGTGTGTACGCCTATGCGTTATTGCTCTGGTGATGATGTTTACCTCAGCTGCCCTTTGGGTAGCCTGCACAGTTTGGACAATATTATAATCTTACTGGTAATTTCTAAGCTCTAAAATACTACAGACAAAGTATTAGAAGCAGTCTTCTGGGAGAAATATCTTAATCAGGCAGCCCAAGTTAATTATTAAAGACATAGTAGTTTTTACGCTGCTGTCTGTCTCATGTCTGTAAGCAAAACAAAGGAAACAATATCAGCAAGGGATATACTTTGCTATGTTCTACCACTTTGAAGAATGCCAAACCATCTGTATATAAGAACTGATTAGAGAAACTCAATGTGAGCTCCTCTGCAGAAAAAAAAACAGTTAATAAAATCAAAAGACAAATGAAAACAACTGGTTCCACTGCAATACTGTCTCTGGAGACATTTGATATTGTTGTCCTCAAGTAACTAGCAGTGCTAATATGTTTAAACTAATCGTGTCCCAGAGGTGAGGTCTGGAGGTAGATACAGAGATTTTATTAATCCTCCACTAGAATCAATTTTACTATTCTAATATTAGTTCTTTTTCTCCAACTTGTGCTGTCCTTAGGGTCAGGCTGTACCTAAAACAAATATCACCTAAAAAGGAAGCAATAATAGAGGTAGTTGGTTTGGTTTGTCTTCATCTAGTTAATTACTTCAGCCTGCACTTGCTTTCCCCTTTCCTTTTTCAATTTCCTGGACCAAGAGAATGAATTGTTATTGCCAAAGGAAAAGGAGAAAGAGAAAGGGAGGGGTGGAGAGAGAGAGGAGAGAATCTTTGCATTTATCTGTATCTCTTAACTTATGCTTTGCATTTGGATCATTTTGGTGCTAAAAATAACCAATAAATAAAAGTAACCTTCTAACTCTGTATTGCCTTTGATCCCAAAGAAAACCAAAAGATCATGCAAACCTAAAATAAAATGCAATTAATCATCAAGCTCTGGGAATCATTTCACCAAAGCAATTGATTTCATTTCACCACTGCAGCCACCTCTCATTGGCAACATATCAGCTGTTTAACAGCACACTCATAAAACAAGATAACAAATTACCTCAACATTTCCTAGGGAATAACCTTTCAGTCTTTCACTAGGAGAAGACAGGTCAAAAATTACCTTTTTTCTTTTTTTTTTTTTTTTTTAAGTTCAGTTCATATGAACTCTAGTATACCTAAATGAAATGTATTATAAAAAGAAGGGAATCCATCTGAAAATTTCAGACACTAGAATGTATGGCTTACGTTTCAGTAAATATATAATGGGATCTTCAGTGACTGCAGACAACAAAGATTTGGAGTTTTCACATCAAGCTGCATTTCTACATAACAGCGTGCTAGGAAATAGATTTCAGTAAGATACAGGACTTGATTCACACGTCCAGGGCTTCCATCAGATATTCTGTCCAAGTGTGATCCCAGTAGAAGTATATGCAGGACTTTGAGGACTCTGACAATTTACCTTGACACAATAGAGAGTTTTGAGCTTGACAAGGGACTCTCCTTACCTAAGAAGGGAAGGAGACACTGTCCAAAATATCTTCTCCAAAATAATGAGTTCATTTTTTAGTCTTGCCACACGTCTTTTGTTCTGTCTTTTACAAAGCTTTGAGTTTCTCTTTGCTGTAATTCTCCATGTGTTGTACAGGAAAGTGATTCCTTTTCTTTGTACCTTCTCATTGAGGTTAGGGCCACATCTTACTTTCACTATGTACCTAAAGAGACAAAATTCTCTGTTGACATTGATGCCCTTCAGACACTTCCCATACTAATAATTAGCAAATCATTTTAGCTTTTTTCAAAAACATGCTGAAAAATCTGGAACTGCCATTACCACACAGCAAAGAGCTCAGTGATGTTTTCCCACTGTGCCGCTGGTTTTGGGAGAGTTATATAACATCATACAAAAATGGAATAATTAACTTTTAATTTTAACCTCTTATTCCCTCTTTTTAGCATGATGCAGTATGTGGATCATCTGTCTCGTATTCCCATGATCAGATATTCAATCTTAGCTTTAAAACTTAACTTTTATGAGAAACCATAATGCCAGGGACCAGAGTCTTTGTCATAACACATAGGCCCTGGCAGGGAGATCCAGCAAGGTGAATTCATTCAAGCAAACATAGTACTTAGAGGGGCATAAAAAAGCATAATATACCCAGCTGGACAGTACAGGAGCCCCAAGCACTGAGTAGCAGCTGCCATTCTGATTGCAGTGCTCATTAAAAGCTGCCGGTGTTCATGTAATAAGCCAGAAATGCCTGACTTTAGGAACATAATAGGCCAGAAACTACCAAGTGTTAAGGACACAAAGCACAAACCATCACCAGTACTTCAAAGCTCCTATAATTCACACAGATCTGGTCTGAAAGGTATTCCACTTGAAGTCTTTTAGCCCACCTGACCTCCCCTGCTGCTTGTGTGGAGACAGCTCTGATAGCATGCAGGTGTGAAACACAGAATTTTCCTTACTTATAACCAATCAGTCAGAATAAAAAAAAAAAAAAAAGTGTTATAAATATTGAAATAGATTCCCAGATCCCAGTGTCTCAGGATGGGTAGGTACATGACGGCACAAGAGTCTGTCTAATAGAAGCGCCCAAGGACTGTATGGGTGACAGCTCTTCTCTGAATAGCAATTGTCACTGGCCTTGGCAATAATGACCCACTAAGGTTTTGGGGTTTTCCCTCTCAAATCAGGACTGCTCTCAAATCAGAACTGTTCTAAAGAGTACAGTTTTAAATGTAATTAAATCCTTATCTGATATGTATTAGCACGTGTAAACAAAGAAATGCCTTTGATAAGGAAAAAGTGCCTAGCACAGCCAGTGTAATCTGAGATAACATTTCAAAGTGTGAGCATCTTTAAGAAAAGTCCACTTTTTTTCAGTTACTGTGATGCAGATGTTTTTCAGACAGGGCGATTTTTGAAAGTTTTTTTTTCAGCCAACCCTGTAATATACTGCTCTTATTTAGTCATCTTCAGAGACGAAAAATTTTTCATCCTCATTCTTGAAAAATAAAAAAAATATACTGATGTGTAGGCTAGATACCTCGTGCCTTAAAGAAGAAATTTATCATTCGTGACTGATATTTTTTACTTTTCTGATTAAACCACATTTTCATTAAGCAGCTGATGCCCTATAAATATATAGGATAGGACATACCCAAGCACTTAAAAATGAAAAAAAGGTGGTCTATGTTATAAATAGAAATCTTAATCTATTAAAAGTATGACAAACTTGTGACAGAGAGTCACTGAAAGACATTTGGCATCATTGCTTATGTCTGAAAAGCATTTCAGCTGCCATCTTATTTTAGACAGCCACAGAAGTCTAACTGTTTTTGATCTAAGAAGCTGTCATCAAAGAGATCTGAAAGCTTGATAAAATACAGATAAATCAATTTCTGAAACCTGACCAAACTTCAACTTGAATACTTGGAACACACAGTAGAATAATTGGTTGGCGTAAAGGAACTAGAAAAGTTAAATTATCTTAATTCCTCTAGATATGATTGGCCTTTTCTATTTGATCCATTACCCAGTTTGCACACATGAATATTTTGCTCACTGTACTGTTACTCACTTCTTTCTAGTTAACAGAGAAAATGGGCTCAGCACCTCCATCTTTGGAATATCACTTTTCCTCACTGTCTCCCATGACATCCTCATTAGGAAGCTGAGGAAGTATGGGCTAGATGAGGTGACAGTGAGGTGGATTGAGAGTTGGCTGCGGGACAGGACTCAGAGGGTTGTGATCAGCGGCACAGAGTCTAGTTGGAGGCCTGTAACCAGTGGTGTCCCCCAGGGGTCAATACTTGGTCCTATTTTGTTTAATATATTCATTAATGACCTGGATGAGGGGACAGAGTGTATCCTCAGCAAGTTTGCTGATGATACCAAACTGGGTGGGGTGGCTGACACCCCAGAGGGCCGTGCTGCCATCCAGCGTGACCTGGACAGGCTGGAGAGCTGGGCAGAGAAGAACCTAATGAGGTTCAACAAAACCAAGTGCAAGGTCCTGCACCTGGGGAGGAAGAATGCTAGGCACCAGTACAGGTTAGGGGCTGACCTGCTGGGAGATAGATTGGAGGAGAAGGATCTGGGGGTTGTGGTAGACAGTAAATTATCCATGGCCCAGCAATGTGCCCTTGTCGCCAAAAAGGCCAATGGAATCCTGGGCTGCATAGGGAAGAGTGTGGCCAGTAGGTCGAGGGAGGTCATTCTCCCCCTCTACTCGGCACTGGTGAGGCCACAACTGGAATACTGTGTCCAGTTTTGGGCTCCCCAGTTCAAGAGGGACAGGGAATTGCTGGAGCGAGTCCAGCGAAGGGCAACTAAGATGATTAAGGGCTTGGAGCACCTCCCTTATGAGGAAAGGCTGAGAGAGCTGGGACTCTTTAGCCTGGAGAAGAGAAGGCTGAGGGGAGACCTTATTATGGCATACAAGTATCTAAAGGGTGGGTTGAAGAAGGATGGAGCCAGGCTCTTTTCATTGGTTCCAAGTGACAGGACGAGGGGCAATGGGCACAAGTTAGAACACAGGAAGTTCCGTTCAAATACACGGAAACAGTTCTTTACGGTGAGGGTGACAGAGCACTGGAACAGGCTGCCCAGGGAGGTTGTGGAGTCCCCTTCTCTGGAGATTTTCAAGACCCGCCTGGATGCAGTCCTGAGTAATGTGCTCTAGGCAATCCTGCTTTAGCAGGAGAGTTGGACTAGATGATCTCTAGAGGTCCCTTCCAACTCTGATAATTCTGTGATTCTGTGATTCTGTGATTCATTTACAGACATTGTATTTACAACACAATTGCTTCATTATGATGCTGTACCTTCCCATTATTCCTCACTTCATGCATTATTTTTCCCATGTAAGAAGTTGCCTAGAAGTTGCTCATATGCTATTTTTCCATATTTGCAGCTATTTAATATTCTGCCGTACCCTGCTATGTACTGAATACTTTGCAGCTTTTAGAAGCTGCATTTTATCATTTTTATCAGTTCTTATAGTCCCTTCTAGCCACATCAGATTGATTTTTTTACTCCCTATATCATAATCACAACTAATATCCCACAATAAACAGCCGGTAGTTCTAATTAAACTCCTTCCATCCATTATTTTTTCCTCCTTCAAAGTTTGTCTTTTAAAAGTTCAATATTTTTGCTGCTATATACTTTATAATACGCTCACTTAATTTTCATATCTGATGATACCATTATCACAAGATACCAGATGTTCAGTACTTCTCCCTTAATTATCATACTTAGGGCTTATATCTTAGAACTAATTGAGATAATCTTTGAGATAATCTGGGTATTTGCACTAGGAGGACACAATACTACATTACCTCAAGATACATTCATGCAATATTTAGTAATTGCTCGTAGGAACAGCAATTTGAAAGTTTGAGCCCTCAAAATAAGTCTGCAATAGCTGCTTTTCCCATACATTCCTCAACCTCCTGTAGTCCATAGGACTACTCAAGTGCTTAATGCTATGCATGTTGAAGAACAACCTTCTTATACTGGGATAAACAAGTTTTTGTCAAGTAGGAAAAATATACATTCAAGAAAATAAATTACTTAAGAGTCCTAAATGATATTTTAAATATTGATTCTTCTCTCCTAGCACCTCACAGCTGTTAGCAGAAATTACAGAATTTGTGAACTGAAATTCCAGTGATGGAATAACCTGCCTGCTCAAAAAAATATTTCTTAAAAAAAAACCTAAAATTTAGACAATTTATTAAAAATTTTAAATTTAATTTTTCTTCCAAAAATATTTCTCAAAATAGTGGACACATGTAACCAGCACATTGCTTGTAGCCTGATTTGCTAAGCCCACGCTGCCCTTATCACACTACAGAAAACCTTTCCAGAAGGTACTGATATCTCTCTCAATAGCCTGGGAAAGAGATGCTTAACAAGACCCCAGTGGATTCTGCAGCTCACAGGTCATTAAAACCAAAGTCTCTCACAATGATCTCTTTCTCTTCCAAGAGCTGCAGTGAATTTTGAGAATAGCACTCCACAGCAGTGTTAATGTTATGGATTAAAAAAAAAGCCCTTACAGTTTGAAGCAGATTTAAGGAGTTAAAAGCGGATTCAGCAGTGCTATTTTTACATTGCCAAGTAAGCATAAAACTCTGTTTTAACTTCTGAGGAAAAGCAGTAGAGAGAAGAGCTTATCTTCAATGGAAGAGAGAACGTCTGTCTCTAGAGACAGTGCTGCTTCATCTAAAGCCATCCAGAAAACAATTGGTTCAGTTTCACTGAGTGCTAAAAAGAAGGTGAATAAGCAGGTTTATATTACAAACTGGTACTGAACCTTGGAGTTTGGAAGCCTGGCTTCCCTTCCTTGCCAAGCTCTCTCTAACCTTGGTTAGCTGTGAGCTGATTTCCTAGTCCTTAAGTTTTGTCTTACCTTCTATTATTGTTTTGAATGGCATTAACAGAGGGGTGTACACAGTGGAAGCTTCCAGGAAAAAATTTTGAAATAATTAATCAGTAAAAATATAAAGATTTCATTGTTTGCTTTAACATTTGACCCACTACAAACACAACATACGTTTGTTTCCTGTAGTAATGTTATGTCAACTATGAACTCAGTTGTCTGTGACATAAGGACTTGCCCAAGGGTTTGCTTTTGTGATTATATTTTCTATGCAACTTTTTTAATAGGGCATTTAAATTATAGTTAGGAAAGTTGAAGGGATTGTATTTGACTGATACCAAAAAGGGTGGGATGGAACATATTTTAAGAGGCCAGACTTAAATTTTCAAAGCAGTTTCAAAGGAAATAAGATGAGGAAGAGAAACCATGTAACCAAGACACGAGAGAGCAACTGCTTAGGTAACAGTACAACAGAAAATATGGGAGACAGTGAATCACAAGTTGAAAGTAAGTCAACAATGACAATGTCCTAAAAAAGGGTGTGAAAGAATCGATATTTAAAAGGTGTGTTGAAGGAAAGAAGTTAGCTGTCTTACAGTCTGTAATACAATTATTCCTCTGTACTTACTGTTGTGGTAAGGTCTCAGCTAGTACATTGTATCCTTACTACAAAAGATGTGAACAAGAGTAGGGAAGAGCGTGGCTCCCAGAGCACAGTGAGCTAACAGAGTCACAGCAATTAGCTATGCAACAGCACCACAAAAAAGTCCAGAGTTTCTCCTATAGTGATGATAGTGATGTGACATATTGCAGGGTGCCTGATGCACGCAAAATAGGTGATTAACATGGTCTTTGCAGAGAACTTACAGAGCCAAGATTCCAAAACCCGAATTGCAAGGAAGGAGGGAAATCTAGAGACCACTCTCAAAAGAGCAGTGGATAGAAAATGTAAGCAAAAGTCAATTTAGTTTCAGTAGACAAAATTGAAGTTAGATATTAGAAACAACATTGCAACTTTGAAAGCTAACACTAAAAAAACCTGTCATAGTAAGCTATGGAATCCCTTCACTAATAGGTTATAAGAATAGGAGCTGTACTCTTGAACAACTGGCAGCCAGGTCTTAATGGCCAGAAATTCTGAAGGTCCCAGTCAGATGTCAGAAATATGTTTATCTGCAAGAATTCAGGTGAATAGTAAAAGATTACCTAGAAGTAAAATTTTTAGAATAACTAGCATAGAAAACAATGTTTTAATATTTTTTCTTCCAAAAATCACCTATTCAAATAGCTTTCCTTTTAGTATAAATAAAATAGTCTTGGCCATGAGCCACTCTATTTTTGATGGATTACTATATAAATAGAGCTACAGTCAATTATTTAGAAAGGTGTATCTGTTCCTTAATTTTGGTTCTGTCTGTAAACAAGGTTCAATGCTACATTCCCAGGGAAAATTAACTCTGTCTAAAATCATAAATAACTATAATTGAATTTAGCTGAAATCAAAGATGTTCACATATCTGCCTTCTGATTCTTTTCTTGCAGGCTACTGTTTGGACCATTAATGACATTAGATATGGCTACATTTCTCATATATCTATGTTTCTACAGTTGTCAAGATGATTGTCCTTATTTTATTAGACTGGCACTAGCTTAAAAGAGGCAATTTCTTTGGTCTGAAAAGGTTGTTTCACTTAGAGACCATCTTTTGGCTATAAAATATGAACACAGGCTTGAACTCAGTGATCTTCATATGCTATAGCTCCTTTAAAGAAATTAGAAGGCAGCTCATTTCTAAAATAAAGTATAGATGACTAGAGTTCACAGAATCACAGAATCACAGAATCACAGAATTATCAGAGTTGGAAGGGACCTCTAGAGATCATCTAGTCCAACTCTCCTGCTAAAGCAGGATTGCCTAGAGCACATTACTCAGGACTGCATCCAGGCGGGTCTTGAAAATCTCCAGGGAAGGGGACTCCACAACCTTCCTGGGCAGCCTGTTCCAGTGCTCTGTCACCCTCACCGTAAAGAACTGTTTCCGTGTATTTGAACGGAACTTCCTGTGTTCTAACTTGTGCCCATTGCCCCTCGTCCTGTCACTTGGAACCAATGAAAAGAGCCTGGCTCCATCCTCCTTCAACCCACCCTTTAGATACTTGTATGCCATAATAAGGTCTCCCCTCAGCCTTCTCTTCTCCAGGCTAAAGAGTCCCAGCTCTCTCAGCCTTTCCTCATAAGGGAGGTGCTCCAAGCCCTTAATCATCTTAGTTGCCAGAGTTCTTCCATGATTTGAGGAATGGGCATTTCTAACATTATCCTAAACATTAAGTTCTCTGATGTAGATTTATTGCTGGTGTCTGAGAGGGTATCAACAATCACTTAGAAATATATTTTATTAGATACTATCATAGCTGTCTGAATTCTTTCAGGCATTGTTCTTGAAGATGTCTTTTGCTACAACATGCTTTTTAAAAAAAATCATTATTTTCTCCTCTCAGGTATTTGATATGGGACTGTTTCTCAAGTGTTAAGCACCTGTACTGATGACATTGTACTTGTAATCTATTGCTGGTGTTTCTAAATAGCTTAGCTTCTATTCAACATATTTCAAGCCAATTTGTCAGGTGGTGTAATTTGACATGGCTTCACTGAAACCAGTATGCTTTGCAAGTCTACAAGCTGAAGATCATAGAGTCATAGAGTCATTTAGGTTGGAAAAGACCTTTAAAATCATCGAGTCCAACCATCAACCTAATGCTGCCAAAACCCACCACTAAACCATGCCCCTAAGCACCACATCTACCCATCTTTTAAATACCTTTAGGGATGGATACTCAACCACTTCCCTGGGCAGCCTGTTCCAATGTTTGATAACCCTTTCTGTGCAAAAATTTTTCCTCATGTCCAATCGACACCTCCCCTGGTGCAACTTGAGGCTGTTTCCTCTCGTCCTATTGCTTGTTACTTGGGAAAAGAGTCTGACCCTCACCTTGCTACAACCTCCTTCTAGGTAGTTGTAGAGAGCGATAAGGCCTCCCCTCAGCCTCCTTTTCTCTGGACTAAAGAACCCTAGCTCCCTCGGCCACTCCACATAAGACTTCTTCTCTAGACCCTTCACCAGCTTCGTTACTGTTCTTTGGACATGTTCCAGCAACTCAATGTCTTTCTTGTAGTAAGGTGCCCAAAACTGAACACAGTATTCAAGGTGGGGCCTCACCAGTGCCAAGTACAGGCGGACAATCACTTCCCTAGTCCTGCTTGCCACACTATTTCTGATACAAGCCAGGATACTATTGGCCTTCTTGGCCACCTGGGCACACTGCTAGCTCATATTCAGCCAGATGTTGACCAACAATCCCAGGACTTTTCCCACTGAGTGGCATTCCAGCCACTTTTCCCCAAGCCTGTAGCATTGCATGGGCTTGCTGTGACCCAAGTGCAGGACCTGGCACTTGGCCTTGTTGAACCTCATACCATTGGCCTCAGCCCATCGGTCCAGCCTGTCCAGATCCCTCTGCAGAGCCATCCTACCCTCAAGCAGATCAACACTCCCGCCCAACTTGGTGTCATCTGCAAACTTACTGAGGGTTGCACTCAATCGCCTTGCCCAGGTCGTTGATAAAGATATTAAAGAGAACCGGCCCCAGTACTG
The DNA here is from genome assembly GCF_965231255.1 of Vanellus vanellus. Lineage (NCBI taxonomy): Eukaryota > Metazoa > Chordata > Aves > Charadriiformes > Charadriidae > Vanellus > Vanellus vanellus. The sequence continues at coordinate 59,885,315 of NC_138910.1, forward strand.
AGCCCTGGGGAACACCACTTATGACCAACCACCAACTGGATCTGACTCCATTCACCACAACTCTTTGGGCCTGGCCATACAGCCAGTATTTTACCCAGCAAAGAGTACACTACACCCATCCAAGCCATGAGCAGCCAGTTTCTCTGGGGGAATGCGGTGGGAAACAGTGTCAAAGGCTTTACTAAAAGTCCAGTCCTTCATTATCTGAGTGACTTCTTAGTACAATTTTACACCCGTTGTATGGTTCTGAATCATTATTTTCCATGTATTCAATCAGAGACTCTCACAATTCAGTAGCTTCTAACCCTTCTAATAGCTCTAATTTCATGACAGTTCTTCAAAATTTGATCCTAAATTACTCACATGTGCACAAAACTATCAGTTTTGTTTACATTTTAGTATCTGTACACCAAGTTCTACCCTGATTTATATACTTCTTAGCTTTACTGTGGATACCTGAGACCTAAATCTGCTGTATTTTGTACCAATATGTATGATCTCACCAGATCATTCATGTACAGATTCTTCAACAGCGTAAACAGGCACCGTCATGGTTTGTAGTCTTGCAACATGAACCATTCCGCTATCCTCATCTTTATACTACATAGTTGTAATTTTAAGTATTTATATTTTGTGGGATGGATTATTCAGAATCAATTCTTCTTTGTAGTAATAAAAGATCAGTATCATTCAATGATACAGACAGTTCTATCCTGTGTACCTGAAGCCATCAATACTGTTCTCCTGGTGTGAGGGTTTTGCTCATCACTTTCAGCTAAGTAAAATGATTGGTTTGGAATAAAGTACTGAAAAGTAACAAGTGGGCCTCTAAAGAGTGCCTTATAAACCCTGCATAAAGCGCCTGCCTGAGACAAGCCTGAAAATAGGGCAGGGTTTTCAAAAACAGGACTCTACCAGGTAGGGCTGCAGAGAACTGGTCAATGCTGCTAGCCTGTAGGCAGAGACAGATTGCACTAATTTAGATAGCTCCTTGGGGCTTTCAAAATTATGCCATGAGCCATTCCATGGGTGTGAGTTACAAGCTGCAGCTCTTTGAAGAGAGCATTGAATTTCACCCTGATATATAGGCTCTGCAGCCTGATATACATCATGTTGACGGAGTCACTTCTTTCACATCAGCGCTCTGTTGTTCAAGTCATTGAATTCAGAGCTTATTCAGGTTAGTATCTGGGGCTAGTCCATAATTTTCAGAAATCAGTAGGCATATCTAATATACTTCAGATCAAGCTTTTATTCAGATTTCTATCCTTTTATGTCTTACACTTCCTTCTTACAATTTAGTGTTTTGGCCACATGGTAAATTACATATTTTAAAGAAACATCCTACTGCTGGATTTATTACTTAGCTTGCACAAATGACACAATTCTAGCAGGTGAATATTCACGTATTGGACCACTAGATAGTGAACAAGCCTCAGCAGGCAGAAATAAAGAGGATGAAGAAGTTGTCTTTCCCTGACACGTTATACCAGCCTTCTTCTGTATGTTTTACTTTTTCATTTCTCCCTCCTCCAGGTTTTATTTTTTTATTCCCTCATATTTCCTTTTCTCCTGTCTTGTACACTGATCAAACACTCAGCTTGTCTTTCATACAGAATGATATTGTGGTCACATTTTCTATCGAACCATTTCCATTGGGATAAGCAATGGTGATTTCTGTTACTAGACCATGTTACAGGTAATAGCAGAAAACGTTAAATAATGAACCCAGGAAACAAACAAGTTACCATCAGATTAGATTTCTGTATAAAACATTGTCTTCTGGGCCAAAATATTCCTTCAGATTGTATTTGAGGTGTTTAAAGATATCTCTGGGTGACCTTCAGGTCATTAAAACAATCAACCAAATATGTCATCTACCAAACAACTTCCATTGGATAGAATACATTATAGCTTGATAGAAATGAAGTAGTCAAAGAACTGAGGAGAGAGACTGCAAGGCATTCTGGACAACAGTAGTCACAATTCCATAATTTCTTGCTAATTATGGACTTGGCACCAAGATTTCCCCAAAGGAAAAAGCAGGAGCTGCTTCCTTATCTAGCTTGGCCTTCAGAATGAGAAGGCATAAGAGAAAGGTAACCAGCTGAAAGGCACTTTGCAGCGTGGCTAATTCTCCAGGAGAGTTAGTAGAAGAGATGCTACACAGAGTACATTGTCACCTTCACAACCACCTTCCAAAAGACCTTCCAGGAAAAGTGTGGAAGTCAATGTTTTTGCACAGGCATCACCAATATTTTGCAGAAATTTTCACATCCTGTACCTTACTCCAATCCCCTAACAAATCTGGATCTCCAACTATCCACTCCTGGATCACTCTCGAAAAAAAAAGCCTACATTTGCATTCCTGGTGTTAAGCAGCCTAAACACTTTGTTTATCCAGGAAGCCAAAAACCAAGACTTGGATTGTGCAAACGGAAGATCTTTTGCACCTTTCGCCATTGCTACTCAGCCACACCAAGCAAAAAGGTGAAGTCTCTATTATATCATTGTTCTTCAGAGAGGTTTATTTCCCCTCCCAACTTTTCAAGTTTCACGGGGCTTTAAAAAAGAAAAGCCATACTTTGAGTTCCCATGTCCTCCACAGAAATTGAAAATTAGGCCTGAAACACAATACTAGACACTTAATAGTCCAAGATACTGGTTTGTGGAATGTATTACAAGACAGATGCACTATTTCTCAATATCTTTTTTCACCTTTTGCTTCATTTCACATGGTACTTCACTGGGCTTTAATCAGCGTTTTCCCCTTTCTTCTTTTGCATTTTGGGAAACTGGGGTAAGGTTAATTAAGAATGTGTTCAGCTACTAGGATTGATTTTATTAGGGTTTATGTAGACAATTAGCTACTACTGCTATCGTTATGAATTATTTCTTCTGCTTTACCTCTTACTGAAGTATTGTAATTACTTTAGTGTACAAATCAGCTACTAGATTAGTATACCAGAGTGAGACTAGCACCTATTAGAAAATTAATAACTTGTGGACTTGGTTTAGAATTATGTATTTTCTGGCTGCTATGGAATTTTGTTAGCTGTTATATTTTTTGCTGCCAAGACTATAATCTGATAAATGTCCCATCCCCAATCTCTCCCCAAGAAATGAGTTTATGTTCCAATTAATGTAAGTGGTTCTCACCAGCATGAAAAAGGCTTTCCAAAAAGAATAGTCGTTCATTGAAACTAAAAGTTTACTAACAAAAACTCCATCCTTTCTAAGTTCAAAATAGTAAAAATACAGTTCAATATGCAAAGTCTATTCAAACGCACATTCTCCTTGTAAACTTCTCTTTTATTCCTTCCATTTCTCCCATTGCTGTATATAACAACTAAAATCTAAGGTAGGACTAGAGGAAAACCACTTTGATTGTACTTTAATACCCCACAAAGAAATTTTGTCGGACAAAACTTGTTATTCAGTTTCCTCTTCTCTCCTTGTGAATCAATAATAGAGTTGGCAGTATTCAAAGCACAGAAGGACTGGAAATTGGCTTTCTTGGCAAAAATATGCGTCTGAATCAGCCCTCAACATCTCTTTTTATGACAATGCTCTCTTGCTTCAGGTACTGTATTCTGCGACTTCCAGAGCAGTGGCTTCCTGCTCAATCCATCCATCCATCCATCTCTTGCCATAGCATGTATTCAACTCCTACATCGTCATTTGAAAAAGATTTCTGTTTATTCATGTTATGAGTAATTTCATTCTTCTGGATTTAGAACTACCTTTTGTGACAATTGCTAATTTGTAGACTACATGCTGAGCCTAGTGATTTTGATTTCTTCATTTTTATGTTAGAGTCTGATTTTCAGTTTCTGGAATAAGCTGGCTGTGTAAACCTTACTGAAGAAACTCTGAAAAGGCAGGCAAGCTGAGCTGAACCTGTCACCCTTCACTCATCATTAATTCACCCTAGGAAGCTGTTAAATAGCTGGATGAATTGTGTTATCCAAATAAATAGAAATTATAATCTTTAGTTTAGACATAAATGAATCTTTGCATTTCTATTTATAACTGGAAAGCATTCTGTATTCTTTTAGCCTTCAAAGACATTTGTCATTGATTTTGAAGTTTGTCATACTTCTGCATACAATCTCTTTCTTTGGTGACTATCCTTTTATTATTTCATTGGTTTGAATGTACTAGCGTGTTGTTCAGCTACAGCAAGAAAATGTGTTTTGCATTCTAATCCTGACAAAGTCTATTACTTCTTTTCCCTGTTTGTTAGAAATACGTTGCAATAGGTCTCACCATTTTTTTCCTGCATTACTAGATTAAATACCCTATTTCTTCTGTCAGAAAGGGTGATTTTTAATGTTTGCCCTCCATCAGCTGTTCAGAGATACTTTTCTCTCTCACCTGAAGAGTCTTTATCTTATTCTTATTTTTTTCATTCATCCACTTCCTGTAGCTATCCCTACACTTTATTAATCATATTTGGTTTGTGCAATTCAAAGATTTCATCTTTGAGGAAAAAAAGGAACTTATACCTTTGTTCCATCATCCATTTTTCTTTCCATTCTATACAAGTTAAAAATAGGCCTTTAAAAGTAACTGAAAGTATGGCACAAAAAATAGCACTTCCAGAAGAAGTAGCATAACACATTAAAAGTAAATCTATGAAGACTTCAAAGAGAAGAAGCATGTGAAATTGTATGCCTAGCCCCACAAATAAGCTTGCTGTACACACCCCTAAATTGTCAAGTTTGTCTGTAGTATTTCGTTACACTACTTATGGAGTATGCCATGTAGCATTCTCACTGCAAAACAAGATCCAAAACTACATAAAGATGATTCCTTCATAAGAAAAGAAAAGGCATTGGAAATCCTTGCTCTATAAAAACTAGTAGTAGTACAGGATGGTGTTTAGACAGAAGAGAATACTTTAAAACTCAGACAAGAGGTAAGCCTAATCACACAGCAAGAATTACTCTACCCCTCTTCTACAAAAAAACTACTCAATAACAAACAAACAAACAAATAAATAAATAAATACTCTCTAGCACTGTACCCTTTTACTGAACTGGGGAAATTATTCAATTCTCCACAGCTGGCCTGCTAGCCTGAAAATCTGTGCCCCAAGAGCAAACAGCTGAGGGTATTGCTTTGTGTCACAAAAAAAGTAGTTAACCCCTCTTCTGCCAACTCCCAAAGACAATTAGTACACCTGTAACCTGAAAGGCAAAAGTATAGTTAAAGCAGAGGTGCATCTTTTATTATATTACTCTGTAACTTGGTCAAACGAAGCTCATAGAAATCTCATCCTTTCTCATGAACAAAGGGCAACGTTTGCCTTTAAGTCATATTTTTCAGAAACAAATCCTTAAAACATGCTTCCTCCCTCATTCATTTTTTTCTTTTCCTTTTCAGATCCTTTTCACCTTTCCTGACCCACTTAAGCAGTCTAATTGTTTTTTATAACTGCTGAGACTTAAACTGGTAATTGAAGAAGTATATTTCAGACATAGTGGATTCCCCCTCTTTCTTCCCCTTGTCTTGAATTCCCTCCTAGACATAGTCTTCTATTTCTCACCCACCCCCCCCCGCAGGAGGTGGCCTGGCACTGATCAAGTACACCACTAGGTTTGTGGTAGGCTCTCCAGGCTTGCCAAACCCCTGTGAAAGCTATGTGTACCTTTGCAAGATGCAAGTCATTTCTGATTTGCATTTCTAAGCAAGTCTGTTGCTTAAGTTAAAAATGCTACCTTCCTTTCCTTTACAAGGTCACAGTATTTTAAGCAGCTGTGATTTAGGTCTAGCAGCTACAATAATTTCTTCTTGCTGAGAGCCCAGAGACACACAGGCAGTTAATATGGGTGACAAATTCAGATAGTGCAGACTTCAGATTCTATACGTCTTGTCTGCCATCTTTTGTATTCTGGTTCAGTAGCAGTTTGCATGTGATTTTGGGCTTGTTACAATTTGTGTTTCACTGCATTTCTCCTATGGACCTCTGCTAACCTCAAGAATTTCTGTTAATGAGACACACAATTCATCTGCCATCCCATCCTCCTCAGTCCTTCAGCTTCTTAGTTGCAAAAAACAATGAAAATTATTCCTAACCATTCTGCTTGACAGAAAGTGGGGTTTTGAGATAGAAATGGGAACTAACACACCAAGGGCTTTTTAGGAAACAACAAACATTTCTGACATTATGCTGGATTTTTTCTTCTTCTCATCCCTCCCCGCCCCTGTTACAAAAGTGTCAGGATTTCCAAAGAACCTTATAAGTAGTAATTATTTTTTGCTGAATTCTTCTGTCCTCAAAGATAGATATAGTTTTAATTGCTCTCCTTCTTCACACCTTGTTATACAGAAGAAACCAAGGACTTAGATTTCTATGTACTTGAAAGGAACCACTAAATTCCCATTAGTGTCAATGGCAGAAGATCAAGTTTTGAGGCCTTGCACTCAACAATGCTTATAAATTCAGCTGTCTAGTGGAATCCGCATCTAGTACATGAGATAGGTGCTAAGCTTTCAGGGTTCTTTTCTGAGAAAGGAACAACATTCCTAAACTAGAGAAACACCTTTTCTTGCAGCTGCATGTTAAATGAGAAAGAGCAGAGAATACTATAGCTTGCAGCTAGGTGCCTATATCCAGGTCTCTGCTGTAAAAAAAAAATGAGACAGGATGCCACCAAAGTGTGATCAATAGATTAACAGCCTGACCATCAGGTGGGCCCCCATGTTCAATCATAGGAATTCAAAACAGGGTCTTCAGCCCAGCCCAGTAGGAACTTAATTTCTCAGAAAGAAAACTTAGGCATCCCTAGGTTTAGAAACAGGTTAAGTGGTGGTTTTTCCACCCAGTTGCACCAAAATACCAATTTTGCTGCACGCATAGGCACTTAAGTAACTGTGTGATCTAGGCCTTGATGGTTCTGTGGCTAACAGTTTTGATGTACTAAATCAGTTGCCTGTTGCCCCCCTTGACTTATAACCAGCCCAAACTTCCCACTTTTTTGAGCTGCATGTTCCAGCTTGAGTGAGATTGAGACATTTTTTTCCACTTCAGTCTCCCTATCCAAACACAGGTTTTTCAGTGGTAAATCTCTCTCATAATAAACCTACAGATTTACATGAAAAATTACTTATTCTGACATAGCTTTCATCAGTGGATATTCTTTCTTTCATTAACTAGCATTGCTAAAAATTCTGTACTGAATAGGCACCATTAACAAGATGGAAAAACCTCCCCTGCATGTCATTTTGCATGCACATAAGCTGGTTGCAAAACATTGGTTTTTCCCATTCAACCTTGACCACAGTTAGAACTTGTTAGTTGTCATGGCAATAAAAACAGTCAGGTGGCAGGAAAGAGAAATTAGCAGGTTCCATTTGAAACTACTCTGTTAGGGTATGTTCCTAGGAAGATTTATATACTGGGCAAAGATTGATAGATTGGTATAGTTGAATGTTTTGAAAAATCAGTCAGTATGATAAATGTGAGTTTCTTATTATCTGATATCATTTCATCTAGCTGTCTGCTTGCCAGAATACACTAGTGATTGATTGCCTAAATGTCTTTTTTAAAGATACTCTGGTAAAATAAATATGAAGGAAACTAAATATGATTTTTTTTTCCAAAGTCATTGTAAGAAATATACCAACAGGAAAATAGTAATCCGTGCTTACTTTTGCAGAAGGCTCTTTTGCATTGCTCTGTATGTATCAGAGAGTAAACTTACTTTTAAAAGCAAAACAGAACAATATTATTACTTCAGTAAGTCCTTTATTAAAAAAGCCAGCTTTAAGCTTTAAAAGTTGGAATAGCTCACATCACTAAGTATGTAACTGTCTTGCCTTTATTGTCAGTGCATTTGATTTACATAATTCACGTGTCATCAGACACCAGTAGCCTTTTTCTGGGTTAGAACATATACGAGAAGTTTTATTGTAGAAATTTTACTGTTTCGGTTTTCATTTTCACTGATCTTTCATGTGTGAGAACAGGCAGACAAGAAACATCTAGCTCTTTCCAGCGTATACTTCCCCTGGCAGATCTGATCCCACAGCTCCTTGCAAACAGAACCACAGTAACAGAGATGTTCCAGAAAAAATCCTCATGGTAAGATCAACTATATCTAAACAATTCTTGACAGATACTTCCCTATTGGACTCTTAACTGTCCCCACTGATAGAGATTACACGGCCTTCTTAGGAAATCCACTGCAGCAGGTAACAATCCTTACAGTTGGGAAAGGAATTCTTGTCATAATGTCTAACCTACACTTTTCACGCTGTACTTGACACCTTCTCCTTTTTCTCTTATACACAATGAATACGGACAGTAATGTATTCTCTTCCTCTTTGCAGTAATCTTTAACAGGTGAAAGCTGTTACTATGCCTCTTCTCAAGGTGCATCCACTGAAAAAAATAGTACATTTGTCCCAGGTCATGGGTTCATATCAGCCATCAACTCACCTTGGATAATTCCCCTGTTCTTTGCCTGCCACGGCTATGAAGGAAAGTATATTAAACCAGTTCAAGCCAAAAGCTGGGGCTTTTGCAAGCGGGGCAGAATAAACACAATCTCATGGCTTTGTTGAGTCAGCTGTCAGGAAATAGTTCTGCTAGTTTCAGTAGAGCAGCTATAAATTAACTTGTCTAAACAAAAGAACCTAACGTGTGTAATCATTTCTCAAAGATCTTGTTTTCTAACCTACTCATTCCTGTTTCCCTTCTCCAAACTAAAAATTTCCTCTCTATATTGAAGGCTAGTACCCACACCTGAAGATAATACTGAAGCTTCTCCTAAGCTTATGTAAAAGAGTATAAACTCTACTATGCCCATTACAGTTTGCTACTTTTCTTCTTCCTCTTTACAACAGAGTGACAGATTCAATGAAACTACTGTGAAGTCAGGCATACCCCATCTTCTACTTTGCAGTTGATTATTCCTATCATAAAAAGCATGATACTTGGCACTTGTCTTCACAGACTTGCCTTTAATTTTTTTTTCAGTTTTTTTTTCCTACTTGTCTAGATAATTTTCAGTTCTACTCGTCTTCTAATTTGCTTGCACCCCCTCCCAGTTTGGAGTCAAGCAGTGAATGCTCTACAGAGTGCTCAGCAATTACACTTCCCACGCAGTGCTCAATTCTGCATATTTGGCACAACAGGGTTTGCAGACTCATCTTGCTGCTATTAGATATGGTCCTAATTATATTATGGAGCAGGTAGAATGAAAAGCCAAAGAATTTAATAATAATGAAAATAACACTGCCTTCTAATTCCAAGGGGAGGTAGCATGGTTGCACTTGAAAATAGGCTGCTCATATGAAAAATGTAGTGTGCATTTTTGCCTTGAAAGAGGGCATTTAAATCTCTGACCTTCAAGAGCAAGACCAGAAACAGCATGCTGTGATTTTTTTCTGTTTTAAAGTAGTTGCTCTTATTTCCAGTGTCACTGCAATACTTACACAACATTATGTAGTGTCATTGTCAGTTTTCAAGTTGTGAGAATTATTAGTTTCTGCCAAAAGAGAGATCTCGCCTAAATGTAAGAGACAAAAAATATGTTTCAAGAAACCACTGAATAAAAGACTAACAGGTGTTATGACTAGAAGCACTGTGCATCATAGTATTTGTGTTCATTGATACAATGTCAAGAGAATTTTTCAAAATATATTAAAGAAAAAGTTTCAGAAACTGACAGTGACATTTAATGCAAGAAGAACTGAAAATAGAAGCAGTAGCTTTTAGGAGATCATTTTTCCTTCCATAGCCTCTTAACTAGGCAGAAAGAGGCATGGTCCCCATGGTTGCTGAATGCATCTGCACTATCTATTAAATGTTATGTCTCCTTCAGGCAATATTACCTTGCACTAGTATTTTGATTATATTTTTCATAGAATCTTAAAATACTTTGGGTTGGAAGGGCCCCTTAAAGGTCATCTAGTCCAACCCCCCTGCAATGAGCAGTGACGTCTTCACCTTGATCAGGTTGCTCAGAGCCCTGGGTTATGTCATTTTAATGGGTGGCCTGGTATTAGCTTAGAAATGGTTACTGTTGTATTTGCATCATTGGAAACTTTGTATTTTTGATCTAAGAATTTCGTATCAGACTTTTGGAATAGTGTGTTGAGGCAAGGGGTATCACACACAAAGTGTATCACCCACATGAGAGGGGTACCATACCTGTTACAAAAATGGTAACATTTCCTGGGACACCAAAAAAAAAAAAAAAAAAAAAAAAAAAGCCACAGGGAATATTCCCAAAACAAATGTTGAAAGCAATAAAAATGTTCATCACTACTAAGTCGTCCTTATCCATGTTTTACAGAAAAAACCATGACTTTTGGTGAATATTTCAGTTTATTTTAGACTCAATTGTTTTGAAGCACTGGAGAAAATGAAAGTTGACTCCCCTGTTCCCTGTCTGTGATGGCTCAAGGGCAAAAGAGAAGTTCTGTATAAAGGCTGAAATAAAGGCATTGAAATTGACATTAAAGTGCAGATGCAGGAATATCCTCACGAATTTTACTACACTTCACTCAAATTCTGTCTGCCTCTTCCCCGGAGGATAGAATTCAGACACCGTAAAACTCTACAGCCATAGGAAACTCAGGAAAATTGCCCTGTTTCATTTGGCCGGTATCCTATTATTTTAGCTCTGAGAGCAGGCAGGCTGAAACTCTGGGACCATCTTCAAAGTTGAACTATGTAAAAGAAACGCATAGTTTTACAATTAGGGAAATGAAACTGTCTTCCCTACTGTGGCCAGTAGGTCGAGGGAGGTCATTCTCCCCCTCTGCTCTGCACTGGTGAGGCCACAACTGGAATACTGTGTCCAGTTTTGGGCTTCCCAGTTCAAGAGGGACAGGGAACTGCTGGAGCGAGTCCAGCGAAGGGCAACTAAGATGATTAAGGGCTTGGAGCATCTCCCTTATGAGGAAAGGCTGAGAGAGCTGGGACTCTTTAGCCTGGAGAAGGCTGAGGGGAGACCTTATTATGGCGTACAAGTATCTAAAGGGTGATTTGAAGGAGGATGGAGCCAGGGTCTTTTCAATGGTTCCCAGTGACAGGACGAGGGGTAATGGGCGCAAGTTAGAACACAGGAAGTTCCGTTCAAATACACGGAAACACTTCTTTACGGTGAGGGTGACAGAGCACTGGAACAGGCTGCCCAGGAAGGTTGTGGAGTCCCCTTCTCTGGAGATTTTCAAGACCCACCTGGATGCAGTCCTGATTAACGTGCTCTAGGCAATCCTGCTTTAGCAAGGGAGTTGGACTAGATGATCTCTAGAGGTCCCTTCCAACTCTGAAAATTCCGTGATTCCGTGATTCCCTGTCAGTTGATATTGAGTCATAGTTCTCAGGGATATTAAAAAAAAACAACAACAGAACAACTAAGACACCTTTATGATATGTTTCCGATGGCAGTAATATGTGCTAAATTTACAATCACATATGAATTATAAAATATAAGCATTGTGTGAGTATTAGTTAACCATTACCACTTCACATAGTTTGATCCATGAATGGGAAGGACACAAACAACCTTCTTTTATTCTTTACTTGTCATATGCACTTTCACTTTCTTTCTTGACCATTCTTCCTGTGGCTCCTGCTTATCACTGCTTATTGGATAATTTTAGCTGCTTTGCTTAACTATAAGCAGTAATAAATATACCTCCTAATCCACCTACTAATAGTGTTTTGGAGAACACTTAAAACTCAGTTTGTGTTTGAATGTTTATTTTCATTTGTCTTGTGATTAACAGTGAAAATATATTGCTTTTTAACAACAATATTGAGGTCTCAGAATGCAGAGGAATATGGAACCAGGTCTCAAAACCAGTTCCTCTCTACATGCATTTATATTTCCTTAACATAAGTTAATTTTTTCATTTAACTTTTTTTACAATAGTAAGTGCTCAATAGAGGCAAGCTCATTTCTCTTTTACTGCAGAAACATGTTAATGAGTAGTTATACTTCACTTGGCTTAAAAGATAATAACTAACACTCACTCTAAGCATTTTTTATTCAGCTTGTGCTGTCTACTGCAATGTCTTTTTCCCAAGGGCTCATTAGGTTTTGAAGAATAATGATTAATTGCTGGATATAACATATTTTTTCCAACACTGAAAAACATATGGGTTATTGTATTCATGTTAAGCAGGTAATCCATGAATATGTCACTTGAAGTATCAACTATCCTCATTTACTATTTCAGGGATCTAATCTACACACATTTTCTTGCCAATGGCTGACCTGTTAATAGTAAGATCAGCAAGGCTACAAGATTTATTGATAGCCTATTCTAGAACAGCCTTATTTAGAGATGAATCTACAACAGTGACTGAAGAATTCATTAGAATGATTGTGCAACTTATCTAACATTCTTCAAGACAGTTAGGAAAAAATATTCAGAAGACATTTCTTATTTTTCAAAATTAATGCATCTAGAACATGATCACTAATGACACAGCCTCTTGAATAGAAGGCTATAATGCTCTTAGATGGCAGTCGTGCATTCAACGCACACATTTGATGCACAATATAAACAAAGTCTTCCAAGTCTTTAAAGTCACATCCATGTGCATTTCATTGGTTGAAATTACTTGCAGAAATGGCCAAGCACCTACAGCACATGTATCATTTCTTTCTGCAGTACTGTCATCATGCTGTCATATACCACTTCTCTAGGATCAAATCTGTTCATAGTTACAGGATATGAATTAATATTTTTGTCATATTTTAGCCTCTAATGATCTTTTTTCATTTTGTAAATGCAAACTTCTCTGACTCCCCCTTTTTATTTAGTTGTCCTTTTTCAGCTAAACCTAATGCAAATACAAAACTGCAAATTTGTATGCTTTACTAATATTTTAAAGTTTTTTACCAAAGTTGCCCTTCAGCAAAGTTGCCCATCAGATATTAAATGCTTATATTATATGAGAGGTGTATATTTGACTATAGCAGCTAACACAGCTAGAAATAATACGGTTTTTTAGACCCACCACTGAAAGACGTGAAGGAATGCTCATGTGCTGAAAGCTTATTATTCAAAAGAAACCCTTCAGATGCTTCACCTATTAAGTGGTATTGTGACTCCTTACAAACCTTGCCTAAAAATTCTTTATGGCACAAAATAGAACTGCCTTTTTCATTGCCTATACCTGCTGGAATATCTGTGTGGGGGTTAGCCATATCAGAGAGCAAAGCAGAGACCTTTTAAGTTCAAAGGTACAATAAGACTTGGATAACAACAGGTAAATTGGAGAACTCTAATTTCATCTACCTCTATAATAGAACTTCCATTATTGTGCTTCTTCTCTTCCTCTTTCTGAGATACCTGCCAGTATAGTACATATATGAGTATAATTTAGCCTTATGAGGAGAGCGTGGATGGTCTCTCAAAGGCTCGTCACCCTTGTACTTATTAATAAGAATTGCCATTCTTTGCCTTACTTCATTCTTACCTTATTAATAAAGAAAATACCTCTGCATTTCTGTTGCCGATGGTCCCTCTATTTTCTTACCCCATTTTGTCCTCCACTATCTCAACAGTAATACATACATAAAGATCTACATTACACATGAAGTTATTTACATGAAGTCCTCAATATTATAATTAATTTTTCCACAAAAAACCTCCCATTATTCCCAGAAATTTAGAACAATACTTTGAGATGTAAAGGAAATGTGGACAGAATAGTCAATCCAGGAGGCAGGGCTTTGCAATAAAGAGACAAAGGTTTATTGAGAAGGCAACAGTCTAGGTCAGGTAGCTCTTCTGAAAGAGATGAGGGGTGTCTTGAATCCAACTAAAATGACAAATTCTGTCTCAGTCAAACTATTTACTATTGAGAGTCCTATGTCATACAAGAAAAATGGTGTTTTTCTTAGTTTCCATTCTCCTCCTGCTTCTCATATCTCTTCAGATAGTCCAGTTATTTTGTACTTAATTGCCCTGAGATCTAAAGTACTTAACCTCTGGCTTGTGAACCAAATATTGTTCCTACAGGCTTGCCTTGCTTTATGCTCTGAACGTTATCTGTAGAGTACACTAGTAATTTTCTAGTAAAATATGCCCTTTGAAATAAGTAGCATGAGAAAAGTGTACAATCTTGTCCACAACTTAGGGAAACACAAAAGGTTTGGTTTTCTATTTGTTTGGGGTTTTTTCCCCCCCAAAAATCCTACAGAATCTATTTTCTTGCCATTGCAGTGGCCACAAGTCTTGTACATATTCCAGTGTTTTCACAAAGGGAGAACCTTGTTCTCTTTCACTGCCTGATGACTTCTGTCACAACTGTGCAAACTGTTGTTATTCCATTTTTGTCTCCTTAGTCCTTGAATTCTTCCTGTTTTACAGCATTGCCCCATTTCTTGCAGACGTATCTGTCTACGGTTTTCCTTCAATAATGTTGGCTTAAGGAACAAATAAATATCTTAGGAGACTACTGTGCACATCAACCCTGCACATGTTGATGTGAGAACAGTGTAAAATAAGGAGATAAATATACTTTGGTTTTGTGCTTTTGATGTGGCACTTGCAGTTTTTGTGGACATTTTTTCTAGTAGGAAGTAATTCTGTTTGACTGGTATGAACATGTTTCTTTACTTATTGCAATCAGACAAGGACAATGTATAAGAGAAGATTGTCACCAGCATAAATGTCAGCCCAAGGGCTAATTCCTATTGAATGTCAAAAGAAGATGGATGTCCAAATGCCATTTTGTGCTACTTAAAATAAGTCCATTTGTTAATACCCATATTTTAAGTGCTTAGACCTGTGTTCCTGTATGCATGTAAGCATAATTATATAGATATTAGATTAAATTCAGGGTCTTAATAGGTTAAAACTAGACACCAGATTTGTGAGTAACATGAGTTAAGTCTCTCTGGCCACTGGGTGTCAATGTTGATGCATATTACATCAAGAAAGAAGAATTTTACAGGCAACAGAAAACAAATATTTCTAAGTAGATAGTATGAACTAGGTTGACTGGGAAGATTTGCTTATTCCTTCCCTCCTACAGAATTGTTTGCTTATAGTAATTGCCTAATACATACATACATACCAATTTTTGCTGTGCTTGTTCAGTATGTCTGTGGCATGATTCCGTTATGGATGTTGTTTCTTATTCAATTTCATTGTGTTTCAGCTGTGTCAAAACCCACATTTAATTCAAAGATGAAGTTTGATTACAAGGACAAAAGCGTTGCTTTTTTTTTTTTTTTTAAAGGATAATCTAGCAACTGTTTGGAGGAACTGTTTGAAGACTGAAAAATACACATATTCTATTGATATCCCTCCACAGATTTTGCTACATTCTTTAGCATTCATGTTCCTAGTTCTTCAAAAAGAGCTATCTAGGCCTACTGATTTCTAGGACAAGGAGTCTTTGTTTACTGTGGTGGACATTGCTGTGCTGGATTTGATGTATCCATGCACACATACCTCTATGGTCATCAAAATGGTAGTTTTACTTTGAAATAGTTTAAGTAAAAATCATAAGTACGCTGCTACAGTCTTCAGAATGAGTTCACAAGAACCAAATCAATACATTTCTAAATAATTCCTCAAGTCCTTTTTTTGACACTGAAATGACAGATGTTCACTGTCGTCTTTAAATATCGAAACATTACATTCACAACAAATTCTAAAATTCTTGAGTATCAAAAGTCACAAATAGGATTATTTTTTTACTATCCCACTACTTTTGTGAAACATTTCTAACCACCTCAATCCACACCCAAAATTCATAGGAAATTACATTCTTGCTGTTAAATAAGCATTTATAATTAAAAGGGTCTGCTGATAAAGCACAATAGCTTTTTGATAAAATGACACTTTGTAAGTGCTGAAGGTCCATATAACAAATTGGCAGCCTGAAACAGTTGTAAATGTTTGTCTTCCTCCTCTTTTTCTCTTCTTTTCTTTACTGCTACAGTTGTCTACTATAGCAACTGTATTTAAACCCAGTCAGGGTCATGTCCATGCAGATTCATCACATAATCACATTGTTCCTGATGGGAACTTATGATTTAATTAAACTGAGCACTCTCTGTTCAACTTGGAATACAAATAGACACCCCACGTGCCAATTATACGTACCCACCTGGAGATGATCAAGAACGAGAAGGATCTGATAAGAACAGCTCTTTTTGCCTCCCCTCAAGAAATTACTTTCCTCTTCCATTATCAGAGCTCACAGTAGAAACTTTTGAGTGGACACATAGTGATCAAAAGGAATGATCCATTGCTAGTTTCAAAGACTTGGAGCAATTAAGCATTGTCATCCTCCTCCCCATCAATATCCAGTCTATACTGGGAAACTGACTATTTAACCAGCTGAGAGAATCACTGTGTCATACATGTATGTTATTTTGAGAGAGTGCTAAGTTCATTTTTTGTGTATGTATTTATATCATCTGAGTATATGGAAAAACAGAACTGTGTACCTTTGGGCCTCTGGTATATTCACCCTAAATTTAAGAAAACAAAAATTTAAATGATGGTATTGCAGTGCTGGTGCTCTGGGGGAGGGAGTCAACATATCCCATGTTACAATCTACTTTTCCCAAATATGTCTCCAAAAGCAGCAAAGTGAAGTTTCCCACAGTTTACATACAAGACAAGACTGTCAGAACTGCACCTTCTACAAATGCCTCCAGCAATAGTAGATTTCAGAACCACATACAAGTCCCCAGTGGAGAAGAATAGCTGCACTGGGGTACTTTTGGCTACATGTATGGAGCTGACATAGCAAACAGTGAAAGAGACAGCAAAGAGTAGAGAGACACAGCATACCTGAGAGAGGAATACAGATACTTCATCTGGCTCTGGGCTAGTGGAGAAACAGGAATTCTGACAAGACAGAGCAGATCAAATTCCTATCCCGTTATGGGTGCACTACTGTTGATCTCAGATAGAGGTCAACAGTTCTGTGTCATTGCATGTTGACAATCTGGTTTATTCTATATGAGTACTGCTCAACAAAACTCCTATGTGGTATCACTTAATTTGTCCATCACTAGGTCAGGCTTCTCACAGGAATTGTTATCTACACCTGATCCTGCCTGAGGGCAGTGGGGTATCTCAGGTCTCTCTTCCACCCTGTTTTGTATTCTGAGAAGACTACAAGGTACCCCACTAATGCAGCGTGGCTTGTCCTGTCATTGTGAGGGTCATGCCAAGGTGGTTAGCTCTGTCACTCAGAGTTAGATTATATCAGTGTTTTTTCCCCACTAAGGATGATATTACATAACACACAGCCCGTTTGAATTCAGTGCTATTAGGGAACAAATAACGCTAAATCTGTGAAGCACACATTATGACATAAAGATATTTGGCCTACAGAAACTAACAGTAATGTTTCTCAGTTTCACAGTTACAATTTCATGCACAATGTTGGATTTATGAATGGAACAGTTTTCAGATGGGAAATACAAATATCTACATCCAGTAAAAGGCATAAGGACTCACAAATTGTCAGTGCTTTTATCTAAATAACATCCACAGCCCTAAGTTAGGCATTTAAGCTACCTTTAGAGTGCAGTGGGAAAGCTAATGAGGTGCTGCAGCACAGTGATCCTTCCCATAAAAGCTTTAAATTAAACTTCAACAGAAGTCATCTTTTCTGGCTTTGCATCACAGTGTAGACAACTGATGCTACTTTGTTAGTTCATCTGGCACAAGTAGAGAACCGTCTCCCAACAACCTCCTACCAGGACTTGGCCCACCATGGCCTGACCTCAATATTCTTTTCATTACAATTAAAAGTTAATCTTGTTAATATGCTTGGGAACTACTCTATTTTTATTTACAAATACAAAGGAGGAAGTAAATGACAAATGTCATAATACAGTTGAACAATTCTGGTTTGATTCAAGAAATTAAGATTTTTTTCTCAAAATGAATTTAAATCCACTAAGTACTTGCTTGTTTATGACATCTGTTTAGTCTGGGATCCTCTTAGATTTCTAAAGACAATAGGCACCTAAGTGCCACTAAAAGTCAGTTGGATATTAGTTGTCAAGCCCTTTAATGCCCTTAAAATAACAGGTCTAAATAAGTCTCATTTATGTTTAAAATGGCACTGTTAAGGCTTTGTGCAATTTTTGTAATGTTAAGAACTTATTCACGGAATCACGGAGTTTCAGAGTTGGAAGGGACCTCTAGAGATCATCTAGTCCAACTCCCCTGCCAAAGCAGGATTGCCTAGAGCACATTACTCAGGACTGCATCCAGGCGGGTCTTGAAAATCTCCAGAGAAGGGGACTCCACAACCTCCCTGGGCAGCCTGTTCCAGTTCCATTCGTACATCGGTAGTTAGATTGATCTCAATGACAGTATGTGTATGGGTAAGTGCTAATCAGAAAGTACTGGAGTTGTTTAATTTTTCCTTAATTAAAATAATAAAAAAAGCCCAGTATAGATAAGGCAAAATTGCTGTGCAATCAGTAATTTTGGAATTTGCCAATTCTAGCTCTTCATTTTTCTCATTCTTTTTGCATCTCATTAAGCTATTACACTATTTTATTTAAAACCAAAGTAGCTTAATATCTTCTTTGGAATTTCTTGAAAAATAATTTATTCATTTACCTGACCTTTAAGAGCCTGAGATATAGTTACAGAAGAAACCTGTTTGATAAAAACACATTCAAAGTTAGGTAACATTACTGGAGTTCCTGCCTTGAATCAAAATGTCTTCTGTCAAATAATTATTAAGCAGAGCTTACTATACTGAAGGATATTTTCCAGAGGCTTATGGTGAGTTATATAAAAAAAATAATTTAAGTGAAGATTTAGTATATTTAGTATTTCATTCCACAACAGAAAAATAAAGTATAAAGAAGCTAATTTAGATGTTAGGAGACTAATTCATAAAATAATACTATAGTTGGCTACAGATTGTGGGGATTGGCTTTGTTATCCAGCCAGCATGTCTTTTCTAAAAGAAAAAGAAAGGAAAAAACCTAACTAAATACTCAGGCTGCAAACTCATAGGGACTTCTTCCAAACATTCTGCCTTTATTATTGCTTTTCAGTATACAATCTTTTACTTGTTTAAGGCTGCTCATCCCATTACAATAAAGATGATAATTTTCAGCTCTGTCACCTTATCTCTCTTACTTATTCCTCATTCTGTTCTGGGATAATTTAGTTAAGGCCTGTTCTTATGTGAATTTATTTAGGTCAGACTCCTCCCAGTGCTGACTCTGAATAACTTGCACAGCAGTTGGATAATCCTATAATATAAGGATAAACTGGCAAATACTGATCTCTACTCCTTTCAGTAATTAAAATTAATTAGGTTTTCAAACTAAGACACATAGAGTAGTTGGGACTGTATGTATGAGAAAAGAATCAGAAGTAAAATAATACCTAGACCCACACTGTGTCCTTTTCATCCTCCAACTACTTAATACAACAGGGGTCCTTTGGGAGGGTCTTTATGGCTCCAAAATTAGCGGTGTCTAGAATTCTGGGATGGATGCTGATAAAGTTAGTGTCAGAGACGTGCCTCATGATGCAGACCTGTCCTTGGTAAGTCAGTGAAGGAGCCTCCTGTTAAAAATGGCACCTGAGAAACTTGTTTGTCTTTTAACAATTAATCTTTGTGCATTTCCTCTGAAATTCCTAAATTGTCGTTAGAAATCTGGGTAGCAATGACTGGGCCACACTCAGCCCTTGGTTCACAGAGTGGAACATACCTGCACTTTAGGGTCAGGTATCCCATGAGTCAGGGGGTTTTCAAGGTGGTCATATTGTAGCTGTTTATTTGAGTTTGAGTGAAAACTGAATGATAGAGTTAGTTTGAGACTCTCATCTCAGTGCACGTTAAATGTTTGATAATTACAAAAACCATTATATTATGTGCCATAGGTGTACGATTTTGTTCAAAAGAGATTTAAGGCTGTAAATACCCACTGATTACACTAATACCCACAAGAACTAGCCAAAAGGAAATGGACTGATCCAAAAGGTAATGAAGTGAATGGAAACAGAAAAAATGAACAGTGAAACCTTACATAAGTCTTGTAAAGAGGAAACAGAACTAAAAATATATTTCTACAAGTATTTTCAAACATGCATTTCTTTAAAAATGAGCCAGTTTGATATGGAATCACAGTCAGTTCCTGATGATCCTACTGAAATTGATGTCAGACTTGTGGATGCACAGCACCTCTCAAAATCAGGTCATTCAGTTGAGAAGCTGAAATACAGTTGAGTCTCTAAAATTGGACTCCCATATTTGCAAATTTTTACTTAGCTATTTGCATAGGTGTCTTTTATAACATGCTTTCAGTCTCCAACTTTTGTGTACTCATCAACAAAAGAGAAGAGTTGTAACAGAATTCTATTCTCCTCCTCTGGATAAAATGAGTTACCACACAGCACCAAGTGTGAACGTTTGGTACTTGACTGCAGTGTTCCTTGGTGATTGTTCAAATGTGCTGTGTTTCAGCACCAGCAGAGTTCTGTGACTGCTTCATATTTCTAAGCATTTCCTGTACGTAGCTCTCTTCTAAGGCTGCTTCAGGCCTGAAAAGCATTCTACTAGGAAATGTAGCTCTGTCTCTTCTCAACATGCTTTACCATCCTTGTTACACGTGCTATAACTATCCAATGAAAATATTTCCATGGTTCTCCAGTTCCTTTACTCATAATTGTTAATACTAAGTACAGCTGAATTGTTAATACATAGATACAGCTGAACTGCTACAAAGATGGAATCTTATCTGGTTTCTTGATAACATTTTCTTCGTAGCTGTCCATAGCTACAACTAATGTCAGCAACTCTGAGGCAGAATACTGGCCACACTCTGGCTCACTACCAATGTGAGACACAGCTACAGACCAACTCCTGTCTTCCACATGCACCTTGGACTGCAGAAAAGGAAGAAGACTGGCTACACCCGCTGAACATTTCTGCCATCTAGAAAAGTGAGCAGCAGGACCCTGAGATGTAGCATAGCAAGTACCTTCAGTTCAGCTCATGAGAAGCAACTTATGTTGAACTGTTTCCAGAGTTTTAAACATTAATTAAAATTAGCCTGCAGAGAACATGCATTATGTCACACAGCTAGATATTAGTCATTCAGACATTGGGTTTGGTATTCAAAATAGTTGTAACATTATAACTTCAAATCACAAATAGTTACTAACATCCTTCTTTGCTTCTTTTATATACCATAACTTAGACCGGTCTTTCTATTTTATTGAAGGCTTAGTGGGTTATAGATATTGCTGGTACTGCTTTTATTCTTTCTACACTATGGAAAAATTGCCTATGTCAGATTGAACATCTAACCCACTCAGGTATTAACATCCTAAAACTTAAAATTTTTCAAAATACATTAACATTTAAAAAACAACCAAGAAAATATCGATCTATTGACTGTCCCAACATGGCCAGCGATGTAACTGCCCCAGTTTACTCAAGCATTGCTATTAAATGTATTTCAATTCCATTTAAGTTTCCCTTTAAACACACATTCTGAAGAGTATTATATCACTAATGTAACAAGGAGTCGTTTCTCTTGATCTGACATAATCAAATAATTATCAAAACAATAAATGTGTAGTGTTGTAGAAACCCTTATATTAAAAAAAAAAAAACAACAACTCAGAAATGAACATGCAATAGAGCACAGAGAAATGCTCAGCAAATTACTGCTTTCTTAGGCTTTGCTAGATCTCCAAGTCAAATTACTTATTTTATGGAGAGCAGAGAAATACCTTGTGCAAATTCCTGATAGCATTCAGGTCTCTCTTTTTTTTCAGGAGCAAAATTCTAATTCTGTCATCATGACTCAGTGGAAATACTTTTTCTGTAACACTGCCTTCAGTGCCTTGAAATAAATCCTTGGGAAAACTCCCAAGGACAATGTTTCTGTAATGCAAAAGTTCATGAGTTCTTGATTTTTTTTCTTTTTATAACCCTGTGGAGCTGGTGTCTAGCAGATTCTGCAGAATCTTGAATACACACTATTAAGCTGTTAACCCATATATAGATACACAACTCGACACTTTATTCAGAGTTCCCTAAGTAATTAAATCTGTGAAAATAACAAAGGGAAATAATTAAGTGATTTTGTTTTTCTGTACTTTTCTATAGTCCTTTTTCTTCATAGTAACTGGGTGTTATTGCTGTCTGTGGGTAGTCTCAGATATCTCCCCTTTTAAGAGTGCAGTACCTAGTTAGTCAAAATGCCTACATACCTCAGTAGGAGTTCCTGCCAAAAAGACCCCAGGTCTAGACTTCAATAAGTCTTTTTTTAAGAAAGGGCATGGTCATTGTAATTTAGATTCTCCACTGATTCTCATGAAAGGCAATAATAGATATCAAAAGCTGCAGTTTACTGCCCTCTCTCTATTTCACGTTGTGCAGCTCAGACAGCTTATTCAAGGATGTCCATGAATGGGCAAGAGGTAGCAAGATTTGAGACAATACTCATAATATGGAGTCCAAGGATGAGATTCATCTCACCTAACTGTATTTTGGCAACAGAGGAGTCTAGGCTCCCATCAGTGGAGTTTAGAGGGTGATTCATTATGCCCTGAAAATAAGCTGGTTAGCTTGGAAACTGTCTTAACTCCACTGAGTGAACTGATACAATTTTTACTGACTGTTACAGGAACTAGACATGTAAATCAGATAAAAACATCTACATTTCAGGCACCAAAATTTAGGAGAGGTCAATCCCTTTAATACAGAGTGAGCTCAATCCTATCCCAGATGCCAAACCCGAGTATTTATACCATATTCCTACCTGTGCTTCTTTGTTTTGCTTAGTAGTCTGTGGATCCTCATCACAATTACCCACACATGGATACGCAAAATATGGCACGCAACAGTTTCAGTGATTATATCTTCAGTATTCAAGTATACTACAAACCTTGGCGTGAAATTCATCTTCCATCCACTGCAGTATGTCACATACACAGGGGCTCTTACATGCCATGCTTCCACTATAAAGGAGCTTAGAGTAGTAAGCGCAAGAAACATAGCTATATTTTCCTTCTGTCCCAATTCCAATGCATTAACTCATATTTAAGCTGTAGTATAATCCCCTGGATTGGTGACTGCCTTATTAAATGATTCCAGGCAAACCATTTTCTGTGCAGTCCTCCCTAATCCATTACTTCTCATGGCTCCAGAGGCGGTAAACTTTGTGCTGTAATGCCTTGCACAAGTAGAGCAATGGGTCCTCTTCTAATACAAAGATTCAAGTACAATTATAATAAAGTATTAATTTGCTCCCCACTCATCAGGGAAGTGCAGAAGCCTGTAGATCTTTGATGATTTTCTCTTAAAACTCAGATATTCTGCTGCATTAAATAACAAGTAACTAGTAAACAATTCATTTGGCCTTTCTTTGCTTCTCACACTTTTCTTTCAGATTAAACATGCTCCTCTTTATTGTACTTTCTTTCATCCAAATGCTTCAAAAAATATTGAAATGCAAGAGGGAGATTATTGTAATACACCATAAAACTCAATGCTACTTTATTTCATACTATGAAAAGAGAACTTTCTTATAAAACTGGCTCTTCTCATATTTAAAGAGACTACTTCAGAATATACCAATTAGAATATTGAATCTTACTGAAAAAGATTAAAACCCATGTAGTCAATGCAGCAAAAAATAAATATATGATCCTACTTTATTTTGAACCAATTTTGTAATTGTCTTTTCAAATAAGAACACTAGTCTAGTAATTGCTCTACAGGTTCACAATAAAGCCTGTGAATTCTGGAAAAAAGTTTACCTTTCTTTTCAGTGTGTTACATTAAAATTATTTTCTGCTTTAGAGACCCATAATAAGGGATAGATTTTAGGTCTGAATGCATTTTGGACCAGCAATTCACCTGGATCTTTGACTAAGCACCACATATTACATCATTTTAATAGAGATTTTACACCTTAGAAATTGAGGCTACAGTTTGCAAGGATAGGAATCTTAAAACTATGTTCCTTCAATCTCTATTTGTCACATAAATGAATGACTACAGTCTTGCAACCACTAACAACTATAGTGGGATTGAGACAAAAATTTCAATTAAGAAATTTATTCATGCCAGATGGCATTATTTTCATTATATTAATAGAATAGGTACCTACCTATTAAAACCTGAGTGATCACCCACATAGCTTTACAAAAGGGTAAAGGAAATTTTAAATGAGTTTATGTTATACAGTCATCAACAGCATTAAACAGAAAGAGCAATGCAGATACCTGTCTGCCTTGCTGTCTTTCCTGTGCAATAAAAACAGTGGCTGAATGTTCCAATAAACTTTGAACAGTTATTTTTAAATTCATCCCAAGCCTCATAGTTTCATGCAGTCCATTCAGCACCAAGATTTCACAGGCTATTACAATACACACATACACCTAAGATTCATGAACCAAAGAGAAAAATATAGTTCAGAGGAATATGAAGAAGTACTTGCTATGACAATGGGATCAATATAAGTGTCTTACTAAAACAGAGACCATGACAAAAATCAGAATACTTTTACTGTTCTTAGAACAGAATAGTTTCCTCCTAAGTACTATAGGAAACTCAGATGATTGGTGCATAACTATTTAGGTAAGAATACAGACAGATGCATCAGAGGGAGCAACCCTATGTTGGCATGGTGGTGCACAAGATGAACACATGGTCTTTCCTATCTCCACAATTTTCTGATTCCTTTATTTTCGTAATAGGATTTTTTATATTATTTTTATACTATAGTATGACCAAAGAGTGCTAACAAACAAGTCCCACATCATCACCATAGCACTGTGCTCATAGGACATCTGTAGTCACCACTCATCATCTGTGTAATAACTTACATGCTCTTCTATATTTGGATATGGTACTGTTTGACAGATTTCTCCCCAAAACGTGCTGCCAGTTGTTTTCTCCAGTTCCCTTCTCATCTTTCTCCAGATCTTTGGTTGGTTAGTTTTCAGAGTACCATTTCTAAGAAGCAGATGATACATCAGACAAAAGAAGAACATCTATTTGATGTTCAAGTGCAGCAGTAGCCTGGGTTAATGCTGGCCAGAATAGAATGGCTGGAATAAAAAGATATTTTGTTGACCAATTTCTCCCAGTCTTTATCAGATCACATGCATGCAGAACAGCCCTGATACTTCTGATGCAAGATTTAAGAAAATGCCTTATTCATTTTGATTCTCTAGTCCACCTGTGATATGGTATTCTATGCACACATCATCTGAAATATCAAGTTCAAGCACCACTATAGATATATAAAATTCTTTGCACAATTTATTTACTTGAGCCGCTGCCTAGATAAATTCTTGTGCTTCTTCCTGCAATGGCTGTTCTTTAAGTATACCTATCCTATTTTTATACTATTCTGGAAACAGTATCTGCCCACCATCTAAATGCCAGAAAGCCTGCTCTAGATAGCTACTGGAAATTTTTAAATGTCATATCTGGTATTTTTCGTTTCTTTCAAATAGTTGCCAATAAACATTTTCCTTCAAGGGGATTGAACAGTATTATGAGCTTTTTCACACACAGAGGGAAGATGGATTCAAGGAAAATTGTTCACTGCAGTCAACCCTAAATACTAAATAATATCAGTTAAAAAAACTTCAGTAAATAAACAGAGTCAGATTCTGAAGTGGAAGGAAATTATCATGGAAATGGTTAGATTTGATATGATTTGTTTTAATTCTTCCAGGTAACAGGTATGTTAAGACTTAAAATTATTTTTGTGAGAGCCCATATTTTTAAAAATTGCTATGTTAATATATGAAAATTACCAGAAAATGTATCTCACACCAGTTCTCCATTACCTTAAAAGTCTTGCTCATTTACTATCACTACCCAAAATAGCATTTTTATTTTGGAATTCTGAAATTGTGTTGAAAATGTTCTTTTGACAAAAAAAAAAACAACAAGGCATTTTATTTACAAATGTGTTAGTTAATACATTTTATGGGCTTTTACTACAAGTTTGCAATTAAATATTTACCTCTTGATGCCAACTTCCATTTCTCCAGGGAGAGTTTGTCATATTTTCAAAATATCTTTTTTTAGCCAAAAAAATAGAGCAGATAATATATTTCTGACTAACAGTATGACTGTCAAGCGTTCTTTATATTTTCTCCAACAAAGAAAGGTTCAGAAAAAAAGACATCCTGACTTCATTATTAGTAGTGTCATTGTTAGTGATAAATATGCAGGTTGATCTGCTAGAAAGAAAAATACAGCCAAACTATCCCTGTGCTAGCTGACAAGAACAGGATTGAGTTTACAGACTTTCAGCAGCAACTAGGAGTCCTAGTGACAGACTAAAACTGTGTTATGTACCTTGCTGTAAGAAGAGCATAAGACGACTTCTCCTGCTGTAGAGAGTTAGTAGGAAACAGAAAGGAAGGAGGCAGATCTTTTTCAGAGTGCTTCTCTAGCTAAGTTTTTCAGCTTTAGTCAGGTCAAAAAGAGAAGTCGAGCACAGAAGAATCAAGCAAAATTTTGATATTTAAGAAATGATGTAGCTAGAAGCAGTGGCAAAACATGATCATTATGTTTTATGTAACCATAGAACATAAACAAGTTTAAAGAGTCGATTCCTCTCCTTAGAAACAGGATGGTAAATTAAGTGCATCCACTTAACATATTCGTAAAATGACAGCTTTATGCTAGTGACTACGTAATAAATAACAGGAACACTCACATTTTTGCTGAAGGACCTACCTTCAGAAGAGATACACAGACATGCATTCCCTTTCAATCAAACATCAAAGCACAGGGATAATTTAGCCATAATAGGCTGTGCCACGTTTTAGTATTTCTTCACATCATAAGGTTTATTAGGATCTCAGCAGTAAGTATCTTTTCTTTCCTAATGGAACATAAAATTATACTACTTATGTATATGTTTCATGAAATATTTATAGTGCACCATTTGGTTTGTGGTTCATTTTCAATAAAATTCCTTTAAAATCAAGCACTTTGCTTTTTTTCTGGAACTGACTCCTCTAGTTCCCAGCTCAGGTCTGGAGGTCAAGAAGTGTCTGGTGCCAGCTGGCTTTGTACTAGTTCTTTGCATAGCTTGGCACTTGCATTTGTATGAGAAATGAAGGCTAATGCTCTAACCTTCTGACTCAGGCTCAGAAGTAGGCACTGCTCTTTCCTTTCTGATCATGTGGGAATTTCAGGGCACACAGCCACTTTGAAAAAAATTATAAAGTAGATTTTTTGTATGATGTTGTCAGCATAAACTTTGCCTTCTTTTGGTGTGATTGAGTTATATTATTGGAGACCAAGCAGTGTTGCCCATTCAGTTTGTTCAGTGTTTGTTAAAAGCTACACAAACAAGTTCTTTCAGCAAGCAAAACTTCACTAAGAAACCACTGCTTCTGCTCTCTAGGTTTAACACCTATGATGGAAAAAATAAAAGTCAAAACCCTCAGAAACATCAAGCTTTTGATTACTCTTCCAGCAAAGACCAAAGATATTCTGCCATAAATCCTTGTTACACATTACATTTTTTCACCCACAGCCTGAAGTTTTTTTGTGGGCAGGAAATAGCCATTTGTACTTGTGCCAATGTTATCCTCAAGCTCTTCATGTTTAATGTTGAGCTTTTACAAAAAGCATCTACATTCCTGTAAATGCCTTAACTCGATCCATTCATGTATCATATTTGCCTTTATCATAGCTATTTTTGTGACTAATTATTCCCGTAAAACTCACTACTTCTTCTAACAGGAAAAGTTAAAGCTATTTCTTGTCTCATTAGAGCCAAATATGGCAATGATAGACATAAACAACAAGAACGTATGAAAAAAAGCATGAAAACAGCACAATTTGCATCATGTTTGGTATGAAAGAGTAATAACTTACACGTTCTTGTATATTTGGATGTGGTACTGTTTGACAGATGTCTCTAGTAGGGTCATATACTTTTATTGCTGCTGATTTGACTGCATGGGTTTTAATCTTTTTTAGTAAGATTCAGTATTCTAACTGCTATATTCTGAAGTAGTCTGCTTACATATGGGAAGAGCCAGTTTTATGATAAGAAAGTTCTCTTTTCATGAACTGTATTACAAATTGTATCTCTTTTCATGTATTGTAATAGCCTGTGAGATCCTGGTTCTGAATGGACTGCTTGAAGCTATGAGGCTTGAGATGAATTTAAAAATCACTGTTTAAACTGACATTATCAGTTTAACTTAAGGTGTGTTTCTTTCCCCATTTTCTGAGAGCTAAGAGCATTGTATGGACAACTTCCACAGTTGAGGTGTTGAGGTGGATTAGCGTGACCATTTGCCTGTGACTTGAAATATTATGTAATAATTTGGAAACATGGCTTCCAATTAAATTATTTAATTTTGTTTAAAAGTAAATGGAATGTTATGTTCCCCTTCTATATAAAAGTTTTAAAATTTATTGTATTCATCTGGTGCTTTGACTAACATTTTGCTCTGATGATAATGCAATACTAACATTAACTCACTACTATGTGGATATACCCTTACTTTGATTTGGTTACTGTCTAGTTTAATCTCACTTCAACAACAAGCACCAAAAGTAGTTTTCTTTTATACTATGCTTGCTTTAGCTTATTTTTATTTATTCAGCTTTAATAAAATCTATAAAAGGGTACCCTGAGTTACAGTGCTTTCAAATAGCAATATAGGGCAGAGCCCTTAGTGAATTTCAGCACGTTTAATTAGGAACCTATTTAATCTTCTCTAAAATTAGTCGTACATTTCTTACAAAATCTTACACTGCAGCTGTCCGTATTGTACCTGTTCCTGTGGAAAAACCCAGAGCTTTTACTCTCCAGCAATTTGAATGGATTTGAATGATAAAGGAAATATATTTAACAGGAGAAATTATTTGTTTGATTTTCCCTCTAAGGGGGGAAAGAAGAATTAATGACGTGTGATGAAATTTTCCAGGAAGTGATCAATTAATTTCCTTGGACTTAATGAAAACTAGAAGCCCACCCGAGTCTTGCAATAGCCCTTAGGAAGATAAAATTTTATTAGCTAATATTTCAGTTACTATTCTGAGGCACTGTTCTAAGATGCCTTTCTTTTCCTTTAACACAAATGTAAGAACCTGTTTTCCGTGCATCGTGCATAGTCATTCTATTGCTTAGTCATAATTACTGAGGCTCAGGAATAGTTGTTAGATATTAAGACCACATGAAGCTCAGATCTTGGAATCTAGTGTAACTTATGTGTATGCATGTAGAAGCTTTAATTTCAAAGTATTTCAGATCCAGGCTTTTCTTTTTATATTGCCTAAATGTGTCAAGTAAACACAATCTGATTTTTTCAGCGCAGAGATATACTTACACTTTAAGACTGTGAATCCTCTAAAAATAAAGCAAGCTATGTTTAAAACAAAACCAAAAAGATTCAGTTATGTTTTAGAACAGCAAGAAACAAATTTTCACAATTATCAGCAATGATATCAAATTCCCAAGAATAACCTGAATAAACACAAAAGAGCTAAGTGAGAGAAAAGCAAATGCTAATGTTAATTGAGAACTGAAAAAATGATGATGAGACTTGGACCTTGAATTTCTTGTTTTCCCCTTCTGATGATATTTCTAAGCCTCATTTACTAAATTATGATGCCTAAATAAAAAATGGAATTATATACATAATGTATGAATGCTTTTTCATTACTGGAGCGTATTTCAAGGAAACACATGGAACTTACTGTATTTTTTAAAGAAGAACTGTTATGCAGTGTAGTTTTTGGAAGATT
The DNA here is from genome assembly GCF_965231255.1 of Vanellus vanellus. Classification (NCBI taxonomy): domain Eukaryota; kingdom Metazoa; phylum Chordata; class Aves; order Charadriiformes; family Charadriidae; genus Vanellus; species Vanellus vanellus. The sequence goes on from NC_138910.1 coordinate 59,915,055, forward strand.
CTGTGCTAAGAATGTGTGGTTTTGGTTGCTGTTTGACCTAGTGAAAACTGTTTTGTTTTTATCAACTTCGAGACCTATAATCCTAAACATATCATTGCTTTATCTGAAAACCAAAAGCAATGGTTGTTTTCATACTTTGTGATTATATATTCTCTGATTTCCTTACGTTTTTACTGCTGAAGATACCTTTGCCTTGTTTTCAAATTTTCTCCAATCCTTTTTCTTTCCAGACTTCAATACCAGCAGGAAAAAGTAATTTGAAATTTTCATCAGATTATCAGTTTTGGTTCAAGTTTTTAATTTCTTTTTGCAATTAAAAATAAGTTTGAACTCAGGAAATAAGATTATAAAAATAAATACATATATTCCACTTCAATCCAAATTAAGGTTCAGGTCCTATATTTGTCCACAGTCCTTTTTGTCCCACATGAGAGTACATTAATTGACAGCATTTTATATCTTTATAGGGTAAACTCCCACTTTGTTCATAATAAACATCAGGAGGGCAGATTTTCATTCTATGTCTACTGAAGTCTACAGCAGCAACAATGCACCTCATTTCAGAGAAAAGCTGAGTCTAGGAAAATACTTGAAAGACTCCTCTCAAGAGCTCTCTTTCATTGTTTGTCCTGTCCAGTGGAGAGGTCCTCCCTCTCATGTTCCTGCTGCCTGTCCTTGCTATCTACCTAGCTTCAAGCCATTAATCATTCATTCCATTCTGCTGGGTGTAAAACCTGCAGGCAGCCCACCTATGCATGTCTTTGATTTTTGCATCTTTTTTTTCTCCGCACTTTCCCCAAACACATCTCATCCTACTTTTCAGATGACCTTATTTCCCTGTCATTAGATCTTGCTGTCTTTTTTAGTTACAATCCCACTCTTCCAAGTCAGGCAATTACCTTAAATATGCAGCATTGTTATGGACTGAACAGCTGTTCCAGCTTTGCTTGTGTTCCTGCTTCTTGCTGCTGTTGACTTTTTTATATAGGCCTTCCCAGTGTATTCTCTTTTGACAGCAGAAGATCAATCATGCTTTCATGCACAGGTATCAGAGACTGCAGTCATTCTGAGCCTGCATTTGCTTAGCTTTATAGCCTGTACTTTTGTTACAGCCTGCTTAAGGTCAGACTCTGATTTAACTCTTTCCCATGGAATACTGGAACTATTTTTCTTTAATAGATCTTTTTTACTTATAATATTACTACACATCCTAAGAAACAAAATCAAACTGAGACCAAGCTTTGTTCTTCATTGTTTGACAAGGGATGTTGTAATCTCAGAAAAAATATTGCACCCTAAAATGTTTTGAGCATACTAGACCCATGCAAAAGATTCAGCAGAACCATGCAAAGGCTGGGGCAAGGTGGGCATCTACTCTGATTTAAGGAGCACAGGTTACAGAAAAAAAAACCTTCTGGATTTTACAGATGGTTCCTGATACACACAGGAACAAAGGATTCAGGCTCACAGTGATGCAGGGGAAAGGAGGCAGCACAGGTGTGAGGGACCCATTGTCAACTGAATGGAAACCTAAGGAGGGAGATATGCTCAGAGGGTGAGAAACTGTGCCCTGGTATCACAGTGGCTCGGGCTGTGCTTTTATAACACAGGTTGTACAAACAGCTATCATCCAACAACTCTCATCTTTGAATTTGTTCTATAGAAGCATAAATCTATTTTCATAGGATAATATCTTTGCAGCATATACTCTTTCAAATATATAGCATATCTAAAGTGCAAGATCGCCTTTACTTTGTGAAATGCAACTATGCTAAACCAATAAGACAAAAATTCAGCTAAGCAGAAGAACAACAGAATTAGTGGTTACACAAAATACACAAAAATGAAAAATAGAAATGGCAGCTATTCTAGACAGTAACCATGGTTGATATCCTATGTTACAGCATCTTGTTGGCAGATAAATAATTACTCTGACAACACCAGTGCAGAATTCATCCTACAGTCATAACTTTAGCCATCCGCTCTAGAGCATAATACATCATAATTTACAAATACAGAACCACTAGAATAAATTATCTTGTTCAAACATCAACACCCTACTCAGCTCTTCCACTCTCTCCTTTGTATTCCAAGTCTCATCTCTTTACTTGAATGGCAAAACAATACGTTATTTAATTGCATTAGCCTTAAGAACCCATGAGAAAGTGAGCTAAGTTTTTTTTTCTCTCAACAAGTATTGGCAGGCTTATGAACTGTGTGGCAGGTACTAAGAATAAATAAGAGCACCTCCACTGAAATTGGTAATGTCTCATGATTTATACCCACTGAGGACCTGAACTGGATTACAAATTGCACAGTCATTTCTGTCCTTACTTATAGTTACGCCACCTTGCTGCAGAATGGACTTCTACAGGTGGAGCTTAGGGTCTAACTGAGCTTACAGAATATTTAGGATGGTGATGATGCTTTAAAAGGAAAGGATTTTGCTTGGCTTTCATTTCCATCTGAGCTTTCACTTAGAATATGAATGCTTGTTTTCTAACTTGAACTCTAGTAGTAGAATTTTTAGGAATCTTCCAATAAAACAATGAACTTCAATACTGGAAACATAACTTTGTATGTGTTTAAGATGCAGCTGTGCCTTTCACTTGTTTTCAAATATATTTGTTAGCAAGTATCTCAAAACAGTCTTAAGAAATTCCAGTTACTTTACACTTCTGTAGACAAACATTCCAATAAGAAGTTCCCTGACTAGTATTAAAACTATTGAAGACCAAAAAGATGTTTTCTAGCTGGAGTTGTACAGAACAACTGGAATTGTTAGTGATAGCAAACATACCTGCAACATCTGGAATAAGTGCAGTGATTAACTGTGCAACATCTTGAATAAGTGCATTGATTAACTGTACTACCACTATTATGTTTATCCATGTTCAATTTGAACTTAAACTGAAACAAGTGAAGTAGAAAGCTGCTGACATTATCAGAAAAGTGTGTATTATAGTTGAAGAGGACAGACAGCTTGCTCAAAAAGAGACTAGCAAAGGAACAACAAGAATCTTGGGTGTCTGCTGGAAGGCTCAACATTTAGGAGAAAGACAGTTATGTGAGCTAAAAAAACCGACATGGGAATAATATCAAATGTTTATTAACTAGAATAAATTTAGCCTGGAAAACTGGAAGATGTTTTAATACAGAAGTTCTAGAAGTGCATTCACATAGGATTAATTAAGGAGAAAAAGCTTTGCTCCCTTTAAAATTCATAACAAGATTATATGATGCTATGTCTGTGGAAGTAGAGGATTGCCTTAGATACATAGAAAACCCCATTAGCTTAATGCTTCTAATTCATTAAAAATTCTAAAGGTTTCTGAATTTTTAAAGTGAAATAAATGGAGAATAAATGGCACAGGTATCAAGTCCAAGAGGCAGAGGAATTTAATTGTTTTTTGCATTATGTGGACTACAGATAGCCTAAAAATTGTACTTTTTTTTCAATACTGTTTAAAAAGATTAAATAAGACCATATTTGTACTTACAAATAATGACAGAAATATCCACTGATTCAAAATTAATACTTCATTACAGAACTACAGAAAATAATCTAATTTAAATCTATAATGACTTGACCTCTCTATGATCTAGGACTTTAGAAACCTAGGAGGAAGATACCATGTTGTGGTAATTCCAGTACATCTTTTCCCAACATGTCATTTGTGGATATGACTGAAACAATTATCCTTCTAACAGGAAAGGTTAAAGTTATTTCTTTTCTCGTTAGAGCCATGTATGGGAAGGACAGACATAAACAACAAGAACATAGGAAAAAAAGGTATGAAAACACCACAATTTGCATCAAATTTGGTATGAAATTTTGGCTTCCTCTTTTATCAACTGAAGTCTTTATTCATAGAATCATTATTGCTGGAAAACCTTTACGATCATCAAGTCCAAACGTTATCTAACTCTACCTGGCCCACTTCTAAACCATGTCCCTGAGTACCATATCTAGACAGCTTTTAAATACATCCAAGGATGGTGATTCAACCACGTCCCTGGGCAACCTCTTCCAGTCTTTGATAACCCTTTCAGTGTAGAAGTTTTTCCTAATGTGTTACCTAAACTTCCCCTGGTACAGCTTGACGCCATTTCCTCTTGTCCTATCGTTTGTAACTGGTGAGAAGAGACCAACACCCACCTCTCTACAACCTCCTTTCAGGTAGTTGTAGAGAGCAATAAGGTCTCCCCCTCAGCCTCCTTTTCTTCAGACTAAACAACCCCAAGTCCCACAGCCACTCCTCATAAGACTTATTCTCAAGACCCTTCACCAACTTTGTTGCCCTCCTCTGGACACGCTCCAGCACCTCAATGTCCTTTCTATGCTGCAGTGCCCAAAATTGAACACAGTACTCAAGATGCAGCCTCACCAGTGCAGAGTACAGGCGGACAATCACTTCTGTAGCCCTGCTGGCTACACTATTCCTCATGCAGGCCAGGATGCCATTGGCCTTCCTGGCCACCTGGGCACACTGCTAGCTCATGTTTAGCCAGTTGTCAATCAACACTCCCAGGTCCTTCTCCACCAGGCAGCTTTTCAGCCACTCCTCCCCAAACCTGTAGTTTTGCATGGGGCCATTGTGGCCCAAGTGAAGGACTTGACACTTGGCCTCATTGAACCTCATACTGTTGGCCTCAGCCCATCGATTCAGCCTATCCAGGTCCCTCTGAAGAGCCCTCCTACCCTCGAGCAGATCAACACTCTCACCTAACTTCATGTCGTCTGCAAATTTACTGAGGGTGCTCTCAATACCCTCATTGAGATCAGTAATAAAGATTTTAAACAGTAGTGGCCCCAGTACTGAGCCCTGTGGAACACCGCTAGTGACCAGCCACCAACTCCATTCACCACCACTCTCTGGGCCCAGCCATCCAGCCAGTGTTTGATCCAGCAGAGCGTATGCCTGTCCGAGCCTCATTATTCATTCCTTTTATGGACCTAATTATGACGGGTTTAACCAGACAGAAAATAGCATACTTAAGTGACATAGGGTCTCAGCTTTAAGTCAGTAAACCAGAAAGTTGTTTCTTTTGGCTGTATTGTGTGATGCTGAGCAAATTACTTTGTCCTTTTATTTTCCAAAATACCCAACTGCAAGACGGACATGAAAATATTTAGATACAAACTGTGGGATCAAGACATATAAAGCACTCCCTAAGAGTAAAACATTTTTACTTGCTTATGTTCATGGAGCTTTTCTGTTGCATTTGGCTCTTCCATAGTACTTTGGGGCCAACCAGACTTAGCCTTTGCTGTTAGAATATACTAATCAGTAACAAACTATATAGGAAGATGATGGCTTAAATAACCCAGTTTGAAAGACTGAAAATGCATCTTGACTGAGGAGAAATGCATAGTAGCCCAACTACTATAGAGCCACTGACATTATAAAGACTATTAGCATCCTGCTGCTAAACACATTTAGCATATAGGACTATAGTTGTAATGACTTTATTGCAGCAAACTTCCAAGTCATGATTCAGATGTTCCCATGCCATCCATGACCCAGAAGGGCAGCTCCATGTCTTTCTAGACAATGTTTTTCTAGCTTTTGAAGAGTCAGTTGGTTAAACCTACATTTTTCATTCATGTCTGCCTTTCTGCTTAATTGTTACGCAGAATGTTTTCTGCATACACTTTACTTGTTCTTCTTTATTTTGCAGTATTACTGTGCTTAACTTCTGCTGCTCTTAAATCACAGTTTGTAAGTCAACAGCTGAAATCACTTTCAGGCTCTGTGGCGTAGCTCTGACCAGGAACACTCAGGACTATAGTTTGGTAAGGGAGATGCCCTCTGAACTACAGAATGGAAACACTGCAGCAATACAAAATTCACAGAGGAAGCTTGTATCAAAAAACTGCCTAAAACACACCATTGACTGCCACAATTTTACATGGTCCAAATACTGAAATATACTTTGTCTGTAGTCCTTTTACTTTCAGTCTTTGGGGGGGGAAGACCCTAGAAAGAAATAGTCATTGATATAAGTAACAAGCAGTGCTGAAATCTTTGAAGCCCTCACAGTTTTCTACTGCAGTTTTCTACTACTATGGAATGACCTCTCATACTTTCACTAACATAGATGAAAATCAGAGTCACATAGGACTATCATCACTGGACTTCCCAGCAATTTGCTAACAAGCACAGACATAGAGAAATCTGGGAATCTTTGGTTCTGTTCTGGGCTCAGGAAAATCAAATTTTATGGTGGGAATAGACTCAGTTCTATTTCCTGATAAAAATAACCAACCAACCAAACAAACAAAACCCCCACATATCACTGCATTTCTGTTCCTATACTTTGTCTTTGTGTTTCTGTACAGTTTCAAACTTCCCTAGCCACTCAGTTCATCACCTCCTCACCTATTACTTACAGCTGGGCTCTACTGACACCTAATAATTTTCCTTCAAATTTCCCCATGCAAACTCTTTCTCTTCATGGCCCCAGCAGGTTCTGTTTATCTTCCTTCTGTGTAAAGTCAGGGAAGATCTTCTGCACGGCACACCTGGAAGCAGAGCAAAGCTAGTATCTGTGTTTCAGTATCAACTGCACTCTGCAGTTCCTGCAGACAAGTAACAAAAATAATAGTCCTGTTTAGAGTGGGTTGGACAGGAGACTGCCCAGTAAAAGAAGTCCTGATTTTCAACTAGATTGTAAGGGAAAAATCTTTCCTTTCCATGGAAGGTTTATGTTTGTGAATCATTTTGGCATGAAAAGAGCAGGAATGCATAGAGTTCTATCTGTTCTTCAGATCATAACATGGATTTCCTAGAGTAGAACTGACTGCAAGAAGGAGCTAGTATCAATCTGCATAATTGCAGACATGCAACTATATTAGCAACAGCTAAACTAACATTACATTAGGACTTAGGTTTAAGCATTTCCTCCTTAAATTGTGGTAAATTTTAGCTTGGCATGCATCTAACCAATACTGATGTTTATAATCAGAACTCAGGGCTAGTCATGCATAAGGGTACTCTAGTAGGTTAGTAGCTTTAGATGATAGAACTCATTTGTTTAGCTGGTAATAACTTTTCTCAAGCACAGCCATTTGTACTGTGATTGATAATCGGGAGTCTATGCATAATCTGAGTCATTATTGTACAATGAAGCCTCTCAGAGAACATATATCCAATATAGGACATAATTGTATTATTAATGAACAAGGTGGGAGGAGCAGGGAGGAAGAGAACAGATATTTTGGAAGTAATTTCCAAAAAATACCTGGGAACATATATTTGATGAGTTTGGGGTAAAACCATTAAAAAAGATAATTTTAAATGGATTTGACAGTTACAGAAAATGTAAAATTAAAAACAAAAACAAACAAACAAAAAAACAAACAGGAGAAAATTAAATTGGCATTTTCAGCAGGCATTTCTAAAGATTTAAAAATTCCTTAAGAGATGACCACTGAACGCCCTTTTGTGCATGAAGAAGTCCCACTTAACAACTCAGGACTTGTCATTTGTACGCAGTGCTGACCGATATTTACAAATATTTTTCCAAATCCATTCTTTTTATCTGTTTTTGCTGTCCAAATTTCTTAACAGAAAGCACAGCTGAAGCTATGCTCTTCCTTTTACAATGACAGTACTATCTCAGATGTCCTGGTTTCAGCTGGGATAGAGTTAATTTTCTTTCTAGTAGCTGCTGTGTTTTGGATTTAGTATAAAAAGAATGTCAGTAATACATCATGTTTTAGATGTTACTAAGTGATGTTTATGTTAAGTAAAGGACTTTTTCAGCTTTCCATAGAAGCCGAGGGGGAGCATAGACAGGACAAGCTGGCCAAATGAATATTCCATACCATAGACACCATTCTCAGTATATAAATGGGGGTTGGCCAGGGAGCAGGAATTTGCAATCACTGCTCGAGACAGGCTGGGCAACTGATCATTGGGTGGTGAAAGCGACTTGTGTTGTATCAGGTTTTTTTGTATATTCTTTTAAAATTATTATTATTTTTATTTACCTCTTCCATTAGTGTTCTGTTAAACTGACTTTATCTCAACCTACGAGGTACTTTTTCCCTCTTCTCCCTACCCTACCGTAGGAGAGTGAGCAAGCAGCTGTATGGTCCTAGTTGCTGGCTGGGGTGAAATCACATCAGAACACATATGCAATTAATAACATAAAATCTCACCTTACAGGATTTTTCACCAAAGCTCAAGGCAATTTTTTCAGTGTATACTTAGAGCTTGATTGTAATACTTCACCTTTTGTCCTCTAGATGAGTCATTAGCTGTTGGGAGTTTCTTTTGGGGTTTTTTGTTTGGCTTCCCCCCTCCTCCGCCACAGAAGCTTCCAGAATTTTTTGCCTTTCAAACTGTTACAGCCCATCTTCAAGGAGAACTTTAAAAACCTGATCATAGCTGCAGCTGAGGTGATGCAGAAATCCCCTCGAGCTATCTGCAGGGTTCTTCTGTCAGCAACCTGATTGTCAGTCCTCTCCAGAGAGTTTTGTAACAAAGATTTAGACATCTGACACAAGTTCAAAGGGAAAAACTCTCTGCAAGGAATGATGTTTTTTAGGGAATAAGCACTCCTTTGTCACACTGGAACCCAAAATTTCAGAAGCAAATATATTCCATTAGGAGAGTTTTGTTCTGCTATAATTTTTCTGAGCTTACACAGCACAACAGTTCATTTCCAAGTGGATGGATGACATAGAGGCTACTATATATATATATATATATATAAACCACAAAACAAAACGAACAAAAAACCAAGTACATGCAGTTGAAATATTTTATGATTTAATCTGTTTATTATTTAACCATGATCCATTAAGGTATTTAAGGGATCACTTATTTGTGAACTGTTAGGAACAAGCTCAATCATTTGTGCCTAATGATTAACCTTAGTCTGGAGAAGAGGAGGCTGAGGGGAGACCTTAAGGCTCTCTACAACTACCTGAAAGGAGGTTGTAGTGAGGTGGGTGTTGGTCTCTTCTCCCACTTAACAAGCAATAGGACGAGAGGAAATGGCCTTAAGTTGTGCCAGGGGAGGTTTAGGATGGATACTAGGAAAAAGTTCTTCACAGAAAGGGTTGTAAAGCCGTGGAACAGGCTGCTCAGGGAAGCGGTTGAGTCGCCATCCCTGGAGGTATTTAAAAGACAGGTAGAAGTGGTGCTGAGGGACATGGCTTTGTGGTGGACTTGGCAGTGCTAGGTTACTGTTTGGCGCAACAGGCAGAACAAATTAAATTTAACACAGAGAGATGTGAACAAGAAAAAAAAAAAACAAACAAATAAGAAGTCAAGAGGAAACATGGATTCCCTCTGGTCAGACTCAGGAGAAAGACCGGGTACATATAAAATTGGGACAAAACTAATACTGAATATACAGTAAAACTTCAGTAAAAAGATCTCTAGAAATAGAAATATCTAAAAATAGAGAATAGACAATAGAAATAAAAAATAGAAATCAACTTTAGAAAAACTACTCTATCTGTATTGCCCTAGATACTCAATAAACTCATGTATAATCATCCATCTACAATGAGCAGGCATTTTAATATAAAGTAAAAAGTGTCAATAACATCTTCATTAGTTTCCAGTCAAAGCCTAAAACGTTTTATTCACGTTGAAATTCTTATGCTTCATTAGTTTAATATTCTGAATATAGCTTAAAGATGTAAAATTCTATTTTCTATTAAGAGTTCTGAGGGTGATATATTGGATTAAAAAACATGAAAGATGCTGACAATAGTCATTGTCAGGCTCAGACTTGCTGTTAAGATCAATGATTAGCTTAACAATTCGATGACCTAAAAAAAACCACCCTATGTTGGCTAACTGTGGAGTAGTTCTGGCCAATTCCTTTGCTAGATGGCCAGGAACTGAAGAGACTTTGGCCTCAGAAAAGGCTGTGAACAGCTGAGATTTCTGGAAAAGAAGCCTGAATGATTTGGAAGATAATTTCAATAGAATTATGAGGAAACAGATCAAGGAGTGACATGGATTATTACAACACAAATAGTTAAAAGAAGCAGGTGAAGTAATAAGCAAGAATTCAGTTTCTCTGGCTTGTTACCATCTATGCACAATTCATAAACTATTTTATATTCTATATATTATTTTATAATAATGCATTATAACCTAATAATTAGGTATTACAGGGAAAACACATGCAATAATCTTTATAAACTAGTTTTCTGTCTCTGAAATATAATAAAAATGTCAAAACTGTCTATCTGAATGTATATGACCTCAAGCTAGGAAGGTGGATTTCACTAGTGCAATTCTGTCCAGAAGAAATACACAATTTTGTTCAAAAGAAATACACCTTTTAAAAATATATTCAATGTTTGGAGAGGGATCCAAGAACAATCCGGAAGTTAGATATCTGTTAAAGGCTAGTCAACTTGGCTACCTCTGTGTCCTGGTTTGAGGTAGAACAGAACAAATTTTCTTTTCAGTTATTTTACTTTTCAGTTAAGCCTCTTCTCTCTGAAATTAATGGCATATTTTTCAGACAGTATCCCCTACCAGAGTGATAAGGCCTGACGTTTATAGTTAATATCAAGGAATGGTATGCAGAGAGGTTCTTGCTTATACTTACTGATATAACACCTGAGCTCAGCTAACTTTGTTGGGTGCCCCATTGAAGGGTCAGAAGCAGAAGAGCGTAGAGGGGTCCCACCTGCCGGGAGGAGTGGACAGGACAGGTGACCCAAAACTGACCAACAGGTTATTCCATCCCATCTGCCTCATGCTCAGTATAAAAGCTGGGGGATCAAAGGGGTCAGCCTCTTTCTTCAATGGCCGGCATCCAAGGAGGACTCTCTATGTTCATCTCACTTTGATCCTGATTTGTACATTCCTGAATCCAGTTCCTGAATTCATCTCCCATCCACCACTGAGTCCAATCTGCAACTTTCCCAGTGCCTGCTGGTAATGTGATCATCATCCAAGAGCTCAACACTGGTTTTGTATATATTGTCTATATTTAATTTTTATATATATATATTATTATATTTTCTTTTTATTAGTAGTATTTCATTAAACTAGCTTCAATTTTCTTTTCAACCCATAGGTGTCTCTCTCATTTTCTCTCCCTTCTCTTCTGGGAAGGGAGAGGGAGAAGTAAAGAGAGCATCCGTTGTTCATTTAGTGGCCAGCCCAGCCCAGCCCAAACCACCCCTCTGTAATCAACTGAGTAAGATACACACTTCAAGACTGTCATTCTTATATTACTATGTTTGCCTTGTATGAACAACATCTCCTTTCCCAGGAGAACTGTGCTGGCTAACTGCCTTAGATTAGCTACCTGCTTTTTAGGGAAATAAAGATAAGGTATCATGGACGGAGTGATGCACTTCACTCAGAGAGAAGCAGCAATACATTTATTGATATGAAACAGAGATTTAACAAAGTTTGATAGTAAATATGACAGTGTTTTAATAAGATTTGATGGCAAGGCACACTCGGTTATTTACTGCATAGAGGACAGAGAGAGAACTGTCAGGGAGACCCTCCCATTGAGTCACAAGGTTCAGAAAGGACCCCTTTGCTTTCCAAACTCCTCCTCAGAGAGGAGGATCCAATCCTAGTCTCAGACTTGGTCAACGGTTTATGTCTAAAGGATTATATATGCACAATCAATCCTTTATATTACTTAGCTAAGGTTCCAAAGTTTACCATGCTATTAGTCACTTACTGAGGATCTGTTGCAGCAAGGAATCTCTGAATCTCAAGAAGTAACCTTGAGAGGCGTCCCTACTGAATGGGAGATCCTGGTGTGCAGCCTGCTGCCTTGCAGGAGAGCTCCAAGGGCTCTGGGGCTGTTCACTGTTTATGGGGGTAAGATGATTGACCTATAGTCATATTTGCATACTGACCGCAGTACCAGTATTGCACAAGATAGCCCTTGGCTATTGTGTTCTTATCGGTCTCCTCGAAACCACCCTTGAGCTCAGTGCAGCCATCACAACTACATGCACCCATTATGACCACCACAGGTGGTTACCGCTTAGGCGGGGTTACTGGAGATAAAGATCAGGTTTACACCTGGCAGGGGAGCACACTGTCGTATAAGGGAGGTGAACTCAAGCCTTATGGCAAAGAATGTTCTCTTCATATTTGTAGATTTCTTTCCTCATTTAGGAGGTTAACTAACCAAACTTAGGTACATATTGTGAATCACATTTGTTTGGTTGGCTTTGGTAAATCTTACCTCAAAAAATGCCTCCTCTCAAAAGCTGAAGTGAAAAGTATTCCAAAAATTTCTGCAACCGCACATGCACATTTCAAACCTGATTCAATCTGGTATTCAGAAAGTCAGAGTTTGCTGTTTTATTTTCCATGCTTGTTGGACAATCTTCAAAGCACTCTATATTTACTTGATATCCAGACAGTATGTATTCCTGTATTAGAAACATGTTGTTTTCTGTGCAGAGAGCCTGAAAAAAAAAAAATCAGTTGGTAAAGAGTATTTTCTTATCAATTCAATGACACAAAACAAGTAAAAAATTTTACTGTTGTTTCCATACAATAAAATGTTAGTACCTATGATCTTGCTGATAATCAATGCCTTTATAATGGAACTTAAGCATGTTTTTGCTTTGATTTAACAAATTTTTCTATTCCTCCCCAAACTGAGTCAAATACACATGGTAAATCACCCTCAAATATTCAGTTTGGGTTTGTCTGCTGATAGTCCTCAAAATGGCTATAGAAAACAGTAGCTCCCTTTTTATTCAGCATTAGGAATTTAATTCCCCTGGAACAGACACACATACTTTTCCTCACCCAAGGCTAAGCCTAAGAGCCTGAGGCATATCAATGCACACACCCATGGTAACGTACATGGTTCAACAGAAACAACAAAAAACACCGAGACCAAAACTTACAGATTTTGAAATGTCAATGTTAAAGCTTCATAGCTCCCCCCCCCCGTTTTGGTTATTTGTGGTTTTCTCCTCCAAAATTTAGAAAATAAAGAAAAGCCATGTATACAGAAAAAGGAAAAGGACTGGTTGTCAGTGTTTACTGTTAGAAGCAGAAAAAAAAAAAAAAAAAAAAAAAACAAAGAAAAAACTAATAATACTGCCAATTTTCCATGTGATTTTATTTAAACTCAAGATCTATATAGGTATTTATTTATCTATAATATTCAGAAGAACAAACAATCGTTCTGTTTTAAATCCTACAAAATAGAAACAAATTTAATATTCAAACTTTTTTTTTATTGAACTGTTGAAATAAATTATGGTGAAAAATTGGAGGAATTTAAAAGAAAAGAAAAATTCCAATGCAATTTTCAGGTACCATGAGCATGAGTGGAGAACATTTCAATACCCAAACGTTTTTGACAAGAATTATTGCATTTTCATTTTCAAATACTAAAAGTTCATGTACAGAAGGTTGCAATTCTTATGAACAATGCTACAATATTGCTTCCAGAAACATTGGCTTCTGTATAAATCAAATAACTTTGAAAGTCAGGTCTTATCATGACTTTAAAAAGTGGTAATGCAAAAAAATATATTTTACAAAGCTGCAATCTCTGTATTTCTATTTCTAATTAAAACCTGTCTTGTATTTAATACTGCACTATACAGACTGGTTTTGAATTGCTATAATTACACATCTGAATATGTATATAATGGAAATGGGGCAATCAGAGGCAAATAGTTTTCCAAAATTTTATAAATAGCAAGTTTAACATATATCAACAGATGTGCTGAGGGTTTTTTTTGATACAGTGATGCTGAAAATTAAAAAGAAGAATTAATATTTGATTTGCAGAGTCTTTATATTTGGCATTGGTTCATTATAATGGCTGTTTTAAATTATTTACTAGATTTAGAAATGTTAATGTCCACAGCTTAACTTGGGCTCTCCAGAACTGTTCTTTATTTCTAGTACATAACAAACTACATAGAAGTGCTGTGGTGATTTTTGTTTGTTTTTAATTTTATAGCAATGAAATATCTGAAAACATTGCATTTCTGCAGCTGGAACAGTCTTTATGCTGACAGAGGGTTGTTCTTAATGTAACAGTAAGTGGCATTGTAGTATGCATGCAAGATGCTTGAATGAATGCTTTGTTGACTGTGGCGCCCTAACACCACTTTGGAAATGCAGACGGAGTACTGTACTACTTATTTGAGTTCTGTGGCCAAGACCTAACTCAAAGGAGCCCTTGAGTCTATCACATCAGATACTTGTTTATCTTATGATACTTGTCTTCTACTAAAATGACTGCTGTACTTGTTTATATGGGAAACCAATTTTTCAGTATTTCCTTAACAGATGTAACCTATAGAATAGGCACAGAAAGGGACAGTGTGAATTGTTTTGGTGCCATGTTCACCAGATAGAATGAATTCACCAAATTCACTATTCTAGTCACCAAACAGAATGAATTTTCAGGTTCATTGTACTTAAAAAAAATATCTGTATCTGTTTTCCTTCATATTTAGGATATTTTATTCTATTCACAAAAATCACTGTATATCTTCCCAACCTATAATCTTGTCCACGAGGTACAAATATTTACATCATAAAACTTGAGTCGCATGATAAAAATTTGTAACAGTGTTAACAGTTACAAAAATTTATAACAAATATTATAACAGCTTTGGAATGAATGCTTAACTCAAGACTAGGGAACAGCAATTATTCAGCTGGATTTATTTGGAAAGGGCAAAATCTCCCTTACAATTGGTGTAGCAAAACAATGATTAGTCATCAGAGAACGTTACAAAGAAGGTAGCCTCAACAAGAATCATGTTTTTAAAAGTGCCTTAGAGAGAAATTGGTATATTTATCTTATCAAAAGCTTGCAAAGGGACTCAACTAGTGTGCGTAAATACCGTCATGAGAAGAAAATACAGGATCTTTAGGGAAGCAGAGAAAAGCTTCATATGAGTCATTTGAATAGATATTTGAAACCATTCTAAATCTGAAGGGTTAATTAATAGGCTAAATCATCTAATGTGTTCAGGCCTCTTCTTCAGCTAACCTGTCCTAGTAGAGGGAACCATCCATCTACCCCCAAGATGACCTAAAATTAAGGGTTTATCTACCAACACAAATATTATGTCCTTCTTTCTATGAAAAAATCAGATCACCAAGATCTTAGGTCCAGTATCAGGATGAATAAAGTTTTATAGAGATATATGATCTCATGACTTTTAATAAATGTAGCTTCTTTTTTTTTTTTTAATAGTGTGAAATAGTGTAGAAAACAGCAATCATTTAATTCAGTGGAAGAAGCACCAGTGTGGTAGATGGACACATATGCACAGCTTTAAGTTCATTTCACTAGAAATCTGTGGCAGTTAGTGCACTAACATACATACAATAGTATGTATACATTAGTAAAATATATTACTGCATCCTAGCCAAATTATTTACTTGGTCTTTATAACTCCAAAGCAGAGCACAAATGGTACTTCACTTATATTTTTCCTTTGCGCTAACTTGCTTCGTCTCTCCATTGAATAACAGTCCCTGTTAGAACTCCTGTCCTAAAAGCAAGGGAATACATAATGCATTTGATAGTAAGAACTCCAAGTATCGTTAAACTGATTTTCCTCACATACATGCGATGTCTAAGCCTTCCATAAAGAAAACACTATGAATCCGAAATAAGAGATGAATTCTGATTTGGGAAGTCACCTTATGTAATTGTTAATTACTATTTGATTATGTTGATTTGGGAGGTTTTATAATGAAAGCAGTACATTTCCTGCTTGAAGTGTCACACTTCTAAAGGACTGCAGCAAGACAATGCAATCAAAACAGCAGATTTAGTTTACTCAGTTAGGAGATATAAGCACAAATGTTTCTGATTTCAAAACTTGCCACAGGGAGTAAGTGAATCAGATTAAAGATACTGTGCTGTGAACAGCATTGCAAGTAATCTGCTAAAACATCAAGGCACCCTCACTTAGGAGGCTGACATTCACGACTTAGGTTACAGAAACATAAATAAAAGAAACTTAATTGCATCAATTTTTTAAAGCAAGCCAAGTCAAATACTAGTTTGAGTTCAGTGATACCAATAATTATGAAATTATATCACAATACAATTTATAGAATATCTGAGAGTCTTGTAGAACAATGATATTGCATTTTTAAAAATCCAAGCGTTTATTTCATCATGTCATGGACTTTCATGCTTCTAAGGAACGTAAGTACTTAAGAATCTCATTGTTTCACGTGGTGGTTTTGCTTCTAAATCACTTAGGTGCTTCTAAAAATCTCACTTTCTGGCACAAGTTTCTTAAATATGCTTCTCATATTTTGGATAATTATTTCACCTAAAGAGCTCCTGAAAAATTTTTAACCTCGTTTTTATAAAAGCTGCCAGTGCAGTTGTTTTTGTTTGTGCAAAATAATATGATTTAAATTACCTATTACTCTTTGAAACCTAAACACACTAGATGTCTAAACAGTGAAAAATCCTAAACTGTCATCTTAAGGGTTTTATTTAACTCAAAGAAACCTGGAATAAAGTGTTACACATAGCAAAACTAAAGTCAGACATTCTGTATTTGATATAACTGTAATTATCAGTTAATTTTTTTTTTTAAATGAGCATGTTTGATTCAATACTCAGTCATGCAGAAATTAAGAATCTGATTATTAAACTTTTGGCAGATTTTATTACAAGCTCCCAAAACTTAATTTCCACTGGCATGTTTAACAGTCCTGTTTATCCCTAACAGAAAGTTAATTAATTCCCTTAAGAGTTCATTTGTACAGCTCCAAGTAACTCATAAATAGACACTCTAACTGAAATTTCTAAATCTTCCAATACAATCCTATCTCAGTAGACCATTACATTGCTGAAAATTACATTTGTGCAAGAAGTTACCTGAATTCTGTTGATCTTGCAGGAAAAAAATTAAGAGAGGTAAGTCACACCACCCCCTAAATAAACCAACACCCTCTCCAAAAATATACTTAGGTAGGGAATACACCAATGAATACGATTACTTAATTAGGAATATCCCTTAATTTGGGTCTGTATTTTACCTAGTGTGTAGCTTAACAGCTTTGTTATTAATCATGTCTTAATGTAAACACTTTGAAGCTGTTGCTACTCAGTAATGTTCATTACAAATAGTCCCTGTGGGAATCATCGCCTTATTTCATTAAAACTCCTGCCTGCTGTTAATTGCTCTTAGGAAAACATGAACAAATTAACTGCATTTTAAGAGACAGTGGTGTGAATTTATATGCTTGTGTGTTTGATTGCTGGGGACTAGCAGTGTTCCTGATAATCCTCTGCTGTTGCACTGTACTGTATGATGGTTGGCAGCGCTAGTCTGTTTTAATCAATAACAGTTGATGTTACAAAGGTTAAAAAAAAGAAAATACGGTTTGCAAACCATAGTGTTTATCATGCCAGCTGAGACACAGTATCATCTTTGGTCATGCTCAATTAATTTTTAAGTTTTAATTAATCTTTTGTGTGAAAGAAATTATGCTCTTTAGCGGGGATGATTGATTTATATTAACCAAGAAAATTAAAAAATCCAGGATATTTTTACTATGACAGTGGCATAGATAGAATATGTAACACCTTGCTGTTGAAATCAAGGGGTTTCTGTAATTCAAAGAGATATGTGACTTTGTATAAATTGTAATAACATTCTGTTAAAACAGTGTAATAAAGAAAAGAACATTTAATTTAAATGCTTGCATTCAAAACATTAGTAAATATGCTCTATGTAGCAGAAACAGCCTACAGTACAATTTGCACAGGAATGTTTAAGCAAAAAGAAAATTCTCATTTTTAATAAGAAAATTAAGTCATGTTTCCAACAAATATATGTTAAAAATGAAAGTTATCTATTATCGTCCTTACAAAAACCTATAGCACGATATGATGTTCCTGCTACTTAACTGGGCTTCATCATAGATGCCTAAATAAAGTCCCTTGGAAAATATAGGGCTGCAATCCAAAATCAAAAGGAATTGGGTAAAGAGTAATCTGGGAATATATTTACATGCCATTAAAGAAATCATTATTCTCTCCCCTATTAGCACAATGGATCCCGAGCATCTAATTTGTGTATTCAGTATAACCGACTGACTTTTTGGGGAACCAGCATTTCAAATTCAGATCGATGTCTAAAAATTGGCAATGGGACTGTCATTAAACTTATTCATTATTAGTCACTTGATGGGTAACCAAGGAGTGCGATACCAAAAATGATGGGACTTTGTTTTGAAAAAGATAAATCACATAGGAGCCACTAAGAAGTATAAACAGTGAAGGTAGATTAAACTTTTGTTCGCTTCATTCAAAAGGTCAGAACAAGACGAAACTCAAAACTGGAAGCAAGCTAATTGCAGATTGATCAAAGGTAACAGTACAACACAGAAACACACTTTAAGAAGCATTGCCATTAAACACAGGACTATTCAAATATTCAAAAAGGATTAGAATTTGTATGAATTACAGGAATGTTCAGTTATGGTAGTGTGGACAAAGAAAAGAAGATTTAGGGCAGATGTAAAAACTGGATGTAAACATTGGTTCCTTGGAGGCTAAAGACAATTGCTACTTAACAGGCATTAGGGGAAGACAAGCAGATTGTCCTAATTATTATGTTGAATGCTCTACTAAAGCATCTGTGGCTGGCATCTCCTGGGAACTGGATACTGCACTTGATGGTCTCCAGATCTCAGTCAGCATGGCCGTGCTCTCAATCCAGCTGGATTGGGGCGGGGAGGGGGGCGGGGAAGCACCTATACATGTAGTATCAGCTAAATTCTGCATCTTAGATACAAAACTTGTGTTGGAGCTGCATTAAATCACATTATTTATGTTCAGTTACTGCTTGTAATGTTGATCTTAAAACATATTCCTCATTTAATAAGTAGTCCTACAGACTTCATTTAAGCCAAAAATGTATGATTAGCAAATGCATGCTTGCAGCAGCAAGGAATGGGCTGAAAGCAAACATGGTGTTTACATTCATGCTTAACTATGTTAGTACAAATATTGTGCTACGGAAACTGAAAATATTTTGGACCATGCTGTGTCTAAAGGATCATACAGTCGGTTTTAAAAATATTTAACTAATGAAGTATAAATTAATTACTTTTGTAAAGCACTTTGTAACACTGTAAGTGAATACTAAGTATTGATTTTCTGTTATTAAATCAATAGGAACTAGCTTATAATAGTAACAGAATAGAAAGACTCTAGAACTTCATAAACATGCTTGTATTAATTCACACACTTTATAGATCATGCAAAGAGAACTTGAGTGAGCCATACAATTTCTAGTTTGATTTAATTGCTGTAACAAAAGCTTACAAAACTACATAATCACTGAATCACTCCAATGTACAGAGTCTAACGTATACGAGAAACAGTTGGAAGTGTGCAGTAAGTACTCCATTGTAAACCATTCTTGAAACAAAAGTGAACAAAATTTCTTTTATCCTGCAATGTAATCTCTTTTTCCACTGTTGTACTGCTCAGACTGATGGTAAGGAAACATGGGAAAAAGGGAGTAAGTGAATGTGCAGCATAGTGCTGACATATGCTGCAGAATCCCAATGTATCTATTATACCAGAGCTAAATGAAAAGCATGCACAAGCCAGTCAGAAATGTCATTGCTCTAAATTAGAATTGAAGACCACTGCCCTATGCTCTTACCTGCTGTAGTCACTTCATATCACACCATTCAGACGGTTTTCCTCTTTCACTCACTTTAGCAAGAGGCAGCAACCACTTGCAAATGTGACTTGGAATGCCCTTGCTACTCATGGATTTCTTGACTCCCAGAAGTTGATGCAACATAGCAGCTCCTTCTCTTTGAGATACAAATTGCCTTCTCTCACACTTTGCAATAACTTATATTTGTGATTATGTGGTACTAAGTGGGAAAATGATAAATAAACCCTATAGGGTTGATAATGATTAATTTAATTACTCATTAACATATATATATGTCAAATAATAAGGCAATATGTAACTGCTTTTACCTGTTCTTGTGTCTGTTAAATTCAATATTCCAGAATGTATAGTAAACACTATCATGTAACTGAAAGCTATTTTGGCTAAGAGGATATGCTTATAAAAGATCTGTGCTATGATACTAGGTTACATTCTGACCAATTAACAGTTTGAGCTATTAGAAGAAAGATGCAAATTAAACAGCATCTGTTGCAAAAGGGAGAAAATAAAGGCTCCCTTGGAAATTTTGTCTTGTTCCAGATACTTACTATATTTTTATCTTTAGAAATACTTAAAACCCTCTGAAGGAAATGTATCCCAATTTCCAGTTATGTTATTTGTTAAAGAAAAAGCATACAGTGCTTAGGAAGAAATTTAACTGTAACTACTTTAACTTTCTGAGCACAATGAGGTTCTGAAATCACTAGGAGAGAAGGCTGATAATCTGTCATTCTTGAAAGTTACCATTCTTAGATTACATCATCTAAACACAGCATTAGTATTTGAAAGAATGATATGATTTCCAGGCCCTGGATTTTCAACACATGTAAGCCTCTAAGTCTGACCATAATCAGAAAAACATTTTAATAATACATGCTTAAATTAATTTTTTTCCTGTAAATCCTACTGAAATTTTCTAATTAACCCACAGTCAGTGATTTTTAATCAGCTCTATTATTTTTGCCTAGCAAACTAGAATTTCGGTCCCACTCTGAGCACTTCTGGTTACTGTTAACACACAGAGACATGACCAATACAGTAGTTGCAATTGAGGGTTTTAAAATTTTAAAGTCAGAATTAGTCCCTCAAAAAGAGATTATCACTGATGATTAAATGGGTTGTCCTACATATCAACAACCTTATCATACTTTTGTTAATCTGTTCAGTCATAAGAATCTCTGACTTTCCTGTCTTTTAAGCTATAAATGAATGTTTTCCTATTTCAATATTTGTCAGAACATCACAAAGACAAAGGGCTTAGAAAAGTTTAATAGTTGTTTAAATAATTCTCTGGCTTTCTTTGTGTAAAAGGGCTCCAATATTGAATTAAATGACAGGATCATGCATGCATGAATATTTTTACAAAGGTGCACCTGTTAATTTGCAAACCCTGGTGTCTTTGAGACACTCAGACCTCTGCTTGCTGAGTTAAGAAAAATGAACCTCGGGCTTTTTTGGAGTGGAAGGGGAATAAAGCAAACAAACAAACAAAAGCAGAAAAGTTAATTCTTGGTTATATGGTTGGTTTGCAGAATAAAAGCTTTTTCATCTTTTAACAGCTGAAGAAACCAGAAATAACTTGACTTGTGGTAGTCAGTAGTGTTTTGCAGGGAGTAGAAAATGAAAGAAGAACAATTTGGGGTGACAATTTCTTTTTGGAAAAAAAAAAGTATTTTATTTATTTGCTTTTTCATACTTTCCTTATTTCCCTTGAAACTATAGGTTTCTAGTGGCTAGCAGTACAGATTTAATAACTAATCTGAAGCATAAATTTGACAGGTCTCCACCAGAGAGTATAGCTTCTTCACAAATTTTTTCAAATGCAGCTATTCGAGAGTGGTCCCCCACATTTATAGTGTGTGTAAGCCAGGTACTATGAGCCAAGATCAAGATCAAATCACAGTTCTAATGCAGAGACATTGCAAAAGTGTTGGAAAGTCTTGGCGGAATTGGTAGTGTTAGGTTAATTGTTGGACTCGATGATCTTAAGGGTCTTTTCCAACCTCACTGATTCTATGAAAGCCATAAAAAATGAACTCCTCCAGCCCATCAGTAAGTGGCTCAGATTGCAAAGTACCAAAATCTCCAATCCAGCCTCTCTGAAAAACCTTTTCTCAAATATTAGGCTACACAAACCAACACCACCATCATACATTAGGAAAACAATGGCAGTTTTATGTAATATAATGTAGATTAATCGGGTATAAACCTACTGTGCAGTCTTACAGATCCTACAAACAATGAAGAAAACACTTGTTGATACCGCAGAAATTCTACACAGTCACCTATCCCCAAATTAGTGGTGATTGCAGAGGACTTCTCCTTTTACAGTTGGAAAGAGGAAGTAAATCAATTCCTGAATATGAGCTGCATCAAAAAATCATAATATACTTGACATGGCACTGGTTAAAACGATGCAGGGAAATCGGTTTATATGTGCTACACAGATTGAAGCAATGCAACCTGACAACCTGGCACATTCACTTAATGAGCAGGTTTAGTGCATGTTTCACAGTTGCAACAAAATTATATAATCCTTAGAAGAAACAAGCTGGGATCATCCAGAAAGGATATCAAGGACAATATTCCTAGTGCATTTTCACTATAAGAAACTGTCTGAAAATGCCAGTGGGTTTTGCGTCAAAGAAAAATGACAAGAAATCTGAGCATACACATGGAATTTCCAGGTCAGTGAAAAATCAAAAACTTTGGAAAAATACCAAAGTACATTTTATATTCATCAGCATGTTTGGGCTAATATGGAGCCCAAGAAGATTGCTAGGATGATTCTATAACTGTCTGATTTGGAAGGTAATTTTATTGTTTGGATTGCCAGAAGGAGCAAAATGGAGTAAGTCTCCCATGGAGCCTGATATTTGGAAGCTGTGTTATCACAAAACTGCTCCAGAAAGTAAGACAACAAGAGTAATTCAAAGTATATGGAGTATAATCAAAAAACCTTTGTTCCCTTACATAATTTCAGGGTGGAGGTGATACAGTATTGTAAACCTCTGCACTGGGAAACAGCAGTGACGTGTTAACCTTGTAGAGAAGGATTCTGTTGGACTGGCAAATCACTATGTGTCTGGAGGCTTACCACATATCTTATTTCCGAAACAAAAAAAATGGCTGAAATTTTGAAAAAGGTAATATAGGGGCTGCCAGGATCAAATCACAGTCTTAGAACCTATGAAACAAAAATTGGTTTATATTTTGCAATGCCTAGATTTTGAAATGTCTGGTATCTTTTATAGTTACAATCAAAACTAGAGGGAAAACTTGCAATTGTCAGTCCTTTGGAATTATATTCCAAAATTAACTGAGTGGTGAACCCCCTGCAGTGTGAATAATTGAAAAAGCAATAGATTCTCTGGATCTAAGGTAATTTAGAGATTATGTTAACCAGAAAAGCATCCAAATCTCCATTCTTTTTTTTACCCAGAATAAAGGCTTCATCTGGCTTATTACCTGGTAGAAGTATTTCCTCCGCATCAATCTTGCTGAAATCTATCTGGAATTTAAAGTACAATAAAAGGGGACATATTTGCTAAAATAAGATACTACTAATCTTGAGTTTACAGATTAAGGTAGAGAACAGAACCTACACACAGTATTTGACAGCAATTTAGGGGGGCATTATTCTAGGACATCGCTGGTGTAAGATTCTTTAAAGCTGGGGTTTTTTTTGTAATGTAGTATTGTAGAACATAAGAAAAATATTTAATTTTCCCAAGTTTCCAAGCATATTGGAATAATATGTTATTATTAGTACTGGATTTTCCATAAATATTAAGAAAAATGTGGTCACCGTTCATTTGGATGCTTGCAGTGAGTTCCAGTATACTATAGTTTATAGTTCAAGAAGCATTTGTTTTCCGATACAGTCATTATTTATTCTGATAATAGTGGTATTCTGTGTGAACTCAGCTATATCAGAAGCATCAGTAAGCGTTAAAACCATTGTTACAGGATCCAGAACAGATTACAAGTTACAATGGAATTCAGTTCACATTTCAAGTTTCAAGTATTTGTCATAATAAATGGTGTTAAGAATCTCACATCAGCTTCTTACCAGATTCCCAGAAATAGATTAATAGAAAGATTTGATCAGACACACAAACATAAATGATTACATTATAACCCCATTACATGTTTTTAAATTAATTATAGAACTGCATCCCACACTATTTTAAATCAGACACTAGCAATACTGTTTATAGAATGCTTGGCCTTCTTTGTTAGAGCCTGAGCGACCAAAAAAATCCCCCAAAAACCAAAGACAATTTTTTTTTTTCAGTTTATATTCAATAGGAAGATTACCTGCAAGCTGAAGTTCTTAATTTTAAAAGGGGAATAATGAAAAATCAGCATGAGTAGCTGCTGGACTGCACAGTTACCTAGAAAAAAAGATAAAAATATCTTAGAGTACAGTTTTGTATTACCACTAACCTAGGATAATTGAGGTTTGCTTCCAAAAAAAAAATGTACTTCAGTTTACTTATCCCTGACCTTGCCCTCACACTGTTTTTCTTGCACTGGATCTAATTAATGATCATGCAGCCAATAAAGTGAGGTTCAGCTCACAGATTTGACAGAAATCCACAGATAAAATTAACAAATTTACAAACTGAACAGATTCACCTCAAAGGCACGTGATCAGTAGAGTCAGTGCAAAGGGAAGGAATCCATGACAGAAGCATGATAACATCTGCTCAATGTTATGCTCAATTAAGAGTAGTGTTAAACCACATGTTTGATTTGAGACTATGGAAACATTATAATGAAATTCTGTATTGATTATGCCTAGTCATATGCCTTGCAGAGATTGCACTGAGGTACCACATAAAAATACATGAGCCAGCTTTCATGCACTAATTCTGGAAGAAGTTCTATAATCAGGATGTCTGATGAAAAGAGTGTGGCCAGCAGGTCGAGGGAGGTCATCCTACCCCTCTACTCTGCCCTGGTGAGGCCGCATCTGGAGTACTGGGTCCAGTTCTGGGCTCCCCAGTTCAAGAAAGACAGGGATCTGCTGGAGAGGGTCCAGCAAAGGGCTACAAAGATGATTAGGGGATTAGAACATCTCTCTTATGAGGAAAGACTGAGGGACTTGGGTCTTTTTTACTCTAGAGAAAAGAAGACTGAGGGGGGATCTTATTAATGCTCATAAATACTTAAAGGGAGGGTGACAGGGGGATGGGAACAGTCTTTTTTCAGTGGTGCCCAGTGATAGGACAAGAGGTAATGGGCACAAACTTGAACACAGGAAGTTCCATCTTAACATGAGGAGGAACTTCTTTACTTTGAGGGTGGCAGAGCACTGGAACAGGCTGCCCAGAGAGGTTGTGGAGTCTCCCACTCTGGAGACATTCAAAACCCGCCTGGATGCCATCCTGTGCAACTTGCTGTAGGTGACCCTGCTCTGACAGAGGCTTGGACTAGATCTCCAGAGGTCCCTTCCAACCTTGACTATTCTGTGATTCTGTGAAAAAGCCAGCAATCTTATCACAGAGAGAAACTTGTGACAGTCCCTCATGAGTCTCTATTTACATTTCTAAGGAGATACACTTAATACTGCTGCTTCTGAAAAAATACCCTGTTAGTGACAAAACGTCACAATAGGGACAAAATCCGAAAAGGCTTTTTCACCACATCGATAAAGTAGTATCACACAGCAAAATGAAACAAATGTACACTTTATCTCAGTCTAGCCTCTCGCAAACCCTCCTGTTTGCAGCAGAGTCTATCTGCATATGGACGTCTTAAAGAAAGGGTCCAGAGCAGAAACTAGAGAGTAAATATTACCCAGTACTCTGATGATGTCAGCTTTAAAATTTTGTCAGAATCAAATTTGATGTAAACTTCCCATTTTATTTGACACTGAGTTGAAGAGGTTTTAAAATCATAGTGGTTGCATATGGAGGTTTGGATTTAAAAAACACTGATGTTTTTCTCAACCAAACATAGGCATTTCTATGTATTTGAGAATAGCAGAATTAATCTGCCCTTGAGCTTTATAATTTAAAAAGAAAACATACTGTAACTTTTATGCTTGTAATTTCTGGCCTTTTGATTTTGTCCAAGAACATCAGGTATGGAGAGAGTAATTTTAAGTCAAGTTTCCAAAGACATTCTGTGAAAGGCACCTGCAGATGCTGCTCCATTTTCCAGACAGTCTTAGTTTGGTCAGGTGAGAAATCCAAATCCATGAATGGTTTTGGCAGTCACAGGCTTTCCAGAATAGAAGCCAACATTTAGTTTCTGCAGAAAAGTGCTCTGAGGGGGAACGTATCTTTTTATTTCTGAGGTAACCCACTTGTATTGAAATTTATTGAATGAACTATAATCAAAGAGAAGGTACCTGACTAGCAAATTGTTAGGAAAAGACAAATATGCCAAGTGCCCTGAATTAAAAACAAAATCAATCAATTTTTAATTGATAGACTTATTAGTTGAAGGTATAAACCCAGATAGAATGGTTTGACCATGTTTCTTTAATGTATTCATTTTAACTATTACACTAACATTCAATGACTTTAGCCCCAAACCCAGAACCTTCTGTCCAAAGAAGACCATAAGACCTCATTTTAAGCAGAACTTTTCACTGAAAATGTTCCAGGATAGAACAAAGTAAACACATTATGTTTAAGAAACTTTAAAACTTGCTACTGTTTCTTAAGGAACCTGGGACTTAGAATTCCTGTACGCATTGTATTCCCCACTAGCTTTAATCATAACTGAAACTGTAAGCAATCCGTTTGTTCAGGACTGAATAGCAATCTGAAGCTACTGCTACATTCTATGGGACAAATAGCAAGAGACACATCAATTTTGCTGGTTCCTGAGGAAAGCAGAGACCAATTTATCAATTAGTCTTTAAGTTCAAGTTTCGTTCTCTGTTAGTTCTTTAAAAATAAATCAAAAAATGTACTCTGAGAATAAAGCTAATTTCCAAAAGACGGTAATTTAAAGTCCCTTTTTTTCATATATTTCCTCTGACATTTTACTCCAGTTACTCTTCCCACACTGTTTGCCCAGGAATCATTGTTTACAACAGTACTCCAACAGAGAAAACCCACACTTCTGTCATTCCCAAAACAGCTCTGTGCTGATGTGGCATAAAGCTTCACATCCAGATTGACGGGCAGATGCTGGTCAAGTGAGCAGTCAGGTTTTGCTTTTCCATTCATTATGGAGACCTGGTCAGAGTGTACAACGTTTCCTTCCAGTCCAAACATCAATATTTCCTACCCATGGCATACACTTTGGGGCTGTTGGATACATAGATTTTCTCACAATAAAAAGAGAATAGAAAGAACTGCAATGCAAAGAAGGAAGGCTGTCCTGCATTTTCCTTGATTACGTCTAGCCTGTGCAGTTTTTTTTATTGAGTAGTGAAACTGATTTTTTAAAAATCACATTAACTAAAAATAGTTTACCCTCTGCTATTGCAGCATTTAGCTGAAACTACACTAACAGAGAAGCATACCCTTACTCAAGGACACCATGCACTGATAGATAAAGCCATGACATCCAGATCTCCGTAAAAGCAGGGTAATATCAGAGTATTTTCATATGGTACACATGGCCAGATCTGTGATTAGACTTAGGTAAACAAGATCAGACTCTGATGTATTGACATTCATGGCAACTTCTCATTTTCTGCTCCTTGTGACTTATTGAAGCCTAGGACGTGCTTTATGACTTCAGTTACAAAATCAATTGTTCTTCCTGATGCACGTCATACATTTGTCCTCATAAAGCATTAATAAGTGTCATGAGAAGAGATATGCCTCCCAGACAACCAGTGAAACCTAGGAGGAGCTGAAAGCTCCTAAAACACTGAGATACACTTCAATGGGACAGCTTCAACTCTGGTGTGTCTCTTACTTCAAGAGACTGCTGTAGCCATTAGTTTTACCCTGAAGCTCACCACCAGTGATTAAAAATGTTTTACTGATATTATAAAGTCTGCAATATTCTCTAGACCACCTGGAGTTAGAAACACATGATTAATGTTCACAGTATCAGTGATACAAACATGCCTGATTTCTATTAAATCTAATGGTTTTGGGAGGCTGTGTCTATACATTGAGCAAAGACAATAGAAACATGTTATAATTACTCCTATTTTGCTTTTTAACACCTTTATGCTTTTAATACCTTTTAATACCTTTTACATCTTTATGCTTTTTAACACCTTTTAATACCTTTTACACCTTTATGCTTTTTAACATCCTAGTTCACATTCAGAAACACTTCATGTCTACAATAATACAATAAATAAACTGCATGACTACTTTCTCATCAGGTACTCAAGAATTTCTCAGTTCTGCACTTCTCACCATTTTTTCCTCTTGAAACCTTCACTTTGGAAAACATGTTAAACCTCCATGTAAAATCTGCTGCCAATATAGCCAGTCTCTGCGAAGGATTAAAAACAAAAACAAACAACCCTTCAAAAGGGTCTTGCATAAGCTACAGCAGGCTAGCAGCTTGTCAAAATATCAGTTGAAACAGCAGGTTCCAAGTCATTAAATCTAAGTTTATGTTATACTCCAGAGATTCCTGAAGTAGCAGAATGATGTGCATTATTGTGTAGGCAAAATAAGAAAGACAGATGTTGCACTGACCTCTTCTCATTGGAATCTAGTCCACTATACTAACAGTTGCACTAAAGTTGTCCCTAAAGTTGTACTGTGGACTCCACAATAATAAAAATGGAAGGTGAATTCATGAAGATAACACCACCTGATTCACACCACAAAAAGACTGTAAATTGCATTGAGGTCACACATTTCTTTGTGGGAAAATGTTCTTAGGGGACAATTAATATTGACCAGAATCACTCTCTAGCATAACCAAATTATTCCTGACCAATTCTAAAGAAGAAGAAAAAAGACACTGATATTCTAACCAACAATTCTTAAATTATCTGGGAAAGCTTAAGCGAGGGACCTTCAATACTGAGAGAATTCAAGCAACATCAGAAAAACATGCAGCTCGGCTGCAATTAGCGTAAGCATAATTAATATAGTTGGAAACTTCTAGTGTCTGCAGGAACTAGAAAAGCCAAAACAGGAAAGGAGCTTAATGTTTTTATGTTTGGTATTATGTTATGCTTTTAGAGTTGACTGGGCATGCATTTAACACTGACATAAAATAATTAAAATAAAACTTTAAGAAGAGGCGGGATGGTCACTTCCAAATGAAATAGGAAGAAAAAAAATGATGGGCAAACAGGCCACATTAACAAACACTGTAGGAATTTACATAGCTATGGTCTTGTTCTACTACGGGCTCTATGCTGAGAATTTCAGATGTTGAAAGCTGATGCACAGAACTCAGCAAATACCAAAGACTCTGCTCATTGTTCACCTCTGCAGCAAAGCTACTCAATGACATGCAATAAAAAGACATGGCTGCAAATCCCCCAGAACATAGCAGTAAAGTTTGTTTGGACATCTCTTCAACTCGTTTTCTTCCTGACCTTCAAAACTTCTAATGTAGAACCGTTGCACAGTGGTTAAACATCTGTCTAAGCAGTCCTTCCATCTTTATCATTGCTTACAAATTTTTGAAAGCTGATAATGAGTTGGTCCAAATCAGAATTAACTGTATTTTTCCTAAACTTAAGGGAAAAAATAAAAAGATTATTTTCAAGAATCCTCTGTCTTTCCAGCCGTCTCTTCTTTTTGTGGAATATAATATTTGTTTCAATTTTGCACCGAGGACCACAGCTGTGGCATTATATTTAAGCAACCTGAAGAAACTTTCTTTTTTGGCAATATTGATCAAAACACCCAAGGACAATTAAGCATTTGGGTTTATCACCTAAGGTAATTATTACTTTGGAAAGAGTCTAAAGATTAAGTGTTACTTTTTGTGACCCTTACTATCTTGACTTCATACATGCATAGCACTATCACTTCACCTACTCTAGCACAAGATACATAAATGTTGGAAAGGTTTCCCTGGTGTTAAAAAAATCAAAGGTCCTAAATTACTGAGGTAATTGAACCTGTGTGTAATTTTAGTGTACTGAAGCCAGTAAGGCCAGTTATATGCTTGAAGTTGTATACCCTCTTACTTTACCATACAGATTTCATTTCTGTAAGAAATATGAGGAAAATTCATTGGCTCGTACAAGTTCTCTGATAAGATTCAAACCAAGATAAACTTATACACACAGTACAGGAGTATTTGCTCAGGGGCATTCTGTCCTTCGAATACTGTCACTGATGTTTCAGCCATCTTTCTGAGCTGGGTATTTTTAAGACACCTATCATCAGGGGTATACCATCTGGTATATACCATCTGGGGTACCTGGTCTGCAATGGTTGATGATCATTACCTTAATTAAACACATTTTATCTACCTCACAGGGATGTCATCAGTAATGGATTGTAACGGTAATGTAGATTACTTGCATATACAATGTACACAAACTACCTCAGGGGACTTACAAGGCATTTGGAAAACTTCTAAAATATAGGTGCTGTGGTAGAAAGTAGTATTAGGGTCTCCACAGCACCTTTTTCTTCCAATTGCACTGATCTTAGCTTATCATTTTCTACCATTTGTCCTGCATATCACAATTTTTCTATAGCAATAATTTACAAATCCCGCTAGGATTTTGTATATATTGCATATTCAAGCACACTGCAGCACTTCTGTAATGAATACAGAATACTGTGCAGAATACAGTATTCACTGCAAAAAGTGCAACCCATTGGCAAAATTTCAGCCAATGCTGAAAAAGAAATACATGTTAGAGCCCTCAAACGCAGAGTAACTGGAAAGTATTAACTATTTAAAAATGGGCTACTTACAGATTAAATGGAAAGGGAAACTACACGTTAAAAAAAAAAAAAAAGGATAAAACAACATCTGAATTGTTTATAGAGTCCTTGAAAGATTTCTTACAAACCAAATTGGAAGTGACAAAAGCATATAACTTTAATTAGGAAAGGATTTAATAAATTTACTTGAACAGATTATGTATTACCTGTTTTAGAATATTTAGGACAACCAAGGTCCTTTGTGTAGTGACAAACCTGAAGGAAAAACCCCTAGTACACTGAAAGCAATCCACCTGAGAGGAAAATATATGTATACATATACAGGGGTGCTAATGAAAAGATTAAAAGCCACGAGAAATTGATCATAGCATAAAAACAAGGTAGAACTAAGAAAACACGCACATCTCAGTTCTGTCTCCCAGCAGTTATCAGTGAAGCAGAGATCTGGATGCTTACACAGATTACTGCAAAGCAGAAACTCTCCAGTACAGCAAGAAACACACGTGCTGCATGCTTCTTGTTTGAAATAAAGAGGTGCTGAAGGGAGGAATTGCATACTGAAATGTTGTATACTGTTAAGATTATAAGAACTAAGTGGTTCCACATAAGATACCACCCAAGTCATCACTGTTAGGACAGTTGGGATAGTGGTATAAAAGAATGTTAAATAACCAGGAAGGGTAATCAAGGTATTATATGTTATACCACCAGATAAGAAGGGCAAGAAGTAAAGGGTACATCTCTACTATCTCTACCAGTAAAAACAATTGGTTATGGACTTTTATTTGGCCTATCCTTAGCATTAAATTATCTTACAATTGAAGGCAGAATAGCCATATGAAACCAGCACAAAAATATCTAACCTAGCAGAAAAGAAACTAATACAAGTCTGTCTATCTGGGACTTAGGATCAGCTGTATGCAATACTTCACTTAAAAAACAGACAATTAAAAACCAGTCATCTTCGGAATTATTTCTGATTATCAACTATATGGTCCAAAATTAATACTGATTATTATGATCTTCAAACGCAAACATAAGCTGAGCATTTCTTTCCAAACTACTGTTGTTTCTCATTGCAAAAGTGGGAAAAAAGCTGATTAAAAGAATTTATTTTTCAAGCCCTTTCCTTTTCCTTGAATTATTTTTCTTTCTCCTTAGCATGCCTTGTTTTCTGATTGAAGCACAATGACCCACCAAACCATGTTCAGAGGAGGGGTCTTAGGTAGGATGAAAGCAATAAAAAAGCTGCACTGAATAGAGGGGAAAAAAGACTCCACAGCAATGATAGTGATGTGAAAATCCATAAATCATCGTTCAAGATCTCTCTGCTAGCACTGTACAAATACCACTGGCATCTCATTTAATAATACTGCAAGGTTTAAGCATTTCTGCCTTTTGCATTTTTATTGTCTCCAGAATTTTCTTCCAAGTCTTGAGTATGCAGTATGTATATTTGTATTAGAAGTACAACATACTGGCTGAAAACATAGCATTCTAATCAATTACCTTGGCTAAAGAAAAAAATACACTCTTAAAACATGATCATTCAAACAAACCCTGAGGAAACAACGCTCATCCAGAAGTGATGGAAGACACGTGTTCTTACCAGAACATAAAATGCAAAAGCTGCAAACAATCCTGGCTGAAGTTTAATCTGTGTTTGTGAACAAAGATTTGATTGAATTTTCTCAAAGCTGGATGTGAGTTTTTGCTCTGGCTAGATATTTATAAACGTTTTCTACCTGGCTCTTTGCTATTGCCATTTCAATTTCAGAGCTGGAAAAAGGTCATGTGATTTCCAATGTAACAACTGTCTGAAAAAAACACTCTAACTTGTGCCCAAAAAATCAAGCCAAACCAAAACAACAACAACAAACTCAAAAAATCCCACCCCAGTTTCAGTCTCACCTATGGGTTCACAGTAAGTTTAATCATGGGAAAACAGATTCACTAAATCTCTTAAACTGCAGGGACTGCTATGAATGCTATGGCCAGCTGCCTAAAATATTCACAAATCTTAAACCAAAATATGGACATTTGAACACACAAGTGAAGGTACATACTCTGATTATTTTCATAGATTTCATCTGTATATTTTTTTCAGTTGGTCAAACTTCTTTAAACCAAAATTTATGTTCACTTAATGCTCTGACGATTCAGAACCAGCAAATGAAAACTAATGACACAGAATTCAGAAAGCCATGTGCATGTGGGAAAATTGTTGTTTTATGAAGTAAACTGGTGAGAGTACAGCACTTCATATGTAATAACCATTAGTTGTAGTGAGAAAAATGCACCATCTTTCATAGTATGAAGACAATCAAAGTATTACTTAATACTTATATATTAAATAAGTCTATACATTATACCATGCACTGTGTACACAAACGCATATAAAGAGCCACTATCATGAGAAAATATGCAACTTTCCCCACTAATCCGGGAAAGCAAAGTACCATTAGTTTTCCAGAATATAGTCATCTTTATTATCATACAAACACTGTTAAATGATTTTGTTGTATGCATCATACCACCAGTGTAACAGAAGAATTAGAAAAAGAGAAATTCTAGGACATCGCTGAGGCCACTCTCTGTTCATAAGCTTTTCTGCTGCCCTCCTCACCTAATTCTACTTTCCAGGGGTCACTTTAAGGCAGAAGACTACCAGTATCTTACTTAGCTAAACATCCCAACCTAAAGTTCTCTAACTGTTTCCTCCAGAAGCCCTAGAGTTCTTCCTGAAGACCTGCAATTTTTGATGATCTGCCTCCTGCAGCCAACAGAAGGGCCAAACTGACCAAAATGCTCATATTTTGCCTAGGTGAAAATCTGTACTGCTACTTAATGACTGCACACGGATTCACTGATGGACATGGAGCCCCAGACTAAGGCTGTTTTAAATTACTATGATGAAAGTAATCTCAAGAAATTTTGAATTTTTTAATGTGTGGCTCATCTTTTGAACATGGATTTTTAGTTTTTACTTTGATCTAAGCATACTACTTTCATTTAAGAACAATCAACCCATTTTAATTTGTCCTCTTAATTTCTCAGTTTGTTCACTGTGATCTGAATAAACCTAAAATGTCTTATCAGATGATGTGAAGAGTTAGCACAATTTCCATAATATTCACTTGGTATGTAAAATGCTTGCAATATCCTGGGATGAGCTCTTAAGCATTCCTCCCTTTTCTTTCTGATCTTGTCCTTTTCTATTTCTCTGAAACAGAGGTTTTCCTTGTTTTCACTGGAGTTGAAATTGGGATCACCGTGGCTCCCCAAATCAAAAACCTTTCATCTCACATACAACAATCTAACATGTCAAGGTCCTGATGCACACATAAGCTTCATCAACTGATGTTAGCAAAGTTATCAGAATAGTATTCTTTAGCTGGCTATTGATGCCAAGCTAACAAAAATAGCATGGATTATTTTTATCTCAGTCTTTACCTTTAATATTTGATGTGCTGATTGAACAATATAAGCAATAAAGCCTGGAGGGGGCAGGAGCAGAAGGGGAATATAGGAGATTCAGAGAAAGTGAAAAGACAGACAGACAGACAAACGAGCAGCCTGTGATGAATAGCACTATTATCTGATGATTTCTTATTTATATTGCACACATACAGGCCCTCAAACCAATCCATGGGACTAAATAACCTTTTGGTCTCCACGTAGTTACAGTTGCAGCCAACCCTGCAGGATCCCCCTACGCTAGCTACGTAAACTTGCAGTTAGTTCCCCCATCAAAGGGTTTGCATGGGAAGACTTCTGTTAACAGCTGTATCACGCTGATTATCAGCAAAGACACCCACTATTTTGATGCATTTAGCCCAAGCTTTCAAAAACAGATAAACTCTACCCCCAAAGAAAATTTCAGGATATTTTACTAGTAACTTCAGTACCAACAGTATTAACCCAATATTGAGCAGCTTACAAAGCCAGAACTTTCTATTCCTGTCCCCTGACATTTGTACTGAGTATTAGCTGCCATTCCTTGAGACAGATAAGTAAATACTGAACACTATAGGTGAGGAAGAATACTCTTGGAATACTCTTGACCAGTATGGGTCTTCCTGCACTTAAAGCAAGAGCGCTGATACAACTCTTCACAACCTTCCCCATAACCAAAACAACAATCTGTACTCTTCCAGAGCAATCACCAAAGCATAGACATTTACAAAATTTATCATGGAAGTGATATTTTGAGAAAAAGCAGAAATATAGGGAAAATTATTTCATAATGAGAAAAGTTGTATGGTATATTTATTTTTATAAATGATAGCAAAGGCATCCAGATAAGCCTCCGACAAAACCCTTGTTATTCATACTACGCAGCTAAGAAAAAAAAAAGAAAAAGGGTTTTTTTGGTGGGATGCTCTTTAGCATTTGTACCAGCCACAGAGACAGTCAGCTTGCTAGATTATGTAATAATTCATTTGCTTTCTTATTTCAGATGGAGAAGCAGAACCAATCCTAATGTGTTTCTTCAAACCATTGTCATGATACAGAATAGAAACATCTATGCTATTCCAAACTGTATCAGGAACTGTTTGTTACATGACAGATTCAGAGTGCTGTTATAACAATGTAAGAGTGAGTTTCCCCACCAAAATTAGAGTGCCTTTTAAAATTAAAATGACTACTAACCATTTATAAAGAGATGTACACTTATTTCCATTTTTAAAAAGTAGTAGCTCTATAGCAATTTTTCCTTTTGAGTTTAATAGAGGTTAATATTAATTTTGACTTTAATTCCATTAAAAAAAAAAACAAACAACTTGTACCTAGTGATATGATTTCAGTGGAATTAATTATCTGCAAAGAAGCACATTAGAGTTATTTATTTTTCTAAATTTCATTTTAACCAAAATAAGTATTGTTAATTGTTCAGAATGACTTGCAAAACAGAAAGGTCACTATATTAATAGTGAGGATGAAGTTATCTATGTACCTGTTGTGGTTTGGGTTGCGCTGGCCACTAAAACAAACGACATGCTCTCTTTAACCTCTCTCCCCTTTGGAGAAGAGAGAGCATCTCCCTTCAGAGGAGAGAAAAGAAAATGAGAGAGAGAGACTTATGAGTTTAAAAGAAACTAAACTAATTAATATTAATAATAAAATAATAAAAAGAAAGTATAATAATACAAATGAGAAAATAATGACGTATATAAAATACATACAAAAGTGTATCGAGCTCCCAGGATGATGATCATGTCACCAGCAGGCACTGAAAAAGTCCCAAACTGAACTCAGCAA
The DNA here is from genome assembly GCF_965231255.1 of Vanellus vanellus. Classification (NCBI taxonomy): domain Eukaryota; kingdom Metazoa; phylum Chordata; class Aves; order Charadriiformes; family Charadriidae; genus Vanellus; species Vanellus vanellus. The sequence continues at coordinate 59,950,797 of NC_138910.1, forward strand.
TAGACGGGAACTGGATTCCAGGTCTGGATTCAGGAATGCACGAATCGGGATCAAAGGCAGATGAACAGACAGAGTCCTCCTTGGACACTAGCTGTGTGATTTGACATGAATAATTACTATTAGTGTACTGAAAACTGGAATTAGGAATCATCACACAGTTTTAGTATCTCTCTCCATCTTTACTTCCATTTGTTAGAAGGAAATGAAACTAAAGTAAACAAGAGTGATTTATTTCAAGAATAGAAAACTGGTTATTGACACAAAGGAGGATGTATTGCTTTGCTTTATCTTGTTACAGAAGATCAGTGCAAAGAGAGAAGATTTCTGAAGAGGGAACAACCTACATTGTCATAGACTTCTGCTGAAACCATGTAAATGTCTTCAGTTTGTGGCTTGCAATTGTGAATAAATTAGAATCATTAAGGCTAAGATCTTGAAAAGGAAGTAAGACATGCTTATATGATGTTTTCTTGCAAATACTCTGAACAAAAAAAAAATGTGCAGAGGTGAATGTATAGAAAAGTAAAAGGGATGGATTTTGCACTCTGTTGTTTAAAAAAATGCTCATAAGGTCTTTCTATAGAACAAACCAGTGGTGACATAGTGGTAAATGAAGAAAACCATTTAAATACTGTGGCTTGCAGCAAAATGGCTAAAGAAATGGAATCCTTCAAAAGCCTGTTTCTGTTTTCTAAAAGGAAACAGAAACCATCCTGCTCCCCACTTGAAAGGGAAATTCCAACAGCTCAGCTGCTCAGTCAGTGTTCTTCTAATTAGATTTTGGCACAGTCATTCACAGTCAGGACATGCAGTATAAACCTCGTTATAGAGGGCAGGATGAAATCTTCGTACTTTAGAATGTGAAAGACTTTAACAATGCCAGTATTTAGATGTTTTGATCAGAATCAAAATACAAGTTAACACCACTGCAAGATGGGCTGGTTATCTCAATTTTTCTTGCATCACAGTCAGTCAGAAAACTGCTATTTAACAACTCTCTAGCGATAGCTTGTTTCTCTACTGGATAAAAACAATACTGTAGCATCCACTTGTTTCATTTTCACTACAAATATAAAGAATATACTTGTATTAAATAATTCCACTTCTGTAAATGGACTGGGAAAAAAAAAAACTTCTAAACTTTCTATTTTAGATGACAAAGTATTCCAGTTCTATGTATGCTGTACACTTAAAGACAGACATGAAGTATGAATCAATAAAATATAGTAATTATCCATCAGAAGTATGAAGATAAACCTAAAAGCTGTGCAGTGAAGCACTGAAAGACCTATCTTTTGTTCTTGAATGTCACAGAGAAAAATAAGTACTTCAATAGTAGAACAAATGGTGGAGGTTATGCAAGAGACTGACAATACCAAAATTGAATTGTCTAGTTTGTACTACTAGGAAGAGAGATGAAGATTCATTTAGCATCAGCCTATCGCATCTTAGCAGGTGGTGGATCAACAAAGATTAATATAGGTAAGAAAAAAGAATGCTGCCTTCAAAACATGCCCACACTGATTTGTTATAGATATAACCTACCACTGCAGTAATGCTTCAAACAGGTAAATTTCAAATGAATCATAGAAGGGATTAGTAAGAAAAAGCTTGTCTTTGAGCCTGTGTGTTTCTTAAGAGTTGTTTAAGGAAAAAAAAAAAAAAAAAAACCACAAAAAAACCACAACACCAAATCTTGTCAGATAAAGTAATCTGTTTATTATCAAGAAACCACTTACCACTTCCCTACTGAAGTGTACTAGGCTAGAGATGAGGGGCATAAGCCATGGAGCAGCACCTTTACTGTTAGTAATACAGAATAAAAAGATGAGTTATGTCCTCAAAGCTCATGAATGGGAGGGAAGAAAGAGCTGAGTTTATGCTAAATTCAGTTGTTACTGAAATGCCCAACATTCCCGAAACCTGAACAATTAATATAAAGTCCCACTCAACCAACTTTCTAGTCCTGAACATACCTACAGATAAGACTATAACCATAACTTCCAGTTCAGTGCATTTTCCCTTATTAGCAGTAAAGGGAATTACATCCTTTAAAGTACATCCAGCGCTCAATGCTACAAAACAGAGTTGATGGACCCTCTCAGTTTTCCTGAGGTCTGCCAGGCCACTTGTTATCAAAACCGTGTCAATGTCAGAGGAGGGCTGTGCTCTCTTGCTCTGTAACATTTGCAATCCTCGTTTTTCCTAGTTGTTTTTTTTCCTCTGGCTTTAATCTGTGATGATAAAAATACAACAGAGCTCTGCAGCATTAATTGCATTTCAGTGTGGCTTTTAAGACCTTCAGAGATGGGTAATTTTTTAGCCATTGAGGTAGCAGCCACATTACCTGCTGAAAGGCATGGCTCTTTAGCAATTTGGAAAGGTGGGGTAAGAGGTACCTTAGTGAGAAAATGATGTCTGAGATAGATCCCTCAGATTCTTCAGAGCCACAAATTACACAACCTCCATTTTTTCTGTTATTATAACAGAACTAACAATTTGAGGATTTTGACTAAATACTTCCGGTGTCCTAGTATCTGTATAACATTTAGCTAAAGCATACCTTCAGGGCAATGAAAGCAACAACAGAAAGGAGGGGAAAGTAACAAGTAGAAAACAGCTGTTCTGTACTGCCTAAATTCTCGGAGAGAAAAGTGGTCTTGAACTTCTCTTTACATTTTATGCTGAAGCGTCAAGCTATTCCTTCCTCTCCCTCTAAAAAAGAGGAATCTCATCATACTCCTGGAGAAGACTGGATTTTTAGTTTAAAATTACAGTGTTAGCAATACATGGAAATTCTGGTAAAGGACAGTCTATACAGGCAGTTCCTTCCAGTGACCAAACCCTAGATCTTTATTCTTACTAGCATTACCAAAACATACCAATCCAATATATATGCCCTTTCTCTTCTGAACTACACGCATTAAATGACTACATTGTGAATTCTGCCATATTTCTGAGAAATTAACATTTTGCTTAGAGGATAGCTGATGCATAGAACCTGAATGTTGAAGAGGCAATCAAGTAACAAGGAAATTAGCTGGGTTTTTTCCTCTCAAGTAGCAATCCTCTACTCTCATACATACAGGAAGAGTTTTCTGTTTTCCTTTGCACTGTATAAGCAGACGAGAGCATATGGCTCAGTCTCCAATCTTCTGGTGAATGTTATTTCTCAGTTTGAAAATAATTCCCAAGGAAAAGCAAATACAGTTCTACTGAATGATTTAATTTTAAACGATTGGGGGTTGTGGGTCTTTGTGTGAGATACTGTGAAAATAAGTCAGCTGTCTAGAATCATGCAAATAAAAATCTCTTTGCTATGAAAGGATCCTCCACTATTATACAGATAAAAGGAATGGAAATATAGTAGCTTTGCTTCTAGAGAGTAAAATGATGAGTTGCTTTCAAGACCACCAGGTTGACAATATATACCCAATTAGATAGGTAGTCTGACAGTTTCATTTGTACTCACTTAGAAACTCTGAGTGACATGAAGAAAATCAGTTTGGTTGTGGAATAAATGGCCTGAAATTTATTACTGAATTCAGAAACTGATACAAGAGGAACATCATGTTGAAAAATGTGCTGCCCCTTAACTTTAATTTCCATGTTACTCAACTAGGTATTGAAACTTCAGAAAGAGGTTGTGCAAGGATAAAAATATGTTATCAAAAGTCTAACAACAATAAACACATGTAACAGGGTATATAAGCAATTCTAATATCAAACTTTAAGCAAACATTCCAATGTACTATAATATGAGGTGCAGTTAAGTGGGTTGTGAAACTGAACAATAATATAAGTAAGTACGACATTTCTAGTAATCTACCATTCATGAAAGAGACCAGCTATAAGAGGCTTTCCTGGAGAAAAATATTTTGCCGGATTTTCTTTACTATACAAGGTTCTAATTCATGTCTGTCCTATATAGGTTTGAGTTGATTTGCACAAGGCACGATCAAAGTCCTTAAGGAATTAAAAAGTATAATACTGAGTAAAGGTGTTACTAGGTTCATTTTTACATCTGACATTACAATTACAACTATATCAACGCAAATCTTAGTTAAAAATTTGTCAGTGAAAGGCATCCTGCAGAAACCAATTTCTAGGATTGGAAGAGTTATGAAATCTCTAATCAACAGCTCCTGATGAAGTATGCCAATTGGAGCAAAAAAGCAACGATGTACAAACACACAGCTAAAATAGCTAATGTTCTTGCTGTGGAATTAGTATTAAGCCAATGCAAACAGTCCAAGTATTTCATGTTACTGCAAGATTGTAGTCTTGCTAATAATTCAATAGCCTGTTTTGATTACTACAGCTCAGCATAGCGTTTCTCTCAGTTCAAGGTCTCTTTAGCCCTCAACCACCTAACCTGATACTTTTCCACTGACCTATGGAGTAATGAAGGGCAGGAGAGAGAGTTGGTTTGTGTTGATGATGCTGATCTTTTTAAAAGTGAGGTTACTTAAAGGTGATGATCCACTTCAACTTATTATGCATTGACAGATTGGAAACATCAGTTAAAATAATTTGAGCCTTTTTTGAAAATCAAAAATCAGCTCTGATAGTAATAGAAGCTCTGCTGAGATCAGCTGCTGGTGGACCCTCTTATGTTAGGGCACTACATTTGAGCACTGTGTTATGAAACAGGATTCTGATACAAAATGATGACTAACATTCTCATCTGAAATTTGAATTCCCTTCGTTTGTTTTTTCCCCCCTGAGTTTAAATGGAAAAAGAAAAAAGGACAGTATTTTTCTCAGAACAAAAAGGTTTGAAACAGTTCAGTCAATGGGCATTGCCATTTCAGAAATCAATAACAATCACATGCAGAAGTTATAAAATGCATCATCTTTAATAATTGACCTTCTCTCATCTCATCATGGAATAAAAGAATTAACTTTTACCAAAAGTGTAAAGTTGCTCTGTTTGGCTTTAAATAACTGCACTAAAGGAGTACCAAAAGCATGGAAGAGCGTCAAGCATTGACGTTTCTATAGGCCTTCCTGTCTTAAACAAACTTAAGAGACCAGATAACGTGCCCAATGCCCTGAGAAGATGCATCTTTCCAGAAGGGGCATTTTGAGTAAAATCCTTCTGTCAAGAAAATATATCCGGAATATGATATCAGAATATTTTCCCTTCACATGAGGGTAATAATAGCACTTGTAATTTCAGACTCTCACAAAATAATATGTAAAGAATATAAAAAAAAAATAATTTTCCTATTAGTATTTATTCGGACTAAAGTAGCCTCATACAAACAGGGTGCATAATCAGAATTTCAAAATAGATAGAATGACAATACAGGTTATGCAAGGAGAATCTTTTTAGGCATGGTTTGGACCAAATACTAAGCTTCAGAGTCAATAGAAGTGTAGCTTTGTCATTAATTTTGGCAGATGTTTGACCACTACTGTAATAATATAAAATTGGGAGGGGGGAATTTAAAATCTGTGTTTTAGAACTTCTACATCATGTGTATTCATACAATGTCTAAAACAGTCTAGCTGCAGTTACTAGGCAGTGCTCCATTTAAAAAAATAGTAGGGATAGTTATGCTTTAAAAATTATATTAAGGAACAACACAGTTTCAAGGAATACAGCTGGACATTCCTGGGAGCCTACTAATGATGACCAGGCTTCCTTTGTCATCCCAACCCACATGAGTTCATTAAGATGGTTGTTAGTCATACGATGCTTGCATCACTGTAACTTACATGAATGTGTATGCTGTGCCACACTTTGGATAATGTATTAGCTTAAAAATTAACAGAATATCTACGCAAACACATAAAAATCCTACAAAGTTGCTATAAAATTTAAAAACAAGAACAGCAATGAGTCATGCATCTCCAACTGGAGCATCATTCAGCAGACAAAAGTTGTCCCCACTTGAGATCCTTAACCCTTGCTTGCATTAGAAATCATTCTCTTAAGATGCTGAAAACTAAGTCCGGTTACAGGCCATATTGGATACACAGGCAAATAAGCTTGATTTTGTATTAAAAAAAAAAAAAAAAAAAAAGAGAGAGAGAGAGTCATAACATACCTAGGACTCCAAAAAACCCCATAAAGAATTAAAAAGCTGTATGACAATGGTACACTTTCAGTAGTTCAGCAGGGCTGGTCTCCATGAACACAAGACAGGCCTGGTTGTTAAATAAAGGGAAACAAAGCAGAAAACATTTAAGTAATGCTTTAGTGTACATTTTTTACAAGATTAATTTCAAATACAGTATATTATGTATTTGCAAAAACACCATTAGCCTGACCATTCTATACTGATAGTAACTGCCATATTTTATCATTATTTCAGATAGGCATAAAAGAACAGTGAGGGACTCAAGGAAGAGAAGAACAAAAAGCTGAAGAATATAAAAAATTGCATCTCTCCATAAAATATGTTTACCTAGTACAATGACTCTTGTTCCCCTACTGGGTATTTAAACAATGGTGTTTGAAGAGCCAGTTAGTATAAGCCATGAATCATAAGTCAGAAAACAATTATCTCTGACCCAGACATCTGCTTTCTTGTGAAGGGTTACAGAGCAACAGAGAAATGCTACTGTCCTTTGGGTGAATCAATAGTTAGAATACACCAGAAAAACAGCATGCAATCTATTTCTTTTAATACAAGATACCTCTGCCTTTTTTCTATTATGTCCTTTTTAGAGATACACATGATGACATTCTTGTTTTGATTTTTTTTGTACTCTTTATATGAAGGCAAACAGATCAGTTAAATGATACTTTCTAAGACAGAACCATCAAGAGAATAAAAAAAAAAAAAAAAAAAGAAAATCATCCTACTTAAATGTCTTTGCTTCACTGGGAATTGCATGTAGTGGAAAAATAGTCTAAAAGGTCACTGTACACAATCTTCAATTCTTCTCTCTCAGTCCCAAATGGTCTTCCAGCCAAACACTTTATATCTCCTAAAATATCTGCCTTTAGAAAACAGAACAATTTTAACTGAAAAAGGAAACAATGATGAAAATAGTTGCTTAAAGAAAGTAAAAATAATTTAAAAATACAGTAAGATAGTGTCCAGGGTACTTTTGTCAGTGATGGCACTGAAATGACACCTGTGTGTTTTGATTTTTGTATAAAGTTGCTCTCTTTTTTTATGTTTACTTCCCACGAATATTCTTGGTCTTTTAATGAATATTCATGATATGCGGGAACTGCACTTGTAATGAAGCCAATAGATATTTGCCATTTACTTTTAGAAGGCAATATCAGTAAGACCTACACATACATTCACCCTAGCATTTTGTTTTTAACAATGGGCAGATGAAGAAAGTAGGTACCCTTAAGAAGAGTATAAGGCAAGGATACACTGATGATTGAATTCTTCTTGTATGACCTTTCTATATTTTGGTAGCCACTCAGCCTGTGGACAAGAACAGCAGTCCAATAAATTTTAAATTAACATCAGAAATTGCTTGCAAGTGTTTTTTAAAATTACTTTACCTCAGGATTCCCCTTCTCCCCCCTAAGTGGTGGATAAATGCATTGGGAAAAAAAAAAAAAAAAGTGGCTTGGCAAAGAGTTTACAATATTTCTGTGAGTGTTCATATTATAAATCTGATGCTAGCAGTTTTGCATCCCCACAGAGAAACAGTCCATTTGAACTAAGGAGACAGTCAACCACATGCAACTTCAGCAAATTGCTCACAAACAAGCAATGAGAGCTAGAGTAATATTTGTACATGTTGCAAATTTTCAAATAGCTGAGAGGTCCCAATTTTCACAGACATATAGTCTTAACTGGCCAGTAGATGACTTCTTACACCATGGATAGCATTTTCATCTCTTAAGTTTCAGTGCTATCGTGAGATATGAAGTATTCAGGAGAACACAAATAACTGAAATTGCCCACGTATACTTTATTTATTATAATATATATCTATTTTAATGTAAAATGGGGAGAAAGAGAGAAAGACCTAATACAAATAAAGATTTTGTCTGTGTATTATTTTATCCTATCCTGTGTAACTTTACCAAATTCCTTCCCGCCCCCCCTTTTTTCTTTAAAGAAACCTTTTTTAAGTTTACTATACTGTACATGCAGGAACAAAAATCAAGGACCTAAATAATATATGGGTAAGAACTACCAGTATCTATATATAAATCAAGTATGTATTCCAGCCCTTTTCTAAATGGCTCATTTTATTCTGTCCTATACAAATTTAAAAGTTGATTTCTTTTCTTCTCAGTTCTGGACAGGCTTTCACTGTTTGATGACCGTAATTTAGGAGAGATTGAAAGAGACATCCTAATGAGGAATTCTGCAATGGCTGCTTGCCAAGAAATCAATCAAGTGATCTCTCTCAAAGTCTATCACTAACCTCATTAAACTAGTGAGAAATGAAGCTGTGACTTTCTCAACCTCGTTCCCTACAGGCTTCTGGTGCACTGAAGGGCTAACAGTGAGGAACACGAACTCTGCATCCCTCAGACACACACTGACAGGTCACTGGCTAGGGTCAGAGATATTATGGATCTAATAAGGTCACAGAGATGAAAATGGCTATAGGGGTAATACCCCTTTAAAGACTTTACATTATCTGCATGGAGTTTGCTATGTAAAAAATCAAGTGAACTTAAGAAAATGTCAGCTTCACCTTTCAGGCTCCCAGCCTTCATCTCACTGCCAGTTTACTACCATGGTGATTCATCCTAATGAGTAGTAAATAACTGTTAGAAGGTGCCCTGAATCAGCATAGCAAGAGGCAAACAGACTGACAGAAGCCTTTGTTTGAAGCACAGGCACGCTAGAAGATAAGAAACCCCAAAGGAAGTGATAAGAAAGCATACTATGTATCTGGCACATTATAATCGTGTTCTATTCACCTGGCTGCTGCAAGCAGGCATATATGAAGCTTGCTACTACCTCTTTCATATTCAGCATACCATTGTCTGATCACCTCCTGTTCTTTCCCACTTAATCACACAGGTATGACTTCTCTTTAAGATGTCATACATGGCACCACACTTCCAAGACGAATAACAGAATTTATTTTCTAATAACAGCATTAAAAATACAAGCTATAGAAGAAATTGTCAAACAGCTGGCATATACAAACAAAATCTTAAAGACCAACTTTCCTGAACTACATAGCACCAAATGCCTGTTATAATTATAGCAGCTCTACAAACTAAAAGATTTTTCAACACATATGTGTTGAAATATGTCAACAAATATTTGTTCATCCACTGACTCTTAATCTTCTGAAAAAGTTCCCTGACCCCCAGAGCCTTAGTAATTTTTCTTATAGATGAAGTCATAATAAATTAAGAGTTAGTGATTTCATTAAAGACTTTCTAAGATGAAAAAGGTTCTTTTTTGTCATTATAACGTTCATTCAATATGACATCCATTCACATGCTGAGGTCCAGCAGAAGGCCTATGCTCTGTTTAAGACATATTTAATCCCACAGGGTTTTCCTTGCGTAAATGAGCTTGTTCTACACATCTTGCAGCACTAAATCATGAGAGAACGATGTTATCAAGAGTTACAATTAGACATCAATTCACTTAATGGGAGCATCTAAATATCAGTAAGAGAAATATTACTATATTACCAACCTATGACATATATGACATACCATGAATCATGTTGAAGATTCAAAGGTTTCAAGTATATACTCCCTGAGCCACAAATTCGTGACAGGCTTCCAAGCATTTTTATTATACATAGTCAAAATAATAAGAATCTGCACACTTAACTGTGCTGTTATCCTGAGAAGAATATGCTAAATTCAGCATGTTTCACAGAAGCTCTCTTGAAAAGTAGCAAAATAGTTTGTTTCTTTCAATTGTAGTATTTCCTACTTAGGAGAATAATATTTGTAATGAGACTAGAATATACAGCCATTCCTTTAAGATATATTTAGAAAAATCACATCTTACTATAAATAAGAAGCACTATATAAGAGATTAATCATCTTTAATCCCACAGAATTAAATGACACAACTCAAAGAAAAGTATAATGTGACAGATACATATTTTGCTGTTTAGTTGGTTTAACTAAACTTAACCTGGGCATCATATTCTGACCAGCCCAGTTGTGATACAATATTTCACAAGGGAAAGACATAGGCATCTCCAAACACGTTGAGGAACAGGAAGTTATTGGAAGTGGTCAACATGGATTTACCAAGGGTAAATCATGCTTGACCAATCTGATAGCTTTCTATGATGTTATAACTGGTTGGCTGGATGAGGGGAGAGTCGTAGATGTCATCTACCTTGACTTTAGCAAGGCTTTTGACACTGTCTCCCATAACATCCTCATTAGGAAGCCGAGGAAGTACGGGCTAGATGAGGTGACAGCGAGGCGGATTGAGAGTTGGCTGCGGGACAGAACTCAGAGAGTTGTGATCAGCGGCACAGAGTCTAGTTGGAGGCCTGTAACCAGTGGTGTCCCCCAGGGGTCAATACTAGGTCCAATTTTGTTTAATATATTCATTAATGACCTGGATGAGGGGACAGAGTGTATCCTCAGCAAGTTTGCTGATGATACCAAACTGGGTGGGGTGGCTGACACCCCAGAGGGCCGTGCTGCCATCCAGCGTGACCTGGACGGGATGGAGAGCTGGGCAGAGAAGAACCTAATGAGGTTCAACAAAAGCAAGTGCAAGGTCCTGCACCTGGGGAGGAAGAATGCAAAGCACCGGTATAGGTTAAGGGCGGACCTGCTGGGAAGTAGCTCTGAGGAGAAGGATCTGGGGGTCCTAGTAGACAGTAAATTATCCATGACCCATCAATGTGCCCTTGTTGCCAAAAAGGCCAATGGAATCCTGGGCTGCATAGGGAAGAGTGTGGCCAGTCGGTCGAGGGAGGTCATTCTGCCCCTCTACTCGGCACTGGTGAGGCCACAACTGGAATACTGTGTCCAGTTTTGGGCTTCCCAGTTCAAGAGGGACAGGGAACGAGGGAGCGAGTCCAGCGAAGGGCAACTAAGATGATTAAGGGCTTGGAGCATCTCCCTTATGAGGAAAGGCTGAGAGAGCTGGGACTCTTAAGCCTGGAGAAGAGAAGGCTGAGGGGAGACCTTATTATGGCGTACAAGTATCTAAAGGGTGGGTTGAAGGAGGATGGAGCCAGGCTCTTTTCAATGGTTCCCAGTGACAGGACAAGGGGTAAAGGGCACAAGTTAGAACACAGGAAGTTCTGTTCAAATACACGGAAACACTTCTTTACGGTGAGGGTGACAGAGCACTGGAACAGGCTGCCCAGGGAGGTTGTGGAGTCCCCTTCTCTGGAGATTTTCAAGACCCGCCTGGATGCAGTCCTGAGTAATGTGCTCTAGGCAATCCTGCTTTAGCAGGGGAGTTGGACTAGATGATCTCTAGAGGTCCCTTCCAACTCTGAAACTCCGTGATTCCGTGAACTCTATTTGCATTATTTTTACTTAGCTTGGTAGTATGATTTTAGAAATCTCTCTTTTTCTCTCTTTCAAGTCAAGATGCAATAACCCAGAAACAACAACACAAAAGTTATCTATGCATAACTGCAGCTGCAAGAATTATTGAGATTCGGATATCTGTACCATAGCTGAGGTAGAGGGCTGTAGGCTGTGTTTTACTTCCCAATTTACCAGAGAACCAGAATTCTCTGATTTTACAATATTATCAATAAAACTGGAGTGAAAGTTGTTCAACAATACTACCCAGAATACCGTGGATCCTAGTGTCCTTACTGGCATTGCTGTTGCTATAATTATTTTTTTTTTTTATTAGTTTCTTTGGAGTAGTCTTCAGAACTTCAGTCACAGAAAGTTAGACAAGTGCATAATACACTGTATGAGAAGAAAATACTTGAAAAAATTTAGGCAAGGTTGAAGAAAAGCAGCTGCAGAAATATTCAGGTGAAAATTGGGAGCCTAGCTCCCAAATTATCCTGAAATCTCTACTGAAGTTTCATTTAACACTGAAGGTACTCATACTAGAAAGAAACATCAGTTTCTCACTTTACAGGTCTCCAAAGATTTGAATACCTATACGTAACTCAGTTTCAGTAGCATTGCTCAGTAGCTTTTCACATGAATGCCTAGCTAGAATTAATTTTCATAAGCTGTTCTCAGTTTGAATTCATTTTCATAATGCTGTTCCAAGGGATATGAAAGCTTACACATCCTTCGAAGCATTTCTAAAAATGTTAATTTCCTGGGTTAAAAAAGATTTTTTTCCCTTTTCCTGAAAATTTGGCCTTTAATTTTTTTATTGTACCACTACGAGGTACGTATGACTACTTGGGGAACAATTTCAACAGTGTGAGAGATTCCTCACCTTCTCCCTTGCTCATTTCTCTCTGTCCCATCATGATGGTTAGGGCATCCTCAAGAACCACATGCCTGGAAGATTAACATCTTTGGTCAAAACTGAAGAATGAACCTGGGCCTCTCATATCACAATTAATTTCTGTAGTATCATAGGGACCATTTCAAGAAAGAAAAGCCCTGCTCAGTTTCCCTGGGACAAAGTTCAGGTTATCTATCAATCCCAAGAGGATGAAAACTGAGATTTAACTCCTACCAACAAAGACTTGAACATTTTGAAAGCGACCTGCAGATGCACACTGAGGGGCTGCTCCTGGTGACTCCATCTGACCTTGATATACGGGCTTATTTTCTCGGGAAGCCAGAATGCAGGTGTAAGAGGAGAGGAGAAGGAGACCAGGGGACACGTGAGGATCTAGTGCTACAGCTTGCATTAGCACCTGGGGTCCCATAAAGAGTTCAGGGCCTCAGAAGCCATGAAGCACTGTGAAGTTTCCCAGTATAAGCAGCATCTCCCAACAGCTGTCAGATAGAAGTCTCCTACTGCTGATCTGGTACCCCACTTTAAGGCATGAGCTCACCTATGGTCTGTTCAAGGAGCTGATACGCCTCTCACTATATCTAAAAGTAAGGTGTTACAAAACCTCACATTCCAGTGACTGTCTTTTTTTGTGAAAAAGTCTCAACAGAAACAAGAAAGGCTCAGAGAAACACACTGAGGAACACACAGAAGTGGTGAGATAATACTAGAGAGCATGGTAAGCAGTGATCTCTCCTGCTGTCAAGCTTTTGGTAAGCCCTAAAGCAGAGGAAATCTGTAATACAGGGCAGACCTTCCACTTATAGTAGCTGGAAGTGCAGGCATGGACAGAAGGGAAGATAACAGCTTTTGCTGAAAAAAGTATGTAGTAATAATTAAAACAGTAGTATATAAAAGTAGTTAGTGTGTTACAGGAAAACATAACCAAATATGTGGCAGATTTTCCAATGTAAAAGTCCTGTCCAATGTAAATATTACACTTCTCCTGTTGTATTTTTTCAAAGTAGTTAATTTGTCTTTGTCCTAAATGCTTACAGACACTGAGGATATTATGTAAGATTTCCGATTACTTCCTGTCCCACATAACCTTTATTTCCTAAAATAAGCACAACTAGAGAGGCAGGTGGTTTAGGAAACAAAACAGAGCCAGCACAATTACAGCAAGACTTGACTTGCCTTCAGAATGTAGCCTGGCTATCTGCAAATCAGATTCTAATTTAAATCCTAGTGGGAAACTAAGAATTAGAAATGGTTATCACAAACATGCTGTTCCTGTGTGTCATTTCATTTTGGATTTGAACAGGTAGCAATAGGACACAGCTGGGTGAGAGAGTATAAATATATTAGCATCATGCCTACCTTTATTTTACCTTTGTACATTCTTGCACATCCTTAACTTTGCTCATGTCAATACACTGAAATCAAAGGGACTATTACTGTGATTAAGGTTAAGCAGACACTAACGTGATTTACAGAACTGGAGCCCTAAAAAGCAAACAGTTTCAAATCAAAAGGAGTAAACCCAGTTATCTCTGCTTTCTCTCTCCTCTCCTCATTTATTTATGTTTTCTTTAGTTTCACAATTTCCTTTTGTAACAGCACCCATGGCATACATGCTGCATGCCAAGGAGGCAGCCTTATATGTTATTTTCTTTTTGCAAACCTACTGCTTAAAATAAGGGCTGAACTTAGTATTACATGTAGGGAAACACAGTTGAACACGTTTAATTTCTGTAACTGTGCAAACAGCTGTTATGCATGGGTAAGGGTGTGTATGTCTTAGCAGTCATACCTTCATTTAACAAAGAATATACAACCCTGTGCAAGACACTTATTCATCACACTTTGTGAATGACTGCAAACAGAACCGAAATATCTTGTGGCCCTCTCTGTCCTACACTGTAACATGCCTCGTCAGAAGTCTGTAGCTAGCACAATTACCAGCTCCAACGGCCAAGCTAGGCAAGCAGCCCATTCCGAACATGTCATCCCTTGCCCCATACAAGCCCCTAGTCCCACCAGCAGCCGATGACCCTTCATCATCAATACCAAGCACAGGCAAGCCATTTGAATATAAAGTTTTCTCCAACTTGATGACCCTGCTACCTCAACTTTAACACCAACTCCAGCTCTAATATCTTATCCTTAGTTTAGCTATATTTTGTCACCCCAAACCAAAAAGGTTGTTGTCAAGTGGCACCTGCCAGCCTCAAGCCTTAGATTAGCATAATTCAAACCTTATTCTACCTCATTTGTATCTGCAGTCCAATGTTCAAATCTTAAGTCTACTCCAGATACTCTTTCTGGTAACAAAAATTGGCCTTTTCCAGCACTTTTGGAACTGTACCTCACTCTCCGTTAGCCCAAATCTCTTCTTCCCTTTACGGTATTCTCCCCAGCCATTGAAGTCCCAGACCTGCTGGCAGGTAGTTCTCAGCCCCAGTTCTTAGCTTAGCCTGGCAGCACCCTTTGAATCTATGGCTTACTCTGAATTATATCCGTATCCCACGCGCTGCCCTGCACTGCTTTATACCAGCACTTCATTTGTGAGCACCTTGCTTTGAATTAAATGATGCATCTGAGCATTTTAACATCTGCTGATGCAGCTTCAACCTTTCCCCTAGAATTAGCACTTTTTGACCCTCCACCTAAAAGTAGCAGTGTACCTCATCCAAGAAGCTTCAAAAATCATAAACGTATCCAAATTATTTTCTAACTTAAAAGAGTTGTGTTTTATTATGGGCACTGGGGAAAATCAAACTCTCTTACTTTCATTTGAGATACAGAATCCTACAAAATACTGATATATTGCTCTGCCACTTCCGAACAGGAACACCATTTCAACCTGCTCTGTTCTGCTGCTTTTCTTGAAATCAAATAAAGCTATTAAATAAGAGAGGGAGTATATGCTATCACAGAACATCTGAAACTAGTGTGTACATTGGCCAGCACTGAAAAGAGTTACAGCTGAAATGCAGTAGAGGTGTTTTGCTGCAAAAACTGCTTCAGAAGGCATTTGCCCAGGAACAAGTCTGAAAGCCTTTCCTTGAATTCCTGCAACATACCTACAATTAGAACAGCAGGCACACTGCTCCAAAAGTCTGCAGGTTTTCCTGACTTTTAAAACTACCCAATACCTAATCCCAGTTTTGAGTACAAGTGCCTGTACTTGTTAATTGTAGTCAGCCCCGGAAACATGCAAACTGAATTTTCTTCCTAGTAATTATCCTCCCTCTCTTCCAGTGTTCTTAGGGTATAGACGTGTACATTAATATGTATTGTCATTAATTTCTCAGTTTGAGAGTGACCCCTCTGTACCCACATATTCTAATTCTCTGTGTATTTGAAGAAAGAGGACAGGCTGGGCTTCTAGTAACCAAGATGCTATTACCAATTATGTGTTTTCATTACGGTTCAAGTCTAATATAAAAAATATCATAGATTTAGACTTAATTTATAGAATAGGCAAGAATATTACAAATCTCTATGGCTACATGGACATTGGTGAAGTTTTGCTACTATGCTATGTTAGAATCTGTCACTTTGGATGGCTATAAATTGCATATATTATGATTTTTTAAAATGCTGAGTATACATTGTCATCCAGAATATAATTTAATTATCTTATCTGGTGTGAAGATATCTAGGTAGCTTCAGAATAAAAAAAGTATAATATGAAACCTGAATTAAAGTAAAACTCATGGAATGAGGTAATATGTCTTTTCTCATTAATATGATGGGGGGGGAAGAATTTTGACATAATGATGTTTTAAAATCAGAAACACTGACGCTGCATTATAAATGATCCTATCTCTCTTTTTACTTTATATTCATGTAGTCTTAAGGGTTTGGGATTTTTCATCTCCAGGCATCCTTAAGTATGCTTGAGAACTAGAATAAATGCAAATTCAGAAGCCTTCTTGAACCTTAAGACCAACGTCACTAAAAATTCACTAGGAAATTCCATTAAATTCCTCATGCACATTCTCTGTTGTCATTTCAGCACATTTATGATAAGGATGCAGAATTGCCTGCTTTGAATGACAATTCTACTTGCTATCTACTGGTTTGCCTATCTCTATTAATAGTACATCAGATTTCAGAGGATAACGCAGACTAAAATGAAACTATCTCAGGATTAAAAAAATTATTCTCAGACATTAATTTTAAATATGAAGTAGAACTATTTGGTTTTAGCTTAAAAATGATGAATGGGATTGGATTTAATGTGTTAATTTAACACATCACAGGGATTTTATAAGCTGTAAATTTTCTTTCCAGAACACCTTGCTTCTATTTCTTCAAGAAAACATTCCCTCTTTCATTTATCTGGATGTGAACACTATGTGAAGATAAATTACACACCACAAGTTCCACGTACTATCACATCCCCCACCTTCTGATACAGCGAGTTCTCTTAGAACTAAATTAACAGAAAGAGCATAAAATGTTGATAAAAAAGGGCAGGAACTTGGTTTTATGGCATTATGCTGAGCAGGTATAATGAACCAGAGGATCCCAAGTATTTTGTCATGTATTTTGTATTCAACAAGATAGCCAAGCAACCATTTTCAAAACAGGAAGTCTACTGTTCATTTCCGAGGGTAAATATTTTAAAGCGCTTCTCTGATTTAGGATCACAAAACCCTAATGAAAATCAGTATGGTTTAACATGAGTTATTTACTGCCGTGTTTTCAAAGGTAATTATGAACTAAGAGATACATATAAGCATCCAGTGGGATTTTCTAAATACCTGTCACTGTTTTCCACATGTAAATATTTTCTCTCCATGTGGGGCAGAAAAGGAGGGAAAAGGAACAGGAGGTCAGTTCTGTCTTCAAAATGTGACCCTATCTCAGCATAATCAAACTAGCTACAATAAAGGAATACAACCTGAAACACAGCAATATGTGACATTAAAATACAAGAGTAAACTAATTCCTGCAATTAGTTCCACAATAATCTAGATGCCTAAAAAGGATCAGGACATATGACATGATACTGATATGATATCATACACAATGTGGTCTAAGAAGCCATCACAGGTATTAGTCCTTTGACCTTATTCCCCTAAGATGCATTTTTTTCAGGGCAAACTAAATATAAGTCTTGAAGACACAGAAATATAACAGCTCAAGGTTATGCATGTAACACTCAAACTATACACTCAAGAAATACAGTTTAAAATTTAAAATAATTCAATCAACCTGATTAGACTATGCTCCAGCATGTGCATAAACCCAGAGCATTTAATATATATATTTGAATTAAAAATGCTGTTTCTAACCACTTGATACCGATGTTTCATAAGGCTACTTGGTTGCCAACAATCACATCCATCTGTTATGCTGGCAGCACGGTCAATCACAAGGTGCTTGGATCTTTTCATTTTAGGCATCATTGCCAGAGAAATACAAAAACTTTGAACTGACAGTGTGAACGCATTCAGAAAGTAACAGTTAAAAGTTATCTGGATGGGACAACACAACAGGGAGAAAATAAAGAACAGAGGAAAGAATTTTATAACTCTAAAAAATGCCATGCCTTTGCTTGAAGAAGTGAGCAAACATATGAAAAAAGTCATTACTAGTCAACAATAATGTGTAATGATACTTCCCAAGGGACACATATTGGAAATAATAGCACCACTTTACATTTCTTCCACAGAGCTTAAAACCAATCTTCTGAATTCTCTCTCACATGTGCGCATGTATATCTATATAACTGTACATACATAATACACATACACATGCATGCACTAAGTATATATATGTATGAAATATATTATATACGCACATATAATAACAAGACAGGTGTATAAAATATATATATACACACATTATTGTTACTGACAAGCCCTCTGTGGTCCATTACAACAATCACTGAGAAGTAAAACCTACTATGCTATAAAGTCCTTTTTTTGGGGGGGGTGGGGGGGGTTGGAGAAGGTGGTAGTTGTTCAATGCTTCTGCATAACAAACCACATTTTCCTGCACAGTTACGAGGGAAAAAAGCCACACAAAACAGTATGGCTCTTATTAAGAGGAAATCCATTAAGTCAAGTTCTGTATGTTCTAGAAAACCATTGCAGCTCCAACCTTGAGTCTTTTTTCAAGCAGATTTAGGAAAAGGTCTTCACCTGGGCAACATTTTTTCCAGCTATCATGACCCACAGCTTGAAAATGCTTACCAGAAAATGGAAATGGGCCTTCCTCTTAAGGGGATTATCCCGTGTGGTATTTATAGCTTGCCCTAGATCTCTCTCCTCCTTTGTGCTCTTTATTGACAGAGCATCCTCATTTGTGTTTCAGATATATTAATTCAGGGCAATGTGGGCCTGATTTTATGTACAGCAACGTGGACACACGTAAGATGCCCAGGAATCTCACTGAAGACCTAAACTTAAGCCACACAGGGAGAGTAGTCTATTTTATCAGATTTGAATCCTGTGAAAACCAGGTCATCCTACAGCCAAACAAATAGTGTGTATTTGTATTAAACAGAAAACAATGTAATTCTAGTCAGTAATGACATTTGTTCTGCTTCTTTGGTTGGGTTTTTTTCTTGTATTTTTCCTTCTCTGATGTGACAAATTTATTCCTTATAAATACTATAAGGAAATTAGTCTTAATCATTACTTCTCCTCAACCCATTTCAATAATATCTCTAGGGAGTTTACTAGTATATATTGGACTAGTCTGAAAGTGTTATGTAGGCATATCACAATATTGGTTTATTTTTCTTGCTACCCACAAGTATATTATTTCAGAATTATTTAAGCAGGGAAATCTCACTGGATTTTGTGTTCTTTCTGTTCAGGTATCAAGAGACCCTTAAAATATTTTATCAGCTATAAAATCTGTTATCAGGCATACCAAATAATGTTCAGATGAATGCATTTCCCTTTATTCCACTAAACAAGCTCAGCCTAGTTACCTCCTGAATTTTAGCCTGCACAGAAATCTCATCCAGAGTGATTTTTCACCAGTCTACAGCAATATGTTTAACTGTATGGAATTGTTTAGGTGGAACAGCAGTCCCTCCAACATCCTTTTTTATTGAGCCTGCTTCAGCATCCTACAGACATGGTCTATAAAAGCATAGTTCTCAAGAGTGGGGAGGTACAGGCAGAAAAGGACAGAGTGGAATGTATCTCTGCAGAGAGGCACATCAGTAAGAGCCCTCGGGAAAAAAGGAAGGAAGAGTGGTAGGACTAGGCTTGGAGGTGAAATTGGAAGCAGTGATAAGAAGGCAATGGCCAAGTGAATGCCCACAGTACACTCAACAGGAGACAATCTCCAGCTTTGACAGGAAACGCCTGCCCAGCTCTCAGGGATTGCCATGTGAAGGAAACAATGGAGAAGGACTGAATGGCAGCTGTGCAGCTCCCTAGGGCAGATCCCTGCCCTGTCTGACTTCAATCTGCTCACTGCTGCTCCATCCCCCTCACCCAGGCCTGCCCCCACTGCTTCTTCCTGGCAGTGTTCCCAGCAGATAATCCAAAGCAACATACTCCTGCCTCAGAATACATATCCTACTACACCCAGGGCACACATGTAAATTTTAGAGCTGTCATTGTAAAGCATGTTAGCAGAAAAGTTATATTTATTCCTGCAAGAATCAAAGTACAGATATAAAAGTGTGACTTATCTATTAGATTTCTTTAATGAACTGTCAGCCATCTATGAGCAGATATAGAGGTAGCAAAATATTATGTTCACTGTGTGTTCTTTGTGTTGTTAAGTAAAAACAGAAAATTATTTCACTAGCACTGATTCTGAAAAAAAGTTACAAAAATTTTTTTTACAAATGGCATAATATGGCAGAAGTTTGCCACCATTAAAAACAGTTATAATGAAATAACTTTAAACACAAAATATGTGACTGAATAGTTTCTCCAGGTCTAATAGATTTACAAGCTACATCAAAGCAGTCGTACGTGGAAGTGATCAGTAATTTTGCTATACTGTGCAGTCATGGAATCAATGATAAAACCCCCTGGGAAAACAACATTTACTCATGTACAGTGTATTAAATGTGTGAGTTTACCCATACTTATTTACCACTTCCCTAGCAATATGGTTCTAAGTTTTTCCTCCATCCATTCTCTAGGGTTTTTATTTCATTTACATATTTAAATTTCTATACAAAAGGAAGACCTTATGGACCTCTTGCTCTATCCTATGTGATGGCTATTCCTCTCTATAGAGAAATAGCTTTATTTAAACTAACTGTTTTCAAGTTAAGGCACCTATGTTTCGGAGCTCTCTTACAATGTTTCTAATAAGCTTAGATTATACATTTGTCTATAAGGTAATCTATGTCCAGGTAATACCTTTTTTTACTATACACCTAAAAGGTTAAATCTATGGGAAGATTCTACAGAGTGTTAGGATTCAAATGTATTTTACTGGAATTCCAGATCTGTCCTAAAGTTCACTATTTTAGAATTTTTACATCTGATAGGGATGCACTTGATGTAATTCACAAGATGGCTAGCTAAAAAAAAAAAAACGTGTCTCAGTGATTCAGTCTTCCAGTAGTATTTTCAGTGCTCCTGAAGCAACGATAGCCATAATAGCTTTAAAAGTTTGTCAATTTTTCCTAACTATATTAGTAGGACTAAGAAAAATAAAATAATAAAAAAAAAAAATGTTGCCTATTCCTACAGTTCTTCTCTCCAAGCTTTCTCAGTGTGCATTTCTCCAAATATACATCTCAATAAGCTGAACAGATTTACAGTACTATCTTTTTCAGCTAGTAATTTTTCCTTGTATTCCATAAAACCCGCTCCATAAAACTATTTATTTTTGCCTCTTTTCCACTAAAATTTGCTTGCTTTTAAATAACTACCGGATCACAATTTTGGAAAGTAGAGAAGGCAGAAGTTTTCAAGATGCACTTGCTAGATATATTACCTTATTGCATGACACAGTGGAGAAATTGTAATAGTTACTGACAGCTGAATGTCTTCCATGTGAGGTGAAAATTCCCCCTTTCCTTGAACACAGGCAGAATCATGCCCCTAAAAATCAGTTTCTTTCTTAGAGCTTCAGATTATCTAATGGTGTTGAATGGATATAGGTACAAGACCTCAGTAAAGCAGTCTATGACAGGCAAGTTTTCAAAAAAGTTCCTAAGTATTAGTTTCCTTTTTATTTCTTCCTCTGCACAGTCTGCCTGAAAAAGACTAAATTCATAGGAACAAAGCTCAGTATTTTCACATTCACTTAGTTATAGATGCTCAGGTTTTGCTTTTCTGGAAAAACCTAGTGAATATGCATACCTGAAGAGCAAAGGAGCAGTGTTCAGAACCCCTGCATTCAGTTTAGGAAGCATCTTGCATTACCAGCTGTCACTGAGAGACTTCAGCCCTGTGGGGAGAACTCTGTTCTGTCTGCAGCTCTTCTCTCTCAGCTGTTTGGCCATGGGCTGCATCAAGAAGCATCCTCACTGCCAGCCACATTACAGTCTCCAGTGAGAACCGATCTAATTTCAGCAAGATTGAGCTTTATCGCTTTGCTGAATGTGACTGGAATAGATGAAGACAGTCAGGTCCCTACACAGTCAATGCCTAAAGTGGCACTCAGTAGTATATAATTGCAAATACAGCAGCAGCGGAATATTCAAATACAAGCTTGTCAAGGAATAAGAGATTTCTTAGCAAGCAAAAGTGCTTCACAGTCAGCTACAGATATTTTTTGATGATACAACTACAATATACAGCATTAGGTGTCACAAAGTGACAGTAAAATGTAAGAATTTTGATCAAACCAGAAAAAGAATGGTCTGCACTAGAAGGAAATACTTTAGGCAAAGTAGTGAAACAGTAATAAATATTTAATTTTTAATGCAATTTTTGTAAGATTAATTCTTTGAGATTTCATTAAATTACTGCAACTTTGTAATTCCCACTTCTCTGAAGGAATGTGCCAACAGACTCTTCCCTTCACATAAGTAGCTCAATGTATTAAAGCCGCAGTTTGCTCACCACAGAACAGTTCTTAATCTAGAATTCAGCTAGCTTGTTGATTGCTGTCTTTACAAACTTCAAATTATATGGTTCTTTTCTTAGTCTGGAGGAAGAAAAACAGGTCACCTTTTGTAAATACATTCATGAGTTCTGAACACAAAAATATGTATACAGTCTGCAATTACTTTAAGAAAGCATACAGTGCATCAAAATTAAATTCAGAACATGACTCCATCACTTTGACTACTGAAGCAGTATTTTCCAGCAACAAGATTGTTTTATAAATATTGTGCATTAATGCCAGTGTGACATGTCAGTGTATGGCTATCCAGTAAGACTTTGTAATTCAGAAAACTTAACTATGTTCTTCTGCAGTGTGACAGCCAGCAATGAGGATTGATAGTAACTCAGAGCGACATCTAATTTCAGCGGATTTTAGACCTTTCACCCATCAAATGCAAGAATACTGAATTGTGTTTTCTTCCTTAAATATAAAAGATGAGTCCTCCACAAAATGGTTACATAAATTTAAATTATCAAGTTCAATTCACTGATCCTATTTTTTATAATAATGAACAATGATGATTATTAGACAGATCCATAGAAAATAGTACAATAATTTGTAAACTGAGATTTCTTTCTTTTTTTTTTAAAGCTGTTTTAACTTGCAGGAGATGACCCTATATCTGAATCAGGGGTAGAAGGAAATGGCCAAAGAATTTCATGTGGAAAAACTGATAGAGTTGATCAACTCCCCATTTCTGGCAGATTTTGGCATCAGATCTCTGATTAGGCAACATTATGGTACAGGTTAAAGATATCATAAGATGCGCACTAGTAGATTTTCAAGGCTTTCACAGAAATACGAAAGAAAGCAGTCTTGTAAGTAAGTCAGTGCATCACACCCCACAAATAATTATTTACTATGTAAAATTTTAGTTGAAATTAGCTGGACAGAATAAAAGCATCGATACTTTTATGATCTCCTGGGTTCTTCCACTGATGATGCAATTTTTTGTCTTTTAACAGTTATGAAGTCAGCATTTACCATACAGGACAGACTTGCAAATACACTTACACTCAGAGAAAAGATTAAATATCTTAAGGACCTTCTGCACTATATCTGCTTGGCTCCATTGGTAATTCATCAATTTCCACTGATTGATCAGGCTTTTTTTTAAAGCCTAAAGTGACTCAGGAAGAAGTTTAGACAGCATCACTTCCGTTTGAAAAACTTTAAGTGACTGTAAATACAGCAACTCAGCCAAGGAATTTTTAAAAAGCTAAGCTTTCTGAGGTGCAGTTGCCTCAGGTGAAACATTGTCTGTAATAAACAAGACTAAACATCCTTATTAATCCACTTTTAAAACCTTTAATTAGATGGAGAATATAACAAGTGGATAATAATAAGGGTAGCTTGCTGTTTCACATTACCAGCTTCAAATTGTCTGTCTCCCCGTGTTTTCTCGGACCATTGCTAATGTCTCAGAAATGGTTCTCGTGTAAGACACCTAGTCATGGTTTCACTCAGTTGGTCTTCTCTTCCATTCCATAGAAAATTCTTTTTGGATTCTATAGAAGTTTCTTCTCTGACACTGGGTATATTATTCTTTGTGTGAAATGCAGTGAAATTGAAGCTGTAAGTGAAAATAGAGTAAGAGAGACATGGGAATTATAATATTTTATAAAAATCAAAGTCTTGATACTTTATAGTCACAGCTGATAGCAAACTGCTGATGAATACTGAATGCCAGAGAAACCATACAGAACAAGACTAAAGAAATAATGCTAAGAAATAAGTGTTGTTTATATCCCTATGTAGTTAAAATGTACCTTATGCAGAATTAAGACCCAGCAGTTTCCCTCAGTCATCATTTCTAATTTGGCCCACACAATAAGAAACAAACCAGCCATACTATTTGATCCATGGCTATATTGTTCCATGTGTGTAATGAATTACTATTCTTAGTCAAGTTATGCTTTTTCACATCTCATAATTGATCCTAGCTGCCATATCTGTAATATTAATTAATAAATAATCCATACCTGTCCAACAGCCACAGTAAACAGAGATCTTTTGGAATCAGAGAGCCTCCACAGCATTATATGGGGGGAGGAACACAGTATTTTCTTTGCTACCAAATCCCTGCTGTGCACTGCCAACGTTCAGGTTGGAAACTGGCACATCATGATAGTACTCACATTATTTAGAGATTTTAAATAGCAAAACACTCAAATATTAACCAAATATTGGAAAGGGGGAAATTTTTGCAAAGATAAGCTTTTGCAATATTTCTTCTATCAAGCTGTTGATTTCCAAGCTGAAACAGGATACTATGTATTTAAGCTCCATTTTAGATACATTTTGCAAAGCCCGGTGTATCCATGTAAGTATTTGAATGTGACTACTTTGATACAAAGCAGTAAGAGATCAAAAGCAGCATCAACGGCCACAGTTCCAGTCTTAATTTGCAGTAAAATTATGTAATTCATGCTACAGTGCTTACCCTTAATAATGACATACTTTAAATAAACTAGATCTTTCTATAAGAAAGCCTGCTCTACCCTTCCCAAAATAAGCTACAGGTAACAGAAATTTCTAAGTATATTATTGACTGATACCTTTATAGCTCTCCCGGATCGTTCAGTCTTATCTGGATTTGATTTGACCCATGCCTTCCTTACCTTTGCTTGTAAGCTTTAAGCTTGTTTGAATTTTTCAAAAACTCTGTGTATTCACAAGTATTCAGCTGGACAGACAACACGGGAGTCAGGACTATGACATAGTGTATACCAGACAAACAAAACTACCAAAGCTAGCATTTTTGAAGGCTCTCAGGAGTTCTTCCTGATGACAATGATAATGAGGTTTCTGCAACACCTGTGAGCTGTACTCTTTTAGTCACATGCACTTGGATTATGTCTAGTGCCACCTATCATTCTGGCAAGCTACTACAAGGTATGCCTGAGCAGAGACAGCCCAGAGCAAAAATGATAACTTCTTTGTTATTACCTGAACAATTCATTGAGAAGTAAAAATCTCTCTCCTTCCCAATTTCCAGTTTGTCCTTCCAGTAAATCTTTCAAGAGTTACTTCTAACATTGCCAAACACATCAAGTCACATTCATCTCTAGTGATACTTGTGGAGCTCCTGATAGAGTTCTGGTTTTGATAGAACTGCATCATTTTGTACCAAATTAAGTCAGGAATGCATTTCTCCCAGTGCTTTTCATACTATTCCTGCATTCCCTCAGGCAAATTACAGTCTTTGCAAAAGTAACTCATAGAATAATTTTCCCAGAAAACAATTAAAAAAATCTCCCCTCGTGCACTTCCATCTCTCTCTTCTTTCCTGAGAAATAAACCACTGGCTGTGATGGCACCTTTGATAGATGACTTAGTGAATTTTTTTGGACATACTCCTTCTCTCTTAAGCATGTAAGTTGCAAAACTGTTTTTCTGTAGACCCTATATATCACTGAGGTAGGTTCAACCATTCAGTAATGCTGGAAACACACCAGCTGAAAACACACCAGCTGACTACAGTCCTGGAATGAAAGCAAACCAGCCCAGCTGGAAACCTAAAAATGCACGATAAAAGTCATACTGAATGTTCAGAAAGAGAAAAAAACATTGCACCGAAGTTGAGCAGAATTTTCTCTAAATGGATGGCAAAAGCTGCATTATTGCTACATGACAAACACAGACCCAATAAAGCATCTTTGAGCTTTAGGAGACGACATATATTTTTTCTTACTTAATTTACTAATTATATTACGATATTTTAAAAAATATTCTATATTCCCATCAAATTATAAACCTAACATTTATTTTAAAATAAGGCATAATTATATATAAAATAATTTCCTCAGCAGTATTCTAATTATGTAATTCATCTATTTCTAATCACAAGCAGTGATGAAGACTTGTAATGACAAGAAGTATTTTATCACTGGTATGGTTAACGTACATTTCTGTTCTAAAGCAAGTACATATTTAAATTTTCTCCTACTCCTTAGCATAAAATGACAATGATCTTAATTTAACTTAGAAGTAAAACAAGAGCTAATTTAGCTACAAGAAAAGCAAGTCTTGTTATATAAGCCTTGGGATGAAATTTCATTTCAAATGAATCATTTGAAATGAAAATCATCTAGTTATACTTGCCTTTTTCTTGGGCCTAGAAGCAATACAGTTGTAGCTCATCCACTCAATCACTTCTGATTTCCAGAGTTTTTTTTTCCAGAGGGGTGTTTAAATGAGATATCTAAATGTATTTTATGCCAAACAGTCCAAGTACATGCATTAACAGAACTGACTTTGGGTCCTATACCTAAGAATAATTACAGAAATCATTTTCTCTGTCATGTGAAGGACCCAGAACAAAATGAGCTGTCACAAAGCATTGTATCATGTCACCATACACATGCACACGCACATTTTATACAAGGAATATTGCAGTTGTTCACTTTCTCTCCTATAGGGACACAGTCTAAGATGGCAGTTTTCCTCAGGGAATATGCTATCGTTACATTTCCCATTAGGGCCTTTTCCGTGGAGATTTTTTCCTGTATCACAGAAGTTCTGTTCTTCTTGAAACCATGCTAGGTTCAAACTGGAGGCAGTCTTATCAAACTGATTTTTAGAAGTGGAAGAGAGGAAAGAGGGGTATGGTGGATTGTGTGACAGGAAGAAGCAACGTAACATACATTTTCAAAATCTTGGTTGCATAATCTGTATTTCAGAAGCCCTTGAGATTTGCATTGATCTATTTGCTTCATTGAACATTTCAGCTCTACTAATTCCCACTCATATACCCACTGTCAGAATTTCGCTGACAGCACTAGATTTGTGTCATAAGCAGGAATACAGCTCCTTTTTGAACTTATGCAGCTTACTCTCATTGTTTCCTTCAATTCAAAATTATAAATATGAAATACGTATGAGAGACAGTAATTTCTCCAAACAGAACATAAGAGCTGTTTCACTAGAAGCATAAGTAATATAAATAATAATAAAATCTCTCTGACAATAGGAAGAATCATCTTAATAGTTCCACTTCACTTGTGGGAAAATGAAAAGGTCATTACGGGTCAGAAGACTGTATCTGAACAAAGACTTGGGAACTTCATTCAAGAGAAGACAACATTGGTTTTAAGAGGTGTCAATTTCTGAGGTCATGAAGCAGTCAGGGATGCTGTAATCTTTGGGAAGATGCAGAGCGAGCTTGTCATGGAGAGACTACTGGTACATTCCTAGGAAAGCAAGTGGGCAGGAAAGCAAGAAAACAGAGGTTCCCTCTAAAAGCCTGTAAGATTTTTAGATTTTGCTGTTTCAGACAGGATGGTTATACTCAAACAAAGCATACAAAATTCACTCTTATTAAAGTATTTCTAAATAGTATTAAATTATCCTTTTTAAACTGAAGTTACATAAATACATACATGTATATGTCTGTGGTTGTGTGTAGCTACACATATAGAACATATATTAGCTCTCATCTTGCAGTTTGAAAAACTACCATGTAAAATATTTTCATCAGAAAATTGCAGGCTAGCTATTATGCAACTATCCATTGTTCTGGAGGTATTGCACTTTTATGCAAGCCAAAAAAGTTCAAAACCCACTTTCTTAATTCTTCGGGGGAAAAAAAAAAAAAAAACAAAACCAAAACAACACATCACAGTTTATTTTTTCTCTTGCTTTTAGTAAAATTCAAACTTCAAAAACTAGAAACAGGAAAAACAACAAATTAACAACAAAAAAAAAAGAGTTTAAAAAGAATCTCCCGCCTACTGAAGCGCAAAATGTACCACCTTCCACATAATACGGTAATCCAAGATGGGTAACGGTTATTTCTCAAGTACCCAAACATATCTAACCATTAACCTCTCCAAAACAATTCCCAAGGAATAAAGTGTTCTTTTTCAGTTTTTTGAAAAGCCATTCTTTCCTTCCCTTAGAAAAGCTGGAAAATTTGTATTACCTAACTATTACCATTAACAAGTATGCCTTTCTTTACCGTTGGGATCATAAAACTTCTCCCGTTATCTGTTAGTTCAACATCCCTACAGTTGTGAAAAGATTTCACAAACTCTTCAAATTCCTTTTTTTTTTTCCTTATATTTTCTAGGAAATACTCAGAATTTTAACGTTGACCGAAACATTTCAGGCTGACTTTACTGCTACTTTTGTAATGCCTTTAATAGAGGGGAAAAAAATGTTCACAATAACCAGTCTTCCCTAAAAAAAAAAAACCCAAACCCAAAACAAAACAGAAACAATGACAAAAAAAACACCGAGTTCTGAAACAGGACATGTTTTAGGAGAAAAATTTTTGAAGTTTTTTTTTTAAATGCCATGGCTTAAAAGAGAAAAGACCTAACATGCAGCAGCCCAAAACATCTAAACTGGTGGTGGTGAAGATAAGAAAATAATTTACAAAATTCTATGGAAAAACATAAACTGAGACCAAAAGGGCCAGCAAGGAGATTATTACATCATAGTTTCATTTAAATTAATCCTTCTATGCAAAACTTTCCATTTCAATAAACTTCAACTTTATAATGAAATATGTTGCACTACAAAGAATGAATTAGCTGTACTGAACATTCTAGGGAGACTTCCAATCTTGTAAACTACATGTTAAATAATTTAGAAATCAGTAGTGCTCCTGCCATTCCCCCCCACCCCCATAAGGTAGAGACCCCTGTAGGCTTCTAATACATTACATGGAAAAGTGGAAAACCATGTTGGGTGGGAGGAATAGCTATGCATTGATATTCAAGACAGCGTGGCCCTATGACTACAATGGGAATACCATGTCAGGATATATAATTGGTTCCAATAAAGAAATCCTTGAGGAATTTCTGAAATTTCCAAGTCCACCAGTAAAATAAAACACGGCATATGTATATACCTAAAGTATGCCTAAGTGTCTACTTAAGTAGCTTGCTGAATAGCATTTTCAGATATAAAGTGCAGTTACAAACAACAGGTTGACTAAAGGCTTCACTTCAGCTCCACAGGTAAAATTAATCTCATCTAACATTAGCAACCAAGCAAACAGGCAGCTTGTCCACCCCAGCTTTGAAGGTTCCGATTACAACCAGAGGTGATAACTACATCCAGGCACCTCAGGTTGGTGGAGTACCACCTAAAGTGACTCATAACCTCAGACATTCTCCTACACACTCAGTTCTGACTAGATGCCCAGCTGGTAATAAGGCGATAAACTCTTACATTAAATTAATGTAATGTCCCTGGGTTAATGCTACTAAAAGGAGAATTAGCAAAGCAGTTAAGTTCCCTCCTCTTCCATCGCTTGTTATTTCAGACTGAAAAGGAGAACAGAAATATTCAGAAATATTTGATGATTTTTGCACTTCTGTCTCACAGTTCTATATTAGTTATTCTCCTCTTTCATGAACTGCAGTATAGGAACCCACATGAAGTGAGCAACAAGGGCAAAAGTGACTTATTAAACAGAACCGCAATGAGACATTTCAGTGTAGAATATTAGAGAATTTTAAGAACTGCACAGGTTCCCTCCATGTCTCTCTCTCTCATCAGTATATATAGTTCATTTTCCCACACTGTGCGATGATGACTAACATGAGACATCAAAGTGGCACTTTTACTCTAGTCGAATGATAACAATTCAGAAGACAGATTGCAAATTTCACCATAAAGCAAAACCATTCAAAATCATTTTCAGACTCTCCTCTCCCATCAGTGAATAGTGACTAAATTCTGTAGCATTACTCCAGGTGTTCACTGCCACCAATTTAAAGAAGTTCAGCACCCTTAACATTGAAAATGACTTAAGATACCAACTTCTGTATAACAACAGTAGCAAAATGATGTCATAGCAACTCCTGTTACAAATTCCTGAACGAAACAGCAGCTCCTATCCTGTAACTATGCTTCATATATATTTAATAGGAATTTGCATTAAAATCTCATATCTCCTGGCATCAATAGGTTAAACTGTATTGTCATTACCCATGTAAGTTCAGCACAATATCCTGTAAACCTAACATACCTAGGAAAATTAATTGTTCATGCATTTCATACTTAAAAAGATACAGCCACACTTAGCAGTGACCTTTGACTCTTCCTTGGTGAGATATTCTTTTTCCTGATGCACACCGAACTACTATACTTTATGCACATCTCATCTGTTATGTTCTTTAAACATAAAGAGAACTTCAAAGTTTATTTTATGGTTCACACAGAATCCAGTGGAAAAATTTTGAGCCTTCTATCTCTTACATTTTTTTCATGCTTTTTCTGTCATAAACACCTTGTTGCTATTGAAAGAGCTCAGTGACCTCTTTCGTGTCATTTAATTATATAGGGGAATATCAAGCAATTTGGTGAATATTTCCTTTGGTATTAATTTTTTTGGCATCTGCAGTTCTACTGATCCAGCCATTTCCATTTGTTTAATCAGGACCCAGAACAATTACATTAATAACCTTTCATTCTAATGAATGGACCTTTATTTTTAATTAATAATGTACCGTGCATGCAAAATTTAATGTGAGTCTCCTTAATTGAGATAAAAGGCTATTGCTACTGTTGTGGTAAAAACATTACCCAACTTTTTGGACAATGTTGGAAGAATTTAAAGACAAAAATTGAACCAATGAATAATTCTTTAAAAACACATGGTGTTTCCCTTTTAAATAATCAAGGTAGAATATATGCAGCCTCCAGTATAGCACATGACATATGGACCAAAAAAGGGCAATTTACAAAGGCATTTGGGTGCTTAGAGTTTCAAGCGTGATTTTAGTCACTGAAGATCTTTTGAAATTCCCATTAGCTGTCAGTCCACATCTATGGAAACTTAAAGATTATCTGGCCTGAAGACCGTAATTTGTTATCCTGTACTTACACTTCTCTCCTCATCCTTACAGTGATTTTTTGGGGGAGTACTCACATGGACAAGGCATACAAGGTTATGCCTGTACCATTGACTCTACCATGTACGGAGCTGCACACACTGTTGCAAAAACTGCAAATGAAAATCTTTAAGCGTTCAATGGTAAACCAGAAAGATTATAATGAGATTCCAGTATTAAGTATATTTAGGCTGCAGAGGAAGTTTAAGGAGACAGTATTTTAATTTCACAAAAAGCAGTTAGACTATATTCTGGGAGGTACTAAAAAACAATCTACATCCATGTGATCTGCCTACAAAGTCTCAAATTAATACCATGACAATAAATTGTCCAGGCTCGGGTCACCTTGAGATTTGCAAGCAGGTCCTCTGACAACCAAGAAGAGGAACTTGTTTGTATTCTGTTACATCATGACTTTGGATTTACCTTTGCCAAACTCTGGATTGGTCTGGAAGTTCTTGCAGTTCTCTGTCACCATTACTTTTTATACCAAGCCATAATAGAAGTCCTATAGGAAGCAGTAGCTTAGGCTACCTTTGACATAGGGCAGTTTCCAAAGAATTAATAAAAATAGTAGCTAAAGTTTTGTTTCTCTTTATACACCAGTCAGTCACCAGTTTCACAAAATACTCCTGTTCTGAGTGTGACTCATCTCTAATCCTGCATACTTTGTATTATAAAGTCATGTCAGTTACACTACTACAGCTGGATTCCTCAAAGGGCCACATCACCATGCAACATCAGAGGTTCTGTACGTGATTTTCAGCAGAGGCCTCATCAAACGACACCGCTGGCACAGCTATAGGAGCACTTCAGTGTCATACGCACATGAAGCCCTTATTAAAAAACTTATTCCAGCTTTATAGACATTTTGCAAAATGAGGATATGGCCTATAGAAACTAAGAGTCTGCCTTAAGGTATGTGTTTTTCTTATTGCAAAGTTTTGGAATTTGTCCTAATTTGGACACAACACAAAATACTTAGTCTTCCTAAGCATGGTCATGGTTCAGTGCCTTCACCTTTACCTATACTTGCTTTTGCCTATGCCAGAAGAAGGAGCAGCTGGGCATCTGATTCATCTCCACTAACTTCAGTCATTTAAAATTCCAGGCATCTCTTATAGGCCACTTGTCTAGCTTATGTCTACAGGCTAAGGAGAGAGATAGGAAGGGATAAGACTTCTGGAAGTCTGTATTTCTCTCCTTTAACTACAGAAGGAAAGAGGACAAGCAGCTTATACCAGACACTTCCTATTGCTTAACTGTCCACTAACTGTTCTGAACTGTTCATTACCACACAGTTTATAAAGAAGCCTCAGTAATTGCTGACCTTCATATTTATAGTTTCAAATTTCCCCCAAGAACCAGCATACAGTCTGTGTCCTCTTTCTGGTTTCCCTACACCTCTCCTGTGCCCAAAAGAGCTGAAGTGCAGAAGCAACCTGTGTCTTTATTTTTTATCTTTCCGTTCACTTTTTATGAAACTTATCTCTAAAATACACACAATACCGACTGGTTTAAAGGAATTTACTGTGGCTTAATTGCAACATGCTCTGAAATCTCTAAAAGATACTGCAGAAAAGGAAAGGATTATTATTCTGCAATCTGTATACAACAATCTATTTTGAAAAATTGCAAAAAGATGCATATTGATATAGTTCCAAATCTCTTAGAAGACTTTTTTCTTCCTCCAGCAAATCTTTGTCTTTAGAACCATAAACAAATGAAAAACTAAACTACAAGCAAAATTGAGATATATATACACAGCTACCTCCTTTTGAAGTTCTCTAGGTAGAGACCATATCAGTGTACAAATTTAAGGAGCAGGTTTTTCATTTCTAATCTTAGTAAGAAAACCGAAGAGGTTAATTTTGTTGAAGTTTCAGGATTTACTTGAACTGCTTGCTACTATATTACACAGAATAAGAAAAGCATAACTCAATTTCAAAAGTCAACAACTTTTCCTAGTTTCTGTTCTGGAAATAGCTTTTTGTCATTGTTTATCTCCTGTAATACTTATAATCCCATGGCATCAACTGAGTTTACTATGCTACTTGAAAGCATTACAAAAAAAAGAAGCATAGTGGAACACACTAAGCCACATATAGACGTGAATTGGTATAATAATAAGAGATAACGACGTTTTCATTTGCTTATTTGGAATTCTCTCTCCTTTCAGAAGATATTCCTACAAAAGTTATCAATAACACATAGGAACCCATCAACCCAGATTCTAAGAATACTACATGAATTATTTTGATTACCACTACTGTGAACAAGTTTTGAGAGACCTATTAAGTCAACAGAATAAAATAAATAAATAAATATATAAATAAGTAGAGCCCCAAGAAAATGGAAAATAGCAAAAAACCAAAACAAACTGTTTTGCCTGAAATTGGTCTTATTCAGACTGAAGCAGCAAAGTTTCAGGAGGAACCAAGCTTCAGGGTGAACCAAATAGCAACCTTTCAACACCAACTACGACATTACTGAAAAGACAGAGCCAGGCTCTTCTAAGTGGTGTATGGTTACGGTGTGAGGATGAGTGACAACAGTGATAACTTGAAACAATAAATGTTAAGACTGGATATAAGGAGAAGCTTTAACCATGAGGGCAGTCAGTCAGTGGAGCAGGTTGCCCAGGGAGGTTGCACAATCTTGACCCTTTGAGGTTTTCAAGAGCCAACCAAATAAAGCCCTGAGCAGTCTGGTCTAAAGTCATAGCACAAAGCTGTGCAAGTGACCTCTTAAAGTTACTTCCAACCTAAATTATCCTATGAAGCTACACTTACAACACAGAGAATAGCTACAATACAGAAGAATCTGAAATGTTATTTCTGACTTCAAAAGAACAGTTGGAACAAGCAATGACAATTATAAATCTCAATCCCAACTTGTTATACCATCATAAAAAGATTGACGTTAGGCACGTGCTGAAGTAGTTGTCTAAATTAAAGATCTTAAACTGCCGTTTTGTAATTTCTCATGTGGATTGATCCTCATTTATTTGATAAATAGAAATAACTTTCTATAATTAGATTTTACCACCTGTTGTAAGGCTTCTGGATAAAGAATATCTTATCAATGATATTTTGAAAGATTTTCCTGTTCTTAGATCTCTTATTCATACCATAATAAAAGCATCAACTTCCTCCATTGCTTCTTCAATACGCATAAAGGACTTTTTACAATATAGGTTTTAATCAATTTTTTCTCTTGCTTAAAATAGATAATGTTTTTATGAAAATAGTAAAAAAAAAGTTATTCTCTGTAGCCTTTTGTTTCCTTATTTAATCCTCAATAGATAAATAAGAAAGTTTCAAATTTTTTAAATACTTCGATTTTCAGTTTTGATATTACTAGAGCAAGTCAATTGAACTGGGTTGAACTGTAAAAGGCCTTTAAACCCAAACTAGTGGGTTTTAGTTGAAAAGACTAAAACTTTCATTTCCATTGTTAGATTCCAGGAGAGCAGAAATAAACTGAAAATTACTAAAATTCTTTTCAGTCATTCTGACATAAGGTTAAAAATTTAATTACCAGAAAGATGTTATCACTTAATTGGCTAATGAACACTGATAAACAACAAAATATAAAAGTTATTGTAACTTAGGCAAATTGATATGAAAGCTGTGACAATCGCTGACATCTGAGCTGCATGAAAGTGTGTCAGCTAAGCATCTTCACACTTATCTGCTACATTGAAAAGCAATCATACACACAGGTTCTCATGTTCAGCGTTAGTATCTTAGTTCTGCAATAAGAACACATACTATTATTCTTCCTGTTATCATTCTTATTGTATTTAATCGGTTTGAATTTAATATGGCAGAATCTACTTAATGGTATATTTCATAGTACCAGTGTCTACATTTTCACTTTTACCATGCAAAAACCTGCATTTTAACCAATGCATACATTTACCTAGTTGCTATAAAACAGTTGCCATTTTATTGAGTCCTAATGTATTTGTATTCAATAGAAATAGCAAGTACATGCAAGAGTGATGTTAATATAACAGGGCACTAATCAGGAAATGACATTTTGAAAAGCACTGTATTTTTTAAATTGCATTCATGCAAAGAAAAAAAGTCAACTAAAACCACCTCCCTGCTTAATTGGCTAGTTTAATCCATAGACCTGTCACATAAAGAACGCAACTGCCAGAAACACTCAGTGTTCTCATTGCTGCTAAGATTAAAATCAAAGAGAATGTCACCATTCCTTTTAAAAGGGGAAGAACCAAGGTAGGTTTTTTGTTGTAGCAAAATACCATGAAATACACATGCAATACAAAAATAGAGAGTATTTATTTCTGTTTTTTTCTCCTTGTGTTTCTCAAAGCAGTTTTCCTACAAAAAAAAAAAAATAAAAAGGAAGAGAAAAATCCTAGAAAAGTAAGAAGTTTTCCCAGAAACGGTGATGGTTCATTACATGTTTCTTGACAGGAAAACACACTTTTTTCCTTCAAGGCCAAGAACACCTGCTTAGGTTTTGGCCAAGATTTTCACAAAAGAGGTGCTTTAGTTCTCAATCTCCAGCAGGCAAGATAAAAAACAGAAAACATCTAAAATTCAATTTATGTATATTTTACAAAGATTTAGAAGTTAATAAAATAAAAACCAGAAAAATCCTTATTAGGAACTTTTAGAACTCTGGTTGTTCTGATTTGGAATGAAAATCCAGAACCTGATTGATAATTTCAGGCAAAATAATGTGGACCATTTTTAGCTCCTGCAGTCTTTGAGTATACAAAAGTCAGGTTCTCTCAGAAATATTTGATTATTTTTACTTTTAAATGGAAAATCATTTATAGATCATTGCTGAGGGTAGGAAATCTGAAATATTTCTATATGTATATTAGGTTGCCATGCTTTTCAGTAAACTTCAATTGCAAAGATGTAATTAGCAGAAATAGCTTCCCCCCTCCAGGTAGTTCATTACTTTAAAACCATATTTCTGCCAGGCTTCACTCACTGCTATTTTGCAGCAGATGAACAGGTATTAACTGTTGTAGGGCTTGCACAGGAAAAATGTTTTTGCAACAGTTGTTCATTAAATTTTATCTTACTTTCCCTAGTGTAATTTCACTGACTTTTTTTCATGAAAGTTTTGCCCCATATATGATAGCTGTAGTTATACTTAAATTCTACCTCAACTAACAAACAGAAAGCTAAGTAACATCTAAAAATGATTATTTGTTTTTTTTATAAATATAAGCCTAAAAGCATAAAACAGTAGGTCAAGATCAGCTCTCAGTTATACTGAGATAAATCCTGAGTAATCAATAGACTTCAGTAGTCGTAGTCATGCCCGGTTTCTTTTTTTGTGGTGTATTTGTGAGAATAAATTTTTTTCCATATATCCACATTCCTCAGGATAAGCTGTTCCTACAGTAGGTCATATCAAAGCTTTCACGGCTGAAAATATTAGGAAAGTGTCACAAACAAACCATTTGTGATGGATAAGCTGTCCCTATATGGCAAACAACCAGAAATAAGATATCCTTCTGTCAAAGGAGCTGAGTTCCCAGACATAACAGCACTTATTGCTCAATGCTGAAGACATGAGTTATTTAATGACCAAGTCACCACATTATAACATAAATTACCCAGGAAAATGCTTTGCTCGTTCCAGAACTCTCCATAGTTTAGTCCAACTAGCAGAGATGTTGCTACTTATTCTACACTCAACCAAAAAAGCAATTTTCTGCTTCCCATACCTTTTTATTTTCCACTATGCTGCAAAATTCTGTATTTGAACCACATTGTTGCCTTATAGAAGCAACTACAAGAAAGAACAGGTTTGTAAGAGCTGATTAATAGATACCGAGGAGTCCTGGAATCTTGGAAAACACAGTAGGAGTTTAGGTTATTGGTGCATAAAAGCAATTTAACATCTTTGTTTTGAGAAAGAGAATGCAGATTGGATAACAACTAGGGGAAACATGAAATCTGGAGAATGGTTTTTGGCTCCCATGTTTTCCAGGCTGGCCACAACATGAAGAGCTTCCCACGGGTGCTCACTTTTGAGTCACAAAAAACACATTTCATTTTCAAGGCATAACTAAAATCATTGACTATGCTGTGGTCCATATAAAACAAAACTGTAGTGTCAGCAACAACACAGTAAAAATTCAGATTTTTATTTAAATGCCTTAATTCCTAACTTTCAGAATCAGATTAAAATCTCAATAATTCTTAAAGAAAATTATCTTTCAAGCCCTTATTTTGTAGAAAGAGCTCTAGAATGTGAAGTCTGAAGACTTAAAAACCCAGTGGAAAAAAGAACAAACCCATCAACCATTTGGAATTCCATGATTTTTTGATGAAGCATACAAAACTGGCACTTCAAGTAAAATCTGCATTTTCTGACTATCATATTTTTGTATTTTAAAAGATCAAAACTAATTTTGAAGCACTGGTCATTGGTCCATTGGACGAACTCAGAAACAAAAACCTAGCACTCTAAATCAATTGTGTAAAACAGATTTCATATTCAGTGGTAGCTTAGCTGATTCAGTTAAGGTCCTTTTTTACCCTTATCCCTTAAAAATTTGGTCTTTACTTCCCAGCTATTAAAATCAACACGGCATTTAATCTGGATTTTGAAGGCATTTACATTTAACACAGTTGAGGTGTTAATGAACAGAAGGTGAAAGTGAGGAATCAACAACAAGGGAAATGGAAGGATAAGAATTACTCAGATTTTGTAGCTATAACCCCGTGTAGCTAAGGGGTTCCAACCATCCCCTTTCACCATCATCATAGTACTTTTCAGATGAAGTAACTAGGAATGATTGGATTTGATTTGTGTGATGACACACCACTCAGTACTAGTCTCTAGAAGTGAACTAACAAGACACTGAAAAGCTTAAAAATTGATTTTCGTAAAAACAGGAGTCAACCGTATTTTGTTGTAGTTACAGCTTAGTCCAGATAGTCAAAATTGGTACAGTTGACAAAACACTTCTGTTCCACAGAATCCTTCAATATTTTGAGATATATTACTCTAGATTCTTCTGAATATTTTTTTTTTATTCCTCAGAAAATTCAGATTTTCATTAAGGAAAAAGCATTTAAACTTCCTACTTCAGATAATTTTTGCTTCTTTCAAAAAGCCACTTGCATATGCTAAATGGAGCACTGAAAAGGAGTAAAAACAAAAATCAGTGCAATGCCAAGTTTGTTTCAAACTTTCTTAGAAACTACTTTCTGACAATCTCAAGCAGAGCTATTGTCAATTCAGTATGGCATCTGATTTCCTTAGACCAGATTTAGCAATAGAACTGAATGAAGCAAGGCACAGGGGAAGATATCCACAACATAAGCCTCCCAGGCTTTTATCTTTAGATCAAAGGGTATTGATTTACAATTCTCAGGATGAAGACAGTGGTGAAGAAACCAGGAAGGTTTTAAGTGATGAGATCAGTGACAGATCTGATTTTAGCTGAGTTCCACCAAATAAAAACAAGGCCAATAGCCTTGTCATAAACAAACATGCCTTCCTTTTCCCAACCTACTTGTAACACGAGCAACTACGTTAATGTAAAAAAAGTAAAATAAAGCCACACAGAGAAGAAAAAAACCCCAAACTTTTATGTCCCAGCACACACTTTTATTCAAATCTAAACACAAAACAATTGCTGCCCCAGCAATGTGGGGATAGACATCCTTTATTTTAAAAACGTAGTCCACAGGCTGGGGGACATCGAGTAGGAAAAGCTGTGCAGACCACACCTATGCTTGTTTTTGTTTGAGAGTGAGTAGTTATTTTTTTAATCTTATAACTATTTTCAGTGCTAGTATTCCCAAGTATCATTTTACCAATAGAGAGAAAAAGCTTTTTGAAGAAAAGTGGATTATTTTTTTTTTTACAGCCACAGTATCACTTTTAATAGCATTCATACAAGTGCAAAATCCTTCTTTCTGTCAGCTGATTTTCTGATTTTCTTCCTTGAACCTCTTTAAGACAGCAACAAATTCAATAATGCTAAATGAAGTAATATAAAGAAAACACAAGACAGCACAAGTTTTACAGAGAGCTTTCATTTGCTCAACCAACATTACAAAAGGAATGAAACAAGCTTGAGGTCTACAAATCCTGACTGAAAATACCAGGAGGAAATTAAGCACATCTTTCATGAAAACTATTCAATTCTCTCTTTCAAAATAGAGAGAAAAAACAGAAGAAAGAACAGTTCAAAAGCTACCATCTCCTAGTAGTAACATAATTCATAACATATCACCTTGCCTGCATATCTTGTACTGCTCTCAACAGCATCAGTCGCAATACTCCTCATAACAAGGATCTCTCTCCCATCATACTGGACAAGCTCCACATATGTCTGCTTCTTCCCCGGTCCACATAGCTCCAACTTATTCCTGTTTTGATCTCCATAAGAGCAAAAGGGATTTTTGTTAGCTTCACAAGAAATGGATGAACAGCATAGAAGTTCCAGCTGTTTTTTCACTAAGGCCTAGATAGATGTTTAGGGCAGACAACTGTTTATTAAGAGGAGAATTGTGCCCACTGTCTATAAGAATTAATGTCATAAATGCAGCTCTTAACTGGAACTTCATCTTAGGTGATACAGTATAAAAGTTCAAGTTTTTAGTCATCCCAGAAGTTGAGTACTGTATTAGAAATAAAAAAACAGTATCATCAAGTTTTATTCCCTTTCACAATTGCTACGTTTTTTGCAACAGTTCCCCAAAAGCTATCAGACACCAAAAAGTCTGACCTAAAATATGCAGAATTCCTTTACAGCTTTTTCTTCAAAAATAATTTTTAAAAATTTACTTTGCTAAATACATATTTTGTTCAAGAATATTTACCCATTAAAAGCAAACAAAAACAATTATGGAAGTTACTCTGAATCTTATTCTTTTTGTAGTTTGGTAAAAAGATGAAGCTGTAATAAGAAAAGGAAATTTACCAAAAAAAAAAAAAAAAAAAGAGGTATTTTATGTGGGTATAAGCAGCATTTTACTCTTAAATCCCAATTCTGTCTTAAACCTGAAGGCAAAGTGTTCAGACTTCTGGTTTGGTTTGCTTTTTTTTTTTTTTTTAAATAAAAGAGTAAACATGCCCATGAAAACCTCTGAAAGGCTTGCAGTTTTCTTGAGAAATATTTAATCTACTTTTAAAACAATTTGTACCAAATAAAAAATAAAAATTAAAATGACGTGAACAATGCAGCAGCTGAAAGGTGGCAGAACAAGGCAGATAGAGTAATGCAGAAGAGCCGGGGGGAGGAGTGGTCGTTTACTAGCACTGCAATAAAGCTTTGTTTTCAGAAATTGTATTAGGACAATAAATAGAAACTAATTTAAATCTCCCTTAGTGCAATCCCCAAACCTAGCTATCAAATTCTGCTCAAGAAAAGCTCCACAGAAACAAGAAGAATTTCAGCAGAATACTGTATTTCTTCCCAAATCTAATACTAAATGAATACGATGAGCACATATGACTAAACTTCAGAGTTCTTAGATGATGGTATTTCAGTTGGATGCTCTTCTAGTATTACAGTTTTTCCTATTCCTCCTAAATGCAAACAAACAAAGCATTTTTTTCTTGTCATCACTGTCTCTGAAAAACGTCAGGTTTTTAATCAAGAAGTGGATATACCGACTTTCCTATATGAAAATCAAGCCAAAAAAAGATCAGGTTTTCATCCATAGAATGAAATAGGAATATTTTTTTGTAGCCCTTAAAATGTTAGTAAATAGTTTTTCTAAAATGACCAAGAATCATAAATGGCTTAACTTCTTTGTTTATATTCAATTCATGTAACCACATTTTGACTCCTTGTCCTCAGCAGACACTTATTTGTCATTTGGGCTTTATGAAGAACCAATATATGTTAATAATAAATATAACCTGACCAAGAGCAGCTGGTAACACAGACATCGTCAGCTTTTGTATCTTCTTATAAAAGGTTCTTTTTTCTCAGTGGCACAATTTCTACAGCTTAAAAGAAGCAGCAGCCATGTAGATAGTCTCTTGAGCAAACCTTTTATCAAGCACTTCACTGAACCTAACAGAAATAATAATGCATAATTTCTCAGGCAACAATGCCCGTCACCAGCTTAAACCTCAAAGTACATGAAAGCATCTAGATAGCTATCTAAGGGTGAAATACACTAGTGCCATACAGAGACCAAAAAACTGCTCTGCAGAGATAAAGCACCCAGAGGCAAGATATCTGAATTGCTCATTAAAAGCCAGGGCAGCAGTGCTGCTTTAGTCATTTCAATGAATGACAGAGTTATTGGATCACATCATACAGTCTCCCCAGACAGGTCTGTCTGCACTACATTTTTTCCTGTACATAAAGCAGTCTTCCTCATCAAGCCATAGTGTCGCTTCCCCTCTCTACATCTAGCAAGCATAAAGTCTTTTTACCAAACTTCTGTCTCAAGGCAAAATCACTACGTACACATACCCTGAAGATGAAGAAATACAGAGGGCAATCTTAAAAAAATAAAGATATAACTGAAAAGATATTAAATGTATTGTAAGATCTAGGTGTTTAAAATTATTTTGTTGCCTACCCTACCTGAAACATTTTAGGAAATTAAAAGGAAAGCATGATACGTCATGGGTAGGGCTCAGGAGCCTTCAATTCCATTCTGTCCCCTGTCACTTAATTTCCCTCAGCTTCTTTTTGGCCTCAGAATGAATGCATAAGCTTAAACTGGGACTGTTTACAGATACACTAGCAAAAGAGGAAGGCAGAAAAAAAAAGAGCAATATACAGAGGAAAGGGACATCAATAAACAATTTTTCTCTCACAATATTGCAATGATAGCAACTATCCAACAATGTTTAGTATGTTGCTCTGTAAAAATGACTTACTACACTATGAATAGTTAAAATATTCCATTTAATCATTCAGACTTATTGAACATCACTCTGCAGACTTCACAGTAAAGTAGAGCCCAGTCTGATTCATGTGGGGAAATGGAGATTAGAATTAATCCCCCTTTGGGAGGCAGGAGGGAATGGACAGAAAAAGACAAAAATGCAATCAATAGAAGAGTACCTTTTGTGTTTC
Source organism: Vanellus vanellus (assembly GCF_965231255.1). Lineage (NCBI taxonomy): Eukaryota > Metazoa > Chordata > Aves > Charadriiformes > Charadriidae > Vanellus > Vanellus vanellus. The sequence continues at coordinate 59,993,075 of NC_138910.1, forward strand.
AAACACACTATCTTAGGTAAATGCTAAGTAATTCTTTTCATCTATATGTTATTTTTGCTAACATGGAAGATAATGGTCTCAAGTTAGGAAAAAAAAGAATGTTGTTAAAGAATTTTAAATAATTTGAGGATCTTTTCCCCCTGATCTGTCTATGTAAACCCTCAGATCCTACTGTGATAATCTATATGGTAGATGTTAAGCAAAGAACTAAGTTTGATTTTGTCAAAACACAAGACAAATAGTTCAATGCAAATCATGCAAAAAGAAATTCTCTCAGACAGGGAATGCAACTCCAAATATTACTGTAAGCACCACACTTTGTACTTTAATTATTAATTCTATTTTTAATATAAAGTCAACAGATAGAAAGTAAAAATTTTCTGTGGAAAGTAGACATGATATGAAAATTCTTTCCTATGTGAAAACTAAAAGAATCTAATAAAGGAAAGAGTTTGACCGACTTCAGAATTTGGTATCCATCATCGAGGGGAAAAAAAAAGTATTTACTAAGAGAAAGATTTAATTGCTTCTTCCATGCAGACCAAAACTATACGGTAGAATTCTTTTAGAGAATTACCACCAGCAGCCTTTTGGTAGACCAGCAATTATTTCCTCAAATCTCTATTTCAATATTGAGTAAGCACACTTAGTAATTTCTTTAATAAAATATTTGCATAACACACTTTTTTTGATCTAAATTCTACCAATTATGGGATGTTCAATCAAGAAGGCTATAAAGTCCTAATGACTGGAAACATTGTGGTAGCCTCTTGTTCCCATCAATAAAATCATTATATAAGCTTTTCAGAGGTTAAAGATTTCCTAACTGCAATTTTTCTCATGGACACCATGGTGCGCTTTTTAAAATCAGAAACCTAATTTTATTGATGGGATAGTCCTGTTTATAACAAAACCTCTAACTTGTGCTTTACTTTAGTTCTTTAAAATATTCCCTATTTACAAAAGTAAAAACAGCCTCTTAGGAAAATAATTTAGGTAATAACTGCAAAATGAAAAAAGAATAATCAAAGAACTCAAGAACAGTATTTTTAGTTATCAGAGTTTCTAATCACCATTTACTTGATAGCCTTTTAGCATCACATGCCTTAGCAAAAGTATTTATTTGGTTTCTATTAAAGTAATGAGAAAGACTTGCATTGATTTCAGGGGGAACTGGATTGAGCTCTAAGAGTTGGCTATATGTAGTTTTATGTATTCAGAAATAAAGCAATACTTGTTTCCTTTTGTTGTATGCTAATAACAAAATCTACTGCCATGTCACAGTTGCTATGGTCCAAGAAAATTACATTCTGCCCTGATTATTTTGACTGTTCTATTTCAGGAACAGAATCTCTGAAGATTTCCTTTTTCTGTTTATTCTGATCTCTTCTTTTTTGCTTAAATCAAACAAGGCATATCACTTATTAGAATAGCGATGCTGTACATCTGTGAGAAATAAAACTTGGAATCTGTTGACTGAAGATATTCTTTCTTTTTAATTTTTTTTAAGAAGAAAAAAATGGTAATTTTACAAAGAGAACGTAAATGCAGCACAGGAACTGGAACATGATCTCACCTAAAACTCACGTTACAGTGAAGCAAATCAGTATCCATTAATTTTTAATAACAATGAGAATAGTTGTATTATTATAAAGCTAAAATTATTCCTACCACCAACAATGGCAACTTTTTTTGTTAATAGCAATTATGTTTTACTCTGTTATGGACACCATGCAGAACAGCTCAAGTACTTTTGATACTGAGAAAGTCGAAAAACATACAGGCTGGAACACTCCAAGCACAAATGATCAAGACAATACTTTCAGAGCTAAAATGCATTTCCATGTGATTTGCATGACACCCACGTGATCTGAAACAAAACATTCTGTATTAATAGTTTCTTTTGAGAATACTTGTAATGAAAGTTACATATTTTCCCCCTAAAGATCTTTGTATTAAAGTGTGATAGCCTGGAAGGAGACATGTTTCACCTTGTTTACAATCATACCAACAGGAACCTAATTCTGCCAGCTTTTTATTGAGTATCAGATAAACATAGAAAGCAATTTTGCTTACCACTTTTTTTTATACTAAAATCCTATGATCTGTATTGTAACATACATGTATTCAATTCCTGCCTTATTAAAGGGATGCCATTTTAATTGTGATGGTTTTTCACATTTAAAAAAGTCTACATTTGTTGCAATTAGATTAAGATTTCAGTTAAAATGTGGTTTGTGTGCAAAACTAATCTATGCAAATTAAATTCCTTGTAATTGTTAGAATTTTTATCTAATATATATCCAAACTGATTTCAAAATGTGATGGTGACCCTGTACTTAATTTATTTGTATTTCCTGCTTGACGGTTTAGGACATAAAAGATAAATTTTCATTAAATTCTTCCTTAAACTTCATGTGATAGCACATATTCAAATAAAACTTGCAATCATACTTGCCATGGGTTTTGACTCTTATGATTTCATACAGGCAAAACCCTTTCCTAAGTGAAACAAAGCACAACAGAAAGTTAATATATGCTGTGTATGTCCTCTCATTGTAGCTGCTACTTGGATGGTATCTAACTGCAACACTTTTCCATGGAAATAGTTTTAAATAATCATCACAGTTCCTCCTGTAAACTGTAGAAAGTAAAACATAATCTGAGCTGAAGGAATTCATTAGGAATTCTAGATGATTTTAACATTGAATGCAATCAGTAATGGACTTGCTTATTCTGTCCTTACAAACATCAGAAGTGGAAAGTTTAGTGGGGCTCAATGGCAAAGAATTATCTTTTTACAGCCATCTGTTTAACAAAAGTAACACTAGACAGAAGAAAGGGAATAAAATGAAATGTTACTTTCATTCAAAGTCATTCTGAAATCAAAATGGCCTACTTTTGCAGGGATTCATTTTTCCAACCCAGATTGTAACACTCCCTTGAGATTAATCTTCCCTATTCTCTGCCCGGAACCAGTATAAGGCTGGATATAAATTTCCTGGAGATTTCTCATTTTTCTCTCTCTCATTTCTCAAAATATTTCTATAAGTAATGTGTAATACACAGAGAGCTGTTTTAATTAATATTAGTAAAATGCAACATAGCAAGTGTTCTGCCTGTCTAATAATGTGCATTGTCCTTACTCTCTTAATAATCTGTATCATTCCATTTCCAGCAATTTTTTTTTCTTCCTCCACCCCTCCAGAAAGCCCAAACAAGCTTAAGAAGTCTCTGCTCGTAAACTTAGAGACTAGTTTTGTTTCTGCATGCCTGTCCTGTTAATGTTGCTTCTGATATAAAGCACAACAACTCATATTTTTAAAAAAAGCTAAAAATGAAGACCCAGGGAAGTATATGCTTGTCAGTCTCACCTCTGTGCCCAACAAGATCATCAAGCAGATCCTCCTGGAAACTCTGCTAAGGCACATGGAAAATAAGGAGGTGGTCGGTGGCAGCCAACATGGCTTCACTAAGGGTAAATTGTGCCTGACAAATTTGGTGGCCTTCTATGGTGGGTTACAGCATGGGTGGATAAGGGGAAAGCAACTGATGTCATCTACCTGGACTTGTGCAAAGCATTTGATACCTTTCCACATGACATCATGGTCTATAAACTGGAGAGACGTGGATTTGATGGATGGACCACTCAGTGGATAAGGAACTGGCTGGATGGTCCCGCTCAAAAAGTTGTGGTCAATGGCTCCATGTCCAAGTGGCAAGCAGTGACAAGTGGTGTTCCTCGGGGGTCAGTACTGGGACTAGTACTATTTAACATCTTTGTTGGCGACATGGATGTTGGGATGGAGTGCATCCTCAGCAAGTTTGCCAGTGACACCAAACTGTGTGGAGCAGTGGACATGCTGGAGGGGAGGGATGTCATCCAGAGGGGCCTGGACAGGCTGGAGAGGTGGGCCCCTGCAAACCTCATGAAGTTCAACAAGGCCAAGTGCAAGGTCCTGCACGTGGGTCAGGGCAATCCCATGCACAAATACAAGCTGGGGGAGAATGCAATGAGAGCAGCCCTGAGGAGAAGGACTTGGGGGTGTTGGTGGATAATAAGCTCAACATGAGCCAGCAATGCATGCTGGCAGCACAGAAGGCCAACCCTATCCTGGGCTGCATCAAAAGAAGCATGGCCAGCAGGCTGAGCAAGGGGATTCTCCCCCTTTACTCTGCTCTTCTGAGACCCCACCTGGAATATTATGCTCTATTTATATTATAAATATTATATTTATACTATTTATAGGCTCTGGAGCCCTCAACATAAGGACATAGACCTGTTGGAGCGGGTCCAGAGTAGGGCCACGAAGATGACCAGAGGGCTGGAGCACCTCTTCTACAAAGACAGGCTGAGAGAGTTGGGGTTGTTCAACCTGGAGAAGAGAAGGCTCTGGGAAGACCTTATAGCAGCCTTCCAGTATCTGAAGGGGGCCTACAAGAAGGCTGGAGAGGGAATTTTTGCAAGGGCATGTAGTGATAGGACAAGGTGTAATGCCTTCAAACTGGAAGAGGGGAGAATTAAAATAGATACTAGGAAAAAAAATTTCACTCTGAGGGCGGTGAGACACTGGCACAGGCTGCCCAGGGAAGCTGTAGAGGCCCCATCCCTGGAGGTGTTTAAGGCCAGGTTGGACGAGGCTTTGAGCAACCTGTTCTAGTGGAAGGCATCCCTGCCCATGGCAGGGGGGTTGGAACTAGATGAGCTTTAAGGTCCCTTCCAACCTGAACCATTCTATGATTACATTGTCTTACAGCCACTGTAACTAAATTTATAACTACTTTATAAATTAGAATTATACAAAAAGACTTCTATGACTGGAAAATGCTGCAGAAAGTACTTTTTCAAAGACATATAGAATACTGATCATTTCACAGTGGGATAATAATAGCGCCCATTAAATATTTAAATATACTAGTATGTATTGTGAAAAGAGAAAAGTATCCATAAAGTATCCATAAATAGGACTGGCATTAAAGTCACAAAGGCAAGTGTAAAGCAAAATAATTCATGCAAATAATCTGAAATACAGTATTGGCCTAACACGAATTTTTTTTTTTTTTAACAGTATTGACACATGCAGAGGGATAAAAAATTAAATCAAGAACAGGACAAGTATTAGACACAGTTTGGAGACAATTCCATCACAAATATTATTTTAATGACACTTTAGCCAGCATGTAGCAGAAAAACTAGTCATCACATTTGAAACTGAAAAATACAGATTCCTGAGGAAACCAGAACGCAAGGCATTTCTGCAGTGGCCCTCTGAAACAGCTCACTGTAGCTATCCAAATAAGAACAGCCTGCTGTGACCTTAGTCACTGAAATATTACAGGTTGCAACTATATTTCATCAATAATAATTTGAAAGACTAAAGCTATGTTCACATTATTTGTTTATGCAATAGGTCCCATTTTCTACAGCAATGCAAACTCACTGAAATACAGGCCAAAATACCAGAAAATTAATTGGACCACGCAGCCTTGAAAAACATTTGTAGATGTCTATCATCAGTACGTGTTTGTAAAAACAGCTTGTAGGAAAGTTCCCACAAAAACTGCCACACTATGCAGATCACATTAAATAATTTCTTGTTTAAGCTACAAATCTATTGCTTAAATTACCTATAAACCATTAGCCTGAATAATCTCAGGGGAATGGCAATTACAGATACAAAGTCTTTCATCTCAATTAAACTGAATACAGAAACAGTAAGTAGTGAATAACTTTCCATAAACAAAAGTCTGCTACCATTAAAGAGATCGGGATTTGTTATTGTTACTCACACATTGGGGCAGAGGAATAATTACAAAATGAAGATTCAACTAATCAGGACTCAACAGCACTCAAACTTTGAATGTTTAACTCAAAACAGGTCTGCAGGGCAACCACAGTGATGGAATCAGAAATGGATCTGAATGTCTCTATAAATCATAAGCTGATCTAGATTTCACTAAAGAAAATTTAAGTAGTTAAGAAATCAGCATGTACTTTGAGAGGAGGAACCAGCTGTCATCTGGATTCAGAGCTGCACAGGCATACAACCACTTTCTCATCACACAGCCCTCATCCTCCCTGATAAACCCATTCCTGATTTTAACCACTTAATATCCCACTAAGGCTGTAAAGGAATATTGAGTCACCTTCATTGCACAGATGAAACTAACCACTTCTCAGAATAAAATCATATGTGCTGCAAAGTAAGGCTAAAATAAAAATCAGAGGGTCATTTCCATTTTAATGGTAAATTAATCAGGTGTTCTGAACAAATATTTTAGTAGAAGTACTGCCTAACTCACTTAGAAGGAGATCAGAAACACTGAGGTCCTCTATCTGGACGTGTGTTTTATAGGGGACTCAGTAAAACTTTAAAACAGAAAGTTATCATTGCCTTGAAAAACATATTTAATGTGAGATACTGTCATATTTAATATGAGATTAAACATATTTGAGATACTCTTCCTATTTTTACCATAAAAAGTCAAGTGCATCTGCATCTGCTGCAATATTTTATTTGTATTAACATGCCTCCAGTGAAGTAGAAAGATTTATAACCAACAATAAACAAGACAGTTGCTAATGGATAAATGATGTTAATTAAAGTCAGCATGAAGGTACTGTGAGACCTAGTTACACGAAAGGAACACAGTAATCAACATCATTTCCCTCCATTTCCACTTTTCTCTTTGAAAATAACCTCCCCATTTGCAAACCCACTCTTCTGCTTTATGGTTATGACACACTTCCTCCAGCAGCTAGTTGTGCTTAAAACAAAATTCAGTGGAAGAAAAGCATTTGTCATTCAGCAGTTTGTAGAAGCCTCTGTAATGTAGAACCTCTCTGGTTTACTCTGGTTTACTTCAATTATAGCTACAGAAAGTCATATAAGTAGTTGTCTATGAAATGCACAAAAAGAAAGTTTCTCTCCTAAACCCAAAACATTTTCCAGCTCTTCTGTTACCCTGCATGCAGTCTGGCTTGATGGAAAATAATGACTCAGGACAAAACAATGAAGCCCCAAAGATGGATTTTAAAAAAAAAAAAAAAAAACAAACCAAAACAACCAAATCTCTTCCCAGTCCTTCTTAATGGCAAAGTACAAGTGGAGCAATGTATTTCATCACTGTGTCCTGTTAGCATAGTTATTTTCCAAGTAGCCACATTTTACATTTCTCCTGTGAGGAAAATACTCTAATACCTCATTACCGAATTCTTTTTAAATACTCCACTTTTCTATTTGAGGAACTTATCCCACAAGCTGCACTGTGTGTTCGTATTCTCAGTTAAATAAGTCTTTTTCCAGTTAACCAGTAAAGCTACTAATCATGAGTAAAGTTAGGATCTGATTTTGCACTGCAGTGTGTACATATACCTCCTGCTGATGTAAGCAGACGATCTGCCTGTGTAAGGGTTCCTGGAACACCTAGAACACTTTGTGAAGTACTGAAGAGTACTTCTTTGCACGTTTTGTCAGAAATAATCTCTCTTATCCATGGCATCACTCAAAATATAAGGAAGTGTGTGCGCACTGGACAAACTAAGGGTGTGTGAGGAAGTGCAGATAACCGAAAAAAAAAGAAAGATAATAGGAAAAAAGAGAAATATAATAGAAAAAAAAAATATTTACGTTGTTAAATGAAGCCAGGTTTACAGAGACAAGGTCTTTGCACCAGATATAAAGACCATGATATAAACCATGGATCTGCTTAACAGTACAAAGCAGCTGCCAGACACATGCTTTCAGGAAAATGGATAGGAAGAAGCCCATGAACATATGGAAAAACATGAAGTTTCATAACTGCACTGCATCAAATACTAACCACAGAAAACTATGGCATAAGGCCCCAACATTGGAAAAACTTTCTATTTAGAAAGAATACCAGTGTGTACACATAAGAAGGGGCCATGTTTTTATGCTACTATTTTATAAAAAAGCTCCTTCTTAATATTTGCACTATTGCACATTCCTGGATTTAGTTTCCATTCTTATTTTTTTAAGTATCACTTCTTTCTTTTGCTTTTTACTGAAAGGCATGCCACTGGATTCTATATTCTAAAAGGCCTATCTAGATGTGGCAACTTTTTAGCATCTAAATTAATTGGTTCATATAGCTTACCTAGAGAACCTGCAAAAACTTTGATCTAGTTATACTTCCTTCCCAGGACAATGCTTGCCCTTTTCTTTAAGCAGAACTGTGTTGTAAACATGTCCTGGTTTTAATTTTGTTAAACTTTCAAGTAGATCCACTTGATATACTTGGAAAAAGGCTAATATTTTTCATTATTATTCAAGTTATAGTTTAGTTGCCAACATTCTAGCATCAAATACACGTAAAAGGAAGTTTGATATTGGTACTTTGAGGATAAAGAACAGGAAATATTAACTGTTTCAGTTTGACAGAAATGCCACTGCAATTACTAAATACTTGGCTACAGTTCAGTGTTTCCTTTCCTTTGCCAGTACTCCACTCTCCAGTACAATTTCACCCCAGGTATATAGGGTACAGGTCACGAGAATATACCTCTTATTTTTAAGCACTTATGGCCTATCAGAAAAATGATACTTAAAGGGGACTTATATTAAAACCTCTTCTGAAAAACACAATGCCAAAAGACAACCTGGGAAACTATTTCAGTCCCTTCACAAATCATGGTGCATGTCCTCTTGGAACACACTTCAGAGGACTGCAAGGAAAAACTTATTGGGAAGAGTCAGGATTCATTTTCCACACTCCAAAGGGATTCTGGATGGTAAATAATACTTTTGCTCACCAAATACCCAGTACTAAAGTTTTCCAAACTTCAAATCTGGTGTATTATGATGAAGAGTTTTTAAACGTCCTTGCTTCAAAGATGGCCAAAATATTTCATGCTCTACAATAATAAAACAATAAAGTGTCATTGTTTTCTCCTGCAGCTGTTTTTTTTTATATGAGTTCTCTTTCATAACTCAGAGTGATACATAAACTATGAAAGCTTTCTGAATTACCAGAAGCATTTGGATATACTTAATTGGCGTTTCCCAAAAGTGTTTTCCTATTTTAGGAAATGGCTCTGATGTTTGAAAGGAAATTCAGTGAAACCCTAGAACTGGACAAAAATAAATTCGATTCTATTCACATTTACATTATCTTTTAGTAGGTCAACATCATACTCTATAACTTATATTTAATTACGTTATCATCAAGGACCTTAGTGACTGCTCTCTACCCTTAAAGTTTTTTTTTTTGCCTGTGTTTTAATGCAGGTCTTTTTTCTCCCCGTAACTATGACTCCAGACTCTAGCCTGCAGTTAGTCAGGTAATATTTTCTCTTTCATGCCCTTTAAAAAAAAATAAAAATCTCTTTCTAATGTCTGTGCATTATAACCTTTAGGCAAGACTACTGCCAAGTTGACATATAAAATTTCCTCGAGTGTCTTGAAAGAGCTTTGAATGTTTTTCCATTACTATAGCCTTAAATCATTGCTTTGTGGAAAAAACGTTATTAGTTCAAACAATTAATATCTCTGTATTACCATTTGTTTCTAGTAATGATTTATATTTGTTTCATTAAAGATATGAATTAATTTTGGTACTAAATAGAAAGATATAATGATTTCATTCTTAATATTATATGATGTACCTATTTCTACTCCATTACAGATTTAAAATTTATTAACAAATATAACTTGATAAGATGCAAGGCATGGGGACACAAAATCATCACAAGTATTGTCGCAATGTCACATTAATTTTCCATTCTGTAGTGAGTGAGCTTTAAATAATCCTCATTCTATTTCACTCAGAAAATATTAAAAAGAGGAAAATTACTCCCTATGAAATGTTTGAGCTTGAACACAAAGAAAAATATGTATCTATGGTAGCACTATTTTTTCCAAAACTAAACTTCTAGCAATAAAAACTGAAGCTTTTTCAAGTACCACTATAAAGTATGATACTGCATGTACCATGGGTATTCCTATAGATTTCCATGTCTTTAGGACATAGCCATCTTCTGATATCATAGAACAGCCTGGATTTGAACAATCTTTGTGGTTTTGTCACTCACAAAGGGAACTGGTGACTGCTTCTATTTCTTGAGGCTGAGTTTAATTGCCAGAGGAATTTATAACACACAATCCAGGAAAGTGAGTTTGGTTCTCAAGATAAAAGGATGACCTTCCTTGGCCCCTACACTTTCTCAAAGGAAAAAACTATCTCCCCCAAAAGACTGTGAGCAGGAGCTTAATTCACAATGTCCTGACAAATGTCCTGGGGAAGTCCATTTGTCTCAATCAGTTTTCATGAAAAGAACCTTATGGGTTGTTCTGATTGTGTTTTGGGGCCTAAAGACTACTACCTAAAATTTTGTGCTGTAGTCATCTCTGCATTGCTTTTACAGAACAACATGGCATATTTTGCAAAGCTTTCTGGTACAGATTTCTTAATTAAATAAAAAATAAAAACCAACAAGAAACATATTAAATTCCTAGACATTTAGTCTTAGTCAAAATCTCCAACTGAACAAACTACAATAAAAGCTTCTAGCAGGAAAAATTAATTACTGAATAAGTCTCACTGGGCATATTCTAGGATAATTTCAATACGAAAAATGTATATATTCATGAATTTTTAAAAATGCAATTTGCAACGAAGAGACTAGAAAAATTGAATCACCTCTCCTTATCAGTGCCTCACAGTCCACCTGATTAAATCTATGCTGCAGTGTGTGCCTGCTCCACAGAAATAACTTGCAGGTGTGAAAATAAATATTGTTTCAAATACTCAATGATTTTACAGGTTCCTTTTTTAAGCAAAGGACAACAAGAGACATAAAATGTATGACAGATCAGGAACCATACCTTTTTCAAAACTTTAATTTCCCAAGGTTCCTTCTCTGAATTTTGTTCTCTTCTTCCCAAAACTCCAAACCAATAATTTTAAGAGACTTTGGTAAACTGCAAGACATTAGTAACTACATAACACAAGAAAGATTAAGAACATAGCAGTCAATAACACCACAAAAATAGACTCTACAAAAAGCCCCATTTCAATTTCTGATAAAGAATCAAGACATTCTTTCTGTAACAACAGAGAACAAAATAATAAAGAAATGAATCATTACAAAAGCAAATAATATCTACTTTTTAAAGTATCATAAGAGAAAGCAGTATGAATGGCCTAAATTACAACTAAGTAAATAATCTGCAATGAAAAATTAATCTAATCTAGTTTTCAGATTATAAAAAAACTCAGTGAACTGATAACTGACTGATTCTAGTATTCTGAAAGGTGATTATTCTTCAAAATATTTAGAAAACTTATTATAATTGTTATAATTCTGAATTGTTCATAAGCATTAAAAAAATCCATGGTGCATTACTTAAGTCTGAATCAGTCAGAGAAACTATACAGAATTCCATATATTCTGGAATTCCATAAAGGAATTAATGTGCAAATACATCTATCACTAATACTTACAAATTTCTGATTGTTTCATTGCTTGTGAATAATTATGCTTATTTCTTTGGAATTCAATTTCCATTACCATTTGTGCAAGCTAAACTCATCTGTTCAAAGATTCGTACAACCTCCCTCATCATATTGCTAATGCATGCCAGCACTGACTGATAACATCTCTTTCTTCTACATTCTGGTTCTCCATACAGCAGATTGTCAATGAAGTGCATTAGAATAAAGTAGGCACACTAATTTTCTTATCGTTGATGATAAGCTGGGATTTAAACAAGCAATTATACAGGTTTACAGTTGTAATACCAATTATTCCACGGGATTTTTTTCTCTTTCCAACTGGTATTTCGGAAAAGAGAATTAAGCTTTTACTGATATGTGTAGAACTTTATCCTGCAGGTCAAAATGTGGTTTGACAAAGATTTCAACTTCCTTTTTACTTTTACTTTTTCTTTTTAGATGCAGATAAGTACACAACTAGCTTTGCCAAAGACCATATTAATCTCAAGCCCTCTGTTAAGACGACAAATCCTTTTCTTTCATTCTCTCCTGAGAGCTCCATATCTATTGAATCAAGGAACTACATTTTATGACAGAAGCAATCAGTTCACTAAGTTTGATTTGTTATTCCCCCACAAAACAAACCCCAGTACACAGAAGCACAGTCTGCTTATACACTGTCATATTCCACAGTGAAAACAAATACAAGATTAAAAACAGAGATCGAGTATCCAAATGTTCTGTAAATTTCCTGATAAGGTTTCCCTACTCAAAGTATTCTGATGAGTTACAAGACCAGCCAAAATCATACCCAGTCACACCAACAATCTATAAAAACAAAGATTTAGGAAAACATACATAGGATATAGAAACAGTCAAGTCCGGTGCATTTATGTGTAAACTGGAGAGAAAAGAGAAAGAAAATCTCGTACATTCCTAATGCTAATATTTAGGAAATCCCACCACCTTCAGAGAAAAAAAAGACTTCTCAGCCTCTCAGGCATACAGCCACATATACACAGCTTAAAATTCCTCTGATCTACAAGGAAATCTCAGCTAAATAAAAGGCAACAACAGCACTATTTCAAAGATTTATACACATTTACAACAGGAAAGTAGAGCACTTTTGATAAATACATTTTCCTACCTACAAATCTTATACTTTTTTCTTTTTATCTGTACAAAATATTCAGAACAATACTCCAAAATGTTTAAATATCAATAGAATAGGAGAATTAATATGACTACATATTATTGAATTGCTATAGACTTCCCAAATCAAAGCTTCCTTTGATATTTATTAGGAGATATGAGAATTAAAACCTGACATTTTTGTTATGCATGTTTTGATTTACATATTTAATTTTATTATATTTATATGAAAACACCACATGAAATGTGAAAAAAGTAATCTCATGTAAACTCAGAAAACACTCATGGTTAAGGCAGATTCACACCACATTCTTTGAAAGCTTTCTTAATAGTTACAGGGTATTTGAGTCTGACTTAATATAACGCTCACTTTTCACCCCTGAAGTTCTGTTTCTGTCCAGAGTTCTGTGAAAAATTAGTTTACTAAGAATATATACAAAAGGTTTCACTAACAAGAATAGGTCAAACACAACCAGTTTAAACCTGAAAAACTAATATAGTTACCCATTGTATAGCAGATTTACAAATCTTTTTTTTTCCTTTTAGAATAGACATATTTTTCTCCTCTGCTCTGTTGCTGGTTTTCCTTGATCCCCTGTATCAAGTCAGTATGCCAGAGCATCTACCAGTCACAAGTTTAGTAGATATTCCAGATTTTTTCATTTGCACTTTTCAGATTACATTATGCAGTCCTCAGCATCGTGCAGCTCCTCCAAAATATTTAAAATGTTTCCTCTGACAAATTATAAAGATTTACTACTGTTGTAAAAACAGGTGGGTGGTGTGCCAGTCCAGATAAACCATTTTGGAGTCATCTTTGGATGCTTTCCACACTTCAGTAAAAATTAGCACCCACATTTCAACATTTGTTTGGCATTTAACCTAAGCTTGCCTGAAATAATGATCTACAGTCCACAATTTAAAAATAATAAATTATAGAGTGATACACTAGAAAGAACTAGAGCAAGACTACAGGATTGAAAACACCTGTTATCTATCCCGTATTAGCAATTTTACAGTATAAGATTGCTGGGGTTCCATCAGTCTATCTTTGGAAAGCTAAAAAATTACTTCATCACACCCTATTCTTCAACACTTATAAAAGGAATATAAATAAAAATGCTATCAGAGAGAGGTAAAATAAAAAATGGGGGAAAATCAATCTAAAAATTAAATAAGAGGTTTTAACAGAGAAAAAAAAAGTATGAAGAAAAGCAGTAAAAAAATGGGTTCCTTGGCATTTTATCTTTTAGAAAAAATTGTATCACTGAAAAAGAAAAACCACACTGTTCTTTAGAAAGTCATATTACCATTATTATGTAGATCAGACAGAAACCCAGAAAGAACACTCCCACTGTAAGAGAACACTCTTACTCTACAAGATATCATTTGCTTACCTGCCCAAGAGAAGATGCAAGTTGGAATCCTGCACATTAACTCCTTTCAGAAAGGTGGAATTCACATTTCCTTATAATTTCCTATTAACTTGGTTTCTGTACTTAATCACATATGAATCACTGAAAGATTAAAGTCAATTTATCACTATTGTATCAGCTATAAATTATTAAACAATGAAAAGCCCATCAGAGGTAATGCAAGAGAAGCCCTTTTTAATTTACTACGTGTTCCCTTGTAAAACACTTGTATTCTCAGAATTTATTTCAATGAGCAGTTCTTTGAAATAATAATTCAAAATGCAATTTTTTCTTAATGACTATTATACATTAAAAAGAAGATTTAGGACATTGAAGACAGAAGCCATAAAAGGTTCAGGCTTTAATGGAAAACTCTTCCTTGTATAATTCTGATGCCCTAAATACCATAAACTTCACAGAAAGTTTCTAGCTGAATTAATTTTCATGTAACTTGCAGGTCAGTCTACCTGTTTCCCAAGCTCACTTTAAACACCAACAACCCCACAGCATATAGGCACAAGCCACCACCCTTTGTTATCTGGTGAACCAATTAGCTGTAATTAATTAACACTTGGATGACTACACTGGACTCGGAAGGCTTTCCAGGTATTTAAAAACTAATCCTAGCAGTCCTTCTGTATAATACATTTTTTTCCGAAGAGCAGAGAAGGAGCAGGGAAAAGAGGAGAGATGTATAATTTCAGGTTTAAGTATATTTCTCTAGTGATTCTAGCTCTTAGATAAGAGAATAGCAATTTCAAAGAAAGGTATGCCAAAACATGAAGGGTTTTATTTTTTTAATGTCTTAGTTCCATTCTAGCTACTGTAACTGAACAAGAGTGAACTACGTTAGTAGTTATATAGAATATTTTATAATTTACCCAGGTAATTGAAATTATATTAAAATAATTTTCATTTAAATTGTTACTTTTAAAATAAATGGCATCTAAAAAGCAACAACCCAATCTTTATCCAAATGTTCAAATAAGAATAAGCTCAAGGAAGATGAAATATAATTATTACTTCATTTATCTGTAATCACATTAAATAATCTTAATTCAATAATTTTCTTTGTTTGCTTTTTTGCTCTATAGCAACCCTAAGAAAATTAACAGACCAGACGCTCCTGTGAAGCCAGCAGGAAAACTACCAGTGAATGAAGAGAAGGAAAGATCACACCCCTGACAAAGTAAAGGTACAGAGAAAGGAAAAAAAAAAAAATTAAATTTACTTAACAGTCAGAGCTAGTCTAAGAGGCGAGGAGTATTTTAGATGTGGTTTCACCTCTATGAAAGAGTTGCAGAATAAAAAATGATGACACTGAAAAGTAGCTTTCCAGCTCTGGATTCAAAAATATTCATCAAGGTACAGATGACAGAAAACTATCTTGGACATGTAACAGAACAAGTTCAATACAAGTAGCAAGAAGACACTGTAACTATGCTATTCTGAACGGTGATTACTTTTTAATAAGATAAAAGTTATAGCAGATTTTGTTGATGGAAGCATCATCAGGGCCCTTGCAGGTATACCGGACATAGGCAGCAAGAAATAATTCAAAGATGTAGTTTCTAAACACTGAGCACTACTCCTGATGTAGCTGTTGTCACTGATCAGTAGCAGCCCAAGACGACCCAGAGAAATTAAACTGAATTTCAAGTATCTGGTATCAAGTTTTGTTTAATTTGAATTTAAACACAAAGAATCCCACAAACTCCAGGAGACTGTTAACTGCTGTTCCATAATAGTACTTCTAAAGAACAGACTTTTGAAAGACATCAGATAACAAACAGGAGATTCATTCAAAATATTTTTCTTTGGCAATGATTCTATGATAAGGCTTACTGGAACTGTGTCTATCTTTTGCTATTCAGCAAAAAAATTAAAAGGAGGCTTACCTTAAAACTATGATTAACTTCTACTGAAACCAAACTAAAGATATTAAATATCACTTCTAAACACAGCTTGACTGCAAAACAGAAACTTTAATTCATCTTATTCAAGACCTGCCAAACCAGCCAATAAATAAATAAATAAATAAATAAAAATCCAAGATACACCATAGGTCAATTTAATTCCTAGTGCCCTTTTTTTTAAAAAAAAAGACAATGGGATAACAGTAGAAATTCATTTGGTCCATCCGACCAGCATATAAAACCTACAGTGAAATTTTAGACAAACTTATAGTGATGAAAATGTTTTATGTTAAGCCACAGTTTTAATTCAACTCCTATAGAGTGGTGAGATGTCTCTTTAAAGAGCAAGAGGTCTAAGAACAGGAATTTGAAGTCATTTACAAGCTGAAAACAGAAAAGAATTGTGTTTTCCATGAGGAACTGCTGAAAGTCCAATTAGGAAGCATCAGAAGGACATGATTCTTGTGACTGATAACATATAAAACAGCAGGTTATAGATGTCCCAAGTTTATTCCCTGGGACCTTCCATCATGGCCAGAGAAGAACACCACATTCAAGATTTTTAGGCGAATGACAGACTATGAACTTAAGCCAGCAATCTGAAACAGATCTGAATGTGGGAATTAGTCCTTCTTGGACCAGAAAAACAGTTTAACAGTCCTACACTCTCTTCTTTTAGCAGAATGACTGAAAAGACTTAAATTACTTTAATG
Source organism: Vanellus vanellus (assembly GCF_965231255.1). NCBI lineage: Eukaryota > Metazoa > Chordata > Aves > Charadriiformes > Charadriidae > Vanellus > Vanellus vanellus. Next base: position 60,009,728 of record NC_138910.1, read on the forward strand.
ATCTTTAAATTGCAGAGCATTATAGTAGTGGTGCCCTACTAAGTACTTTGTTCTTCCACCAACCTTGACATGCACCCTTTGAGTTCAAGGCTTGATTAGAGAAACAGGTTGAAGAGACGCATATTGTATATATACTATAGAAGGAGCCCCATTTGGATTTTTTTTGGTACTAATAGATATTGAAGAGGGCATACGTTTAATGTGAAATACTGTATTGACATGTCCTAGAAATACCTGCAGAACATGTCGATATAGCACTTCCAAAAATAAGTATGGATTTTTTTTCTACTGAATAATAAAGAAGTCAGTAAAGCACTCATAAATTCCTGAATATAAATCACTGCTGCCTGAGGCTACAATAGCCTAACTCTCTTCCTTTCAAAGTGGAATTTTTTTCCCTTCTTCCCCACCTCCCCTTTGAGAATATATATATCAAAGGACACATCTTGAAATCAACTTTTTTTTCAGTGGTACTGCGTAAGGAAGAGATGTAGTACCTGTAGCAAATGTAATCCTTGCTCGCCTAATTTAAGCTGAGAGGACAGTCTTAATCATACAAGTACTGTAGCAAAGGAGGGCAGTAAGGTCCCCAAGTGGAGCATATTACCTTAGTATCCACTAAAATTTGTTAGCTACATTTGTTATCACCTATGCTGGTTCATTCTTTAGCAATCTGTGAACACATACATTAATCACATACTAGTGGTTTGACAATGCAAATTTCAGAGGAAAAGAAAAATAGTTGCATAGTCTTGAAATATTTTTCCGGTATTCAGAAAAGCAGCATTCAAATGGAAGAACAATGTGAGATGTAAACATCTGAGATTTTTGTCGTAGAAGTCATTGTCAAACAGCGATCAAATGGAGACAGACTGTATGCATATGGAACAGAATGGCATCAAAATCAAGAAATGAAAACCACAGAACCAAATTTGAAATAATACATTGGCCTCCTCTATTCCATTTGTCTGCATATTAGAACGAGTCATACCTGGTGGGATGGTGGAACCCATGCTCAAAAAAGCATATAGATAACAAGCCAGAAAAAAGGTTGATATCTCAATGTCTGCATTTCAGTAACAACAGGCAAGAAAGGAGAATGCTGGAAATACTGGTAATGTGTTTTGGCATAATGGACAACTAATTGTACAGGAAACTGGAAGGTTTTATACCCTTTGGATAGGCACACCATTGAGACGTGAGTGTCATTTAGAAATACTGTATCCTTTTAGGCTATAAATCTAAAGCAAATCATTAAAATATAAGCTTTGGCAGTATTCACATTGTGTCATATCTTATCCTCAAAATTAAGGCAAAACAAAATACCTCACAAAAGAAAGGAATAAAGGTGACTAAACTGTGAGGCAGGAATGTCCTCAGGCCATCATTCCTTGCTTAAGAAGAGAGGAAAATAAAATTTATTGCCAGCATCCAGTCTATTGGGGAACTGGGAGCAGTCTGACTAAAACACTACATGAATAGAAGTTACATTGCATCAAAGAAACACTACCATGGTTCATTTAATGAGCTTCCAGTCTTCTGCAGAAAGACAAACTAATAATGATGTTTGACAACATTAAAGAAGCAGCCCTACAATTCTTCAATTCAACATTAAAAAGTAGTCTCAAATAACAGAGGGAAACTTGCCAAAATGTGCTTGAAACTACATGAGACAACTGACCAATATATTGAGGATTTTGTTTTGTTTTTCCCTGAATATGCTTACCATTGCTGGCATTGCCAGTGTAACTCTTTACGCCCACAACTTTCCTGCTTGTCACTGTCCTGAGATAAAGATGGTGTTTTGTCTTTGAGCCTCAGAACACCTGCATGCCTACACAAAGGAAAAATCTTGGTATCATTCTCACAAAGCACATCAAAGTTGTACTCTTGCTCCCTAGCTACATCAGAAGGGGACATTAGGAAAGCCCTGAGAGAAACTCAGCAGTGGATACTGTCACATTTGTCTAAGGTTCAGCTGACAGAATGAGCCATGGGCAGTATGGAGAACTCGGTGAATTTGTGCTGACCATTTCACTTCAGTGCTGATATACGAAAATTGCAGTAGCCTAAGATTTGTGATGTTTATTTCCAATAACTGTGTAGGTGGAAAAAACTCTTCATAAAGCTTCCCTTACTTTCTGAATGCATCTGGAAGACAAAAGTTACTCTATAACCCTGTTGGTATAATTATTTCCCCACCACGATGCTGAATTTTAAATGTCCTTGTTCTCTGAGTGTCTTTGGACTACAAACTTCAAGCACAACAAAATGTGTCTTTTTTCTTGACAGTTATTGGGTATTAACAGTCACAGTATTAAAAGTATCTTATGTATAAAACCCATTCGTGTCACATGCTTGGGAAAATAAGGAAGTCTAATCACTTTTTGGAGCAGATACCACTGATCAGGCAGATAGCAAAAGAAAGTACTCATAAAAACTTACATGCCTGGAAAAAAAAAACAGAAGGTAGACACTTAAAAGAATCTAGTAATAATAAAATAGATATATCTCTATATAGACACTGTATTCACAACTTGTATCTAGGGATTGACTTATCACTGAAACAAAGCAACAATACTTCCCAAAACATTGATACAAGGATAAAATAAGTAAAGACAAATATCCAATAATTACAGCAGAATAATGCAATGGAAAAGTCAACAAGGCAGTAGCATGTCTATTTGTTTGTCGATGTGTATATGTAAAGCCATAACAATACCTTTCCAAATACACATAACTAAAAGTTACACTTCTGTGAGTAATTTCTTTTTCTGGGGGATGATGGTACTGATGGGAAAAAAAAAAAAAAACCAAAACCACAAATCTTCTTTCAAATTATGAAGGTAAAAGAAAAATTAGAAAATAAAATATTCCAGGCTGAAGAAAATATTTTATTCAAAGTAAGTGCCTTTGTTCAGAAAGTGATTTTTGGAAGAAAAAATAAAACTTTTTTTTGTAATTTTCCCTCATCACTCAAGCTTTATTTTAGCCAAAGCTTTTCACTCAATTTTATCCAAAAATCATAATTATGTATGCATTTTTCAGGATAAAAAGGTTTTAACTCAAAATTTTATCTGCTCCTACTGAAAATTCAGTAGGTTTTGAGTGGTAAAGTGACTTTGTAATTGTTCATTGCCATCCAGGATAATTAAGATACTCACCCAGCAAAACTGCATTCATCTGACTAGCTTTACTGACTTCAAGGACAGTTGGCAAGAGTTTGGGTTGCTCCTGTGTGCAATAAAAGACCCTAGCAAGGAGACTGCACTGTATTTCTTGCAGAGTGATACATATGTCCAGGAATTTCAAAGTGCTGCATAAACATTCATAAATTAAACCTCACTAGGTCACTATAGTCAGAATTCCAATATTTTCTCATTTGTAAACTGAAGCATTATATAGCCCTGTTCCCTTGATGTTATTGAGATTTCTGTTGTACAAAGAACCACAACATGAGTCCTGTCCCCTCAGCTACAGAAATAAATGGAATTGATCCAGCAAGTAGTTGTGAAATGAAAAAGGACATATAAGAAAAATTGGGTGTGGAAAACTGTGCCTAGCATTCAGCAGTGCAAGTAAACTTACATGCCTGATCAGCACAGAGACAGTAGTTATGCCGCAGGGCAGAGACAAGCCACAGCAAGGTCATTCTGGTTTAGGTACAATCCAGTGAGTACACATGAAGTGAAGAGTCCCCTTGTCATCTTACTCCTTCTGCCTCCCTGGAGTATTGCTTTGTCCAAGTATTTGGAGAGCTGACCTTAAAAAAAAAAAAGTGAGTTGAGGCTGTCACTTGGATTAGCCATAGAGACAGAAATCCTTTTCTGACAGATCTGAAAAACAAGCTCTTGCTGCTCCTGCACAAAATGTCATAATGAATGCAGAGCACAACTCTCCTACCAGATCACCAGTCTATTCCTCCTGCTTCCTTTGACCTCTTTTTCAAATCCCCTGCTTGTAGTTCAGCATACTTTCTCCCACACACGCACCTTCCACTGTAAGATCAAGTTCAATGACCGTCAGGATGTCTGTTTCTTCTTATCCCTCATCCCTCTGATCCTGAAGTGAAGTCATGCTTAAAATCAGGTTGATGACATTCTAATCACATTGATAGTGAGAAAGAAGAAAGTTAAAGTCAATGCCAAATTTCTTTTAATTAAATGAACAACAATGAATTACTTTGGCAAATACAAAGATTTTCTGTCTACAAAGGAAAAAACAAAGCACACTGGAAGAATTCCGTTCATACACTTTTGTACTACCAAGTAAGTCCCAGTTTGAAGTCTGTCCTGGTTTGAAGTAAAACAGAACCAATTTTGTTCAGTAACTTCACTTTTAGCTAGGCCTCTTCTAACTACTGAAATTAACAGCATATTGTGCAGACAATGTTCACTCTCTCAGAGTGATAAAACCAATATTTATAGTTGATGCCCAGGCATGGTTTGCAGAGAGGCTCTTGCTTATACTTATTGCTATAACACCCAAGGCCAACCAACTCTGTTATTTGCCCCGTTGGAGGGTCAGAAGCAGAAAAGTGCAGAGGGGTCCTGCCTGCAGGGAGAAGCGGGCAGGACAGGTCACCCAAAACTGACCAACAAGGTATTCCATCCCATCTGCCTCATGCTCAGTATAAAAGCTGAGGGATCAAAGGGTCAGCTCTCTCTTTTTCCTCAATGGCCGACATCTGAGGAGGACTCTCTCTGTTTGTCTGCCTTTCATCCCGATCCTGAATGCAGATCCGAAGTCCAGTTCCCGTCCATCACTGAGTCCAGCCTGGGACTGCCACAATGCAGGTGGTGTCTTGATTGTCATCTCAGGAGCTTGATACAGTTTTGTATCTCTTTCATTATTTCTTTTTATTTTATTATTAATATTTCATTAAAGTAGTTTAGTTCCTTCTAAACTCATACGTCTCTTTTTCCCTTCTCTGCCTCTCTCTTTGAAGAGGGGTGGAGGGGAACATCTGTCGGTCCCATCTGGGGTCCCCCAGGTCCCCAGTAGCTGATTTGGCCTAAACCACGACAGATTAATTGGCGCCCAATGTGGGGCATGAGCAGTGCTCAACCAGAGTTGTGATAAATTGCCTGAATAGTTTGAATTCCATCTTGCTCAGAGATTAGAACAGATAGCTTACATCATGTCGTTCTTAAACGAAATATTGTATCATGCTGGTGACAGAGGATGGTCCACGACAGTCACCCAACTTTCCATCCCTTTCCCCAACATTGTAAAATATTTTATTTTTTTTTTTATAGCAGAAACATAGCCTCCAGAAAATAGGGCATTTATAATAGACAAATTCTCAGGTACAATAGCATAAATTGTGATGCTACAGTAATTTCAGAAATAATTCTTTCGATGAACTGGGTCTTAAAATTTCAAACTAAAACAAGATGTATGAGTCACATACACACATGCTCACAGTATCGAGACACTTGTTATCTGTCACCCTGAATGCTTGATTCTGAAAAATTGCTGAGAGAGAAAATATTAAGACTTTCTTTAATCAGATTTAAATTATATAAAAGTAACCCCATGTTACCTGGCTCCTTCCTTCTATTAATGTGGTTTATATTATCCTTCCAAATTCTCAGGCAAACTGAACTTTCTACGAAGATTAATGCTACACTTATTTCACTGCACATTAATGTAGAAGACATTATTACTTTGAGCTCCAGGAATTCCCACTGGCAAATGATATTAAATCCATGCATTGTCTCTCCAGCTATCCTGACATGTCAGCTTTAGAAATTCTGTAAATTCAGCCATGGTTGACAGTAGGATTTCATGCCAGAATTTTGATTAAAGTATGCAACCACTTTAAAAAATATATATATCTTGGAAGAAAGTAAGTACCAGTACAAAACTGCAATTGCTTCTTCCTAAGCCACCACAATGGTTTCTATGGGAACGCTAGAGAAGTTACCAAGTTTTACTTTGAAATAGCAATATTTTTTTAGAATTGTAAGACTTTCATATCTTGACATATTAATTATACTGTTTAATGTAATGTATTCATCTGTAAAGATGTGTCTTTGAGAGCACTAACATTCTTATACTCTTAGAGATTTACCTTTACTTTTTTAAGGGAAATGTCCTTGAAAATGCTCTAAGAATAATTTATGGGACAAGAAAAACATTGATTATATATTCCCTGTGTCTCCTAGCCCAAATAAGTAAGGAAACATGGAGAAATCTCCATGTTCTATGGTATCATTGTTCTTCAGAATTAGGCAAATATAGTCTGTGCAGAGACTTAACAGGTCCTCTCCCACTGCAGATTTACTTCAGAACTTATCAAACTTAACTTCCCCTTCACCCCTAACAAAACTTTGGTTTAGGAAAGGAAAATATGTACAAGTTGCTAAGCTCTGAAAACTGTACAGAAGCTTTCCTTCTTGGTGCATCCCTAACTGATATTGTAGTAATTACATACACAGATTGAAATTATACGTGTAAACTTTTGCGCACGGGTTAAAAGAACACTAGAGAAAGAAGTGTGTTCCTGAAGACTACCCAAAAAACTTAAAATTCTTGGAAAATAGGATCTTATTCAGAAGTCCATGATCCAGCAAAATACCTGGCATGAAATCTATCTCACTTGAGTTGAAGGTATATTGACAGTATTAAATCCCACAGCTCTGCACGCCCCCAGCTTAACACTTGAAGTAGCAAAGCTCACAATTATTAAACCACGACACAGGCCAAACAGAATCTAGATTCTAAAGGTCCCGTTTAACCTTGCATTTACTATTTGGAGTTAGAGGCAAGACTTGAGGTATTTACCATTTCTGTATAGCTTTAATATGGGTGGCAAAAATTTAATGGTAGTAATCTTCTGTTCCCATATTAGATATTTGATTTAAAGTCATAGAGTCAAGGTTCCTTTCCTGAGAATTCCCACGGGAACAGAGGCGGGCAACGTGCAAACACAGGAAAGGGAATGAAGCTGATCAAAGCGATGCAACTGAGCACTGGCACTTACCACACATATTAGAAGCAACAACATTTTTGTCAGGATTTTATATTATTGGAAATAAATATCACAAGGGGTTTATTTACCGCATCCCTCCTCTTCAATAATATGCTTTTATCATACTTCCTATATGGTGAAACTCTTTCTGTTACTCTGTGTTGGTAAAACAGGTGCATACACCATCTTGAGTCAGTCTGCCCTGTAAAGCAGCCCTTTGGGAGGAAAATGTCCTATCAGTCACATCCTGGTCATAATCATGCCTTCCATCCAGAAAAGACCTTGTTCTTCCAAGTCATGCCAGTTTCAAGCTGCCTGTTTGATGGATGCACTCACTTTGGAATAAAGAGGTCCGATTTGTAAAAGCTGGTTTTGGATCCTAAAGGCTTCTCCCAAGATTTTAGGATACTAGACTAAACGTCAAATGGGAAATGTGGCCTATTTTAGTTAACTTTTGTATTTAAAATCAATACAAACGTGATACAAAATAACACTATGGAGCAAGCAGTTCCTTTTTTATTCTTGCTTCTCACAACTTAGACTTTTCACCCAAAACACAGCAGAAGACTTCAAACTATTTCCCTTGAAATAATTTTTTAAAATTCTCTTTAACTTCAGAGAGGATGAGCTTGAACTTAGACACTTCATGTCGTACCTCTGCACCATGAAATAACATGGCTTTCATTTATAACCTCCCTTTCTCCACGAACTCAAAAGACTAATCATAGAATGGTTTAGGTTGGAAAGACCTTGAAGATCATCTAGTTCCAATCCCCCTGCCATAGGCAGGAACACCTCCCACTAGACCAGGTTGCTCAAACACCCATCCAGCCTGGCCTTAAAACACCTCCAGGGATGGGGCCTCAACAATTTCTCTGGGCAACCTGTTCCAGTGCCTTACCACCCTCAGAGTGAAAAATTTCTTCCTAATATTTAATCTAAACCTACCCTCTTCCAGTTTAAAGCCATTCCCCCTTGTCCTATCACTACATGCTCTAGTAAAAAGTCCTTTCCTAGCAGTCCTGTAGGCCCCCTAATACTGCCAACATTTCTACAAAGCATGCAGCAGCAAAACACAGCCAGATTCACAGATGGTTTTGGCCCTCTCTATATATCCGTATGTGTTTCATACATAAAAGCACTTGCTTAGTGAACACGCAAGGCGTAGATCCTATACACACATGCTAGGTGTATTAATAGTAATGTCAGTGGAAATAGCACATATAGGCAGTTTTACATTTAGATACAGTATCTGAAACTGAAATTGCACTTTGATCTTCTGAGAAACCATTTTTTCATTATTAGAACCTAATTCAGAAAGATACTGAATGATGCAAATTTTCTTCACGTTAAAAACTCATTTTCAATTAATTGGCTTTTCAAGTTACTAGACAAGATTGCGTTCCTTAAAATGAGGAATTACTATTATTTCTATCTCCACCTGTTTACTATTTGTCTTACCTTAGCAGTAGCAAAGCGGAACAAATATGAATACCCATTTTCAAACTGACAGCAGCATCTTCTAAATACTTTAAAACTACATATCTGATTTTAAATATCATTACTGGATTTCATGAGATTCCTACGTGCATCATTTTTCACAATTCATGTCTATAGTGCAAGATTCTTCAGAAAGTGCTGGTATAAAAAACTCACCACATCTCCTTCTGTTATTTATAAACGAAAGCTTAGCCACTGTAAATCTACTAGGAGATCTATGTCCTACAGGTTCTAAAGCAGTGCTGGCATAGTCTCCCTCTTGTTGATCTTTTTGCATGTTTATTTTGCTTTGATTTTTAAGTGGAAAGAAAAAAAAATCAAACGTGTAAGTTCTAGTTTAACTAGTCTGCAATTTACTAACTTTTTTTACTGCTATTTACTAACTTTTTACAGGCAGTCATTTACTCAACACAGCCATGATGCTTTGGTGACCTCTTTCACCTGATGGAAGAGATCATTAAACTATCTCCCTCTCTTTAAACCCACATGGACCTAGGTACTCATCATGTCAGGATGAAAGGACTGGAAATGTTATGTTTCTTTGCTGTATTTGTCATTCTTATTTGACTTTTAAATACTTTTTATGCTGCCCTGATCGTGTTTTATCAGAGAACTGGACTTCTTGTGAAACAAATATTTACACCAGATAACTTCTTTCAGGGATAGCACTACGGTTTCCTCCAAACTCTGCCATTTCCCAAAAAGCTAATTATACCCTATGGCCAAAATACAGCTACTGCCTTATCTTTCTTGAATAACTTGCATATCAGAAACAATATGTTGTTAAGTAATGGCTTACACGCCTGGACAACTCCCAGTACTCAGCTAATGCTAATTGCATTTGCAACTGACTAAGAGTGTGCCTCATGGCAGTTCTTTCAGATCAGCAGCCAGTCCTAACCTGTCACTCCAAAGCAACTAGTTTGTGTGACTGTGCTCTAATTACTGATCTTTTCTGTTCAGATGACCACATGACTTTATGATTTGTTAATCTATGGAGCACAGCCAGATACTAATCTTCTGCAGCATTTAAGACCAATTTACAGTATTTCAAAAGAAATATTCTGCCAATTCCTCCTGTGGCTACTAAAAGTGCAAAAGAGGCATCAGCTGGCCCCAGAAGATACATTCTTAACATGTATCTTTTTACAGAAAAGGCTTACATATGAATCTCCATAGAAGCCACAGGCTCTACCTGATAAGAGGATTCCAGAGAACAACTTGCAGAAAAACAGGATAAATTAGTCTTAGAGAAGTTCTTCAAAAAGAAATAAACCCCTTTTGAATGAGCCAAGATTACCTTCTGGATAAAAAACCATACCTCTACACTATACTCAGTATGTGAAGGTTCTCCCTCAATTTTATTCCAGTTTCTATGAGTTTCCTCTTGCACAGGTGAACTTGTGAGTTTTCCTCAAAACCACCCCCCAGTACGGCTATTGATGTAACAGCATATCATTTTGGGACAAAAGGGAGTGGTCTTTCCGTTCTGTTGTTTTGTAGGGAAGGAGCATGCACAAACTTTTAGCAGTGTAATCAAAGCATACCTATCAATTAAATTAAAATGCAAACAAAAATGTCAGGTCTAGATTTTGGTACTGCAGAAAAGTAAATGCCAGCTTATATGCATAGCCTCTTTATGTCTCAAAAATAGCTTTTTCCTTCATAAGCAGTGCCATTGATTGATGCTATTCAGGCAAATGTCTAAGAACATTTTGTTCAGTAATTATTGTGGGCTTGAGCACACAGACTATAGAAGAAAAATCTATTTTAAACTCAAAACCCAGTGTGCCCTTCACTGCAGGCACGGCTGTGACTAACAGAGATGTCATGCTTATTATCTTTACCAGGTGCAGAAGCTCAAAATGAACTATTGAGCTCATTAGAAGACACAAAGCAAGGGATAGCATCCAACAGTCATAGCAACAAATTACTGGGATCCAGGCAAGCTAGCTAACTACAAATTGAAGTGGGAAAAAAAAGAGTAAGCATTAGACCTATAGTAATCATTCACAGCAAACCCATAAGTCAAGCAAACAGCCTGATTCTTGATGGGTTTTGAACTGTCGATAAATATACCAAAATGCTAGCATGTCTCAGCGACTAACAGTGAAAAAAATAATAGACAAAAATGCATGCAACAGGCAAGTACTGCAGCCAGGGATCTGATTGAAATTCTTGCCAAGGAAAAACTTGTAACTAGAAGACATATTTCTATAAAATACTTCCATATCAGTGCTGCTATGTACCTCCTCCCCTCAGGCATGCCTGTTGCACTTCTGTGACTTTAACAGAGTTCTAAGTCTTCTGGCAAAGGAGGATTAAATAGAATTTTTCTACAGTTTCCCTAGAGCCACATAATTTCTTAGGGTGCAATCACTGGTAGGTAGAAAGAGAGATTTGTTCTTCATTTGCACAAAACTGTTCTCTTACCATTTCACTGTCTGCACCTCAATAGATCTTGTGTTCTGCTATTTAAATTGTAGAACAATGTTCAGTGGAATTACACAACATATACATTAGAATAACAGAATGAACTGCGCTCAGGATTTGGGCACAAAGTTTTCTATCAGTTTTGCTTTACCTATAAATCCATTTTTGTTTGTTTCTGCTATTCTTATTTCTCTTTTATGTCTTGCATCTCACAAAGGATTATTTTCGAGTTACTGATATAATGCCCTACTCACAATCCCACAGCATCCTGAAGAAGAAACAGACCTATGTTTTGAATGAGGTTGGTTTCTGTCTCTACATTTCTCTAAAAACCCAAAAGTGATAGGTGGGAGTTACAAGTATTATAATCCACCAATATCAGGCTTTTGGTTATACTTGAAAAAAAAGCATTTGCTTTATGTAACATATTTTTTTATGTATTCTAATAAATAATAACATCACTGAGAGGGTGGTTGGTCAGTAGAACAGGCTCCTCAGGGAAGCATTCACAGCACCAAGCCTGTCAGAGTTCAAGAAGCCTCTGGACAACGCTCTTGTCATACAGTTTAGTTTTAGGTAGTCCTGTGAGGAGCACGGAGTTGGACTAGATGATCTTTACGAATCCCTTTCAACTCAAGACGTTCCATCATTCTATTGCTTCCTGTTGGGGTCTCTTGATCACAAAATGGGCATCTACCTTATCACTGAGATCAAGGGTTCCATTCAAAAGTAACCTAGTGTCCAAACTCACTGTGTACCACCCAGCACCCAGCACCTTGGAAGGTTTGGATAATCCTTGGAAAGGATCAGTGGAGAAAGCTGAAGTGCAAAAGGGCATTTACTATAGTCTCAAGTCCATTCTTGGACTGCAATGAGAAAAGGCCAAGCAAAGCAAGATCATGAATAACCAACATCTTCCATTGTGACACAGCCAAAGACATCATCAGAGGCTGTCAGGAGTATGAATATGTTTCAGCAAATCAATGGATAGACCGGAAACTTTATTTCAGCATCTTTATCAGACTATGAGATTGTTACCAGTTATGGCTGGAAATCAAAAACAAATCGAGAAACTGAACAAAAGTCTGCTTACGTTTTATGGGCATTTTCTCTTCAGAAGAGTTCTAAGCAGACTGGAAACCCTATTGGCATTGTTGCTATTCTTGAACAAACACATTATTGCAATAGTTAAAGTCTTGGTCCATTTTAGTCAAACAGAAATATTGCAGTCTCTCACTCTGCATATGCCATATTTTTTTCCTCTGTTAGACTGCTATAATTCATTGCTACAAATGACGAATGAAAGCAACACCTCTGAATCTAATTAGAAAAACAGAATACAGTCAATCCAATTTTTAACAAATAAATGTGACTGAGTGGATCACATCAGTATTCCATAAGAGCCTACTTTGTCTCTGGACACATTACCAGTGCCCATTCATTATCTTTAAAAACTTCAGCTTCCTTCATCCATAAAGATGAAATAACTGTGCTCATCAAAGTGCTAAATTTCACGTAGACTTCTTGTGAAACTTTAAGCTACTAAAGAAACAGAATCTTCAGAAGGGAAAAGTCTTCAGGTTAAGAGGTCTGCCAACAGATATGGTCATCTTCAATACACAATCCAGTGTCTGGTTTTGCAGAAGTTGTCAAATAATAGAGGTCACATTAAAAAAAAAAAAAGTCATTAAAGAAAAGCAGCTAGGTCTAAGTACAAACAATATGTTTCTTTCATCTGAGATTTTAAATCTTGGAGTCTTGGAGTTATCTTCCTGAACACACGAAGATTAAAGACAGAAAATTTTACAGGTAGATATTCAGAATCTCCAAAAGAAGAGGGTAAAGACTAAAATCAATTCTTCATGGAATAATTTTATTTTAAAGTATCCTACAATAATATAAGAGAGTTCAGCAATATACTGAGTATGTCTCATTTTTCATGAAAGTGTCTTAACAATAAAGCAGGGAAGCTCTTTATGAAATATCTCCCTTTGAAATGACTTGAAAGATCATCCTGCAAATTGTTGACATGAAAATGTCAGATGAAAAGAAAGAACATCCAATCAATTTTATTGCAAATTGGATATATTTTCATCAGGCTAGGCTATGTACTCTCATGAGTCACAATTCTAAGATGCCAGGATAAATAATTAGACATTTTTAAGTCTTATTTAAGGGACATTACTAACTGTTGACTACTATGTCACTTAAAGAATAGGGCATAATTTGAAAATTGCTAGGTGAAAGTTATAAAATTAGATATTCATTAAATTATGATAATTTATATTTGACAGTCCATAATAGTTTTAAGATTGCTATGAAGACCTTTTGCATGCCTTTTTATGCTGTGATGGCTAAATCCCCGTGGAATTATTAGGACTTGACAGCTCTACATAAAGTTGAAATAATGGGGTTTGGCATCTGAGAGCTCCTTAATCCTCTTCCGTCAATACTGCTGCAATAATTGAAAATGTCAGGCTAAAATGACTGTAAGCCTTAGACATTTGTCACTTACAATTATACAAAAAAAATGGTATGATTATTGCACTGTATGTTCAATCACAGAACCACAATACTGAAAGCATAATTACTTTAGCACGTTCAGTTTGTTTCTATACAAAGCAAAAAAAAAAAAATAATGTATATATAAATCACCCACTCAGGCCTTTCAAGGAAGCCCTACTCAACTATCAGAAGAAAATTACCCTCTTATGCAGGAACGGACAAACTGTGGTTTCTAATTCATCAATGTATATGAAGAATGGCATTGATACTGTCACTGAAAGCAACAGTTGCATCAGATACATGTTAAGTAACAGAAACCAACAATATCTGTTCAGGTATACATGTGCAGTCTTACATGTAGCCTCTTCAGAGCAGTGTGATGTGTGTGTATATATATGTAGTTGCTACACGTTGACTGTAGGTAATTGATGATGTATGCAATTTTAATCAAGATTTTTTTCTCTCTTGCTCTTCCTTGAAAAAATCTGGCATTACTAAATAATCTCTGGTAGTTCCTAAAAAAAAAAAAAAAAAAAAAAATTCAAATACATTATAAATGATTGCTTGTCATTAGTATCCTTGAATACTTTTAATTACAACTGTTATTGCAGAGGGAATGACTTGTGAAAATTGTTGGCAGAATGTGAGGTCAGCATTATGCAATGTTAAACAGATAAAACTATATCTGTTAATTATGGGTTCTGACAGTGGGCATTCAATAATTTAATACACTGTAGGTAATTGGCGTTTGATTTTTATCTCTTCCACTCTCTAAACCTTAAGGTGAGTTCAGTTCCAGTAGTATCAACACTAAAAATAATAATCTGTGAACTGTAGGAGTAATAAAACTCCTCTGTGAGAAAGTATGTTCTTTTAAAAATAACTCTTCTGTATTTCCTTGGTTCCCATGTTTTGGGCTCAGACTTTGTTATATTACATCCCAGGAATTCAATCTAAATATAACAAAAGACAAATGTATACTTTGTAATGGTGGCTAATTTGTTATCTAATGAATTTTACTGATTAAACAAAACCAAACAAACTATAAATTTGATAACTGGTATAAATGGTAATTCTCAGCTGCTTTGTCTAGTCCACTGTGCTCTGCTTTTATTCAAATGACCCTGATACCTAGATACAAGACCACATCTTGGCTAGGTACTAAAAGAAGCAACAGACCAAGGATCCCAGCAGTTAGGACCTAATGAAATAGCTGAATGAATGCACAGAATCACAGAATGATTGAGGTTGGAAGGGACATCTGGAGGTCCCCTGATCCACCCTTCCTGTTCAAGCAGGGCCACCCAGAGCCAGTTGCCCAGGGCTATTTCTAGATGGCTATTGAGTCCTCTGTCCTCTCCAAGGACAGAGATTCCACAATCTCTCTGGGCAACCTTTTCCAGTGTTTGGTCACATGCATCCAAAGATCCTGGAATCGCACCTGTTGGTGGCAACATTCCACTTACGCTTTCACTAAAAAACCTAATCTAAGCAAGGAAGCTTCTAGAAAAGTGCAGTTTCGTGGTCAGAGCAATCCTCAGGACATACAAGAAATTCAGGTTCAAATGCCATACCTCCAGCCTGCAAAATTCTAACATGGAGCATCATTCCAAAAAAGCCTTTTTTCTTATGTATAAATATATGCATCACTGAGTAAGTATTTGGGGAAGATGAAAAACATTTTTGAGATTTTTTTTGTTTTTTAACAATAACCCTGCAGAGGAAGTAATTTTGAAAAAGTTGTTCAATTTGTATAAAGTTTCTACTTTTAGATTTTTCAAATGGATACATTAAATCCTCAGTTCAAAATGTAGGTAACCAGAAACATGAAGGGTACCACCGAGCCCTCCCAGAGGAATCAAGCCTCTTTGTTTCCTATAGGAGAAAAAGACAGATTTCATATATCAATTACTAATCATCCTATTTAATTATACCTAATTATAAATCTTCGTTATAGTGACTTAGGCTATGTCTAAATTGCAGGAATTAGGGGCATTTAAATTCATGGTAAGACCTGGATTTTTAAAAGAGCCTCTTCCCTCCCATGCCTTGGTTTCCATGGGAAGGAAATCTTGATACACAGGCTGGAAGACATCATGCATATTTGGCAAGTTCTACAGTTTGGATGACTGAAGTACCAGGACTGCAGAACACGACTCTGAGAACACCTGATCCACGAGTACACTTACTTCAAAGTGATAGCAACTCAAAACTCATTTTCTTAAGAAGGGAAAATATTGGGTGCCTACTTCTCTCAAACAAAATAATTAGCTTTGCACTGGAAATCAAGAGGCAGTTTTATATAATGTGAAATAGTACCACATATACCTCTGCAGAAGTATATTTAAGAGTCCTTGGGCACCTGAGCTCCCAAGCAGTACAGAAGCAGTACTTAATGACTGTTTTGGCTTTGATTCTCCTTTAACTAATTTTACAGAGCTGTACCGACTATTGCCACTGGAGTCAAACAAACAAACAAAAAAACCAGATAAGATATATGAAACAACCAGACCCAAAGTTCCTAGAGTAACAGGTCATGCTAGTGCTGCCTATCAAAATGATTGTTGCAAATGCATTTGGTCCATCATCCATCACACCACATATTCAGGCTTTCTAATAAAAACTTGCAATTTTCATCTGGGATTTAGTCCAAGTCCTATTGCCCTAGGTGAAACGATCTTGCAGAACCTTACAGCTATTGTTAGGAAAAACACACTATTCTTTGATTCTGATTTGACTCACAACTGAGGGCCCTTCATACAGACTTTGCTAAGTGATTAACTGGTAACATATTTTTCCAGCTCAAAAAGTATAAATTTAATAATGTGATCCCTGAAAAGGCTGACTTTTCCAGAATCTCTGACAGCAGAGTCTCCAGGAACGACCTCACACAAGACATGCCTCTTCTTTCGGTCAACAGAGGCCAAAGCCTCTAGATTCCCCAGTTTGGTGGAGTTACTTTACCAAGAAACACATGACTGAAAGATATTGCGTTATAGACAGGCAGAGGGTGAAGGAGAGCAAGGATTTATCTGACCTAACCTTGCCAGTACTTTCTAAAATTTTCAGAATGGGAAGAAGAGATATAGACATTGAGAAGGAGAAATGTTGATCATACAGGACAGTTTCTCCCATTTAAGAAATGTGCTATAATCTTCTGATGCATTTTAAATTTAGCTATTATAAAACTTAATGAAAAAATAAATCTATTAAGCAGAAGCATTTCTCAGCTTTATAACAGCCTGAGGAAATTTTTTGGCATCATTATGGCTTTTTGCCATTTGTCTTTTGGGGTCATTCCACAAACAGCTGGTTAGCATAACATTTTAATGAATTTTAGATTGACTTATAGAAATCATTGCAAATAACTGACTAAATGTGATGTTTTTCCTCTCTCGCCGTATTAGTCGCTGTTTCCTAGTCTGCCTAGAAAACAAACAGTTCATTTATATATGAAGTGTCATAACTTTTAGGTTTGGATTATATATCCCAGATATATATCCATGGTTAAGTGCTAATCATTATGTTACTCGCTATCATTACACAGACATTGCTATGATTCTGAAAAAGCCATTTAATACCCACTAATATGCAAAGGATGTGCAGCCTGCAGGACAGAACCAACTTGTAACTCGGTAGTGTATCTACCCCAAAAACTTTCTCATATAAATGAATGTTTGAGCCCTGTTTCAAAGGCAAACCACTGGAGCACAAAAACACTGACTCAGGTATCTTTGCATAAAACTGCATTGTACCATTTACCTACACTCAAAATAATTGCCGAGTCATCTACTGTTTCAGCAAAGACAACCTGAAGAAAGAATAAGCTAGTATCTTTTAGTCATTGATCGTCCATTCTCTAAAAACTCCTCAGAGACACTGTACTCATGTTTTTATTTTAAACTCTAATTCAGGATTGTGTTGGTTAAAATTGATCTCTCTTTTCTAAAACTGGGTAGTCTTGCATACTATCTCTGGAAATTCATTTGCACTGAAACACAAAAACTGTGTTAACTCTCGTAATTATCACCAAACTGATTAACATTACCAATAGAATACAAAAATATCTGTGTTTTCAGGTCACATAGATGTTGTTTTATGCTGAAGGGAGAAAATCCAGTCCTTATCTAATATTTGTGTTGCTTTCTATTTTTCTGTAACGGTGACAATACTGAACTTCCACCCTCTTCACTTTCAGGAGTGAACTTTGCTGGTTTGACTTCAAATTGCTTCTTTTTAACCTTATCTCTTTCCTTTCCTATCTCACTAGACTTCAAGGCCTTCTTTTCCTCTTGTCCACATTCCTCCAGACCATCCCTTCCTTATTACATCACTTCCCCATTGCAGTTTTCCCAAATTCTAGCTTCTTCCTCATCTTCTGTCACTGAGGCTTTCCTAAGCTTCAGTGCAAATGAAATATTCACTTCAACCCATGAGTTCAGGATTACAAAAAACACATCATCAGAATAACAGTGATGTAATAAATAGTACTATACTAATTCTTCAAAACATCGTTGATGGCCTTAATGCTTCATCAGAGAGTCATTTTCCAAGATAGAAATGGAGCCAGAGAAGATACATATCTAGAGAAGAATACACATCAAAGACAGTACTGCAAAAATCTATTTTTTGCGAAAGGAAATAAACTTACACATTTTTCACTGTTGATTTTTCCTAAGAAACTTTAAGCTTGTTTTTTGCTTGTTGAAATGGTTCATCACATCTATTCTGTTCCAATGCAATATTTATCTTAACCTGCTTTTTATAATAAATTATAAATACAGAAACATTTTCAAATTAATTAAAGCTATACTGTCTTGAGGCTTAAAAAGCCAGTGCAGTTTTTGATGTGTATATGAGAGGAAACAAGAAAAGAGATGAAGGAGGTTACACATTACTATAAGTTACTTAGCTATAAATTATTCTTAGGATTATTTGGTAGTAAAAATGAGAAGTAAAAATAAGAATGTTTTTGTGAAATTAGTCCCCGGCCCATCCCCACAATATTTCATATAAATAGTAACTACTTCGCTTAGAGGAAGAAATGATGACTCCTGCAGCCATGTCCTGGTAGTAATGAGCTAGCTGAGTTACCAAAAAGAAATTTCATATGCAGCAACCTGAATGAGCCACTCAGTTCTAATAAACTCAATTTTAATGAGAAAGACAATCAGACCTTATATATGAAAGCTGTTGACTCTACTCAAAATGATACATATTGCTATGAGTATTGCCTACCATTAAAAAAGAAAATATTCACTGTCATATACAATATTGGAAGGAGAAGTCAGAAAAGCATTAGAGATTGATCTTTCAGCATCAAGTATATGCTACAGAATAGAGCTGCCAGTGACTTACATAAATAATTACAGAATACACAGCAGGCGGCATTACACAGCAGGCGGCATTAACTGAAATCAACAGGTGTTTTTTACTGACTTCAATGACACCAGAATGCAACATTCTCAAAACTCACTGTCAGAATTTTGGTCCCGATAGCCTAACTAACCTGATCTAACCAATAGTAAAGTTGCATATTTAGTAAGTACCCTAACATCTGTACTTTATTTATTTGAGTATGGTGTTGCTGAATCAACAGCACATTCAGACAGAGAAAAACACTTGTAACTTGTATATTCAGTTGATTTCTGCTAAAAAATTGTTTGTACAAGACCAATTCAAGCCAAGCAGAAACTGTCCTGCCCCAGGTGATCTTACTGTTCTTACTACTTTATCTTAAATTCCATACTGAACCTTTCCTCCTACCCAAGACATCTCAGTCTATCTTGACCCACTGGACTATCAAGCCATCTCTGCCTATTGATGAAATTTCTGCACTTTTCAACTGACACTCCTCAGCATTTGTGTTCTTCTCTTCCTTTCATTTTATGGTGACTACAAGTTGGTGAAGGATTATGTCTATCTAGTTCAGTCTGGTCGCATTATGGTAGAAAAATTGCTTAACATAGAGCATATAAGTACTTTGGTTAGCTTTGCTGAATCAGGATGCTTTTAATTAGTTCTTTTAAACTTGTTGCCGTATGTTGTTTTCATAATCTTCCCTCCTCAGAGCTAAAAGCTTATGGTATTTTTTGTTATTTAGTAAATAAACATGGTTTTATTATCTTTTTTTGTTTGCTCTACAGTACGAGGGTTTTGCATGAACTACCCATATATTCAAACTTCTGTTTGGAATTAGTGCTGTTTTTAAATAATTACAGTTCTAATAGAATCATTAAAAAAACTTTGTATCTGACAAAAAAGAAAACTTTCATTAATTGCATCTTTATTCTTCTTATGCATTTGGGTATGAAGGCTAAGGTACTGGCAGTCTACCAGAGTTCTCAATGGATAATTTCCTCTAAATGATGAATTAGAGCTATTTTTACTTCTGTATTTTCATATGCTACACTAGCTTCCTTTTTGTTATTGGTATGCGGAAGTCAATTATTGCATTGTTATGGGATAGTCAGCTTCTCTGTCTCCCTCTCTCTCTTTATATATGTCCCTCTAAATAGTTGTATCTGTTTACTCATTAAAGTAATTCACCAAAGTCTTCTTAATATCAAAACTAGGAAACCCACAATACACCATTCTTTGATCATGCAGTTTGAAGCAAAATATCTGAAGTGAAATTAAGACTGTTCTAACACTGAGCCTTTAGTGTTGTCAGTCAAAATAAGGAGGAAATTACCGTAACAGTCTTTGGGATCTTCCTAAGTAATTCCAGAGCATCTAAGTTAACACTTCCATCTACTAACTTTTGTCCTACCAAAATCCTAAAGCTAGAGCAAAATACTAATAAAGCAGCCTACATCCCATCCTCAGTCGTAAGTGAAATGTCATGCCCTAAAATTAACAAGCTAATTTGTCTGTTTATCTTCCATACAAGCAACTCCAGATTTACTTCTACATATTCCCCCTCGTGTTTGCAAGGATTTTCCTATAAATACTGTAAAGATAATTTTTGTCTCCATTTAAATCCTTTATGAAAACCCTGCCTTTCTGGGAAGTCTACAAAACCCGTGATGCTGACATGCTAGAAAGTAATCTGTCTTTCTAATCGGCACTATCTATTGGGTTTCTTTACTCTTCTATTTGTCATACCTATCCACCATCTTATGTCTTAGACTTAATTCCTAAGCACCTGGGGCAAGGATCATTTATTAACTCTGTTTGTACAACATGAAGTGCAACAGGGTTATGATTTATGCCAGAGCTGACAAATTAAATAAATAGCCTGTCTTTCCCCTGCTAGCCTCAAACACTGGTTTTCAGAACATTTGTAAAACAAGTACTGGAACTGAATAAAGTGACCTGGATGGTGAACGCAAAAAATAAATTCTATGGACATTTCTCTCAAACTGAGGAATTCATGCTTTTCATCTTTGCCGATTCTCCTAAATATTTTTGTTTAAAGGAATCTTTCAACTTTTTTTTTTCCCAAACACAACAAAACCCTGCATAAAATGAACATGGATTTATAAATACAGATACATATCAATTATAAGACACACAAGCAATGTTTATTCATTACTCACTGATTCTCTGGCAAGCACTTGATCGAACCTTAAAGATTCCCTTTAATTAGAAATGAAGTAAACACATCTGAAAGCCACATACATGCACACAGATTGGGTTTTTACATTCATAAATATCTCCAAAGGGGTTTATCTATCTAAGGGTTTACATGACATATCTGTTTTATAAGGAACTACATGGTTTTGTGCATGCAAAGCAGGTATACTCTGGCATTCCAACTTTCTGAATGTGTATTGTTCCTTCCGACTCTTGAGAATAATATAAAAGAGATTTTTTAGAAATGGTTTTGATGAAACTGATGAAAATCTGTTGCACTCTGTTCACAGATAAGAGTCAAGCAGATTCAGTGAGAAGCATTAGGCTTCTATTCTGTCACCAGAAGGCTTTGAAATCAACCCAGTTAGCATTTAAAAGTTTCAGCTTGCTGGATTTGGAAAATATATATATATATATACATAAGCCCTTGCCACTATTTCATGACACGTGACAGAGAAAATATGATGTCCTTTCAATCTTTTGCTCGAATCCAGCTCAAGTAGCAAAAAGCTCCTACTGAAGAATAGAGAGTGATGGTTTTAAAAGAAAGGGGGAATAAAAGATGGGGAAAGGGAAAAGAAAAATTAACTATCATGGCAACTGAGAGATTAATTCAATCTAGTCCATCCTAGTTATCACACTAGCGAAAATTCGAGATTTTGAGTAACTTCGTACAGAAGATAGATTAATGGTAATATGACAATTTTTCAAGTCCAATTTGACCTATCATAGACCTCACAGTGAACTGCTATATGGTCCCACATATCCTGTCACTTAGTAACAGAATTCAGGGGCTTCATTTTTGTCATTCTGAAATACAGTTTTTCAAGGTGAAAGTTCTTTCAACTCAGTGACCAATATAAACTTTTCATTCATGCAAGTAGACCTGCTGGTCTAAGTGTTCACAAAAGGGGAAAAAACAAATCATCAATTGCACACTTAAAAACATGTAACCTGACAAATATATTTGATATTTACTACAATACTTCACTGAACAGAACAGGCTTATTTCAGAAAAGTAGTAAAGTGGCACTGATAGATAAGACCTTTTCTCTGGAGAGGCTGGGGTCACAGCTCTCATGTATGCTAAGATAAAGCTTTTCAAAGATTCAAATTTTCCCCAAACAGTAAATACGGAAACAGACTGCATACTCCTAAAATTCAATCCTGCACACTGTATTTGCAAAAAAATCAACTGTGGTTGCAAAAGGATGCAAAAGAAAGGATTTTCAACACCATGAATATGACAAGTTGTTATTATTTCACTACAGATGCAGTTAGTCCAATCTGTCACCACATTCAAATTTTATGTGCAAATTCTAGCCTCAGTCAAACTACAGAAAGCATGAAGAAATAAGCAATCTGTTCCTATAAACTAATGAATTTTCTCAAAATTTGACCCCAGGGAGCTAGATTTCCTTGGTTAGCCTTTACATGACTAAAAACATGTCCAGCCCCATTATTTTTCATCATTCAATCGAATTTAAACAAATACAGTTTTCCTCTCTCGGACTGACCATACTTGTACACTCGTGCTATTGAAACTGAAGAGCTTCTGATTAATAAAGGACAAAGCAAATGCAGAACACTAAGATTGTAATATTACATTTCCTTAGGAAGATGGAATTGAATTGTAAGAGATTGGGAATGGCAGAAAGAATAATAAATAGAATCCCTTAGAAAGAGGTTTCTTTTCCCAATTGGATAGAAATCCAGTTGATAAAACTGGATACAAATCAGATAGAAATAGATTATTACAATCTACATTTTAATATTCTAGTTAAATTTGATTTAAGGCCATTTACAGAAGGAACAAGTTTTCTGCACAGGTAGATACACCAAGGGAAAAGAAGAGAATGAGTTCCAACATGCATGAAAAACATGGTTTAAAACTATGTGTCAGCAGAAAAGCATTGTTACGTGGAAGAAGGAAAAGTACAAAGAAAAGATTTTTCATATCAAAGGCAGTGCTTGACAAGAGAAGGGGCATCAGCTTCCTGAAAAAAAAAAACCTCTTCTCAATGCAGTCTGACATGAAGCCCGTGGGAGAGAAAAAGAACCAAGTCAAAAATACTGGCATGACAATGGCTGACGTTCTTTAATCTTTGTTACCTGTGTTCCATACAACTTAGAGGCACAGCTTCACACAAAAATTCTGGGGATTTATGAATAAATTTGTCCTATTGTGCTCTTTTTTAAAATGGCAGGCCCTATTTATCTTATGCTTATTTTTCTGGTTTTACTTCTGGAATAGAACCTAGTGATTTATCTTGACAGATACACAAGATTGCTGAGGGGGAAGATCCTTCTGGCCTATGGCAAACAAAAATGATTACAGATAGATCTAGACTGCGAGATGTCACAGCACACAGATACACACTGGCAGAGAGGAGGCCCAATGGCTGTGGAACACCAGATATAGCATGCCATATTATATGGCTTGATCATGAGTACCACGATACAAGCATATGTTGTGCTTCTCCGGAAAATTATCTATAATCATACCTTACAGATATCCATGTATAAAATTTATTCTTATATGCTTGTCATTCAACTGAAGCAGTTGCTCTCATGTCTAGACGTGCAACTCATTGTCATAGTCCGTAGTCAAATTACCATCATTGGGCATGAGTTACTTTGCTGTGGGATCACAACTATTACATGATGAAGTAGCAATGGCATTTTGCAATCACTTTGTGTTGATTTCTCACTCACTGCTCATCTCTGTGCAGTCAGATGACTTAAGTCATTTTGTAATCATAGACTATCCAACCACTTTAAAATGTTATCACAGTCACAAAAAATTATGTGCTATTGAAGTCAATGGATGTCAATACAGCACAGCTGGGATAGCTAATGTATGAGGCTTTTTCTAAAGTTAAGGTCTTTGGAACTTTCTGGTGCTGTGATCAACCAGTAATTTAGAGAATATTAATTAATTGATGCTTAGTTTATTTGCACAATTTAATGCTAGAAACCACACATCGTATCAAAGTATGTCCAGCTATTACACCAAAGCAGGTTGCTCAGGGCTTCATCCTGTCTGGTCTTGAAAACCTCCAGGGATGAAGCTTGTACAACTTCTCTGGGCAAACTGCACGAATGCTTGACTGTCCTCATGGTGAAAAAGATTTCCCTAAATGCTCTCTAAACCTCTGTTGCTTCAACTTATCCCCATTGTCTCTTGTCATTCCACCATACAACCCTGAGAAAAGCATGGCTCCACCTTCTTGATCACTTCATCATATGTGTTGGAATGCAGCTGTTATGTTCCCCTGAAGCTTTCTCTTTTCCATGCTGAACAAGCTCCCGTTCCCTCAGCCTCTCTTCACAGGCACATGCTGCAGCTTCCAACCACCTTGCTCGTCCTCTGCTGAACTCACTCCTATTGACTGATGTCCTTCTGTATTGGGAGGCCCAAAACTGGATGTAGTATTCTAGATTTGATCTAATAATGAGTGCTGAGTAGAGGGGAATAATCACTTCCCTAGGTGTACTGGCTACAGTCCTGTTAATACAGCCCAAGATGCTATTGGCCTCCTTTGCTACTACGGCATACTGCCAGTTCATGTTCATCCTCCTATCTGTCAAGACCCCCAGGTCTCATACTGTAAAAATTTTCAGCAGAAAAAAGAAAAAAAGGTATATGTTAATTTTACCTCACAATTACATTCTACCTAACATGTTTTGATGGTCCCTTAACTTGGCATTAGAGAGACCTGAAACCTATCAAGTCTTGTTGCTTTCAACAGGCTTTGAATTTGATCCTAACTACTGGTTATCAAGAAGAAACCCCAAATCTGTCTGTGTTCTGTGTTTTCGTTTCTTCCCTCTTCTGGGGTACAGGTAAGCTTCTCTAGAGTGCATGCACATATTATATGTACCTTTAAGAGCTCTAGTTCTACAACTGCCATCTACCAGGGACAGGAAAATAAAACTGCAAGATCTGCTTGGTGGATAGCATTGAAGTTCCCATTTTACTCTGAATAGAATTTTGAGCAGAGAGCAAATGAAGATCAAGGACTGCAAAAACAATGAGGGTTGGAAGTGCTATGAATGGCCCAGGTTGCAGATCTTACTCAAGCAAATGCTCCCCACTGAAGAAGTAATGCATGATTGAGCTCTAGATCAATTTTATAAAGACTAAAAGATTCCATTAATAGTTTATATTTAACGGAGCACCAAGCACGAAACCTAAATTTTCAGAGTGACTCTAAAAGCAGAAAAGAAGGACTGGAAGATAGAGAAATATAACCTCCACAAAATTTGCACTTCTGTTTACTGAAATACACAGGAATTTATATTTTTAATCAAGCCCATATCCCAGCAATGAAGGCTATGTATGAATATATACTAAGATGCAGAAATAGAATAAGCAACAGTTAAGGGAGATATCCAGTGAACAGCAACAGAATTGGAAATAGGTCAATGTATTCAAATGAAAGATTGATGTGTGTCATTATCATATGGCCTTCTAGTGCTTGTTTTCCTAGTGGGTTTAATATTGCATGTGACACAGCTATACCCCATTATGCATAACGGACACTATAGGTTATACTGCTAAGCTTGGTTCCCTTCCATAATTATTAAATCACTCATTTGCTTTTGTTCTTTAGATTTATGTCATGCAGACTCAACTGTGCAAAACAACACCCTTGCAGTGAATCAGTAATAAGCAGTAATGCTTTGTTTGATTGTCCAAACACAAGAAAGGACACTTGTCTAAAGAACCGCATTTGCATTTCAATACTTCTACCTTATAAAAAGCCCATTCTAGAAGTATTAATTAGGCTACAGTCTTAAAATACTGTCGAGAATGTGCTTAGTTTAATAACAGCATGTCAGAACTCATTTAATGCAAAAACAGTACAGTTACAGAATTATGATTGTTTTATATTACTGAATACCAATCATATATAAACAACAAGTTTATTTCTCATCTTTCTAAAATTTCTCTTACACAAGAGTATCACAGAAATCTTTTGTGGGGAATTAGGTAGTTATGCATTGCTTTTCTGCTGCTCAGGTTATCAGTTTGATATCAGTTCATCTTACTGCCAGGAGTTTAATCAAGCAAGACTGCTAAGATGAAAATCAATAGCAAAGAGTACAATGAAAGAAATAAGGTATTTATAGTAGACAGCTTCAAAGTAGTTAAAATAACTTTGGCTTGAGCTATTTACCAGGTGGGAGCTAGTGGTCTGGCACCTCCCAGGCTGCTGGCTAGGTTTATTATTTTCTGGCTGATAGCCTATAGTGGAAGGAAATCCTAAACCTTAAAATGTTGACCAAGGAAAGTAGGAAAATTACTATCGGGAGCTTACAGCTTAAAACCAGGTAAAAGAACCAGATGGATAGTTAGGGAGGTACCAAATGTATAAGACAGAAGTAAAAAAAAGCCTGTTTTGCACACTAAGTAGCTAGACTTGAAGCCATTAGTTTCCAGAGTTAACCATCCAGGCACTTTAAAATGCAGACATTCTTTACAAAATACAATACTGCCTTTAACTGTCTAAAGTCATCTTATGTTTTTGATTTTCCTCCTAACTCTACTGCTACACATTAGCTTTTCACTGCCAGAATTCTCATCCTCCTTTAATGTGCGAAGGTTGACCCACCCTTCTTTCTTTATTTCTTTCTCTCAAAGCAAACAGAGCTTCTGCTTCTTTCAAACACAGTAGAGTTAAAAGAAACTCTTTGAGATGGGATTTGAAGACAACTCTGTCACGTTCATGCTGTTAACACCTCTACACAATGCCATTTGGGAACCTACCACCAAACTTTTCATGATAAAGATTTAATGTTTTCTCTTCCAATGTACAATACAGGTTCAGAATATTAGCAGGCATGTCAGTATCTTCTTACACTTCCACGCTCCCTCCATTTTATTTTTCCTAATATCATCCGGTACCCCTTCCATTTTCTTAGAACAGAAACATCATATTTCAGTTCTTTTTTATGCAACTGCAGTAAAATTTCATACACAGGAGAAGTATTCACTATAAAATATGCAAATTCTGTTAAGAAAACTAAGAAGGGTGGACTATATCTTCCCATTACCCAAACAGTAAAAAACGCAGAATTAAATTAATACAAAATTCAAAAGACAAAATTGGGCAAAATTAGAGTGCTGCCACATTCCAGTTTAAGAGGAAACAACGTTCCAAAGACAGGGGTGTAAACAGCCTCAGGACGGTGTGGCCTGTGGCAATATGAGGAACAAGTGAATGAAACAGTTGAAAATTCTACAGAAGGAGGAGTACCAAGTTATTCCAAAGATGCTCAGTGCAAAGTCTTTTAAGCAGAATAATTTACAGTTTCAAAAATAGCTTCTTCAAATGAAATCAACATTACAGATTCCACATTTTGGAATCACAATACCACATCTGTTTCTCTTAGGTCTCACCAGAGAAAGCATTGCACATTCAGTAAAAAGACACATGGGACCATATATGACCTGGCAGTGACAGCAGAACACCATTTCGTATTGTTTCTATCATGACAGAGAGATTTCATTTCAGGTTGTAAAGTTCCATTGTGATGTTGAACATGTGGACTATAAACAAGCATAAAGTTTTAAAGCTTTTTTCTTCTTAAAAAAATAATAAAAAAAAATATTAAAAAGCCATCTTCCATGTCAAGTAAGTATCATCTGAAGCCTATTAGGAAGATCCCAAATGTCCTTTTAATAATTGACCAGACAGGGAGTGTTGTATATTTGAGGGGGAGAAAGAGGTTTGAAAAGAAACTTTACAATCAATTTTATGATTAAGCTTGAAGATTGCAATGAAATACTCTGTAACCTACAATAGCATGTGCTTACAAAGAAACCAATCTCAGTTTGGAGAGGAAACAAAAATTTGACTTCAGGATAAATTACTAGATACTGTATTATTAGTGTCCGGGCAGTCTTATGCCTGTCTAGGATACTTGTAATGTGAAAGCATTTCCCAATGATAAATTCATGTTCCTTACATATATGAAACAGAAACAGTGCAAAACCGAGTATAGCTAATCTTTCCCACTGAGCTGTGTAAATAATTACATTGTCCTTGTGCTACCAGTGAAGCTAATGGAGCAGAAAAGAGGCTGATTCTTTGCTTCCAAAATTGAGTATATCATCTGGACAACGAAGGTTGACTCATCTGATATTCCTGTTACCTTTTTAAATACCCAGTGGCTCATATGAAAAGGGCAAAGAATGGGTTTATGTAGGACAAAAATAAAATGGCTTCCTTTGACTCACTAGACAGTCTAGACAGTGGTTCACAATATGCTGCACATCTGCCAACTCTAATTCATGCACAGGCCTCCGTATATCATCGCCTTTGCTATTCCTCTGCCTTTCAGAAGTAGGAAAGAAGTTGGGTAAATAATGACATAAAGACGATAGAACGCCTGTCCTCCTAGTTTGGTCTGATGCCTGTCTGGCAGCAGTTCTGTATTTGTGCCAGATTATGCTGACTGAAAGCTCACTGTGTCCTGTCCGTGTCTCACCCCTTTCCTGCCAAAATATATGCACATCTTTTACTGAGCTTTCACACTGGGAAAATTCAGTGCACTTTCCTCATCTACCTGATACACCATTTCAGTCGCCTCTTGTGAACGGGTACTTTTTCTCTGAAGCTGATCATGAATTCATACAAAATATGAAGAGTTCAGATAATGGCATATATTCTCCTTGCTACCTGAACATTATAATTATTATCCTCATGCAAAATTTTCCATTACTATGTACTGCACTCAATAGATTCACGGCATCTTAGAAAGTAAAAATAAAATTACCATGTGTCTGGTGGCCATTAAATTATTCAGTGCTGTTTTATTGAATTCCAGACTGTAGCAGTTAAAATGAGAGATAAATTGATAAAAGATGGTTCACTGTTTTTCACCTTCTGCCATTTTCCCTCATCAAAATCCTGAGCATCACATCACTTTCTGACATCTTATTTGAAGGCCCATCCTGCAGTCATTTTATCTATACTGCACCTGTTAGCACAAACATAGGAATTCATTTGTATATTCCCAAACAGCAATACAAAGAACTACTCTTAGGAACTGATGGGGCTATATTTTCTTTAGAAAATTTGGTCTAGATACAGTCAGACATACATGTAGAAAAAAGGAATGGGAAGGCAAGTTGAAGTCAGTAACATCTGATTTATACTGGTATAACAGAGTAAAATTTGATATGATAATTTATCATTAATCCAATTCATAGTATGAGTACTACTCTGAATAGCAAACAGCTGAAGGAGCAAGGAAAAACCTTCATCTACTTCAGGGACACTAGAATCTCCTGCTGTACATGGTTTTGGGGAACTAGCGGTAAGACTGCTGAAGAAATACCATGAAAATAACAGGTGCAAAACCAGCCCAGCAACAACAGCAGACACATTGAGAGCCTCTAGGATTATGCCTCAGTTCTCTCTCCCCATGCTTTGTAACTAGCTGTTCTGAGCTTCTTTTCTCTGTCCCTTTCCCCACAGTATATTCACTGGTATATTCAGTGGTATGTAAAATCTGAGTAAGTGGTAGTAGGAGGCTGCTGAGGGGTTAATTTCAGCAGCCTTGTGGATGCTGAAAGCTCTCAAGCTCCTTTGTACTCACTATTTAGTCTAAACAGTATTGGCAAACATTTACCATTATGGCTAAGTTCTGTCAGCATTCATTTACAAGCAAGAAAAAGTAATGCAGACAGCAGTTAAAAACAGAGCCATGGCCCATTTCCTTTCAAATAAAACCTGTAAATTATATCTACTGGGAATGATTTAGAAACAGAAGTTCAGCTGATGGTGTTTTGTGTCAAATACCAGAAATATACAGATCTACTTAGATTCATAGAATCATAGACTTGCTGAGGTTGGAAGGGACCTTTAAGATCATCAAGTCCAACCATTAACCTACCCTGACAAAACCACTTCTAAACCATGGCCCCAAGTACCACGGCTAACCTTTTTTTAAACACCTCCAGGGATGGTGAATCCACCACCTCCCTGGGCAACCTATTCCAATGTTTAATAACCCTTTCAGTGAAAAAGTGTTTCCTAATAGTCAATCTAAACCTCCCCTGACATAACTTGAACCCATTTCCTCTCGTCCTATCACTTGTCACCAGGGAGAAGAGGTCAGCCCCCACCTCTCTACAACCTCCTTTCAGCTAGTTGTAGAGAGTGATAAGGTCTGCCCTCAGCCTCCTCTTCTCCAGGCTAAACAACCCCAGTTCCCTCAGTCATTCCTCATAAGATTTGTCCTCCAACCCCTTCACCAGCTTTGTAGCCCTTCTCTGGACACACTCCAACACCTCAATGTCCTTCTTGTAGTGAGGGGCCCAAAACTGAACGCAGTACTCGAGGTGGGGCCTCACCAGTGCTGAGTACAGCGGGAGGATCACTTCCCTAGTCCTGCTCACCACACAATTCCTGATACAGGCCAGGATGCTGTTGGCCTTCTTGGCCACCTGAGCACACTGCCAGCTCATATTCAGCCGGCTGTCCACCAACACCCCCAGGTCCTTCTCTGCCAGGCAGCTTTCAAGCCACTCCGCCCTAAGCCTGTAGCGCTGCATGGGGTTGTTGTGACCCAAGTGCAGGACCCGGCACCTGGCGTTGTTGAACCTCATATCACTGGCCTCGGTCCATCAGTCCAGCCTGTCTAGATCACTCTGCAGAGCCAACCTACCCTCAAGCAGATCAACACGCCCGCCTAGCTTAGTGTCATCTGCAAACTTACTGAGGGTGCATTTGATCCCCTCATCCAGATCATTGATAAAGATATTAAAGAGAACTGGCCCCAGCACCGAGCCCTGGGGGACACCACTTGTGACCAGACACCAACTGGATTTAACTCCATTCACCACCACTCTCTGGGCACGGCCATCCAGCCAGTTTTTTACCCAGCAAAGAGTACACCTGTCCAGGCCATGAGCAGCCAGTTTCTCCAGGAGAATGCTGTGGGAAACGGTGTCAAAGGCTTTGCAAAAATCCAGGTAGATAACATCCACAGCTTTTCCATCACCCACTAAGTGGGTCACCTTATCATAGAAGGAGATCAGGTTTGTCAGGCATGACCTGCCTTTCACAAACCCAAGCTGACTGGGCCTGATCACCCTGTTCTCCTGCATGTGCTGTGTAATGGCACTGAGGATGAGCTGTTCCTTGAGCTTCCCAGGTACCGAGGTCAGACTGACTGGCCTGTAGTTCCCTGGATCCTCCTTCCGGCCCTTCTTGTGGATGGGTGTCACATTTGCCAACCTCCAGTCAGCTGGGACCTCCCCAGTTATCCAGGACTGCTCATAAATTATGTAAAGTGGCCTGGTGAGTACGTCCGCCAGCTCCTTCAGTACCCTTGGGTGGATCCCATCCGGCCCCATAGATTTGTGCACCTCCAGGTCCTCACCATTTCCCTTGGGATTACAGGGGCTTCATTCTGCTCCCCATCCTTGTCTTCTAGCTCAGGGGTCTGGGTACTTCTACTAGGCAATTGCCTTTTTTTCTCTTATGGACTATGTTCATCTAGAACAATAATAGGAGAGCAGGACCTTTAAGGTCTTGCCTGAACTTGTCTGTCCATTACATTTTTGTCAAAAGCTGACATAAAACCACTTACTCATCCACAGATAATGTCAGATGCTTTCAATCAGTGTACAGAAACTATCGTGTTTTATACTTAAAGAAAAAAACAAGTATCAAATCCTGCATCTTATTTGTAGCTCCTAAAGATTCCAGTTCTATACACTACTTTCAAATTCTCTCAATTCTGATGTTTTTAAAGTTGTAAAGGACAGAATTAGACTTAACGCAGGAATTGCAGATTAATGATGCCATAAAATGTCTCCAGACCTTTCCAGAAGAAGATAACAAGGACACGTTTAACGAAGACACTGGGCCATATTCTCAAGTAATTTCAAGTGAAATTCAAGTCACAGATTTGCAAAGAACAAAATACAAGAATATAACAGTAAATTGAACAATTCACTGTTTGGAACAGAACGCTGATCAATTCTAAATAAGAAACACTCTGAAAACCATGAAAAGGATGAACTTACATTCATTTTCATATTATTTATCAGTTTGTCTTCCAGACAATTCTTAAAGCTAGTATCCACAGAGATTAGAAAATATTTTCCATGGACTCTTATTAAATTCAATTATTTACTTCTATACGCATCTAATAAAGGTTAATCATTCTGTTAAAATTTATTCTCAGAATAAGATTTTCTTTTCCTTTGTGCAACATGTGACCCACTCAGATTTACAGTACATTTGTAAAGATGCTGTCTTCAAGATGTCAGGAAACAACTCTAGGGCATTTTACATACCTGGGACTAGTCTTAGAGTAAAAAAGGTTTTTTTCTTTTAGGGTGATGAAACATGGAAAATACCCACAAAGCTTCAAGTATTTTTCCAATTGGAATCTATGTTTTGTGCTGGTGTTGATGCTTCTCAACTGTTCTATATATTAAAATATTGTTTATTTTTTCAGTTCTTATATTCAACTTCTATTCTAACTTTCAAACATTACTCAGACTAAGTAAGAGTAAAAATCTCTCACGTGAGGATTACCAGTAAAGTAATAAATAGCTAATACAGCTGAAAGGTCCAAAATAATCAATGCCCTAAAGTTACGTTTAGCTTTCTTACATGTATTGTAATCCAAGGGTTATACATACAGCCACCCATGGCCTATGCTCCCCCCACACCTTTTATATAAATTTCTTTTTGTTTTATATTCTCCTTTTCTTCAATTGCTCCATAACTTACAAAAGTATGCAATTTAGGTGGCTTGTTATAGCATCAAGTTGAAGCTCCAAAAATATTCCCATGTACACTAGAAACACATCCAAAGATCCTGAGGTCCTTACCCTGTTCTTCGTGCTATTAGCTCTCAATACATTATTCAAATACATTTTCTGATCCTCTAACACTTGCTCTGTCATCCGAGTACAGCACATACTCACCTGAACCTATTGTCTTCTTTTTTCTACAATGTTTTTTTGTCTGCTTTTTTTTTTTTTTTTTTACCCCTCAATCTTGCCTTTGTCTCCTATCTAACTAGTATATGTTTTCTACTTTACTATCCTGCAGTGAAGCAGACAGAAAGAAATAACTGATTGCTGGTTATGGAATCTATGGGTACATCTCTACTGTCACATTAGCTCACACACAAAGCCGAATTCCGCAGTTGCCCATACTGCCTAGTGGTTTACTCACCCTTACTAGGGCCTGGCAGTGAAACTCAGACATATAGAGGGACCATCCTGAACTCCAGTTCTGTCTCTACAGAGTATGAATGGCATAAATTTCAGCATCGTAGCATGGCAAATTTGAATCCACATGAGATACAGATAACAAAGATCCTACAGACAGCATCTGAACTTTGTATTGTATTATATGCTTTGGGAATGGCCCACATCAAAACGTGAAACTTCAGTTGAACAGCTTAGAACTGCTGGATCTATTCTATTCTTCCTTAATTTAAAAGGGAAAGAGAGTTTCTCTCCTTACTGGACGCCAGTTGTGACAGTGCTACACACATGCTAAAGCTTTCAGTTTATATTGGAGGCTATGGCGCGCATTTATCTTGTACGAATGTAATGCAACATTTAACACCTATACTAAGTTGCTAGAGAAGGAATAAGTGAATGAGAATCCAAAATAATGTCAACAGCCAGAGGAAAGTAAATAATAATTATTAAAAAAAAAAATCTCACAGGCAAGTTTCAAACACCCATGGTAGTTATAAGTCATTGTGTGTATAATCCACATGAAGTGCACCAAAAGATTCAAAATCCTTTGTATTCCTGACTAAATTTAAACAATGTTAATGGCTTTAAAAGGTGTTACGGTATTGAACAAATGGTCCAATAATATCACTTTTTACAGCAATTAAACAAAACAACTGGAGATGTAATAACTCTCAGAAAACACTATTTTCTATAATTGTCCAGTGCATTAGAACAGTAAAGTTTGAATTTTAAGAATTTTCCAAGTGATTTAGGAATCCAACTCATTTCTTTCAAAGTGATTTTGACATGGACAAGCCTGTCTTTAACTGAAAGTCAGGAGGAGTTAACCTTTTAAGTCATTTTTTAATATTTTAGCCATAGTGATTCATGGCTAGATCTTCAAATGGCATAAAGAAGCATAGCTCCATAGACTTCACAGAGTTATGTTGTTTTATAGTGGCTGAGAAGCTGATCCCATGACACCAAAAGTAGAGTTGTTGATGTACAATCAAAATGCAAAAGGTTTTGGATCATTAGCTAATTATGTTTATAACTAAAGGTCTGATAAATATTGATAACTAATCCCAAAATTCACTCTATATAAACTCAGAGAATTTTCACTTTAAAATACTGTAAAACCTTTAATGACCAGCAGGCCACTCCTGAGTGATCCATGGACTATTTCCAAAGAAACCAGAATAATTTATAGTTTCAGCTGCAAACAAGAAGAAATAAATGTTTTCACATTGCTTTGCCATGGCACAAGATGAGATTATAACAATGCATCTGTCAATTTTTCCTAAAGTCTGTAAGCTCCACTAATCAAAAAATCAAAGATACAGAATGTGAGATATGTCTGTCTGTAGGAAGCAATATGATCATGAATCCTAGCAGCGGGGAACAATATGCTGTAAACAACACTTTTTTTTTTTTTCCCAGTAAGATTTTACTATGCAGTCTCGAAAAAATACATACATGAATGCATCCTTGTCACTACAGCCTTCCAGTCTATGATCAATTGCAACCCACTCTTTGGTGCAGTTATATTGGGGTCCAACAAACCTCAACTATAATTGATCAGTTTCCTTATGATCATGACACAGCTAGACCTAAGAAATTATTTAGGTTCAGGCATTTATTGAATTTTGAGTTTGTGTAGTCAAATCTGGAAAGAGTTTGAATACCAGCAAGCACTATTTCAACTTAATCAGTCCTGTTAGCCTCATAATTTCTTCTTCCAATCTTAATGTGAGATTTTGTTGCATTACTGGATACACCTCACAGCAGGTGCTTTCCAGCAAAAAAAAAAAAAAAAGTATTCAACATTGTTTATTTGATATAAAACAATTGTTTGACTAGGATGAATTTCTGCTCTTAAATGTAGTCTTAAGGAACAGAACATTTTTCAGACTTTTAACTGAATATTACAGTGCCTCTTTTTCCACTTTGATAATACTTCAGAGAAACCCTGAAGTGAGACTTTTTCATACCAAAGTTGTTGAAGCAAGTGTGAGGAAGTGCTAGAACTTTCATTAAGTTATAACACTGACATCTCACAGGAGCTGAGAAGTGGGGAAAAAAAACCCACCCAAAACACCAGTTCCACAAAGCAAAGAAATTCAGAAAGCCAAGAAACAATAACTTCTCAAATTCAGAATGACTCATACCCCATCATCAAAACTACCCTCAATATACTTTATTGTTTAACTGAATAAGGGAACTCTGGAAATCACTAGAAATACAATATCACTACCACAAATTACCTCTGTATATCTTACAAGATCAAGATCACAATTGTTAGGTCTATCCTTTAATTCCCACAGTAGAATGTCATCATTTAAACACCGAAATTCAGTCTTGTTCAAATTCTAAATGTCCCATATTTAATATACACATGGAAAATAGTGAGTGCCTAGCGGATGCAAATTAGCATAATATGAATTGATAGTAATAAACTGCCTACAATGTTGTTCAAAAGCACATTTAAATTAATGTATACCATTTGTTTTAAAGTTGCTGTTTACATAGAAAAATACCAAATTGTAATAGCTCTTTCATTTATTTAAAAAGCAAACAATTTATATACCATGCTTTTATTCTGGGTATTCTAACTTACACTAATAAAAGAAAAGGAGTTACTGACTCTACCCACTGGAATTATTTTACAGGCAGTTATCTTTTGAGATTAGGAATACTGAGAAGCAATTTGTTAAAATCCGTTCTGGTGAAAATCCCATCTACTGCTTTGCTCATTTCAGGAAAGGGTGACAGTTTTTAAACAGCAGCCTTACAGTTAAAGGGACGTTCACTTGAAACAAATCAATCTTCTATAACTTCAGCATGCAAAAGTCAGGCATTCAATTTAAACTAGCTTTTTCTAGAATGATTCTAAAATAAGCAGAGAGACTGCCAGTCACCTTCATGCTGCAGTTGATCTTATCCTGTGACTGGGAGACCAAAATGCATAACCATCTCCATCGACAGCAGAGGAAGCCTAAGTGGGAACCTAACACATTGTTATGTAAATTTTTTATGGTTTTGTTATATGTTGCAGTTGTTCTGCAGAAGGTTAGGACTGGTTAAACTTTGCTTCCCTTCAAATACCTCCCTGAAAACTAACCTGTTAGTCGCTGTGTTGTTGCCAAGGTGCGGAGAACCTTCCAGAAGGACAGTTGGAGAGCGGCACCAGGTGACCGTTAGGTGCTGTAACAATGCCAGCCAATCAGAACAAAGGATTCCCCGGCCACCTGCAGCACCTGTGGGCCGACTGCAATGAAGGGAGGGGTGGGCCTCAGCCCATGGCCCCGCACCCTGCCCTGCCCTGCCCAGAGGTTAAAAACCATTATGCTGGCCTGCCTGGAGTCTCCTGGACTGTGCTCTCTCTTCTGCAGGGCAGACATGTCACTTTTTAGTGAATGTATGTGTGACCAGAAGTGTTTTGGTATCCAAACTCATTTAGTTTCCACTCTGTCCATTTGGTCCCAAACCACAACATAGAATTATAGAATCATTTTGGTTGGAAGAGACCTTTAAGATTATGAAGTCCAACCATTAATATAGCACTGCAAAGTTACCACTAAACCATGTCCCTCAGCACTACATCTATCCATCTTTTAAATATCTCCTGGGATAATGACTCAACAACTTCCCTGGGCAGCCTGTTCCAATGCTTGACAACCTTTTCTGTGAAGAACTTTTTCCTGTTATCCAATCTAAATCTCCCCTGGCACAACTTGAGGCCATTTCCTCTTGTCCTATCACCTGTTACGTGAGAGAATAGACCGAACCCCACCACACTACAACCTCCTTTCAGGTAGTTGTAGAGAGCTATAAGGTCTCTGAGCCGCCTTTTCTCCAGGCTAAACAACCCCAGTTCCCTCAGCCTCTCCTCATAAGACTGTGCTCTAGACCGCTCCTCAGCTTTGTTGCCCTTCTCTGAACACACTCCAGCACCTCAATGTCTTTCTTGTAGTGAAGGGCCCAAAAGTGAACACAGTACTCGAGGTGCCACCTCACCAGTGCTGAGTACAGAGGTACCATCACTTCCCTAATCCTGCTGGCCACATTATTTCTAATACAAGCCAGGATGCTATTGGCCATCTTGGCCACATTTTCCCTTCAGTATTCTTACAATAAAATAAATAATAGCTGATATGTGAAAAATAGCTGGCCATTAGTTAACTTTCTTAATAAAAAATAGGTAATCATTGTCTGAGAAGAGAGAAATGGTAGTTTTGAACTATCATCAGGACTTGCTGAGGTGATTCCAGTTGACAGGCATATTTCTATTTAGTGCCAAACTCAGGCCTTCTTACAGCCTACTCATCCACCCATCAGGGATGACTGTCTATTTCAGAACTCCTTGGAGACCATTTGAATGACGCTGACTGAAGTTGTTCATACCACTGGCCCGAGAGAAGGGCAGATGTGCTTCAGAAGACAGGCTAAAGACCAATAGATACATTTCTTGCCAAAGAAATGATGTTCACTCACAAACCATACTCTGCTACTACAAACCCAAATTTCTAGATGCAAATGGCAAACACAGTAGTATTCTGGACAGACTCCACAAAGGTATTTTGAACCACGTGTCTGATTACCTCTCTGTGGTACTAATAACTCTTTAGAATTATGTGTATGAGGCACACATGATAGGAACAAGTAATAGGTAACACTTAGGATGCAAAACAGCCCATCACTCCAAATAAAGACAGTCCCAGGACTACTGATAATGCATTTGAGTATTTGTCAATGGGATAGATACCATATAACAGAAAGGAAGGAAGCTTCACATTCTGTAGCCAACAGATCCCATGTAAATGAAAACAGACTTCCTTTACCTGAAAATGCTCTTTACATAAATTTGGGTGTGCTCTAGCACCACCTTGGATCACGTATATCGATTTAAGCTGAATTAGTCCTACTAAAATCAATGCTTTTGCAAGAATTTGGCATTACAGCAGAAAATTAAAAGTGCCACATACTGAACTTTTTATAACAATCCTTTGGAATAGAAGTTTTACTAAAAATCCAGTGATTATCTAGAAAGATTTTGGTAAAAATATAGCAGCTATCTAGCCAAAGTCTAGGTACCACTAGAGTGAAAAATCCCAAAACAGATTGGCTGCTATTATTTTCTGCTGAATCCCAAAGCCCCATGATATACTGAGTAAGAGCTACGTTACTTTGACTGTGTGCTACCATCTCCACAGTTAAGCAGAAATATGGTACTCTGCAGTTCTGAGTACAAATAGTACATTCTTCTCTCTCAGTCGGTGTCTGAATCAGCCTGAACAACGAGAAGTTTACCTGAAAAATGTTTTCTTAAATCAAAATTTCTTACCTACACGCTTCAACTTCTTCCTCATTTTTGCCCCTTCCCTGTCTCAGTAGTCCAAATTTGGACACTTTTTCTAGATCAAGAGTTCTGCTTCCCCTTCCCAGTTATATGTGTTTTCATTTGCTATATCAAATGCTTTGCTTGTATTTATCATTCTAAATATTTTGTCTACATCTGACTCTTTCCATACCTGTGAAAAACAAACACTGTAAAAGTTAACACAAATACGGTGTACTTATAATCTCCCCTAAACCAAGTTTACAAATGTGGTATAAAAAAAAAAAAATTACATTAGCAAAATACTACTATGTATCTCTGAATAAAAGCAATCAATATTTATCCCTGACTTTATTTCTTTATGATTCAATAACTGCTTGTCTATAGATGAATAACATTTGCACTGGACATTGTATCAGGTTTCATTAGCACATTTTCTAATTAATCAGGACACTAGTTAACCATCTCAAAGCAACCTGGGTATATAAACAGTGCCCAACAGTCCAGTCAAAGCAAAACTTCTGATAGCATAATCTGACATCACGATAGCTGGTATGTCCACCAACCTGGAAGCAAAGACAACATCTACTTCAGCTCTACTGGTAGAAAAGCAAGGTAAGCTATCTGTTGGCATAAGATTAAAACCACATTTTAAAAAGTGGGGAAATTAACACATAACATCTCACACACACAAATCCACAACTTTCGGTTTCTGCTGTCATTCTTTTCTGTTAATAATGCTCTGTATATCGCACAGTATTTTCAGTTGTACTTCT
The DNA here is from genome assembly GCF_965231255.1 of Vanellus vanellus. Lineage (NCBI taxonomy): Eukaryota > Metazoa > Chordata > Aves > Charadriiformes > Charadriidae > Vanellus > Vanellus vanellus. The sequence goes on from NC_138910.1 coordinate 60,049,060, forward strand.
AGAGTTCTGAAACTGGTGTTTTTCATCCAGCTTGTTTTCTAAACATTCCAGCATGAGTCTGATTGTCCCGGATGGATTTACTAGAATAAATAAGAATGTAAATTATTTATAGATCTATCTACTAACTTGCTCCACTTATCCCTTATAAAAGTTTAATATTGGAATACAAAATCTTGACAAGTTCCTCTGCAAGCAATTAACCTGAGTTGATACCATTCTATGTATTTTGTCCTAAATTCATACCACTTACATATAAAGACAATATGGTAAAGATTGTCCAGTATTTTCAATGTTTTAATGATATTGGGCTACAATTCCATTTTCCTTTCAAAATGCTTAATGTCTGTCAATATAAAATATAGACAAAGCTACACTGATGTCCATTAAATAATTTGCTGACGAAGAATTAAATCTTAGATGTTTGAATCAGAAAATTTAGCAGATATGTGAATGCAATATTTGTAATAGTATAGATTTACTAAATAATACAATGCATTGTTAAGCTTCACAAAGTGAAGTGTCTATTTAGTGTCTAAATGTAAGCTAAGGAGACAAAACCATTGCATTTGCCTAAAGCGTACACCATGAAAGCAGTACAAACTTCTATTCAAATCTTCAAATGCACGTCATCTTGGTCTGCACCTGAGCTACTTTCCACGTCTGGATTTTTCTCTCTTGAAGAGTACAGCAATCACACCAAAGAATGTGCTGATTCTTCAAATAAAACAAGCCTTTCAGAGGTCAGGTCATCCGAGTTGAAATTGTTTGTTATGGTTTGAGAGACCCATAACAATTTGTTGTCATTTAGACAATCATTCTATCACCCGATGACCCCTCCCCACCTGGGAAAGGGAAATCGGGAAAAACAAGAAAACCCGAGAGCTGAAGTATAAACAGATTTAATAAAATAAGATTAGATAATTAACATTAACAGCACTAAAGAACTGATATTGATCCCGACACCAATACGGAATATGCAAAGATTATACTCAGCCAATTATATCAGTAGGAAGCTGTGCACTCCCAGCAGTGGACAGCAAATGTCGGACACTGCGAGTGCTACGGCTTCAGGAGGAAGGGAGGGCCTCAGGGCTCCAGCACCAGGGCACGAAGTTCTCAGGATGGCAGCCATCAAGGGAGAGAGCGACTTCGCAGCAAACTTTCTAATTTATAATGAGTGTGACGTTGATGGTATGAAATAATCCTGTTGGCCAGCTTGGGTCTCGCTCGTCCTCATCCCTGCACCTGGCTAGCTCAAAAACACTGAGACCTTGAGACCCACACACCATAGCTGGCTGTAAAGTAAATATTTTCACAAATTCAGACACTGGAGTCTTCTGAAAGTGCAGTTTTCCCAAGCATTAGAAGAGAAATTAGTCCTGTGTCTCTCAAACCAGGACATTGTTCATGCACTAAAAATACTGGCTACATCGAGGCAATGCTTGGGAATCTTTTTAATATTTTTTTTTCCTTTTTTTTTTTTTTTTGCATCCACACCTCCACTCTGCTTCCATTGTGTTTTTGTAATTATTGCTATTATTATATTTTGGTTAGCTAGACAAGCATATTTTTATATCCTTAGGGAATATTCCCAGTAAAAAGGGCTATAGATAAAATTCTCCCTCCTCCACACCTCCCACCCCTTTTCTTTTTTTTAAAGAAATGGAGATGCTAAAACCAGGGTTACTTTGACAACACCCTTGTCATCCTAATCAGCCAACTGATTCAGGAACCAAATTTCTTAGAAATCAGTTCACATCACCTAGAATTTAAGATATTCCATTCAGTGACTGCACAAACAAATAGCATACAATAGGTACTTTATCTAAATGTGAACAATAAAGATTCTCAGTTCTGTGTGGTACTTAAGAATCTGGACTATGGTTGTACCTAGTAATCTAGGAGCTATATTCTGCATGAGGAGCACTGGGCTGGCTTGTCACTGTTGCTCCACTGTCACCCCAGAATAGCAGGTAACATACCTGTAGAAATGTAATTTAACATGTTCTAGGTAACATTCGTCTCACTACAGATCCAAATCCTTTTTCTCTTGCTAAAATATTTGCATACTGTCCTCCCCCTAGTTTCCACTGACTCAGCCTAACACAGTGTGGCAACAATTACAACAATTACAAACTTAGCATGTGGCAGCATAGGGACCAGATACGTATGCTCCAACCTCTGCCAAGAGGCTACTCAACAATTTCCACATGGCAAAAGCAACTGAATAGACCCCATATTCAGAGGTAGCACTGGAGTCCAACTGAAGCAAGGCTGACTTCTGTCCCATTAGGTGCCACAAGTATTCCGCATGCTTTCCTGTCCTTGGGCTGGATAAAAGACTGTGCAAGCAAATCAACCTGTGCCAGAACTTTGTTCATATGCGCTTGCTAGAATATTTGCTACTTCCAGTCCCAATATTTCAGTCTCTGTGGGGAGGGAGATGCCAACCTAAATGGAATTTGTGCCACTTAATTCCAAATTTGTCAAAATGTGAAACAGATAAATCTTAAACAAAAGGAAAACTGACAAGGATTTCTGCTTAATCCATGAAACCTAACAGAGCACTTATGAATTATATACTGTTGCATGCCAATGGTAACTCCTATACTGATTCAGAGAGCCATAACCAAAAATAACTTCCCCTTTCATTGCAAATATCCTGGGCTAATGGAGAATCAAATGTTCCTCATTACTTCCAACTATTTGAATATTTTTGTGTAGAAAATCATCATATACTTCAGAAGTGAGATGCATAGCCATTCCTGAAATTTCAGATTCTGCTTTCATGCACACAGGCTCCCAGAGGGAAAACAACCTAAGCACTTGCTTTAGTATAAAATATGAAGCAGATCACTGGTTTCATGGGAAACAAAAGAAAGTATAGACTCTTTTTTAAACTTTATTCAGAGAGCCTGCCACTTTCAAGTCCCTGGAAAGATTCCTATGTATGGAGCTGGCAATGACCAGTGGATGCTTTACTGCCTTGTAAGCATCTGATACTAATACTAGGGGCAGAGATACTTCATAGATACTCTCCTTAGTTGTTAAGTCTTTCCTTCTTCTGCTTATAACTGCAGTGCACCTATTCATTTCGTGCCATAGCCAAGTGTTAAAGCTACTTACCAAATGCACCATGGCTACTGTCTCAAAATAAAATACACAAAATAATTCAACAGTACAGGCTATTTTCGTCTGTGTTATAGTGATTGACCCAGCTAAAAAAGCAGATATCAATGATGAAATGCTATTCATGGAACACTTACCACAGACATAACATACTTACCCTGCTATACAAATATTAATGAAGAAGTCATTATAAAACTCCATCTGATGATGGAATCATGTGTGAACAATCAACCTCTGCTACTCTAGAGAGCAAAAGGGGAACTTGCTAGTCATAACTGAAAGAAATGAAAAGTCAGTAGTCATCAGTAGGCCTCTGCAAGCAATCATTAATCCCATTAGATTCTCAGATCAAAGATAATTTAGTACTGATGGCTAAGAGATTCCCTTAATCAAAGTAACTCAAGAGCAAGGTATCTAAAAGCACATCTTCCTGGAACTTGGTACTACTTTATTCCAAATGGAACTGTAGCCTATTAACTTCTAGTCAACCTAGCTCCCAATTTTCAGTGACCTGAACAAAATCTTAAGCATTCAAAAGTTGCTCTGTTTTTTTCAGCACTATTACTAGGGCCAAAAAGGAGGTTTTCTTGTTGTATTTCACTTCATACAACTTTTACCTTACACAGGCTGTCATGGCTACTGCTCCCATGACTGAAAAACGTGGAAGTCTTAGTATACTTCTGGAAATTATATCCTTAGTTCAGAATTACACCAGGGTAAACTGAGCAGGATAAACTTTCATAGGGGAAATGCAGCTGACAGCTCCTGACTTCACTTCTTACTACACTGCACTGTGATCTGGTATCAGAAAGGAAGCAATGCAACCATTCATAACTGCCTCCATCACTTCAGCTTAGTATGATAGCTCCATTTCATGGTCAGCAATGGTAAATTTATATGCAATTAATAATCAAAGAATACCAGCAAATCCTTCATTAATTGCCCTGAGTAACATGGTGAACATCAGTTTTCATGTAGGAGTCCAATGTTAAATCTGATTACACATGGACATAATTCCTAGATCTAGGAGAAAAACAGCTCACTCACACAAGTTTAAAACAAAAAAAACACCGCACACAATTCTGTCTTATTTTTTAAAACTGATTTTTGAAATCTGAGTGGCTTTGGCCAATTTGGAGTCTGAAAATTTAACACCAGATGTATATTTGATTTCAGTACCAGTTTGGGCTAGATCACACCTTTTTAATTTAAGCAGTAAAAAAAAAGGTAGAAAATTGTGTGGTAACCTTCCCTACCTGCCTCTTCCATTTCCTCCTCCAACTCTCTTTCATTCTTAGGCAGAGACAAACTCATGTAGAGACACATGAAAGGACTCACTGATTACAAAGGTACCTGTTTCACCAAACACACACAGTTTAGATCTCATAGAACACAGCTGAACACACTTAGAAAAATATATTTAATATAGAACATATCTTGGAGGTGTAACATCATGGCAACCATGTATTCTGGACTGCTGACAAGACTGAGCAATTCTGGGAAGAGAAAATTGAAAGAATCTACTTAGCATTAGGATTTACTCTTCTATACACCCAGACCTATTTATCCTAGGAAATCTCTCATAACTGTGGTGATGAAGGATGGCTGCTGAGGGGTGTGATGGTAGCCAAAACGCTAATGCTACAAAGACATCATTCTCCTTGCACACATAAAGTGATTTGGCAGCTCTGGAAAGAATATCTATTCAACTGCTGAAGACACATAACACAAGACAATCTCATGATTAATATGCTCAAGTCTGTACCCATTTGCTATTTTTCATACAGAGAAATATTTTTTTAACAATCCTAACTCATATGATGAGCCTAACTTACATCAAATAACCTCTTATTTCCTATATGTTAACAAAATCTGAGAAACCAAAGATGGACAATTATTCTTCTCTAGAGGTTAAGTTGCAAAAAAGTACCAATTCCTCTGCACCCTCTCTACAAAAGGTAAGTTCAATTGGCTTAAGACAACAATGTGAAATATTGTTGTTAGGAGTCAAAATATGTTCGAAGTATTCTCTCTGGACTCTTCTAGATTCCTGTAACTTGCATCTCAGTTCAAAATTCTCCCTTACTGAACTTCTAGTATGCTCTAAAAAATGCAAAAATATCACTCATAACAATATTTTTCTTGAGAAAAGTTCTCTTACACCCCAAGTGTTCAGCAAAACGGTGAAGTACAAAACCTAGTACTCATAACCAGAAAGTATCACAAACAAACAAACAAAAACCCAACTGGCAGAATAAGCAAGCAGATGGATGGAAAAGTAGCAGAGAAACAAACACAGTGCTATGGTCAAGAAAAATTGCACATAAATAATGTAGAGATGCATAAACTTATTTCTAATTTGGACACAATTTATCCCTTACTCATATACACTAACAAGTGAGTTTATTAGCTTTTTTTTTTTTTTTAAATACTACACAGCCGTACTGCACAAGTCACAGCCCACAGCTGGGCAAAGACTCATAAGATTTAAAATTTTGTAGCCATGCTCTCAAGCAAATGAACTGTCTGTGGACTTGTAATTGGGACCAGCTAGATAGTATGGACCTAAATGTCTCTTCAATTCTTTTAAAGATTGATTTATGCAAGCAGCTTCTCCACTCTCCAATGATTCAGTCATACAGTAATCCCAGCAAAACTGCATTACAATGGCTTTAGCGCCTTCCCTTAGGCAAATACTATGTAATGTGGTAGAACTTAATGTTTTCCCCATATTTTGTTGCATGTCTTTTTTTATTTCCTGACAGTTCTGGCCATGTTATTTGGCTTGATTCCTCAAGAAGAACACAGCTATATGGGCATCTACCATGAGGGTATGAGCCCAGCAGAGATGGGCAACCTGTTCCAGTGTTTCACCACCCTCATTGTCAAAAATTTCTTTCTTATAGCTCATCTAAATCTACCCTCTTTTAGTTTAAAGCCATTTATCTTGTCCTATTGCAACAGGCACAGCTGAAAAGTTTGTCCCCACCTTTCCCGTAGGACCCTGAAGTACTGAAGGGCTGCAATAAGGTCTCCCCGGAGCCTTCTCTTCTCCAGGCTTAACAACACCAACTGTCTCAGCTTGTCCTCACAGAAGAGGTGCTCCATCCAATAATTATCTCCTTTCTCATCTACTAATGAGAAGTGCAATATAGAAGCTAAAAGCAGCATCATTAGACCTCTGGGATTTGCATTATATTATACAGCCACAGATGTGCCCCTTTCCTGCAGAGTGGTCCCACTAACCAACATTACAGCCATAAATTCATCCTTTTCTTTTTAATTTACCACATTTGTGTTAGGAACATTTTGACTGCAGTATTCCAGTTGAAACAGCCTCTTGCTTAGTACCATATATACAAAAAATGAGAAACTGCCTTTGGAGGAAGATTAAATATTAGACTATTTTTCTGAAAATCAATAAATAAGTTGGAACCCATTATGACACACTTCTACAATGATTACTAAATATGTATAAAGCATTATTCATTTAGATTAAACACTTACAATTCCAGTAAGTTCATGGGAACCAAACTCATTCTCAGTATAAATCCAGTCAAAGTCCATGGAGTTACAACAGGAACTAGACTTTTGACCTATGTTTCCTAAACGCATGAAAATAAGATAAACACTTTGTTATGAATAAGGCATTGAGTCATTAGAAACCTGGGTGACCCTTCCAGGCGTGACTGTCAGTGACACAGTAATTCCCTGCATCAGTATTACTACCAGGCTACCTTGGAGGGTAAAACTCCTTTCAGAACAAATTGTCAGCTCACTTTTAGGATGCTGAGATTAATTATAGGCTCTGACATTGATTTGTAGATCTTTAAACTGGTCAGTGATTTGTGGCAGCTAATGGCTCTGGCTGCAGAGTGTAAAAACAGAATACCTCTCACAACATGTATCTGACTCAATATTTTCCCAATGTAATTGCAATTCTTTTTATGGTGAGGATACGAACTATGATTCATATGATCTCCCACAATCCTTTCTTCATAACACATTGTTTGAACAAGCACAAATGATTTATAGGTTGTCACTGCCAGTCCTCTAGGGAACAATCTATTTCCACTGTGTGATGCTAAACATGTGCCATAGAATTTTTAATTTTGAGAACATCAAATTTGTAATAGCCTTTCTAACATATATTAGAAACACATGGCCATAAGTAAAAGCTACTAAAATGCTTCTATTTTCACCTTCCTTGTGAATACTTCTGCTAGAGGCACAATAGAGGTTCGCAATATGTATACATATAGTATGCATTTTTTCTAATTCATAGTTATTACATGATTTCTAATTTTCTGTGCACAGACAATGATTTCAAGGATCTGACAAGGATCTCATTCTGAGGAACTCTCAACTGTTTGACCAAACTAGGAGATGAAGGAAAGGAAAGCAGGACTTTGCTGGACAAGATCTAGAGTTCCCACAAATGTTTTCAGATGCTACTTCATCACTGTAAACATTATTCACCACCTAAATGATAATAACGTTAATAGACTCTTTCACCATAAACTTCAACAAGTAAGATCTTCTCTGTGGATTCTGCTCGGTTTGCAAAAGTATAACATTCCCTGTTGTCATGTAAGGAAAGTTATTACTACTGATGTGATGAGGCAAATCATGTGCAAGGCTGCCTACAAGTTTACAGAAACTCTCTTCTATTATGACTTAGTTTTTGCAAAGCGCATAGCATCTGATGAGTCTGCAAGGTGTGAGAAGTTTGGTTTAAAAGACCGGAGGCTGTATTTTGAAGAGATTTGTAATTAAGCCTTGGGACCATACATTTGCAGGAAAGAGGCCTCTAATGACTGAAAATTCCAATCTGTGCACAAAGAGGAACACTTGAACAAGGTGCTTCATCTCCAAGATATTCAAAAAAAGATCAGTTAGAGAACAACAAGCTTCTTTAGGCAGTAAGGCATGAACTATCAACTCCAGTTAGGCTGAGGATATAGGGATGCCTGTATCCGTAACTTGCAACTCTTCCCTTATGAACTAGCTGCTGCCCTGATAAGGCTTCGTTCTAGTTTTAAACCCAGGAAGGGCTATTTCTGGTGCAACAGTTTTATTATGAAAGACCTATAAAACTTTTGCATTCAAATTATATTGAAACGCAAAGGTAGCTGAATACTGCTGGTTTTCATTGTGAATTTTATCCTAAATAGATAAAGGATTTAAAAAACAACAACAAACAAACAAACAAAAACCCTTCACTGTGAAATTTTCATGAGACAGTTGTATGGTTCCCACAAAATATAATCTCTTTTAATTTATTCCATGGGAATAAAACTTCGTATGGATTTGATACAACAGATGTGAATCGCTGCATCAATGCATACATCAACGGAGTAATTTTGTCTCAAGAGGTCCAGTGGAATTCAGGTTGCAGAGTCAACAGATTCTTATAAAATGCCAATAGTAGAAATTATTTTAAAAAACCATCAGTCTAGCTTAATGACTGAATGTCTGCCACATTCCTTATTTTAAATCTTAGTGTTTTAAAAGTAGAATAAAACAAGTATCTATTAGTTGAAATCCCTGCTGTCAAAATCATCAAAGCAGTTTTTCATCAGATTCTGTAAAGAAAATATGCTTAAATATTAATCATCCCCTAAGTAAATAAAATTTAAATATCATGTTTTATTTCATAATTAATGTCCTGGTACAGGACAATTACATAAGTATAATAGCCAGGAAAATCACACCCCTAATTTTCACATACAGTAATGCACTGTAACAATCTCAACTTTTATTCTGATACCCTGGAGTACATGCACCATATGATTGCAGGTTTTTGCCTCCTGCTGAAGTCAATATTTATTCTTCTTCTACTACTTCTACCCAATGAAAGATAGTAATTTCTAGCAGTGCTCCAGAGAGGGTAAAATAAAGGCTGATCTGCCACTGAACACAAATTTCTGCAGAAAGCCATTCCTGCCACCCTGGCAGAAACAAAGACAGAATAGAAAGGACAAATGGATTGATAGTATAGAATTATAGAAAAAAGATGAGACTGATTATGAGAGAGTGATTATACTCACCTGTAAATATCTAGAGTATCTGCAATCAAAAGGAAATGCATAGAAGTAGACATTTGGGACTTAATTGGAGTTTCAGTAAAATATGATAATCCACAAAATATAGCTGATCTGCAGAGTGCTGCTTCAGTTGAGTTACGTTGGTGGAACGTATGTTGTTGTAGACTTCTTGGCTGACAGCTCATTGTGGCAGTAAATGCAAAAGCAGCCCTAGTGAAGCTATAGACATAAACCATCAATGCATGTCATTAGATTACTTGCACAACAAAACTGCCTGTGAAATTTCCAATACACAGAATATAAAGCAGACACAAAATAATGCCTATTAAAGGTAGGATTTAAACCTACCCTTTCTCTTCAGAAATACACTCAGTGATTAATTCCTGCCATAATGCTATTGCTTCTCTTATTGGTTGGGAAAAGCTACTTGGTGTAACAAGATTATTTTTTTTATTGCAATATCTTTCATTTTATTCTAAGTATGTTTTACTCTGTGTACTTGGAAAAATCTTCTAATTTTTTCTTAAGTTAGTTAAATTGAGATGAGAAAGCTACCACTGAGCTGCTCTTCCTTCCAAAGACTACAGCATATATGGTTTGAATACTGGTTACCTTCACATTCTTCCTGTCTCCTCAAGGTTTTAAGTAATATGTTCTTATAAGATTGAGCGTAAAATCTCACTGAGCTCCCTTTATATTTTGATATTCTAAAAGTCTTACATTTTGAAGCTGTAAGTATGCAGTAAATCTGATTTGATCTGGGTGCCAGTAATGTTCTGCAGCTCTGCTCCATTATATATCTAGCTATTGTAAAATGAATTAGTGCTAATTAACAGTAGATTCATATCATTTACCATTAGTTTGAGCGTGTAAATTCACGTTTTATACCAGATTTTCATGTGGCATCCTCTCCTTTCAGAAGTCCTAAGCACTTGCATTTGAAGTCAACAGAAGTTATGAATGCTCCACGCAACTGAAAAACAACCCCTTGATTTGCAAGCATATTCAGCACCATCCATTAGAAAATTAAGTAAATATATCATTGCATTATTGTTCTTCTTGCACTTCTGAGGCCTGATAATACCCTATGTCAGGGGTTAGGATTTCTTCCTACCATTATTATTACAATTTTAATATTACTGTAGCATTCAAGAGTCCTGATCTTGCATAAACACAGAAGGATTCATTCTTATTTTGTGTAAAAAAAATATGAATTAACTCCTAGCACTACTATAAAAATCTCAGCCAATACTTTCTCCACTCTCACCTTCATCAGCAGCATCCAGGGTCATTATCACTCAGGTAAAAAGGTTGTCACAGCAATAGTGGGTCCAGCCTAGAGCAGGGCATGGCATATTAAGCTAGCAAATCTAACACAGTCCAAGTAGAGAGGTTCTCTCATATTCAGGAATGTCAAATCAGGCTATCAGTGTGACAAAGTATATTAAAGCCTGAAAAATTCAGTTTGCTATAAGACTTCATGCATTTTGTCATTTGGAGTATCTTCTGTCATTAGTGTTCTATCCTGCACCTTGTCCGTCAGATTGTCAGCCTGGTAAATAGTGATGGCTATTCAGCATGGATCTACAGACACAAATTACAGCATAATCATAGTATAAGGACTTCTAAAGATGGCATGCACATGCAAAAGTTTTGATGAACTGTCCATCCTGGAGACGAAACATGGCCTTTATCTAATGTGCCCGAAAAAGAAGCTCAGAAAAAAACTGTTTCTCTTCCATCGTAACCAATATGGTCTGCAGGCAGTTGCAATGATTTATACACTGAATTGGGAAACTAAATCAAGATGAGCTTTCCAGTCCTCCCTTCAGCTTCCTGAGTAACAATTCAAAGTGGTCAAACTATATCTGCATGGTGAGTAGTAAACAGCCCTCTTAAAACTGCCTCTGCAGTGGAACAAAACCAGAAACAAATACAGAAGAGAATCTGTACAAAGACGGCACTTTTTTCTCTATCGCATTGCTTTAGGTGAAACCCCTGACTTCCATGGGCTTGAAGATGCTAAAAGTTTGCACTAAGTCTGTTCTCTCAGGAACGTAACAGAAATGAGAGTAAAAATAGTATGAAAATAAAGTTAAAAGGTCATTCCCCCCCCTTTTTTTTGTGGCTATGAACAAAAAGGGGTTTTCTATCTCAACCTATTATGTACATAAACTATTACATTATCTTTTTTCTAATTTGTTCCAGCAGGAAAAAAGAAAAAAAAACAGTCAACAATTCTCTTTGAGTTGTTTCTAGTATTCTAACAAGCTTCACTTTTCTGTGAAAAGTATAATTAATAATAATACCCTACATTCAGCTTTTGACACTTCTTCTGCTCTGGAAAGTTAACAACTTGTAATTGAGAAGTACGAAATATATCAGAAATAGACATATGACAACTTCCCAGAAACATGGAACATTGATATATATTATATATTTTTTATGTATTATATATATTTTTATATATTATATGACTAGATATATTAGAAATAAACATAGGTATTACTAATTATCCTTATGATGCTTAAATATGGTCAAGGCATCCAAAGAAATTGTACTTGATTCATACCCTTTGACAGATGGATAGAAAAACACCTGTTTGTACCAGGAATAAAAATAGGAACATGATTTTATAGAATTCCAGAAGTGAGCTATATATCACCACACAACTAGATTTATCTGTCTTTCCTTGCACTTTCACTACATAAAATTCCTGGATTTTAGCAAAGCTCTTGACACTGTTTCCCACAGCATTCTCCTGGAGAAACTGGCTGCTCATGGCCTGGACAGGTGTACTCTTCGCTGGGTAAAAAACTGGCTGGATGGCCGTGCCCAGAGAGTGGTGGTGAATGGAGTTAAATCCAGTTGGTGTCTGGTCACAAGTGGTGTCCCCCAGGGCTCGGTGCTGGGGCCGGTTCTCTTTAATATCTTTATCAATGATCTGGATGAGGGGATCAAATGCACCCTCAGTAAGTTCGCAGATGACACTAAGCTAGGCGGGCGTGTTGATCTGCTTCAGGGTAGGATGGCTCTGCAGAGGGATCTAGACAGGCTGGACTGATGGGCCGAGGCCAATGATATGAGGTTCAACGAGGACAGTGATATGAGGTTCAATAACGCCAGGTGCCGGGTCCTGCACTTGGGTCTCAACAACCCCATGCAGCGCTACAGGCTTGGGGCGGAGTGGCTTGAAAGCTGCCCAGCAGCAAAGGACCTGGGGGTGTTGGTGGACAGCCGGCTGAATATGAGCTGGCAGTGTGCTCAGGTGGCCAAGAAGGCCAACAGCATCCTGGCCTGTATCAGGAATAGTGTGGTGAGCAGGACTAGGGAAGTGATCCTCCCGCTATACTCGGCACTGGTGAGGCCCCACCTCGAGTACTGCGTTCAGTTTTGGGCCCCTCACTACAAGAAGGACATTGAGGTGTTGGAGCGTGTCCAGAGAAGGGCTACAAAGCTGGTGAAGGGGTTGGAGGACAAATCTTATGAGGAATGACTGAGGGAACTGGGGTTGTTTAGCCTGGAGAAGAGGAGGCTGAGGGCAGACCTTATCACTCTCTACAACTAGCTGAAAGGAGGTTGTAGAGAGGTGGGGGCTGACCTCTTCTCCCTGGTGACAAGTGATAGGACAAGAGGAAATGGGTTCGAGTTATGTCAGGGGAGGTTTAGATTGACTATTAGGAAACACTTTTTCACTGAAAGGGTTATTAAACGTTGGAATAGGTTGCCCAGAGAGGTGGTGGATTCGCCATCCCTGGAGGTGTTTAAAAAAAGGGTAGATGTGGTACTTGGGGCCATGGTTTAGAAGTGGTTTTGTTAGGGTAGGTTAATTGTTGGACTTGATGATCTTAAAGGTCCCTTCCAAACTCAGCAATTCTATGATTCTATGGTTCTATGATTCTATAAGATTTTACACAACTTGCTATCAAAGTCATTGCTCGACTGTTCTCCATCATTCATTCCTGCCATCACATTAAGGAACAGTTTTTTATTGTCTAAATTCTTTGGCTAAATACCAATTAATTGTTAGATCAGCAGTTACTGTTAAACTTTCCAAAAAATGGCTGATCATTCCAAATAGAAACACACTTACTGCAAGACATGAAAGCCTTTTCTTACTACAAAAGGGACTTAATCAGTTGCGGAGCTGTACTCAGAGGCCTAAGCAAATTCTTAGTATTGAAATATAGCACAAATACACATCATGCTTTAGAAACTGAAAAATTCTCAGTTGAAAGACAAAGTCATCATTTAATTTATTTCTGAATATTAGTCCCAAAAATACACTGGAGCTCGATGGAGCTTAACTTTGGAATGGAAGCAGGGAATTGAAGTTGAAACCAAGAACCCAGAAGATAATGTTGGTAGGATTTTGAAATATATGCATATGCATACACAGCCCTTGCAATATGCTCTAGCAGTCTTGTTAATTCTACCTACTATTCAGGAATGCTGCTGGATTCCGTACTGACATAATGTTTTGCATAGTTACAATTAATTACTATTAAGTTATCCTTTCTAATATTCCTGTTGGTTTGGAGATAGTCCTGTCCTAGTGACTGCTGATCCTTGTTTACTTATACCTCTGTCATTTTTCATCTGGATTACAGAAGTTCACATCAAAATAAGGCACAAATAACCCTTAGGAAATTCTATCCAGGAAAACTGTCGTCCTCCTCCTCTGTCAGGCAGGACGCACAATCACACCAGACATATCCTGAATCTTTTTATATACTCTACACAAGATTTTCACAGAACACGGATGCAACTTCAAAGCCTAGTCATGTCTTCAGATTATTCAACAGCCTGGACCAAATGCATCAATGAATCAGCTGCCTGTGGCTCAAGGCTGTGATCGACCTATCTAACCCTCACAAACCAAGCTGGAGACTGAACTTTCTCAGGAGTCACATTAAAGCTGTGATACTAGCTGCTACAAAGCCATGTATGATATGGATGATTAGAAAGCTGCCCCACACCAATTCTCTTATCTAACACAAACCAGTATGCGTACAAACAAAAAAATCCCTTGTTCTCAAAAGATGAGGCAAAAAGCAAAACCCTTTAAAAAACCCCTTTGTACTACAGAAGCTTTTCTCCCCTGTAGAAAAGTAGTGAGAAAATAAACTACCTGTGGCAGATCTTCATTCTGTTGTTTTGTCAGTGATTTATGGAAGTGATCCCAAATGCTGTAGAGATGAAGCAGTCAGAATGTGAGAAAAAGGGAAAATATTGGGAGGAAAGACTAAAGAAATACTTTCCTTGGACAGTTTTTTTTCAAGACCTTGCTCAAACTAGGAAATTATTAACAGAAAACATTCATGTAATTAACCCAACTTTCCGTACATACAATAATGAAGTCTGGGTACAAGAAGAAAAATACATTAATGGGGTGAAAAGCATTTAGGAAACTTAATGCAGTGTCTTCCAGTTTCAAACACTATCTTTCTCAATTTCATGACCCATCCAGAGAGGTTCATCTCATTCCTTGATCCATCTGCTTCACTTTACTATGTACTATTGAAAACAAAAGATTAAAATCACCTGTACTTTCTCAAGCACCCAGGACAGTTTTTCCTCATTTACATGAAGTTGAATGTAGCCTTTGGGAACTGACAGAGAAGCCGACAAATATAGGATAACTCACCTCAACCATCAAGAGTCAATAACAGCTAATAATAACCAACACTCACTGTTACCTTTACAGATGTATATAAAGTACATTTTTAACATATATGTTATATGGGGTTAGAAAAGAGTTCAAATCTCAGTGTCTGAGAGTTTAAATCTACCAGTCTGCAGGAAGGATTTCATTTATCGTGACTAAGTGATTTAACTAAGAAATTCGTTTACAGACATTTCAAGTATGATATCCATCAGTAGCTGCTATATTCATCTTTGGTAAAAGATTGTTTACTGTCTTGCCAGATGAAAACTCTGTCTAGCTATGCCTATGGGATATCAGCATTTCAAAAGCACCTGTGTATGTCAAAAGAAAACAAAATTGCAGTAGTTAACTGTTCTAGAAGCATTAGATACCAATATCATAATTATCAAGTTGCAAAAAAAATGGAAATAAAACACAAACAGTGCAATTTCAAAATAATATGACTTTCTAATGTATTTTGGCCTTGCTCTGATACAGGGACAGCGTTTAGGATAGTACTGAATACTGAGCGTGAGAACACAGTTCAGAACAGTCCTGACTGCCCAACACTATCTATATTCTTCATTCACTGGGCAGGAGCTTAGTATTTCATACATTTTTCACAACTTGCTGCAGTCATTCAGCAAGGTCAGTACATGCCCTATCATAAAGTAACGGAAAAAGATGACATGTATTTATGGAATAGGACAACACAAAAATGTGAGCGAGCTGTTCTCTGCATCAATTTCAAAGCCTCAAGTTGCTTTTGAAACCTGGTTCTGTGTTTAGTTAGACCAGATACTCAATAAGAACCCGCAAGTGACAGGTGGGTTTAGTGGGTTGATCTGACTGATGGGGCTTAGTATTTGTATCCCCTACCAGCTCCAGGCAGTTAATAACAGGAATAGCCAAATATACTCCAGTTATAAATCAAGATCCACTTACATACCAGGCTGTAACTTCAGAACATGCTACATTTATTTATACTTTAATTTACTTTTATCTGATTTCCCTCTCCGGTGTCTTTTGTTATTGTAGGGCTCATTCTAACCTCAAGCACTCTTTCCTTATTCTCCTATCAGTTTAGATTTATGCATATTCTTCTCTGGGATCACCAAAGCATTTTCTATTAACTTCCCAAGTTCAAGAGAATTCCGATCTGCCTCTCCCAGCTTCTTCCAAGTCTCACTTTCTGCCACAGCTAACAGGAATATAATTTTCTTTACCTGCCACCACATCTCAACCTCAACTTAGACGGAAAATCCTTAGGGGTGAAAGGATAACCTGATCTCCCTGGCAGTTTCAGAGTGAGGATTCTGCTACCAAAGGAACCAATTACCATAATTTTCTAGCATAGTTTCACTGTGATGAGAAATAACAAGAGAAAGACAGCTGCTGCATAAATGACCAATTACATGACATGGATGGAACAAGAAATGTTCGTATTCCCTCGCTTCTAACATTAATACATTTTGTTAAAGTATCTTTTCTGTACTTCTTAAAGAAATTACAAAGCATAAAAGAGGACAGCAACTTTTACATGGCTTAACCAGCATGTTTAGCACAGACTGCATGTGTCACCATTTAATAATGAGACATTTGAGCTTATTTGAGGTTTCAATGGAAGGTTGAAGTGAGCCAGAAGTAATAGAAAACCATTCTTCACACTATACCAGAAGGCATTTTTATTCGGAGGTTTCTGGGTTTGTGACAGGAACTGTCTCTTAACTGATAAGCAAACTTTTAAAATAAGAGAACAAGTTTACTAAAGAGTTAGCATGACAATAGAGACAAGCAAGAAAAATAAACCACATCCTCTACTTAAGCTGCCTCATGTCTTTTTCTTCAGGGTGAACTTCTGGTAAATATGATTTTACAGAACATTTTACTATATGAAATCCTGCAGGACTGATTTAGACATGGTATATTAATGCTTTGGAATTTGTAGGAAGAGTGCAAAAGAACCGAGACACTTTAGACTTTGGAGCATTAAGGTTTTTGTGTGCCCTAACACTGGCTATCATTCTGAACTAACTTTTCATAGGAAATATGCTAGTTGCATATTTTAAGTTTCAAAACAAAACAAAACTGTGATTGGAAGCATACTTCCACTACTAAATTTTCCATCAGACTGTTTTCTAGTGATTTTTACACACCTGCTAATTAGTTCTGCACTGATTTCGATTCTTAAAAGACTTCAAAACATGCATCCACTAAAAATTCTCTTGATATAGCAATGATGTTCAGGGGTTTCCCTTCTATTTGTTTCCACAGTTGAATTCTTCATTTTTACAAATGCTTGTATTTTCCTAATAAAACCTGCGGAGCTAACTCTTCAGGCATTATAGCACCAAACAATCCGTAAGGACATATTCTAGTTTTAGATAAACTGACTTAAATCTGGAAAGACTTTACTGACAGCCTTCACTTACATTTTGTACCTTTGTTACCCTACTGTAGTGATTTTAAAAGCCTTCTTAGATACATTAAATCATTCTTGTTTTATCACAATTGCATTTCTTTGAAACAACAGTTTGTATTCAAGATGCATGTGCGAGTAAAACTGATATTTTATATATATACACACATAAACTCAACAATACATTCTATTTTCTCTTTCTGTTCTCAGAGGTAAGATCCACCTATGTTAAAAGATCCATGCTAAAACCTACACATTATTTATAACATATTCAAATGTAGATCCACTACAATAAAAACAAGAAGGAGCAAAAAAAATGCCCAAACAATATACGAAATTAGGACATTTTTGCAATGTGCACAATGTGCTGAAATTAGATCAGGCAAGTAAATGCCAATGCAATTCCAAAGAAGATAAGCATCGAGCAAAAGGAGAAAATAAAAAGAATTAAAAGTTTCGTTATATTGCCCTTTTACTTTTATATTATTATTCTCTACTATTACTGGTCTTGCAAGTTTAATTAGGAAAGTCATGTTGGTATCAATGTAAGGTTTTGAGAATATGATAGAACCTGACATCAAATTTTTAAAAATACAATCCTTATTTTTCAGGTTAGTTATTTCTCCACAATATTCTACAATCAAAATAATTTTTGTTGTCAAAGAAATGGATATTGGCTGAGATAGTTAAAATACTGCCATATGTGCTTAAAATGCTCCATAGTGGAGTAGAACCACTCTTATAAATAGCGTGGATACTAGCTTAACAACTATCAGACTGTTTTTCTAAGCCTTCTAAATGTCATGGGTTGTCCTAAAAAGTGGTCCATACATTAATATTTTATTTCCTGGGATACAGGCATTTAAATGTAGGTAGAGTCAGTGTTCTGGAAGGCTACAGAGCACTGTTAATTAACCTGACCAATACTATTGAACAACTTGGACAAAAAAAAAAGGTTTTCTCTATTTTCTTCACTTTTATTCATTTCTACATTTTTTCTATACTATGAATAAGCATTGCTCCCAGACAGGTACCATACCACAATGTCCCAATGTTTCTTTAATGAACAAATGCTGGAGCAGTAAAGTGACAGTTGCTCACTGCTGTCTTGTGTCCTGAATGATGTACAGAACACAAACATAATGGTGTTTCAGTCTTTTGTATTCTACCCGATTCAAAAAATGGCTTTTTAAACTCCTTGTGTACTGTTGTAATGTGCCTGCTCTGCCTAGAAGACATCACCTTTGCATTCTAACATCAATTTCTGAGAACAGCGCCGATCATAATGTACGAGATACCATTATTATGCCACACAACCATCTGACTCCAGACAGTAATATTCCACTGCCTAGAATTTCCATTCAACTCTTAAGCAAATTTCTAGTTAGAATAACAAAAGCAGCTTTGCTTTTCTGGGTTTCTAACTTCAGTCCAACAGGAATTCTAAATAAGCACTTCACTTACATAAAATAAAATGCTTCATAAAATGTAACAAAACCCAGCACAGTTTACTATGACTGGGCCTCCCTGATTCATATAATTTGAATATTTGCAATTAAAGAGACTCATTTACAAAAATAATTTTTAAATGCATCATTGACACTAAAATAAACAAAAAACAACACATATATAAACACATGGCTACATATGACACATGTGGGAAATATACTTCTCAGAAATATCGTATCGTAAGCTGACACATTTGGCCTTGTCATTCTGTTGGTTACCACCCTAAATTACTTGCTATTTCAAGGCATTTAACAACTCATATTCCTTATCGACACTGTCATTCCCCTAAAAGGAATAAAGCTGTGATTGTAAAAGGTGCTTCAAGTGAGCAGACCACTGACTCCAGTAACATGAGTGAGCCCTGAGGAAGCAGGAAAAATAAGGTATGTATCTTTCATATTTTGACATATTTCACTTTTTGCTGAAACTCTCTTTCTCTTGGAGGCCACACAAATCTGGGGAAATTTATAATATAAATAAATAAATCTAACTAAAATATGGAAATTCACAATTGGAACAACAATGCCTCTTTGTGTTTGCAATGAAATGAGTTAGTTCCATACCTTGACATATTAGCCCCAGGAAAGAAAGGATACTATTCAGCCTGATTGTCACATTTGCCTGCAATAAAGCTCACTGTCAGGTAAGCAATGAGCTCACAGGGACATGTGTTCCCTCAATGGCTTCCAGCAGGATTATCTGAGGTCATGCTAATTGGACAAGCAGAAAGTTCTAAACATCTACACTGCATATGACTGTAACCAGGGGTGATTGAAAACTAACTGATTTTAACTGGCAAGTGGCTACCAAGTGTTGTGAGGGTTTTCTAAAAAAAGAAACTGAGAGCACATGAAGGAAAATTTTCCTTTGTGATTTCAGAGTATTTGTAGGATTGAGGAATTTGTGGGCGAGGTAAAGCAATAAGCAATTTGTTGCCTCTTCATAGTTTTGTCTTTTTTAGCTTTCTGTTGGTAATATTGAGGTATTTGTTCCCTTTTTTTAGGCTAAAATAATCGTTATTTAAAATAAAAACAACACACAACAACAACAACAAAGAATCAAGACATTTGGGAAAGCTGCTATTCAAAGGACAGTGATATAAACCACAGCGTGGGATAGCCCAGCTGAGAAACAGAAAAATGACCAATAATTATGGGGGCAGGTAAGAAAACTAAAAACTGGGAGGGAAAATAATGCTACAAGGATTAGTCATAGGAAGTACTGAGGTGATGAGCTAAAAACGTATTTGCTGTGCTTAGACACAAAATTTGTGTCTGAAGGTGATATCAAAGCTGTTTTTGCTCTAGATCTCATTTAGCAATCATCAAGCAAAAGGAATATAAAATGATCTCATTTTAAAATGTCACAGAGTTCAGGACACTGTGGTTTAAAGAAGCTTTCAGTTGGATACAGATGAACAAGCCTAAGCAGATAAAAAATACTCCTACTCCTTTGCAGAACACCCCCTTCCCCATGTCTTTACCATACCTTTCTATGTAAATACCTTTACAATGTGCTTTAGGAGAACTGCAATTAAAACAAAACAAGCAGAGTCAAAACAGTTAAAATCTTGCCAGTGTACAACACAATTAGGTAAAATAAGTGATGAGCGTAAGGCTAGTAATTTGTATTTATTAAATAAGAGCACTGCATGGGAGATACAATCAAACAAGCAGTAAGAGAAACAATAGAATTTTGTTTCAGAGTATTAAAATATTCAGTTAGAGGTGATGTTCTGAGACATCTGTATTAGAAATATAGAGGGGTCAAACAGCCACCTGGTTCTGAATTTTATTTCTGCACCCATAAATATGTACTTGTTTCACAGAAAGCACTTTTTGTACGGATCCAGGCAGGGGTTTTGTTATACAGAGAGTATATACCATATACTAGAGCAGTTTCTACTATTATTCATCTAGGGTGTAAAGTAGCTGTTTGTTCTGTAAGGATATAGGTGGCTGTTTTAGATGGCAACAGACCAGCCCATGGTGAAATCATAGTGCCTTAGATGCTCAGAAAGACATACACCAGCAAGTTACAGCCCCCATATAGTCCAAAACTTCAGTAGTGCAAGGCACTAAGTAGTACAAGCCCATAGAAAGTAAATATGAAACACTTCATGCTTTAATGAGATCACGAAATGTAGGAAATATGCAGGAAGAGAAGACAAAATGGCCATTCTTTTCTTGTGACCTAATGAACAAGAAGGTCCAGAATTCAAATTACAATGAAAAGTGAGCAGCAGCCAGTGATTCTCAAGGCCTGAGCCTTCTCTTTTGCCCTCCCCAGTCAGCTCATCTGAACAGCCTCTGCTTGACAGGGGGTAGAAAGGAGGGGAAATGTTTTTTCCTTCAGGAGTGAAGCTCTTTCTTTGCTTGAACCCCGGGAATCGACATAGGCCTCCCATGAGGTGTCCCCCTAACTATTACAGAGGATCCCTTGGCAATCTCTGCTCTTCCTAGACACTGACATCAACTGAGTATAACATTTTTTAAAGAACAAGTACCTAAAAATTTTACATTATAAAACTTAGACTGTGGGAAAAATAAAATGTTCTCATGGACTACACTTGCTAGCTATGAAAATAAAGAAAAAGATGCTACAATGCTGTAGCAAGAGCAGAGGCCTGTTGCACCCATAAAGTAGAAATATATTAAGCAGGATACAATTAATATTTGCTTTTCTTGAATTCAGGCATAGGTGTTCTAGTACACTATACACAGAAGCATACACTGTCATCGTGTATAAGCATTTTGTAACAGAGCTAAGTGTAATACATAATAAAAGGGGCAGGGAATACAGAAACACCAACAGCGCGAGAGGAAAAACAGGGAAGAATGGCTTTACGCACAATGGTTCCATCTTCGCTTAGCAAAGAGCTCTATAGCCTGACCATCTCAACCTCAGTGATTAAGACCAAAGACCGTATCCATCAGCACTGACTACACGGCTCTGTGGTACTACCATTAATTTAGGATAAGCTTGTTAATAAGAATTGACTGCTTTGAAGTGGTGATAACGATTAGTAATGTTTAAGAAATAACCACTGAAAATATGTATTGTTACTAAATGTCGGCCTAGTACAATTCTGGTTTGAAGCTTCAAACTGGGCTGATTTATCAGCATCTAAGTACTTTCATTGCTACAATCTCTCACTCTATAATTCTCTAATTTGCATATCCTTACATTCACTTGCTCAGATAAGCAGATGAGAAAAACGTTGCTGCAAAATAAACTCTGAAAATATCGAAGCTGCAGGCTTGGAAACAAATTTTTCTCTCACCAAAGAGAAAAGCCTGCATTTCTAGAATTTAGAAGGAAAATACTGACGTTTTTTACCAGCAGTTCTGTCAAGTCTCAAGCCATCAGTAAGAGACCTTTACCGAGTTCTGATCTTCTACCTGCAATATTGGCATCAACGGAATCCGTTGATGACTGCAGCAGTGTCTCTTCTGCTTTGGGACTCCACCCAACAGCCACAGCCCCATGCATCTGTGATGGATGCACTCAACCCCTTAAACCAAACTAGCGGTAGTTTGGTATAGGCTCCAACGGAGGTAAAGGCCTGAGCTGTAGCCGGGCCAAAGAACTCCTCTAGTTTCAATCTGTTCTTTGAAACCCACAAAGGAGTAAAGTGATGCGTATGAGCTCGGAACACCAATCATGAGATTAAAGCAAGAATAGCGAGTGGCTTTTCCAAGACTCATTTATCAAGGAACAAAGAAGTTTGTGGGTACAAGGAGTCTCATCCATACCTTTCCCATCACATGTAATTTGACTATGAGTCAACCACTTTATTCCATAAATATGACAGCCTAAGTGAGCCCTTTTTGAGGTCTCCCTGCTAAGCAGCGTGGCTGCATGGCGGTGATCCCCCCTTGAGCTGGGACACCTCTCAAGATTGCTCCTCGAGGCAGAGATACCTTTTACCAATAGCAGATCTTTGGTAAGTGACTGATAGCATGCTGAATTAACAGTAATGAAACATTACTAATCCACGTAGCTATTAAATATTAATTATTATAAACTTTGTATAGATAATTCTATTAGACATAAACCGTCACGCAAGTCTGAGACTAACATTGTACCTAACCACTTTTAAGCTCCATTAGGAGTTTAGAAAGCAAAGAGGTCCACTCTGATTCCTGTGACTCAACAGGAGGGTCTTCCTTATGCTTTTGCATATCCAGTCTCTGTGTGAATCAAACTTGATTTTAACTCAATTTTCCTTTGTATGTTTCTTCCATGCAGTAATTAACAAGGTGATCCTTGCCATCAAATTTACTGAACTTTGGTAAACTTTGTTAAATTCCATCGAGTTTATTGAACTCTGACAAACTATTATTTTTACTTCAATAAAACACATTGCTGCTTCTCTCTTTTGAGTGAGGTGCATTCCACCCTTTCACAGCAGCTTCCCACTAGGGTCCGTGCCCAGAGGGGCTTTGCTGCAATGCACTCTCTTTTCCCATCAAACAACCTTATCTCCTTCCTCAGGCATTTTTCTATCACACTCCAGGGCACCTCTACCGCCCTTCACACCTCACCCCAAAATACAGTGTCTAAAGCACTGGATTCACAATATTCAAGTATCCGAGTTGTTATTCCCCACAGGTACTGCCTTACAGCTTAGCATAAAGTGGAAATTTTACATAATAGTCCGTCTTGTTTCAGGTAAGTATCAATAACATTGTGGGAACAGATTTTTTACCAGGCAGGTCCAAAGAATTTAAAAGAGGAAAAAGATTATTATTGACATAAGTGTGCTAATTTAATCTCTAAAGGTCAGGTTAAGCCTGCAGGATATAGGAGAATATCTGCTGTCCTACACCAGCTTCCTTTGCTGGTGAACTTCTAATAGAGCATTTACCATGAGGGAAAATGAGAACTGTGGCAACATAGAGGAGTTTCCTTGGAGAATGAAGTTAAACCCCTGACATGACCAGTACACACTTGCTGAAAAACTCTGGAAATAATTAGCAAGTATTGCCCCTCCCCAATGTGACCCTCACATCTCCATTTCATGAGCACGTTCCTTCAACATACAGCAGGCAGAATCCTTTATACAGCAATCACTAAACTTGCTACAGTGATAGCAAAAAAGAGAAAGGGCAAGCTGACTTATGACTCCTGTCTTGGGTTACATGGTATGGCTACTTGTGGCTCAGACACAGTGTTCTGACAAGCACAGCCTCTGGATACCTCCAGGATAGTGAAGGAAGAACATATGAAGTAGTAAAGAGTTCAAGGACATATGGCTTTAAAAAGTTTGTACTATTGCTTATGCCTTTTCCTGTGCAGCCTGTATTTGATTATGATACTGTTTACCCTTCTGTGCAAATGATATTTTATTGACAGCGTTATGAATAGTAAGAGTCATTAGAAGCAGAGAGAATAAATGAATAAAATAAATGAATGAAAAAGCAAAGGTAAGAGAGAATTCCAGTGGAGAAAAAGCAGAGCTTTGCATACCGATGCTTTTCTCTTCTAGGTGCAGGGAGTTGCATCACTTGATTCACTTTTAAATGGCCCCTAAAACACTGAAGAAAAAAAAAAATGCAAAAAAGCTTTATACTGGAAGTGTAGTGGACTAGCTGAACAGATGATATTTCTTGCACCTGCTCTTCTCTAAAATGTCTCTTGCATGTAATGTACTCAATCAATGCTGTTTAGAGAATGCTATTGTTTTATATTTGATAAATCTGCAAAGAAATTCTGTTTAATCCCAATGCTGATATGGAGGTCAGCAGTTTCTGCATTCCATGTTCCTTTAGAATTAGGTTTTCTGTTTGAAGCAGAGGAAAAACGGTTACAGAGAATGCACGTTTCCTGCTTTTAGAAGCAGTCCTCCCCATGCAAGGCAGCAGCAATGAAACAACAAAACCCAAACTCAAATAGGCATAAGGAACTGCGGTTCCAATTAAAATTGTATCAGAGTGGCATTGAGAGTCCAAGGATATAGGAGGTCAGCTTATACATAATTAATTTGTTAATCTTCCATGGCATTTTGTTGAAATGTGTTATTTTCTCAAATACACCCAGAAGGATGACAAGCTGTCTTTTCAAGTGGTTTTATGTGCATGTGCTTTGCATTCCGTATTTCAATAATAAATACAAAAGGATGACGATGTTTTAACCACTTGTTAACATCTCTCCTAGCGTTCTGGGATTTGCTTACTTTGCCACATGCTATTTAGTGGCACATTTATGATCAATCAGAATGTTCAATCACATGAATCTAAAAATACCAATGGCATTTTTTTTTCTTCACAAAGAAATCACAGGAAAATGACTCTTCAGAATCAATTCAGTGTGATCCTTTATGTTTGATGTTACAGATATTTTCAGTGTTTAAGGTGTAATTCAAAGTTCAGGGGTAAAAATGCAAGCCTTTTGATCCATTTAACAGAGCCGCATTTTTTTGTTTTACTATTTATAAACTAAAATTCGTCCAAGGTGTGCCTTAAAATGTAGACTTAGATAATTCCTTAGTACAGCAGAGCATTAAAACTATTTTTTGTATTGAATACCATAGGGAATCATCACTTATAGTGAGACAGATTTTACGAGGAACACTTCAATAAATGCATGACTCCTGTACTGCTTTGCTATTTTGTGTGACACCGCTGCCTTCTATTTCCCAAACACTCTCTGAGAAAACAATAAGTATCAAGATGCTTTTAAAAAAAAATAGAGAAAGAGCCATATTATAAAGTGGTTTTATTGAAGTTGCAAATGGTAGAACACATATTTAACTGAAATGATACTCTAGCTCAGAAGGCTCTTAGTCTGCATGTGGTATCAAAGAAAAATCTTGCTACAAATGCAAGGAGCAAAGCCAGCGTCTCACTGAATGCTGTGAACAACATTAATAGGAAGAACTTGATGCTGACCTTGAATGCATAAAAATATTCAGTGCTGTATGTCGGTGCTGACTAGTGGGATGATGTTGACCTACATTAACATTTGATTACCTTTTGGCACTGTTTTTAAGCTGAGCCAAGGTAACATTCAGTCATTACTAATTTCTTTATTGTGCCTGTTTAAAATAGAGCCATCCAGGTGAAAATCAGAAAAAGGAAGAAGAAATGAAATAAACAATACAATCTACTTAAACTTAGATTGAAGAGATATGTTAAATATTCATCATGGAGCATTTATTTATGATAATAGCACATTTTTCTATTCTCAGCTGCTGTGATCTTTTGTTATGCAAAATGTGAAGTTACATAAGATTTTTATTAAAATCCTTCCCAGGTAGCTATTTTAAATACTCTATAGCTAATACTAGAAGGTGGAGGTAGTACAAATTATTTCAAAGACATATATAGATATAGTCTCAGGATCACTTAGTAAATTATCTCCTTCTAAGTCATAACATTTTGGATTCTGAAGCATCTTTAACTGGTTTTGTAAATTACCAAATGACTTCATAACTAGCGTGACAACTGCATTACTGCCAGACTGTCAAGAAAGTGAAAGTCTTCAGGAAGCCAGAAGTCAATGTCCTCAGAAGCATAGAGGTAATTAAGCAAAAGGGGGAATCTAGTGGCCATAATCTAGCCATTGTCATACTCTTAGCCTAATGGTTTCCTCAGCCTTCTCTCCAATGTCAACAGCAGAAAACTCTGGTCTGGAGACTTTTCGTCCTTCCTCACTGAGTTTGCCATCAAATAGTCATATCATTCTAGACTCAGAAAACAAAGAGACTCAAGGAGCAAACAATAAAAATGACTAGACAAAGCATATCCAGCAGACATAGAATCTTAACCTAAAACCCTGAATTAGTAAACACTCAGCTTCAACAGCCAATTATCAGCTCTCCAGTTCTTTTAGTATAGTTTAGCCCCTTCGGTGTTGAAACCATTTTTGTCCTGCTACATTTAGCCTGCTAATTTAAGAGAGAGAAAGATATAGCTCCAATGCAAGAGACTGAACTTAATCTATAAATGATGTTTTATAAGCTTTTTAAAGCCTGTGTACAGAAGAAAAAGGAACAAATAATTACAGTGAGAAACTATGTTTTGCAAATGAAAGGGACAGTTTGAAATTAGCATTTTTACATCCATAAATACACAAGGAATTTAAAATACTAAAGCTTTATAAAGCTTCTGTGATTGATGAAGACTACTACTACTACACTACTGTAAATATATAGACATAACTGGAAGGGAATTTTTCTCTTTTTTTATCTAAAATAAATTTCATAAGCAAATGGAAAGAATGGAAATAGAGGAAATGTAAAACTACCCTTGAAGTACCAAACATTTTCAGTCTTTGTTAATGAAAGAGGAAAGAAGGCAGGAGACAAGAAAAAGAGACAGGGAAGAGAACAGGAAAAGAATGGGTTTATGTTATAGTAAATAAACTTTTAGACACAGTAATTTAAGATGATAGCTGTTGAATTTAAATATAGGCAGACATTTTTTGGAGCCCTGTGATCAGCTTCCAAATGATATGGTAGAATGCTAGGGTAAAACAGATATCAAAAACAATGCTCGAAGACAGAAAATCAATTCCCCTATGAGGACAGACCTATGCTTGGAAAACTTTCTTTAAAAACCCTAGAAAGAATAAAACAATAGTTCTTAAATGACTTAATAATAAAAATCAACATTTCAGAACTTTACAACTTTACAAAATGTAAATATATCAAAGCTCATTATTTGATTTTGTCTAGTCTTAAAATTTGTAATGAACACATTCCTTTTCTTTTTTCATGGTGACAAAAATATTTAATTTGTCAGCCATAGTTTATGTTATTGTAAGGGCGGTAAGAAGCTTTTTCAGTTGGCCTT
The DNA here is from genome assembly GCF_965231255.1 of Vanellus vanellus. Lineage (NCBI taxonomy): Eukaryota > Metazoa > Chordata > Aves > Charadriiformes > Charadriidae > Vanellus > Vanellus vanellus. Next base: position 60,076,609 of record NC_138910.1, read on the forward strand.
TGCTACTGATGATACCACATGAAAATTAAATTTCAACAGTCCCCTAATTAGACCTGAACGGAAGATTAAACAACTCCAATAACACAGTTTTACCTCTTATCAGACTGAAGACAATTTCTTCCAAATAGATTTTTAGAGAAAATGTCCTTGTCTTTACCAAGTATTCGCTTCTGTCAAATTTACCACAGCTGCTGTGCTTGTTCCACAATGTCAGCGGAGCTGAACCAGAGATAAAAATGGTAGGCAACAGAAAGGGAAAAAGATTGACTACGCGAGATAGCTCTCAACTGCTCACACAACTACAGGACATACGTTGTAGGAGTCTTTTCTCTTCTATGAACAATGAGAAGTCTCTAACATAAATGAAATCTCTCTGATTCTTCTTGAGCATTCCAACTGATAACCATTCAAAGAGTAGTAAAATTAGCTTCTGGAAATAATTTCTTTGGAACCATATGAGAAAGTAAGAGTGACTAAATGTATCTAAACCAGCACAACTCTAAATGCCATACTATTCATCCCAAGTCCATTCAACTCCTTCATTCCTCAACAAAGTTAAAGGATAAGGGTGGAAGAAAGACATCTTCAAAATACCATGAGGCCTTCAAATACTGAGGGGTTAAAATGACATCCATATAATGAAGGCTAGGAAACAGTGGCAACATAGAACTGCCAAATCTGGGCAAAAGCTGTCAGAAAACCATAGTCAGAGCTGTCAAAATGAAGGGACATGCCAAGTATCTGCTTACCCTGGGTCTGAACCGGAATATCATGTCTTATTTGGAGCAGCACACTTTAAGATACATATCTCGGATCCAAGATAGAATGCAAAAATCATCACTGGGAACACTGGATGATGACACAATCATTAGGAAAACTGCAAATAACAAAGACATGGGTTAATCAATATGAAATCATCTGCATAACAAACAAAAAGGTCCTACATCTAGAAATCACAGAATAAATGCCGGGTGATGAGAGGAACTACTTATTCTGGAAAGCAGTGATTTTGAAAATAATTTGGGTTTCATAATGAATAATCAGCTGTATAAACCATCGTGTCCTGTGCCAAATGGACTAACACAGTTCTAGTATCTGCAAAATAGAGACTCTCATGTATAACTAGGCAAGTCTTATTCTTCTATTGCAAACAGGAGGAGCATGTATGTACCTCAAGCAAAGTGTAAGTGAGGGAAGAGGTGTGGAGATAAGAATTTATGACATGGCTTCTGTCTCTAAAAAGGACCAGTCCAAAAGTACACTTTCCCATAATTGAATTTTCTTTTATTGTATAGATGGAACGGGAGAGTGTGTAGAAAGATCTGTATTCAGAGTTCGTTCTAGTCCAATTAACAATAAATCGATATTGTAAAGCAAAGTATAGTCTTGCTGTATGTAAAACCCTACCATATGTTCTTCCAAAAGGCACACAAGAGAAGGAATAAAATTGCTTCATCAAGCAGAAAGATTCAAAAGCTTAACAACTAACTAATGGCAATCATTCCTGGATTTTCAAATACAAGGTCAAATCCAAATTTAGTCTTTCATCTTCTTCATAAACTCTACTTTCTATGAATTCCAACCCTCCTTTAGTAGAACACAAAACTTGAAAGCTCTGGTTGAATGTCAGTAACATGACACTCCAATTTGCTTGAAAAGCAGGAAATCTAGAAATGATGACAAGGGGCCACAGAACATTAGCATTCGTACTCTAGGGAGGTAAAACTAGTTCTTCTGGGGAGGCAAAACAGGTTGCCCTGATCCTGCTCTCATTAACATCTTTCAGGAGCCCCATTTGCATGTCAGTTGCCAACTTCAGAGTCAAAGGTATTTGGGTTTCCTCTCCACATCAGATTAGCAATTTTTCCTCATCATCCTACACACAGTGAAGCATGACTAGCTTTTTAATTAATCTACTGTATTTTGAGATACCTACAAGGCTCATTTAGTATGCACATTCTCTTCTTGTAGCACACTACAGTTACAATCTTTGATCTTTACTACACTCTTGGAGTTGTTATAGGGAGTTGGTTCAGAACATGCAGCATAAGTATCCTTTGAGTCTTTTTAAACGTATCCTCAAACCATGCCTATGCCTGCAATTTTGAGCACTGGAATTGTCGCTCCCTTCAAACATGCTCACTTCTAGTCCTGTGTTCCCATCAAGTACAAAGAAATGAATGAATACAATAAAAACAGTGATGTATGACTTATTGCATCCATCTTCTACTCTTTTATCCATGTTATATCTATGATTTTATGTCTTCCTTTCAAAGTTCAAAAATTATTTTAATAATTGTAAATTATCATGAGAGAAAAGTAGGCATTTGAAACAATTTGTACCCCAGAAAGTTTTCCCATTTGATCAATTGTCAATATTTAAATTATAGAAGAGAGGTATTGCACATACAAACTGCTTAAACGATCAAGACAGAATGAAGTTCACAATGAAATCATGAGAAACATAGAAGTAAAAAAATCAAAACAAGAGGAACACAACAACATTTAATGAAAAGAACATTCTTAGTAGTTTTCCAATGATTTTTCAAGCTCAGAGACAACTGTTCTGCCACATATGGTAGTTCAGAAGTCTGGTATATCAGAGGCCAAATAAGAAGGAAGACAACGAAGCACGGACACCACAGTCAGTTGCTGTGACAGGAAACTGCCAGAGACAGAACCTTGGAAATACTTGGACAAAGCAAATGAGGCAGGGAGCGTGGACTGAGAAATGCAGGAATGATTGTCAGATTTTATACACTATAGTATTGATAGGAATTGCCTGGGGTGACCTTGGGTATTCCTGAACCCCACAATATTGTTCCTACATCTTGTGGTGGTTACTGTAAAGCATATAGCGACCCTATCTTGTACAAGCTGGAAATGGACCTTAACAGCTGAGTCACTCCAGAGCTAGTATAGAGAATGCTCCTCAAGCAAAAAGCCCTGGCCTCAGGCCTGGCTTTGTATCTATACAAGCCGCCATTGTAAATGACTCAACAAGGATCCAGGGAGATAGTGGGGTGGGAAACCAGAGCACATAGGGAACCTGGAGCTGAAGAAAAACTAGAATTCAGGCACTAGCAAGTGGAAGAAATGTGGTCAACCAAGAAGACTGTGCCCAGGAATGGACAGAACTCAGGCAGCAGTCAAGGAAAGAGAACAAATCTATGGGATGACTGTAATTCTGGAACAATGGACTACACCTGTGGATAGAGCTCATATGTGAGAATGTGCGAGTCACTTAAAACAGACTGTCACATGGCTAATAATTGCATACTTTGTACATTCTGGGTATCTAAACGTCCTGTCTTGAGATCTGCAGAAGTGCCAAATTCCCACAGCTGCAACTGAAATTAATGGGAGTTGTTTTAAGCATACTAAGCAATCATATAAGAAGTCAAATTTCAAATTTCTGAATTCTCTCTTTGTATTTCCACAAAAATGAGGTTAACAGTGCTACCCCACTCTGCAAGCACATTGTGGTAATGTGCACTCATATTTTAGTTATGAACATCATTTAGAAGCTCATCGATAAATTACTAATAAAAAATGGTATGTTTAAGTAGTGCAAGTGTGTGTATTTGGGGGGAAAAGAGGTGCCAGAAATATTAGAGAAAATATTAAATAGATGCTCAGTGAGTACTGTCTATTTTGCACCTTGAACAAGGAATGTGCTCTGCAGCTGGGTAAAGGACTATAATGGGCAGGTATATCATACAATCATATAGTTCAGGTTATGCCACTTTTGTTAAGTTGGTCACATAACAATAATGACATTTCCCAACTTCTGAATACTAAATAGTTGCAGTCTTAGTCTTCTTTTAATGTAATTTCTGAGGTGTGTCTACACAAAACATTCATATTAAACAGTGCTTCTTCCTTGTGATAAACACTACCAGTCCCTCCAAGAAAGGATCTCTTCATATCCATCTCTGAAATACAGAGATATTCCTCTCAAAAGCATTTTTAACCTCCATCAATTCCCACAATATGTTAAAATTTTAAAAAATAACGTATTCAAGGAGACACTGCCAATAGAAATGATGATGCAGAACACTGAATAGCAAGAAACACAAAACTTTCCCAGAAGGGAAAATCAGGCATACTACTACGCGTGATACCATACCTCTGGAAGGACTGGGAATCTTTTTCTTTTTTTTTAATCTATTAGACTGTAGGAATAAAAATCTAATGAATTATGCATTTCTGAATGGGTCATAACAGGCAATGAAGCAAAAGCTTTGTTGCTTTTCATGTCTTTAATTGTTAGGAATTAGTGGGGTTAGACATCCAGTTAGAAAGATAGAACCTGGTTTGCATCAATGAACTGTCTGCAGAGAAAAAATATGTAAAGAATTATGTATTTCATTTTACCAGCTGCCCTAAACAAAACAAACTGAAAAGACCAACCCATCACACATTTATCACATGAAGATATTAAGGCAATTTCCCACAGGATAAATTTTCTACCACCATCTACCCCTATCACACAACTCCATGCAAACATCCTTTATGAAGAAAGTGCTATAAGTCTGCACAAAAGCAGCACCGAGAAGCAAAAAAACACACAACAAACACACATATATTGATATGGCATTGGTTCTTCCATGTAAGACTGAACTAGCACAGCTTTAAAGAAGTCTTAAAGACTACCACACATCAGAAATGCCAAAGAATATCAATGACAGAAGTAAATGGAATCAGAATAATTTCTGTTAGCAGGTATAACTTTAGAAATGACCGCGTGATCAGTAGTCAATATAAGGAGTGTTATTATATAGTAGTATTAGTAGCAGCAGTAGTATCAGTAGCACAGTATTAGTACATAGTACCAGACAATCTCAGTCAGATCACTACTATTTTCAGTATGGGCAGGTTTCAACTTGAATTACCACAGGGCAACCAAGCTAAAGAACCGTATTGCACTCAGATTCTGCAACATGATATTTGAAGAGTAAATGGTTTTCAGCATTTGCTCTCATCTACTTAAATCAATGTGCAGGCTGCTATTTGTTTCTTGGCACCCTTCAGTTGACCTCTTTGACATAATTGTGATCACTGTAATCAACAAACATAAAACCCACTTTCAACACCTTAATACGCACTTGCAGACATTTGGCAGAGAGATTAGTTAGCAAGCAAGCAGTATGGTCCTTTAGGAACAAAGCCTTAATGTTGAAACATAGAAATGATGAATCAGTTTTAAATTCAAAAAATGAACACTAAATGATAAAAAAACTACCAGAAATAACACAGCTTACGTCATTAATTAAACCCTTTCTCTAATTGCATTCAGTGTAGCAACCATATTTTGGGAAATGAATTTCTCCTGCAAGATCGATTCAAAACAACTGAATTTCATAAGAATTAAATAACAGTTCATGAATCAAAAGTAAAAGTGTATTTAATATTACTATATAAAATAGACACCAGTTCATACGGATCTCAGAATTTAATGGTGTATTTGGTCAACAGCTACTTAGGGAAGAAGGGACAGTTGCACTGCTTGATTTCATGTACTTAAATTAGGTACACAGTTTAGCAGGCTAGCCATCAAAGTTCATGTACATATTTATCCAAAACAAAAAGGCTTCCACAGAGGACTATATCAAAAAAAAAAATCAGATTAGCACAGATTGTTATTCCTTGTCCTGATTTCCACAAGTTTGCCTTTAACACAGACCAACTTCTGATTACCCGCTATAGAGGCTCTAGATCATCCATGCAGATGGATTCCTTAAGGTGATATTAATCACTTAAGATTCCTTAAAGTGATGTTACACCATATTTTCCACTTAAGTCCTGTGCAGGTTCCTCTTTCCATCAGTAGGGTTTTTTTGATCTATCAGCTGCTGTATAGCTGGTCTGCTTGAAATCTGACTAGAGACTGATATTGTCTCCACTGCCTTGAGCACCGTTCATGAACAGAAATCAGAAAACTGTGCTATGAAGTCTACTATTTGAGCTACTGTTAGGTAGAAAATGATCAGAACTAATAATGACTGGCCATTAGGGGCATGTATAGCTAAAAATCAACTATAGTGGCAGCTAGGGTATCTTTTATAGCTAGATTGTTTAATGTTGTGCAAGACACTGATGTCTAAGTTTTGACCAAGGGAACACACTTTGAATACGTTATGTCAGATGATGCGAATACCTTTTTCTCACCCTTGGCAAAAATAAGAATATTGTTGTTGTGGGAGGATTCTTACAAGGACTCATAAAATATGAAGTTTTCATTACAGAGGACAATCAAAGATTTCTTCTCTGTGGTTTCCTTTTTCTGTCTGACATGAATGTCAAGCATTTCAGAGTAATTATGAGAACCAACAATATCCTGTAGAAAAGGCGGCTAGTGTGTTAATCACACCACCTCCCTCCCTCAGTGCCTCTTTATCCTTTCAGAGATACCATTCAATTACTGTTTTTTTTTTTTCTTCAGGAGAGGCATTGTTGTGGCTGTTGTTGGAATAATTAAGTGTAGAGCAAAGAGCACCTGAACTCAAAAGCCATTCTTTCACTTGAAAAGGAGGCAGCTGGTACACGGTAACTAGGTAACTAAGAATGTATGAACATTAATTTCAATGATTCCATAATTTCGGGTAACATAAAACATATTGCTTTCAAGCAAACTGTCACTGTAATCTCTTCCTTATTTCAACCTTAAAACGTTACTACCTGAATCACTTGTGTTTAGTCATTATTTTTAGATTCTCATGGTATGTGTACTTCTGATGTGCTTCAGATATAACATTTCCTCACAGAAAAGCAGAACAACTGTGTAATTTTTTTTTCATTAAAGTATACTGAAATCACTTTTAAGCTTCTCAAAAATTTATCTTAGAGCTGTCTTATATCTGGACCTCCGATGAAAATTGGTGTTGCACTTTGGGGAATAATTTTAATGATGATAAGCTTCTTTAATTTTTCCAGTATGTTCCTTCTTTTCTTGGGAACTTTGTTTTTTCTGCACAAGAAGAGAGATGGGGATGAAGGGACCAACATGATTATGTTTAAGCAATTGTTTGTATAAAATACTGTTAATGTTTACGGAAGTATGACAAAGGGGATTTTCTGAATAATTAAGTTACTCAATTAAAAATATGCCAATGTGCTGGATTAGCAGGGTGTTGGGAAAAGACTGAAACAGTTACCTGGCAATTGATCAAGGAGCCTTGTCTTATAGAATAATACTAGCATAAAAATAGCTCATAAATCTGAAAGGCTGATTACTAAAACTGTTGTGGGAGCTTTATTTTTTAGAATAATATTGAATTAATGAGAAACAATACAAAGGGGGAGTTTAATTATTCTGAATAGAATAATTTTCTACCCTAGCCTCTCAGGATGGGTATGATTATGTAGGTCACATATCTCAAATGACTTTTATGCATATTTCATTAAAAGCCACATCTTTTCATAAAGGATAGTAAGCTATAAGCCCTCTTCAGATAGTACTCTCTCTATAGCTCCTTAAATAAAAGCTATTTCCTTTGTGGTTATGGAGTTGTTAAGATGAGCAGTCAATAAATACAAAACCAGGCATATCTTATTTTTAGGTTATTGTTTTCACATAATAACAAGGAAGTTGCTTTCTTTCTCACTCTCTCCAAACCCCCCCCCCCCCACCATTTTGAATGTATAGCAATTAGACATTGGCCAGGATTCCCAGTCTGCCTGTACTTCTGGAGGGTTACTATCAAACTGATGAGAATACTAGACAAGCATTTTCATGTTCAACCAAACAGTAAGATTTTGATTCTGGGTTGATTTGTAAGATTCTCAAAGAATGAAATTAAAGCACATCAATAATGAAATTATTGATCAAAGACGCTGAATTTTCTTAGTTGGTGCACATTTTTGCTGTTTTCAGACAGGAAACATTTTTACATCCCAGTTTAGTGTTTTTCTGCTTTAATTTTTAACTGGATTACAGATTTTTTTTTCATTGTAATAAAATATTCCTCATCAGATTTACACATGTAAATGCTTTCAGAGAAATGTGCTCTGCCTTTCAATCATTGTTGACACCTTTTCTTAGCTGCAAGACTGAGATTTAGTGTATTCCACATCCTTACAAGAAATGGTGGAAATGGTTGGTCCATTAAGCATCAGAAAGACTAATTACAATTGAAATGATAATTTTGTGCTTAATCTTAAAAATGTAATGCGCATAGTGCAGGATAAGAGGGTTTATCAGTTACTGTCATACATAATACTAAAACTTGGATCTCTCAACTCAGTAATTGAATGTGTATAAAATCCTAGTTTATCCAACATATTCTACTGGTGAACTGAACTGTACTTCATCACGTGTTTTCAGAACTGATGGTCTATGTATTGACTTACTATACTAACATGTCCACTTAGAATACTAAATAATTGCTTGTAATATTTAAGTTTAGGAGAAATAAATTCCTGGATATTCCTATACTCCTGCTTCCTTTTACACTCAAGCCTAGATATAAATAACAATAAAGATAAAACTGTGTTCTTGTTAAATTAAGAAGACATAATTCTATCACATTTTGGTATATGTCTTGGCTGTGGCACTTTTGTGTCTGAAAGTGACATTGGATTTACCTGACTCATTTTTTCCCATAGGAATTCATATTACTTAGCACATCCCATACTAGCATAGCCCTTCAGCAATTCATATACAACACAGGTGAAACAGATAAGAAATATGAACTGCTTCAGAGTTGCAAATGATTCACGAGCTGAAGCTTGGCTCCCCTAGGGCCATCAAACATTTACAAAAGAGTGAAAAATTATGTGGATTTTCACACCTCTGCTAGTGCAAAGACCCTAATGCTACATGCTTAAGTTTATAGATAACTTTTGTGCTTAACTTTCCATTTTGCTTCTTTTTGCTTAGTTTTCATATGCTGCCTGTATTTAGGGTATTTAATCTGGCACAGAAATTACTCCTAGTCTGCACAAGACCATATGCCACACTTAGAGAGCAGAGCAAATACAAATAAGGAGCTTTCATTTAATCTCTTATTTAATTTGCAATGATCTAGACCTCTGTGATCTGAAGTAGTACCATACGAACACCAACATATAAAATCAGGAAAGGAGTGCAGAGAGCATACCTGTTACATCAACTAGATTGTGCCTGACCTCACCCACATATAAATTGTGACTGGATACAATATGGGCACCTATCACAGGGCTCATAGGAAATTAACATTTTTCCAGCAATTACTCCTCTGAAATGAATACAAGAAACAAAGTGATACCCAGGATCTATACACCCCACTCTTTTTAACTGGCAAAAACTATCCCCAAGTTCTTATAAACAGTCGGACTCAGTCTCAATGTTCCCAAAATATTAGCTTGATAGCTATTAGTCTGAGCCTAGGAGAGAAACCTGAAGACAAAACTGCACTAGCTCTTACATACACAATTAAGAATGTAGAGGTAAAATCATCAGTTTGGCACCCTCAGGTAAAAAGTAAGAACTGAATAAACTTTGCATTGTGCAAGGAGACATGGGTGAATTCCAGCTAGTTGTATTTATCCTTTACTACACTTAACTGACATTCCATCCAGTTTAGCTCAGATATATTTTCTGACATTACTTTATGATAGCAATACAGCGGGTGTGCTTTCATGCAGAGCAACTGCTTCTTCAAGACATCTACTCAAACAGCATCTGTACCCTTCGTTCAATTCTGACTATGACTCAGATGCTGAGACATAACAGGGACAACAGGGACAACAAAAAAACCACTGGAATATTTTCCAGTATAAGGGATACTTAATCAACATCTAAACTAACTTTTAAGATCATTGTAGATTATGCAAGGAAAAAAAATAAAAAGGCAACAACCATATTCTAAGGGCTTGTTTTCTTCTGCCTGAAAGTTAAGTGACATGAAGCATTTCTAAGACTCTGCGTTACTTACAGAATAGATAGAGTTCTCTTAGTCATGTATGCATGTTATGCATGTCATTTACACTGAATGACAGTGACTTAAACATCAGCAATAGGTGTATGCATACAAGCAAACCAAGACTCTTGGGAACAGCATACTACAAATTAGTGACAGGTAACTATCAAAAGGTTCCTAAATTTCAAGTCAGCTCACCATCTGTAATTATTCAATGCGTTATCTGTAAAAAAGAACTATGTCTATGCAACAGGGTTATATCACAATACAGCAAGTCCTTGCTGATTAGGAGTTGATCAGAAATATTATAAACACAATGCTATGGGAGTATTTTTGAGTTTTCTGTTTTAGTTAGTTGAAACTCAAAATGTATAACATAATACAAAATAATAAAAATGTAGTCAACATGATTTTAGGATGTGCTTAAGGCTGGGGCTTTTTAGCCTAAGCAGGTGATGAGAAGAAAATTTTAAGTAATTGGGTTTGATTTGTTTTGTTTTCTGTATTGTTTTGTCACTCAGCATTTTTGGTTTAGTCACTTTCCCTCTTTTTATAACTCTGTTTACAATCACTCCCCTTATCTTACCTTCATTCCCCTTCCACTGCAACATGCATAATTAATAAACATCTGCAGTGTAAACACTTTCTAAGCTACCACTCCAAACTTTAAAAAAAATCTGCAACTGATCAGGTCAGAAAATATCAAGACCAATAGGAAAGATTTCCTTGTAAGTGATGTTCTCTTAATTACCAAACAAACACCATTTTTCCTCACAAAGATTGAAAACTTATTTCCAAAACCATGAAAACTGTTCCATTTAGTTTTCTCTATGTGTGTACATAAGTTCTACACATACAGAAATAAATTAATAGAAAGTTTCATATGCAACTTTTCAACCGACCTATTTGTATTATTCTGAAGAATACAGCTTGAAGCTCTGAAATACAAATAGCAAAATCTTACATAAGCACTTCTAATATCTTCCTTTACTAGCCTGGACAGCTGAGCCATCTTTACAAACCTTTGTTGTCTTATGCAAAGCTTCTTGAGAAGCACCTACTGCTTATATCTGGTTTTTGTCTTATATGAGTGCCTTTGATCCCACTTTGATCTTCTTGTTTCAGTCAGTCTCACAGAATGAGAGATTCAAATCACACTAAAATCCTTACCATATTTTTAAAAACTATAATTTAATACTTTGGAAAGAGCAAGACTGTTAAAAAACTTTTAGCAATATTTCTGTAAAGCTTTGATTGAAAGAGATTTAAATTTTTAGTTTTAAATTTTTAGAGTATGTCAACATATTTCAAAGGATAAATTTTCCAAATCTATTTAGGCAAAACATTTTCTCACTTTAGAAGACTGAATAATAAAATCATGAGCTTCTAGTTCAGTGTTTTCAAATTATCAAAATATGTAGAATGCCTGTTAATTTCATTTAGGTGAAGACAATTCATTGTGAAATCGCATTTTGAACAAGCTAACCACATTCCTATAGAATCTAACAGAGTAAGGGAACAATGTCCATATGCTAGCCCCGTTGGGCTGTGGTTTCAAAGGTAATGTCACTCTTCTATCTGAAGCATAATTCAAAAGTGTTTGAACACAAATGATAGCTACAGGTCTATAAGGTAATACAATTTAGTACTATAGTCTAAAATATTTTGTCACCGACCTACATAGCATAGATACATGCATCTATCTATTTGAAAACAGACAAATTCCAGATTTGCAAGCATTCGTACATAGAAACTGCATTATTTAAAAAGCAACCATAAGAATGATGTCATCAATTCCAACCGAAGATTTGCCTATCTGGAGACAGCATAATAAAAGACTTAGAAACCTTCTCTTTCAAAGTATGCTCACCTTGTCCAAGGGCTTCTCAAAATCAGATATGTAAGAGATTCCTTTGGCCCGTGACTGGTTTAAAAGTAAAGATATCCTGATCACCTAGCTAGCAAGGCAAACAGAACAGTAAAATATCACCTTTTCTCTGAGGGCAGTGCTAATGTAGGTCTGTCCTCTGTACCACCACTAATACTTTTTTCCCCAAAGCAAGTATGAAATTAATTTCTTTGACACCTCTATCCCTCTCTTAAATTTGGATGAAATTAGCCAACATCTAATTTCAAAAAAATAATGGGAAGATGAAGGAGGGAGCAAAGAAACCCAAACCACAACAAATGGATAATTTTTTTCCCCCTGTAGGAAACAGGATCAAAACAAACAAGGTAGTCAATCCAAAGACTTTTCAACATTTTTCATCTCTTGTCAGTCTGTTACTGTTGAAGCAACTCTCTAAAAAGCATCATTTGTTTTTTCAAGTATTTAAGGTTTTGTTGAACTTAAGCCTCATCCCGCAAAAGAAGTCCTATAAGTGTTCCTAGGCAGATGGAAACAGCATCTTCTCAACTAACGGTCCAGGGTTATACCTTAACCCCTGTCAGAAGTTTGTCTGGAGCCACTGTATGCTTTCTCTGTGATTTCTAGCATCCAGTTATTAAATCAAACCAATAGATACCCACAGCAAATATTTAGTTAACATGATAAGGACTTCAGTAACTTTTCAAATAACTAATTCACATATAGAATCTGTAAGCCATTAGCGATTTATTAGCTTTTATCATTCTCTTACTGGTTAATCTCACAGTTCAGCCCAATTAGAAATTTTCCTTCTTTTTCATGCTATGCCTAACTGCATTACAGTATGAATGTCTATGCACAAAACCTGACCATAATAATTTGCACAGTTTTGACCATTTCTATAAGAGAAACAGAATTTCCATTGCAATGGATTTATACGCAAAATATTCAGTACTATGGCCCTAGACAATACCAATAACCTATAATTTGATTGTAAGCATCTCATCATAGCTGAGTGACAGCTATAATAGAATCAAATTGAAAGCTTACAGCGGTCCAAACTGTTGGCTTTCTTGGCCAAAACTAATTTTTATAGTCTGTCTGTGAAAAGACTTTAAGACTTACTAGTCTACAGGTAATTGTTTTTCTTTCTTCAAATTATTCTTCTAATGTTACATTAATATTCTGAGCTGCAGTTCTATATTGGCATTTATTTTGTAACAAGCTCAAACATGAAAAAGCAAATGTTTCACTTTAAACACAAATAAAAGAAAAATAGAAGTTATTGTGTGAATAAAGCTTTCCTTTCTCTATAGTCTTCTTTAATCAGTTAAGAAACTAATACACTTGTAGAGAGACAGGATCACCAATTTGTACATTTTATTACCTAAATCCTGTCATATATTATAATAGTTTATTCTCAACTTTCACAGAAGATTCACCTGAGCTCACACTCCATGTTAACTGCAGAAATCAATTAGTTGGGAAAACAACCCCATTATATCATATATTGCAGGAGTTAAGTTCTAAAAGGGTAGGTGTAGAAGGGAAGCCTCCACAATACGAAACACAGAATGGAAACACAATGCTGTTCCTTTATGACTGTGCTGGTTTTACTGAAGGACGGCAAGAGAGTAGAGGCCCTATTATCTCAGTCTGGCAGTAACATCAGGCTCTTTAAATACTCACTTTGACAAATTGTGATCAGACTTCAGGTGTTTAACATAACTTCAGGAACACCATACACTCTGGCTTGGGTGTCTTCTCCAGGAAATTAGAATATAAGTAATTTCCAACAGGTTTGAAGCCAAACAAAGGATCACAATAAAAGCACTATCCAAGAGCAATTATCAAATTCTAGGCTTAGCTCTAGATATTAACCAGTAAAAAACAGTATTTAATGCATGTATATTCAACATGTGCACAGATGGACATCCCCAGCTCTGTACGACATCCCAAGAGCCCTAACTGTAATAAGATACACTCACAAGGCATCGTCGTTGGTTTCAAAACCTAGCTGAAGGTTATACACATCACTTGAGAAGTTCTAGTCTTTTCTCCATTACAAAAGTGTAAGCTGTAAAACAGTCCCATGTTATAATGACTTCAGCAAACTGGCATGTATTTTAATAAGACAACAAACAAAATTTCAGAATAAAAAAAATAATCATAATGAAATAGAACCTCACAACATTTGTATTGGTTGACAGCAGTGTTCACAAAAATATGGCCGAAGAAATTCTCCTGCTGGTTATTTAATTGGCTTGTACATCTGCTAGAGCCAACCTGAGCATCAGATTGTCTGCTAGAAAAGGAGAGGTGTGAATCAATGACCAAATTACTTGGGCCACTACACTGCCAAATTGGAACTAAGAGTGACCAAGTGGGAAAGTACATCATAGTTGCAAATATCTTCTGCATGAATACTTAAAGAACCTGCAAGACGAAGGTGACTGCCAACACAAAGATGCAGATAGTTCATGACAAAAATGGTCTCTCTACTAAAAAAAAAGCCAAAACCAAAACAAACAAAACCCAAACCCTATTTCTTTTTTGTAATACTGAGAGGAAATTCCAAAACAAAGCAATATTAGATCATGATTTGAACTGCAGCAGTGCTTAGGATCATGTCATGGTTCTAAGTGGTGTAAGGAACTACATTGTTATCCCACTTTTTGATTCGGTGAACTCCTAACTCAGTGTGTTAATCTTTTAGAGTTGCTTGAAATACAGGGAAAAATCATATGCATTTAAAAATGCATACTCAAATTAATTATTTAGCTTTTTTCTTTGTGTTTTTTTTCTTTACAGTAATAACTTCCATTTTATAAACATGTTTTACCCAGAGTTTGGAGGGTACTTTTTGATATTGTTAGGGTTAAAAACATCACTTAACAGAATTTTTAAATAAACTTTTTAAAATGCGTCACAACTTGACTGAAACGAATAATCAAAATTACCAATACAAGAATCAAAATGTACCACAGTCTAGCAAGCTAGATTAACAACATAAAAACTTAAAAATATTCTGCTGACACACAAAGTAATTAATCCACTGAAAGCTTGCATTAAAATCTTTTAAGATAGAAAATGTTATTTTACTATTTTTTAAAAAATACTACTAGCTCAAGAAAAGGAGTGATTTTGACAAATTTCAATCAATAGTAGCTGTTTCTCTCAAGTTTAACATACATATTTCTCAAAACACTTATAAAGAATTTTAAAATGCAGTGTATGTTGATACTTCTACTCACGCTGTCAAATAAACCTCAAATTAATTTTTTTATATAACATTCCTTCCAAGGTCAGTATTTAAAAGCATACCTGATATGATAGCTACTTTTTTAATAGTTACAGAGAAGAACCATTTCAGCTATTCTTCAACTTTTCACACAGAACTTTATCTGAAAAGCATTATTAAAACGACAAACTTCAGTGGAAAATTAAGGAATAAAAAGGAAGTACCTAATAATACAAATTCCAAGAAAGATATTCATTAAGTACCTTCAAAAATTCTCGGGAATATCAATAATAGGAATATCAATAATAATAAAATTGTACCTGTTTGCTGAAACATCATTTTGAATGAAATGTTTTGCATAAATTTTGACTGATTCAGAATGAAACAAATGTCTAAAATATCAGTTCTCTATGAAACAGAAATTCAATAAGTTTCAATTTGTTTTCATGTAAATAATATTTATCACATAGTGATAGCAGCAATGCAGTAACACAGATTTTCATAGTGGTCTCAAGTGCCTTTTCTTCACTATGAAGTCACTGGCAGATCAAAAATTCACGGATTACAAAAACATCGTTATGCCTCCCAATTTAAAGTCGCATTTTCAGTACCAATTGCAAATACTGAAGTAGAATACAGTGTGATTTACAAAGGACAGGATATTAAAGTTACACACACATACACAACCACAAACTTACAAAATCAGTTTATATCCTTTTTATCAGGACTTCACCATCATTGTCCACATACTTCTCAATGAATATTGCAAGAAGCATCCATGCCTCAAAACAAAAATAAGAGAGTCATTTTGGGGTCATATTTTCTCCTACAACATCAACCTTCTATTTCCATATTACAGAAAAAAAGTTTCTAGATGAAGAGCAAGCAAACACAAAGCGGGTGTGAAATTCAAAATGTAATGTAAGTAAAATAAAGCTTTTCAGTAAATCATTCACCTGCCACCTTTCTTGTCTAACATGTTAAATTGGATTTAAGGCTCGTGTTACTTTTTACAGATATTTAATGTTTAGAATGGTGATCTTATAGTCTATTATCTTACATAGTTCCTCCTACATTTTGAGAGAGATCCTTACAGTAGCAGGCCTGTATTTAATCTTCTGGAGAAGCCCAGTTGTCAATATAAAGACAAAGCAAGCTAAACATAAGTAGTGACTTAGTATGAGATGAGTACAACTTTACAGAAGTGTAGAAGAGTCTAGAACTAATAAAAATCAAGATGTAAACACACACCTTTTTGCTGGAGACCAGAAAATTATTTAAAAATGGGGCAAAAAGATAATTGAAACTTGCTTTTATGTTAGAAGGAAAGAAAGTATTGTGAAATTGAAGTTTATGTGGACTATTTTTTGTAAGGTTCCACAAACAACATGGAACTAAGCGTGTCTAAGAGTTGAAAAAAAAAAAAAAAAGAAAATAATCTTTTTCCAAAGATCTACAAACACATTTCATTTGATACATAATAAATGCCACCACTTTACACTGATGGAAATACAGACAGACAACATTCCTATCAAATTCAATCCATGTTTATAACTATGCAAAGAAATCTCTCCAGGACCAGAAACTTAGGCTGCCAAGGAAAGTCCTTAAATTGCAATGAACAGGTTTTTTCAGCAAATTAGTGAGCAAAAATACCATTTTCCTATATTGCCAATTATCGCAACTAGATAACAAGATTTACACATTGGGAAATTTTCACAGTATTCTGAACAAATTTTAGCTGTAAACTTTCTTGTAAAGTATGCAGTACTTTATATTACTCAGTAATATACTCTAATAAATTAATAGCCTAGGTGATTGGGTTTTTAGATCACATGACAATGATCTTTTTTTGGTAGGTGATGCAGTATTTCATTAACCTTTCTTAAATAAATGTAATATAGTAAGATACCAATTTGTCTTCATATTGACACAAATACCATCAATAGGCCTTAAAATTCAGTTTCTTCAAACTCACACAAACAGAAGAAATGCTGCATGAACAGTTAGAAAGGCATAAAAAGAAACACAGATAAAATTAGACATGGAAAATAATGGTGAACTCTGTTCTTACAACACATTCAGCTCTAGATGAAGTGCAATTTCCAATATCCAGCAATAATCAAAGTCTATGACATTTTTCACCCATGTTCACCTTAAGAGCCCGGGCCAAAATTCAGCATAGCTGAAAAATTCAGATAGCATTCTAGATTTTGTCTTCAGCACCCCATTATTCCTGCTTCCACAAGTCTGACAAGAAAACTACGATGGAAAACACCATCCTTGCAATCTCTGGTGTAGATCAGAAAATCAAGTATTTTTCTACCTGACACAGCAATTTGTCTTACAGTTATGTGCCTTCATTGCTTATATTCAGGGGTTTGATAATATGGCATCTACACTACACTTGATCTGATATTATACAAAAAACTGGCCAAATTCAAAGGACACGAGTACTGTTATTGAAAAGTCACACATAAACATTTGCTTGCTCGTGGCACTTTTTTTTTTGCGTGACCTTTCATGACCTAATCCCCAGGCCCTGATCAGTGTACCCCTCAGCTATGCATGCATGGAAATGTTAAATCTGTGCTTTAATGTTTTAAACACCGGGGTCCCAAACTGAACTCTGCTGGTTTTATGTGTTTTCCTTCTTCCAACATGGTTGTATTCTAGGAAGAAAGTGATATAATTCCACAATTAATTCCTACCTGCTGTGACAGTGCCCCCTCAGGGTAAAGATGATTTTTTACATTAACACACTGAAAGCTTCCACTGTGATTGACCTTAAAGACACTGACAAATTAATTACTTTGTAGTCAATATGGCATGGCAGCTTAAAGATTTGAGCAGATACCCAGCCAGTTAACATGCATGCTGCCATCTGCTGAATATGACAGCAAGGGATTTGTACTACTCTCTCTAAAAGAAGAGCTGTGTAGAGCCTTCCAAGAAAGATGTTACCAAACCCCTCATTCATAGCTTATTTCACAAGTCAAATAAAGACTGTTCAGGTTCTGTAAGAGAACTTATAGTATTTTACGTTTCTTTGACCCACAGGTTTAAAATGAAAGAGGAGACTATCTCAGAGAATTCATTAAGGCTTCTGTTTTGAGCCCACTGCTTAACAGCTGGAGCTAGGGTATATTCAAAAAGATCATGAGATTTATGTGAACACTCATGCAGTGCAGATGTGAGCAAGGGAGTTCATAGTTTATGTACCTCACTGTCAAGACTCAGTGTTACCCTGATTTAAAGAGCTTTCCTCTGGCTTGAGATAAAAAAGTGGCAATAACATATAAGCTGAAGTTCCTGCAAAACAACGGTCAAGGGCCAGCACAGAGCAGTGACTTTTTTTAAAAAAATATAATTATGACACAGCTTGATATCATTCTTACAAAGACTGCAGCTATCTTCTGAAAAAAAAAAAAAAAAAGAAGCAGAGGCATACCAAAACTCAATAATTTTTTTTATTTTTGACTTTCAATAAAACTGCACCAAATTAGAAAACCGAATAATTTGTATATCGCTGTTCCTGTAAATAAAACTATACATCAAACTGGTCTAAAACCGTATATACATATATGCATAAAACTATATAATACACATCATATTGGTCCAAAAATATACACTGATGGGAAATATAATACCTATTTTTCTCAGATATGTTGAGGGCTAACATAGGTGGCTCCAAGTCCCGCACACAGCAGAATCACGGAATGGTAAGTGTTGGAAGGGACCTTCTGAGATCATCTAGTCCAACCCCCCTGCCAAAGCAGGTTCACCTACAGCAGGGTGGGCATGATCACATCCAGGCGGGTTTTGAATACATTCAGAAAAGGAGACTCCACAACCTCCCTGGGCAGCCTGTTCCAGTGCTCTGTCACCCTCAACGTAAAGAAGTTTTTGCCCATGTTGAGATGGAATTTCCCATGTTACAGCTTGTGCCCATTGCCCCTTGTACTGTCACCCGGCATCACTGAAAAGAGTCTGGCCCCATCCTCTTGACACCCGCCCTTTAGGTATTTATAAGTATAGATAAGATCCCCCCTCAGTTTTCTCTTCTCCAGACTGAAAAGACCCAGGTCTCTCAGCCTTTTCTGATAAGAGAGGTACTCCAGTCCCTTGATCATCTTTGTAGCCCTCCACTGGACTCTCTCCAGTAGTTCCCTGTCTTTCTTGAACTGGGGGACTCAGAACTCGACGCAGTAGTTCAGATGCAGCCTCCCCAGGGCAGAGTAGAGGGGGAGGATGACCTCCCTCGACCTGCTGTCTACACTCTTTTTAGTGTACCCCAGGAGACCACTGGCCTTCTTGGCGACAAGGGCACATTGCTATCTCATGGTCAACTTGTTGTCCACCAGGACTCTCAGGTCCTTCTCTGAAGACCTGCTTTCCAGCTGGTCAGCCCCTAACCTGTACTGGTGCATGAGGTTATTCCCCTCTAGGTGCAGGACCCTACACTTGCCCTTGTTGAACCTCATTAGGTTCCTTTTCACCCAACTCTCCAGCCTGTCCAGGTCTCACTGAATGGCAGCACAGCCTTCTGGCGTGTCAAACATTCCTCCCAGTTTTCTATCATCAGCAAACTTGCTGAGGGTACACTCTGTCACCTCATCCAGGTCACTGATGAACAAGACTGGACCCAGTACTGACCCCTGGGGAACACCGCTAGTTATGGGCCCCTAACTAGACTCTGTGTCGCTGATCATAACCCTCTGAGCTCTGCCATTCAGCCAGTTCTCAATCCACCTCACTGTCCACTCATCTAATCCACACTTCTGAAGCTTACCTATGAGGATGTTATGGGAGACAGTGTCAAAAGCCTTGCTGAAGTCAAGGTAGATAACATCCACTGCTCTCTACTCATCCACCCAGTCAGTCATACCATCATAGAAGCCTATCAGATTGGTCAAACATGATTTACCCTTGGTGAATCCATGTTGACCACTCCCAATAATAATCTTCTCCAGATTCTTTGAGATTACATCCAGGATGAGCTGTTCCATCATCTTTCCAGGGATGGAGATAAGGCTGACTGGCCTGTACTTTCTTGGGTCCTCCTTCTTGCCCTTTTTGAAGACTAGAGCGGTATTGGTTTTCCTCCAGTCCTCAGGCACTTCACCTGTTCTCCAGGACCTTTCAAAGGTGATGGAGAGTAGCTTAGCAATAACATCTGCCAGCTCCCTCAGCACTTGCGGGTGCATCCCATCAGGGCCCATGGATTTGTGGGTGTTGGGTTTGCCTAAATAATCTCTAACCCAAACGTCTTCAATCAAGGGAAACTTTTCCTTATTCCAGTCCTTCTCTCTTACCTGCAGGGGCTGGGGTTCCTGAGGGCCAGACTTAGCAGTAAAGACTGAAGCAAAGAAGGCGTTCAGTAGCTTTGCTTTCTCTGCATCCTCTGTCACCACGGCACCCACCTCATTCAGCAGTGGGCCTACATTTTCCCTAGTCTTCCTTTTGCTACTGATGTACTTGAAGAAGCCCTTATTGTCCCTGACATCCCTTGCCAGATTTAATTCCAGGTGGGCCTTAGCCTTCCTCGTTGCATCCCTCTGTACTCTGATAACACTCTTCTACGTCTCCCAAGTGGCCAGTCCCTTTTTCCACATTCTGTAAACTTCCTTCTTGCATCTGAGTTCTTCCAGAAGCTCCTTGCTCATCCATGCAGGTCTCCTGCCTCCTTTGCTCGATTTCTTACTCATAGGGATGCACCCATCTTGAGCTTGGAGGAAGTGGTGCTTGAGTATTAACCAGCTCTCTTGAACCCCTCTTCCTTCTAGAGCCTTAGTTCGTGGGAATAGGCAAGCCAGTTGTGCAGATCATCACCGTTCACAATGATACCAAATCATAGGATAATTCAGGCTGGAAGAGACCTCAGGAGGTCTCCAGTCCAAACTGCTGCTCAAAGCGGGATCAGCTGTGAAGTCAGGGTTGGTTACTCAGAGTTTTATTCAATCTGGTCTAGAAAACCTCCAAGGATAACTCCAAGGTACTGCCTTGCTGGGTAACCTGTTCCACTTCTTGACTGTCCTAATGGTGAGAAAGGGGTTTCTTATGTCTTGAAACGCGGTATTTCTAGCTTTTTCGCTTCCTGAATATCAGATATTGTACAGATGTTCCACCTTTCAGATAAACTAGTTGCAAATAAGGGATAGCTGTCCAAAAGACCAACAAAATTACTCGAATGTAAACCACACTATGGGGGGAAACAAGATCTTTTGCTTCGATGCACAGTTTTATTAAAATTATTTATTATGGATGATTCAATCCAGTTATTCCCTCTAGAGTTTACAAATGGGCTGATATCCCACAGAAAATAGAAGAAAATCTTTATAAATTTTCTTCTCTAAAGAAGAGATACTGTGTTTACTTTGACCAAGTATCATAGCCAAAGCTATGAATGAGTGGAATTGGAATGAATAGAATCATTTCATCTGTCCCTCTGTTGCTGCTGTGCAACAGGATAGGAGTAAAATCAAAATAAAACTAGAGCCAACTCTCAAGCATTTGGGGTAACACTGGGTAAATAGAATATAACAAAAAAAAGAGATAATATATCCAACGTGCAAGTTACAGTCTCCTAAATCTAACATTATAATTAGAAAATAGAAAAAAAATTACACTGTACATTGCGTAACACAGAATTTGCTGAGCTGTTAAGTCTACCCAGTACAAGTCATAGTGAGCACATCTATACTGCTTTGAGACTTGGATGGAGATAGTTTGGAGGTCTCTTCACTCATGAAAATGAGTGTATAACCTGGATAATGTCCTCAGAGATTAAGAAGACAGGTACCATTTGATAATTGCCAAGAGACACATCAACTTACTTTTTAGAAATACTTACTTTAGAACCTAAGAAATGTTGCATGAAGTAAACTAAAATACCTTTTAAAATATTTCTCTTCCTAACATATGTCTTTTAAAAAGCTCTCTCCCTACTTAAAATGATCTCAGAGAGAATACTGACACATACCTTTCACAACCATAATCCTATAGCGGAATTCAAAATCTAATCCTACAGAAGCACCAGGTGGATGCCAGTAAGCATCAGCTTAGACAACTACTTTTTTTCCGATTAGTCATATTCTAGCATCCAGCTGGAATTAAAATATCAAATATGAGTCAACTAACAAAAATTATCGTAACAGCGCCTGAGTTTATGTCATCAGCTATGACAAGCATCCTTCTTGGCTATATGGGACAGAACCACAAATATTACAATAGTACCACCTAGTACTACTAGGTTCTTTTAAAAACTGAAACTGATTAAAAAAAAAGAAAACACCCATGTCTTAAACTTACTTGTCTTTGTGGCAAGTTCTTATGCAAGCTTTTATTTCTCCTTTCCAGCAGAAATTTCTGCACAGAAACAGACATGAGATACTAGATACACTGATTCTCCATTTGGTGAAAAATGTCAGATATGAAGGTCACGTTCACAACCTTAAAGCAGAACTGAACATAAAATCCATCAGAATGTTTGCACCATAATTTATAATCATGACCTAATCATTCTTCTGAGCACTCATGACCTTAAGTGACTATAACAAAGACTGGTATGGCAATTGATCTTCTAGTAGTGATTCCTTGTTATTATTTTTATTATTTTGAGAGCCAGTCCTGTGGGATGCTGAGCCCCAGGAACTCCCCAATGGTCAATAGTTGAGGATACTTGGGTCCTTTCAATTCCCCCAAACATCATGTTGTTACACAGGAATATTGCAAGCAGCCTCTTTACTATGACACTCTAGTCAACAAATATCCATATATAAGCTATGAGACACAAACTAGTGTCTCATTTACAGTATTAAAATTACTATCAAAATAAATTCATAAATGTATCATCATACAGTATACTGCTCTGTCTTTGTTATTTTTACAGGATGTATTTGCAAAGTACATTATGTTCTAAATTAGAAGACATATTTAATATTAAAACATTCTACAAATTCCTAAGACTTAGCTGGGGAATTATTTTTCTGATCATCAGCTACTTAGCTCAACATTAACTGTGACTTGACAGGCTGCAAATTATCTAGTTTAAGAGGTAATAATCAATTTTAAATTATGCCAACTGAATATTTTACTGTTTAAAAATTATATTATTCATATTGAGTAATGGTACCTTCTTTATTTTCAAAATCTGTCAGCCAAACTAACTTTCTATTAAACTGACTAGATTTTACTGACTGCACTAGACTTCTGAAATAAAACATATTTCAAACTTAGTTCTCCCAGTTCCACTTATTCTATGTGATTGTGCAATTTTAAGAACATCAGAGTTCATCAAGAATACATTTACTGTCCTTGTGATCTTTTAAAAGAGAATCTTAACCCTTAAGTTTTATCATATCTAAAATTATAAAAGTCACACATAACCAATATTATGCTTAAAAGCCACTGATGAGGTATGTTGTATTGTACTTGTCCGTATTGGAGGGGAAAATACCAGAAAGCTCGTCAACAGAGTTCCATAATCTTTTAGGAAAAGCATTTTTGGTAGATAAGCATGCTTCTCATATGCTGTCACTTTCCTGAAAAATGCCATTCCTACACTTCAAACTGATTAAATCTTTAATTACATTTTTTCATTTCTATTATAAAATAATTTATATTTAATTTACAAATCTACAAATGTTCAGATTTGTAAATCTAAAAAGACTATAGCCATATGATGCTCTAAAGTGAAGATGATGTTAACTACTAAAATGCCAGAAAGAGAAAGGGGATTTATTTTACCAATTTATTTTTGATGCATAAATAAATTCCTGAATTTTAAAAAAAAGACATTTGAAATAAAAACAAAGCAAACTGAATCGTTCTATATAAATGCTTACAAATATTGATAGTAATATTCGTTTTAAAACAAATTACATTTTCACAGTTAAGTCTGTTGCATTTCATATGAACTCTAAATACCTAGGAACACTTTACTAGGGCAGTTTCTTCACCAATTAAAATTAAGTTCAAACTTAAACTTCAACAAAAGTAAATTCTAAACATGGACCAGTTTTAGAGAAAGAGT
This sequence comes from Vanellus vanellus, assembly GCF_965231255.1. NCBI lineage: Eukaryota > Metazoa > Chordata > Aves > Charadriiformes > Charadriidae > Vanellus > Vanellus vanellus. The sequence goes on from NC_138910.1 coordinate 60,100,653, forward strand.
TGGAGATCTGAAAGAGGTGCTTAACTCACTGGTTCTCTATTAAATCTGTCCACTTCATCCAGTACTTAAATATTTCTGTACATCCGTTACATGCAACTTTGAATCCTTCACAGAATCCATTAACAATTATGCTGATTCACAGCTACAGTACACTTCACACTTGCATTCACAGTAAACTCATGGGGAAATAACACTAGTACTGCACTTCTTCAGAAACTTTAATTTTAACTATTTTCAGTGCACTGGTACAGAGATAGTTACAAAGGAAGGTAATTTTCACAGAAGAGTTCCTAAAAAAACTCTGAGTAACAAAAATTCTTTTAAAAGATTCAGTTTAAGAGAACAGGGAGTAGGAAAAACATCAACTGCCAAATTTACTTTCAATAATTATCTAGTCACCTTTCAATTTTGATAACGTACAGAAAAAACAAAATGTATTTTTCAGGTATTAGTAGGTTTTCAAAAAATACTCAGTGTTGACTTGGTTACACCATTCCATTTAGTAAAGTAATCCTCACTAGGACAGTTACACTGATAAAACATGCTTCTGAAACCTCATTTCAGTATTGTAACTAACTAATACAGCAACATGGATTAGGAATTGAGGGTGTAGTATCGATAGATTCCAAAACAATGACTCTCCTTACATGACTGATAACTATAAAGTATATTTCAATCAGATTGCAAAATCTATCCAAATATAAGCAAATTTAACAATTTGCAGTAGTCCTGAATTTTGTTCCATATCTGCAATATCTCTGTATTTTATTTAACACCTACATACTCTTTACCAGCTAAATTAAATAAATTAGTATTTTACTGATTTTCTTATTCACTTGATTTAACAAGACTTCAGGCAATCTCTCTCTCATGTTCCTTACAAATGTAATCAAATATAACATTTATCATAAAAGTTTAGCTTCTGTATCATTGATGGCTTATTTTTGGTTTTACCTTTTTCTCTCTTCAGTCTTATTGAAATATCAAAATCTCTTCTGTTATGAAAGACTTGTTTATGCTCTCCAAGGACATTTCAGCTCCAGTAAAGTCAACAAGGGTCAGTATTCAACTCCTCTTATCAATTCCCTAAACTTTTCATTCTTACAATAAATACAGAGAATGTCTACAATTCCAAATCTGGACCACCTTCCTAACTTGGTGGAAAATTCAACACTCATGAAATATTCAGTGAAAGCATAAGACTGATTTCATGAAAAGTTTTCTTGTCTAGAAAAAATATTTGATAGCACTGCAATTAACAATACAGTTCTCAGATGTGACCTGCTGTAGATAATTTAAAGAGTGTCTTTCTAGAGATGAATATGTATGTTGTCTTTTATCATAACTCCCGACAGTACTTTCAAGCTGTCAAACTCAGTTGCAGAACTTAGAACTTATTTATATATAATTCAGTATCTACATCCAATTTATCAACTTCCGTTTCCAGTGTACCCAAGTGAACAAGCATGTCTCATTCCAACTGCCAGCAATATGGCTTGCAATAAGAAGTTTTTATAACTTTAGCCACACGCTGAGAATATCCTTCGCTATTCTAGACAAGCTGTATTCAGCATGCCTCCATTTTGCTAATAATTGATGCCTGCAGGAAAGCTTTTGATATCTCTTTTCTAAAATACTCATGACTGAGTATTTTACCATGGCTGTAGCCATCTCCATACAGAGAATTCAAGAAAAGTAATTCATGTAGAATTTCATAGGTTTTAAGGACGATTAAAAGCTTTGTTAGAGACAGATCTTCAGAATCAGGTATTCCCTTGCCACTTTGGGGCATACAGCAGAAGTAAAAATTTCTCATACAGATTTGAATTTTGTTTCATCTTTCAGATACATTTTAACAAACCCAATTATTTCACATACTAATTCCTGATGATTCTCACCACTCTTCACACAGTCTTTTTGACAAAAAAATGACTTGTCAGTTTGCTAGAGGGTGGAGGAGTAAGTCTATTACATGTTTTCTTTTTCTTCTTAATGGATTGTTAAAACCAAGAATAGAATTGGGTCACTTTATGCCGTCCTTTTGAAACACATTTTGGTACCTTTTCATATATCAAACAAATTATTAATTTGCAACACATAAAAGTATCTGAGGAGTTCAGAAGATCTGCAGTCTCACTTTTTTAAGGTGCCTGGGGAAACCATTTGTTTTATTTTTAAGTTGTCCTCTTCAATATTTTACTGATTTCAAAGACAGATGTTCCACGCAGCATAAGAAAGTGGACAAACATACCACATCATCGAAGCTCTTCAAAAAGTTTGTATTCTATGATTAATTTAATAGTTCGTACATTTTACCAATTTTATCTATGATAGACTGAGAAAAGGAAGGGGGGGAATTGTGGGGAAATAAAGGTAGGGAAAAGAAGAGAATTAGTCACTGAGATACTCTAGAAAGGATCTAAATACCTTCATTCCTGCCTTTGTGACTTTAAATCTATGTTCTTTTTTCATAAGAAATTGTTTCTTTTGAAAACACTATTCATTTTGTCCTTTGGAGAACCTCAGATTTTCAGTGCTTTGGTACCGTTACTTTACTTATTATTGAATCCATATTAATATACATAGCTGTCCCTTTTATTTTTTTTATCTTTATTTCATAGAAAATAGACCTTTTACTCCTTTTCTACAGAAAAAAAATAATTAACTAAACTAGTCTCCTTTCTGTGTCTTTTTATATTTTCTTTATAGAAGGAAATTCAATAGAATCTGTATTAGAGAGGATTCTCTTTCCATTGTAGACCCTGGAATGTCAATGAAAGCTCATTCATAAATTCTATAATTTCCTTTTCTTGTCATAAGGAACTACACTTTGTAGATGTACCTTCTACGGAAATGAAAGACACTATCTTTGTAAAAGATACTGCTGAATGAAAGGGGCTTCTCTAAGTTATCGCACCATTTGGATTCACTAACAAAAGAAAATACGGTTATTTTAATCCTAGAAGAGATTCAGAATTTAAAAATATAATAAACCACTGTAGGAAAAATGGGCATTTTTGATCTGGGAACATTATGCCAAGGATATGTAATCTTTTCAGATCGCATGTGGGCAGAATAGCTTCTGCTCCATTTGGCTTTTAGCAGTGATCTTAACTCTTGAAGACAAAAGACACCAACCTTGTAGACGTGGAGAGAGTAAGTTAGAAAACCATGCCCTGTCCTTACTCATTGTCATTTTTTGGGCTGGGCTGGCCACTAAAACAAATGACAGGTGCTCTCTTTTACTTCTCTCCCCTTCAGAAAAGGGAGAGCATCTGCCTCCAAGGAGAAGGATGAGAGAGAAAAAGACTTATGAGTTTAAAAGAAAAAGAAACTACTTTAATGAAATATTACTACTAAAATAATAAAAAGAAAATATAATAATATAGTTTTTTCAATTAAATATATACAATATACACAAAATCAATACCAAACTCCCAGGAGGATGATCACGTCACTGGCAGGCACTGGGAAAGTCCCAGCCACAGACAGGAACTGGATTCTGGATCTGGACGCAGGAATGCACAGATCGGGATCAAAGGCAGCTAAACAGACCGAGTCCTCCTCCAACACTGGCCCTTAAAGAAGGAGGCTGACCCCTTTGATCCCTCAGCTTTTATACTGAGCATGAGGCAGATGGGATGGAATAACCCGTTGGTCAGTTTTGGGTCACCTGCCCTGTCCACTTCTCCCCGCACATGGGACCTCTCTACGCTTTTCCACTTCCGACCCTCCAACGTGGCACATAACAGAGTTAGCTGTTGGTTGTTGTTAGCCTTTAGGTGTTATAGCAGTAAGTATAAGCAAGAGCCTGTCTGCATACCATTCCTTGGTATGAATTATAAACATCAGGTCTTATCACTCTGGTAGGAGACACTGCCTGAAGAATATGCCATTAATTTCAGAGGGTTCAGTCAGTTAAAAGAGACTTAACTGAAAAGTAAAATTACTGAACAGAAAATTGGTTTTGTTTTACTTCAAATCAGGACACTCATCCTAATAGACCCTCAACCAAAACACCCTCCCAAGCTTGGATTTTTGTTTTATTTTTTTATACTGAATTTTTGCTTCTTTCAGGATGTTTTTATTCTATTTTCCTCTTTGTTAAGATTACATAGCACCTAAAAATCCACAACAGCATTGCCCTTTCTGTGCTAGCTGCTGAAAAAGCACAAAATGTAGACCCCAGAGAATCTAATTAAGACAAAAAAAAAAAAGCCAACTGTAAAGATAATACATTTTTACTATGTAAAGCTGATAACTCATTTATAATAATCTTAGTTATAATCTTATAACTGAGGTTACCCTGACCATAGATCATGAGCTTGAGTCTTGTAAGGGAAAATAATTGAAACTTTAATTCACTTTGCCCATGCCCACAGCATGGTGCTGTTCTAAGTGTGATTTACATTCAGGCCATATTCAGCTGCGCTGAACGTGCAGCCCTGAGGAAGCCAAATCACACCCCTGGCCTGTCCTTCCTCACCTGTAGCTGTGGAAGAGCGACCATGAGCTGCTGCATAGGCAGACAGGAGCCCAACCCAGAGCCTTGGCTGGCAGACCAACATTGTCCGCCTGCAAATAAGCTGGTTGAAGTAAAGGAAACTCCTGATTGCATGCTACAACTTGTCCTTGGGAGGGATCCCCAAAGGACTCCTCAACCAGTGACCTCCACCAGCCTTCACCTACACGCGCCTCCCCACCACAGCTCACCAGCCATAGCAAGGAGACGTGACGGTCCCTTGCTGGCCCATGGTCCGGCTGGAAAGCAGAGCGGCAGCTTTCCTCTCATCAGGGCTCAGCCAAGCCTTGACTTAACCTTCCAGGTGAGGGAGCGAAAGGGCGGGATCCCGCAGACGAAACCCTTCTCCCCGCTGCGGGACCCTCACGACAGCCCGCCCTTGCCCCTTTCCCTCGGCCATGGTGCTCCTTTCAGGAGCGCCGCACCTAACGCCGCCCGCAGCCACGGGGAGGGCGCTGCCCGGCTGCCGGCTGCCCTCCGCGGAGAACAGAGCCTCCGCCGGAGGGGAACAACGCAAAGTTCGGTTGAAGGGGGGCGGAGAGCCGCCCCGTGAGACGGGACGCCGCGCCCTTCGGCAGCCCGCCTCGCGCCTCTCCTCAGCCCGCCGCATCCCCGCCCGCTTCCCGCTAACGGTCCCGCGGCTCCCGCACGGCGGCGGTGATGTCATATCCGCCGCCCAGCATCCCCGCGCCCGTCCAGCTGCGCTTCGCTGCCGTCTCCCGGGCCCAAACTTTTGCGGTGGGCTGGCCGGGGGCGGAGGGGAGGGGCGGGGGTGGGACGGGGCCGCCAGAGCCGCTCCGGCAGCACGGGCAGCGCCGTCCTCGCTCGCCCGCCCGCCCTCCCCGCGCCGAGGCTGCCCGCGGAATGAGCGTCCCCCGGGCGGCTGCCGCTGCCGCCTCCACTCGGGCTCCGGCGGGCGGGCGGGCAGAAAGCGCGGCTGCCGGCGCGGTCGCTGCAGCGGGAGCGGAGTGAATGACCGAGAGGTGCGGCGCGGAGAGGCAGCCCCGGGATCAGGATGCGGGCGCCCGCCAACATCCTCAACCTCCTGCTGCTGTCCTTGCTGGCCGGCCTCGAGCCGTCCAAGGTAGGAGCCGGCCGGGCGCCGCGCCCCGGGTCCCATCCCTCCCCCCTCCCACCGCCCCGCCGCCGACGGCAAGTTCGCCCGGCGGAGCAAAGGCAAGGCAGGCGGTGCCGGCGCGCAGCGGGCGATGCGGCTCTGCCGGGCGGCTGCGTGGCTCCGGGGAGAGGCGGGTGCGTGTCCTTGGCTGTCCGATGCGCCAGGCGGGGGAGTTCGTGGCGGAAACGGCTTTCCCAGCTCCCGGGATTACCGGCTTCGCGGTGCGAGGCGGAGAAGCGCGGATGCGGGCGGGCAGGGGGGCTGCGGGCCGGCTGCAGCGGGGCCCACGGCACCGGGCACCCAGAGCCCCCGCAACCTCCCTGGGCACAAGTTGAATCGGTGCATAGCGGAGGCGGTGGGCGGCAGGAGCGGGCAGCGCGGGGCTCGCCCGCTGCGCAAGGCCGGTCGCCGTCCCGCTGGAACGGGCAGCGATTTACCCGACTCCAGGCAAAGAGGTTATTTCTAGTGTCCGGCGAGTGCACCAGGTGCGGGGAAGCAGCGAGAAGCTGGATGGAAGCAGGGACCGACAGCCTCCGACTGGAAATAAATTTGTTTAGAGTGGAACCAAAGGCGTCACGTGAAGACACCAATTTTGGTACTATTAGCCACGCTCCAGGCTGCTGCGGAGTTTTGTTATTTTCAAATGTGTTCAGGTCACCAAAAGATCACATCTGATGTTGAAGTAATGATAAAAGTAAACAGTATGGTTTAGCCATGCAACCTGGCTTGTGAAGGGGATTTGAGATTAAATCATCAAAAAAATCAGAATTGCAGTATACCGCTTAAGAGCAATAATGACTGAAAGCCCCTAGGCCTGCAGATGTCTGTAGTGCTGCATTCTTATAGATGTAGAACTTGTCTCATTTGGTTTTTTGTGACGTGCAATCCTGTAACTGCAAGCATCAGAAAAAAGTAACGAGAGAGAAAACATTCTTACAGTATTGCAGTCCATTACCAGCAGTAGTCCATACCACGTTGCCACAATTTATATTGCACGTTGGTGAATGTCATGTTAATAATAATGTTTAGTTACCAGACAACAGTATGAGGCAATGTTCATCTCTTCTGGCAGGTTTTTTCCTTTAAAATAAAGGCATTAATCACATAAATTAATCATATACAAATATGTACTGAATTTCCAACACTATGGAAGGTATGCTCCTCTTTAAAAATATAAAGATAGAACTTAAAAGGCAATTCAGTGGAAATCTGATTTACAGCTGCAGTATTCTAACCGCTTTTTAATCGGTAAAATACAGTGACAACGTCAAAAAGGAGGAGGTGATATAGGATTGATAACATTAGCTAAATAATTAATTATATCAATGTTAGGAGCTATTTGAAAGTATCAGCTATTGCTATGTCTGTAAAGAGACTCATCAGACAATGCACGGAAGTTCCACATGTGTGTGAACAGCAGCACATGGTCACATTATAATTACAGGTCCCCACACACTCCTTTTCTTTATTTTTCTATCTTCTGTTACACGTAGCAAGATGTATTAAAGTGAAGAGACTTAAAAGAGACGGCGTGAAAGCAGTAAAAGCAAAAATTCGTATCGCTGTCTACCCACAGAATAGTAAAACCACTAATGAAGCAAACTAGCTTCAGCTGGCAGAATTCTTCTTTTATTTCAGGTGTCAGAGATGTGCCCCAAAATAACAGTGGGAAGAAATGCTCCATCCTATGTGTCTGTCACCATTCAGCACTGAAAAGCAGGATGAGCCACTGGAATGAAATGGCATAAATTAACTTTTGAAACTTTGCTTCCAGCCCTTATTACTGTGGCATACTGTGCAGAGGGCATAAAAATGGCCTTTTATTCATCACTCTGTGTGACATTTTCAGGGGTATTAAAACGTTCATTGCAGGCTCTTTTAACTTTGTGAAGGGGTCATGAGCCAGAAAGCTCAAAAGTCCTTAAGATTATGTAAAAATAAGAGCCCTTAATCAATGTCTGGTGTTCATCAGAGCTAAATTGGGTTTTCAGAAATAAAAACATGAGATCAAATTATTACTCAGATCCTTGGTTAAGATGCTACACCACATTAAGCATAAAAAAGATCCACATGGCAGATAATAATTTAGTTTTGTTGACTATGAACAACAGATTTCATATTTCTGTGAAAAATAATATATGTAAAAACATTTACAGGGTTTTTTAGCAAATAAGTACAAATTGTGACAGAAATCTCACTTTAGAAATGCAAGTAGTGCTCAGTTATTTATCTTGCTTTATGCTAAATTGAAATGGAATAGTAATTTTCTGCCCTGCAGGTTGGGAAGCAAATATGTGAAACTGATTGTAGGAAAAAAGGGGATGATAAATTCTTTCTTTTACAAACAGAATTCTGTGATATGCTCGTGACTAGACAGACAACTTTTTACATGCCCTTGACACAAACTATTCAGCTTCTGAAAATAAATCACATCAGACATTTCAAAGTATACACAATACACTCCTATTCATGCCCTACATAATTAATATTCAAGTAATAACTTATTTTACTGATCAACTACTTTAAAATAATGCCTGGGAAAACCAGCTTTGATTTAGTACCAAGCCATCACTGACTCAAGACTGCTGTCCACAGGCACTCTTATTATGACAGGGCTTTTATGCTAAACTTACTAGGTTATTTACTGATTGTAAAGTGTATAAGTATCGCCATCTTACGGTAAAATATGTAACCAAAAATATATATATAGTTTATTCTTAAATCTCTGGACCATTAAGATTTTATTTCTACCATAGTAATTTATTGCCCATGCTTTTGTATTTTTTTTTATGCTAAACGTGGTTTAGAATATTGAACAGCTATGGAAATTCCTTTTTTAACAAATGGAAGACAGCTCACTACTGATTAATTTTAATCTAATTACAGAGTATCAATTTTAAGAGACTTACTAAATGTTATATGTTAATTTGATTCTAATTTTTCTCTCTATTTACATAGAAAATACAAGAAATGATAATATATTTCACTAAAGTTTTATTTCCAGCAGGGTGGCTAGATATTCAGCAGGAAGCCAACTGTAGGGAAAGGACTTGGAATATAAAACCTTTCCTTTCTCCTACACTTAAGTACAGTATCTTGAAAGAAGGAACTACTAAATATTTGGAAATTTCTAAGAGTTACTGCTAGATGGCATCTCTGTGCTGCTTTTCTGCAAGCCTGGAGTTTTCTGTAATGACCTTCATAGTATGTACATATGTACGTATATATCAGAGTACACAACTAGCCACTAAAATGTTTCGTTTTCCGAGATTTCAAGAACTTGCCAGTAGGAAGAGTGCACTGCTTTAATGCTGCTTTGCAATACAAATTAATTCATCCTATTATGAGATTTTATAACAAGAATACTATGTACAAACAAGGGTTACCACAATACACTATTTTTGTTGGAAATATGACTCATAGTACTACAATACACTGCCGAATTAAATGGAAAACTCATTAGCTACTTGGAAATTAATTTACCCTGTTTTCCTACAGTACTAGTAGTTAGTCAATATGAAAATCGTAGATAATTATTTAGCCTGCGTGATTTAAGAATGCTCTAAATCATTAACAACATGATTCAATAGCCATTGAAGAACATCCTGTTGCTATCATTATATTCTGCGCCATCTCCCAGGTGTCATTCCAGTTATGTTACTCTCACTCATCTAACTTCAGTCAATGGGTAAAGACCAAAGACTGTTAACACCACTGGTTCTTCCTGCAATGGTCAATACAATGCCTTCTAACCTCTCAGTCCCGGAAAAAAACGATGCTTCGTATATTTCCTATTCATCCACACACATCCACCATATGCTATCTAAAGTTACATAAAGGTATTTACTACATCATTTTAAGTGACATATATGAAGATATTAGAAGAGACTATGCAAAAACACCCATGTGAGTGACACCTGTGTGACTGCTAACTCTTCTGGTGCTATCAGACATCACATGGTCTTTAAAGGCTTTTTAAACCTGTTGGTGCTATGTGAAGAGAACTTTTTTTCCTCTAGCTGAAAGCAGATTCTTCTGTTGTTCACTACTAATATCACTGCTACTTCTTTGAATATACTCATACACTAATTATATACATTACATACATAATTTTTTTGAGATTATATATATACACAAACATATGTGTATACATATACTAAGTAATTCTTTTCTTACAGGAAACAATTATTTTCCCATTAGATGCATATTGCCTTCAGGTATCTGGGCTTCCACCTTTCTTCTATATTTGGTCAAGTCATAAGCCAATAAAGGAGGAACAATTCACAAAATAGGCAAAGAAGAAAAAGCTGAGGCAGAGAAGGTGGCTGTCAGGAAGAGGAAATGCAGTATAACAGCTATTAAAACAACATCCAGCTATAGCTCTAAAAATGGTGTTTCTAGTTGGCTACAGATTTAACACAGTTATAAATTTCTACTTCAAATCCACGAAGTTCATAAGGGACCTATTACAAAATGAACAGAGCACTCAGCAAGGGTCCAGTATATTTTGGGCACTGAAATCCCCTTTTTCAATATTGTAGCGTGACAAAAATGCTTCAGGACATCACTTAGGCATTCTCACTGGATCTTCATTGATAAACAGGTACAATTCAAAAGCCTTGTGGAAATCTTTTCAGCAGTAGCTGGGAGGAGTCTTCTAAAAGGCCACCTTTCACAAGAACAGCAACTTACCCTACTGTTTCACGCCACAAGGCAGTGGTTTTCTCATCTAAGATGTAACCTAGAGGCGAGGACTTTGTGTGCCTGGGTTTCGATACAGAATTCTTTTCATGAGAGAGGATTCAGGAACAAGTGGAAAACTTCTCTTATTTATAGAAATGAACTGAAAAATTCAGAAATTCTTGCATTTAAGCCTAAGTAAAACAACATACCTCAGAATTCCAGACCAGATCTGTTATATATGTGTTTTTAACCAAGATGGATGACACAAGCACGTGTTTTTATACACTTTAATCCTTCCAACTAAGAACCTAGCCAGCAGAATTCTCAGTCCTCCAAGCCAGTAAAAAACAGAAATACAGTAGCAATACATATTACTTTTAAATATACTTTGAATGGACTACAGAAAAACATTCAGGAGTTAAACATTTTTATGTATTTCAAGAATTCTGAAAGAAGATCAAAGAGCTTAAATTGTACTCATTTAATACAAGGATACCGTGTGTACTACTTCCCACATGGTCCGCTAATAAGTGTGCACTTGGCGCACCTGCAGAAAAGAACAATGTACTGTTCACCTGATCTGACCTCATTTTTAAAAAAGGAGTTCTCTCGAAAAAAAAAAAAAAAAAAAAAAACAAAACCAAACAGCTCCAAATCTGTCCCCCTTCAGTATTTTTACTCACTTTTTTTTTTTTTTTCTAAGATGAAATGATGTTAATGCGTTCACAGGGAGATCTCTTAAGAACTCTCAAAGTACACAGCATCAATCTTCATGTACTTCATCCTGGCATTAATGATGTTTTTGGTGAGTTTGCTAAAAAGAAAAAAACAGGCAATAAATATCTTAACTATTCCTTTATTCAGTCAGCTGGGACATTTTCCTAATACTAGAAAGAAATTCAATTTCTAGAGGACACAATTCCTGTTACTTCAGTACTATGTTATCTTTGCCACCAATTCAGAAAGTTAATTCTTTTGTTTATCATATTTGCACTGGAACACATTGAATATCAACCGGAAAAGGCTGTGCATGATATCCAAGAAGTAAGAATATAAGATAAACAGAAGTGTAAAGGTGGCTGTCTTGTAGTGAAAGCTGCATGGAACTCCAATTTAGAAATGGACAAAAAGTTGCAACTTTAACAAGTGTGATTATGGCACATTATTATCTAGCTATCTGAAGGACATCCATCCAGCACTGATGGCCACTTGATACCTTTCACTGCCTGAAATAAAGGATTTACCCTCATTTCAAGATGCAGGAATCAAACATGAGTAGTTCAGTTAAGGGAGCATTTGTTCATGAAGTTAAGATTCGTATTGGGTTATGATGAAGCCCAAGCAAAGACAATTCTGAGATTATTCCTTAATGTTGTGCACAGCACTGTGTCAAGAAATGTATCTCAAAAGAAGGGAGACTGATCTTGGACATAACCTCTTACATCACAGCATTACTTCCAAGAATCAGTGACGCTTCACTGTAATCATGGACTGCAGCTTCAGATTTTTTTCATTAGTGACCCCAATCTCAAAGGCAACTGAACTTCTATCAGCAGCATAATTTATCAGAACACTTGAAACAATTTCAAAAACATTACTATTTTTATTGTTGTCATTTTCTTCCTGTCATTAAAGGTTTTTAAAGCCTAGACTTGGTTTTGTTTGGAATTCGAGAATTCATATTTCTGTCTGAAAGAGACACCAAGACATCAGAATACAAAATAACAAAGCCCCCTCTATGGATTATTTTATCCCCATCTGTAAGACTATCTCATTGGGAATAGTACAAAAAGATTTTGTAATAAATAGGAAAATAACCTATGTATCAGCCAAAGAAACTTAGTACCCTTTGTCTAGCTAGCTCTGTGTGGAATAAAACTAAATGATCTCTAGTATTCATCTTTACTGGCCAGCTTCTAGAAATAGTTTCCTAATAACTACCTTTTCTGACAATATGACTGATTCATATTAATGAACTAAGTAGACCACAAAATGTGCACGCTTGGGGAAGGAAACAGAGCACAAAATGTTGGTGGTACAAGCAGTTAACACTGAGGAGGTAACTGTACTAATGGGTACGGGAATATACACAATAATTTCTTACTTAAAGTTTCGTGGTGGTGTCACACATAGCCTACACTTTGTTTCACACTATCCTATGCCCTCTTCAACTTCATGAAAGAGGTTTGCTTATCAGAAAAGCAAAAGAAGCAACCAGGCATATTTTTCATAAGTCAGCAAACAAACATAAATTGGAACCTGAGTTATAGCCAAAAGTAGTTTGAATGGGAAATACCAGGCCTATGGATATGGAGTTTTGTAAACTCTTACCCAGCTGCTTCTGTATTTATGTCTTTTCATAAGAAAGAAAAAGCTATTATGTAATTACTCACAAAATACACGCTCCTATTTGTTTAAAACTTTTTTCCTCAAGACAAATTAAAGTAATTTTAATATTCTGACCCTTTCTGAGCCTCTCTCAGACTTTTAAATCACTTAAATAAAGCAGCCCCAAATAACACAAATGTAATTTTTTCGTCCTGCATTCCCCTCAAGAACAGTCATCTGTCTGCTGCACTGCCTTCTAACCAAACAAATCCTTGTAAATGTGAATGCAGATTTAATATTTCTATTTACCTACTTCACTGAAAAGCATATATCAGTCAGCATAACAGCAGCTTAAGCAAATTCTGAAAGCAAATAGCCCTCTTCACTTCTATGGTTTTGGGAAATAGTGTTTACATCCTCCTGAAGCTGTAAAGTAACCTAAAAAGGGGGAGGCCAGAAGAATTGGAAAAGACTCAGTTCAGAGGACTGCAGCTTCATGGACTCTCTTATTGAGTGCCAATCGTGACACTGTGAATACTGTTATTCTTAAAGTATTGGTGCATGTTACCAAAAAACAGAATTTTATAGAGATTTTCATGGACCTCCTTTTTTAGAACCATTCCTTTAGGAAAATATTTTAAAATGTGTGTCAGTGTATCCCTTTCAATGAGATAACTAAGCACTTAAATAATTTCCCATATATGAAACTGTAGATGTTATTGGAGTTTGGACTTCAGTTTTAAAATTTGATTTACAGAAATAGGAACTTCAGTACGTTTAGAATACATTAATACCTGTGGTGACAGCAAATATTATTGATCTGAGATCTCAATATAAACACAAACCTGTCACACGGTTGCTTACCCATATTTAACAGGGTTGTTCAGTCTCAGTCTTCCTATTGCAGTTATTTTTGTCCTATTCATTTTGTATAATCTCTTACATATTGTTCTGACAAATCTACCTTATTATAATAAGATTTTGTGCATTTTCAATATACCGTATTGAGACTTTTCCAAGAAAATACATAGAAAACAGTGGAGCTGTAACACTGAGCTTGTGTACTGAGTAACAGTACATAGAATAGACGATGGTATGAAAAATTTAGATACAGCTGTAGATATGTGCATTCAGTTCTCAAAGCAAGTGTGTGACAGGTTTGAATTTATAATAAGATCTCAGATCAATATTATTTGCTGTCATCACCAGTATTTCTGAGCACTTGCATAAAGAATAGAGTTGCATATCAAGCAGAGTAGCAAATGAGCATGTTACAACAAATATGCTTTTTCTGAAGCATAAAGTAGGAACTTTGAATATTTAGTAACTAGTTCATATTTGCAGAAATCAAATACCAAGTATGTCTGTTGTCTTATTATAAAAAGTCATATAAGCTCAGTCATCACAAATGTCCACAACTCTATTAAATAAGAAAAACACAGATATTAAGTAATACTCAAATTATTCCATCAATAAAATTGTTGTAGAAATGAACAACAAAATACTGGTTAATGAAATCAGAATTGCTAAGTTCTTAAGATTTCTTGGAGAACTGTGATCTCCTAAATTATTTATAATATGCCCCTGAATTGAAAGCTTTTTGGAAATACCTTATTCAGAGAAAAGGTTTCTGAAAAGCAAATTTAAGCCTGAGTTACTTCTGTCACCTCAACTTAGCCAAAGGACTATTTTAAAATACATGTTTCAAAGAATGTTCCAAATTGTGGTTGTTTGCTTCAAGGTAAAATTACATTTCCTATGGGATCAGCTTCATTCAACAGATATTTTCTTTTGACTTAGCCTTCCTAATACACTCAGTGATTTACTTTTTAAATCAGTAGCTATTTTTCAGATACACAAAAAGGTGTCAGTTACAACTTTATATTGACTTTATTCAGCCAGGACATAATTTCTATTCTGATAACTGATTTATCTTGAACAGCAGTTACTTAACATACTTTCAGGAATGAATTGCTAAGAGGAGTAAAGGACTGTGCAGACTTCCCCCACTGTCAGTCTCAGTGCATTCCCAGGATCTGTTCTGTGGCCCTGGCTCCCCAATCAGGATGCCTTCATGACAAAAATACAGTAAAATCTACCAAAATCAGAACCTTGAATAACTCTTTTGGACATACCAATCCTGGTAATTACAAGACACGAATATATAGAAATTAAATGAAAAAAAAAAAATTTAAGTGCAACAACAACAAAAAAAGCCAAAGTGAAATGTAGTGTAATAAAACTCATTTTTCTGAGGACAAACACATGGAATAATCTTAGCCTTTCAGGCAGTCAATACTAAATTAAAATAATACTCGTCAGTTGCTTATTCATGGCAAATGCATCCTTAAATGACAAAAACCTTTTCATGAGCTCCTTAATATATTGTCTGAAGCTGTTTTATACAAAACAGGTCATGAAACTTTATCATCAGTGCAAACAGAGACCTTTGGAGATCTTCTAGTCCATGCCTCCAGCATTTCAGAGCCCCTCTGAACAGCAGCTCTGACCTTCAGCGATTTCCACTAACTTGCTCTCATTCTGCTCCATCGTTCTGAAGATGTTAAACAGTATCTACCCCTCAGCAATGCCTCTCTCTACCAGCTGCAAGTTAGATTTCAAACCACTACCTTTTACTAGTCCAAACATTTTTCTGCCTGCCTTGTAATCCACCCATCCAGTTCATATCTCCCCAGTTTCACTACGACAAGGATGCTGTAGGATACCATGTTAAAAGGTTCAGTATGTGACCTCCTCTGCTTATGGCTCAGGTAATCTGAGATACCTAGTGTTTTTTTGTTTCTGTTCCTATTTTTCAATTGGGGTATGTTGGATATGGTTGAAGTCCATTCCCAGAGAAAAAATAGATTTATCTAGTATATATAAAGAGTAATTTTGGCCTCATAAAATTTTGGTTTGGAGTTTGCTTTCATCAGGTCCTAAAAAAAATTTCAGTAAATACTGAACTTTATAAAACTCTATGGCAGAAAGAAACACTGGGATTTGACATCTACGTCATTTTCTTTATATCTTCCCAGTGCCATGTTATCATGAATAATAGCCATTAAGACTGAATTTATATCTCTCAAATTTTTCAGCAGCAAACTAAGGGCCACAGGCCTTTAGTGATGTTCTTTGATTGGTAAATTCAGAATGATTGGAAAATTTTAATTATTTTGTTAGTGAGATACTGAGGTATCTCCTGGGCATTTTTTTTTCCTGTGGGAGATATAGAAATGTTGTAGAATATACTGTGATCCATCTTCTTTTCCACTTTTTCTACAGCAACTCTTAGTTAACTGATGGCCATGACTCTTAGTTAAACTGACTTCTACCCAATGACAGTGTGTTTGTATTATTTTTTATATTTAAGAAATAATTATTTCTTTGGTGTAAATATCTCCTTTTTTAGATGTAGGATATAATATCCTTGCCCACTTGTACTACAAGTAAATTCAGTAGAATAAACAAATTTACTTTCTGTAAATAATTTATTATTCTTCTACTTCTCAGTCTGTCCCCCTTCTAAATAAATTTATTCTGGTACTAGTACTCTCCCAATGCTTTAATACATTTTTCAGCAACTCTTTATTCCCCACTGCTTATTCTGCTTTCTCCTTTTAGAGGTATTCTGGGAGAAACTCAGATTTTTTGAGAGATATACATTACACCACATAGGGAGAATTAGTCATATCTTTGTCCTATATGCATTCGTGGGCCACCTGAAGGACATCTGGTTCATGGATAGGCTTGTTCTCTGACTCACAACAATAGTCAGTCCTGTTTGAATGTATCCTAAAAACAGCTCAAGATACAAAGATTGCCACTGACCTGTTTTCCATCCGGTCTCTGAATACATGCATAGTTATCATAACATTAAAAACATATGTGTTAACAATCTCCCATGAGGATCAGCTTTAGCCACAAGCAAAGAATACATTTTTGTCTTTTCAAAGCCTCAAGTTGCCCTCTGAATCTTTAAGCTAAAGGTTAACCCTGTTTCCACCTCTGCCTGCCATGTAACAGGCAGGAATTTACTGACTCCCAGACACCTCCTCGATCCCCAACACAAATTTTGCGAGTGCTCTTGCTTGTCTTTCTCTTTGTGATTGGTATGTGAAAATGATATGGACATTACTGTTTAACCAGCTTAACAGGACGTATGTTAGTAACACATGCAATTAAATTAGATATGCAAAAATGCAGCTGAAAGGCACATGAGTAAATTGGAAGCTATATTCCATACTATGTCACACAAAAATTAAAGTTTCTGGTCTTACAGAAGTCCCTCCTGGCCCAGAAAACTGTACTGAAACCAGGAGCAAAGAATAAGAGAAGTTCCTCTAAGGTAGGAAGGTGTATAAATAGTGAGATTAGCTATCTCTTTACCCCTCTACTGAATTTGCACATAAAACTCCTGGAGTTACGTATGCACCTCATATTTCTACATTCTGTGATATTACAGGTTCATTTATGACATCAAAAAAATCATAAGTTGTGGCTGTCACAAGGTTAAATAGCTGATTTGCATTCTAATCCTTTTAATAAGTTTATAAAAATAATTTTTAATGACCTTCTGCTATACGAGTCCTGCAGACGCTGCTAAAACAAATACTTCCATATTAGCAGATGGTATAGCAATACATGTCTGCTACCTTGTTCCCCTTCCATACTTCTTGGTGTGATCAGCAATCTATGCAGCACAATTCAAGGAGTTCAAATTTCTGTGATGCAGTCATGGTCTTTTGCTGATCTTTGTTTGCCCTCTGGACTTGCTTTCTCATAAAACCATGTTCATATTCAAGTTGGCGAATATGAATACCTTCACTGCAGTGACAGAGCAAAATCAGCGTATCCAAAGTTCCAATTACTGGCCTTACATTTGCATATGGTACCCTAGTGGCTTTAAATTATTGCTGTTGCCCTTATCTGGAGTGAATGTTGCTATTGCAATTCTCTGAGATCTTTAGAGTTTCTTTCAATTTAAACGGCTTTTAAATATTTCTCAACACCACAACTGGAACATTTATTCAGGTGTCTCTTACAAAATAATTTTACATGTAAGTCATTTTGGTTAGTGCTGGTCAAATGCATTTGAATCAGAAGTACTAGGAATTACAAAATACAAAGACCCCTACTACATTATTTTCATCATAAGCTCTTCAAAATTTCAGAAAAGCTCCTTTTAAAGCAAAGTTCACATCCAGAAAAAAATTAAAACTAGACATACGATAGTTTGTGCTCCTCATGATTATTTTCCTAGATCTAAATTTTGCTGAAATGTTACAAAGTTATTATTAATTGTGATGATCTGAGACAGAAAATTGTTGTTTTGGAGAGACAAGAGGCTTTTTACAGAGAAATGCTCATAAAAGAATAACATCACAAATTCTGTTTAGAAAAGCTAACTATTAGCCTATGGATTGTGGTTCTTTGTAAGACTGTGATTTTATTATCAAAAAATGCAATGACAAAAATGCTGACCCTTTCTCTGGAAAAGGCTAAATGTTTACTTAAGGAAAATAAGATCTCTGTCTCATTTCACATTTCCAATCTGTGGACCAATCAATCTTTTTCATAATCTCTTATTTCCAGGGAAAAGGTATCTTTATTATTATCCTGACGCTTATTTCCTGCTCATTTATGAAACGTTTAATTCAGTATATCTATATTTGTTGGTTTAAAGATATAGGTTCTATTTTAAATATTCATTTCTTATAAAATTATTTCTACTGGGGGGTGTGAAAGATTAAGGACTCAGGGTGGAGGAAGTGGCTAGGTTATTTTGGTTTTATAACTTTTCTGTAAACTAAACCTTGAGCATTTGTATCAGTCCTTTCAGTCAGAAGTCCACTATGAGAACATTTATTTCAGAAGTGCAGCATCCTCCATTATGGCCACTGTGTTTGCTTTTGTATAAAACACTGCTGGACAATAAATCATACTCACAATAGCAGCAATGTTCTGTCCTTTGTTTCGAGCAACAAAATACAAATTTAATGTGCAGACATATATATGCTTGTTCTCCTCCTCTTTCTCAGTGAAAAAGAGGATGCATTTGAAGAAAATTTTGAATGGAAATATTGACTGAATCAGTGTTCTCAGAATGTCCCATTTATTTAGAACGTTGTGGGTTTGTTTTTTTTTTTTTTAAATAGCAAGCACTCCCTTCTCTAAGGTGGCCTTTCTCACCTCAAGGACTCAAGAATGAAAAACTGTATTGGCTGAAATACACAATCATCGTTTAAAAGTATTTCGTGAAGCAATAACTTTGCTTTTCTGAGTGCCACCAGGGACTAGATTGTGGAATTTTAGAGTTGGCAGAGAAGTACAATTCCTCCTCCCAAAATCCCTGTACTTATACTGCAGTCAGCTGTAGCTTTCTCCCTCTTCCTCCTCCCGTTCTGAGCTACCAGCTTCAGAGAGCAGCACATAAGGAAGAACACAAACGCTACTCATCTGCTCTTCCAGCTCCTTCAACATCGTCTGCATGTGGAGGGATGTACAGGCAGATCTATTCCTCTGCTTGTCGGACTAGACAATTAAATTACCCCTGATGGATATGATGCACAAGGAGAGGGAAGGTATGTGTTGGCTTAATTTGAGTCTCCTCTGGCCTGAATGAGAAGTGAAGAGACACTCTTCTTCCTTTGGAGACACAATGACGTGGCTTCCCTCATGTCTCTAACTGTATAAGAAGCCACCAGGCAACACTGAGAGCTGTGATTTTTAAATTTTTTGAGAAAATGAAAGAAAAGGGGCTTTGATGCAATACTGGCAGTAGCTGTAGTATTGGACATATGCTGTTTGTATTTTGTGATTTTCCTGTTTTAATTGCCTCTAACACTTAAGAACAACTGATGTTATCATTTCAATTTCTAATTATTCTGGACCCCTACCTCCAGAAACTAATCTCTTAGGCAACTTTTTTCATGTTAAAATATCACTCTTTTCTTATCCATTGCCATAAGTTTCAATTACAGTTCTAAGCACTTACTGCATCATGTCATCATTAGTTTCCCAAACATTTGCAGTCTTTAAGAAAGTAAACTGGTAAATGTGATATCTTTCTTTTCTAATATTTTTGCTTCCTCTGCAGAAAACATGCTATTATTAGCTAATTTCATACCAAAGTCCTTAGGCTTCTCCTTTCTTCTCCCTCCAAAATGCTAATTGTTATTCTGTACACTACTTGTATGCAATCTTGGAATGCTTTCTGACTAACCATGTTTCTTATAGACCACCTTAACTGCTATGCATTTGCTTTTGCCTTATTCAGTTGTCTTTAGAGGATGGCTTCTGTTTCCAGGAACCTTTTTGGTATTTTTCAGTTTTGAGAGCTTCTTAAGAGTTTTGCTAAGTTTTGACAGATTCCTCCAGTCCCCTCCATATCACTTCATAGGCTGAATTTTATTATTTCTATTATTATTTTTAATAACAAATGAAACCAAATCCTCTGAGCTAAATAAGTGCATTTCAAGCCAAATGCACTGTTAACCTAAGGAAAACATCCCAAGATTACAAAAATTCACGTGATTATGGTTCATGCACAGTATATGCTTGATTTTACTTAAAAGTTCATAGCAGACAGCTATAGTAAGTTCATTGGACTGGAAAGACTTTCAGCTATCCTTCCAAGGGCATATATACAAATTCTGGAACAGTTACTCCAATTAGTATCAGTTTAACTAAAATGCTTCATGGCAGGCATTGGGGGGGATGACAAAAAAAAAAAAAAAAAAAAACAAAAAACCACCATACTGCCTAAAGGTACCCTTTATTATATATTTGTTGTTTTAGGGAGGCCATTTTTTAACACAAGTCAGCTCAAACAAAGCAATGACTGTAGCAGGAGAAAGTAATGGTCAGCATGCCTACCACCATTTAAACACAAGCTGAAGAAATATCTTAAATAATCTACTTCGTTATTTTAAATTTAAAAAAAAAAATTATCCAGTCAAATAGTTCTCATTTGGATATCAGGCCTATTACTTCAGAGTCTCTGCTTTTTCTGCTGAACTCTTCTTTGAATTCAGAGCCCTTTAAAATCAGCAACATCCTATTAGAGATACCTTTAGACTAAACAGACCGCATCCTCCCCATTTCCAGTCAATAAGGCTTTGCACTTCTGCTTTCATTGGGACCGGTGTGCTCAGACCTACAATCATTGATGCTGGGGAAATTCTTGCCTAACAAAATGGCAAGGCTGATTCCACAGTATAAGTGAGTGCCATGGTGTCTATTCATTACAAGACTCTACTGGAAGATTAACTTTACTTGAAGAGTAACTGTCTGAAAGACCAAAGATAACACTGGAAGTAATGGGAACTTCAAAATAAACCCTTAAATGCCTAACTGTGGATACAGGCTATGCCACTGCTAACTTTTAAAAGTGACCTCTAAATCCAATTCAGAGCTACATTCTTGACTACCTGCGGTTTACCTTGAGGCATACCAGAGGAAAACCTTTCCAGCAAACCACTGTACAGTCACGTACCCAGTCGCAGTATGGACATTTCCACAGCCAGGCAGCTTAGGTGTAGCACAGAGGGAACCGTACAGGCTTAAGAACAACCGCATATATATATATATATATATATATATATATATATATATATATCAAGGCCAGGTTGGATGGGGCTTTGAACAACCTGGTCTAGTGGAAGATGTCCCTGCCCATGGCAGGGGGGTTGGAACTAGATGATCTTTAAGGTCCCTTCCAGCCTAAAGCATTCTATGATTCTATAATATGTATTGCTGGCCTATACTCTTGTTTTGTTGAGGGGCAAGCACACCATTCTCAATGGGCCTTTCTTCTCCTTAATTTTTTGCACGACTGATTCTGAAATGAGAACAAGCATAATAGGTATAGTTTCTGGAACATTTCCCTTACAAAATCTGTTTTGTACAAGTAAAACATCTCTTGGTCACAAAGACTGCTTCTAGACTGAGCAGTAGATACAGGCTAGGGTACATCTGGAGGCTTGACTTGTTCATTGTCCAGTCAGGGTCAGCGGGCACTGGGACTTCTCTGCAGCTCTCCTTCTTGGGTTTGTCCCCCACTGAAGCCCAAGGTACGGGGGAACTTGGTTAGATGCCCATTACTAGCCTAACGTGGGCTTATAGCCGAAGCCTGTACCCAGAGCTAATAGCTTGCAAGCACTCTCAAGAGCCCAAACTTAGAAAATCAGAACTGAGGATAAATGCATCCAAATACTTCTTTTGCTACTTCAGTTGTCACAATGCACAAAAATTGTTTCTTCTGAATTGTGTTGTTTGGAACAATGCCTATATTATAAAAGCTGAATGCATGAGATATCATCCTTATAGGATAAAACACAAAATCAATCTCAAATGAACAGACTGTAATACCATGATAGCTTGTGATGGGAAGAAGGATGGCAGTAATAAGGACTTAGCAGAATGTGATAAATAGTAGGCACACTGTGAAAAATGTGCAAGGTACTCTGAAAAGCGGAAAGAATAAGCTTACGAAGGGAAGATAACAGGAAGTCCAAACGATATGATGTGAGATTAAACCAAATAATTCTACTGGGAACACCCTGGAAACAGTGAAAACAGAAATATCTGAAAAAAGGTGATAATATCTTGAGGACTGTTTTGTCCTCAAGGACAAAACATACTGACCTATTAATAAAAGAGCATATTAAAAGTAAGACTAACAATACCAAAGTATATTGTGACTGGGATATATTTCATTAAAAAATGCACTGCTGTTTGTCTAAAGAAAAACCTATGGCTATACCTCTGTCTGCCTTCCACCAAGGACAAAACCAAGAGATCTCCAAAGAAAAAGTAATGGCTACAGCAGCAAAGCTCAGTTCATTTCTCACTTGCAACATCAATCAGTTGCGAGTTAGAATGTTACCATATGTGTGACTAGGTCAGTAGGTCTATGCCCATCAAAGATTATCTCTTAATGGACAAGCACAGCAGTGCAAGATGCCTATGAAGAAAATGAGGATGAAAAAGATTAAACGATTCAGTATTTTTCTTTCCTAATGCACTGTCCTCAGTAGATAGGAAAGAAAATAGAAATAAAATCTTCCACAAATAGTCATTCCAATTTTTAAACAAACATAGGTTAAAAATTATTTGTACTTCTTTTCTAGCAAGCAAAGTTGATGACAAAGAAGAAAATTAGGTGAACATCTTTTTGAATAAGAGTTTATAATTTGTACTTACATTTGTACAGGATAACAAATTTTGCCTACTCGATTAAGAAATACCAATATATTTTACAGCTTATCAATCCAAAGTAGCTCAGATTTTAGCATTCAAGTTTGTGAATTATTCATAAAAAAGCTACACACCAGTTACTATTTATAGAAAGGTTGCTGAAAATAGTATTCTGTCTGTAGACTGACTCTAGTAAAAGAGGAAGCTAATTTTGTTAAATTGTTCAGATCAAATTATCTGCTTAGCCTTATTATTAAGTATACATTGCAGTTTATTTTTAACTATGCGATGGGGCGCTCAGCACTTCTTAGAGGAGTATGATACAGCCTAGCACATTCCACTGCTGCAATTTTTTTTTCCCCAGTTCTTCATACTCAGATTCAGTCCCTATTAGTTTTTATAACAAAACCACCCAGAGTTAAGTAACACATACAAAGCAGTATCTGTTTTACTGATTACTAGGGAGGAGAAATATATGCCCCTGTTGTATTTTTTAGAAAGTAATTCCATACAGTTATGAAAAATTAGAGAAAATTGGCAAGGGATCTCTGACTCATTGTATAGACCCAAGGATAAAAAGAGAAAGGGATCAGTCACTGAAGCCTTACAGAAGAATATTAAGTACTATTCAATAGCAGGGAAGAGTAAAAGACTGAGATGATTGATTTTCCTTCAACATATGTCTGAGAAATGTGTCAGAAAGCAAACAAAGCAAGGAGTAAGCTACTATATATTTGAAACAGAATCCTACACAATGTTATTTACAGCTGTTCCCAGGTTTTATCACTCTTCAGCTAGCCATCAGTCTCAAGCAGTTTGCAACAAAGAAAAAAGCTCTTTCCTACAAGTTTTATAGTTTCTTGCAACATCATTTACTAGATTGTGAAGTCAGCTATTCATATCTTTAAATAATGAGCACAATTACATAAATGTATTTTAAAGGATAAGGGAGAAAATTACATGCTTGGAATTTAAAATAATTTTTCAGTTTTATTTGCTTATTTTTCCTACAATAAACACACAGATCTTTGCAAGATGGGTCTATATAGATAGATAGATGGATGTGCATGAATAGAAGTGATCTTATTAGTTGTCATCGTAAATGAAAATATCAATACTATTCTAAGGTGAGATCGCATTTTCTATGCTGCTACCAAGACAGGAAATAGCATTTCTAACTCTTAGTATTCTCCCACATTGTACTAAGACTTAAGCAAATATCAGGATATTCTGCTAAGATTTAAAAAAAAAATAGTATCATCCATACTTATACTTTCACTTTGTTCATTTTCGAGACCATTTTTTGTATTAGATTTTCAATAGTGTAGATATACATACAATTTTAAAGTTGTGAGCTTAAGTAATTTCAGAAATCCATGTTCTTCAATTCAAACAAGTACTTACACTAGAACTACTTGTCCTGTCAGGATTCCAAAAATTAGCACATATGACTAATCTGACCAGTAAAAATTAACCATATAACCTGGAATGCCAGATGCTTTCAGAGACAGATTTGTAACAAAACTTCAAGGCACGGTTTCAAATGGGTCAATACCACAGCTTTTGCCAAAGACGCTTGAGGACATCAGTCTGGTATCAGTTACTTTGTGGTCAGACAACATGATATTCTCTGCAAATAGTCCACCCAGCTCCAACAGTTGTCTTTCTGACAGGTAACAGATGCAGTATACAATGAGTCCAGAAGGTGCTTTTCAGAACTTCATGAAACCTAATAGCCTTTCAGTAATATAAAAAATGTTACCAATACTTCTCAAGGTAATGTCCACATTTTCTTGTCTACCCAGGAAACAAATATTGTGCTATAGGCCTACTATGAATACATAATTATGAACGGATACAGTGTATGAATTTGCTTTGCACTCTACTATTGAAGTACATCTTTTATTGTGTTCCTGGGAACTGCTAAGCCATCCTCTTCTGTTTCTGTCTAGATTTTTTTTTGTTTGAGGAAATCATACAGTAGGCAGAAGAAATAACAGATAACTTCCATACGAGAAAGACTAAACAGAGTAAACAAGATGACTGTTATTATGGGGTTCACAGGGGATTTGTATATCACAGTCTCAAGGCAATAAATTTCCTTATTCTATAGCTAGAAAAGGAATGTGTTGGAGTTAAGTTAGTCTAAGGTACAATTAAAAAGCTTTAGGACACCTAGGCCAATGTTTCTGCTCAAGGATCAATGTAGTTGCAAACAATATCTGTACTGCAGCAGGGAAACGGAAGCAAAGACTAATGATTGACTTACGACCAGAGAACATCAGAGAGGTATCTGATCCTAAAAGTTCTGTCTTACAGAACTGGTTTACACTTTTTATTTATTCATGCTGCAGCGTTATAAAACATTTGATCAGAAAAACACAATCACACTGCACTCCAAGTCCTTAGGGAAAAGAATGATTTTATTTTCCTATTTCAGTACTCTTTTTCTTTTACTGCCTGTAAAAAAAAAACCAACAAAAAAAAAAAAAAACAAACACACAACCTTTTTGAAAGTTTCCCCAAGTTTGGATTTCTTAGATATTTTTGCTCAGCCATTTCCAAAGATTCGTGAAAGGGAAAAAGAAACATCTGAAGCTGAGAACTGTAAAAGCCAATATGCGAGCTGCAGAAAAGCAAGAAGGGGAATTAAAGTTAATTTCTTTATTAATACCAGACAAAGTGATTGTACTTTAAGGAGAGGAACCATCCACAGCAGATCAATGCAGGCAGCACACTGCTTGGATGATTCTGTGGACTCCAGGTATTTCAAAAGAACAGAACAGAATTATAGTCAGGATGCCAGAACTTGTAACCCTTCTGATAAGCCCTTTTGCTTTGGCCATTCAGGTTGTATATCGTGCACAAGGATAGCATAAAATTACCTTAACTCTGGTCTCTACTTCTAACTCAGAGATGCTGCAGCCCCTGAGCACTGTCAGAAGTCAGACAGGCAAAGTTATACTAGTTGAGGATCTGACTCGAACTAAATTCTTTGTCAACATTTTGTGGTGGCCCTGAGTCCTAGAGTGATCCTGCAATCCCCAAGCCAGTAATTACTGGCTATGCCTGGGACTGACACCCACACAGCACTAAAAAGCTAGGGAGATGAGGTAGAATCTGGTCACCATTTTTTAACATCCTCCATTTTCCTCCTTCCCTCCTCTTCACTAAAGGAATACTAAGCTGAAATAAAAAGACTTTTTTTTAAGAGTTGGTTCTGTCACCAGAGGTTCTCGGGGAAGTCAGGCTGAGTCAGGAGATGGACTCATTCTAATTGTAAAGGGAAGTCTAACTGCTTTATGCGCAGTGGAATTCTCAATTGCCTTTTCTCCTCTGCTTGAAAGATTTTTAAACAAAGAAAGTCAGGCTGCTATTTACTCCCTGTTCATCGTTAGCTACGTAAAAGTGCTGCATGAATATTTTATTCCAGTAAGACCGTAATAGTCAAATAAATCAACATAGTCCAACACATCCATTATTACAGGTTGCTCTGAGTTCACCAGGGATATATACAAATTTTTTTTCCCCTCAGACAATAAAAAGAATTATTACACTTTGGAAAGGATAGATCACCCTGAGTGGTTTTGTTCTATTTATCTGGTGAATCAATGAGCAGAAGTAATGTCCAGAGAACAAAATTCTGACATACCTTAAACTGATGTAAACAAGGTACTATGTTGAAGATGGTCACTTCAGGTTTACTCCTAGATATCAAAAGACACAATGGGGCTCAGTGCTTTTCAAGACAACAGCTAAACTTGCATAATACACTGACATTGAACAGTCAGAGTCACCACTAACAACCACCTTAAGGAAAGCTCAGAGTTGCATTTTATACACAGAAAGGCCTATGGAGCTAAACATCATTTATACTCAGTAAGAATTTTGCTCATCATTTTTCTATTAGTTATCATGCAGATGCCGTTTCATTAGTTGTTAACACTAGGAGTGGAAATCTCCAAAACACAGATATGGTAGTTTTGAATTCATGTCTTCTTTTCAGCTCATTTTTCAGAAACTATTTTGAGAGCAGTGCAATAGCAGAGTGTGAAAAACAGAATGATATCTTTTGTTTCTCTACACAGTGACAGACAACACAATTTCTTTTACCATGCACACTTGCAACCAGGTAATTATGTTTGGTGAACAGACAGTACAGAGCAAAATCCTCAATCCTTACCCTAACTGGAAAAGAATTTAGGGATTTAGCTGTACATAACAATTGCTTCACATTATTAATATATTATTACCTTTACCATGTTTAATGGTGAAATAATATGTTGTCACCTAGTGTTTAGTATTTATTGTACATAATCTAAAAACAAAGTGCATTTATGTGATGTTGTCTCACACATGCACATATATTCTCCATACATTGTGAAGTAGCATCTAGACCTGCCACTGAGAGTTATACAGAAGTTATATTTATATTATATATAGGATATTCTTTGTATACCAAACCTACAGCTTACAGGCTAGGTTTCATCAGAAGAGTATTCAACTTCAACCAACAGATGCCACATTCAGTTCTACCTCTACTGCAGTCTCTCCAGGGTTTTAGGAATTTAACTGTAGTTTCATACCCATGACACAACCACACAGACTGTTCATACCATATGGGAGGTAACACGATTTTAGAACTCCTCTTTTTTGCTGGACTGGACTGACCATGTTAAAATACTATGACCTCCTTAGATTAAAGTCTTTGTCTAAATTAAAAATCATTATTATTGCCGAAGAGGAATTAAGGAGCAATTTGAAAGACAATGAAATGGAAAAGAGTTCACTCAGACTTGTTCCGGACTTAAATACTTAATATCTTTCTGTGACTTAAAATTCAGTTGAACAAAAAACCTGAACTTGGTTAACCTACAATTAATCCATATGAAGTAGTGTTTTGGAGTCCCTCTGAGGAGCTCCTATGGCACTTGGGAGGTGGCTGATTAACTGTGCTGCTGGGACAGCTTCCACCTCCATGGAGTTTCCACAGTATGCCTATCAGGACACCCTCGCTGTAAAATTAGTCTACTCTTTTCTGACTGAACCCGAAAAAATGAAAGTGCAGTAGAATTATTTGCCAAGTGACACAAATTGATCCCATGTCCTTAATGAAAATTGTGTTCCAAACCCTCCAAGCTTTTCCAGTGTGTAAAGTACAACTCATTCCCAGATGATCTAAGACCATTCTTGCTCTCTTTATAAGATTAAGCCTTTGGAAACTATACAGGTCATCTACCTCCAAATTATGCCCTGGGGATACAATTCTTAATGAGTATTAAATTGTTGTACTATTACATGAACAGCACAAAGAAAGAATTGTTTTCCCCTTTCCTCCCAAAGATATTAATTATTGCTATTAATTTAAGAAAGTATTTACTGTTCTTGTCACACTGGCTCATTTGCAGTGGCAGATATCTTGGGAAGACGAGAGGCAAGCCTATATCCATATTTGTATTCCTCCCTGCCCTGAAATTCTGTATAGCTCTCTTTGGGAAGAATAAAAGCACAAGAGTCATTCTTCCTTAGTTTCCTCAGCAGTCACGCAGCTGATTTCACAATATAACGCTGAGCTCATAATGCTTCCAGTGTTTACCGAAATAAGGGAGAGAATGCTGTTTGTGTGTTTGACTTCAAATTATGAGAGATTTCAGAGCGTATACTCCTGTATCAACTGGAGGAGGGAGAGAGTTGTCCAGAGCTCAGTTTGGTTTTTAATGTTTCTTGCTCTTTCCATTCTTATTCCATGCCTGTTTACTAAAGAAATAATGTAGAAAAAAATATTTGTAAAGCAACACAGGAGGGTCCCTTCCTTTGTTCACTCTGACACTTCCTTGGCATTTATTTTATCTCAGTTTGGCAAAATTACATTGCAGCTGTCTGGAGGCGTCATTCAGTCTGTTATGAGCTCTGCAGGAAGCATTTTTAGATTTGATTTTGTTGAGCCTCCTCTGTTTTAGTAAGTTATTTCTAATTCATGTGAGTCACATGAACCTGAGAGCTCCATTAACCTTCATTATGCCATCTCTGCAGTTCATAGTCTGAGCTTACATACAAACACAAAGAAAAGATATACGTGAACCAGTGTCTTAAAAAAGATTAAAAATACATCAAGTGAACTATTGATTTAAGGAGAAGCTAAAAGGCACAGCTAGCTTATCTATAGCAAGTTGCAGTTGCTCTTTTTGACTGTTTTTGGTAGACCAGAGCCTAGTCTATAGTTTTTGACTGCTGTGTTTTGGTTTCTTGTCAGCTGTATCAGAAGAGCTCACTTTCAGTCTTTCTGCTGCCCTCGAAGAACACAGCTCATTTTCATGGTATTTGGGGGGATCCCCCTCCCCGCCACCCTTTAGTCTCATATTAAAAGAGAAAAAGTCTTCAGAAACTCTTCTCCTTTGCAGTTCACTCCCTCCACCCAGAAAAAAATATCGCGCTCCCTACTTTCATCAGAACTATCACAGAATCACTGAAAATAAACTATAGACAGAAGCTCAAAAACACATTTAATCTCTTCCTCCTGAGAACTAAAACTGAACGATTTAACATACTTGCATCATAAACTCTCAGCCCTGCATCAACCTAGAAATACACTTGAAATTTAATTACCTTTGAGTGCTTTATGCTAACAGAGGATGTCATAAGACCTTTTTCTTAAATGGGAAATGAACAAATTTGTCTCAAACTAACAAAGACTTCAGGCCATGCAGCTCTTCCCTTTTGCTCTAAAATCTTCAAAACCACTTATTGAATTTACCATCTAGGCATTAGAGAGTTCTCACAACTTCTAACTACGCAGTAGACTATCTGATGGAAAGTGCAGTTAGATTGAGCAGATCTACAATACTGTACCATGGAAAAGAAAGGAAAAATGTGATCAAGCCAGTGCTGTGAAAAGTGTCACAAATTACGTGTGGCCTGAAGTTCAAGAATGTTATTCTGAACATAACTGGCATGCCTTACATTCCCTTTAGGCTTAAGTCACTTCCAGTTCATTAATTTCTTTGTTAGTGTTGCCTCAATTACAAAATATGAGAGCTTATACAGCATTTTTTAAAAAACATAGTACAAAGAAGTGACTTTCCCTCTGTTTCCCAGAAAAGTTTCTTAGAGTACTTCTATTTCATCTGATAGGATGTCACTTGTATCAAAACAACCTCAGCCATTCTCACTGATTCATGCTCCCTCCTACAGCACTGTGCAAGGTCTTCGTCGGCAAGTGTGGGTGTTGCTGTCCTCTGGAAGCGCTCCTCTCTTTTGCACAGGACAGGACACATTTGCCTGGAAAGGTCTACCTCAGTGCTCCTATTTCAGAAACCCACCAAAACACAATTAAATATCTTCAAGGTCAATGGTATTTGATTGCATAACATTACAAGTACCAACGTACTAATTGATGACACATTTTTAGAAATTCCTATTACATTTTACAAAACTTTAAAATGTTGCAGTACAGTTTCCTCAATTCTGTGTTCTTTTCAATTGCTGTGAGTAACCAATAATTTATATATTACTTCAAGAGCAGAGACAGAACCTATATTGGCATCCTTGTGCACATTCCTTTAAGTACAGGATATCCATGAATCTGTATCATAAGGAGGAAAAAATAAGCGCTGAAATAACAATCAGCGGTTCCTTAAGGTGAAATAAGAGATTTTCTTTCATAATTTCGTTGATTAAATAGTCAACTTGTAGCAGGAAATTCTCTCCAGTTGTTGACTGGAAAGACATTTCACATGATATTAGTCACAGGAATTTTTATTCATAAGTACATTCCTTTGTGTTTCAGTAAAACTAAATCAGACTTGGTTAGGGTGATTAATTCATGCATGGAATAAAAACCATCAAAAAGTACCACTGTATACATGATTTTTTAGTGATATGTGCACACTCCTTTACTATTGATAAGGAACTCGTAAGAAACAGTAACACACCAGTCCTTTTCCTTTAAAACTGTCTCAGTACTAGATCCTGGCATTTCTGCTGCAATTTCCTAAAGATTACAGGTTCGCTTTTCAGGAACCACTGACATGTATCCAGTAAAAGACCAGAGAAGGGCTAACATGATCATAAATCACTTGCAATACTGCAGTCTTGGTGTTGC
This sequence comes from Vanellus vanellus, assembly GCF_965231255.1. Taxonomy (NCBI): domain Eukaryota; kingdom Metazoa; phylum Chordata; class Aves; order Charadriiformes; family Charadriidae; genus Vanellus; species Vanellus vanellus. Next base: position 60,131,604 of record NC_138910.1, read on the forward strand.
CAGGAGAACCTGCTCATCATAATATAAATCAGAGCTGACTGAGGCCTATGATGCCAAGTGATTGTTCCAGAGGTCCAGGAAGACCGTGGGAGTCCCAAAGCATCCTGACAGAAACCAGAAAGCCTCTGTTTCTTGAATTATATCAGCCTTAGTTCTTACTCTTTTGTTTCATTCTCCCTTTGAAAGAGCTCAATTTTCAGCTACAGTAGTTTTCTTTCGGTAGATTGTTAGCATATTACCTAGTAGGAACACCATACTAGACTGAGGAAAAATTTTATTAAAAAGGGTCACTATGGAATAAGGAATAAAGAACATTACCTCGTTCAGCTTTCCATAATAATGTTCCAGACTGATTCTTGTAAACCCAAATACCCACTGTCTCTCTTGTTTATTTACTTTGACTGTCCCTGGGTCTGAGAGAGACAGAATTATCCGTTAATTCTCAGGTTATTCTATTGCTGCATACATTTTTTTCTGGTTTAATCTGGTTTTTTTTTTTTTTGTATAATTCTATTTTCCTTCATCTTCCATACTTTCTCATTTAATCTTGTAAATATTAGCCTATGTAGTATTTTTGCTTTTTTCCTCTTTTACAATAGATTGCAGACAACTGTTTCCCAACCCAGAAGCCTTAAATTACAGTATGAATATAGATTGTGAATTGCTTTATATTCTTCATAATTACTAAAGACTGACTTTGTGTAGGAACATAACTGTCTGTATAGAATGCTGGAAGGCTTTTATCCTCATGGTTACATTCATAATGCATAAAACAGTATACTATTTTATAGCTACATTGCAGTTCATGTGCCTTTGGCATAAGTAACGGCGCTAAGTAATATGAAATTTATCATCTGTTCTTCAACATCTGATAAACCACATTCTCCTTCAGGGGTGCTTTTCTTTTCCAAGATACTGGTATTTCCAACTGTCAGTGCTTTCAGTTTCTATTTCATTTTTAAAGGGTCTGTATGGTCATCTCAGCCATGCTATTTTGTCCAGACTGCCTCAGCGATGGGTACTATGTTTGATTATCTTCTCTACAGGTATCTAATATTTAAAATTCAATTTATTTATTTTTTTTTTTTCACATATAGACAGTAGGGCCAGTTTTCTCTCTTTTTATATTTGGTAAGTTCCTGGAGAATTGTTTTGTCTAATGGAGCAGTACTTGCATTTTGTGCTCTGGAAACAATGTTGTTTCCAATTCATTACGTGAGGAGAAATGAGGCATCTTGTGAAGTAAGTATTAGAATATGAAGTCAGAAAGTCTGCATTGCTAAGCCAGATTGGTCTTTGGGGAAATTGGATATTTCCACCCCACTAAAAAGCTATCATAATCACATTCTTTTGACAGCCAAGCAAGCTGCACTGGAGACTCCATTTCCTCCCTCCTTAATGCATCTGACTTCTAATACCTCCCTTTTGAGTCAAAGCAAGAGATTTTACCATTCTTGTTGTGAATCCCTCTCACCTGATTCCCAACCGTCATTCCCATACTGGTTTCACTAGATTCTACCACCCCTGCCAAGTCCAGGACAATGTAAACTTGCAGCAACACAGGAACAATATCTCTGAATTAAACGCTAATTCTTCCAAGGCCCAAAAAGCAAAGAGGAAGAGTAAAAAAATTAAATGGTGCTTATATCTAGATAGCATTTGTAACCTATATACACTCAGCCTTAGCTTTCCAGCTTTATCTCTAGAGCACAATGCACCTCAGGTAAAAAGCTGAAGTGGCTCATCTTCTATGTAAACCAGCCTTTTCCTGGCTCCTTTACTCTGCCTCCTTGCTCTGATGTATTTGGGGTAGAACTGGCTATGATCCCACACTTCAGGCTTGAGAGAAGTCCTCCATTCAAGGCTGCAGGAGTCAGACATACATTCTTCTGTACTCATGATCAAGCCATTGTTATCTTAAACCACTTGAAGCAGTTTGCCTGGGCCTTACCTTTACCTCCATTTATTTTCCTGTATGTTTCAAGTTAACAATATGCATTGAGAAAGGACAGCATCACACAAATGAGCTCATTTATACATGATATATTGTTATATTTTGAAAGAAATACTTACAAATCAAATATATCCTGTTTGTCTCTGGGGCTGCTGGTCAGCTCAAGGGATTTATAGCCATGACATTTCCCATACCTCTGGGAATTCATAGCAGGAATGAAAGTCATCAAGGAACACCGCTTAGTATACTGCTTTGTGTTTTCCTATCTGTTCTAAACATACTGCACAGTCCAAAATTTATTTATAGGCAATTAATCATACCCTCAAGGAACTACCAGGAAAGTCCATACTAGGAAAGCTCGCACTTTAGCAAATCTAAGTCTACAGTCTGATCCCTCCATTTCTTTAAACAGGTATGCTCAAGCTACAACTCCTAGGGGCGTATTTGACTGTGCAAGGAAAGATGGAAAATCTGGAGCCAGATTACAGAGTTCTACTGAAAAGAGATCCAGATCTGGGAATCTGATTCTGGAATAAATTGTTCTAAACCCAGAAAGCAAACTGTAGCACAGAAAACTAAAACATGTTAAGGGAGTGTTCTATATTCATGTATGTACATAAGCCATGTAAAATTTTTAGGAAGAGGCCATATCATCTATTAAACCAATAGATAGAGAAATTGTTTTGCTAAGGGAAAAATTTGGCAATTTGTATCACTTAAAAACCCATAACTATGAGTTTTGAAGAATGAAAACCACACAAGAACTGCAAACAGCTGCTTCTGTACTGCTCAGACATGTATCTTAACAATAAAGAAACATGAAAGACTGCCAGCAGCAAAGCATTCGGTTAGATTTCAGGATAAAACAAGATTGCCTGAATGTCCCCACTTAAGTGTTTTTGTAGTCTGCTTTCCCAGGCTCTAGATCATTCCCATAGGCTGTTTTGCTTTTAGCATATGGCTATATCCAGTACCCTGTTAAACAGCAAAGTAAGTATTTTTCAAGTCTCTAAATTTTTCAAAAGAATTGAAGTGTCTAAGCTGGCATTTATTCTAAACCCTTTGAAATGAGAATTTGGTGTTCAGCCCAAAATATCCATTCATGTTACTAATAAACCATTGAATTTATGTAAAGTGACTTGATTGACAAACTTTATGTGGATCAAAAAGTTACATGCAACCTAGGGACTTTTTCTTTAACATGTTAACAATTGATAAAAAGGAAGCATTCCAAAATATTACTTTTTGTATCAAAGTCATTTAACAAAATCTCCAGTGATAAGTTTAATATTTTAAATTTAACACAATATTTTTAATTCATCATACTACAGATGAAAAAATGCTCATGTCACTATCTACTGAGTTTCCCTTTAACTTGTGAAATAACTCATTTGCATCCTCAGTACACTGAACAATGAATCAAAAATCTCACAGGCCAGAGGAGAGCTTAACAACATGAGCAAAGGTAACCAAACCAAAAGAATTGTCGCACTTTGCCTTTAAACTGATTTTGATTATTTGACTATAATGAGCAAAAACCATTTGCAAAGCAACTGTCATTTAATTAAGTTACTCCAGAGCTAAAATTTAGCACTTTATTTTAAAACGTCACTTAAATTCTTCTAGGAAAACGTGGTATAAATTCAAGCTAGGTTTTGTTGAAGTGCCCTTCAGGAAATGGCTTGTATTATCTGTAAAACGTGCACGTGGTGGTAAAAGAAAATGAGCTCCCAATGGAGATAATTTAGAAAAGTATTATTAACAGTCTTCAGCCTCAAGTGGTCATCCCTTGCATCAGATTTAATATCTGCAGAAGTCTGTTTCCTAAACAGTCCGAAATAGGAGAGAAGCTGCAACAAACTAGTTATTGGTTTATTGGGTTTTGTTTCTATTGACAAACCCAATGTCTTTAAAATTATCTGTTACTGTCTACCCATTAGGGAAGTTTTCTTGTTATCACTGACTGCGCTGCTGAAGTCACGCATTAATATTTCTGCTTTCCTAGCTCCTTTGACCTTTTCCTTCCCCTTTGACTGCAAGAAAGCTTATGAGAAATAAGAACACAGGCAGCAGGCATTTCCCTACAGCAGCCATTTCCCTACAGCAGCCTTGTTTTCAAGCTAGAGAATGTATTTTCACTTTTTTTTTCCACATTATATGTTACATTAAAGAAAAACTCTACCTAATTCTTGTAAATAGCCCTATGGCATCCCATCTGGTCCAAAAAAGAAGACAAATATTTTCCCCAGGCACTGACTGAGGTGGGTTCCATCTGGAATCACTTTTCTCCTTGTTTGTAACAGATTGACTATGTATTATATTCATCAGAAAACAAATAAACAATAATTTGCTAGTCCATCAAAAGCAAAAAGTCAATTAAAAAGTAATGTATGTGAAACGCAGTTTCTTCAGCTTCCCATTTTTGATGTCTGTGATGTTTTGTTCAGCATCTTCCTGTTTCTGTGAAACCATCTCATTTTATATAGATTTTAAATCATTTTATTCTAGTTATAAATTTAAAACTGATTTCCAAGGCTAACAATGATGGTCCTTAGTGCTTTCTTATTGCTATTTAATTGCCTTAACACCACCAGCACTTTGACGAATTGGCTAAGACATATCCCTTTTTTTCCAGTTTCATGTTAATAGCTTTACTTTTATGGTTTAACCTCTTGGTACTTTTAAAAGGTCGATGTGTAGTTGGTAATACATTCAATGCCAGGAGATCTGAGCCTTGGCTAGGAACACACTAGCACAAGACAAAAACTCAGAACAGAATTTTCGCTTGGTTGGGACAGACGGCTGTAAAACAGAGAAAAGAACTGTATAGTCACAATTATTTCTGCATTACATTGCTTAAGCATCAGAATGGCAAGTCACACACCTAAACAGGAAGAGCATCTTGCCTGCAACTTGCAGTTAATTTTATTTGGTTTCAAATAACAAAAGTAAAGCTATGATAACATTAGTAAATTTCAAATAATAAATATTTGCCCATCACAAATCATCAACCTCCTTATATTTAGAAGTCCTTGAAAAGAATATGCATTTCATTGTTTTCTTGAATCACTTCTCTATGAAACATTTTGGAAGTACTACGTGATTCAAATACGATTCTAAAAATATAACCCTTTACTCAGCTCACGACAAAAGGTAAGAAATAAAATTCCAGACACAGTATAGGTCAGATCTTTGAAAAAGATGGTTCGTTTCTGAGGCACTATCCCCAGTGTTCTCAAACTGCATTAAGATTTTGAGACGAGAGAAAAGCAGACAAATTTTTTTCACATGTATTTTGTTGGAAATATTAAATACTTCATAATTTTCTCCTCCCAAGCTACCTTTGAAAATGTAAGCCCTACTTATTTACAGCATTTCCTACCTCTCCTGCTATCAAGATGCTGCAAAAGACAGTTTCACCCCTTTAAGCAATATGTCACATACAGCACACATTGCGTCTCTGATGTTTTTATTAACAAGGGCATAGTGGGTTTCCAGGTGAAAATTAAAATGTTTCTGCTCACTATGAAGACCAAAATTATAATGCTTCATTTGTTTATGAAAGATATTATTATGACTGATGATACGAAATGATGGTTCACAGAAATCACATGGCAAAATACTTTCCCATGATTAAAGAAATTCACCTTTAGCTCCAGCAATAATGACAACACAATTTCAACAGTTTTTCTCTGTTGACAACCAAAGTTTCAGTATTGTCAGTTACTTTCAGTTTTGTGAAGGAGTGGTATATGAATGGTTTGGGTGCAAGAGAACTATATTTACATACCTGGATCTTGAATACTATATTCTATACCATGTTATATGACTTATTTTTTCCTCTTTTAAATTACAGGAAAGGGCTTACCAGATAGTCCAGAACTTAAGCTTTCATGAAATCCAAATAAGCATCTCAGGTGAACTGTGTATTGGCTGTAGTTTAGTCATCTCCATTTTAAGATCATAGAATGACAGAATATCTCAAGTTGAAAGGGACCCACATAAGGATCATTGAGTGCAACTCCCTGCTCCTCTCAGGACTACCTAAAACTAAACCATACGACAATAGAGTCATCCAGATGCTCCTTGAACTCTGACAGGCTTGGTATTGTGACCACTTCCGTAGGGAGCCTGTTCCACTGACTGAGCACCTTCTCAGTGAAGAACCTTTTCCTAATGTCCAATCTGAACTTCCCTGATGCAGCTTCATTCCATTTCCTTGTGTCCTATCACTGGTCACCAGAGAGAGGAGATCAGCATCTCTGCCTCCAGTGCCCCCCTGAAGAAGCTGTAGCCTGCGATGAGGGCACCCCTTGGCCTACTGTTCTCCAAGCTAAACAAAACAAGTGAGCTCAGCTGCTCCTCCTAAGTCTTGCCCTCGAGGCCTTTCACCATCTTGATCGCCCTCCTCCGGACACACTCTAATAGTTAGATGTCCTTCTTATATTGAGGTGCCCAAAACTGCAGACAGTACTCAAGGTGGGGCTGCACCAGTGCACTGCAGAGTGGGACAATCACGTCCCTCAACCGGCTAGCTATGCTGTGCTTGATGCACCGCAGGATACGGTTGGCCTTATTGGCTGCAATATATGGTATATCACAGAAATTAATTAAAACTCTTCTGCTGTAGACATTCAGGTTTCAACAGACCTGCATAAGATAGTGATTTTGTCTTCAAAATGCTGTGTATTGTTTGATATTAGGGGGTCTTGCCCTCATGATCCTTACAGTAGTTTGGATTGAAATTTCCTTTTCTTGTTTTGTGATCCTTGAGATGAGTTTGTGCATTTTTTTTTAAATAATCTTTTGGGACTGAAAACACCTTTCAGGAGCTCCAGCACAAGTTGTGTCCCCAAAGTTACTTTTTGCCCTTGCGCAAATAGTTCCTTCACTTTCTGCATCACTGTTAGCCAAGCTGCAGAAAAGAATTACAAGATTCAGTAGAAATCTTTTATTAAGTTTTGCTGTCATTCGCTAATGAGTTAGTTAAATCTCCCTGTAAAATTAATATCAAATCTCAAATGTTATGTAAATGCCTTCATTAACCAAAATCTTGGCCCTTTTTAATAAATTAGATCTAAAAGCTTATGTAAAACTTTACCAGCTTTGCCTGTGAATTTTATTCTTCACAATCACTTTGCTAAGCAGTCCTTTAAAGACTCACTGACTTTGTGATTCTTAAATTGGGGAGTTCCCCAAAATTCAAGCTAGAAAGAAAAATGCCTGCGTTGAACTTCTTGTGGACAGAAATCTTTTTCTCCTCACATTTTTCCTATTTTTCTCCTGTGAGATAATAGCTGTCTCTACGGTTTTTAATTTTGATATTGTAAACAGAGGATTATGACTGCACACATGGATTAAGTGCTGGAAATGATAAAAAAATAGCTTTACACTGCTGAAAAGACATTTTAAAAATATAGGTTACAGACTGTATGGAGAGGGTCAGTAAACAGAAGGCTTCAGATGTGGTATCACCTGAGTCTTCATCATTTATACCCCCTGGTTGTCAGTTCACTGAACCCCACAAAACTGCAAAATTCCAGTCATCTAAGTCGGGAATGACCTTGTTTCCTTTGGTCACAAAATGCGACTATAAAAGAATGAGTGTAATGTAACATGATGCGTACCCACTTATTTTCTTAGAATACTTTGCATTTGTAGGCTCAAATGTGAGCCTTTTGTGTGTGATAAATCATTGATCAGTTTGATGTCAGAACTGCTTACTGTGCTGTAAAAGCTTTGTTCTCTTTCACTGCCATAGCCTGTAGTGTCAGACATTCCACTGCATGACTGCAAAGCAACACAAAGCCCAGCCATCTTCCACCCTCTCAACTGCTGCAATCATATTCTGTAATAACTAAAAAAAAATCACTCATTATTAGTCCGAGATCACAGCTTTCTAACTCAGAGAATAGGATTGAATGCCTGTTTTAGAGACACATGAAATGGGGGAAGCACTGAAATTATTAACCTTTAAGTACCACCATGCAAGCCACAGTTATATTACGAACATAGTTGTTTAAACTCTCTCTCCGGTTTTTATTTTCCACAAGTTTGAAGAAATATTTTACATTTATCTCAGTGTTTACATTGGCTCACTATTTTTGATGCCTAATTTTATGAGAACTTCCAACGTACATCACTCTTTTCTAATCAAAAGAACATGGCCTCTCCTGAGCTGCTAATTATTGAATACATGGATTTTTCTGAGCATTATGCTAACATTGACAATACTGAAACTCTGGAAAGTGGTATGTCAATCACATCTAAAGCAAATCGCTGGCAGAAATGGAGGAAGGAAAGTCAGAATACAAATTACTTCTTTCAAAACAACGTGGATATCTGTGGTCATCCAGCACTCTTGCTGAGCCTGGGATCCTGGAAAATCGTAAGCTGTATGAACTACCGTAGCCTTTTTTGTCCCGAAAAAGAGGCAACTTCCAATAGTAAGAATATTAACCAGTTCAGGATTTTGTTAATTCTCAAGGAAGGCTATAAACCCTCACACAGCAAGCAGCATTCCCAAGGTGACGGAATGACCATGCTGAGGACGGGGACACTGGCATGACTGCCACTGTCCCATGCATAAATACTAGATTTATAAAAAGGCGTTTTGCATTGTCTATCTTCTAGGTTTCTTTTTTTTTTGTTCTATTCAAGTGACAATTTAGGAGCAAAGAGGCAGCAATCCCTAATACCTCACCACTAAGTATGTCTCAGTACCAACAGCTCCATTTTTTCTCCACTCTGTCTTCCTCCCTGCAGCTTTCTTTTCCTTTCTCCTATTACTTTTACAAACTTACTTCAAACTTTTCATGTTCAAACTAGCTTTTACAATCTTGCTGCTCACCCATATGCTGAAATGTCAATCATCCATATCAAAACTTACCAAATGGCATTTTGGCATTTCAGGAGAATGGTAGCGAAGATTAAACCACATTTAATTAGTGGTTTATTTATTTGTACAAGCCAGTGTTACCACATGAAAGGTGAGAGTGCTGATCTTCACAACATCTGGGACACAGATCTGTGTTTTTTTCATATTTAAATATGGGGTTGTTCACTGCTGTGCATTACGGAAGTGCACTTTCCACAGTCAAGACAGCAACAATTTAATAAATCTGCCTTTTTGCTCACTAGGGGCTGGGAACAGAACCTTGGACCTTCAAACGTGACACCCAAATTCCTTATCCATGAAAAGCTTCAGTTCCTATTAGCAGGCCAGCCCTTAGCACCCTGCAGAGGGCAGCACCCATCCCTCACGAGGATGGACATAGCTCAGCCACCCAGTGTTACACACCTGTTTTGATAATCTCAGTAGGGAAAAAAAAAAAACACAGGGTAAAAGGGCAAGCTTATAAAAATGAGCAAGTGAATCCTTTAAAGTGAAATGTGATTTAAAACTTTAGTTTCTGTTCTGTAAAATATAAATAAAAATTAAGAAGGCAGCTAGCAAAACAATGCGTCATAATTTCAGAGGTCTATGATGTACCTGGTATTATTTTTCTGCAAGTAATACAATTTTGATACATTTACAAATAAATATCTTTAGTTCTTCTCAGCATTATTCAAAGCACAAACTTTCAGGATAATTACAGCCTTACACAATAACAAGTATTTGCTTTCTACACCTTTATTTAAACATAAAATTATGTTATAGCATCTCTGATCTCAGATCATACTTTGTGGCATATACATGGACTATTTTACGCACTGCTGAAATGCAGCCATCTCTGAGGTGAAACACAGCACCTGTTTAATTGTATTCAAAGCACTATACAGCATTTAGAACAGATTACAGTATCCAACTGAAACTGCAGGAACCGTTTTCCCAGACAGAACATAGCTAACTCTACTGGAATTTGGCCATAGTATTCTCTCTTGCAGGAAAGATCATCCATAGAATTTTCTCGATATCCACTTATACTCCTTGTATGCTTTCATCCTTGTTTAAAAGGAAACTAGCCCTTCCAGAATGGCATTGAGAAACAGTATACGTCTAAAATGGAGACGCTTGCAATGAGACACATTCACAAAATGTTATTTTTTGAGGATTTTGCAGGAAACACATGCAGTGCTTTCTGAACAGCCACTTAATTTTCTTTCTTTGTCTTTCTGCCTCCTGAAAGAAAGCTTCATATCTCAGAAGGGAAATGTTGTTAATGCCACTGTTGTTAGAAAATCCTAACAGGAAGATGCTACAGCATTTAAGTGCCATTATCAGTGCTATACTGGTTAAACCTATACATTTTTGACTAGTATCTAAATGTACTGCAGCCTTTGAGGTGCCAGACTACGGGAAGTAAGCACTAGTTTAGACTTCTGAGTAATTTTCCCTTTTTCATCCTTATAGGCGATATGACAGGTGTATGTTGGCAGAGGGAATCAGTATGACATGACAGTTTGAGAAGACACTTGCCAAAAGAATGTATGACACATGGTGGGATGAAGGGCAAGTCAATAGGATAACCCTTCCGTTTCACTTTTTCATTAGTCTGTTGATAGTCCTGACAACTATCTGCATCAGGACATAAAAGGAGGATAAAGCCAAGTGCTTCTGTAATGTAAAGCTGTTAATTTACAAAGAACATACAAAGACCTGTTTGTCAGAGTACAGCAGAAATCAAACAACAGTAGATGGTTCCTTTGCTCTCAGTTCCAAAGACAGCACTAAGCCAAATTTGAGTACAACCATACTACTAAATAAAGAGAAGAGCTGCCCTCTTGACCCCAAGGCACAGCTCCTTTCCACACACCAGAACTACTCTCTTTCCTTCCTGAAATGCTGCATCCATGTCCAAACCATCTAACTCTGAATCATGCCCAGGCATAAAAGGAAAAGGTACACAGGGAGTGCGTTAACAACAAGCAGGATTGTTTGCTGTGGGCCAGTGTCTAACTCCATGCCCCAACCCTGTTGTATTTATAAGTACAGACGTAGCCCATTAGTTTAATCCCAAAGCCAGAACTCCCCTTTTGTAGAGAGTTTTATTTTACAAACCTTTTCTACTTTCTTCATTTCTGTCTTTTTCTTGCTCACAAAGATTCAGGGAGATTTTAAAAAGGCACTGAACAAATTTACCTGTGGCTATTAAACATTGAGTCTGCAGGCAACCTCCAGTTTAGGGTTCTGTAAATACTGACTGCCAAAAGCTGTAAGCGTACATTAACCAGAGGAAGGTACAGTTATACTGGCCAGTTGAAACCACTTATTTTATTCAAATTACAATAGAATTCACTGATTTTCATGGCTCACGGTCTACTCCAGGATTATATATGATCTAAATTCATGGTGAATTTCAGCTTCTAGACATCTTAGAAGAACCAAGTTTCTTTTTAAATTTATCCTCAGTGAAAGCCAGCTCACCTGCCTCACCTGCCCTCAACAGAATAATATGTATTTTGAGGATACAAAAAAAGACAAAATTACACATGGTTAAAAACCTTAAGCATGAGGATTACTCCAGGAAGAATTATGCATAAATCCTTATAGCCAATCCCTACAGTTTTCAAAAGAACATTGAAACTGCAGTACTGTGCAATGCCCAGACCAACACTGCACCCTGCCATTCGGAGGATGTTCACAGCAAGAGGAGGGATCCCAGGATCCTCCAAAAGCATGCAGATTCCCAGCCTCTCTTGAATAGAAGACAACTCTCTGCACAATCTTTAATCATTCTCTACCAAATAGGTATCTCTTTATATTTCAGAAAATAAGCTTGTTGAGTAAGCATGAATGACCTTGATGACTCAGAGAAACAACGAGGACAGAACAGAAAAGGGTGATTTCACTACACTCTTTTTCTCCCATTGGATCCATCATCATATCACACATTCGAGGGAAAAACTTATGAGGTTTTACCGAGTATCTGATATAAATGTTATTGAAAATCAAGATGGCAGGAAATCAACTGAAGTTTTTGTTCTCATTTCAGTTAGCCCTTCCCTACCCACTGTTTCAATTAACTGCAAACTTTCCTAAAGCATACCACCCAGCCTGCTTCTCGTTTCAGGCAATTCTTACCTTGAACTATGCCGGCTGTGCAGACACACTACTTTGTTACTCTGTACGCTTGGGAACTGCTAACAGCAGAACACAAGAGAATAGGTGGGGGGAAAAACATGAAAATGCTCTCTAAGAACAATGTCTTCCTTCATTTAAAGGAAGCTCCCTGAAAGCCTTAAAAATGAACAAGCAGAGAGCTAAGATCACTTCAGAAAGAATGTCACCTCAACAGCAGTGGTATAGAAGCATGTAATGGACAACAGACTTTAGAAATCCCTTGCTCAATAGTCCTACTATCAGTGGAGACGCCTGACTGAAGAATATCACCGTGTATGCACAGGTGAGCTGGTGAAAGGATATTTTCTAGAAAGGGCACATACCTCTCAATCTGCTCTGACAAAGAGCCTGGATGTTACTACTCACCAGTAATGCTGCAAAGCCAGAGGGATTTGTTGAACAAAAACAGAGTTAGATGAAGAAGCTAATGTTTTCTCAGTGTTTCTAAATTCAGAGAATTAAACTGAAAGGACAAAGTTGTACTTGCTCAGTCCACCTGAGTTGTATGCATTTTAATTGCTATTCAAATTCCGAGAACTTTGCTTTATGTATGCATTAACCTTATGTGAATAAATAATAAGGCTCAGGAACATGACTAATGTACTGACATACATTTTTTAAATCAATGTACTACTGAGTCACCACTAGAATACATCACATGAAGAAAAAGAACTCTCTAGAAAAACAACACTATAACAAGGGAAACTTTGACTTTTATGCATGAGCTTACTTTTTAAACCTAACAAGTCGAAGTACAAATTTAGTGACATTTAAGATTCCTGACTTTGCTCTGCTTCAAAGGAAGCTATTTAAGACATCTGAGCCATAAGTATGCAATGACTTTGATCTCTATCTGCATAAAATGCAAGGTTTTAGGCAAAGCCTTTATAGCATTTACCCATGAGTATGATTTTGAATTTTCAGAAATATTTGGGAATGAGGTAACATTTTTTTTTTTTTTTACAAACATTAAATAAGCTGACATCAGGATCAAGTGACTGCTGCTGAACGTCACTCTTTCCTCTTTCTTGCAATCAGTGTTTCTTTTCCTCCAGTCAGGAGGTAATTAGACATTTTTCATACATTTATGTGTGTCTATTCACATATTGCTGATGCTCAGGACATTTACTTCATTGATAATCCTAATACTGACGTTAATTGCTTTTTATAGTACAGAGATTATCATACCTCAGTTGTGATAACATAATGTTGGGCTGTATTCTCATTTACATTAGACTTTATTTAACCCAAATCAAAATGTAACAGGATCTCAAAATGAAAGTAAATATCAGAAACTAGAAGACCCTCCAACTTCTTCTTATATAATAAAAATAAATAGGGCATTCATACAATGCCTTAATAATACCTTTAATAACCCTAATAATTTATAATATAACAACTGAATATTGCAGAGCTGGTATACAGTAATAACAACACTGAAATTGTTACAGGTAGTCCTGGTTTGAGGTAGAACAAAACCAATTTTCTGTTCAGTAATTTTACTTTTCAGTTAAGTTTCTCCTAACTGACTGTACTCTCTGAAATTAACCGTATAATTTTTAGACAGTGTCTGCTTCTAGAATAACATCTGATGTTTATAGTTAATACCAAGAAGTGGTATGCAGAGAGGCTCTTGCTTATACTTACTGCTATAACACCCAAGGGGAGCTAACTTTGATATGTGCCCCAATGGAGGGTTGGAAGCAGAAGAGCATAGAGGGGTCCCACCTGCAGGGAGGAGTGGACAGAACAGGTGACCCAAAACTGACCAAGAGGATATTCCATCCCATCTGCCTCATGCTCAGTATAAAAGCTGAGGGATCAAAAGGGTTAACTCTCTTCTTCAATGGCCAGCTTCCAAGGAGGACTCTGTCTGTTCAGCTGCCTTTAATCCCAATCCATGCACTCCTGAATTCAGCTCCTGTCCATTGCTGAGTCCAGACTGAGACTTTCCCAGTGCCTACCGATGATGTGAACATCATCCAGGGAACTCGATACTGGTTTTGTATATATTGTATATATTTCAGTATTTTCTTATTGATATTACTATCTTTTCTTTTTACTATTAATATTTCACTAAAGTAGGTTTAGTTTTCTTTTCAACCCAAAAATCTCTCTCTCTTACTCTCTCCCTTCCTTTTTGGGAAGGGAGAGAGGTTAAAAGAGAGCATCTTTCGTTCATTTAGTTGCCAGCCCAGCCTAAACCATGACACAGATCCACATATTTTTATGTAAGATCAAAATATGGCATCTATAGTAATCCTGTATAAATATTTTAGCTTTTACTCACTTTGGGAATAGTTAGCTATGAAAAGAGGAAGTTATCACACCAGTAGAAATTTAAGGGTAGTAAAGAATAACATTCAGATTTTAGAACTGCTGTTGCTTTCTAGCTCCTGTTCCAAAAACCCCTTCATAGCAGTTTATTGTGGGCTAGAAATGTGAACTTGCACCTTTTAAAAAAAAAGACAAAACAAAAAACACAGAGCTGAAATGAAACATAGATCATAAGATTTTGCTTCTATTTCCTAATGAGATGAAAATAACTCTTAATTTTTTCCTGTGGTTTCTGGCAAGATCTTTGTATACGTGATTTCAGATGTGTTTCTCACAAAAATTTTCCACTATTTGATTGCCATTTTTTAATTTACCTGAATATTTATGGCAAAATACAGCTAAAGTTTTAGTTCCTTGACAGAAAGGTTTTTTGGACATTTCTACAGTTCTGATAAGAACACAAACAAAATATAGTTCCAGTGAGTATTTCCACTGTTCAGGAAAGAAATCTTTTCAGAGACATATCGTTCCCACGGGTGTCTTCTCTCACAATGCTACTCTGAAGAAACTATTTGACAAATGGGTGCATGAAATGAGGAATATTAGATACTTAGAATATTGACTGTTACACTGAACAAGTAATTTCCCTGACTGGGGAGAAGGTGTAGCCTATGTAAACAAACCCAAGTTTAGCATTAAATTTGCAGCAGTATAGGACACAGCTGCCGCATGCTTACTTCCAGTCCTAGAAGAAGGGTTTTTGCAGCTTTCCAGCATAAGGTACACTCCTGTCAGTCCCTGGGCTAGGGCTGCGTTAGCAGACTCGCATATACCCCTACAACCTCCCATCATCCCTGCACTGCAGTGCAAACGTGCTTTGAAGCCTTTGCGCAGTTATAAGGGATCTAACTTCAGCACCATGGGGAATCCACGTATCAACTATATGGTAATTTTAAATTATATAACCAGCCAGGAGTACTAGAGGATTATCTCCTGCTATGCTCTTTAAAGATGTATCTAGCAGCAATACCATGAATCACACATCAGCAGGTTTTCACTTTAGCAGGAAAATTAGGTGGGAGAAAATAAAGTTCTATACTAAGTTACTGAATACTCTAGCACAAGGAGCAAGCAGCATGTCATCTGTTAGGAATAATCATAATAACCAAATAAACAGCATTCTTCGCAGTTGCAGGAGTTGACAATACACTGGATTAAGGATAATCAGCAGTAATTTTTCATCAGGACTTCAGAAAAACCTTTTATTGTCTTTTAAATGTACTTTGTTAAAGGTTAAAACAGTCAGAAGGGGACAGATTATGTTCTCTTGTGGAACCAAAAATGTTTAAGAGAAGAAAAACAAAAATATTAAGAGCTGCAGCTCAATGTGGTTAAAAAAAAAAAATCTATCATGACTTCAAAGAAATGTGTTGGAACGGGGAAAATTTATGTGTTTATTAAACTTCTGAAAGAACACAGGAACAAAAAAGGTGATGAAACTAGTGAATGACAATCTCTTTTGTGTTAGGTGTAGAGAGGATGCTGAGGTACTTCAGAAGAACTGAATAAAACTAGAAAAATATGTAACGTTACCAAATATTATCTAATCCATATTGGAAGTAATGAGTGGAGTTACTCAGGAAATTGATAAATTACCAATGAAGTGTAACAATTCAGCAAAAAGCCTGAATCTTGATGTCATTCTGGACAGCTCAATATGCACACATGTTCAGTGGGCAACTTTAAGCCTGTGTCCACAGAAACATTAACTCTGTTTCAAAGACTCAAACTCCTCCACTCGCTATGCCCTTCATCATGCTGAGGTAATGCCTGACAGACCTCTCAGTCTCAAGATACCATGCACCAAGGGTGTCTTGCCACAGGGTCTCTGTCTTCAGAGAAATATAAGTAATGGCCACCATCACACAATCCAAGCTATTAGGAAATTTATCTTCTAAAATACAGAAAATATGCTGAGTAAAACAGCTGCCATGACAGATCTGTGAAATGCAAGAGTGCTTCTGAAGCTCTGGATCCAGCAGCACATTCCTGTAGCACCACAAGCCCATACCGGCTTGAAATCCGGCACATACCAGCCATCTGTGCACTTTGGTTTTCACAGTAAGGAAACCCCAAGGCCTAGCTGGAGCCAAAGTATTGCAGCAGTTGCTTACTCCAGACAAGCAGAAGGCCAAGGCCCCAGAGCACACCTCGGAGGTTAAGCACAGACACAATTACAAAAGCTGATTTATGAAACCAAAGGCTGCTATTGACACCTTTGGAGTCAAGAGAACAACAGAAAGTAGAGTCACCACTGGCTCTCAAAAGGTATCAAAAGTGTTATGAGATTTTACAAAACTGAGTTGTTTCATAGGCTTGATTACCATATTTTCAGTATCCAAATGCGTTGATGAAGGGTTTTTTTCTATTACGTAGCTGAAAGCAATTCCGGTTGTTGGAAGTAGATGAAGGTTATAATTTTCCAAAAGAGGTTTTTTCAGTGGAAAATTGCAGCTTTGGATTGAGCACCAGCATTTTTCAAATTTGCAATCTAATCATGACTTCTAGTAAGCATATTTTTCACAGAAGACATGATTAAACTGTGGAACTCCACGCCAGTGGATGTTGTCCCTCCTAAAAGTACAGAAGAGTTAAAAAGTTGCTTGAGAAATCCGTGGAAGAAAGCCTCATGAAAGGCTATTGACTACAAAGTTACAACATCTGGCCCAGTAAGTACCACAGTTTGATGGAAGGTTACGCCAAGAAAAACATTACTGTATGTTTTTTCTCTTACAGTCCTCTTTTAAGCATCCACTGCTGGCCATTGGTAGAGAAAGGAGCTAAATGCATCACGGAGATGCAATGTTTTTTCACTGGGATACTTCTTTTGGAACTGAACAACAAGATCATGTTTTCTTATTCAGACATCAGTGTCATCAGCTATGAGTTCCTATTTTGAAAGCAGAGTTCTCTGGAGAATATGGCCCCTGTGTGTTATTTTGTCCCAGAAGTTTTGGTATCAGTTAGACAAAGTACGTGAAATAAGTCAAAAAGCATTCAAACAAGCGTGTGCATTCAACATGCTACAGGTAAATAAAACCACAACATGCTTAATATTTAATTGATTATCATTTTCATATTTAGGTCTTTTACTGCAGCATCTATATAGAGAGAGAAATTAGCAAAAAGCCTATTTTTCTGTACAGAATCTGTATGTAAGCAAACTCATATTCTTTCACTGTCTTCAAATGCATCTCTTCAGTGAATTAGGTTTTTTGAGTATTTGAAGCATTTCACAGCTCTCCTTACTGTACTCCCAGAAAACATTTAATGTTTGGATGCATAGAATTTCTCTCTGTATTCTATTGCTGGAAGACTCCTTAGAAGATTGTATAAGAGCTCTCAATGTGTTTTTCAGTTTCTTTTTAAAAAAATAATTTTCCATGTGTTTTCATTAAACTGCAGAGAGTTATTGAAATAATTCTCAATGAATGTTGGACAAGATAAGTCCAGCTGAATTTGGCGTACGAGCTCTGAGAATCTGAGCTGTTTGCAGGGTTTTACTAACTTTAATAAATGCATTCATGATGACACAACTCCTATAAAAATGCATCCCTTCAGTTTCACTACAGGTTTCCTTCATACAAACTGCCAAAATTCCTTGAGAAAAATATAGTCTTTTGGAAGCAAATTCACAGACAAAGTCCATAACTGCCTCTGGGAAAAATACAGTAGTCTATCTCTCTGCAAAGTTCTAAGCAAGCTCTCTCTAAAATAATTGCTGTTAGAAATCCTTGCTCAGCATTTCTTCCGTTTAAAATAATTCAAAAAAAAAGTAAAAGTAAAACTACCCCAAGGGCACAGTGATTTCTACACTTTTCTTCTGGTGGTGTTCACCCCCCTGCCACTTGCTAAATTTATGAAAAAGATAAATTGCTACTAAACCTGGAGATCCTTCTACAGGACTAGAGAACAGTAGATTTAACAGCAGATCAGAGCCAAAAGAAGTCTCAATATCCTACACGAGTAACCCACAATTTGTCTTCTATTCCCATCCAAATGGCAACAAAGATATACTGAGTCTGCCAGCCCTGGGTGTCATGCAATAACCCTCAGTATAAAAACTTGTAAACTAGCAAGAACACTAAGAAATGTGGATCTTTACTGCTTCGATGTTCTTTTATGAACAGCAAATATATTAATAACAAGCTGTGCAAATTATAAAGTCACTGATGTTTGTAATTTATATGACATCAACAAATCAAGGGGGGTTCAGAAAGGTCTCTGGTGTTTTTGTGGGCAGGCTGACAGTTGTCCCCCTTCCCCATCCGCTTGGACAAACACAGTATCATATTTAGAAGTAGACCTGAGCATATTTCTGCGAAAGCAGTGATGGGGAGTGGGGGGGTTATTTGGGTTTGGGTTCGTACATTTCAGAGAGGTACACCGACCACTCTGCAAAGACTGAACTAATTAAGTGCTAATTGACACTCTAGCACCTATAAAGAGGTAATTCACCCACACCATCTCCCACTGGAAACCGCATAGAAAGGACTGCTTGTGTAGTGGTCAGCATAAGATAGTCATAAGTATTTGTTAGTAAGAGCATAAAGACAGAGGGCAAATAAGGATATGAGTGGTTAAAATGGATGATTAAATCTGGGTAGCTTCATCTCCTTTCATGCTGTGGATGTTGTGTGCTGTAGTCACGCCTCTCACTGCCAGCCTGCACTGGGATGATAATCAGTCACTATGAAAACTCATTAGCTCCACAGCAATGAGTCCTCCACTGCTGAAGCTTGGTGCTGTTCTTAGTACCATGGCAATGATCTCTAACTGGATGTCCCAAACTCTCCCATCTCTGGTAGGACTAAATACCACCAGAATAACCACTTCAGATACTCTAGTAAGTAGCTCTGATGTGTTGCAAGCCATCTTAATGCTGAAGTAGTATTTCAGTGCCAGCAAAAGCTTTAGTTTGTTGCCTCTTTGTAAATCTCTTTTTAAGCTACTAATCTTCCTATCATCACTTAATGCATGCTTCTCTTTGGGCATCATAAAACTGCACATTAGTAAGCATGTTGTGGTCTTACTATGAAAGGAAAGATTTTAAAATAGCATCCTTAAATATTTAAGAACAAATGCCTTCATCTTGAGTGTGATATGCTAAAAATAGTACAGCAATGTCATTTAATTTGTCTAGATGTTTTTTCCTATGTTTACGGCTCCAGAAAAAAATGTACTGCGTTACTAAGAAAAAAAATATATCTGTTAGGGTTCTTTTTGTCTGAATAATGTTATATATTAGCTATTCACTACAGTATGCAAAGGGTCTGATTCTTTCCTATTTTTTATCGGAGTACAGTTAAGCAAATAAATAGCTGTTAGAAACAAAATAAAATTAGTTCTAGGAGGTTGGGTACCAGAATTTTAGAAAGGCTGATACGGGAATAACACAAGTATCACTTTGTGTGGTTGATGCTTAGATACAGCAGCCTCTGTTAATGAAGACCTACAGAAAAGCTGTGATTAACTACTTACTCATGAGAAGCCTAAATATTAAAGTAATACTTTAATTGGACAAGAGGGAACAGTATACTGGTATTCATGAATTAAATTAGGACACCATTTTCCTAAATGTTTACTAAAACACTCTGTGTATCTTTTTGTGTAACTGCAATCAGATGTTTACATAATAGTATGTTATGTAAAACATAAATTTAACTATTTGTACAGTAGTTCACCGTGCTATGAACTTAGTTTTTTAGTTATAACTAAAACTGATGCTTTTACTAATCAACATTTAATTAATTGAACATACACATGCAGGAAAAACATTACTGCAGAAAATCACTGCACTTAGACTTTAAATATTACTACTTTAAAATTAATTAAATGACATAAGAAAGAATTCTGCAGTCTATTGAAGCAGCAAGAAGGTGAGAAGACAAGGAAAAGCTCTATTTTACCTTCCTTAGGTGTAACTTTTGGTCATTGAACTATAGTATATAAAGCTAGTTCTTGTGGCAATATGATATTACAAGTAATAAAGTGCCTTATCACATTTAAATCCAAGTTTAAAGTTGCAACTGAGTAACTGAGATGCACACTAATCATTATAACACCCACAAACATATATATCTATTTATACACACACACATATATATGTGGTTATATATATTAACATGTTCAGATTCCAAGTAGTATAAACTGTCATGCTTCCCTTGGCTACAACAGAGCACTGCTGATATAAACGCCTCCTAAGTATTATTTCAATAATGCTCTTTGCACTCATTGAGTTAGTTATATGCACATTTTGTGTTTCAAGAGGAGCAGCAGGAGTGCCTGTAGAGCTGGGGAAACAATCATAAAACCCCAATTATATCAGCATGGCAACGTCTGCCAAGTAAAAAAAAAAAAATTTAATTTCAATCATGTGGGGTTCTTTTTGCATAAAACCAAGCACCCCAAATCTACTACCTTTACCTAACCTCTAGTTGTGGGCTGAGAGCCTTTATGCCACAGGTGCTCAGTAATACTGAGGTCATCACTGACTGGTTTTTAACTGCCATCAAGAGTTATCCACTGGCAGATTGTCCAATGAACAGTGCAACACATGCACTTATCCAGAAGTTCTCTCCCGGCACATACACAGCTCATAAATTGTGTATATTGTACCAGGAAAAAAAAAAAAAAAAAACACCTCCCAATTTCCTTCCTTCAGCTGGAAGAATTGTACAAGGGTTGGGAAAAGGGCCTCCTTTTTTCAGCTCTGTTACAGTCTCAGGATTGAAATTGCAAGACAAACTGAAAAATACTGTCTATATTTAAGCAACCACATTAAGTATACGTACTGCCATTTGCCCTGTCATAGTAACAATGAAGGAAACTATAACAGTTTTATCAGAATATATAAAAATGCGAGTGAAAAAATAAATCTTCTGGAGGTAAGTGAAGTGAGTCCATAGCACAGCACCCTGCCAAGGCAATGATTAATATTGGTCTTTGTAGGCGCTCCTCTGTTTTCCCCAGATTTTCAAGAACTAGCATAATTTATTATCGTTGCTGTTCTCCACTTGTTGTTTCTTTTCTTGTTTGTTTGCTAAGGCCTGTCAGCAGTAAGCCTGCATTTGAAGAGTAGATTCAGTAGCTTCTGTAAGGTTTTGATGCCTCCTAGCTCCTTCCCTGCACAGCAGTTTCTGCTTGAGGTAGCGATTAAATGTCAAACTAAAAAAATAACAGAGAAAAAAAAAAAAAAAAAGAAAGTGCACCTACACACATGTGCTTCTTTTTCTCTGTGATCACTCGTACTACCCATCCTAATTAATGAAGGAACCCTAGTGGCCCAAATACAGGGAACCACAGAATACCACAAAGAACTGTAGCCTAAATTGCAGGAGTACTATGTGATCACTTATTTATGCACAGGCAACCAATAACCATGCACTCACATTGGGCCTGACAGTCTCTCACTGTGAGAAATACTTTCCCAAATAGCAGCTACTTTTTAAAATCAAGCTGTATGTTAGACACCGTAAGAAAATATCTGCCCAATTAATCAACAGAGGTTTTGGTTTTCCTTAGATAAAGCCAAGAGAGACACTCAGGACATCATTAGAATATATAAATACCTTTTGATAACACAGCCTGGATTATAATGGCTTTACTATAGACTGTGCAAGATCCTGGTATCTCATCCATTTTCCACTGTAGAACACTTACTTGAATGCAGTAAAACCAGTTGCTACCAATCTAAATGTAGCAGGTATAAGGCTCAAATATCACAATTTTTCATAAACTCATACTAAATATTTCTGTCCAAAGGAATTATAATCATAAGCTCTAGGTTCCTGAACATGTTCCTGAACTTCAACAAAAATTCGGTTTCCTTGCTCTTGCATGACAACACCATCTGGGCAAAAGTTCTACAGAGAATCATGGAAACTACCCGAGTGAATAGAGTTTACACTGCACAAGGGTTACCAGCCTTAATAGGCTTCAGTTGTTCAAGGTTGCAATTTTAGCAGCTGCTCAAAACCAATTTAAATTGTCTCTGCAGATGTAATTTTCTTTAGGTTTTACTGTTCTCTGAGTCTTAAACTAGATTCCCTTTGCCCTAAAAATTAAGGCGGACAGAACACCGTAGAGGCAGTATAATTTAGCACTGAACTCTGGATATGCCTTTCTAGAAAACCCTAACGCGAATTCAGCTGTCCTCTTTTTACAGTTATCCACATTACGACACTTTATTTTTCCTTGCAAAGCAAGAGACCAATACAATTTTGATTTTTCAATTAACTCAGCAGTAGAAGAGCTCACTGCGATCTTCAATGACTTCTTCAGAAGAGTCATTGTTGTGAAAAGTCTGCGCTCTTTTCTAACCTCAGTCTACAGTTATTGCACCTCTTCTGTGGTGAGGAACTCTGCAACTTATTCTGCACTAAGCCACCAGTAAAGCATCAATATCAAAGCTAGCCAGTTCAAATAATCACTCTCTGTGCTGACACGGAGTACCATTTTATAATATAACTAGTAATTGATTCTAAATGTCTCCAGACCAAAATTACTTCAGCGGCATCTGTACTGTGAAATTCAGTCAGCCATCAATACTGCATTACTAGAAAAGAATAATGCATAATATTAACTTTAAATTACAGATTAAAAAGAAAGTAAAATAATTACATCTTGTGTCCATTAGTTTTAATTCCATCACCTGAATCTTTTCAATCATCTCATTATATTGCTTTCTCTCATTCTTATGCTGCGTATTTCTATCCATCCCATTAAATAGACAGATACCTCCTCTGACAAGGTATCACCCACTTTAAATGCAGTACAGTGTTAGCCTGCTCTGCAACCAAATGTGATTTTTCTGGTTTTCTTTCTCAGTGGTGGCTGCTGTAAAAGGAACAGGTTAGGAATTTCCAGAACTCTTCTGCCCAGTGATGGATGGGCAATATCTTAACTGCACTGTGCCATGCCTGCCATGACCCCCATTCACCTAAGCTAACCAGACACTTTTCTGTAGTGCCCTGCAGCAAGCCCCTCTTCCCTTTGGTCTACGTGCAGTAGAAGTCAACGGAGACCAGTTTTCTCTGTGCTGCGTCTTTAAGAGCAAACCTGCTAACCCACATCCCCAACCGCTTCTGAGCCAATTCCCAATGCGCGAGTCACATACACTGTGCTCTCTCTTTGGGGTTTTATATTTGTTCTTTTCTGTCTTTGTTGTTTCCATTAGTCGAAAGTAAAAGTCATTCAGGCTGAAAGGACGTGTTTGTTCTCTGCTGATGAAAAACCATAACATCCCTTTGCAAAGAATTAAATCAACTAGTTTGTGCTGAATCACAAGCAGAAAACTGTTCTCATCCACCCTGGAAACAATGTGTGCTGGAGACCTCTAGAGAATTCTTATAAAGGTGTGAGATATGACAAAACTATGCAAAACCACCAATCTAATTAGTTGACTCGGAGGAACCTCATTGCGAACATATACTGCAAAAATAATCAAAAATGTTTGGAGGTAGCAGTTTTTCGAACAACAAAAAAATCAGTTCAGTTCCCTTTATTTTTATTATTTTGTTGTTGCAGACTCAGATTAGCCCCAAGGAAGGGTGGCAAGTGTATAGTTCAGCCCAGGATCCTGATGGCCGTTGCATTTGCACTGTTGTTGCACCTGAACAAAACCTATGTTCAAGAGACGCCAAAAGCAGGCAGCTCAGACAACTGCTAGAGAAGGTAAGTCCTCCCAACAAATTCCTCCTTTTGATCACTAAACTTCCCACAGAAATCCCCTCCTTTCCCTCTAAGTTTAATACAGGATGGAGTACTGAAGAGTTATCTAAGAAAAATATTTCTTCAGGGCTGATCCCCTACCTGTGTTCTCACCACTGGTTGTTATTTGTCTATTTTCCTTATATGACACCTTTCCCAACCCAAGCCACTTATCTAGCAAACTGAAGTTGTGTCTTCTCTCTTGTTCACTCCTCCAAAAACTCTTCCTTACACACCAACAGGACGGATTTTTCTATGGAAAAACAGTTACAAACCCCACTTCAAATTAGCTAGTTGCTGTGGGATTTATACTACAGCTTCTGCTTCAATCCTATGAGACTCTTGAAGGTCATTCCTTGTCTCTTATCAACAAATAACAAGATATAGACATGACAGCATCTGCAAAGCAGACTGTACAGAAGAGAAACAGTTCTAATGTTCTTTCCTCAAACAATTCTATTTATTTATTCTCTGATAGTGTAAATGTTCCCCAGAGCACCCAATTCTTATTTCCAGTAGTATTATCCACCATTGCATATATAGTAAAACCAGTGAAATGTTATTTTGCATCAACAGCAGAAAAAATGCTGCAACCATGAAAACACAAACTATTGTTCTGCATTCCCCATATAAGTAACCAAGGCTATAGTTATTGTATCACAGCTAGTGGTACAGAACCTAAGGCCTGAGAGAGTGTTTGAACAGCAGCAGAAAGGAACATAAAATGTAGGCTTAAAAATACATTTTTTAGCATACAATTTTCAGTATTTTTCTAGCTATAGAAAAATCACTCCACTGCTAATATAATGCCAGATCCCTACAGATTTTCCCTCTCTGAACCTCCGTGAACTTCAGCAGGGACTTAGTTTCAGGTTGTGTCAGAGCCGATAGCATGAGATGCGGGGAGAGGACACTGATGGACCAGCACATAGAGGAGGAGGAGCCACCTCCGCTCATCCTGTGTGTTTGCTTAACACAGGAAGACTTGAATCCCCAGAGTCTTTGCTCTAGCATATTTCCCAAATACTAAAACATTAATGTAAAAAAAATTCTTTTGCAGTGGGGGCTGGAGGGTTGTTAAGATCTCAACAGAGTTTTTGAGCTGCCACAGAAAAGAACCTAAATCATCAGTCTCTAAAAGCTATTTTCTTATGATTAGAACGGTGGTAATTATGGGTATGTAATATCATACTATGACTTCACTAAGTCCACGCACAATCATTTAATTAGACCCTCTATGTGAATTCAGGTTCTGCCAAATGGAAACACTCAAAGTTCTTCCAAGACCTGAAGGACTTTATTTGCCTGCTTTCAAGAATTAGAAACCAAAGAAAAAAGAAACATTACTTTTTTTCATTAAAAATACTTTCTAAGAACTGCTGATGGCTACTGCGCAATAACTAATGTCTACTATTTTTAAGAGTATTTCCTGAATCCACACATTCTGTAGGTTACAATATATTCAGTTTCAAACATGAATATCAGTTCAAACATTGCATATTCTTGCAAACAACAGGAATACTGCTGGGTTTGTCTTTTATAAAGAAGGTAGAATTATTTCTTTTTTTTTTTTTTTTTTTTTC
Organism: Vanellus vanellus; assembly: GCF_965231255.1. Classification (NCBI taxonomy): domain Eukaryota; kingdom Metazoa; phylum Chordata; class Aves; order Charadriiformes; family Charadriidae; genus Vanellus; species Vanellus vanellus. The sequence goes on from NC_138910.1 coordinate 60,157,252, forward strand.
TTGAGCCAAAACTTCAATATGGTGCCTAATACATTTACAGCAGTCTACTTTTTTCCTGTTTTGGGAAAACAAAACACTTACTGAAATAGCATAACTGCATTTGCAAAATATGTAAATTTTATGACTGGCAAAAGCCTTGCTTTTATAACAGATACTTTAAAAAATGATATATCATTTACTCTAGATGACAGTTATTCACACCTCATTGTGGTAAGCTCTCTATAGGTACAAAGTTACTTGCTCTGCAAAATTTACCTGAACATTCACTACGTCTCATCTGTAAAAAAATTGGGTTTTCTAACAATGAGACAATTGGATAAAATTTCTAATTTTATATCTACTTACAAACTCATGAGCAAACACCTATGCGACGATGGGCACACCACAGCTGATCTCTAGATATTCTCATTAATTCCTTATAATGAATTATTATATAAATGCCTACTAGCAATAAAAATCATGCTCTTCATACTAACCAAAATCTCCAAATTCCAGTCCTGTCCCTCCCAAAGTGCTTGGGAGGAAATACGTGCTATATAGCATGTCCTGAAGAACAGTCAGCATCTGCTACGTGTGTCAAAGTAGGCTCCGCTGCCTAATAGCCTTTTTTGAGCCCATTCATAATGGTGCTGAAAGGCTCTCTCTCCACCCCAAAGAAGCTAGTCCAAATCATTATGGCTTCAAGGTCTTGCTCCTCATAGTCCCCTGTTAGCCCTGTTCCCCAGTTTTTGTACTGTCATGCAGTTACAGAATTTAAAACTATACTGTGGTATAAATGACTCACTACTAAAGCATTGACATAAGAACATTTTGTTGCCTGACATTTAACTACCTAACCAGGAAAAAAAGTAAAGCAACAAAAAGTGCATTTAGAGAGTGTTCTTCTTTAACAGGTTCAGAATATGTCCCAATCTATTGAAGTTTTAAATCTACGGACTCAGAGGGATTTCCAGTATGTTTTAAAAATGGAAACACAAATGAAAGGGCTGAAGGCCAAGTTTCGGCAAATTGAAGATGATCGGAAGACATTAATGACAAAGCATTTTCAAGTAGGTTTTATTTTAACAATACCTTTGAAAGCCTGCTGGAAGCAATGTACTGAGCAGCAATGCATGGACTGCTAAGATCTCAGCTTGAAATGCTCTTACAAGAGCAACATTAAAAAGAAAAGCATAATAAATCTTCCTTTATGATGATAACCTTTTGCTCTGTTCAATTTGATTGTAATAGGGAGTAACGATTAATTATTAAGTCATTAGAGAAATGTCACTATAAACAAGTTCCTGTTTTTTCTGTATCAATGTGCAAGTCATACTGAGAAATTTATATTCATTCAAGCTCCAGTGATAAATGGGGAGATCCAATGGAATGAATAGCAAACAACTAGAGAGTTCTGCACTTTTACTGTTCCCTGACATTTACTGCAGTTGAAGGGAAGAAAACCTATAATAAATCAGGTTATTGTAATTTTTATCCAGTACAATTAAGATCTAATTTCATGTCTGAAGGTTTGCTATTTTGAATTTGGGATGGGGAGGAGGGCAATCATTCCCGGTCACATTTGTGTGATTAAAAAAAGACTTCCAAGGAATTTTAATGACAACGAAAACCTCAAGCCAATCTTTTTGTGAGAAAGAAGGGTTGCAGAGATTACAAAATAGCATTGTGTATTCTGAAAAAGCTATCTGAAGTACTCTTAAGGAAAAAATGTTACAAGAGCATATTTAAGTTCTTTAAATATCAAGTCGGTTAAATTGATATTTCAAGACAACAAAATAGGATCTAGAAAATACCTTCTGAGGATTACATTATGTTAACCAAATATATATTTTTGAAGTGTTTATAAAAGTTCATATAAAATGGACTTAACTTTCTAATTGGTGCTAAAGTTAGACACCTAAACAATTACATAGCTAAGGGGTCTAGTTTATTTTTCAAAGATACTGAATATCCAATAGGTCTTAATACTATCACGAATTAAGTACACTAATGATCTGACTACCAAATTTTATTCTTCATGACATCATTCTTAGTTTAGATGAAAGTTTGAGAACATAATTCCAGATATTTTCAGGATATAAGAAATGTCTCCACTTTTTTCCCTTCATCACTCGTTGCTACAATAACAACCCATTTGTATAATGCCATTATATATTCTGTATTATCATTATAGTTTTCCTTGGGAACAAAATATCAAAATTTGAATGTCTGATACACAATGTCAAAGGTAGCAGATTTCTGCAGTACTCTAACCTTTTAAATATTCAATATTTGTATTGGCCAGTCATTTAACTTCAGTTTGACCGTTTGCCAGGAGTAGAAAACAGATTTCCAGCCAATCAAGTTATAGAGTAATTTAAAAGGTCAACATAATACAATATGCTGCTGGGTTTCTGAAATTTGATCTGCTAAAATTCCAGTGCTTTATCTTTCCTGAGACAAAGAAACTCATTCTGGATATAGCATAACCCGTCACATCAGCAGGCACAAAGTGCTAGAATATGTCTACCGCCTATCCGTGTTGCAATACAAATTAGTTCTTGTACCACTCATCATAGCAACAAGCTAGTAGTGTCAGCAGAAAGCAATAAAATTATTTTCTTTATCATGAAAATACCAAAAGTAAGTAAGTAAGTTATTTTAATGTTGTAAGATATTTTAATGTTGTGCTTCCACAGCGGCGAGAACCAAAGAGTACAAATTTGATCTAGATCACACTTGAGCATACAGTCCTACTTCAGTCAAATCAGCATTTATGCCAGGCGGGAGATACTTGATCAGAAAAAGTTACAGCAGTTTGCTCAAATGATACCTCATCAGGAATGAGTTACCTTCACTAATTCTCTTAAAGACATTTTATCTGCCTGAGTTTTTCCATCATGGTTTACCCATGATTTTTGGCAGTTCACTGCCCTGCAGAACCAAAGCCTAAGTTCATAATTTCAAAACGACATAACAAAAACTTTGACTTCTGGAGTTCTACTTTCTGTGTCACAAAGCCTACTCTCCTTGTCATCAAGGAAAAAATAACTATTCATTTTAACAGGCATAAAGTAGGGTCAAGTCAAGTTTTTAATAAAAACAGTCAAATAAAAATAGTTTTGACTGTAGAAAAAAAGACTCTCCACTTCTTTCTGTCCGTTTCAGTAATTCTGTTACTGTAATGTACTTGAAAGACCCCTTGAGAATAGAACCAATAGAACTCCTAATACTCTCCAATCCATTTATAATGGCATATCTATCTGCTTATAATTTAAAATGCAATTTTCTAGCTATTAAGATGACCTGTGTGAAAAATATACTTCCTAACAAGACATATAAGTCTTTATTTTGAGCAAATAATTCCAGTATGAAAGCAGTTGTTAAAACAATATGGATATATTAGAAAGGTGATGAACAGATACTGCAGAACTCTCAAGCTGTCTTAGAACATGTTTGAGCGGCAAAAATTCAGAGGCAGGTCTTCAAGCAGCTCAAATGCTGACCCTGCCTATCAGCTTCTTTCACGTCTCCTTAGCAAAAGTGCATTTGGCATCATCACGTTATTTATTTTGGAAATATCCTACCCTGTTTATTGCATCCTTTAGTACAAGTGATGTAACAAACTATGTTTTTGTCTTCGCGAACCTCAGTGACTACACCAACCTCTAACCACATTTGCTTCCACACCTCTTCCTTGTGCTTGGGCTTCCATTTGTCCTCTTCTGCTTTCCTTTTTAATCTGCTGCCTACTCCAGCTATTCTTCAGGACTTGATTTTAACTCCTTCAACAGCCTCTCCCTGTGTGTCCTCATCTGTTCCCAATCTCTATTACCACCTAATGCTAGCTCCTAACAAATCTTTATTTCCATCCCTTGCTTTTTTTTGTCCAGGCTTGCGTCTCCTCATGTCTCTCTGGCATTTGCTCATGGAAGTCCCACTGTTTCCTCAAATTATAAGATATTCAAATCTCTATATACAGATTATACATAAGGGACAAACCTGTCTGCTTTTCAATAAAGCAAAACCTTTTGACTACAACGATTCTTTGAGGTTTTCCACAGAATAATAACCAAACAAAAAACAACCTTAAACAATTGGTTTATATTCAATAAAGCCCCTATGATTAGTGCATTTAAAAGAATAATTAAGAAGTGAAAGATGAGCAGCCAATACAGGTTACAACCTGAGACAAATTCTCAAAGTACGAGACTCAGCAGAAGTCTGAGCAAGGGGCAATCTGAGATTCCGAGGTGGAGCCTTATTTTATTTAATCAATGTTTAAGAATAGGATTGCCAATGCAACAACAACTGCACGTGGCAAAAAAAACAATTCGTGATAGTCCAGAAGAGAGACCAACTGAGGAAGTTCAAAGGCACCTAGTGATGTAGCAGGATGACAAATAGAAAGCACAGTTAAGAACCATGGATTCTTTACTTCAGAAGAAAGAGATATATATCACTGTGGCCAGAACAGAGCTAAACAGTGTTCAACAGCCATTGGGAAAAGAATTAATTCAGTATTTCTAAGGAGTGAAATAGAAATTAACAGCTCACCAACTATGACAGTACTGTAAAACAGGTATGACCTCCTTGAACGTCACTGTGTGGTCAGGCCTAATCGCCTTCCCTCAAGAAAGACAGCGCAGTTTATATGCTCTGCATGGAAAGTTAGACACTCAACAGGTTTGGATCAGATCACTTGAAGGTAATTGTGTACTTTCAGGAGAAAAACTATTCTCTCATGCATTTTATCTACTGCTTACTACCATTAAGTCTAAGATTTCAAAGACTTTCACAATACACTAGTAAGAGATTTGTAACTAAAATCAATAATCATTTTCAAGTCATTTTAATAATCAAGCATAAATATTACATTAAAGGGAATTAGGGCATCGACTCCTTTAAACTGCTCTAATGCACATTTGATTGCCTTTAACAGGAGTTGAAAGAAAAGATGGATGAGCTCCTGCCACTGATCCCAGTTCTGGAACAATACAAAACCGATGCCAAATTAATCACCCAGTTCAAGGAGGAAATTAGGAATCTGTCTACTGTCCTCACTGGGATTCAGGAAGAAATTGGTGCTTATGACTATGAGGAACTACACCAGCGTGTAATCAGTTTAGAAACCAGGCTTCGAGACTGCATGAAAAAGCTCAGTAAGTTAACAATTTCATGGCAAATTTGGTCCCTTGGCTGTATATTTTTAGTTGTCTCTGTACAGAAAGATAAAGTTTTCTTTTTTCTTGTTTGATGAACGATTATATTCTGACCTGTGCTGCCCTAATAAAAGTCAAGAGTAACTCATCCTAAGGTCAGTCATATCATTCCAAGTTTGCACCAGTGTATCTTATATAACGATCTGCCCTACTCTATACAGAAGGAATTAAGATGGAAAATTAGAACAGACAGCAAACTTTAAAATCTAGGAGATTTACAACTGGTTGAAGAGCTACAAATATTCTTCCAAAAAAGCTCAGACAGGCATTGCTACTTGGGTCATCTTTGGGAGGTCAGCGTGAAAAAAAAAATTAGTGGGAAGTAGACTGGAATCAGTTTTCAGATGTCCAAAGTATAACTCTATGCAACGACACTGGAGAGGCCACTGACTGTACTGTCATTAGACCTGTAATATTAGTGTTAAGAGAGATGTGCCATTCTCCAATTTGCAATACGACATAATTAAGCTTTAAGGGAACAAAGCATGATTTTTGTAGGAAGCACAGCAACAATCCATTGTGAGCACTGCACTAGATTTACATCGGGCAGCCTCCATCTTGGTTGCTCACATGCTGGCTTTCGTTAGAAAAAGTCAAATGCTGACCATCTCTGAAAATCAGCGCTAGCTAAGTGCCGGTTACCAAAACTAAAAGCCTTTAGTATCATTATCAAGTGTCAGCCTTAACTGCCATTACCCAAAGGGGGATAATTAGCACCTACCTGCTTTACAACCACCATGCAGTCTCCCCAACCTACCATGCATTCGGAGTCTCCTGAATGGTTCGCTATTGCAATCTGGGTCGCTACAGCCAACAATCCAGCCCCTCTCTGAGAAATAAGCGCTTTATAAGTTAACACTGAACATGGATAAACTAGAAATTCCAAGGTTCAGTCCTGTGATCGGTATCTCAGTTATCAACTGTGGGATGTTTACTTTTAAATGCTACCCATGACACAAAATAACGTTATTAATTTCATAAGCAGTGCCTCTTTATTTTTGTGAGGCAATGGAATGAGAAAAATCTAGGTTAGGTTAGGCTCTTAAATAATTTATTCTCAATCTCTTTATTTTACACCAGAAATAACACAGTGATGATGGGCTAAAATACATGAGACTTCTTCAAACAGAAATTTCTTATGATCCTATTTTCCCCTCAGTACACGCACATAATAGCACATTACTGCACTGACAGGAGGTAGTCAGGAGCAAATGGCTGCACTGCAATACCGCAGCAAGCAAGAAGATACATATAAAGAGGCAGTATTTTCTGATAGTGTTCCAGTCAGTTTATTAGACACCAAAAGATCATCAACTTCTCTTTAATGAGTATCTTGTGTTTTTTAGCTTTTGCAGCACATTCTTGTAACATTGATTAGTGAAGTGACTACAGTATAAGACACATTTTATACATCAGAATGACTAGGTGTAGTCACAGGGGTTATTCGCCTGTTTTTCATCCCCATTTCCCCTCCTATCTATTCTGAATTCCTGCAACACATTCTATTTCTCTTGATGTACTAATGTAAAAAAACCTATTAAAATTACATATATGAACAATAGAGAGAAAAATTTTGTATGAAATAGATTATTAAGCACATCCATTATTAAAGGTGTTTGGCCTTCTCAAGCTCTAGTACAGATTTATTCATCTTTATTGGCATTATTCCCTGGTCTTAGATGCTTAAATGACTTTTATACTCACCTACTAATAGACTGGGTGTGTTTCTGGCCTACCCCGTGTGCCTTTTAAAGTAAAAACACCTTCAGTTAGGCTTACTGTGAGTAACTCCGGAAAGCCGGTACTGCGTGTTCAGATCAGTTAGCATAAAAGAAAAACAGCTTTCATGCCCACACCTTCTCCTCAGCCACATTCACCACGCTGGAGAAGATCCAGCTGTGACTGTCCATGCCAATCTAATGGCCAGAAGTCTATGGCAGCAGAAGGCAGACTGGCCCCAATGTGGCACAGGATCTGGCCTGAATCTTCACAGATTTTGTTGCATGTCACAATATAATTATCTAACCAGCATGTGTAATAGCTATTTTCCATTCTTCTCCCTAGCAGGTGTTTTTCAGCAATATAATGCATTATTTATATTGTCCTGGCCACTTAAAAGGGATCTTCCATCTGCACTGGCAACACTTTCATCGCTCATTAACATACAGTTGTCTTACTTTCACTGAGGTTTAATGATTACCACAGCAGTTGTGATGACTGAAACTTGCTCCTTGTCTTTGGAATAAGAGAAAATTGAGGCCGAAGCTACTGAGAAATTTGTCCACAAAACTTTAAAAGGGTGCATGCAATTAAACACGTAGGAATAGGGTGCATATGATTGCACACATCCCCAAATTCACATACACTTATGCACACATGGGTTCTTTGCTGGCAGTCATGTAAGGCATGTGCATTTATAAGAGAATGCAGGTTGCACAGTATGCTGAGGACCCTCCTATTCCTGTCATAATGCGTTTATGAAATTGGAAAAAAAGTTACATGGTAGCATTCATAGAGGCCGATACTCTGCCAAATGTTGCTCATGAAATATGAAGAAATAATTATAGAGTACATACACATGGACTCATTTGTAGCTGCATCTGATTGTAATGTAGAATCTAAACAATATTTTACAGTAACATTTTTGGTTAGAAATTCAAAAGTAGAATATATCCAAAGAAGTGCTGTTACATCAGTGCCAGAAGAGGTATTAGCGCAGGCGTAAGATTACTTTATTGATTGCAGTGGTGCTTGTACTTCCAAAGCATCATTCCCTTTGGGATTTGAAGAACTTTACAAACATCATTTAGTACAAAACTGTGCAACAGAGATATATGTTATTATTCCCATTTTGTAGATGAAGGGCCAAGCAGCCCAGGAGGATAAATGACTTTCCCAAAGATTGCACAGCAAGTCATTGCACACATCCAGAGGAAGCCAGAGGCTTCCCCTCAGCAAGCTCTAATAAGTAGACTACAGGGCTTCCTGGATTTGTATTATTCAGGACAACAGACATACACCCATTAAGTAAGAACTAATTCTTCATTCCCTCACATTTTAATGTTATGACAAATTTGACCATAAGCAGAAAAGTGCAAGTAGTAAAACACTTGGAAGTCATTTGTGCAACCACTGAAAAAAATACTCACTTCATTTTCCCTATTCATAACCTACAATAAATAATGATGCTTAGGAAAACTTCAAGAGAATGTTTTGATTTTATTTCCCTTACAAACCTTTCTTTAAATCATACACTGACTTGGTATATATAGCAGCTACCAATATTCATTTGCATGACAGAGACTGGGACTACCAATTACCTACTCCTTGCTATCTTCAAAACAGCTCCTGTCCAATTGGTCTCTCGCAACCTTCTCCTGCTATTTGCTCACTTTGGAGCAGCTTTCCAGATGTGTTCTGCTCCACAGACTTTCCCAGCCTACAGGGGCAGTACATCTACTTTTCTTTTTTAATGGCCACTTCATGCTCAACTTCTTCCTTAATATAAATAAATACAGGAAATCACAAACAGACAGAGTCCACAGTACAAAACTGTTACAAGAGATGAATCAAGCCATAAACACCCAGATTGTGCATGATACAGTCCAATTTAATTGTACAGTTCAATTTAAGATGGATAAACACTCAGAGGCTTGATTTTTCCAATTACTATAATCATTTATGGTTGCGATTTTCTAATGTAGGCAGCTGCTTCTTTCAAAGTCAAGGGAAAGAGACTGAGTGCTTCTAAAAATCCCACTTTTTTTTCTGTATAACACCATCTGAATATCTTAGTGGTGGAAAAAATACCTAGAAATATCAGGTTTTTTCTTTTTTTCTTAGTGTTCCTGAACTTCCTGACGTTTCCTAGGACAGAGATGTATTTGATCTACCTTCTCAGTAGCATTTGCTTCTTCTCCTGTCAGAGAAATAAAGAGCACAGGTTTGCTATAAACTAAAACTTTTCAACCGGTAAAAGAAAGCTTTTCTGCCATCACAAGAGTTATTTCCTCAACCACATATGTTCCCTTCTGCCAGAAAAAAAAAAAAACAAAAAAACAAAAAAAAAAAAACAACAAAAAAAAACAAACAACAACAACAAAAAAAAAAAACAACAAGAAGGAAAGGGGCAGGGAGGAGTTTTAGAATCATAGAATAGTTTTGGGCTGGAATGGACCATTAAAGGTCATCTAGTCCAACCCCCCTGCAATAAGCAGGGACATCTTCAACTAGATCAGGTTGCTCAGAGCCCTGTCCAACCTCGCCTTGAATGTTTCCAGGGATGGGGCATCTACCACCTCTCTGGGCAACCTGTGCCAGTGTTTCACCACCCTCATTGAAAAAATTTCTTCCTTATATCTAGTTTAAATCTTCCCTCTTTTTGTTTAAAACCATTACCACTTGGTCTTATCGCAACAGGCCCTGCTAAAAAGTATGTCCCCATCTTTCTTATAAGCCCCCTTTAAGTACTGAAAAGCTGCAATAAGGTCTTCCAGAGAGGGCTCCAGCCCTCTGATCATTTTTGTAGCCCTCCTCTGGACCTGCTCCAACAGGTCCATGTCCTCCTTACGTTGAGGGCTCCAGAGTTGGATGCAGGACTGCAGGTGGGGTCTCACCAGAGTAGAGAGGCAGAATCACCTCCTTCAACCTGCTGGCCATGCTTCTTTTGATGCAGCCCAAGTTTTGGTTGGCCTTTTGGGCTGCAAGTGCACATTGCCGGCTCATGTCCAGCTATTCATCCACCAGTACCCCCAAGTCCTCCTTTGCAGGGCTGCTCTCAATCCCTTTGTTCCCCATCCTGTATTGATACTGGGGGCTGCCCTGACCCAGGTGCAGGACCCTGCACTTGGCCTTGTTGAACCTCACGAGGTTCACATGGGCCCACTTCCCAAGTTTGTCCAAGTCCCTCTGGATGGCAACCCATCCCTCAGGTGTGTCAACTGCAGCACTCAGCTTGATGTCATCTGCAAACTTGCTGAGACTGCACTTAATCCCACTGTCTATGTCATTAGTGAAGATATTAAACAGTTTTGGTCCCAATATGGACCCCTGAGGGACACCACTTGTCACCAATCTCCATCTAGACATTAAGCCATTGATCAATAACCTCTGGGTGCAACCACCCAACCAATTCCTCATCCACCAAACAGTCCACCCATCTAATACCTCTCCAATTCAGAGAGAAGGATGTTGTGGGGGACCATGTCAAAGGCCTTACAGAAGCCCAGATAGACAACATGTCTAGCTCTTCCTTTGTCCACTGATGTAGTCACTCCATCACAGAAGGCCACTAGGTTGTTCAGGCAAAAATTGCCCTTGGTGAAGCCATGCTGGCTGTCTTGAATCACCTCCCTGTCCTCCACGTGCCTTAGCATAGCTTCTAGGAGGATCCGTTCTACGACCTTCCCAGGCACAGAGGTGAGGCTGACAGGTCAGTAGTTCCCAGGTTCCTCCTTTCTACTCCATTTAAAAATGGGTGCAATGTTTCCCCTTTTCCAGTAACTGGGGTCTTCACCTGACTGCCACAACTTTTCAAATAGCATGGAGAGTGGGTTGGCAACATCACCAGCCAATTCCCTCAGGACTCTGGGATGCATCTCGTCAGGTCCCATAGACTTATGTATGTTCAGATTCCTCAGGTGGTCACAAACCTGATCTTCTTTTACAGTGGGAGGGATTTTGCTCCCCCAGTCCCTCGTCTTGTTGTCCATCCACTCAAGAGGTGTGGGAAGAGAGAATGCCAGTGAAGACTGAGGCAAAAAAGTTGTTGAGTACCTCACAGCCTTCCCCTTGTCCATTGTCACCAGTTTGGCAGGCTTGCTCATCAGGATGGTACGCTTTCTTTGACCTTTCTTTTCTGGCTGACATACCTGTAGAAGCCCTTATTGTTATTCTTTGCATCCTTTGCCAAGTTTAGCTCCACCCACACCTTTGGCTTGCTGGCCCCATCCCTACACAACTGGGCAGTGTCCCTATACTCTTCCCAGGATACCTGTCCCTGCTTCCACTGCCTGTGCATTTCCTTCTTGCTCTTTAGTTTGACCAGCAGGTCTTGACTCAGCCATGCCAGTCTCTTGCCTTCCTTTCCTGATTTCTTACACCTGGGGATCAAGAGCTCTTGCACACTGTGGAAAGCATCCTTAAAGATCTGCCAGCTCTGTTCTGCTCCCTTGTCCCTGAGGACAGTTTCCCAGGGGGTCCTATTGACTAACTCCTTGAAGAGCTGGAAGTTTGCTTTCCTAAAATTCAGGGTCCTGAATTTACTCTTTGCCTGACCCACGTCCTTCAGGACTCCGATCTCCACCGGTGTATGATCACTGCAGCCCAGGCTGCCTCCAATCTTGATGTCACCAATTAGGCTCACTTGCATTGGTGACTGACAGGTCCAGTATCGCATCCCCTCTCGTAGGGCTATCTATTACCTGGCTTAAAAAGGTATTCTCAATGCATTCCAGGAGTCTCCTGGATTGCCTACAGCTCACTGTGCTACTTTTCCAGCAGATGTTGAGGTGGATGAAGTCCCCCAGCAGGATGAGAGCCTGCAAATGTTGTGCCTCCTGTAGCTGGAGTAAGAAGGCTTCATCAATAGGCTCCCCTTGATTAGGCGGCCTGTAGTAGACACCAACCACAAGGTTCCCTTTGTTGCCTTAGTCTGTAATTCTTACCCATAAGCTTTCAACCTGCCCATGGCTATTTTTCAGATACAGCCCTTCGTTCTATCCATTTTTGATGTAGAGGGCAATGCCTCTGCCCCTCCTTCCTCGTCTGTCCCTTCTAAATAGCCTGTAGCCATGGATAGCCACACTCCAGTCATGAGGTTCATCCCACCAAGTTCTAGTAATGGCAACTAGGTCACAGCTTTCTAGCAGCACGGTAGCTTCCAACTCTTCCTGTTTGTTGGTCATGCTGTGGGCATTGGTGTAGAGGCACTTCAGCTGGGCTGTCAGCTGTGTCACCTTCTAAGAGGAACACCCCTTAATTCCTTTGAGGTATTCCACTGGTGTTCCCCTGTTGGCTCCTACTACCTCAGGAGCCCTGGCTCACGTCCATAGAAATTCAAGTATTTTGGCCATGTTAAAAAAAGCACAGGCCAGCTTTAATTCTCAGCCACCTCACTGCTATGGAAAATTCATAGTGCAGAAGTGTTTCCCATTCACATGACATTTACCTATGTTCTATTTGCCTACATAGAAAATGAGCTAAAAAAAGCCTCAGCTGGAAACCAATTGATTTTTTTTTTTTAATTTCAGACTCCTAGACTTGCCGTGCCACAAAAGTGTTAAGTAAATGATCCTGCCTTTCGATATGTTAGCATCACCATTCCCTAGCAAGTTGGAAATGCTTACAATCACACAGAAAACTGTTTTCTCAGTGAACTGTTAAACATTCAGTATCAAATACAAGATCAGGCTTGGGCAAGCTATAAGGGAATTATCTTTATAAAGCTAGTATTGCTAATTATTTCAGTGTTAAACAGATTGATAAACTGCATATTGTAGTACAATGTCATCAAAATGCTGTGATATTCATCTAGAATAAATTATTTAATTATAAAAGTAAGTCAATGATACTTCAGCACAGGCGGCACGCTTACAATGAGCAAAACATTTAGAAGTCTGCTGTAGAGAATGGGTAGACATATTTGAAGGTAGGGCTCCAAAAGACAGAACTGGAGAAAACAACTATACTTTTCTCTTGAAGAAAGCAAAATTAGTTTTATTTCTTAATTGTATTCACTTGATTCACCTAACTTCTGACCAAATATTGAAAGCAACAGTGCATTAGAGGACTGTCTGAAGATTTGACAGAATAAACTGTGAATTTCAGAGGGATTTCAGTGAGAAGGGGAAGACAATTTAGCCTCAATTACTTTTTCCTAGTCTCACATTTCCCTGCTTCATCAGTCAGCAATAGGTTCACTGTATTCACAAGACCAGTATTTAGCAAGCCAGTTGATTTGTGGAATACTTGGGACAATTTACTTCTACAAAAAAGTCACTTGTGCAGCCTTAAACAATTCAAAATAGCATGAGCTGATTTATAAAGCTGACCATTCATCCAAGACTTGCTTTGGGGCCTTGTCCTGTTCTTTCAAGCAATTCTTTCTGAACTGAGAGCACTTACTGATAAGGGGTTCCAGTCTACATGTGTCTGGAAGCAGTGCTTTGAGTTCTGCCTACTCAAAAGAAAAGAGATGACACCCATGTACTTGGCCCTGAACATTTTTCAAATTAACAGAAGAGTGAGATTCTGAAACAATCTTCAGTTGGAGTAAGGGTGAGGATAGGCAGGTGCAAACAATATTTCCCCATTTTTAAAATCATGTTAATAATTCTATTAACAGGCTGTCTGCAATAGCAGGGTACTAGACTTAGACGACTAGAATTTTGGTGAAGACTTCATGTATTAATCTCCTGTGCCTAAGGATGTCCTAGGTATAAGGAGGCTCTCATGACAAGACAGAGGTGGGCACAGACAGCTCTGCCGCTTCCTTCTTACTGCCCATGCTGTCAGCAAGTGGGCCAACACACCTCAGGTACTGCTGAGGTTTACAGCAGAAACCTGCTGATGGGATATGAATCATCACTACAATGGGAATGGCTTACCATACATGGAAAAAAATACTTGTAGTATTATTCCTTATTTTTGAATACCAGTTCCATCAATTTATATCACAAACAGGCAGATTTATGGGCTTTCGTTTAATGAACCAGGAAAAGAAAAGATCAGACATACTACAGGGCAGGAGAACAAAAAAAACATCCTCATGCCTCTTACAAGATGCTCTGTTTTGTTATGCTGAAAAGAGAAGCTTTGTCACTTTTTCAGTCAGCTGTCCCTCAGCTATATAGCAAATCTCCTGACAGACTTCCTTTACTGATATCACTACGTGCTATCTGGGAATAAAAATTTAATCACGTAAACACACCCTGACTCAAACTGCCAATTATTTAGTGGCTGAAGTACAATGTCATCTCTTTTTTTCAGATTGAGCAGTGTCTCAATACATTTTGAAAGATCATTCCTTAAAAGCATCTGACTCACAACACAGGGGAAAGCAGCTCTGTTTGTATAGCTTAAATCAAATCAAGACTGAAAAGCTTTATGAGTTATTAACAACGTGTAATTAACTGGCAATCAATGAACTATACGTTCAGGATCAATACAAGTAATACAACAGATGAACCACAGTACTAGACACTTAAGAAACATTAACAAAACTACAAATTTCTGAGCACCCTTCTCTAGCTAGAATCAAAAAGCTCCAGTCACGCATGGTGCCCCACGCGCACAAACACCTGTGGAGTTATGTGCGCACACCCCCCACAACAGTCGGCATGGACCACAAGGTGGGCTCTGTGACCACCCCCACATCTCTGCCACGGGCTCTTCTTTAAGTTTTGTCCGTTCAGAAGCAAAATTTCACTGCTTATTTTTGATTCCACGTTTAGCTTCCTGGATATTTTTTTAAATAGAAGAAACAGGGTTTCAGTATTCCAAATTTTTTGCTTATGTTTTCCTACTAATTTCAATTATGTGTTTTAAAGGCATCAATTAGTATACCCTTTAACTCATACATTCATTGTATTTTAATTATCTTAAAAGCTACAGAATGAATTTTTCCCTGCCTTCTTTCTACTTGTTATTTTTCTGATTTTATTCCAAATTAAATATTCCAAATTCCAAATTAAACCCCTCTGAAGGTCTGCATTTACCTCATGCCCATTTCTGAGACTATTTACTAACATATCACCTAAAATTAAAAGCCTTCACCTAAACAGGATATAGTCCTCTACTTTCCAATCTAATAGCAGATCATTGCTGTAGAAAAACAGCACTCAGCACACAATACTAGCAGCCCATCTACAAAAAAAAATCCAAAATAAAAAATTATGTACTTTAATAAGCAGCTGTAGAAAGCCTGTAAGATTCTTTAAAATGGGAAATTTCAAAATAACTTCAAAAGATTGTAAGATACGTAGATGGAGATACGCAAATAATAGCACCTTTGAATTGACCCAGAAAACAGACACAGCCTATCTTGCTCGTTGAGCTCATTGCTCAGCATGTGCTCAGTTATCTTCTTTTCCATTACACCCCACTTCCCTGGCCATGAACGAAATCCCCGCAAGCAGCCCCTGAGTTGTCACCACAGCATTAACCCCCTTCTAATTGACTGAAACAGGCTTGCACAATACATTCCTGGCCAGTTAGATAAAGTAGAAAATCCAGGCTTGATGCGACCTCCTCTTTTGAACTGAATAAGTTCACTCTCAACACCAGATACAGTTTGTTTTCCACATTTCCTAGATAGATAGGGTTATGCAATATAGCACAACCATGTATCACAGAGAAGCACTTTTTTTTAAATTAAAAAAATAGATGAAATGTGTCACCACTTTTTACATTCTTACAGACCATATTTTCTTCAAAAACATGCTATTTCACCTAATCACCTACGCATCACTGTGTGATATTAAGCCTCTTGGTAAACATACAAATTCCACCAGGGGCTTGTTGTTAATAGGTATGTTAGTAATGTCCCCTAAAATATAGATTTTTGGATTGTTAGGAAGGTCAGCATCCAAGATCATATCGACTCTCATTATTTCCTCCTAGACAGTCTAATATGAGCCTAATGGATTAGAAGCCAACTGATACAGCCAAGGTTGCTGAAAAATTCTTGTATTCGCTTTCTTAACTTCAGACTAGTACTGGAACAGTAACCACAGGGCAGTGAGACACAGGCGTTTGGGTACAGCTATACATTTTGCATACAAGCTCATTTTTTCCTGCCTGCCCTTAACCTCCTTGTTACCCTGGTCAATGGAAAACTGAAACATCCATCCATCCTAGCCTTGCACTGAACGTTCGGAAAGACAAAAGCGAGGGGAGTTTATGCCTTCTTTTCATTTATTATTAAACGTTACTCATTTCAGCTCAGAATGTATTTTACTAGGTTGTATTTTTCTTTATGCCCAGAAAATGTAACCGTGCTTTAATATATATAAAACCAAAAATATACACAAATAAATGTTTATTTCTATATTTTTACATCTTTATAGTACTGCTTGATATGTAAAAGTTCATATGGTGATGATGACAACCCATCTTCAACATAAGCCTGAACCCCCTGGAGCCACTATTAAGTTTAGAGCAATTGGTCTTGTGCTCTGACTGATGTCAAGGGGAGTTGTGTAATTATTTGCATTAATGCATTTGTTTTTCTAATTTCAGCATGTGGCAAATTGATGAAAATTACAGGCCCCATTACAGTCAAGATATCTGGAACCCGATTTGGAGCCTGGATGACAGATCCTTTAGCATCAGAGAAAAATAACCGAGTATGTTAAGACACTGAATATCTTTGTGTCATTCTGGAGTCTTACTTGCATTATTTTAATCTTTTAAAAGAGATTTTTCCCCCTAGGAGGTTACACTGACCAGCATGTTTTTTCTTCTTCCCTCATTTTCACTGTTAAACATCAGAGAAAAAGCAACAGTGTTTGTGCAAAAATATCCAATGACAAAAGTTAGCTAGGCACCTTTGTGCCATTTCCTTCAACTGTTTCAGGGATGACATAACACCCATTCTGAATCAACTACACAATTTTTTTCTTCCTACCGTATTTGATTGAGCTTGGGTCTTTAAGAACCCAAGTACTATAACACAACCATCAACACTTTTACCCAAAAGCATAACCCATAACACAGCACAGTCAAAATCTGCAGGATTAGGCCCCATATAAGCTGCATTCAGAACATTTGCCACCTCAGACCCAAGTTCTGTTATTGCTTGGATCTCCAATAGGATCTCAAATTGGCCACAGCTTTGAGGAGCTGCTCTCTCCATCAAAGGGCTTTTGAAGTTAAAACACTAGGTTTCATTTGTATGAGACCCACAAGATTAATTTTTTGAATGCAGAAAAAAACAAAGGCAATAAAAAAGGCAACATACAAACGGCAATTAGTAGTTAAAGATTTGCATGCAGCTCTCCCCTACCTGCTGTGCCTATGCAGGTTTACTACTGACACCAGGAATCTCAATTACCTTTACGAGAGCAGCAAACCCTGCTCAGCCCCGTCTCATCCTGAGGAAGCTTCCTCTGCCACTTCAGAGCACCAGTGGCTGCTCCAGGCGCATCCTCATGGGCCATCACCTTCACCAGCACCTGCTCCCTGCTGTGGTCCCCCTCTGCACACCCTGCAGGCCCCTCCCCAGATAGCCTCCACGTTCTCCCCACCGCCACCCTCTTAAAGCAACACAAAGAGTACTCATGTGTACGCAAGTTAGAACCATATCCCTCACAGCATCTCAACTCGTAGGAAGATGGGGAGCTGAACTGGTGTTTATACAAATATTTTCTTAATGCCAGTTTTGAAATCAGCACAAAAAATGTCTCCAGAAATTATTCTGTTATTAGTTTTGTCCTCTGACAACCTAAAAGGAGAAAAGGCAAAATGCATGAATGAAAAAATGGGGGAATGGAAGTTGGCATATGTAACATAAAAAAAAGTATTGATTTTGCTTTGTTTTGTTTTAAGGGAAAAAATGGTTCCTAAACTTTACTGGTTTCATTGCTATTGTATTTGGTTTCTTTACTAAGAATACTCTATTTTTCACCGATTAGAGGTTCAGCTGAAGAAAACTCAACCAAATTTATTCCTAAGCATAAATCCAAGCTTAGCTCACATGCCATCTCCCATCTCTCTCTTTGATTATTACTGTAGGGGAATATCTTTAAGCAAGCCCTTTATAGAAAAGACCCAAACACTGAATAATACAAAATTAAATTTCTCTGAAAATGCAGACACTGTAGTTAGCAACAGTCGTCTTGAGAGTTCACCTGTATAGGTAAGTTTTGATTCAGAAATTCAAGAGCTCCTCATGCTTTTGTAAGAGGAATGCGGAAAATATTGTACTTTGATAGCCTGCTGCACACCTAAAACCTTTTTTCTCTCTTTTTCTGCAATGTATCTATCATGCCATATCATGATTTTGTACCACAGATTGTGCTCCAGGTGTTTACTCCCAATCTTTGTTTTCTTTCCAGGTCTGGTACATGGATAGTTACACTAACAATAAAATTGTCCGTGAATATAAATCAATTGCAGACTTTGTCAGTGGGGCTGAATCAAGGACATACAACCTTCCATTCAAATGGGCAGGAACCAACCATGTTGTCTACAATGGCTCCCTCTATTTCAACAAGTATCAGAGCAACATCATCATCAAATACAGCTTTGACACTGGGCGGGTGCTTGCGCAGCGTAGCCTTGAGTACGCTGGCTTTCACAATGTCTACCCTTACACCTGGGGTGGCTTTTCTGATATTGACCTGATGGCAGATGAAATTGGGCTATGGGCTGTGTACGCCACCAACCAGAATGCAGGCAACATTGTCATCAGCCAGCTAAACCAGGATACACTGGAGGTGCTGAAGAGCTGGAGCACAGGCTACCCAAAGAGAAGTGCTGGAGAATCCTTCATGATCTGTGGCACCTTGTACGTTACTAACTCTCACTTAACAGGAGCCAAGGTCTACTATTCTTATTCCACAAAAACCTCCACTTATGAGTACACAGACATTCCTTTCCATAACCAGTATTTTCATATATCCATGCTTGACTACAACGCAAGAGATAGAGCTCTCTATGCCTGGAATAACGGACATCAAGTCCTGTTTAACGTCACCCTTTTCCACGTCATTAAAACTGAAGATGACACATAATTTTCTTTCCCTTCCCTTTCCCTCACCTTCCTCCCTCAAAGCAGTGTCATTTGTGATAAACTCTAAAAGCATCCATCTTTCTCAGTTCCTTTTAGTTTACATTTCTTTTTTCATTAAGGAAAAGCAACATTTTTTACCATCTAATGCATTTCAAATACGGCTGAGCCTGTCAAAAATGACCTGTTGGAAATAAAAGCATCTTAACTCATGATTCTACAAGGTCTGTCAAGACCTTGTCTTGAAAAGCACTAAAGAGGATTTAAGTGGCTAAAGACAGTTTTAAAAAGATTATGATCTGCCTTATTTTAGAGTCAGAGACTAATGGTGGCTTAAATGCATGAATGTCTTTTTTTACCTCATTTTTGTTTTTAATCTATTGCTCAACTTCAGGATATATTTTGGTAGTGTCAGACACATATTGCACATTGTATTTTTTTTATTTATTCTAAAAGAAAAATTTAGGAATTTAATTTACTTGGACATGGAGTAATGTTCATTTTGCCATCACCCAATTTCAGATGTGGTGCTGTACAGTATGTTTTTAAATCTCTTGCAAACATTTTATCAACAGTATGTATTTCTACCATTGTAACCACCATTGTGCAATTGTATCTCTTCACTTATGTGAAAGTAAACTAAGTACTATTTTTTATAAAATACATTGAAGCTTAATTGCGGTTCTGGCTATGGGTCAATTTAAAATGGTAAAAATCTGAGAAAAGGTTGTTATTTCTGAGAAAGACCAATATTTTCTCAGGTACACAATCCCCGTTCTCAGCCTTGGTAGACAAATTCTTATTCCCCACTGGTGCTTACTGGCAGATTTGCAACTTTGAAGCTTCATCCCAGTCCCAGCTTTACAACTTTGCCCTGCCCAACTTTTATCTTATGCTGCTGGCTTCTCTCTCTCTCTCTCTCTCAATCTCTTTTTTCTCAGTCTCTTTTTCCTTCCACCATTTTATTTCTCTTGTTTATGCTCACTCCCCGATCTGGGCTTTACAAGAGAGCATCTGAAAGTGGGCTGCTGCTCGTGCCTCCAGCCCCAGTGTGTGAGTGCATCCCATATTTGAGCTGTTCTGGGGCAGCGAGGAGCACCGTTAGAAGACAAGTTGCCTTCCTTAATCTGGCTGTCTTCTTACTCATAATAGAAGAATATTTATCTGTTGACAAAGCTCTTCTCTGGGATGACAGTAATCAGGGGGAAAATACAAAGGAAAAGGTTCAAAGGCCAAATGATCAATGTGGCACCTGGTAGCCACTGTATTGCTTGCCCTTGCTAGAAAACAGCCACAATACTGACGCCAACCTTTTGCAAAGAGGTTTGGGTTTTGCTAGCAGTAGTATTGTTACTTACAGTCAAAACTGATGCCTTCAAGAAACAAGTATTTCTGAAAGCTCTGTGGCTTGCTACACTATCTTGTTAGAAATTGGGGGGCGGGGGTGGCACACTTTATTGAGAAAAAGAAATGAAGTTCTATTTATCTATTTTGGCATAAATGGAAAGAAACATTCAGAACTACTACAAGACTTTTATTAAGTTGGGTTATCACATAATGCAAAAAGACAGGTATCTGAAAAATCATGTGAAAGAGGCATTCCTCACAAAATTCTGAGATTCTCCTCTGTATACCCTTTGAAATTGGGCTCATAGAAAAGCAAGAACATTAACAAAAATGTTCCTATGTAAGAATAAGAAAAAAAAATAAATGCACTGACATTTTGCCAGATCTATTTTGAAGACATTTGATTTGCTGATTCTTCCAACATACCAGCTGAGACCACCTTAAGTCTCATGAATGTCTCATGAATGTTTTCATTATTATAAATACATATGTCTACATACATTTACAAGGCTGCATTACAATACAAGCCCACCTGAAGCTGAACAACAAATTGCATTATTTTTCACATTGTGTGCAAAACAGAAAACTACTAATTAGGTTTCCAGAACTGATAAGGGGGTGGGGGGGTGGAAACTACATTACAACATGACCAGAGAAAAGTTTCTCTCATGCCTCCATATCCCCCCTCCCACCTAGCTGAAACGATAGCTGTTATCCCTTACAATCAGTTACATAGGATTTGAAGACATCAAGTTCAGCTAAACAGACAAATTAAACCACTCCTATAACCAGCTCTCCTGTATTGACAATGAATTGACTCTGTGACACGTGAAAGAGTATACAACTGCTCATTAAAAAGGGTATTTTATCTCATATAGGAATTTTTAATGAGAACGAAGTATGTTCAGATTTTTATCAAAAGCCCTAAACCAAATCCTAACCTTTCCCACACACAGAGTAACTTCAACAAAATAGATTTTTTTCACACATACAGCATTCTTAAAAACATTAGTCATTAGATTGAGACATTAAAATTCTTTCAACTGTATCATCATAAACTGGACTAATAGTCATGAGACGAGGTTCACTTTGTCTGAAAAATATAGTTACCACCAAATTTCTTTATAAGAGTTTCATACTGCGTAATTAGCATGCATACATTAGTACAAGTTGATAACAGTTCTTACAGTAAGATTAATCTAACCCGATTTCAATGCTATTTAGTTAGCCATCTAAAGGGTAACAGACTTCTATTAATCAAAGGAAAAAAAGAAAAAGACACTACTACAGGTTGCAAGAGATGAGTGGATAAGAGTGGTAGGAAAGGCATCTTCGAAGGGTGATTTATCTTACTGATGAAGCTACTGTGCCTAAGCATAGAAGTCATACCTAGATAAAACCTGCCGTTCTAAATTAGTAGCAATGGGTTGGATTCCAATACCTTTAAAACATGAAATAGCAGCTTGCACAGCATCAATACAGCAAAACCTGGTGAGACACTGTCAGGTAAGTAGCACTGCTTCCCACTAAGGAGCATTCATTTTTCTGTGAATCAGTGTTGATCACCTGTCTTTTCCAAATTGGAAATTCCAAAGTCATATTCCCAAAAGGCTGAAAACACCATGCCTCAATGTAAGTAAATTTGTGTTACAAGCTTTGCCTTCATAATTGAGCCGCACAAGCAGAAAGTCTTCATAATATAACAGCAACCTACACATCAGCAAGTAAAGTTTTATTCTTATAGTTGAAGCATAGGCTATTTGTTATGAGGAGGTACTGATACTATAGGGGGGGAAAACATCTCTTCTTAAACGTGACAAAATTAATTGCAGAGCCTATTTTAAAACCTTAGTGACCTCCTGCTCCAAGAGATAAACATGTAAAAGGACCACGTCGTTCCTGCACCCAAAAGAGAATTATTAAATTTCACAAAGCTGAGCTGCTGGCAAAGGGCAATGCACACAACCACAAATCAGGCACAGGAACACAAGTCTGCCAATCCACCAGGCATGACTCTCCTGAGGGAGCATAAGGAACATGAATGCTGCACACCAGAAAGCCCACAGCTTTCTCCCTGGAATGGGCTAACCATTCCCCGTGAAAAAACAGGTATAACAAACCTCCCCAGAGAAAGCTTCCTGAATGGTAATCATCTTTTATAGTCCCTTCTGGGATTTTTATCCAGTGAATAACTACCAATTCTATTGTTATGCATATAGGCTGCTCAGCCTGCCCTATCTGTCACAGTGTGCTAAGCGGACCACTGGTAGAGTAAATCTGTGGAGCCTACTCAGCACTGTATTCACCGCTAGCAAAAGATGGTATTTAATTTGAAAAAATAAAAGAAAATAGTTGAATGAGACAGTGATTCAATGCTTTAATCACAGATTGCTTATATCTAAGAATATTCATTTCCAGACAAGCTCAGGGGCACTAGCTGGCACTCAGCTCAGCAGGCTGCATCCACAGCAAAGGAAGACAGGATCTGTTTCAAACCACAGCCCAAATAAATCTGTTACCTGGTAATTTATCATAATAAACAATTGCTTAGAAAACACTAGAGCAGAGATGAAGAAACCATTCACATCAAATTATTCATCCAGTAAATTTTATCCTTTTCAAGTTCAAGAATTGCCAGGGAACAGTCTTGAGTCGTACTGATTCTTATGCTTGTCAAAATGTTTTTGGAAATCATTTGGATGGGCACGTATCTTCCTATAAATCATCCAAACAGGCCCTGCTGCGAATCTTACTCTACGTCCCTGGCATTCAGGAAGCAATGCTGAGCATTTGGGCGGTCTTTTCCACAAAAGGCAGATGAGGGCTGCAGAGCTTTGGGACAGAGCTGCGTCTCAGCCCACCATGCTGACAAGCTCCCCACTGCACTGATTCTGAGGAGACCGACTCCTGCTCCACGATATCTTGTAACAACTGCATCGCACCAGAAGCTCCCACTGAAAAGGACTTGAAGCACGCAAAGACTCACTTCCACACATCATACAGACAAGTTCTGAAACTCACTTCCCCACCACAGGGACCATCTTATTGCCAAAATAAAAAGCAAAGTCCATTTTATAAGATGAGTCTTCCTCAGTAATTCTCCCACACATAACCATATACATACACATCAATATGCAAGCAACTAAATTAACTATAAACTAATCCTAGAATTAGAGAACAATAAGGTTATTTCTCCCACAGAAAACAGACCATTTAGGTTATGCAAAGATCATTACTACTTGGATTTTTACATTCAGTTACTGGGAAACTGAGGAGACACAGTTACCCAGTACCAAGTTGTGGAGACTATACAAAAATGAATGTCTTGTGCAGTATGGATTTTGCTGGGCTCTAAAAAACAGACGTATTACACTGATGCGATAGCTATGACCACAGATTCACAAAACTGAGATGTGCATGGGTTTTCTCCAAACTGCAAACAGATCATCCACTTGATTATTCTAGTATTATGATTAGTTACCACTCTTATAACCTGTGAACTCCTGTAGACTTTCAGTCGCTGTCTGTCGGTGCATTTACTAAGCATTTCAAGACAATCTCTTGCCTTCCACATCTCCCTCTTTTTCCTCAGAGGCCTCTCGCATAACTAGCACACATTGTGTCAGACAAGCTGCAAGGGTGACGAGCACAAGGGACACATCCTTTCTGCAGCTCTCATTCAAGTCAGCAGGGATTATTCATAAATGTGGAGATTGGCCCCAGGTATCAAAACTCTGTATTTCCTCTGAAACTGCCACATGGAGGAAATCCTCACTCTTAAAAATAAAAATCGTGTTTATTGATTTTATATCAACAGGAATTGCACAAGCTTCTCATAAAAGTGTCGAGCCTCCTAAAGACTAAGGATATTTGTCTCTACATCTGAAATGGAGGGAGGGAAGAAATGTCATATTTTCTTTAGAATCAGAAATTTCTGCTAGACTCATATGCAGCTTGCCAGCTGAGCATCAGCAGCAGAGCCTGTGGAGTTTGCCTGTATCTACTGCTTCAGAATGCTTAATTAAAACAATTATATCACCGAAACATTTCAGCAGTCCAAGTGAAACAAAACTTCTTCAGGATTTTGTTTCAAAAACGGCAATGGTTTAAACACAGCTCACTGTAAATGCAGATAACCAGTGGGATCAGCTGCATGCTGCCCCCGCCTTTGAGTCCACTGTACAGAAGTCCCATTTCCCCTGAAGACTGTACAACTGATACACCACAGCAGCACGGAAAAGTATACGAAGGCACATGAAAATGGCAGCTAACAGGTCAGATTTGGCACATCAGAACACAATCCTTTTTACTGAGCTTTTTATACAGAAGCTTGAATTCACATTTACACAGTTCTTATGGTGAACCTGAATGGTAAGAATCCACTGGGTCAGAAATACTCATTTTATCACTTCAGCCTGCAGTGACAATAGTGCAGTGCTCATATTGCATCATGCTGCGGACTGCACACTCTAAGCGGATATTCTCAACATTTGCTCACGGCAAAACTCAGTCCATACCTTCTCAGACAACCTACATGGAAGCCAGCAGCAACTTTCCACAGCCAGTTGCATCTTTCTGAAGCTAATGAAGTCTTTCTCACCAACAGTTTTTCTGAGCTTTACAACAGCTCGGTATTTTAAGCCCTATCCATCTCGCAGCAGAAATTAAGTTCCTAACACGGTGCCCCTAAAGATAAGCCAAAGACTCTTCTGGCTCTGGTAATCAGAACACGCTGGGGTGCACCCACTTACAGCCCTCCTTTGAAAGAGTCCAAATGAGCTCATAAGGGCCTCCACACTGCTGCAACTGCTCATTTACAGATGGGTCAAGTATCTTCAATCATTGTTACACTCAAAGATCCTACTGAAAGGTAAAGTTATCTGTAAGCTTTATATGCTTTTTATCATTTAGGATTATTTTTGTTCTTCATTCAAAAGAACTCACAATACTAAAACTGTGCTTACAGTGGCATTTATAATTGATTAAAGTGATTGCTGTATATTTTACTCTATACTAGGTTTGATTCCATGTTTGGTTGTTGTTTGGTTTTTTTAAATATAAATGGTTTGGAACCCTTTAAGATGAAAATATTTACTGTTAATATGAGACATTGAAGCATCAAAAGAAGCCACTGATTCCAGACTGCTGTAAAGAGTACTTACCCAGTATTCTCTACTCCTGCCTGGTCCCTGTGGAGAGAAAAGCTTATTTCAGGTTCCTACTGAGCACTATCATCCCAGCCAGTGCATCAGGAGGTGGAGGAGAGAGAGAGACAAGGATCCAGAAAATGGTACTGGGCACCCCTCTGCAGCCAGAAGGAATGGAGTGTTTGCATGTTGGCAGTCAATGGATGCTGCTCCCTTCTGCAGATGCATCAGCCCGAGTCCAAACTGGGCTGCCTAAGTAGATACAGTCAATCTGCAGCCATTCATTCCCAGTCTAAGACAATGTGCTCTTGTGTACATAGACAAGAACTCTGCTACTCCAAAGACCTGTTCACTTTGAGTCTCACTGCCTTGAGTTTCTATAAGAACAAGGAAAACGGATTTTTGTGCAAATAGGTGTCAACCGCTATACATGCTTTATATGAAGTTATACATTGTTAGCTTGAAAGATGTCCACATGAAAAACATTTGGAGAGGAAAATACCTATATGGCAAAGTTGTTTTAAAGTAATTTGAAAGAAATGTGCCCTATTGTATTACTAAATTGTGTTACTCCTTTGATTTTCTTAAGCTTCCTGAAGTCATTCCCTTAGTTTCCTTCACACAGTACCAGCCACATGTACAAACCACTCCAGATTATTTTTCTCTGCATTTTACCTTCCTTTCTTTGTTCTAATCTTCTTGATCTTCACCTAAACCTGCCTCAACCCCTCTCATCTTGCTGTGTGAATTTTAATGAAGGGCTGTTCAGACAGAACTCAAACTGCACAGAAGATTTATAGCACAGTAACATTCATCTGGAGAAGGCCCAAATTTATTTTCCCAGTTATGTAAAATTTAGCTCTAGTGTGACCATAAAACTGCCTACAAGCAGTACTGACTGTATATCATGGGTTGCTCTACAGAAATAATTTAAAACTGAATCAAGATAACTTTCTTCCCTTTTATCTATTTATTTTCAAGGAAATATTTTGTTTTATATCTGCAATGGAGAGAAATTAAATTAGAAGCATCTTTCTCCAGAGCAGGTTTAGACATCCATTTCTCCCTTCTGGATCACACCCTGAAGCTGGTCAGCAATGCTTCCATCTCCAGGAAATCAGGCATCACGGTAATCGAGTGTGCATCCTGTCAAAGGTGCTTATGCGTTTTGACTTAAGCTCCAAGCCTGTGTCACAGCATGCAGACAAGCCATTTATTTAGGTTTCCCTCATCTGGGTAAACTGCGCTTACTGTCACCTTGAAGGACATTACAGATTAATGGTTACTCAGGACCATCACTGTCAGTGTAGCACTTCAAGAGACAAGTGCCTTTCGGAGTAAAGTACACAGGAGAACTGCTTTAACTCATTACTACAGCGCTTACAGTAGCTCATCACTGGAGAAAGAGCACACATCACCTGACATTTCGGTAGCAGCCACCTCCTCAGGACTGCAAGGCAATTTATGGACACTAATTAACAGAGTTTCCCACTCTGTCAGGAAAGAAAGGAAATTTTTAGAAATCTCATTCTTCAGGCTGAGCAGTTTGGACAGAGAACAGCTCAGCTTAAGCCTAACATGGTTTCTTTGACTCACCAGGAGTTTATGTTAGATTTTCAGTATCTCAAGACAAAGTATCATTCATTAGCTCTCCCCTGCAGAAGCAAATATCTGTGCCTGAAAGTCCAGTTCCCACACTCTTACGCTGTGGGGTTTTTTTAATGGCTTTTCCTATTTTGTTTTCATCCTAGTCAGGAGGCCTTTGTTCATCGGTAAGGCGCTACTTTTAACTCAAGAGTTTCAGTCTCTGTGGCATGTATTTCAGAGGTGGCTGGTTAATTCATAATCATGGCTTGTTTGTCATGGATAACCTCCAATGATTTCTGAGGGGAGAAAAGGCCACTTCTATAAAGAGTTACTCCGTTTCCCTTCACGGAGAAGGAATCC
The DNA here is from genome assembly GCF_965231255.1 of Vanellus vanellus. Lineage (NCBI taxonomy): Eukaryota > Metazoa > Chordata > Aves > Charadriiformes > Charadriidae > Vanellus > Vanellus vanellus. Next base: position 60,184,623 of record NC_138910.1, read on the forward strand.
AAAGGGTGCTGTATGGGACTACTTTTATGCTGCCCATATTTTGCATACCTGCAACGGACCGTCTTCCCTACAGACCGACTGACAGTAACACCGATACCGCTAGACTTTACCAGCTTCCCTGTGTTGTAAAGAGGATTAGCCACAGTGCAGAGCATTTTACCCAACCCAAGACGCTCCCAGGGCAGGGCAGTGTAAGGGATGGGATATAACCTCCCGCACAGACCTTCGCGGAGTTCTGCACTGACCCACAGCACTACACATACACTGCACAGGGCATTGACCCACAGCACTCCACAGATGTGGGTCAATGAAAGAACAGTGAGTACCTACCTAAACATATCTCTCGTCTATCTCTGGACTAGGTTTCTTCACTTCAGAGCACAAACATCGTCAATGTATATACAAAAGCAATTCTGTTCACCAGGCTAAATGAAGGAGGACAACATGTCCATTTTTATATGCTTTTACACCGATTTGAGAGCTGAAGTAGGACTTGGGAGATTCACAGGGCTCATCCTGGCCCTATGCCCAGGAATGAATTTCACTCTGAAAGACTAAACTGCACTCTTATGGCAAATGTTAATATGCTGTTATTCTAATAGTATGGCAATATCATGACACAGAACAGAAAAATGACACCATATACAGCAGAGTCCCTAATCTGAAAGGCAATAAACACTGTAAAATATAACATATTAAAATAAATGAAATTATCCCAGTGGACTGTTTCACAATACATCCTCTAGCTTAATAGCACTCAGTTATAGTTATTCAATAGAATATACTAAATAAATACCAACTCAGTTGATTTTATTAGTATTTACTGAATGTCAATATGCGTGACATATGCCTAGATAATTATGGAATGGGATATTTATGTACCATATGAAAATCCATATTTATTTCCTTAGATTGGCTCACAAAAAAATCCAGAAAATCCTGTAATTGTGAGCATGTAACACTGCTTATTTGCCATATTAAAACAGAGTAAGAAAACATATGGAAATAGAAATATTTTACACCACAGCATAAGATGATAGTTATATATTAAAGATATAAATTAGAAGTCAATATATACACTGCATCTAATACATCTGGGTGAAAGAGCCACATAAAATTCAATTTTATGTTTTCCTTTCCAAGTTGCACTTAGAAAAAACACAGCCCTGATTTATAGATAATATAGACATAGATGCCGACACATGACTGTACCTGAATCCTACATGATATTTACGACCATGCCTGGAGAGAATACAGCATCTCTGGGCAATCGCTTACATACTGACTGAAGCAATAACATCCAGAAAATAATCCAACCCCACACAACATAGGAAAACTACCCCCTTGTTACTCCGACTCCCCGAAATTGTGATATTTCTTCTGCCTGAAACAAAGCTTGTAATGCCACGCAGGGACTGCAGCCTGCCAGAGACGGTGGGACAGCCATGGATCCCCGTGCCCCGGCAGCCACCACTGTGCAGCGCAAACACCAACACATTCATCCTATGGAAACTGTAAAGCTCTCAGCAGGTGCACCTGAGAAATCACAATGCTCCTCCTTTGCTCACCTGAATAATCAAAGGAACTTTATTTAAAAAGTCAAGCAAACTGTACAGTGTAACAAGCTTTGTAAGAAAATAACAGTGTAAAACGACTTCTGTCTGACAGAATACGCCCTGTTCGCCACAGTTTCATGCCACTGCCTAGCCAGTCCACTTGGTGGCATGGACTCACGAACAGGGCATTTTTTTCCACGTTTGCCACCTGGCCTCCCAGGAATTAGGTCAGGGAGATGGGAGAGATTTATTACATAAATTTTGATAAATGAGCAGACAGCTACAGCAAGCCTAGAAAAGCTAATCAGGCTTTTTTACAACTTTTTTCTAATTTGTATTCTTTTGGGATACTTCACTCATCTGCCACTAAATAGAGATTCCTCTGGCCTGCCAAATAACCCATTTAAATTAGCATACATCTACATACATTGGCATACAAATTGGCCCCAATGCCATGTTTGGATATGGTCTTGTCTGAATCCACCTATCAATATTATCAGCTGAATTATTGTTCACTGACACCACTGGGCCCACTCCTGTGGGAGTTTCTGAGTCCTTTTACAAGGCGTTTCCCTAAGTTACAGACAAGGGGCTTTAGCACTTCACGTCATTAGACGTCATTAGATATCAGTTTAGTAAATGCTCTATTTTCCATTTCCATTCTCGGCTAAGCAATACTGTCCATTAATTTCAAAAGGGGCGTTAAGGAAAAATTTCTAGAGAGCAAACATTTTAAAACCAGTAAGAGTTGTAACAGGACTGACTGTGCAGATTTCCGCACCCTGCCATGTCAGCCATGTGTGAACTGCCCTAAGTTATGCCTCAGTTTTGCTTCAGTCAATCCCAAGTTATCGGACTCAACAAGAAGTCAATTTTGGAGAAGTGTGGTGGTCTGTGAAATAGGAAAGGTCAGATTAGGTGATGCATTATTCATTACAGCCTTAAAGTCTGACTGCATGCATCTCTGACATACTTAGATCTAAAGTATTTATCAGCACTTCTGGGTGCATTCTTCCATTCAGATTTATGAAGACTGAATAAACACATAGCAATGCTTCAAGAAACATAAAAAGGTCAACATTAAAACATTGTCCCATTGATTCACATTTTCCTGTGCTTATTGAATTACTGATCTAGAAAGTCACAGGTGTTTATGAAAGTTGTTATAAACAACGCTTTGTGACTTTGTGCTTTTCAAAAGCAGGTAATATTAAACAACGGTTACTTTAGGCAGTCTTTTGGTAATACATAAAAGATAACAGCATTTAATCCATTTTTAACAATTTGCCCTTCACACAAAAATCATTAGCTTTGGGGATTTATTGGATAAGTAATTTACTTGGAAAAATTGTAGAGTGATTTCTGTTTTGTCAATGACTGTTACAGACTTGGCATGAATCAAGACTGCAATCATGAGTTTCTACAAAAAGGATAGCTTTACATTTCAATTTCAGTAGTAGTAAATCCAGTTAAAGAGCTTCCCGTGTTTCTCTCCTGTCTCTGTTTCCGCCTCTCTGCTACAACTCACAGCCTGTTTGAGCTCAACATTTATGCTGTAAAGTTGATAAACTGAATAATCCAGGGTTAAGAAGTCAACAAAACAAAACAAAACAAATATATAGACGCCTGGATACATATTGCCACAGACAGGGAAAAATACCCAAAACTGTCTCATGAAGTAGAAAAATGCAGTACTCCTTGACTTGAATAAGAAATTAAGTTAAGCAGAAAAGAAAGAAAGATCCACTAGAATTTTGGAACATGATTACAAAGTTACATATTGAATTGTAACAAAACACAGACCCTTCCAGACCCTTATCTTGACTATAGTAAAGTTAACATTGGACATGGAACATAAATGTAAAAGCAAGAGATACAAAAGCACCAACTACAAACATCAAAATGCAGCAAACTAACTTTCTTATTTTTGGAGAAATTTAAGATGAAGTTTAAAAATTGCCTTGGGTAAAAAAAAAAAAAAAAAAAAAAGCATGCTACAATAGCTACATAGAAGATTATGGTAAGCTACTGATGTATTTGGCTGAGTAAACCTCTTTGGGTAAGAGGAGAGGAGTTAGAGAGATCATGTGAATTCCACCAGTCCCCCATGCTGGTAATTCTCCTGGCTGGTTCTGCCCTGCTGAGATGCCTATCCCACAGGAAAAACAAACCTCAGGCATACTGAGGGGATTCAGCCTGTCTCGGTATGGATTAAAAACAAACAGTTTGGAAAAATACAAGCCAGGTAACCTTGACAGATATTATCCACCAGATAACCTGACCTTTACTTCTACATATTTATGAGTCAAGAACTGGCTGTTTATTCACTTCAGTGAATGCTGTGGCGTATGATGCTTGTAAACAACAGCCACCTTTCCTAACCACTACCTTCTATTTTACAAGTATACAAGAGTGAGTTAGAGGCCTCCATGTTTCTGTTTAATTTTATTATCAGAGAGAGAAGTCCAATGATTGTTATTGTACTTTTTTGCTTTTCATCCTTGAAGATGCAACAGTAGTCCTATAAGAATATTTTCTTTGTCTACTCAGCTTCCAAGCCCATATATTAAAACACCATAGACAGAAATATTTCTAAGAGAATACACAAAGACACCAGCCTCACCTTTCTCAGTATTTCTGAGGTATCTATCTTCTTTCAAAAATAGCTATTATTCTTTCAGGAAGTATTTTCTTGATTAATTGATCCAGGCCCATCCATCTAACTTCAGCAGAAAAGGCCGAAATAAATACCTTTCAAACTCTTTTACAAAATTACATGGCATGTAATTTGGCAGATAACCATGAATTTACAAAAAAAGTCTATACAAAAAGTCACTTTATTAGACAATTTTCTGGCTCAGTAAACCTTCCTCAAGAATCTCCAAACCTTTACTAAGTAGCCTATTGTTGCTGTTTCACCGACTCAGCTGACAGATATAGTTTTTACTGCATTAATATTCTAAAAATTCTTCCATTCTTTCAATTTTACAGACCCCATCCATCAGCATCACTTACAACAATACCATCTGAGATGCTATCCTAGCATTCAGCTATAATTTCCAGAGGTACTAAATAGGTTTGCTCGGGCTAATAATTCATTACAGAAGCTGAAGTTGCTAGACCATATCAGTTGTGCTGTTCACAACCATTGAGGCTTTTCTGGGGGAAAAGATGGTGCACCAACTTCACAGCTACCTTGTAGTAGCATAAACCTATATAACTAGTCACTTTCACGCTAAGATATCACACCAGGGTGCAGCAGCTGTATCAAATCTGTCACTCATGGGAAGTGGAAGACATTCTCAGGTTCGCTGTTGATAACAATACACATCATATGGAGGAGGCTCAGACAGTATGAGGATGAGTGCCCAGTAGCCGATGGTTACTTCCTCACTCTTTATCATCGACCAGTTGTGGATAATTTCATGCTACTTCACTGGGACTATATCAAGCATAAATTCAAAGACTGTATTAAACACAGTCAATACAAGAGAGAGGACAGACACTTCAAAGCCTTAAAAGAAATAAGCCCACATTTTATCTTCATGAGTTTAGTATGCAGCTTCTATAAAGGTCTATGTTTAAATACAACAATACTTTGATGGGACTGGCTTTCTCTGCTCGAGAGCTGGATCTGTATTTTGTACACTTTAAAGTATATAAATGCTAATAAAAATATCTTTGGGAAAGAAAATTCCCCCTAGAACTTGCATATTAAGTTAAGCCTTTCTACCGAGAATATTATTAAATCCCACTAAATCCTATTTCCATTCAGTCATCAGCAGCTCTGTGCATAAATAGATAGAAAGAATGCTATAAGGGATTATGTTTGTGAAAGAACTATCAGCTATAATTCTTGGCTCATTCTTTAGCAACAAAATAATGATGATTCTTTAAAAATTAGTTTTAATCTCCCTAAATCAAGAGGATATTGACGATACTATTTTAAATCACATAAGTACCTTTAAGAACTTTAGCAAGACCAAAACATGAGAAAAACTCCTGGAGATGAGCACTTTTCTTACTGTAACATGCTGTGTTAGTAGCATAATGGTCAGGAATACAAAATGAGGGATTGTCTCAGATTTGCCCCAAAATACTCTGAACATTGGTGGAAAATGAAAGATGTCAATAAACATATAGAAATATGTATGTGAAGGAGTCGTAATTTTTTTTTGTCAGATTGTATGACTTTATCCAACAGGGAGAGAGGTTTCTTCTGAAACTTTTTTTTTTAAAGGAAAAAAAAAAAGCAGATGTAAGATGTAAAATATATCAATAGCTTTAAAATAAATCCAGGTCAAACATGGAAAGATACTTTCACCCCAAACATTCTTGCATGCGGAGATTTAACTTGCATAATTATATGATACTTCTGAATAATATGTTGCCTCTGAACTACTAGCTCAAAACTAACATATTTCACTTTATGTAAGCAAGGGAGAGACATTTGTTTTCCCATTATGAATGAAAGGGAGTTCTTAACCATACAAAGAATGTCATCCACCCAACAACTTAATTGGTTGGCAGAAATTAGACGCAACACAAACAGCATATTGGGAATTGCACAGGAACTGGTAAGCACACATCAATAAGAGGCAGGGAGCGATCTTTCCAACTGCAAAAGTCACTGGCTTAAGTCTCCACAGGGATTCTTCCACCAAGGTAGAGTGGCAGAGTCCATTTCTGGACTACCAGCCACAAACTGTTGGCAGCCATTCTTACAACCCATTTGTCAGCACTTTCTTGCAGGAGCTCTTAGCCCATTCATGTCACTCACATGCCACTTCAGGGACCAGACACAGATTAACTCACCACCCTCTGTCCCCACTCCTCAACAATCGACCTTGGTGATAGCTCACACAAAGAAAAAGTTAAGTCCTTGAGGATGTCTTAAAATTATCTTCCCATAGATGGGGAAGATAACTTGACCTAGAGCAATTTTTTCTTACTTAGCCATTTTCCAGTTTGACATGAGCTTCAGAACTTGTGCTGCTAACTGCATGCTACACACATGGATGACTTTGGGGGTTCTGGAAAGAAAATATTGGGTTTGGTGCTGTTCTTTCTTCTCTGTAAGGATATTTTCTCACCTCAGTGGCCTTAGAAAATATTCAATTCACTACCAATACTGAAAGAGTGTTTTCCTTCCAATAATGCAGTGACGGTGGCTGCACAAGCAGTCTACCTTTGCTGCTTGAATAAAGACAAACATTTGGAGCAAATATATTTCTTGTTCACAGAGACTGCAGGCTAAAAAAAACCTCCATGGATGTACATGTAACAACTCTAGTGTAAACCTTCAGCTTTCTGAGGAATTTCTTTATGGCATTTTCTATGTTGAGTTCCCCATAGTAAAAAGTTTCATATTTTATATTTTTTAATGTACCTGTGCAGTTTCATTTTGATAGTTGACTTTAACAGCCTTTTCCTACATACTATATCAATTTCAAATGCTCTGTCTTTATATATGGCTATATTTAGGTTCAGACAAGTTTTCCCAGTTTCTTCACTTTTGCTAGCAACAAGTACTTTCTATTAATGTTTTGGGGATTTTTAGTTTGTTTTTAAGACCGTATTGATAAGACAGAAATGGTGGATTTTTATGCTTCTGTGGAATTCAGATTACACATGACTGAAAATTACAATGAAAGACAGCACATCATACCACACAGGAACACCACATAGAGCAATAAATCAGATTATTCAAGCAGCAGAAAAGCATCAGACCTGAATTTAAACGTACATTATTTGCTTAGCCTAGAAAACATAATTCAATAATATGTGCTGTTGGAGCTAAAACCCTGAAGGAAATGGAGCTTTAGTCTCTGAAATGTTAAATGAGAAATGAAACAGAGATGTGCCAGTGCGTGTCATTTCAAGGGCAGTACTTGCCTTCCTGAGCTCACCTTATACTGTTCTGGAAGGACCTAAAAAGACCATTCCCTTCAACAGTTTCCAAATTTACAAGACTACTAAAAAACATAAGCGCAGCAGCTGATAAGGTGATTGGGTGATAAGATACAGCAAGCTGCATAGTTTACAGGCTATTTCAAAACAAACCAGTGAAGACTAGGATTCAGCAAAGAACAGAATTTGCTTTTACCAAGCCCAATGTAAGCTGTACTTTCCAGCCCCACACCTATGCCTAGTTCATAATGAAACAAAAAGTTACATTGCCTTCAACAGGAAAACTGCAGGGAATTAATACTTTCCAATTACTGTGCATCATACACGTTGCAAAATAGCACCACAAACAACTTCAATTTAGACCAGAAGGGACCCCACGTTGACTCTTGATAAGTTATTTTCTTGCCATACCCAACAGCCAGAAGTAACACAACATAGGATTCAGTGACATGGGGAATCACTACCTGAACAGAATACCCACAGAGAGGTATCACAGTTAAAAACAATTACTAGCATTTAACGCCCACCATCTTTTCCTGAATTAAAGCAACTGTCTCCATCCTTTTACCTATCTTAGTTTCTGCCAGGAAGTAATGCAGAATCTTATACCTATGACATAAATATTGGATATGTAGGATAAATATGTCTTAGCACTTATTCAAGCCTTTCTCAAGTATTGGAGAAGCAGAGAAATATGTCTGACAGCTACAGGCTTTCTATCCAGTGTAGATAGAAACATGAGAACCTGAAGCTCCATACTTTAAACAGCATGGATCATGGGGATAAATAAGACAAATAGATTAAATATGCACTGTAACATCAATTATATTCATAAAATGAGAATTCCAGTGAAGGTTAACTAATACTGAAGTCCATTCATTCACTTCAGTGCACTGTAAAATCATCAGCTGTGATTACTTTATACATTCTGTTAACATAGCTAATCTACTTTGTGGTGTCTGGTTAAATTACATGACTTTATCAAAATATATAGTTAAACTGTAGTTGACAGTATTTTTGACTGCGACTACAGCAAATCTAGATTTTTTTCACCAGTGCTTAGGCTCAGATAAATGTTTATAATCCTCCCCTCCTAAAGCGTGATGTTTTTCTATTCTGACCTTTATACAGCATTTATGATGGATAGCCATTACATTGACAGTACGACCATCCATAAATTTAAACTATCACAGCATGAAGAAAATATAAGAATAGTCAGAAAAAACAGCCGCCTGCTGTATCTGTTCTGTTCCCTTCTTGCTTTCTTTTTCCCTTCTTTGAACTGGAAGAGTCAGTAGCTGTATGGACTTAAAATACTTGGCTTTCTTTAGAAGATTATATGCAAATTATTTTGAGAAGTCAAAGTGTCACAATCATTTTTCATCTATGGAAAAACAAAAGGGAAATTTAGAATACCTATACGAGTAGAGACACAAGCTGTATTCTTTACTTTTCCCTCCATGAAATACTAAATATAATTGAAAAATAAGTTATTTAGCTATGTAGTATCTGGTGATAGACAATAAAATTATTGTGTTGATCAAATTGCGAAGAGGATTATTTAGCAGTGTTTACTTTGATTCTTTTTAATCTAGCTAGTAGTTAGTGTTGTGTGTCAAACAAAAAGCAGGATAAATCCAGACTCAATCAATGTTTTCTCTGACAAAATCCATTTCTAATTAACTAGATTTTCTTGCACTTTAGTCTGCCAGCACTAATTTGGGTTTTTTTGCAACTGAACAGTGTCTTTCCTGCATTTCTGTGTTTTTATATAGAGTGCACAACAGAGATTCGGGCAGTTTAAAATTCACTTCTGCAAAACAACAAACAGGACGATGAGTATCTGCCTTAGTTCTAAAACAAGGAGTGCTTTGTGATCGTGGTCTCATACAGCAAACTGAAGACATCAGGCAGGTTACCCTCTGTTCTCTCTTCCTTCATGACCTCCAGTGTACAGAGTCCTGTTGTTTCCTTACCCCATGGTTAGCCCCTCCAGGGCACGTTTCCTTACACACAGTGAGAAGTAGTGTACCTACATGCTAAATATTACAACCTGGAATTCCCACATCATTGTAGAGAAGAAAGGAATGAGAGGATGAAAGAGGAGAAAATAAACACTGCCTTCACTTCAATTCCTGTTTATACATAGAACCTGAGGGCTACAAAAGGCAAAACAGGTCAGCTAAATTAATGAAGAATAGCCATCCACATACATGTGCTGTGCCATGCCTCCTCCCACAGCCATTGCCCCTTGCTCTTCCTGCCCCATGAAGACAGTGGATGATACACAGCTTTGTATCATTATCTCTTCACTCATATTTCAGTAGATCAATAAAGACTCTAAAAGATTCTTTGTTCCCTACTTCCCTGCAGCTAAGCATCGATTTACAGTCACTAGAGTAGGTCTGTCAGTCTCTGTGCATATCTCTGGTTCTACATGATAAAGACACTTTTTGTAGAAGGTGAAAGATTTTGTTAAGCCTCATCAAATGATGTGAAGATGTTGGAAGTCTCTGTGAAACACAGCATGTTGTTAAGCATGGATTAAAAATAAATATGTGGCAAACTTCAAAAATGCCTACTTGTTTTCTGGGAATTGAAACTATATTTACATTTCATATCTGTGGCCATACATCATGTGTACACTTACTGACGTTTGGGATATACTGCACAGATCATCTCTCATCTACAGAAACAGACCTGTGGAAATAGATGCAGCTTACTGTAATTATGTATCTCTCACAGAAGTTTTCTTGCAGCAGATGGGAATTACTGATATTATATTCCATAATAGGTCAATGGAAGTGCTTCCCCCGAGTAGACTGTCAGAAAAACATTCCACAGTTATTTATTTTCTAATAAAATGAATAACTGAACATCTGATGTTCTGATACCCTGAGAAAGGAGAATAGACTTCATTCTTACTGGCAATTTAGCTGTTACATTTCATAGACTTGTGTTTCATATTCACTTACTAAATGATGACATCTCAAATGTGAATTCCAAATGTGTTTTTTTCTTTATACATATGCTTATTAAGATATAGATTGAAATTAATATCCAGGTTTTCCAAAGTAATTAATTGAGCATTACAGAAGCTCAATACTCATCCACTTCATGTTTGAAAGATATCAGAAAACCAGTCCATGCAAGATTAACCAAAGTTTCAATTCTGTTCCCTCCCCACCAACATTTAGAGGAAAAGGGAGAATTTAAAATATTATTTGGATAGATACCCTTGACTGAGATCTAATGTCTATTTTCACAGGCATCTAAAGTGTTTTGAATATTTACTGAATCACAGAATGGTCGGGGTTGGAAGGGGCCTCTGGAGACCATCTAAGTCCAACCCCCCTGCCAAAGCAGTTCACCTACAGCAGGTTGGACAGGAACACATCCAGGCGGCTTTTGAATATCTCCAGAGAAGGAGAGTCCACAACCTTTCTGGGCAGCCTGTTCCAGTGCTCTGCCACCCTCAACGTAAAGAAGTTTTTCCTCATGTTGAGATGGAATTTTCTGTGTTCCAGTTCATGCCCGTTGTACCTTGTCCTGTCACTGGGCACCACTGGAAAGAGTATGGCCCCATCCTCTTGACACCCACCCTTTCAATATTTATAAGCATTGATGAGACCTCCTCTCAGTTTTCTCTTCTCCGGGCTAAACAGACCCAGGTGTCTCAGCCTTTCCTCATAAGAGAGATGGTCCAGTCCCCTGATCATCTCATCTACCCAGCAAGTCATGTCATCATAAAAGGCTATCAGATTGGTCAAACATGATTTACCCTTGGTGAATCCATGTTGACCACTCCCAATAAACTTCTTTTCCCCCAGATGCTTTGAGATGGTCAATCAGAATGAGCTGTTCCATCATATTTCCAGGGATGGAGGTGAGGCTGACTGGCCTGTACTTTCCTGGGTCCTCCTTCTTGCCCTTTTTGAAGACTGGAGCGACATTGGCTTTCCTCCAGTCCTCAGGCACCTCATCTGTTCTTTCAAAGGTGGTGGAGAGTGGCTTCGCAATAACATCTGGCTGCTCCCTCGGCGCTCGCGGGTGCATCCCATCGGGGCCCATGGATTTGTGGGTGTTGGGTTTGCCTAAATAATCTCTAACCCAATCGTCTTCAATCAAGGGAAACTCTTCCTTTCTCCAGACTTCCTCTCTTACCTCCAGGGTCTGGGGTTCTTGAGGGCCAGCCTTAACAGTAAAGACTGAAGCAAAGAAGGCATTCAGTAACTCTGCCTTCTCTGCATCCATCTCTCACCATGGCACCCGCCTCATTCAGCAGCGGATCCACATTTTCCCTAGTCTTCCTTTTGCTACTAATGTACTTGAAGAAGCCCTTCTTATTGCCCTTGACATCCCTTGCCAGATTCAATTCTAAGTAGGCCTTAGCCTTCCTCATTGCATCCCTGCATACTCTGACAGCATTCCTATACTTCTCCCAAGTGGCCAGTCCCTTTTTCCACATTCTGTAAACTTCCTTCTTGCACCTGAGTTCTTCCAGAAGCTCCTTGCTCATCCATGCAGGTCTCCTGCCTCCTTTGCTCGATTTCTTACTCATAGGGATGCACCCATCTTGAGCTTGGAGGAAGTGGTGCTTGAATATTAACCAGCTCTCTTGCACCCTCCTTCCTTCTACACCCTTAACCCATGGGATTCCTCCAAGTACGTCTTTGAAGAGGCCAAAGTCAGCTCTCCTGAAGTCCAGGGTTGCAATTCTACTTTTTGCCCTGCTTCTTCCACACAGCACCCTGAACTCCACCATCGCATGGTTACTGCAGCAAAGGCTATCCCCCAACCTTCACATCCCCAACCAGTCTTCCATTGTTAGCATTGTTAGCACAAGGTCCAGCAGTGCACCTCTCCTCATTGGCTCTTCCACCACCTGTGTCAAAAAGTTATCACCAATGCTCTGCAGAAACCTCCTGGACTGTGTGTGATTAATTCAAAGCCATTAAGAGTAATACCCAAGTCTGTTGACAGATTCAAAAGCCAGATATTTTATAAAAATCCTTCTGCATATGGTTGCATCACAGCAAGTCCTTGAGGACTTCTGCTTTTACCTTTCTGGCAGCACTATACATATATGTTCCAATATCTGCATGTTAGATAAAGCATAATTTGGGGAGAAGCTTTTGCTTTGCAACTGCGGTAGACCATGGGTTTTTCCTGTTAGACCATAAACCTTATGTTCAGATGTATGCTCAAGCTACAGCATTACGAGAGTGGCTAACAGATACACTGGCCAGAAGCTACAGCACGCAGGAGAGCAGAGGTGCTTGGAGAGAATCTTAAATCCCTCACTGACTGCATAGGAATCAGAGGCGTTTTTTCAATTGGCAAACCTTATTTCTGGAACTCAAATACTGTATATTGGAAATTTTTACCCATAAAGGAAAAAATCTTCACAGTTGCACATGATGTCATAAAATAATTGTCTGATACGTACATAAACAACACAGAACTGACTCCTTAAGCTGGCATGGTTACTCTGCAAAGGAATCAGGATCCGTAATAAACAGCTATATAAAAAGCACTGCTTTGGTACATCTGGAAAAGCACCTCTGTTGCTGAACATATTTGTGCATACTCATGCTATTTTTCTAGTTGTTCAAATCTAAGACCCTGCAGAGCAATATTAATATTCTTATAATAGATGTAAGAATTCTTGTAGAGGAAAAGTACCATATGTAAATACTCACTTTTGAATGACACTGAGAAGCGATATTATAACAATTTTGGAACTAGTTTGAATGTTCTCTGGCTATACTCCCACGGCTGAAAACAAGAGCGGGATCAGAGATCTGATAAATTTGGGATTTTACTATTCATTTAATTATTGAATCTAGCATTTATCCTAATGTCTATCTAGGAAGTATTGGCTCCCTTACTGGTGAAAGAATAAATTACACTTCATCAGGAGCTAGACCTCAAATAGCACATCAAACAAGGCTTTAAGTTGTTGAAATTTTCATATCTAAATTCTGGAAACTGCATCCAGTGTTACATCTGATTTTTGGTGATGGGGGATGAACTCCATGGATCACATTACGTCAAATTTTAATTAGTGGGAATTAGCACAAGTTTATAGATGTCAAAGGAGCAGTATCATGATAGTGTCACTTTACCGCCCCCAAGTTCCTGAGCCTTTAATTCACAGTATGTAATCAAATGAAAAAAAAAAAAAAAAAGTTGCTAAATATCTGCTTCCAAAATGCAAATTCTAATAAAAAAATACTACCCAGTGAATGGGCTATGACTTTCTAAAGTTTATGTGAGTGCAAAAATTGGCCTAGTATTCATTTTTCATTAAAATACTTTCAACTTGACAGAAACATTCACATTGCTATAGCAATCCCTTCAATTTCACCTCTCAGTAGATGAAAAGACCACATTCAAGTATTCATCTGGTTTACCAACCATACAACAGTTCACAGAATCACGGAGTTTCAGAGTTGGAAGGGACCTCTAGAGATCATCTAGTCCAACTCCCCTGCTAAAGCAGGATTGCCCAGAGCACATTACTCAGGACTGCATCCAGGCGGGTCTTGAAAATCTCCAGAGAAGGGAACTCCACAACCTCCCTGGGCAGCCTGTCCCAGTGCTCTGTCACCCTCACCGTAAAGAACTGTTTCCGTGTATTTGAACGGAACTTCCTATGTTCTAACTTGTGCCCATTGCCCCTCATCCTGTCACTGGGAACCATTGAAAAAAGCCTGGCTCCATCCTCCTTCAACCCACCCTTTAGATACTTGTATGCCATAATAAGGTCTCTCCTCAGCCTTCTCTTCTCCAGGCTAAAGAGTCCCAGCTCTCTCAGCCTTTCCTCATAAGGGAGATGCTCCAATTCGTTAATCATCTTAGCTGCCCTTCGCCAGACTCGCTCCAGCAGTTCCCTGTCCCTCCTGAACTGGGGAGCCCAAAACTGGACACGGTATTCCAGTTGTGGCCTCACCAGTGCAGAGTAGAGGGGCAGAATGACCTCCTTCGACCTACTGGCAACACTCTTCCCTATGCAGCCCAGGATTCCATTGGCCTTTTTGGCAACAAGGGCACATTGATGGGTCATGGATAATTTACTGTCTACTAGGACCCCCAGATGCTTCTCCTCAGAGCTACTACTTCCCAGCAGGTCCGCCCCTAATCTATACCAGTGCTTTGCATTCTTCCTCCCCAGGTGCAGGACCTTGCACTTGCTTTTGTTGAACCTCTGGGGTGTCAGCCACCCCACCCAGTTTGGTATCATCAGCAAACTTGCTGAGGATACACTCTGTCCCCTCATCCAGGTCATTAATGAATATATTAAACAAAATTGGACCAAGTATTGACCCCTGGGGGACACCGCTGGTTACAGGCCTCCAACTAGACTCTGTGCCGCTGATCACAACCCTCTGAGTTCTGTCCCGCAGCCAACTCTCAATCCACCTCGCTGTCGCCTCATCTAGCCTGTACTTCCTCAGCTTCCTAATGAGGATGTCGGGGGAGACAGTGTCAAAAGCCTTGCTAAAGTCAAGGTAGATGACATCTACAACTCTCCCCTCATCCAGCCAACCAGTTATAACATCATAGAAAGCTATCAGATTGGTCAAGCATGATTTACCCTTGGTAAATCCATGTTGACCACTTCCAATAACTTCCTGTTCCTCAACGTGTTTGGAGATGACATCCAGAATGAGTCGCTCCATTACCTTCCCAGGGACAGAAGTGAGACTAACCAGTCTGTAGTTCCCTGGGTCCTCCTTCTTGCCTTTTTTGAAGATCAGAGTAATGTCAGCCTTCCTCCAGTCCTCAGGCACCTCTCCTGTTCTCCATGACCTTTCAAAGACGATGGAGAGTGGTCTAGCAATAACATCTACAGTCTGTATGGAATTACTATTAAGGATTCCAGTTCTCTTAGGTTAACCATGCCAAAGTAGCTTACAAGCTTTCAAGAGTATCTAACAAATAATAATTCAACAGTACGAATACAAGGGTCCAAGGAAAGTGCCAAGGTATTTTATAAGAATAACATAGCTATTTAAAGAAATAAAACAGCCTGATGGTTTCATTAATTTAAACAGTTCATTAGCTTTTCCATAGAAAAAAAAAACACATTAGCATTAAGAACGTGAAGAATATTTTTAAAGGGTGAGAGACATCTGCAGCCACACTTAGCAAACAGCAGAAACCTCTAGTTAGGGCTTTCTCAATTTTTCCCATTTGTGCCTCAAATATGCATATATGCCAACAGTAATTATTTTAGCAACACACAGTGTCTCTTGTGTGTCTGATACAACACAAAATACCCATCTCATTCTTAGTCAATGTTTATTCATTTCCTCTCGGTTTGCATAGCTGAATGAAATTTTAGTTCCAAGTATAACAAGAATTGTTCCAAACCTCCAGACAAATATGTTGCCTGAAGTACAAAGTCAAGGAGAATCTTTAACGAGGTATTTCAGAGACACTTCATCTCCAGTGCATTGACCATGAAACTACTCTGCTTCTTAAATCTGCTCATTTACCACATACACAGGCATCATATATTTCGTTGTTCATGTTCTTTGTTCATCACATAGGTATTGAGCTTTAAGAGGCCAAACTGATTCGGAGCTTGGAAGGGCAGACCCATTGATTAGAGCACAAGCATATGAGCCTAGGCTCCCTCAGGATGCAGGAATGCAGGGCAGCACAGTCGTGCTTCTCTACAACTCCATTCAGTTTTTCAAGTCTGGAAAATCATAGGCTGACAACAAGTTAGAAAAGAATTAGAACATTAAATCCAAGGTCCAAATCAAAGACAGGGATATAATCAATATTGCAGCATATACTGTTTCTTGCATTAGCAACATACATTAAAAAAAAATAGTTATTTGCTCTAAACATAAAATTTGACGTGTTTATACACAGAATATTTATGATCATGTGCAATGTTCCATTAAAATCTGTGCTACTAATGATATCCCATAGACAGTCGATGCAAATTAACAGTTAAAATTATTTTAACTTAATATTTTCAAATACCTACTGAAGCTAGTCTCTGACATTTCCTTGTAGACAAGTTTTAAATGAATAAAACAAGTAATAGCTCCAAACTGTACTATCAAGACACCTTAGTAATGCCTTAAGTGAATTGGACACGTACTTCCCATTCTTGTTACTACTAGCAAATCATGCATTGTGCTGAAAACATCTGTCATATAGCATTTTTTATTTCTATCAAATTTTATTGCTGAAAAATCTTCCTACATATGTAAGACACCCTTACCTGACTTTCTACCTTTAGGTCAAGCATAATGGCTAGTGTAAAAATATTCCTGACCCCTAGATTCCATGCATACCAATTAATTCAAAGTAAAATTACTAACCATTGCCAAATCCAAACACAGCCTAATAGCACCTCATTTAAGTAAAACGATTTTAGCCAGATCTGCCTAGATCCAATTCCACCCCTTTAAGCACCTAACCAAAATGATTAACCTAGAAATGTAGTGATCCTAAACTATGTATATATATCAACTCATCTAATCCCTCAGGATAACAGATTCAGGGAGCGCTAATCCCAACTTTAGGGCTGCAGGTACCTGCCTCGGGATAGGTGGGCTTCACTGAGCTCCCATCTGCATCAGTACAAGATTTAGGGGGCACATGCATATTCAAGTCAAGGTGTCTGCTGGTGTCCATGTTTTGTGGCTAGTTCCCTTGAAAGCAATTGCAGAATTATTTAAAGCACCAAGAAACTGCAATGGTGAGAACTGGTCACATTCAACTCACAACACTTTATATTTTGCTACTTATTAAAATAATATTATTATCAAAGAATAAAGGGAAAAGTTAGCCTAACATTTGGGCTAAGAAGACATAAGTATATAACACGCCATCATGTAACTTGTATTATTCCTATGAAATAATGTATATACAAGAACTATTCGGCAGTTGCCTGACATTCTGTATCAGTTACCAAGACTCACCGAACTTTCCTCCACTGTTTCCCATTCACCTGATCCCAGCACCAGTTTGGCATGCAGCACCCACACCTATTGTGCCGGAGGAACAAAACATTTCTAACAAAGAGATGGTCATTTAGATACCTCAGCTCTAGCCCCTGTCTTCATCGTGAAATGCTTCTTCTAATCTGCTTTCATTTCTGTTTTATTAGGCACCAGGCATTTATACTGCCATCAATTTACTTAATTCCCTATCTACAGACCCTTCAGATGCCAAAAGTAACAGTCCCTGAAGTGGCAAACGCAGCAGCTATGTATCTGTGTTAGTTGCATAGCTGTGCTATTTCTTCCCCTAGCAGCTCAGGTACTGAAGCACAGTGTCACTGGGAATCAGTAGCTTTTCTGGATAACCTAATGTAGTCATCAGCTAATTTAACAGTTCCTTGACAGTCTCCTAGCAAGCGCTGGACGACTTCCTACCACTGCCCTTAATATTTAGCCAGGATGGATTAGAAAATTAAAGGAAGTTTTCTTCCATGCTCCATTTTGAGGGTTTCCATTTGTTTGGCAGATTTTCCATATGGTTAAGAAGAAAAATTCAGCTGGAACCAATGTTATCTTCTCAACGCCAAGGCAACTTTTATTTTGCCTAGAGCTGCAAACTAAAGACTTGCTAATTTTTTTACTATTGGTGATAGCACTGCAGATCCAACAAAAGGCTGGTGTACCACTGGGAAGTGTAAGGCTCTCTTCTGATAAAACCAGTTCTGATGAAATAGTATGAAAAGTATTGGAAAAAAAAAAAGAAAAAAAAAAAGAAATTGTATGAAATATATGTAATATAGTGCAATAAGTGTGAGTATAAAGTGCTATTTTCAGCATACTATGAAAATACAGGATAGCAATGACAGTTGTTCTGCAAAAAAAAAAAAAAAAAAAAAAGAATATGGGGTTATTCTTGACCTCCAGCTGAAAGCGAAATTAAAACTTTCCTGTTGTGGAGAAAAAAAATCAACCATACTAATATGCATGTTGGTACATGTCATCTACAAATATATGTGTTGCACTTAAATACATGAACTAAACCTTACAAGATCTGGAAATTCATCACATCAGCAATAATGCTGTACCTGATTTACAGCATCCCATTCAAGAAAGATGAGAAACAACTGGACAAAGCCCAGAAAGGATCATCAGGTCATCTGACATCTAGAATATAATGACCTCTGCTTGAAAGAGTTGGGTTTCTTTACTGTATGGGAGAAAAGATTGCTGTGAAGAAAACAGAAGTAAACTGTACTCCATGTTCACTGTCAGCATGACAAGTAACAAGCTTAAATTGCAGAAGGAGATTTAAGTTGGATGTTACATAAAATATTCTCACTAAATAGATAAGCTGCTTATACTACTATCTCAACCCTAATCTACTTTTTTGATAGTTGAATATGTTTAATATGTGGTCAACCCTTATGTATTGTGAAGTCTATGAGTTAATAAAAAAAAAAAAAGAAAAATATACCAGGCATAAAAAAGGTGTCTAGTTCACTAAAGATGGCAGCAAAAAATCCCATCAACTTTTACAGGTTAAGGATTTTGTCCCATAAAAAGATGCAATGCTGATATGATTTTATTTGCATTTTCTTTCCTAGTTGGGCATGTGTATAAAAAAAGACAGAGTAAGAAACATTTTACTGAGCGCATTATCTCCACAGCAGAAATTAATGTTACTAGCAGTAGCTACAGAATTGATTTATTTTTTTTAGCCAGGGGTACATCAAGAGGGATTTTGTAGTGCTTGGAACAAATGGGACTAATTTTTTCCTAAAATTAGAACCACAGCTGTATTTTGAAACACATAAAAGGCAATTACTATACTGTTTAATAAATTTCATGTTGATTGTGCTGTTTTCAGGCACCTTTGTTTCCTGATACAAAAAAAAAAAAAATCAGAACATTCTAAAACATTGTGTTAAATTGACAATTTATGGTTTTTAAGGCCAATAACCATGTGCTGGTGGTGTGGGGTTTTTTTTCCTTTATGGTATATCTTGCATAAAATCCAATCTTATTCAGTTTTCTTAAGTGCCCAAAAAGCAATATCCTGGTAAGCACATTGTTGAAAACAGTAATTGAATGAATCAGCTACGAATCCTAGCCCTGTGCTCATCTAGCAAATACACAGCATTACAAAATAATTGTCTTCACTTCGCAGTTACACCAAGAGCAATATTTTATAGATAAAGGCAAAAA
Organism: Vanellus vanellus; assembly: GCF_965231255.1. Taxonomy (NCBI): domain Eukaryota; kingdom Metazoa; phylum Chordata; class Aves; order Charadriiformes; family Charadriidae; genus Vanellus; species Vanellus vanellus. The sequence continues at coordinate 60,204,265 of NC_138910.1, forward strand.
TACAGGGTGAAAAACCACCCTTATCTTTCAGCCTTACTTGGACAAGAGCTCAAACCATGCTCTGCAAGCTTTTAACAATTTTGTCCCCAATTTTGTACATTTACTATCAGGCAATTTCAAATCAAATCAGGCTGAAAGTTTGTACCTGGGCAATGTAATCACTTCAAAACTGATGGGATTTTTGTCACAAAAGGTTTTCAATTACTTGTCTCTCTGAATTTACAAGGAGAAAAAATTCCTCCATTTGGGGAGCAAATTTAGATGCGCTTTGCCAACTATAGTACTGCAAGTTGAATTTTTTATATATATATTTTAGTTTGAAAGTTAAAAGAATTTTTAGATAATAAATGGACTAACCTTAGGGTGGAAGGCTTTAAAAAAAAAAAAACAATAACAAAGGATATTTAAATATGAATACTAGCAATTTCATATAGAATATTTCAAAGCTAAATATTTGATCAAGCACTCAAAAAAAACAGCAACATGCTGAAACCTTGTGACTGCATAATGAACCTTGATGAGTGAAGTAATAGTTCCCATTTATACGCATTTTATGATATTGGTTTGAATTAAAATAGCTTGAACGGGTTATATTTCTGTATTTGCTGTAGCTATTAACAAAGCAGACATCCCAGTGAAACCAAGATAAAATTGAATTCTGAGCCATGTATCCCTCCTTAAGGTTCATAAGGTAATGGTGTGGTGACTGCCAAGACAGAGACCCATTCTGAAGAGCAGGCTGCATGGAGATGATATCCAAGAGTCCCTGTGGGGCTACTGCCCTGCGACAGCTGACAACAGATTTATGTTTCCATTTACATTTTCTACTTGATCAGGTTATCTGACTCCTCACTCTTTCTGACAACATGTGCTCATCTATATCAATTGCTGTGAAAAGTGACAGCGTCTTGTGGGAATTGGCACCGCACTGAGGCTACCTAGCCATAGCTCTACATAAGACTTTATAGACACTGGACTTATTCTGAAAGTATAACATTCAGAGCGATTAGCAGATTCTGGAGTTCAAACAAATACATGTACAAGCCTCTGCAACGCTGGGGTCACAGTTACAAGCTTGCCTCTCCACCCCAATTATCATGTTCTTAGTCCACCTTTATGTTATGCTGCTCTGTACCAGTATTTTACTGATGAATAAGTGAGGATTCTGTATTATTTATGAGGATTACAAATACCACTTTTGAATGCTAAAACAGCACAAGAGAATGATGATTGCAGATGTTACGTAAGCATAACAAATATCTCTCAGGTTTTTATTTGGATCTTCTGGATATTTTGTCAATTACTGCTGAGAACTAGCCATTACCAAATTTCAGGTTAACATACACTTCTGTCTGCTCGTACTTTATAGAGACTTTGTTATGTATATTTTCACATCTACCTCCTGTTACTTGCAATTGAAGGTTAGATTTTAAAATTCTCTTGGGGATTTTGTTCCCTCTGCCACCACTCTTCACCTGTAAAACGGGAACAGAACCATTTCCATTTCCACCCTTTTGTAAAACTTGAACTCTTTCTGCCTCTGAAATGATGTGATTGTAGAGCTTTACTGGAAAGGCCTTTTCATTTTGAGAGCATAAATACTGCATCTTCAACATTTCTTCATGAAGCATCACCTCTGTCATTGATTTCAGGATGATGACTATCAGCGGTAAGCTGATTACACTTGTTAAAATATTTTGGCAAAGACAGTAACAAAGTTTACCATTTAGAAGAGATGCCCCTCTGAAAAAGGATTTGAGTGAATATTGCTAAAAGGCATCTAACCATTCTCTTGAATTCAGGCAATAAAGAAAAAATTTGAATATAACACTAAGAATTTCATTAGGTTTTCAATGTATTTTGCCTGCTTCTTTAATAAATAAATTATGAAGACATGAGGCCAATCTATTCAATTTATTGAAACTTGAGAATCTTTTGTTTCAAAGATATTTGATTTTCTATAGTTACAAATCATTCATCCAGTTTACATGTAGTGTATATTCTATCTGTCTTCTTACTGAAATGCCACTTTGTTACTTTGTAATAGAAATAATTAATGCTGCAATAATGTTATGACAACACACACATACTTGGGACTAATGGATTTGTTTTCATTGCTTTTGGTATCTCTCTACATGATCTGACAGCTTTAGTCTGAATTCAGTCAAAGAATAAGAGTTAGTTCTACTAGCAGGAACACAATTCATTTATTTCTAATGAGGTGTTTAATCAAAATATACTTGCTATGACAGCTGAGGAAAGTAATAGTGAATATAATGCAAGCACAGGGTCAATCGACGCGGCAGAAAATATCCTTGCTTTTCATCCTGAAATGTTTATGAAGCAATTGTTTCAGACCATGAAAAGACATCGCTAACTTGTAATCCTGACCAAAGGACTTGAAAATACCATTTAGATAAACCATAAATTAACTGAAGTGCTTGCCAGGATGTATTGCACACCCAAACAATTTTGAACTTCAGAACTTCAGAAGCAACGTGGATAAATTCCAAGATGTTAGAGCTGCGTTTGTTCTCTTAGGAAAATATTTTGTGAGTTAGTATTATACTGGCGCTACGTTCTGCTTATTTATCTCCACAGACCAAGAGTTCTCCATAACAGAGAAAGGTTGTCTATTTATAACATAACAATGCTTTCCCTTTGCTATGAAGTGACCTGAGAGCAGAGCAAAAGGCCTGTACCAGACCTGTGTGCAGACCAGCTAGTAGGAGGCAGCTGGCAGAAGCTGGATCCAGGATGACATGCCTTGGAGTTGTCAGCTGTGCTGTGACTACTTACATATTCCCTTGCAGGCAGCATAAGAATTGGCAGAGAAGTAGTAAGAGGGCATAGGGTCTACCTCCTCTCTATTTTAACACTGTCCAAGCTGAAAGGAGGAAAGTATGAAGGAAACACAAAACTTCCATTGCCGTCTACAGAGTATATTTAAGTTCACCCTTACTGCACAAAGAGTGAAAGTGAAGGAGCAGGTTGCTACGTGATTTTTACAAAGGCAGATCTCAGCCAAGAAACTGAGAATAAGAAGGAGGATGAGAAAACTCCTAATTCTGCACTCAGTTAAGCAGAGAACACCTTATCTCCACATACGCTAAAAGAAATTATAGATTTAAAAATGTTAGCAGGGCCTCTTTGGCCTTTTAGATTCCTTCCTGCAGAACAGGTAGAGATATAAGCAGCTGTAAAGAATCAGATTCTGTATGTTTACCAGATATTGACTGCTTGCAACTACCTTTAACTTCAGCAAAATTTGACTGTTATCAATAATTCTCAATGGAATGTAGTAATATGGCACTAAAATATGATTTTAAATCCTCTACAGTTTGCCCACAGATTTAGTTATTTCAGGTCTTTTATACCACAATTCATATAGCTAATCAAATAATGCTAATGAGCTCTACTTATTAAATGGTATAAAAATATTATAAAAGAAGATGATACATTATGCTTTGCTATAGTGTATGTCAAAGAAAAATGGATTTGGTTCTTAGACATAATATTCTGTGCACATTGTTTCCACTGTTCCAACTATACCTGTACAGAATGGTTCCTTGGAGACTCTAGTCATTCCTATGTCTCTTTCCAGGCAAAGGAAGATGAGAGCATATCTCACCTCTTAAACACTCAACATTTTGAAAGTTCTGCACTTTTTTCTGGCTCTGGATGTCCTGCACAAATGGAGGGAATGCAGTGAAATAGAAACAGCAATTTCTCTAGTCATACTTTTAGCAACCATACTGTTGCACAATAAATGTATGCCTCTCTGGAGCATTACAAATAGAGGAAGGGACAAACCAAGAATGAGCAAAGAGACCACATTCTGGCCCTTAGTATTTAAAAGAGAAATCTGAAATATTGGCTTCATTAGATTCAATGGGCCAATTTTCAGTGGAAACCCAGAATACACCCGAGACTGTAACTCCTTGCTGGGTAGTTAATTGTCCATGAATATTGCAGGCATGGAAACGGATGGAAAGACAGGTGCAACTTAACATGAATAACAGCACTCTAATGTTGATAAAAATACTTGTTTACAAGCAAATTAAAGAAGTTGATGAAACACTTTCACACAATGTCAGCAGAAACATGTAAATAACTGGTTTCTAATGTGACAGCCGGCACCCTTCAGAATGATACAGAGATTAGAAAATTTTAAAATGTGTTAAAGATGGTGTGGCAAAAATAGAAACCACTTGGTATGAAAAATCTACAAGATGTTTTTAGCTACAATATTTTAAAAACAGATTAAAATAGGGATTGCAGATGTGATCAGATATCCTGTCTGTCGGCTTTTTCTTCTTTCACCCCTTCTCTTGCTGGAACAGAGAATCACCCAGCAGCCCATGCGCTCCATGCTATAGCCCATCCAAACTATAGAATCATAGAATTGCTGAGGTTGGAAAGGACCTTTAAGATCATCAAGTCCAACCATTAACCTACCCTAACAAAACCACTTCTAAACCATGGCCCCAAGTACCACATCTACCCTTTTTTTAAACACCTCCAGGGATGGCGAATCCACCACCTCTCTGGGCAACCTATTCCAATGTTTAATAACCCTTTCAGTGAAAAAGTGTTTCCTAATAGTCAATCTAAACCTCCCCTGACATAACTTGAACCCATTTCCTCTCGTCCTATCACTTGTCACCAGGGAGAAGAGGTCAGCCCCCACCTCTCTACAACCTCCTTTCAGCTAGTTGTAGAGAGTGATAAGGTCTGCCCTCAGCCTCCTCTTCTCCAGGCTAAACAACCCCAGTTCCCTCAGTCGTTCCTCATAACATTTGTCCTCCAACCCCTTCACCAGCTTTGTAGCCCTTCTCTGGACACGCTCCAACACCTCAATATCCTTCTTGTAGTGAGGGGCCCAAAACTGAATGCAGTACTTGAGGTGGGGCTTCACCAGTGCCGAGTACAGCGGGAGGATCACTTCCCTAGTCCTGCTCACCACACTATTCCTGATACAGGCCAGGATGCTGTTGGCCTTCTTGGCCACCTGAGCACACTGCTGGCTCATATTCAGCTGGCTGTCCACCAACACCCCCAGGTCCTTCTCTGCCGAGCAGCTTTCAAGCCACTCCGCCCCAAGCTGCATGGGGTTGTTGAGACCCAAGTGCAGGACCCAGCACTTGGCATTGTTGAACTTCATATCATTGTCCTCGTTGAACCTCATATCATTGGCCTCAGCCCATCAGTCCAGCCTGTCTAGATCCCTCTGCAGAGCCAACCTACCCTCAAGCAGATCAACACGCCCGCCTAGCTTAGTGTCATCTGAGAACTTACTGAGGGTGCATTTGATCCCCTCATCCAGATCATTGATAAAGATATTAAAGAGAACCAGCCCCAGCACCGAGCCCTGGGAGACACCACTTGTGACCAGACACCAACTGGATTTAACTCCATTCACCACCACTCTCTGGGCATGGCCATCCAGCCAGTTTTTTACCCAGCGAAGAGTACACCTGTCCAGGCCATGAGCAGCCAGTTTCTCCAGGAGAATGCTGTGGGAAACGGTGTCAAAGGCTTTGCAAAAATCCAGGTAGGTAACATGCACAGCTTTTCCCTCATCCACTAAGCGGGTCACCTTATCATAGAAGGAGATCAGGTTTGTCAGGCATGACCTGCCTTTCACAAACCCAAGCTGACTGGTCTGATCACCCTGTTCTCCTGCATGTGCTGTGTAATGGCACTGAGGATGAGCTGTTTCATAACCTTCCCAGGCACCGAGGTCAGACTGACTGGCCTGTAGTTCCCTGGATCCTCCTTCCAGCCCTTCTTGTGGATGGGTGTCACATTTGCCAACCTCCAGTCAGCTGGGACCTCCCCGGTTATCCAGGACCGTTCATAAATGATGCACAGTGGCCTGGTGAGTACTTCCGCCAGCTCCTTCAGTACCCTTGAGTGGATCCCATCTGGCCCCATAGATTTGTGCACCTCCAGGTGCTGAAGCAGGTCCCTCACCATTTCCCTTTGGATTACAGGGGCTTCATTCTGCTCCCCATCCTTGTCTTCTAGCTCAGGGGTCTGGGTACTCAGGGAACAACTGGTCCTACTGCTGAAGGCTGAGGCAAAGGTGGCATTAAGTACCTCAGCCTTTTCCTCATCCTTGGTCACTATGTTGCCGGCCCCGTCTACTAGAGGACAGAGATTATCCTTAGTCCTCTTTTTATTGCTAACATATTTATAGAAACTTTTTTTGTTGTCCTTGACAACAGAAGCCAGGTTTAGTTCTAACTGGGCTTTGGCCCTCCTGATTTTTTCCCTACATAGCTTTACTACCTCTCTGTAGTCCTCTTGTCAGGCATGACCTGACTGGCCTGCCCTTCCTTCCAGAGGCCATAAATCCTCTTTTTTACCCCTAAGTCGCAACACTAGCTCCCTGTTTAGCCAGGCCGGTCTTTTACCCTGATGGCTTGTCTTTCAGCACACAGGGACAGCCTGCTCCTGCGCCTTTAAGACTTCCTTCTTGAAAAACATCCAAGCTTCCTGGGCTCCTTTGCCCTGGAGGACTGCCTCCCAGGGGACTTTGTCAACCAGGCTCTTGAAAAGCCCAAAGTTCGCCCTCCGGAAGTCCAAGGTGGCAGTTCTGCTGACCCCCCTCCTTGCTTCTCCCAGAATCGAAAACTCTATCATTTCACAATCGCTGGTCCCAAGACAGCCTCCAATTGTCACATCCCCCACAAGACCTTCCCTGTTTACAAACAACAGATCCAGCAGGGCACCTTCCCTAGTTGGCTCTCTTACCAGCTGTGTCAGGAAGTTATCCCCAGTACATTCCAGGAACCTTCTAGACTGTTCTCTCCCTGCTGTATTGTATTCCCAGCAGATGTCCAGCAAATTGAAGTCCCCCACGAGGACTAGAGCTCGCGATCTTGAGACTTCTCCCAGCCGTTTATAGAATATTTCATCTGCCTCCTCATCCTGGTTGGGCGGTCTATAACGGACTCCTACTATGATATCTGCCTTGTTAGCCTTCCCCCTGATTCTTACCCATAAACACTCAACCCCATTATCTCCATCATTTAGTTCAAAGCATTCATAACACTCCCTGACATACAGGGCCACACCCCCACCTCTCCTTGCTTGCCTATCCTTCCTGAAGAGCATATAGCCATCCATGGCAGCACTACAGCTATGTGAGTCATCCCACCACGTTTCTGTGATGGCGACTACATCATAATTATCCTGCTGTACAATGGCTTCCAGCTCCTCCTGTTTGTTGCCCATGCTACGTGCATTAGCGTATAAGCACTTCAGCTGGGCTATTGGTCCTTTCTCCTTTTTACTGGAGGGAGCCGAAATTCTGCCATCCCCAGACTTAGGAATAAGGGGCCCGGTTACACCCCCTATCTTTTCCAGGTCTAGTGCCAGCATGCGGCTTTCAAGCTTTTTGCTAGCAAGCTCGGATCTATCCCCATCCCCCTTCGAATCTATAATTATGACTCAGCCAGCTCTCCTCTGTTATTAAATCTTCTCTTTCTCAAGTGTATTTGGAAATCTCATCTGCTGAAGTCACAGGCACAGCTGAAGTCGTCCTTTACTACAGATAAAATATATGTAAGGGATAAGACATGTCAGTCCATGATTAGGTTAGAAATTGATTAGTGACTTCATCCACCTCCACTTGTGGATGCCCCAAGTGAAGACCTTAAAAGAAATATTGACAGGCAGACTTCTTTCAAAGACCTTTCCAAAACCCGTAGTGTATTGAAAATCAAAGTAGTCTTGGCTTCAGAATATAGGCAAAACCAGAAAAGAGAAATGAACTGTCATTTGCATAGCAAAGGAAAACAATTCAGGGGACGGTTTCATTCCCTCTCTGATGCTTGTGAGTGCACACACAATCTGAACAGTTCAGGCCAGGGTTTCATTCCCCCTCTGATGCTTATAAAGACACACGCACAGAAACTGAACTGTAAAACTAAAAACTGGGTTGGTTCCAGCTGCATCTTACAGTAAGGATGACCAATGATAATACATCCATTTTCCAGCTCTTCTACATATGCCATTCATGCAGAGACCTTCAGTATTTTGTTTTGAATAATGGATGTGAAAGAATAATGTTTGAGGGTGAATTCATATTTTATTTTTATAAGGAATTTTACAGTTTCTGAGACAGATTCATTATGAACAAGCCCAAAGGATTCAAATTATTGTATTTTTAAAAAGATTTTGCCCAGAGGTCAGAAAAAGTGGATTATTTTGACCCACTAACAAAAAGCCTTTCAGGGACACACTGAACATACTTATTCTCTGATGTAAATTAGAGCAGCTTCAAAGCTACTCTAAATTCCACTTTGTCTGCAAAAGCCAGGGAAATTATGCCTGCCAGAGGCTGCTGCAATACAGTATACTCTGAGGATGAAGAATAGAGCAGACCACTAACCTGCTGCCTTTTTTCTGCATAGGGATTTATCTTGCCAGTAGGCAACCTTAGCTGCCCAATTAGAACAATTTCTACGCTCTTGCTTTTAATACATTGAATATACGTACTTTAGTAGTTCTGTACATACAAATTTGTTTTTGAACAACAGCATGATAAAAGGCTATACGGCAAGTGTTATCTTACACCAATCTATAGAACACAGGCAGTTTAAAAGATGCCAGATGACTGTGAGAATGAATCACTTCACCCCAGTCTCAACTGCACTAACTTCTTCATGAAAACCCTGCTTAGCACTTGTGGCTACGAGCAACGGTCCATAGTTCATTTCAGACTCCTGAAGACACACTGTAATAAGCCAGAAGAAATGTTTCAAAAACATTCCTGGGTGGAAAAGCACCTGTACAGAGATTGCCCCAAACATTTGGTTACACAGGTTTGGACCATTTCTACAGTGTTTCATGGCTATACCAGAAACTAATATTTATCTTGATAATCATTTGTAGAGGATTAGATAACCCTTTGTAGAGACATTCTGTGCTTCCAGAGCTCCACAAATAAAAACGTAGGGACCAAGCAATGAACAGAGTACAGTTTCTATGGATTCTGCCTGGCTGAATTCCCACAGCTATCAAAGTTCTGAAGAAGGACCTAGGACCTATATCTTTCCCAGTTTCTGACAGGACCCAAAACAGCCCCCAAGGAAACTGGCAGGGGTAAGCCTCCAAAAGGGATGAATTGCGAGCAGCATCAGACCTATCGCTCAGGCCTGTTCTTAATTCACATGGGAAATACCCTTCTTCACAAACAGTCCACTTAACTTCACCACATCTACAGGAAAAATCAACATTGCAGCATTTTTAATCATGCTCTATAGGGACAAAGTTTGTGTTCATAAAACTGTGCCAAGCTTGAAGCTTGACTAGTTCTACAGAAGAATGTTGATCTCTTCAAGACACAGTCTTTGAAGTGTCCAAGCAGCACTTGCTGTAAAATATGTGCAAATGCTGCTTGCCACATCTCAGATGCTTAATCCTAAATGAAAATACAAAATTCCAAGCACAAAGCAGCAGGCTGAATCCTGAGAGTAGTCTATCGCAGCAATCAGAAAACTCAAGCTACAGGCTTGTGAACATTCATTTTGCATCAGATTCTGATTAATCTACTCAAGTTGAGCAGTATCTTATTCCTACGATGTTTGTGTTGAAATGGAAGTATTTGTACAGTTCAACCCAAGTCTGTTGTATTTTAACACATAGTATATAACCCCATGTACTTATTACTGTGCTATATATTGCTGCTAAGAACAGATGAAAAATACTTTTGGCCAAGCTTTTTTTTGCCATTAAAATAACTACAATTTACAATACCATTGGGTTTTGATGTCCTATCTTGACAAGAAGCCTAACTGTTAAGGAAAGGCTATGTTGCAGCTGCTACTAATGGATATGACTGTCCATAGGCATTTCCTGCTGGCAAATTAAGTCCTTCGAAGTTGTCAAAGGCCAAAAGTTATTGCCATTTTTTTGACAGTTTGCTGAATTTATAAGCACCAGATGTCACAAAACCCTTGCTGCTTATGTTCAAACTACATATGGTGGAAAACACAGACTACTGTCCATCTTTACCACAGATTTTTCACTAGGAAGGAAAGGAGCAAGTCTAGTAGTTGTCTTTGCCTTCAGCATAACGGCGTGAGCTAAACTCAGAGGACTGCTGGTACATAGCATGAAATAGCATGTGTTGTGCTAGTCAGAAAAATAAAGTTGCCATCAACTGTCACTTCCCCCCCACTCCGCAGGATCACATTTTCTCCTACATGCTGTTTGACTTTTGTTTCTCCACTTTTTTTCTCCTGGTGATCATCTCCTGATATTTTTAACTTCCTTTTGCAGTAGCAATGAAGAAATAACATAGTAGCCTTGGGGAAGACAATGCAGAGTGGCAATCGGAGCAAGCAAGATGCTTAACCGCTACATAACTTAATTATATTTATCTACATTGTTCTATTTCTTTGTGTTATGTTTAGCTTTCCATGATGCAAAGTCATGGAGAAAGCATGCACATAATTACTTTTAATTGATTATATTTACGTGACTTCTCTCTAAAATAATAAATTAGGAATGCTTTTGTGAAGGTCACCTTGTTAGTGCAGTAACACCGAATATGACAGGACCAGCTGTCACCCCTTATTAATACAGAGTGGAACCACAGCTAATGAAATTCACAATTCTTGGATGGAGGTCTCACCCAGCAAACAGTCATATCTCTATGCACAGCATGTTTCTACCAATAGCACAGACTCACACCACACCACGTATCAACACAAGCCTCTAAGGACTAGATTTGGGGAAAAGAACAGAAATCTCAAGTGAATCTTCAAAAGCGCTTGTTTTTTAAAAAAAAAAAAAAAACTGTCTGTAAGGATTGTGATGGGAATTACTATGGCATTTTATTTTTCATATGATAACCATTAAGAAGTAACCATAAAAACACATACTTAGTTTTGAAAATCTGGCCCAAGTTGTGGGTAGGCAAAACCTGAAAACGGGAGCTGCTTTAAGAATCTAGACTTCAAATGTTAATGAAAATCTCAGAAACCAAAAGCTTTTGAAAATATATTACTGCTTTCAGGAACCAGCACTTGGAAGAATTTCCTCCGAATTGTTTTTAAAACATATTTCTTAGTTGATTTGATTTATTTGGGGAAAATAGATCATTTTGCCTGAACCCTTCAAAAATAACAACAGCTTAAGCTGCTCTGCAAAAAGCACCAAGTCAGGAAGCTGACTTGTATCCTGGACTTTCTTAGAACTTAAAAGCTCATAAAATAAATTTATAAAACGATAAAACCAAAAACACGTTCATGTAAAAGGCTCAGTGGAATTTTTCAGTTTTAGGTAGATCAACTGACAATGCTTACAACTGCATGCTCATAAGAATTATATTAGGGGAGATTGTTTTATGTTGAATACTGTCTATGGCAGTCTTAACAACATCTTCAGGGAGATAATTTAAAGAGATGTTATTCAAAATATAATATTGATGCATTGCTGAGGCAGAAATTTTAAGCCACACAACTCAGGGAACTTCCAAGCCCAAGGCAGGTTCCCATAGCAACTGCAATTATGCTACCTTCACATATGCATTATTGCCTTTTCTTACAAGATAACAGAGCATATACTTTGGCTGTCTCAAACTCTACTGGTACATTGCTTTTATCACAGTTGTAACTCTGATCTACAGTGTGCTACTACACTCTGAACTGTTGAAGTTATTTTTGTACTCTGCAATGAGTTATGTTTTATCTTGAAAGTCAGTAAGCCTGACTCTGACCTCGTTAATGCCAGTATAAATCAAGACTGAAACAGTAAAACCACAGCAGTTCAAATCTCACTGAAACATGTAACACAAAGTTTGTTACATACGGTTTTTGTGAGAATAAGCTGTTGCTACCTGGTGATGGACAAAACCTTTTTTTTTTTTTTAATACATATTATTTCAAGAGTTGCTATTCTGGAAATGTTAAATTCCTCAAAATCAAACAAGACAAGGAAAATTGTGTATTTCTGTTTCTGGATGTCTGTTGGTAAAAGAAATTCTTAATAACAGAGTGAGCCCAACACTAGAGGAAAGAAAATACTTGGCTTTAAGACCTCTAAAAAACCTCACTCTGCATATTACAGATTACCGTAGAAACCTCAACCAAATAAACTGATATTGGGGTTGGTTTTTTTTTTCAAATTTATTCTGAAATAATACACTTTCTTCTAAATTTAAGTATGAGTGGAATAAATCCTCGCACAATTCCACCATATCTCCTTTAAATTTGGTTAGACAATGTAACCCTGAGCTAATAGTTTGGCTCAGGACAAAGAACACTTGCAACTGCTGAAATCTTGTTCAACAAAAACAGAGAGATTAAGAAAAAATATTAGGGTCTACCCAACATCCTGACAAATAGTATTTAAACAATTTAAACATAGCTATTATGCTAGAGTTTATATTCTGCCTTACTGAGTTAAAAAACTATTTTAGCACACTGAAATATACTGGGGGTCAGAGCAGTATAAAGGTATAGAGCTCCCACTGAAATAAGGACACGTCAGAAATCTGAATGTCTTTGATAAACTGGGTTTACAGACTGTGAGCGTGGTCAGGGGTGCTCATACGCTGTCAAGAGACTGTATCAGAAGGATGCTAATACAACAAACCTGAACTTTTTTTCTTATTATTGAGATACTTACGTGGAAAAAGACCAAGTATTTTGGACAATAGCAAGCTAATAGAACTTTGACTATTATATCTAGACATTGAAAACTTTGGCTAACAGGAATTGAAGGGTCAGCCATTCCTAGAGCATGTGGAACAAATAATCTCCACCTTCTTGTCAAAGAGGCAGAAATTATCCATCTCCAAATTCACAGAAGATATTTACAATGCAAAGCTGTGCTAGGAACCATGTCTTTAGTGACCCACCTTAAAATAAGACAAACACTAAACATGGCATGACAACAGTATAAAGAGCAGATTACTGGATGACCATTTTTCTTTACCCAAAAGCTAAAAATCAGAATTAAATTTGAGCTGACCTATTGTCGTGGTTTAGGCCAAAATCCACTACTGGGGACCCGAGGGACCCCAGACGGGACCGACAGATGCTCCCCTCTACCTCTCTTCAAAGAGAGAGGCAGAGGAGGAAAAAGAGACTTAAGAGTTTAGAAGGAACTAAACTACTTTAATGAAATATTAATAATAAAATAAAAAGAAATAATGAAAAATATATACAAAACCGTATCAAGCTCCCGAGATGAAAATCACGACACCGGCTGGCACTGGGGCAGTCCCAGACTGGACTCAGTGATGGACGGGAACTGAGTTCCAGATTTGGATTCAGGATCAGGATCGCAGGCAGACGAACAGAGTCCTCCTCAGACGTTGGCCATTGAAGGAAAAGAGCTGACCCTTTAATCCCTCAGTTTTTATACTGAGCATGAGGCAGATGGGATGGAATACCCTGTTGGTCAGTTTTGGGTCACCTGTCCTGCCCGCTCCTCCCTGCAGGTGGGACCCCACTATGCTTTTCCGCTTCCAACCTTCCAACAGGGCAAATAACAGAGTTGGTTGGCCTTGGGGGTTATAGCAATAAGCATAAGCAAGAGCTTCTCTGCATACCACACGTGGGCATCAGCTATAAACAATTGGTCTTACCACTCAGAGAGTGAACATTGTCTGCACAATATGCAGTTAATTTCAGTAGTTAGAAGAGGCCCAGCTAAGAAGCGAAGTCACTGAACAAAATTGATTCTGTTTTACCTCAAACCAGGACTCCTATATACTTCAGATCCCATATCTGCAAATGAAAAAAAAAAAAAATTATACTGAACTATCTTCTTGGGTATTGTGTACGTGAGGTCAGCAGTGTGTTCAGCTTTCAGGGAGGCTGGCTCAGAGTGCTGAGCAATTCACATTCTGCAGACTGCTCTGTGGGCCCGCACTACCCTCACGTGTATAGTGCACTTTTGACAACCTTGCCTTTCTGTATTAGGCACTCAGAAAACGTCCTCGGGGTATCAGTCTTTACTCCACAGAGGTCTTTTCCAAACTTTGGCTAACCTCCATTGTGATAAACCAATCCCAAAACAGAGCAGGCAGGATACAGTTTCAGTTGGGTTTTGTGGGTTGTTTGGTTTTTTTTTTAAGAAAATGTATTTGAGTTTTAGTCACGTCTCTATCTTTTTATGGAAAAGAATGAAAAAATATCAAGCTATCACTAAGCCATATGAAATAGTCTGCTGTCTTGTATTTTCCCAGATATTTGCTGAACACAGAAATATCCACTCTCCCTTTCTCAGTTCCTCCCTTTGTGCACATGCCAAATACTGGCACGCAGGCTGCCCAAAGGGAATAGTATATCATCTCCGGAAAGTTGTTAACATAAGGCTGAGCATGTACCATGCCATTATTATGACAGCTTGCTCTAAAACAGAAGAGACAAGCAGAAGGGGGAAAAAGAGCACAGCTCTTGTTTCTACCACATATGTCTACTGTTCATTCCTGAATATTAAGCTTACTATGATCTAGAACGCAGACAACTGACAAAGCACAGAGCACTTCGGCAATTTAGTTTGCTGTAGCTGTTTTTGCCCATTTTTATCACTGACGATGAGCACAATCTTCAGCACAGGCTCCTGAATGATTAGCTTCAGTCAAAATACACATCCCAGAAATGTCTTGCATGACACAAGGATCTCTCAGCTCTTCAACTCCTCTAACCTGTGGGATCATTTGGATATAACTTGCAGAGATTTTCTGTATTGCAAGAAACTGTAAGCTACAGCAAGAATCCATTCACTTTATATTGCTTGAAGTGGCCAATCTGGATCAACACGATTAGCAAACTTTGCTATGTCATTTAGTTATTTCTCCTTAATTCTTCTGCTTCATTATATTCCCACCTCATAGAACTAGCCTGGAAATATCTGAAAACACATTACTGTCATAAATATTTTAAGTAAAATATTAATGAATTGTTGTTTCCATTAGCTTCTTGATTATTTTCCCCAGAGTGCCTACTGCAGCCTTGAAATGCCCAAGAATTCTTTCCGCTCTTATGTTGCCGGTTCCTATCACAGCTATTCTCTGCTCTTAACACTACAGCAATCTCATTAACTTCTGGTATTCCCCACCCTCTTTCTTTCTTTAATAGGCCCCAAAGAGATATTCATTTTTAATTTCCTTTCTACCTCTTGCATAATTAAACCAAAGAACCCATGTCTTCCATTTTGTGCTTCAATAAAACCAAGAATGGTAAAAGAACAGTGTCCTATCAATATACACATTTATCTTCTACCTTTTGGTATTGATAGCGGTGTTAAAACTTGGTTGATGCACACATTTGACCCAGGTGGGTCAATCTGCCTTTTCTCTACCATTTGCCAAAAGACAACATTTGTTTGTACCTTTTATAAATAACTTCAATGCAAGGATTTCCCTGGTTTGGGATAGAATGCCTAGTCAGAAGAGCAGAGCTAGTTTTAAAGATAGGGCAGCCAGAAAGCCCCTTGTGCTTCGTTAGGACACCTGGCTTACATGTGAGAAAAGGCCAGGTCCTTTCCCCGCAGGAATTCAAGCTGGTCATGGAGATGGCTGTTCCTTTACAGGTCCTTACCCCTCATGCTAGCATCTATTTTGTGATCACTCTCTCTCTTTTGTGTGCTTGGCACAAATGTTTCTGGTTTGTTCAGAAAGAAAATCAAGGACAATAGCTAGATCTGCATATATTTTACTTAATGAGAGTCTTCTGGTTAGCTCACACATAAATCAAACCAGTTCCAAAAAAGATACGTCAGACATTGCAAAAAGGCTGAATTTAAAACATTATACTACATCGATGGCCGTTGTGTGTGTGTTTGTTAATCTAGGAGTAATATAGTGGATCAAGTGGCAGAAAAAGATTACACCCAGATGCCAAAAAGGATCTCTGCAAAAAGAATACATCAGACTGGTAATATTATGTGATTTATTCTCCCCCCTCCCCCTCTTTTTTAATCTTATAGATCACCAATAAACTATAATATTCGTAAGTTCTACAGAAGGAAAAAAAAGAAGAAAAGAAAACAACACAAAAGAACCTGGGAAGAGGGCTCGGTGTGATGAAGGAATCACAAGAACAAACCGAGCCAAATACCTACCGATGTTCACATATTACTTCAGCCAATTTGCCTCCTCAATAAAGGATACTTTTTTCTTCTTGAATGACATGGGTTACACTTGTAGCAGCATGTAACCACCTTTCTCAGGGTTTTTGGATTTGAACGATCTTCTACTTTGAGAAGTTAAATTGGAGGACATTTTCCTACTCTCTCCTTCCACTTTACTCACTCCAGTATTGAAGATGCTGAAGTATGAGTTGTGGTTTTATGGTATTAATCAATTCTTACTAATAGAATTTTTTTAAGATGCTTGCACGTCTTCATGAGATACTAACACCTTTCCTTCAAAAAAAAAAGTGATAGGACTGCACAGAAAACCCAGATAAAGCAATTAAATGATTCATCCAGAGCCACATCTGTGCCATCCTTGTCATAAACCGGATGCTAACACTCAGTACCAGAAATTAAATTCACCACCATTGGCTCCAGACTTCAGCAGCAGCAAAAGTGTTACCCATATGTGAGTGAAGAACCACATGTCCACGTGTATTTACACATATGTTTTAATATATGCATATGAACTCATGTGTATATAAATACGGACTAGTCAATAAGGGGGAAGTCTTGGCTTAGGATCAGAAGGGGGGTTGAGATACCAAGCATGGAGGCACTATACAGAGAAGGAATAAAGAGAACGCGTTTATGAATTTCTAACAAGTGCCAGTATGACTGAACATTATATTATGCTTCTGGAAATTGCCATTTGCTTTGTCATTAGCTCCAAGTGTACTAATTTTAGCATTAGTATTGTATGAGAGTAAGATCTCATATACTTTTGATCATAATTTCAAATTAGTAATAGGAAAGACAGCCTCTGCAGAAGAATTTTCTTTAATTCACATTTTTTTAATAATATTGAGAAATCTACTTCTCTAGAGTTTTTGATTAGTATTGCATTAAGACAAGAAAATTCACTAAACAAGATGATTATTTCTAAGGTAGTCTTACCACTGTTGAGTATTTTATTGAAAATTTTCCATTTCATCAAAATGTTTGTGCTACAGAACACAGCAGAATATAATAACCAAATCATCCTCACAACCCTGATCTTCCCGCAGGACAGACCTAGTACGTCCAAACTGGAGGATGAAAGGTTGCCATCCCCCCCTCAGTCCTACAGGCACTATGCAGTCATAAAATTCATGTGGACACCCTTTTTACTCCAGTAGATTTCACAAGGCACAAAGTATTATGTGCCCTGGCTATTAATTGCTTCTCTTATTGCCACTCATTTTCGTGCTGCCTGCACATACAAAAGACTTGGAATTCCAGCATCATTGTTTTAAGTTACTTCTTGCTACTTCCCAAAATCTTTCACATGAAAAGTGAGGTGAAAGGGAAATGGAGCACAGAGCAAAATAGTGTGTAATAATTCAACAGTTAGGCTTATTCAGAGTTGGGCGGGGGTGGGGGAGTTGCCTTTTTTTAAGGAAGCTTTAAAAATTTTGTTTGGCAGGTAAAATAACTGCTCCAACAAACTATTAGCCTATAGCTATTTCTTTCCTGAGATTCTGGAACCCTCTTACAGAATTTGATTCCTTGACACCTATGACTTAGTAATTATCTACCCCTGACCTGACATGTACAGAAAATAAGCTGAAAAGCTTGTAACAGATTAGTATTTTGTAGCAGAAGTGTGACTGAGAATGCCCACAATATAAATCCCTACAGGAAGGCTTTTGGTACAGAAGTGCTGATGGACTTGTGCCCCCTAATACGAAGGAAGGCCACGAAATACTTAATTAGCACATTTCAGCAGAGTTTGTTCACTGTTTAACTTGGTTTGAGCCACTTCTAAATGAAATACTGCATACAAGTAAAACCGTGTACTTCTTGCCCTTGTTTTGACCTTTTAATTACCTTGCACTTCTCAGATGACAACTTTCACTGCAACAGAAACAGATTTGAAACACTGATGAAGCATTCTTTCTGCCTTCCTGCCTACAAAAAGGGTAATATTGTAACCTTGATATTAGCTTATTGGAAAAAAAACAGTTTTGCACTTAAAACTAAGTGCTACATTTTTGTGGAAACCAATATTAAAAAATTAACGAAATTATGCATACATTTCTTTCTTCTTCCCTTGGAGATTATAAATACCCTGAGGCAGCTCATTTTTACAGAGTGTTTGCTGTCAAGAAGCAGTGAAGTGCAAATGGAAGCCAATTGAACTTAGCAATTTGTTTACCCAGGAAGACAACAGCTGGAGAAAAATGGACTATTTCAATAATTAGCCAGTCGCGTTAGATAAGGGACAAACTGATATATGATCTAGCATTATAATAAGGAGACTTCCTTCAGTGGGTTATAGAGAATTACTAATTATTTCCCTTGAAGATCAAGAAATTTACTTCACCTTATCTGAGGATGCTGGAAGCTATAAATACTGCAAAATAGCACTCCCTGTCTGTTTTTTTCTAAACCCTCAGGCAGTACAGCCTTTACATTTTTTCACTTCAGCGTTCACCACCCATTCTGGTATATCCACTAGTCCCTATCTTCTCCAAAAGCAAAGCTTTATAAACCAGAAATTGTTTAAAGATTAGCTATCATGTATCTGGAGAAATTAAAATTTGTGTTATCAACCTTGTATTGCTTTGACACCTCCTTCTGAATTACCTCTTGGGAATTCTTAAATTTTAATAAAACTTTTCTAATAGATAACAAGTAATTTACACAAATAGAAATAGTGATGAATTCTAGTATGTTTTGCACCCCCCCAATTATCCACTACCCATTGGTATATACAAGGGACAGGCGAAAAAATACCTTTCTTCATTAAAATGTCTGCTTGCAAATTGCTTAACCTAAAACCTGCTGCAGCAAATAGAAAACTTCCTGATGCCATCACTGTCTTTCAAACCAGACTCTAACCTGCAGAACAAAAACCTGAACTCCTCTCATGGACAGCTCAGTAGATATTTAATGTTCAGTGAGTTCAACTGAAATTGGTTCTACAAGACATTTTTTAGACCTTTGGCTAAAGTGACAAATTTTCTTGATATGCAATTAGAAAAAAATCAGAACTAGAGGCACAAAGACCTGAAAAGCATATAGAGGAGGCCGCAGAAATTACTACAGGACAAACATTCTCAAGAAAATCATTGTTTCTTACCCCTACATAACAATATCCTTTGTATTGACTTATTTGAGTAACAGTGACTCATTATTACTGGACAAATTAGAGAATGAGAACAAGCTCTAGTCTATCCTTTACCTAAAATTAAAGGCCACTAAATTTCTGTTCAGTCTCCTATTTTTGCATGGTTATACAAGAGAAATAGACCTAATAATACACTGCAATGGATTAGGTCAAGGTTACTGCTATCAAAATTTGGATGTTCCTTCAAATAGTGTTTCCTCAGCTGCTCCATCTCCCCATCAGCCCAAGTGTTCTCCTGTTCCAAAAACCCCACAAAATTCAGCTGAAAATCACAGGGGAGGTAAAGCAGCAAAAATTGCTACTTCCAAGCCTGGAAAAGCTTCCAGGAAGGAAGTCTCACACCTTTGTTGAGCTAACAAATGCTAGTCTGTTCTGCTTTCTTCTAATACATAATTACAGTATTCCTTGTTATTACTGTTGTCGCATCTTCAGAACTGATGTCCTTGCCAGCACTTTGGTTTTTATGTGAAGATGCTGTCCTATGTGTATGACAAATGCTGGAGAAACATAAGGTATCTCTGAGCAGCACACCTGTTTTGCCAACACTGCAGTTGTCACTTTGGAGGGAGTAACTTAAGCAATTTTGTGTTTATAGAAAAGAAGCCAAAGAAATAATATTACCCTGGCAGTTTGGCAAAGCAGTTGCATAATTCATACTAATTAAAATCTGGTATTACACAGAAGAAGTTGTAGTTAATAGTTAGTTGATAAACCGCTATCTCTACAATTGTATTTGTACAGTCTGTCGTACAGCACATACGCAAGGCTTTATGACATTTACAGTTAAATTAATCACAGAAAAAAAATTAAAGCTGCCTCTGGCTTATATGCTTCAAGACACAATAATATCATTTTCTCCATTTTTTCTTTACCAATCTTGTTAAATATGTCTTACAGAAAGCAGTTCAGCCTTTTTCTGCTGATAAACCAATGTCGTACTTAAAACAAACTCCTATCTTTTTATCTAAAGCTAGTGAAAGGTCAGCAGCCTAACCTGAAGTTTACATCAAACAACTTCTCAGCTGCCTAGAATTCTCATCAATTACATACATGTTCTCTCTGTGATTGTTTTCTGTGAGTAATTGGAAAAGGGGCAGGAGCAACATTGACAATGAATTATAAACAAACTAATGCAACATATCTTTGAAAGTTAATTTTGAATGCGTCATGAAAGAATATGTACCCGAATCCTGCTTTTATGAAGCAAACTCCCATTCCATAAATGTTACTGGTATCAAATATATTATTAGGAAGTCTGAGAACACTGAATACTCATTTCTCTGCAGACTAAGAACTATTTTGAAAATAATTAAAAGTACAAATAAACTAACCTGTTCATGGATAATTTGTAAGCTGAAAAAGAGGACAAATACACAAAATTGACCAGTGTCTCTAGTTGTTATCAAATAATTCATGACCACCAAAAAACAAGATACAATTTTAACCTCATAACCTCCTGTTCCTTTAAAAAAACAAAACTGACACAAAGTGTTTCTATTCAACAAAACAGAAAATACCAAAAAGTACCAAACTAAGTTTAACAAAAGGCACTTAGGTTCCAGAATGTCCAGAATTTACTATTTAACATATTCTGAGATTCATTCTGCAGATGTGTAAATACCATTTTTCACCTCATTAGGACCAATTAAATCATGTTTTCATACTTATGAAAACACCGAACCAACTTCAAAGAAAAAGAACGGCCGTGTAAAGGAACTTTTTCTTTTAAGTTTGTGTAATAGATAAGTCTTCAGATTTCTAGAAAACTAATTAAAAGATATTAACTCCTGGTAAATAAATGATGTGAAATTTGTGAAATATGAAGCAAACCAAAGTTTCAAATGTTAGTTCTGCTCCAATTGAATTATTCATTGTGAATAATATTCTTGTGAATTTAGTCCTCTCGCTTATCACAAATTCTCCAGGAATTGACCGTGATTTTATTCAAACATTCATTACCTGTAAGTATTTGCTGAATATTTTGTGTCAACAAATTCCAGCCCTTGGGATACTTTGTAAAAGCTTCACCTCAGTACCATACTACTATGTCATTTCTGGAACGTTTGGCCAACTTAATTATATAACAGTGTTTCTAGTGCTCTGATTGGATTGAATGATTTAAACATGAGAATAACAAACAATGAACACTGAATAGCAAATAATGAAGCACCAGAGCAGATCTTTTTTGACAAAAAATATCAAGCAAATATTTAAGGCACAGGTATAAGACTGGAACACTGATATGTTCAAATTTAATCACTGCCTCACTTGAGAGACATTTGGTATTTTTATGTCTCCCCACTTCTTTACCTCTGTCTTGTTAATGGTGTTGAAGGTCTATATTCAAAGGTGTTTACATATCTAAAGATGAAAACAAGGTCAAGAAAGGATTTGCACATGCATATAAATCCCATGATTTAAAGATGTTTTTGAAAAGCCGATTTTGATGCTTTTTTACTTCACTGGGCATTTAAACAAGCTTTAAGATCTGATCTTTTTGTGTGTCCTACAGCTCATTGCCTTAATTCTTCCTAGTTGATTATTAATAACAGCTCTATTGAGCTTATTTGGAGAATTTAGTTAGTTTATGCATAGACAGGATAAACACTGGGTCTCGATCCACTACAGATTGACATAGTGCTGAAAAGAGAATTAAATTCTACCCAAACTATGGCCAGAATACAGCTGCTTAGTTCACTGTCTTTAGTCGGACCAAGATTTGACTAGTAGTCAGAGAGAGATGGCGTATCTCCTGCTATTTTAAAATCATATACTAAAAATAAGTTGAAAGGATAAACTGGAAGAATCCCACTACAAGAGACTTCTTTTGAATATGCAGTAATCTATGCTTGCAATGGAAAAAAAAAAAATCAATCTTTATCTGCTTGATAAAAATAAACTTAAAATAAACTGTACTAGGCATCAGTTGAAAAGATGATGATGATGCTCTTTGTTTTCCCAAAGTTATTCTCAACTGTAAGACTAATTCTACATGGAAATAGCATTTATGGTGACTGTTTCTCCAATTACATGACAGCTGGACGAAAAGACCTACTTTACCAAATCAGGCATACATGTAAAATTAAAGTAAAACCCAACACAAACATTTCAAGTTTGTCCAAGACTTTGCAGCAACACATGCATTAACACGTTGTTACATTTCTCTGAAGTTCTAAGAAGCAGCAATTGCCTGTGCAAATAGTAATAAAAAGGGGACGCGTTCAACATTTTGCTTTATTTCCTTAAACATAGGTCATCTTTCTAATATTATATAACCCCATTTGAAAACCTCGGTCACAAGCTCCCTAAAACCAGGCACAATGTCAAACTAGCAGAATAAATAAGTCAGAAACACAGTCCTGCCCTTCTACCATAACATTCAATAATAAAGCTCGTAAGCAGATGTTTACATTTTCCAGAAAATACTGACATGCTTTAACTTCAATTTGCTTTGCATTAGAATTGGAATTAAAGTTTTCAAAACACACACTTTAATGTAAATTAGTTTTATCTACTGCCGGAGCATTATACCTCAATAACACTGAAAAACTACTGAACTTAATATATAGGCTATACCTGTAATATTGAACATGTGCGAGGTGAAATCAGTAGTATATTAAGAACAAATACTTTAGACTAAAAACCTAAGCCAAAGGGGTCAAGATGGAAAAAAAAATATTTAAACATTTCAACAATATCAAAATGAATAGGACATGAGAGGTACTCAAAGGGGATTAAAGTGTTATTTGAAAGTAACCAGTAGTACTGGTTTAAAAAAACTTCTATTGACACTGACTTTCCAAACAAAATCAGTGTCCCACAATAATAATAAAATTCTATTCAGAGAATCCAAATAATTTTGAATTAATATTTATTGGAAACCAGTAAGACATCAACACAGGGGCATTTATGATCATTAAAAGAGTTCCTGTGTAACAGAGCCGAAAAAAGGATCTGCTAGGGCAATGAGAGACAGCCACGATGAAAGACATCAGTGGGACTTAACAAAAAGAAGAAAATCCTATTTTTTCTATCTTTTGAAGCTGAGGTAAGATACTTGCATAATTTTAAAAAAAAAAAATCTGTCTGCATGTGAATCAAAGAATAGAAATTAGAGTAACTGTCAAACAAGAGAGTGAAATGAAGGACACGAGGAAGGTAGGAGAAGGATGCAGAAGAAAATAAATGTGAACATTGTAGAAAGCTGCAGAGAATGACCAAGTCTCAAAAGAGCCACTGGGAAGAAAAAAGAAAGCTCTTCAGCGTGATGAAAAGTCGTAACAAAGACCAAATTTTACATCAGAAAAATCTCATACCACATACTGAGAGCACTAACTGGAGTAATCCAAATTGGTGCGCAAGAAATTACAATGAATCAGACATTCCTTCTGTTTTCAGAAAAGGCTGAACATGACATTTCATTGCTGTTTGAGTACTGTTCTTAAAAACAAAAAAGGGCTGGTTTTCCTTCTGTTTATAATCAACTACCACTGCAGTTCCTAGGGTTATACAAATCACATACGAGTATGAATTATAGATGGCTGAATATGGATTGATACAAGTTGGCAGCATGACTCATATTCTGCGTCCATAATGTTGTATTGTTTCCCTGAACAGAGTTTAGTCACAGGATCTTTTAAATATGGAGAAAAACAAATTCTAAAGAAAAGAAAATCATTATGCAGTATTCAATAATTTCCTTATTTATTTCCTCATCGCCACTTATCACAGGACCCTGTAAAGACAGAGATAAAGGAACTAATTAAAAAAAAAATCATACAAAACTGTTGAAGAAATAAGGACATTATTAAATACAACACAATGGATTTTCCTTACTATTCTTTCTTTCTGCACGTATACAGGGTCCTGTAATAAATTGCAGTAAAGAAAGAAGGGCCTTTAAATACACACAGATAGAAGCAGCATTAGGAAGGATAGCAAAGCTTGCTGTATGAGCTTAAATATTAATCACTGTAGTTTCCCATCTAGTCTAACAGTCATTGTCAACCACTTCATCCTCAGTGTGACTGTACACAAACATTATGTTTTCAAAGTTGCATGACATCATTTTTATCTAACAATTATTTCTTACAAGCTACTAGACATATTGCATCGCCAATGCTTAGGGCATTCATGGCTAATTGACTTCATTCGTCAGAAAAAGTGAATCATCCTTTCCTACTTCTGCTTTGCAACGGTGCCTGGCTAATGTATCACACATGTCAAATTACTGTTCTTACTGTAATCTACTATAGTCAACCACGTATATACAAAAGTGTTTATTCCTAACACTTGCACAAGATTATCACCTTTTTTCCTTTCAGCATAATTTACTGTGGTCATCACACAAATCCATACTATCGCTGGACAATACCAGAACAAACATCATCTTCTACTGCTCATTTTGTTACTCTCTCAGTATCCTCAATTATTTTTGTATAGAAATTAATGGATTTACAAAAGAAAATAATTGCAATAAATACTGTTTGCAAAATACTATCCCCCAACCTACAGTATGATTGTTTACAAACATTCGTTCCACTTTAAATATTCTTGTAGATCTTTGTAACATCATGACCACACTGACTACAAGGAAATTCTTCGTACTTACAAATTAGGATTGCAGCTCAACAAAAGAGTGTCAACACTTTTGCAAGGGAATTTTCTTGGGGAATTAGCCTAGACCCATTCAGGGTGTTCACCTGGTATCAGAAGGAAGGTCCAGATGACGACTCTTGATTAGATGCCTAATTTTACATGGTTTAAGTGGGATAAACCCATTCTAAAACCTGCACATGTAAGCAGTAACCCATTTGTGACCACCAAAATAATTGCTTTGTTTCAACACATTATTACAGTTTCTTATTAAATTGCCTAAAATAATTAATTTTTCAGGCACTGTTTTGTCCCAAGTGACCCTTATTAAATTCAGTAACAGATTTACTATTGCCTCAAAGGGGAGCAGAATTAGACCTACACAGCATGGATGTTGTTTTCTTTGTCTAATACTTCTTCACAAAATACACCAGAGAAATAAATGGAGTGTTCCTTTTCAGACAATGAAAATTCATGGTTTTAATTCCTGTTCGGAGTGTATCCAATACCATCCCCACAAAATTCAGTAAATTCCATAAACATGACTAAAGAATGAATATGGCCTCACACACCTGAGACAAGCAATCCATTGAGACAAAAGTCTGTAGAGTTCCCAGTTCCTACATTTTTATTCCAGACTAACATTATTATTTACTCCAGACTAACATTGATTATGAGCACTTTTTCTTTACAAATTTAATCCGTTGCTTAAGCCAATGAACATGATATCACCCTAAATATCCTAACAGCAATTATTCCTAGAAACAAGTCCATTACTGATTGATTATATTAACATTAGGGGATCATTTAAAGAACATTAGCCACAAGAAAAAAAAAAAAAAACACAACTAAATTTTTGTAAGTTTAAATATAATGAAGTTAACAGTTAACGCAAACCTACAAACAATACTCCTGCTGCAACTTCACTCTGCCGGTACCCACAAACAAATACAGGGATGGCGCTACGAAAGTAACTCACTAACCACTTGGAAAGATTTTGCTCCTGTCTAATACTCCCTCCTCAGAGTAATACACACAGAGATATAATAATTGGGTGTCATTGTGGTCTGCCTGAGAAAAATACATCAAAACAGACTTGGAAACAAAAGGAAATAAAGCTCAACATTTTCACTCTCTTTAAACAAAAGTCTTTAAAAAGTCTCTGAGAATTTTTGAAGTCTATTCTTTTGGTGGGAAACTGGAGAATTTTGTTAAAAAAAAAAAAAAAAGGTCTACAAACATCATAAATACCTGACAAAACAAAAACTGTACCAGGGTCATTTAAGTCCAGTCCATTTCTGACATTAACCATTATCAGAACTGTAATAAAAAAGGAGAGAAGGAAGAATTTAAAATATTCAAAGAATAATGATGCAATAGCTGATCTACAACCTGTTTCTTATTCATTCCAGATAGTTGCCATCCAAGTTTAAAAACTTAAACCAGAAGATACATCCTTGGTCTCAGACAAGTTTGATTAACGAAAACAAACAGAAGGAAACATTATGAACTTAATTCCTTGCATTTACAACTCTTCTGGTATCTAATCACTGCATTTGCAATCTGTGCAAGAAATCATGGACCTCACCCCAAATGATTACATGCAAACTCAATGTTATGACCATATAATGGAAGCTAAACTTACTCTTAGTTTCTTGCACTTCTATCCCATCTAATCACAAACATATTAACCTTTTGAAAATCTGCATCTTTTTGACTCTCCTCTTTATCACATGGCTTAAATATGTGCTACAAAATACTTCCACCAGGTTTCAGACTATGGCATTTAATTTCATTTAGCATCCCTTATCTCTTGTATTTTATAAATTGGAATAATTAGAAATACTCAGATGACTTTTCAACCCAAGGTAAAAATTACTGTCGTTTCATCTTAGTTTACACTGAACTTGCTGTAAATCTAAACCTTCACAGATTCTACAATGTCTCTTCTGAGACAGAATGAGACACTTGTATACAGTATTCAAGATGACAAGATATCACTGATTTATAGAACTGCCCTGTATTTACAAGGTTATTTTGCAGCCTTTTATTAATAAAACATAACGCCTTCTGTGACTGTAACCGACAATAAGCAATGAGCAGATGGACTTACTGAATTGCATAAAGCGATGCCAGCATATTTTTTCCTCAGTGGTTACAGATACTTGAATTAAACTATTAATCAGTAATTTATCAAGCACACAACTTCAAAATACACAGAAAGACAGAATATTAATATATTTAACATGAACATTATGGCTGAGATTTTTCAAAAGCATTCAAGTTTCTTCCACTCCATGGAAATTGCTAGTAAAACTCCTATGGGCTTCAACAGGACCTAGGCTTGAAAGCTCCCTTAAAATTCCACAATGAAACAATTTTAGCAAGATTTCTTTAACCAACCAAAACTTTAGATCATCATCGATCCTCATACAGAATTGCAGACATTCCTGTTTTAAAGCAACTCCTTTAAATTAGATTGCATATAGATCAAAGCACTGTAATGAATATCTGAAAAATACCGAAAAAAAAAATTGTTAATAAATGGTCTTGTTTCTAGATGACCTTACACCAATTTTTTGGTGTAAGGTTTTGCTGTGCTTCGTGGTCAGATGCATGTCGCTGACGCTAGCCAGCGGCCTTTGCCCTTGTAGAACCATGCTTAGAGCAAGCAAGGCTTGTATTGAAAAAGCCCTGTTCTAACAATTACAGTGGTCTGATCAGAAAACAAGAAACATCTAACACAGCTAACCTCCTCCCCAGAAAAATCAAGTCCTTTTGGCTATCAAAGCAACTCCTTATTCCTCCAGAGTGAAGGTCAAGGTTACAGTTGCTTTGGAACAAATAATCAACCTCAGAGAGAAAAAAGATATTTTTTTCTAACATAAAGATGCATCAGTTAAGCTGTCCAAGCATGACTACTTCCTTTCTGCCACCTAGAAGAAATTCAGTTTCGAGGTCAGTGAATATGAGCAGCGCCTTCCCAGTAGCTGTATGCATGTGCATAAGAACTGATACGTGCACGGTGTTCCAGAGCCCTCACACTAACTGCATAGGCAAAAATTTTGCTCTGGAGGCTTTGCACAGTCAGCCCAATGCATCCTGTGCCTGCCATATCTGCTGCATGTAAGCAGACCAGTAATGCAACAAATACCGCACAGCAGGAGTGTGGCCATATTCAGCAAGTGCAAGGCATGTTGAACTTGACTACGCAGAGAAAAACAGCTCATGCGCAGTATATCACCGGATTCCTACTGTCTTCAGGGAAAATACATTTATTATTCTTTATGAAGCATTCAACCAGCCTTACATTAAAGGACAAGTAAATGGCTATAAAGTGGTCAATTTGTCATTATACTTTCACAAGATGTGCCTGAGCATACTGAAAATGCAAAACGCATTGAAGGAGGGAAAACAAAACAATTTATAAGAGAGAGGAAGATGATACCATCTGACAATTCTTTTCCTGCACATTTCCTCATGACCTATATTTCACAACACACCACTGATCTTAATGACTATATATTGAGTGTGAACTAGGTGGTACCCCATTTTTATGTAGGTATAAGAGAGCAGCAGAAAAGATCTCTTCTTTTTATAGTTACATTGTGTACTCTCAAAATCATAGTTCCTACGTTCAGGTGTGAATAGGTTCTCCTGCCTTTCTCCTAATACCAGGACAAATTTTCTGAAAAGACTGCAAAAAGGAAGACCAGCCAGGCTGCCCCGTCTAGTGGCTGCAGTTACATTGCTCAGCAGCAGAACAGAGAAGCTGCCTATGACAGAATGGGCCTATGAACATAAAGCACTATTTTCAGAGCTGTGTATGAAATCAGGTTGCTATCCCAGCTGACAGTGAGATAACTTTCTGCTGAAACAGTGGAAGTCTGATGTGCTCAGAAGGAAACATGGAGGAACACCACTTTTGTTTGCAGGACAAAATACAGAACTTTGTTATCTCGGACTTTTGAACAGCAGCTTTTTGACCTTCCCTTTTCAGCAAGGGAAAAAAGCACTTGCTAGAGGCTATGGAACACTTAATTTGCCTTTTTTTATGTTTAACATACAACATCAGCTTGTGAAGGCAAGTGAGCCTAATTTTACAGATAGGATTAATTTGTTCTTATTAAATGATAAACCCTCAACTTCCACATCCTTCTCATAATCCAGATACAAGTGGACCAGACTTCCACACATGGGTAACTTGCTCATCTTAAATTCACGAAGGCCACAGAAGCTATTTTATCTGGCACTCTTTGCTCCCTGTCCCCTTCCCCCAAACACTTAATTTTTTTATGGCCAGGTGTGGAGATGAACCTTTCTTTATGAAAGATAATGCATGATAAAAATTGGTCACTAAGGTCTTATCACTTCATTAAGAAAACTACAAATGCAGAGCCACTTAAATATTCACAGTAAAGCCACTTAAATATTCACAGCATGCCTGTTTCATATACATAAACGTGGCCTCCAGTGAGCATCCATCTGCATATAAACATTGTCTGCACAAATAAGATTTTTGCTTTGTACTCTACAAATTTGCATTTCAGAAATTTATTCTAGAATTTACTGTCTACTACTAGTGAACAGTCATCTGGAACCAAGTTATTTTTACAGTCTATAGTAACAACAGTCCAGCTATGGCCCTGAAGACTTATTCCTGTAAGGAATAAAAAAAAATTGCTCAAAAATATGAGCAAAGGCATTGTAGTTTGATAAGTAATTAGCGTTCCATTTTGTATGTGAAACTGCACATGATTTGGCCCAGCTCTAATATTCACACTGATGGAAATCATGGACAGTGCCAACAAAGCCAGCAGAATTGCACTAATTTAGCAATAATGCAAGTAAAAGAATAAGACCCAACATCTGGAACATGCACTGACCCATTTGTATATGCTCAAGAGCCTACTTTATTATCCTGTGACTGCTCCTGAAGTACCCTTTTGTAATCTTCAACCTTGGAAGCAGAGAAACCTCTTTAGTTGAAGAACTTGATGGTAAACTAATAAATAATAAAATCTAATATAATACTACCTTGGAGCAAAACCGCTGAGCCTTCAAAACTCTTTTTTTTTTTTTTTTTTTAAATCTGCACTAAAGGCTTTCATTTCCTCCCCCTCTGTGCCTCCCTAAAAGAAAGAATAAACGTCAGTAAAACGAGCAGTAGCTGTTTACTGAGTTTCAGGTATATTCAGTGGTCCATTGCAGAGGGAGTGCACCCTGGCACTGATTTCAGTACCCCCACGGAGACTTCATCGGTTTCTTCTGACGTGGCATACAGCAGCAGGAAAAAATGTTGCATGAGAACTACTGCAGCCTTGAGACAGCAGAATTTTGCTCGTTCCTGATTTTCACATAAATAATGGTAAGAGTATTTAAGCAACCCTATTCATTATCATGCCCTTGCACACTTGTTATGCCCTGCCCCAAAACTATTCCAATGTAGGGCCAAATGAAGAATTAAGCTCTGTCTCCTGCTATGGTTTGCAAAAGTCATAGTCCCATTTGTAAAGCAAAGAAATTTTATCTAATAATCAGGAAGCATTCTGCCCCTACAACTCTGACAAGGTTGTTCCAGGACCTAATTTCTCTGACTGTTAGAAACATTCATCCATTTTCCTACATAAGCATATTAATGAATACATTATTTATACCCATTTGTTCTTCTGCAAGAAAGTCCTGATGTTGTTTTGACTGTGATTCCCCCTGTTGCAAGAGTACAATTAATTTAGTAAGAGATGGGATTTTGTTTCCTGTTTGCTGAGCAGGTTTCAGTTAAGCACTGGGAATTCTCTGAGGACCTATAGGACTACGATGTTTACTGCTTACCATGTTTGCAGTTCTGTGAAATGTCCAGATTTCATCAGCATAAACCAATATGCTCTGCCTGTGCCAATCTTGGGAATGACACAGCAATTGCAGTTTCTAAGCCAGCCTAAGGTTTTTCTCCATGTCATCTACTTGACACACACCAAAAAAAAAGATCATATCTTTTCCTAAACTATTATCTGCAGCTAATAAATTTCTGCCCCATTAGACAATCACAAAACTGTACTGAGTTAACTGAGGTTTATGCAATTTTGCTGTGATTTTGCTGTCGGCTGTATCAGCCCTTTGCACCAGAGCACTGTTTGGCAACTTCATTGGCACAGAGTTCAGTTCATTATAGGAAAAGAAGTCATGTTTCACATTAACTTACAGCAAGTAGGACTTTTTCATAGCCAGAAATATATTTTTTTCCTTATTAAATCACAACTGGTATTTTCTTAGCACACTGAGCATATTCAGTGGACAACAACATTTACAAAACAGGATCAATTAAGAATCAGGACAAATAAAGCAGAGAAAACGATAATTAGAATCCTTTCCTGCTGTCTATTCGAAAAGATAACCTAGAGATGAAAATCAAATACGATACACATCTGTAGTCTTGATCTGAGCAAAATTCTCACTGAAATCAACACAAGACTTTTCAGCGCACGTGTATACCTTTAGATTTTCAAGCAGCAAAACAGAAGCCTTGAAAATGGAATTGATTGCTCCATACTGAAGATCATGCTTGAAAAAATTACCTAAATATATAATTGCATCACTAGTATGGTACGGACATTCACGTGTCCAGTATCTTAGGTAAAAAAAAATCGTCCATGATCACAGCTTGCTCTTCAGCTCTGCCCAATGCCATTGCGCCCCAGTAGGATTTCTAAGGTAGCCTTTCACCACCATTCCTGGAGCAAGTGCTTCCTCAGCAGCATTACAAAGAAAGGAACCACCTTCACTTCTAAAAAGCCCTAACATTCTTAACAAAGGGTGGGAATTATTTCTTTTACATTCTGAGAAAGATTGTGTAGTCTAAGTTTATTGTTTCACTTCCATGATGTATGACTTTCACACCCTCTTAGTAATATTTGCAGCACATTAGCAACTCTACTGAATTTTGCTCTCTTGCTATTAGTTTTAGGGCCCAACTTATCAAAAACACTTGCAATAAACTGACAGGTTTCTTACTTTTTTGTATTATCTTTCGATTTCAGTGTTTCAACATAAGTAGGTAACCATTTACGTAACAGATTTTACAAAGGATTTATATAACAACAAAATTCTGACATGAATATAACAGTGCAGATTTATATAGATAACTGCAGGTTATAATTTTTTTAAATCAAGGAGACCACAGAGGAGAAACAGTGGTATTTCCTACCATGGGTAGCACAGAATGTCAAAATGTGAAGGTGACTTTTCATTATAATTTCAATAGATCACTGCTGGTAGGTATTAAAAAAAAAAAAAACCACACCAGCACTTAAGCAGGGGCAGGCACTAAGTCCTGCCAGGCCCCGATTACTGGTCTTTAGGCAGAGAAAGAACAAAACAGCTGAACAGTGGAGAAAGTGGGGGGCATCAGGAAGAGAAGGACTGAGAGGAAGAGAGATGCTTTTATTCAAAGAAAAGAAAGGAATGAGACAAGAGGAGATGAAGAGAAAAGAAAAAGATGAGAGAAAAATTATGAAAAAATAAGAAAGGGGAAGCAATAAAATAAAAAATATAAAGCACAGAAGAACAGGGAAAACAAAAAGAGGTAGAAGTGCAATTTTATAGATTATTTCAACTAATTATACTTCTTTGTCAGGCATTTTACAATGCCATCATTTTAGAGGGAATTAGGGAAAGAAAATCTAACATCCACTAACCCACATTTCAAGTGTCTGTAGGGCAGATCTATGCTGATACAGGAACTGAAAACATGAACTCCAACCAACTAGCTGTTTTGGTGAACTATGCTGTCATGAATACAAATATCATACTACAAAGAAGTAATACAGAAATATTATTCTATAGGAATACTACTCTACAGGAATACTATTCTACTAATATACTAATCTACATACCTACTCTATATCTAGAACAATTTGTTGATTCACCTTTCATCTTTTTTATTAAAAGCTCACCTTTTATTTAGACAGACTTTCAGGCCAGAGTTTTTGTTGCAAGTTCCACACTATTTCATGTGCTTATTACCACAACAATATCAGGACATCTTACAAATTGGACTAATTCTGAAAAAAAAAAAGCGAGCTCTTTTCCACTTCCCAAGTCAGTTAGCAAGAAATAAGTGAACACCCAATACATGGGAAGCAGGGCTAAGAACCTTGCAGCAGCCCACACTAACCACACAGGAAGACTCCAGGCCAGTCCCATAGTTTCAGTCATTACAGGCTGCAGCAATTGTTATAAACAACTTTATAGGAAATATTGAAATACAGAACTAATACAGATACACGTACTAAGCATTTCATATGCCCCATCTCACCATTCATGTGGGCAAAGCAATTCCTTAGGTGAGTTACCGATGTTTTTGAAATATAATACAATTTGTTCATTTGCTCTGTTACTCATTGTTCCTGATCCTGGATTTATTCATAGAAATATCGAGCCTAAAAATTTTCATAGGTGGTATCCAAGAAGATGTGAGGCTCACACAAAAACGTGTTCTGTGCATATGTTATAAACCTCCCTCCATCTATTCACCTGCTTTTTATAAGCTTGCTTCTGAAAAATGAAACAGAAGCACTAATGTGCGAGTTAAGTGACTAGTCACACACTGTGAAAATTCAAAATGAGCAGCCCCCAGACAACCTAATCATGGAAATGTATTGGCTGAGCTGTCTGGCAAGTACCTGTAAATTACAAATAGATCCCTAGAAATCAATAGCCATTTTCAAGCAAACAAAAATATTTAAACTAAATTGATAGTATAACTATTCTGAGCAGATCAACTACTTCTAACAGTATGACTACAAATCAACAGTAGATGCAAATTCTATCAAAAAATCTGACCTCACTAAACTTCTGAATCCAGAACCACACTCTCTCAACGCATCTGTTTTAATCAAATGCAAGGTTCACTGCAGCAGCCAAAGTACACTCCTAGCTTCATTAGGAATAAGAAAATAGTAAATACAAGAGAAGAATAGCAAATACAAGAGAGGAATACAAATACAAGAGAGGAAAATCTGTAAAGCATGACTCCCAAGAGAAATCCTCTGCAATTTAGAAACTGCACAGGGAAGTAGGGGGTGGCACCCCATAAAATAATAGGCTTTCTTTCCAAAATAGTGTCTTAAACACCTTCTGTTTTTTAATTTGGATTGATAATCTCCAGTTTGTAATCTTCTTAATATCTTTAGAAATAGAATCAATATATTCAATGTTTGAGAAACTACGTACATAGTTCATAAGCTACAAGAGTAAAATCTTAAATATGCAAATTTTGTAGATAGAGCCCAGTTGCACCGCACCGATGGTACATTCTGCAGAGCCATGGCCACATAAAGCAATTCTCCTGTTTGTTGCAGAAGACTTTTGGCACAGCTGTTCTTGGTAACGTCAAGAAATGAAGAATGACTATGGCTTGTCATTTACCAATACAGCTAACTATTTTCCCATCAATAGCCAACAGCCTTTTAAGACAAATGCTCTAAGTAGCAAGTATAACTTTCAATTCAGTTCTCCGGGGTTAATGCATTACAGACAAGGCTGCATACAGCTTTAGACTTGTACTTGTGCTTGAAAGATAAATAGTGAAGAACATGAAAGGGCCAACCACCCAGATGAAGGGATGGCATTTCAAGAACCCAAAATGACCGTTTCCTTCACTTTACTGTGCTGACTCATTGCTGAAACTTTCTTCTCTCCTATACAAGGGCTTATAAAATAATGGTTTCTCTTCTTCTTTTGACCCTTCTACTTTCAGAAAACTCAGAATGAGTAACTGCCTGGTTTGCTAGAGGAATAGTTACCGTTCCCAACTGTGTCCAGCTATTTTATGCAACTGTGTTCAGCTATTTTATGACTAGGAAAGACCTTTCTACCATTTTTGTCAGTGCAGTAAAAAAAAAAAAAAAAATGAAACCAATAAGACCAATTTACACTCAGTTTGGTTCTAGTGCAAAAAAAATGCACTGCCTACTTTGATGTCATCTATTCTGCTGTAAGATAACTTACTTCTTTTCTTATTGCTGCTTTCAAGTGTCACCTCTTCCTCATGCATCTTTGTTTCAGAATCTTTTTCTTTAGGTGCAATAAATTATTTACGTGCTTTACTAGCAACATCCATAAACTGCACACGCAGTGCAATGCACTTCAAAATCAAATAAAAGCAGCAAACTCCAGCTAGCCCATATTTTCTGCTATCATAGGTGAACAGACTGCAACAGCATTATGCGGGCAGGTGAACAGGACAGAGTAGGACTGGACCAGGGTTAAGCATCCACTGGACATGGCAATCTCAACAATTACACACTCAACAATTGCAACACAATAAAGAAAGTAGTTGGGAAGGTTATTTTGCCCCGATTTAAAAAAAAAAAACAAACAAAAAAAAACAAAAAAAAAAACACTAAACTTCTACGAAATCATTTCAACTTGCTTTTCTTCATGAATATAGGATTTTTTCTCATCTCTTTCAAGCCACTATCTTTAGTAATTTTTCCGATTCCCACATAAAAGGTAAGAGGACCTCTATTTGACTCTGCCCTGTCCCAAGGGAGATAACCCAAGCAGTGGGAGCACACACATCACATGATCCAACACTACAATATGTTCATACTACACAACTCAAAGCTAGATGTTCTTTGCTTACCAATTTTCTTTTTTAAAACTGCTCACACTTGAGCAGGTCTATAAAAATGTATTTTTACAGATGTCACAAGCACACAGTTTTCCATAGAAGTTAAAATATGAGCACAGCCCTTCAAGAAACTTTATTCCCAAATTCCATTTTCCGAGTGCCACAGAAAGCATTTACTGTCCCCAAAGAATTCAGTTTTATTTTAAAAATTGTTTTCAGCTATCTGTCTTTCTGAGAAGGGAATCTTCCATTTGACAAAGTCTTACAAAAAAACCTGACATCTCAATTTTCTTCCACTGCATTTGCAGGTATCTACCGCGGTAAAAGCTCAAAAAAGCCACACAGAAATAACTGTTCCTAAAAACAAACATTACAATGCTCAGAAACTTTATCTGGACATTGTTACAAAGCAGAAGTAATCAAGAGCTATGCTTGGGGAAAAAAAACAGGCTTTAGAATAACAGAAAAAAAAAAAGTGAAAAACCTTTCTCTTGCTGAGAAGGGATAAGCCAAGGGGGATGGTGGGAGGGGCAGCGAGAAACAACCAGGACCCAAACTAAATTACAGGAGAAACATTCGGAAGAGATACACTGCAGGAACTGATCAGCTGATTTGCACATTACTCTGGAAGCTTCATGCTTTGACTATATCTTGTCTTTTTTTCAGGATAAGCCTTCACACCTGGTGACCTCCCTTTTTTCTATTTCTAGTATTTTACTTTTCACCTCAGAGCCTCTCTCGATGCTTGTCTCTTCTGCCTTTTCCTAAGAAAGGGTTTCTTACACTTCAAATCTGGTTTCTTTTCAGATTCTCAAGCATTCTTGACAACAATTGATTTTTGACAACATAATTGATTTTTGACAATTAATCCTCTAGGGACCAAATAATGCAGTCCATGTGTTATAACTTATTGATTCCTTGCTTTAGGCCTTACCTCTTGAGAGAAAGAATAAAAAAATCTACTTTCTTAGTAAATGGATCGGATAACGTATTAAAAGTAAAAAGTGGAGACTGATGTTGCGTGCTGCTGCTATGCGTTGTCCAACAGATAATTGTTCATAAAAACTCCCGTGGGACTCCAGTACCCTGAAGCTCTGGATAAGTGTTAGACTAAAATTTTCTCATTTCTATGCGCTAGTCTCAATTATCTGTAGAACATAATGATAATATTTTCCTTCACACCCTTAAACTTGTTATTAGTGAGAGGAGGAATAACTATCATTCTCTAAGAGGTAGTTTATAGCTTGGTAGTGCTAAAGCAACTTTCCACATAGTGATATCGCTCCTTCTCAGCATTTGCCTGCCCTAAGAGCATACAGAACTGTAGCAGAATCATCCAAAGAAGGTTTAGTTTTCCCCAATAGATCACAGCCTGCATCATATAGTAAAATACCTTCTTTTATGTTTCCCATACTGCCAGTGTTTGAATATGAGTGTGCATTACATTTGTAGACCTAATCGTTTTCCAATAGCACCACTACAACTGCAGACACTATTTTTCAGGCAGGATAGCAATTTCTTACTGGTACACCATTCTCTTTCTCATGAAGTTACATGCTGATACATTATGTGCCAATCACACATACTTAGCATAAGCATCGCTAGGACTGCTCTAGCTCCAGCTAATGACACTGTACAGCCCGAGAATGAAATCAGCTATTTTATTTCCTTTAGAGTTTCTTATTATTCAATTACTTCTAATTTTTTAACTCTCTTTAATCAGCTACTGTGGTAGAGAGTACACTTTCAGGTAAATACAGAATAGAAAAAGGGAAAAGTGTCATATTACATTTGCTCCCACCTGCAGTCACTTCTACTTGATATCGGCACAGCTTTATGTGAAACAAAACTGGTTGCTGAAATCAGACAATATAGAACTTGTACAGAACATCATACTCTCTCTTAATTAAAGCGTTGAAGAAAAGATGTTGTGTCCTTGTTAATACGCTGCAAATGAATACAGTAGAGAATTAAAATATATCTAGTTTTCATATCCATGGAAGATTATTCCAAATAATCTACGTGGACAAGCGTAGCAGTTTTCGGTTTATGTCTTCTCTGTTTTAACTTCAGGATGCGAGATCACTGCCAAATACATCTGGCTTCTACAGAACTTTCAATCAAATCAAATTTACATTATAAAGCAGCCTTTGTGCAAGATTCTAGGGCACTGAACAAATTAACTTTAAAAATAAATGCAATTGAATATTAATAAGTCAAGCCAAACAAATAATTTTGTTTTATAGTTAGAAATCCACAGTTCTTCTGCAGTTCTCATACAAATAGGGATTGAATTTCACAACCAAAGATCGCACTAAACAAAAGTATGCAGACCCCAGACACAGAGAAAATAAATGGCAACGCAAAAGAGGTATCCTGGTGAAAAATTAATTTGGCTGCAACTCAGGTAGAATGGAGACAAGCTCTGAGCACACAATGAATCAGTGTCAATCTGGCTGTTGGCCAGTACATTTCAAAACCTTATTCCAAGATTTTCAGAGAGAGGTGCCTACTTAGAAGCTAAATTTATTAATCTGGGCTATAGGCTCATGTTGACTTTTACCATGTTTGAGTTGTCACTAAACACCATGCTATCATGTAATTAACATAATTCAAGAGAAACCCAAGATGGAAAAACAGATTTCCTGGTCTCAGGACTCTCTTAGTCTGGAACTGTAGGTGTAAGGATTTACATTTGCTCTACACAAATGCAACTATTTGCTCACTTCTATGACCCCAACTAATTCATATGCATGGAGATGTTAAGTCTCTTCACAGCTTAAAAATAAACACACAGGTATGTGTATATATACAAGCATACATACACACAGACAAAAAGTTTTGTGTTTGGAAAGACTCTGAAATACTAAGAATTTCTATCATTATTCATCCCTAGGAATGTCAGCTATTACAAAGTCTACTGGGTAAGTCATGAGTAAGAAACTTCATTATTCAAATAAAAGAGAGTAGAGACGTGTAACCAATCCCACCCGCGATTTAGTATTTCCGCATGCAGAATAATCACTTCTAGAGTTTGAGTTTAAAATCTGTAGCTACAGTCCACCAAAATATTTAAACAGTTGCCTAACGCTATGTATGTGAGTAACCCTGCCAACTTCAAAGATGGGATTCATAGGCTTAAGACAAAGCAGGTCTTGAAGGATATAGTCTTACACCAATTTAGATGTCTTTATTACTATAGTTAAGAGATAATGAGAATAAGACAGGTCAACTGTTTAAGATCACCTAATGAATTTAATCTTACATAGCATTTATAACTCATCCTACTTACTTACCACCTCCTGCAATGGCTTAAGATTTAAAATGACAGAGTTGATTTTTTTTTTCTACTCCTCTGCACAGATTTTCTCCTTTATTATTTTTACTATATCATTTAAGCAACGCTATCATCAGACACCTCATCACTAATACATCCAATCTCAGCACTGTTAATAAGAATATTACAGACCTGCATTACTATTAAAAATCAACACAACAAAAAAATGAGTATTAAGCTTCCACAGACTAGCGTCAAAAAAGACAAACTTTCTGTACTTCTTGTTAACTTATAAATGTCACTTTGCTGCCTGAGCAGTGGTGCAGACATTAAGAAACCCCAGTGGGGCTGAACAGAACTTTCAAGGAAACTTTCCTTCTCAGCTTGCTGCAGAGTGTAACTGTGTGCTCGTTGAGTTTTACAGCAAAATAAACTCAGTGTTCATGCAAGTGCTCCAAGGAACTTCAGAGACAAACAGAAAGTGTGCATCACGCACACTGGCATCTTGTTTTTTCCCCCCACTCTTTTCTTCCTATTTTTCCCATCATAATTGAAAATATATACTAACTTCACAGGATTACTGCAGTCAGGGAAGAATGTATAAAAACGCATCCCCTCTGGTGAGAATGAAGTCAGAGACGGCTGTGCAGTCTCTGGGGACCAGAAAACACCACAGCAGGGAACATTGCAGAATCCAATAAAATACCCTGGCTGTGCTCCCCTCAGCTACTTCCTTTTAGTTAAACGTTACTGAAAATATTTAAAAGCAACAAGCAATGCAGGCAATGTGCATATTGGGGTGGACAGGTGCAATTCCAAGCTATTATGATGCCATACTATTTAGCATATGCATTAACTACAATTTTTGTTCCTCCCACTATTTTAACTCATACAGCTCATACCACAGGAAGAGATACAGCTAACATATGCTATGGGGTAGCATCTGAAAAGACAGGTACACTCAGGGATCTCTACTAGAAGCTGGAGAAAAAATAGTCCCATCCAACTAGCAAAGAGATTACAAGTTAGCTCTCTACAAACTAGTCTCCTGTTCTTTCTTTCAGGAAAAGAGGAGGGAAACCAGTAGAGCTTTACAGATGCTTCCCATCTTCTCCCACCCAGCACCCAAGACGGGAACTTGCCAAACCATCAGGTTCGGTATTCAAACTCTCATGTAGCAAAGCCGAACATGTTCCACTGCCAAAGCAAATCTTCATGGCATTGCAAGCTGGGGTAGGATCTAAAGCTCTGAGACACCACTCTTCAGGGCAATTTTCTCCATTCTTTGCACATTCTTCACTTCTGTATCCACCTCCTTCATTTTGCATGTATGGCTATTGGTTGGTTTTTTTGGTTTTTTTTTAAAACCCTTACCACTAGCTTTATCCTGATGTCAGCCAGAAGCTTTTTGTTGGCTTTAGTAGAAACTGGATTAGGCCTTTAATTTAACTTTACTCTCAAGACAGAAATTAATCACAAAGGAAAACAAAAGCTAATTTAAACAACCTTGATCTTCTCCTTCACCACTATTTTTTCAGGGCTTGAACTTTCCCAAATAAATTTAAGTATGCCTGTTTCGTCACGTTCATTGGAGATTTGGCACGTAAGTACATTGGTTCCCAACACATTGAAAGGCCCTCATCCAAATGGAAATAGAGTTGACATAGGTCATTCTCATTAATTATCACAGGCTTTGGATTAGGCTTAGAGACATCACTGCTGAATAAAGGCCCACCAAGTTAAGAACAGCATAAAACATAGAAACAAATAGTACCTATTTACTGGTTGTCTTCTGAATGGAATGGCTTTCTATCTATACTTGAAAAGTCTCTTTTATATAAGGCTTTTCCCCAGTTTCTTTGAGTAAAAGCAAAATATATAGATTTTTCTACTTATTATTATTTTTATGCATAACAGGAGAACCAAATTCTACTAACATGTTAACTTTGATAATGACCCGAGGCACTTCTACCATCTCTACGAATAACCTGTGACCTGGTTTATGTAGGCAGTTGCTAGAAGTCTAGCATCAATAGAAATGACTGAAAGCACAAGGTACCACAGGCCAATCATCACATCTCAGGTAAGAGCCATTAGGAAAAAAAGAAGCTTCCAACAGATCAGTATGTAAAGAGCATGCTAAGGGCTAGTTGGGTTCATAAGGGTTGCACATGAATTGCAACACAAGCATGAGGTTGCTTGTCTTTCATGAATGTGAAGTAATATTTGTCTCATTTTTTCCACCTGTGTTTAATTAAAAATGTAAGACTTGTGAGAGGCCTAAGAAGCCACAAGCAATCTCACAGAGGGTATATGCATTTCCTTGTAGACAAAACTTACACTCATGACAGCTGACTTTAGGGAAATTTGTTACTACAAGGGAAGAAAAGCTGCTGAGAAACAAGAACGAACAAGATTTTACAAGAGGAATCATTTGGGATAAATTCTGTGAATAGTAAAAAAACTCCCAAGATAATGTATAACAATCCCGTAGAAATCAAAACAGAAACAACAACATCTGTGCTATGTGATGCTGGTGTTGGAGTCCATAGAGAGGGATTTATGGTCCCAAATGTACTAAGTAGTGATTTAAATCTATTTGTACACACACATCGTTAATGAAGTCCCAGGTTTTTGCATACTGAATGTTCAATGTAGTTAAAAACCTTTATTTCCAGCTAGTACTTGAAGAATTAAGACTGTCACAATAGTCACAAAACTATTGCTGGCGAGAGCAATTTATCACAGCATTTGCCAAGCTATTCGGCTGATTGTTTTTGGCATGAGTCTTCTGCAGCTTGTATCATTCAGATCAGTTAAAATGAAAAGACTCACATTCACAAAACATTGCTCTATTGAAACAAAGGAGTAATTTGTTTTATTTTTTGTACTGTATTTCTGGGTTATTTCTGTGACACCTAGCACAATTAGAATTACAAGATTATATCGCAGACTTCTGGATCTCTATGTATATTGTGGAGCAGCACAAAGATTTCCAGAGCATACCTAATATTTACCATTTTCACTTAACTCTGAAAATTGCAGGCTGCCTGCTGATCTCAGATAAACTGATGATACAAGTAGAGCATGCATCTACGTAGAATCATAACCTGTCTTTGCATCATTCTTTTAGAAAAGAAGAAACTCTGCAGCCAAGCTTCTGAAAATTAAGTATGGCCTCCACATTCTCAAGACAGTTTAGTCAGATAAAGGACAGTTTCTGTCAGCCTCAATTTGTGTCAAATTTTGGGCTCAGCAAAGCTTTCTGCTTTTGTTATCAATACAGAGATCCTTAGGACTTTTTAAGATCTTCAGAAAAGTCTTACTTGATTGACAGTCCTGATTAAAGCATTCTTAGTGTACAAACAGGCAGATTTCATTAATAGGACACGTCTATCAAATATGAAGGAAAGTGATAATGTTAGGACATGAAGATCTATTAAGCCATCAGCTATACTTCACCGCATTTTCCATTACCACTTTCTTTTATGTTCTCAGCCATCTCAAACGTTCATGCCATTTTTGCTGGCTTTCACTTGAACATTGATGCTTGGTTCATTGAAGCTTGGTTCTATCCACTGAGACGATGAAAGTAATTTCTTCAATAAACGCTAGATCAAAACCCAAAGGTTTAAGATCGAAAAAGGCAAATTTTCAGCCTCTCCCCGTTATGCCCAATTTTCAAAGAACATGTAACACCCTTCTTCAAGGAAAGAGGCAGAGGGGAGCATCTGTCGGTCCCATCTGGAGTCCCCCAGGTCCCCGGTAGCCGATTTGACCTAAACCACAACAAAGTGGTACTAGTTTAAGCCCACCTTCTCAGGGACAATAGATTTTTCATATTGTAATTCATTGTAAACTTATGTCCTCTGGCACGTGAAGACTCCTACGGTTTTGCTCTGTCTCTCAAAGGCTAAACGCCGTACACTGCCACTGTAGTCTGATCCCCTTCAACGTACAGCATTTACTGTGCAAATCCAAACTCAGCCTCTCCCAAGTCCTCTCAAGCTACAGTGCCAACAAAAAGCCAGTTTGCCGATTGAAAGGCAGTCAATGTGGGCCCATACTTCATTTTCATCTCGTTACAGTTTCACTGACTACATTAAAAATGAAGAAGCGTATCTTCTATTCTAAGAGAATAGAAAGAATTTTAATTACACAATTGCTATTTGAAGGCTTTGAAATGAGAGAGATGATGATTAGCCTGTTTTCACTAGGCTCTTCCCAGGTATTATATTCTGTCCTTTGGCATACAGTTATCTCAACTATATGCGAGTCAGAGGTAAGTTTATCCACGCGGTTTGTGCTATTCTGGCTACTTTCTTTTGAGGTGTGACCTCTTGTAGTGAGTCTAAATGGAAATCTGCTGTGTATCAAGGAGTTAGACGCTCCCCTCACAGTTAACCTGGGTGGGCACAAGCTTGTGCTGTGCTATGCCACATGTACAGCTTGGCCGCGCGCCCTGCGCTGTACACATCCCTTTGCCTGCAGGATAAGCTTAGCCAGCTGGTTTTAGCAGAGGAGCCTGTAGGCAGCTCCCAGTCAGCACTAGTGATTACACCACATGCATGGCCTTGCATTTATCCAACACTGCAGTAACAAGTCCATCTGAACATCGTGTTTTGTTTGACAATAGAAATACTGAATAGAATTGTTGTCTTTACAAACATTTTAAAAATTGATATTTTGACCATCTTGGGCAAAACTAACATAACTTAGAATTTTCTGGCTTTGCCATCTATATGAAATATTTTGTCAGCTAATATTAATACGGGAGTTTTCTCTGTATGTGTGAAAGCACAGCATATTTCACGTGCAGCTCACTGGTTAGATGAGCTATGGACCCTTAAGAGCACCTTCTCCAACCACTTCTGTTTAGAAAGAGTCTTCAAACTTTGCATTTTAGATAAAAGGAAAAGAGCCCAGCTATCTCCAAGTCTGCAGAAGCCCCTCTCGCTTACACTCAGCACAGAACACCAAGGCAGTTTCTGTTCTACATTCTGTTCAGCAACGGCTGGCTAACAGAGGAGCACTGTCTTTCCAATAAACTTTCTGCCAAAGGATGCAATTTTAAATGGGGGATTTGATATGAGAGCTGTTTGGAGGACATATTAGTCATACAGCGCTACTACAAATTTATTCTGTATGTATTTCCACAAAAATGATAAAGCCCTCTTGAAGCTTTGAATTTGATTCCAGTGTAATATTAAACGGTTTAAGATGGCACTGCATAATTCAAAAGTAAAAGTGAATGTGCTGTAGAAAGGAAATTGTATAATAGGGGCTTAATGTATGAGAAGTCAGCATTATCTGGATCTTTCTAATCATAATTTCAGTTGTTAAAGCACCAGGGACTCCATCAGTATAGACACTATATTCTGATTCAATTACATTATGCATTAAAAAGTGGTGGTTTACAGCATCCATTAGACTTGTTATTACCCTTGTGCCATACTCAATTGACCAAAGGAAAT
Source organism: Vanellus vanellus (assembly GCF_965231255.1). Classification (NCBI taxonomy): domain Eukaryota; kingdom Metazoa; phylum Chordata; class Aves; order Charadriiformes; family Charadriidae; genus Vanellus; species Vanellus vanellus. The sequence goes on from NC_138910.1 coordinate 60,248,520, forward strand.
AAAGCTTTCTCCTAAGGGAGGTAAAAACAAAAAAGCATATTCAGTGAAATGCATTAATAAGTACTCCCCAAGAGAAGTTTCAGTTCATTTCCTCCAGAGACGAGTATTCCTACAAAATGCATCAAAGTAAACATCATGCCTCATTACCTGTTTATATTGTTCAGACCCCACATATATAGGTGTAACATTGATTAATGGAAATAAATTACATTCTGTGACTCAGAATAAGTGACTCCAAAATCTTAGCAGGACTAACAACAACAAAAAAAACTTGAATAAAACAAACTTAGCAGAAAGCTAATCCAAGCCTCATCCATAATATCCAGCATCTCCTTTTTCTGTTTATCTTGAGCCTCAAAGCCATAAAAATAATACACTGCCATTCTTAGCATTGCAACTGATGGCAGTAGCCATGAGAGAATGTTTAACTTTGGTTGGACTGACAAGATACAATTTGCTATTACTAAGTGTAAGGTGCCAGTTTTGCAGTTCACCAGTTTAGCTGTCAATTTAACTCTGATCTACAATGTAGCACTCTTCCATTTTCAAACAGACAAAAAAAATTAAATCTTCCCAGACTCTGTATAGGATTTTTCAGGTATCTGCAATCTTTAACTACCAGCAACTGCTGTGTTGAAGCCACCCTACATAGTATTCAGAGTGTTACTGATCTCCAAAATAGATTTTAAACACTTTTAGAGTAAGTCAGACAAAAAGTTACTTTTTCTTAAGCAGGGTGGGTAATGATTGTTTGTATATTTATTGGTAAATTAACACATTTATCAAATAATTGCACTATTCTGGTTTTCAGACTTTACTCAATCAACAGGAATGAGCAGGAAACTTTTTCCCAATCTTTTAAAAATTTGACATGTAAAATGCTTCTCGTTCAAAGGTCAAACAAAATGTTATTTCTTGTATGTTAATAACAAAGCAAAGCATGTGTTTTAAGGATCAACTGAAATATTTCATTTGGTCATTTCAAAAACTTGGGAATCTTGTTAATAAAGGGGGAAATCACATTAAGTTAAAGAATAACACTTTATTTGAAAATGGAACTAAAAATAAAAAAAATTAAATTACTGACGAAAAATAATTCTCATCAGAATAGCACCTTTTTGTGCAGTTTTCTTTTTGGGTAATTAGATCTTTTCAGCCAAAAAATTCTCACTATTCAATAAATGTACAATAAATTTACTCACAATTCACACCAATGACATAATGCCTTTTTACTCTTCTGTGGCAGCTATAGATGCCTCAATTCCATTACATTCCTACACTTCAGAACAAAGACTTCCTACCAAAGCCATTCTTGTTCATAAAATATGAACAATATTATTCAGGAGACAAACATGATCCAGAACCAATTGCTTGTCATTCAAATACAGTCAACACTTACTATGTCTCTTACTGTTTCTCTCCCCTGTTGTCCGTTCCACCAAAACACACTGCTCCCTTCCCAGCATTACAAACCTACTAGGTTCTGGCCATCTGTTTCCCTGCTGCAGTGAATCCCTTTTAGAATTGTTATACTGAGACTTCCTTTCCAGTTCGCTTAGAAAAGGAAATACCCGGCTGATAAATGCTGCCTGCTTAACAATACTGAACACTGTTTACAAACCGTAGCTACCTTTAATCAACACACTTGTCCCTGATTACAAGACATGATAGTGATTTGTGTCAAGTGTGCAACAAAATTCTTTAGATTGCACTAACTGTAAGTGTAGGCCCCACTCCTACACCAAGCTCCACTCAAGTGGGATCCGCTGCCCATGCCAGATCCCCACCACAATAAACACAGCTCTAAGTTTTTGGAGTAATGGGTACGATGCTCACACCAAAGAAGGACATCAGTGATTAACCCCTTAGTATTGATACATAAGCTGAACCCCATACATATACATCTTGCTCTCTGCAGCTTATGACAAGGCATATACCTAGCATATTGTATGAAGAGGGAGTAAAGCAAACATTCTCTTTTAACCTCAGTGAAACTATGCTGATTTGCATTAAGCATCTGAATTCTTACCTCTGTAGGTCCTCTACAAAATCTGATAAGGCACTCTTTTTTTTATCTGAGAACAGAAAATATTAAAAAAAAATATCAACAATGGACTTCCTGGGGGATTTTGTTTTCTGGTTTTGGGGGGGGTTTACTAGGGTTTTTTGTTTGGAGGGAGGTACAGCTTTAAAAAAGTATTTTTTCTCCATAACTTCCTTAAGAAAGTGTTTCTTACTAGCACTAGTCACCAAAGGTTTGAGTATTTTAACAAATCATTATATGAAGTTTGCCACAAACCTTTTTCTTTCCCCAAGGCAAGTTGCATGACATCCAACAGCAGATGCCAACTCACCATTCTTTTACGTCATTAGTTTATTGCTAGAATAAAAAGAGTCTAAAATCAAATTAGAAAAAGAAACTTGAAACAGGAAGGCCGAAAATGACAAACCAACCAAGCATCTATTTATTTCATCCCTTCAGACACTAAAAATACAAAATAATATTACCCTTCACCTGCCTGAGGATGGCACAGAGCCATTGGCTCAAGAAAACAGCAATGCAGCATCAGAAATAAAGCGTAAGGAATTTTTTAGTAAGGGCCATGAACTCGCTGTAAGTGATCTAGTGCATCAACTGAGTAAGGCCAGCACCAGGACTGGCAGCCCTTGGTTATTTTTCTCCCTACATGTTTTATCAGTTTTTAAATACTGTGGCCTATGTCAGGCAAGATGGAGTAGATAATCACAGTGTTTCCCGTTGGCTTTGAAATATATTACTCCCACAGTGGTGTGGTATCCTACAGCAGGAAATCAAATGCAACACGCTCTTACAACTTATTGCTTATAATACTAATGGCATGTGCCCAAGTTGCAATGGGAATCACAGCTTTGCAGAACAGAATGAGCATGCAACAGTTAATCTGACACTACTACAAGTGCTCTGGCTCAGGTCATCTTAGACATTAAAAGGAATACTTGTAAGTAGAGCATGCACATGTAAATCAAAGTCAACAGCAAAATTAAAGTTCTCTTCTGATAAAAACACAAATAAAAGGACTTGAAGTTCACATTGACTGCAATACCAGATACATCTTTGGGCATATAGGCTTGTCCCATGCAAAGCGACTGAAATAAAATGGGATCATTAGAATAGAGAGTATATAAACTTGCAGTTGCCTGTAACCTTTATATATATATATTTTTTTTTTTTTCCTCACTGCAATGTTCTAAATGAAATTCAAGTAATTTTCCTATTATCTTATGATGGGGACTGTGGCTATAGCCTTCAATTTATTAGACAGAGCTACAGCTTCAACATTACACCTTACAAGAAAAGGATCTGGTTCTCCAGTAACTGGCCCTTTTTGTAGTAACATGCAGGTGTGAGAGGAACAATACTTCCTGATCTAATTATAACATTTCTTAGTTCTTTCAAATTTACTTGGGATTCATGTAAATATAAAAATACATGGGATAAGATCCCTGTCCTAAATTTCTTGTCCTGAAGACAAGTCCTTACAATCTAAGGGCCAAACTGCACAACACCTGCACAGGAAGCATGTGGTTCGTATGAACAGTGAATACATGATTGATCAGACAAAAAACAAGAAAACCCACACCCAAAACTGTGAGACAAGAGGAAAGTACGCAGAACAGAAAAACAGATATTATTTTTTTAAGATGTCATACAACTTGTGATTTCTCTTTTATTAGCATAAACACAATTCTACAATGACAACCTTTCTTGATAAATTACATCAATATTGTCTCCCAAAACCAGTTCCTCCAGACATTTAAAGTGTACCAGCCTGCCTTGCTCTCTCAGTTCCTGTAGTATATTGATTTAAAATCCAGGTCTCAGAAGCCAGTGATAACGAATTCTTATTCTAATAGGAATTATACCACTTCATCGTTCCACAGTGCAGAAATTGTGCTGAGTTTTCCATACTCAGATTTAACTATTCTAATGCAGAAAGCATTTATCTGCCTGTGAAATAGTATTGCTTAGCACAGACCCAAGGGCCTATAAAGCTTTGTGGCCCACTTTAAAGGTACATGTTTTATAACCTTTGAAATCCATCTTCCCAGTTTATTCAAATGCTCACTCAATTGTTCTCTGAAGCTTGTGTATGTCTTTGCATCACCTTTAACAGGAATTCAACTGAGTCCAGATGCAAAAAAGCTAGACAAGACTAGGAATCTCACGGTAAGACATTTGTCTAGCAAATCTTGTTTAATGGAAAGTGAAGGATTTTTATTTTTTTAATACATTTATGTTGATAAAAATTCCAAGGAAAAATATTCTCTGATGAGAGAGATGCATTCTGACATTGCAAAGAGCTGCAGGAGATAAAGTCCCTGATCAGCCTAAGTCAAACTCTGCATGGGGATGGATGAGAAGCTGACTGAGAGCTTACAGGTCAAGATTAAAGGGAGGGCACGGACAGGTGATGTTCCAGTGGGGGTCTGCTACAGCCCACCTGACCAGGAAGACCAAGTGGACAAGGCCCTCCATAGACAGATAGGAGCAGCCTCACATTCTCAAGCCCTGGACCCCATGGGGGACTTCAGCCACCCCGATATCTGTTGGAAGGACAACACAGCAGGGCATGGGCAATCCAGGCAGTTCCTGGAATGCGTCAACAATAACTTCCTTCTCCAAGTGACAGAGGAACCAACAAGGAGAGGCACCATGTTGGACATTGCTCTCACCAACAAGGAGGGGCTGGTGGGGAATGTCACACTCAAGGGCAGCCTTGGCTGCTGTGACCATGAGATGGTGGAGTTTGAGATCCTCAGAGCGGTGAGAAGGGCACACAGTAGTCTTGCTACCCTGGGCTTCAGGAGAGCAGACTTTAGCCTCTTCAGGAATCTGCTTGCTGGAGTACAGTGGGATAAAGCCCTGAAAGGAAGAGGAGCCCAAGAAAGCTGGTTGATCTTCAAGGACCACCTCCTCCAAGCTCAGGAGTGATGCACACCGACAAAGAGGAAGTCAGGCAAAAACACCAGGAGGCCTGCATGGATGAACAAGGAGCTCCTGGACAATCTCAAACAGAAAAAGGAAGCCTACAGAGGACAGAAACAAGGACAGGTAGCCTGGGAGGTATACAGAGAAATTGTCCGAGCAGCCAGGGGTCAGATTAGGAAAGCTAAAGCCCAGATAGAGGTTAATCTGGCCAGGGACATTAAGGGCAACAAGAAAGCCTTCTATAGGTATATCAGTGACAAAAGGAAGACAAGGGAAAATGTGGGCCCACTCAGGAAGGGAACGGAAAACCTGGTCACCCGGGGCATGGACAAGGCTGAGGTACTCAACAACTTCTTTGCCTCGGTCTTCACTGGGAAGGGCTCTCACCACATGAACCAAGTTGCATAAACCAAAGGCAGGGACTGGGAGAATGAGGAAGTGCCCACTGTAGACGACCAGGTTCAAGACCATCTGAGGAACCTGAAGGTGCACGAATCCATGGAACCTGGTGAGATACATCTGTGGGTCCTGAGGGAACTGGCAGATGAAGTTGCCAAGTCACTATCCATGATATTTGAGAAGTTGTGGCAGTCTGTTGAAGTTCCCACTGACCAGAAAAGGAGAAACATAACCCCCATTTTAAAAAGATAAAAAAGGAAGACCTGGGGAACTCACATCTGTGCCCTGCAAGATCACGGAGCAGATCCTTCTGGAAATTCTAAGGCACGTAGAAAGTAAGGAGGTGGTCAGTGACAACCAATATGGCTTCACTAAGGGCAAATCGTGCCTGACAAATTTGGTGGCCTATAATAGTGTTACAGCATTGGTGAATAAGGGGAGAGCAATATGTCATCTACCTGGACTTGTGCAAAGCATTTGACACCATTCCACACATATCCTGGTCTCTAAATTGGAGAGACGTGGATTTCACCAATGGACCACTTGGTGGATAAGAAACTGGCTGGACAGACACACTCAAAGAGTTGCAGTCAGCAGCTCCATGTCCAAGTGGTGAGCAGTGACAAGTGGTGTTCCTCAGGGGGCGGTACTGGGACCAGTGATGTTAAACATCTTTGTTGGTGACATGGATGTTGGGATGGAGTGAACCCTCAGCAAGTTTGCCAAAGACACCAAGCTGCATGGAGTGGTCAACACGCTGGAGGGGAGGGATGCCATCCAGAGGGACCTGGACAGGCTTGAGAAGTGGGCCTGTACAAACCTCATGAAGTTCAACAAGGCCAAGTGCAACATCCTGCATGTGGGCCAGGGCAAACCCATGCAAAAATACAGGCTGGGCAGAGAATGGATTGAGAGAAGCCCTGAGGAGAAGGACTTGGGGGTGTTGGTGGATGAGAAGCTCAACATGACCTGGCAACATGCACTGGCAGTCCAGAAGGCCAACCATATCCTGGGCTGCATCAAAAGAAGCACGGCCAGCAGGCTGAGCAAGGTGATTCTGTCCCTCTAACCCTGCTTTTGTGAGAGCCCACCTGGAATATTGCATCCAGTTCTGGAGCCCTCAACATAAGAAGGACATGGACCTGTTGGAGAAGGTCCAGAGGAGGGCCACAAAGATGATCAGAAGGCTGGAGCCCCTCTCCTGTGAAGACAGGCTGAGAGAGTTGGGGCTATTCAGCCTGGAGAAGAGAAGACTCTGGGGAGACCTTATAGCAGCTCTCCAGTACCTGAAGGGGGCCTACAAGAAGGCAGGAGAGGGACTTTTTGCAAGGGGTGATAGTGGTAAGACGAGGGGTAATAGCTTCAAAATGGAAGAGGAGAGATTTAGATTAGATATTAGGAAAAAAAATTCACTATGAGGGTGGTGGGGTACTGGAACAAATAGCCCAGGGAAGTTGGGGAGGCCCCATCCCTGGAAGTGTTCAAGGCCAGGTTGGATGGGGCTTTGAGCAGCTTGGTCTAGCAGAAGGTGTCCCTGCCCATGGCAGCGGGGTTGGAACTAGATGATCTTTAAGGTCCCTTTCAACCTAAACCATTCTAAGAAACTGAGGATTTCACCCTGCATTCCCCCCAAATCCCAAGTGAGTGTTTCTTTCAATAGACTTTTATTATTGCAGGACTTATCCTGTGAAAGTCTTAAATTCTTGGTTTATGCAGAAGCACAGTGGTATTCATGTTGATTCTACAAGGCTTGTTTCTGACCAGTCACAATAAAAACAGTAGAGTCACAGGTTTACTGGAAATTAAGTCAAGAAGCAGCGTTAAAATTTATTGCTAAAAATCAAATGAGTTAGTTTATATTACTTTTCTTAGGGCAGCATAAAGAAGGTTGACATGACAAAATCATCCATCACCTTCAAGAATACTCCACAGATCCACATCCTCAGATATGAATTTTCTTTTTTATCTTACTTTCTAAGCATAAAATCATAGTAATATATTAAAATTATTATTGCCTAGCCGCTATCACTAAATTTATATAATCAATTATTGTTGCAGTTTCTATAAAATACCAATGATATTGCCATAACTGGAAGATACTGGTAGCAGTTACCACAGCATGTGTCTGTATACACGTGTGTCTTCTAGTGGATCCCTTATTTTTAGAGTGAACTCTTAGTGACCTGAGAACTGAAACACAGGGCTAGTTGTGCTCACAAAAGATCAGTTAACCACAGCCTGAGCGACATCTAAGAAAAACAGATGTTGTAACAGTGGTGCCCAAAAATATAGGCAGAAAATTACAACACAGGCCTTGAAATAGCAAGCACAAGATAACAGAGACCACAGAAGTACCAAAACAAATCACAGAAGATTGATTTACAGTAACTATATGCATTCCAGTTTGGGAGCTGGGTAAAACCTGTTTTAGGAGTAACAAAGAACAAATATCCAACACAGGTGAAACAGATCTTGGCTATAATGTCAATAATGAATCAATGGATGAAAAGCAAGTGGGCAGACTGTGTTAGCAATCATACAAAAATGACTGAAGAAGATACAAAACTGTGGAGGAAGAAATCGTCATCACGTTTTGCTCAGCAAAGGGCTCAGGATGCTGACAACTCATTGTAAAACCACCTCCTTTTCCTTTCAATGAAAATTAGCTCATGAAACTTTGGAGCCAATGCAGCATGGGAATAAAGGGTAATATCAAAAATGGGGAGAGATGACAGAAATTTTGCATATATCTATATTATCATTGCAAGTGAGCTGTAATAACTAGATAATTTGGATATTAACTGTTAGTATTGTGACTGGACTAATAATTATTCTTTGATTAGATGGCTAACACTGTACTTAGGTTAACAATAAATTATTGGATTCAAGTACATTTCTTTAGTCTGCACAAAGTGGAGAGGGCATTTAGTCTGGTATCTTGCCTTTGAAGGCTGGCTGTTAAATCAGGATGTGACCTTATTATCACATTACCATGGTCATATTCTTACGAGAACTTAACTTTGTTAGGATTGGTTTTTCTTAGTAATGATGTGCGAACAACTGAAGCATTCCACCTCAGCAAGAGTTGCATGCCTATTTTTCTTTCCTGCATACAAGAACTTTTCTACTCTCCTGGAGGACAAAGTAGCTTCTCCTCACCCCACTCCTTGTTATTATATACACACACACAATGGAACTCACTTATATCAAACTTCTCGCAACTAAATTTTCCCTGATCGTTTTCTGTGAAGCTAAAACATCTCTATGATCAACATGCAGATTAACACACATTTTCAAGTCTAAAAGGTTTAAAGGACAGGAAAGCTATTTTTGCACCTCATGCTACAAACATAATCAAGAAATACCATGTTCCTCCAATGCAAAATGCCAATTAGATTGCTCTGCTGCCTCTGAGAAGAAAAATATACAGAATTAACATTTCAGCTAAGTTACAATTTATTGTTGATGCTAGACAACACTTTGTCACTTTTGATTTGTTCTGGAACACCTCAGCTGAGCTGTTGCAGCAGAGCTTCAAAGAACACAAAGAATGATTTAAAGACAATACCACTACTACTTTCATTTCTCACCACTATAAGCTAACCTAAGATTGATATGGTATCTCCATATCAATCCATCTCCATTTAAAAGAGTATTTTGAACAGAATTGAGCCCAAGCTGACCCACACTGCAACTAAACCGTAAGGAAGGACTGACTTGGAGAGCAGAGAGAAGAATGAGAATTGGGGGAGGAATCGTTCTTCTCTTTCTCCTATTTCTGTTACCGTTTTTAATTGTACTGCTCACAAAGAAAACCCACCTCCATTTCACATCTTCTGTCTTTAATTCGCACTATATAATGGAAAAAAATTAGGTCATGTAAAAAACAGCCATAAGCATTCCTGTGTCACTTCCTATGCTACTTGTGCTGCACAATACACTGAATGCATGCACCAGTAGTTCAGGAATGCAAGCTCTTTTGTGGCTTATCACTTAATTGGCAATTATAATCCTATAATTAACTACAGAAAAAAAGCCTCTGGCAAAAAGCAGCCAGGCAATTCAAACATGAGATATAAAATTACTCCTAAAACCAGTCAACAGACAGTCTATCTGCAAATACAAAAACATAAACAAACCCCACTAGAGAGTTAGTACCGTCAATTACTGTGCCCACTCAAGCCTCCAGTGATCAAGGGGCCACATCAGTTCAAAAGTGACAGGAGTGGTTGCAGAGCCGCCATCAGTCTGATACTGGACGGGACTGATTGTCAGCCATTCCTCAAAGAGGGAGAAGGCTGAAAAATCTTGACTCACCTTGTTGCTGTAAACACCCTGATATAATCTCCTAGTTGACAATCACTTATAGAAGTAGTGGTGCAATAAATGAGCTCATGAAAGTGTAACGTACAATGAGATGTCAGCAAGCCTAAAAAGCCAAGCCTGACTGGCATCCTTCCTGCTGCATTTGACAAAGTTCTTTGCATCACACTGCAATGTTAATGATAGGAACACATGCATCTACAGCAAACCTATTCTTTTTAAGGGAGTAGCAGATGGGCCAAAACAGTGAGTGACAGAAAATAAAATCTAATGAGATTCACCTCATCTTCCTTTTCTGATATTCGACATTTCCTCACCCTATCTCCTCACCTTCTAAACGCACCACTAAACTACTTCTCTAGCTAGATGATAGCATAGTGGATCTTGCCATGTGCTACAAATTTCTTCACACAGCATAACTGAGTCCAGTCAGCCTCTTATCAGGCCATTCAAAAAGCATTTAACATGAGATTGCTTAAGTAATGAAATTCTCTTATGTGTTCATTTTACAATATTTGTAATTGTACGCAATGAACAGCTAATTCAGTAACATCTCAGAGAAACTCCAGATACTGCAGCTAGCTCCAGAAAGACACCAACACTTACATACTAATTCCCCTTGTCTTAAAAGATAAACCAAGTAAACCACACAGCTCCTTCTCTAAAGAGCACTTTGTGTTATTTGTAACCTCAAATCTTTCACTTTTTAATTTTTAAACCCAGGACTATATACAAACAAACAACTCAAAGGATAATATATACAATTGTGAAACATCAATAAAGATAGATTGATAGAAATATTTTGCTTACACATTTGAAAAAAACATTCCTACTTTGCATTCGTAACATTAAATAAGAAAGGCCCGAGTTCCAGCTCAGCAAAAATATAGTATGGGTCACATAAATATGTGGTCATATATCATTCATTACTGAATAAACCTTTGCTTCAGACATTTCCAAAGAAAGGAAGAGAAATGAGGGGAGGATATATGGTGGTATCAGAGCTCTGCTTTCTTCCTTCATCGGCCCAAGTCAGTCTGCATCTGAAGTACAGACCTGCTCAGGAAGCAAGTCAAGCTGTCCAGTGGTATGAGCCGGGAGCCCATACCCTCAAATTTTGACATCATTGCATGATGCATAAGTAATTTTTCATTGGACTGGAATCCAAGTATCTCTTAAATTAGTACCCCTGCTAAAGGCTCCAGGGTCATTCCTGCCCTCTCGCTCTATTTCTCAAATACTAGAAAAAGTGGAAGCATCTCCATTATGGTGCTTATAATTAGGATAAACAGTCTAAAAACCTTCAAAAATTAAAGCATGTGTCTCCCTCATATGGCCAATGGCAGCTGCTCATGGGAATACAGTAAGACATGCTGCAGCACCTCCAGCAGCTCTTTGGCTTCCTCCTGGAGCAGCATGTCCAAAATTACTTATGTAATTTATCTCCACTTGCAAACAGTCTCAAGACTAAATTCACCAAAACATGTACTTTCTGTTACCATGGCCAAAAAATATTTTGCCCAATATTATTTAAATCTCCTATGTCTTTCAAATACTAATTCATGAAGCTGCTAATATAAGGTTTCTTGTTCTCATAAATACACTGTAACATGCTGTAAAGATAGGGTTTTGATAACTAGGATTTTAATGATATATAATGCTGGAATTCAGTCCTAATTTTTCTTCATCTTTTTCTTTTCAAAAGTCTTTACTCTATATGATGAACTTTTAAATGTTGTGCAGGACTCTACCTGCTCAGTTTTGTAATGCTAGCATGGGGATGCATGGAGTTAAGTGAAAGACACAACAGGGGTTATCAGAGACCTCAACAGAAGTGATAAGCAACAATACAAACAATAAATGTCCCGTGTCCACAGCTTCAAAGCAGGTAAGCTAACAGTAACTGGCTCCATCCAGAACAAAATGAAGTACATTTTCTAAGACCAACCCCACAACCAGAGTGAAAAATCTTGGAAAACTTGGGAAGTTTGGGTAAGCTGAGAGAGGTTTCCAGGGTTTGTAAGCATAAAACTAACATGCTGGGAAGACACAAAAGACAAGCGACTTACTGCAACAGACAGTGAAGTTACTTTAAGTTTCTCTCAAGTCAGAGATTAAATAAAGTGTACCCAATTCTATGAACTTCTGCCCTACAGTAAGACAATATTCAGGTTTCCACTTACAGACTACTGTAGGTCAGGAACAGTTAGCTGAAATTAGAGGAACAGAAGCAAGATAGATGTTTTAGTCAATAACCAAAGCATCTGAAAAAAAAAAAAAAAGCCATCAAGTTTTTAAATTAATTTTACTTTGGAAGAAAATTAAAATTGACCTTTTCAACAATGTTAGGCACCCGTTTAGAAAACTACTTGTATAGCCACTATATAAAAACATTTTCTCAAGCTCACTAAGAAAATAATTTTTTTCATTTTTTCTGAAAATGCAAGCTTTGGATCCATCTAAAAGATTTTAAATACCTTTTAATTAGAAATTTTTAAAATGCATTGATTCTGTTTTCTTTTAGAATGTACAACACGTTAAAAAGAATATCTGCTTTCTACCCAGCTCTACAATTTTCCCTGGATTTAGTCCTTCTCACAGCATTCATCACCTTGCATCTCCTCACATGCCACCCCACTGATCAACTAGGTTAAAAAAAAAAAGTGTATTCTTCCACTTTCTCAAAAGCCCAAAATACCACCTGTATAATATCACCAGCTCCCCAAAGGCAAAAGAGTTGTGTGGAACTGCCAGTAAATTCCTGGGGAAAATTCCAGCTCACTGCAGTGAGAACAACTCTTGTGTTCAACTGAAGAAATCAGATATTTGTCACAGAGGACAGCATAGCTAACAATAAAACGTGGGGTTTTGTGGTTTAGATTGGGTTGGGTTTTTTTAATCCATAGCCACTTGGTGATAAAGCCTGCCATCTCCCCAACAGCATCCAAAGATGTGAATCCCTTAAAAAATTTCAAATGCAGATTACCTAGGTATGTTTGAAGTTCAGATAAATTGCTGTCCGTCTCTCTGTAATACAGTCCAAATTCTGTTCCACATTGGATCAGCACATGCACAGTGATGCATTCATTTCACCAGTGCCCTGCCAGAATCACACAGGTACAACAGAGAGGAGCTTGGCTCTGGCTAAATAGGTTTCTTCGTTGTCCTTTTTACAGCATTCTAGTTTATTAAGAGAATATTCAGTTCTGCTTCACTGTGATGACCTTAATGGCATAAATCATCCATCTCTTCTAATTCAGTTTTCTCTTTGAATACAGCAGCCAGTGTGAATGCAAAGACTGAAAACGATTCGTTTGTTCTGACATGTGAAGATGCAGAGCGCACCTTTCAATCCATCACTCAGGAGGATGCATTACTGATGGCAGGAGGGGTCACCGAGTCAGCCGCCTCTCTGGCAACAGAAAAAGCAGCATCTGGAGTTAACTGAGCTAAGGCACTGTCATTTTCTCATCCCATAATACGAAACCAGATCGTATCAGCTCACAGTGCCAACAAACTCATTTTGTGTGTTTTTGAATACTCTGCAAAGCAATGGTATGTTCCTCAAAACTGGACAATTTAGTAGATCCATCTGAGGACTTATGCACTTACCATTTCAGCCTGCTAGCTAACAAGGGCTAGACCACAGGCAACCTCAAGGAGAGAAATAACATGGGAGTCTCATCCAACTGATGCCCTCACCATTTGCCACGTCTGGGAAGTATCCTCAGCTGGAGTTAAGCAAGATATAAATACCAAGCACAACTGGAAGAAGAGAGGCTTACACTGAGGAAGACTCAGCTTTCTTTGCCCCCCTAGGGAAATGTAAATCACAGAAATGCTTGAAAATTGGAAGAGCACTTGGGGAAGCACCGTACATGCCTTCTTCAGTACCAGGTGTGGCCACTGTCAGGGACACATCAACAGACTTGAGGAAACCTTGGTCTGACCCAGTACAGCCACATTCATGCCCCTATCTCTCACAAAAGCTGTCTGAGCAACTGAGAGTGGCCGTACTCCCCCATCTTAAATCCCTTCAAATTCATGTACTATTTGGTCAGGGGGAAGACAGGAAGAAACATAAGTAAGATAGGAGATTTTATTGTCTAGCAGTTAAGGTGATAGTCTGGAGCAGGGAAGAGACCTGGATTTCAGTTCCCATTTCAGTGACTACTTAAAACTATTATGAGAGACAGTCTTCCCTGAGCACTGAGGATTTACCTGTGACATGATGCCTTGGATATCCAGCGTGTCAGGATATCCAGGTGGGACTAGGGAAGGAGGACTGTACAGAAATTAAGTGACCATTTCCTTGCACTGTATTTCTACTTCATCTACCCCAAAGGCAAGGGTTCTGCTGGCTAGCTGCAGAGAAAGGAAGGGTTCCCACTGCTCCCAGTGTATAACTAGACTTTTAAAGAGGAGTTGAAAAGGGAGGCTTTTATTTTTATCCAAGGCACTGGCAATCAATCAATCATGGCAGTAAAATCGCATCTCAAATCTTCTTTCTTTAGGTGAAGAACTATGCTTCTAACTATAAAAATCTCTTCTAATATAACGTTTGGTTCTTCTTTTCATCACAGGATGCAGAACTTTTCTACCAAGCACAGGAGACCAGAAGCTACAACAAATCGGTTCAAGCAGTCTGAAATATGTATTCTTGAAGTGATGTATTTGCTAAAATAAAACAAACAAAAAAACACCACAAAACAAAAACCAAACCAAACAAACGAAAAAACCATCCCATCAGTGGAATAAAGTTTTTTGAGAGCAAAGTAAATATTATAACCCCTTCACTTCAGGAAGCTTTAGACTATGCTCATGTAGTTCAGTCACACCATACAATGCCTTCAAAGGAGCTCCAGCCATGGTTGCCACCTTCTGTTGATATGATTCCTGGACATCACTTCCCCCCCCCCCCCCCAACATCATCATTATGCAGCAGCCCTTTCTTTCACCACACGACACACAGCAGATGCTAAGCATGTCTTATCCACATCTTCTCCACCATTTCCCCCCTAAATTTGACAGAAGAAACTGAAGCACATTCCTGTATCTTTTAGGCCATACCTTTAACTCCTAAAGCTACACCTGCATCTTCCAGGACAAGTGTGGTTCAAACACAAGGAAGGGAGCCAGGAGACCTGTGTGGCTAAACAGGGAACTGCTTGGCAAGCTCAAGTGGAAGAAGAGAGTTTATAGATCATGGAAGGAGGGGCTGACCACTTGGGAAGAGTACAGGGCTGCTGTCAGGGGATGTAGAGAGGCAACTAGGAAAGCTAAGGCCTCCTTAGAGTTAAACCTGGCAAGAGGGGTCAAGGACAACAGGAAGAGCTTTTTCAAATACATGGCAGATAAAACTAACACCAGAGGCAATGTAGGCCCACTACTGAATGGGGTGGGTGCCCTGGTGACAGAAGATACAGAGAAGGCAGAACTACTGAATGCCTTCTTTGTCTCTATCTACTCTGTCGGGGGCTGTCCTGAGGAGTCCTGTTCCGCTGAGACCCCAGATGAAGATGAAGTCAAGTCAATGGATGAGTTTGCCTTAGTTGATGAGGACTGGGTCAGAGACCAGTTAAGCAACCTGGACATCCACAAATCCATGGGTCCAGATGGGACGCACCCGCGGGTGCTGAAGGAGCTGTCTGAAGTCATTGCTGGACCACTCTCCACCATCTTTACCAAGTCTTGTGCCTGAGGACTGGAGGAAAGCAAATGTCACTCCAGTCTTCAAAAAAGGCAAGAAGGAGGACCCCGGTAACTATAGACCGGTCAGCCTCACCTCCATCCCTGGGAAACTGATGGAACAGCTTATCCTTGGTGCCCTCTCAAGGCATATCAAGGATAAGAGGGTTATTAGGGGCAGTCAGCATGGCTTTTCCAAGGGGAAGTCATGCTTGACCAACCTCATAGCCTTTTATGAGGAAATAACGAGGTGGATAGATGATGGCAGAGCAGTAGATGTGGTCTACCTTGACTTCAGTAAAGCATTTGACACGGTCTCCCACAGCATCCTCATGGCTAAACTGAGGAAGTGTGGACTGGATGATCGGATAATTAGGTGGACTGCGAACTGGCTGAAGGAGAGAAGCCAGAGAGTCGTAGTCAATGGGGCAGAGTCCAGTTGGAGGCCGGTAACCAGTGGAGTGCCTCAAGGATCGGTACTGGGGCCCATATTATTCAATATATTCATCAATGATTTAGATGAGGGAATTGAGTGTACTATCAGCAAGTTTGCTGATGACACTAAGCTGGGAGGAGTGGCTGACACGCCAGAGGGCTGTGCTGCCATCCAGAGAGACTTGGACAGGCTGGAGATTTGGGCAGGGAATAACTTAATGAAATACAACAAGGGAAAGTGTAGGGTCCTACATCTGGGCAGAAACAACCCCAGGTTCCAGTATAGGATAACAGCTACCTGTTAGAGAGCAGTGTAAGAGGAAAGGGACCTGGGGGTCCTGGTGGACAGCAGGATGACCATGAGCCAGCACTGTGCCCTTGTGGCCGAGAAGGCCAATGGCATCCTGGGCTGTATTAGAAGGGGGGTGGTTAGTAGATCGAGAGAGGTCCTCCTTCCCCTCTACTCTGCCCTGGTGAGACCGCATCTGGAATATTGTGTCCAGTTCTGGGCCCCTCAGTTCAAGAGGGACAGAGAGCTGCTGGAGAGAGTCCAGCGTAGGGCAACTAAGATGATTAAGGGAGTGGAGCATCTCCCTTATGAGGAAAGACTGAGGGAGCTGGGTCTCTTTAGTTTGGAGAAGAGGAGACTGAGGGGTGATCTTATTAGCGTTTATAAATATATAAAGGGGGAACATCATGAGGATGGAGCCAGGCTCTTCTCAGTAGCAACCAATGAGAGGACAAGGGGTAATGGATTCAAGCTGGAACACAAGAGGTTCCACTTAAATTTGAGAAGAAACTTCTCAGTGAGGGTGACAGAGCACTGGAACAGGCTGCCCAGGGAGGTTGTGGAGTCTCCTTCTCTGGAGACATTCAAAACTCGCCTGGATGCCTTCCTGTGCAACCTCATCTAGGTGTTCCTGCTCCGACAGGGGGATTGGACTAGATGATCTTTTGAGGTCCCTTCCAATCCCTAGCATACTGTGATACTGTGAAACACACTTGAACTCTAGCCAAGGACAGGTGTAGGCTTATTTTATGGCATGCGCTAACTAGCATATCAATAGTGACAGATACACTAATGAGACTTTTAGGAAAGCTCCAGACAAAAGGGACAGAAATCCCACCTCCTTTTTCTGAAGGACAGATTAGTCCAACTGCATTCAGGCAAGAGGGACCTTCTCAGCTTTCTACACCTGTAAGGCAGTTTGTCTCACCTTGCAGCAGTCTCTTCCAATATAAGGCACAATGAGTTTGGGCAGATACTTAAACATTACTGACATTGCAGGACACCTCAAACACAAAAGTCTCCTACATTTCAATGGAAGACCAGATGCCCTAGGTAGAGAAAGGCAGATACAGAAAATGTTCCTCTACGCTCACAGATGTCAGGTTTTGTCAGTGGCACCCAGGACTTAGATTTTTGGATTAGAGCTGGTAGGTAAATGAATAACAAACTCAGTAAACCTGGGCTTTTGGGTTCTATTTTGCTTATTTCAGAAAGCATTTACTTCCTCCCTTCAAAGCAAGGTAAACTATACCAGGGGACAACAGAATACATTTAGGTCTTGATTTCACCACCAATGTCACATAATTTAAAAAAGGGTCAATGTTTACCTCAATGCACAAGGGCTTGACCAGCACATAACTTTGCTTTTTCTTCCAGAGCTTTCCTCACTTCTACAGAAAAGGAAGCTCTGCTCCCATTCTGCCCAGTAACCTTTTCCTTTATACATTTTCACCACCTGAGTAGTTCACAAAATGAAGTGTAATGACTAGCACCTCAGCAGCAACCTGCAAGAGGCACCGAAACAAATCAAGTGCAGCAGTGCTCACTGGTTGACAGCTATAATGAATTAAATTGCCTATCCCACTTCAATTCATTATGCCTTCCATGAAAAAAGACTTAGATGTAAAATGAGCTATTCAAAAAACATTCTGCATTTCTATTAATCTAACAGACAGAATTGTTTTCTATACTGTAAAGCTAACAACCCTCAGCTGCACAGCACTGCATCACAGCATAAAGCTATAGCACCCACCCAGTGAAAAGCTACAAAAGAAGCAATGTCGGGATCAACATGTCACCTCCTAAGGCTGACTTAGAAGCTACCAGTCTGTGAAAGATGTGTTTCATTTGTTTAGATGCCTTTATATACCTGCCACATCTGTGTCATTTAGTTCCTAAACGGATGCAGCAGTATCCTTTCAGTTTCAGCGATGGAGATTATTCTTCACTTTTGCCATATTCGGATTTCAGACTGTTGCTCACTGCCACCTGCTGGAGTTTGGGGAAATTTATAGCGGGGGAAAAAAAAAAAGAAAAAAAAAAAAAAAAGAAACAACAGTGGGCATTGCAGTGGGGTTTTGTGCATGCTTTTATTTACCAGATCCATCAAGATTATGTCTTGCTACTGTTACAAAAGTAGAACTATTTTCAGGCATGTTTTATCATTCACTTTTACATAAAAGTCTTTACCTCTCTTGCCCCAAGAACATCATTACCTGCAGAAGTCAGATGAAGGTAACAGAAGGCAGAACGTGATCATTTTAACCACACTGTAGTTGTGAGCAGGTATTCATAAATATAGAGAGGCAAAAATAACAAAAGGTAATTTAACATAAGTTCCATTTTCTGATAAACAGCAAAGTCTAATTCTACTTTTAATATCGCTGTGCATTTAAGGGAATCTAAGGATAGCTGCTCTTTGTTATCTGTTTAAGTCCAGTTTAGAATGTGCAGTATGCAACATGCTCAGTCCCTGAGCTTAAATTTATTTATAAAAGGCAAATGCTTAATTAATGCAGCAACTACAAAGAGAAAGATTTCTAGAAACTTAATGATCAACACGCAAAACAGGACATTACTTGCCTGGTATCATAGAAATACTTCCACAAGTAGGAAAGTAAATTAGACCAGAAAAAGACTGTCCACATCTTAGAAGCAGTACAGCTACCTCAGTGTGGCATTCTGTCTAGGCTGTTTAACCCTCTTGCCAACTCTGGTATCCAAAAACCACTACTAGCAGACCCCAAGGGTCACAAAACTCCAACTATTTAGAACTGTATCACAGCCTTCTTGGGAGATTTGAGGAAGTCTTTTAGCTTGTCTGTCTTTTCCCTTGCTGAACACAGTGTTATTTGGAGGTACGTGTTAAGGTTTTCCGGTACTTTGAGCCTATTTTTTTGAAAGTATTATAGAAACATTCTTACTCTGCATAATAAAGGATTTTTTCAGAATCCGCTTACAAATAGATGCTGAGCACTGTAAAGTCACTGCAGCAGTGAAGCGCAAGCCTTTTGCATTACCTGCTTAGTTACGAATGGTTCAGCACATGGATGTTTTCAACATTGGGGATGCTCACAATAGCCTGAATGAGACGGATAAGATCCGACAGCCAAAAATTCATCCAGACAGAAAGTCTTACCAGCTTATGAGGAAGGCCTAGGCCTCAATACTTCAGAGAGGTTTGGATTGTACACATATGTACACTTATTGACTTTACAGCCTTATCACACTGTCAGGATGCAGCTGAGCCAATGAAAGGGCCTTTACTGTCTGGCAGCATCTCAAAACCTCAGCCAGTCCTGCATGTCAAATCAGTTGGATGTACAGCTATTTATTTTCAACAGCACTTAGTTCTAGTCCTCTTTTCCCACTGCCTGGTAGGAAGGCAGCATTTGTCCTTACTGTAACAGAGAAACTGAGGTACCATGAGGTGAAGTATTTTCCTCCCATTACAGAGCAGGGCAGCAGCAGGACAATGGTTTTCTCAATAACAGTAATTTCCACTGCATCACACTGTTTCTAACAAAGATAATACTTCTTTAGAATAACACACATCTTGCAGCAGTGTCCAGGAGCCATAACGAAACACCCATTGCTCTAGATGTTGCTGCACAGACTGGGAGACTGACCTATGTCTGCTTCTAGGAGATTCCCACAACATACATCTATTTCTTAGAGTTAACTGCCATTCCACTGCAAAGCAGAAGACACATTACAAAGTCTGCTTTTATTCCAGCATACAGTAAAAGGAGATACCATGGTTTCATGGATTTCCAAAACTGTGACCTCAAAAACGTTTTCTAGAACGTAAAAAAAAAATCACCAAAGTGGAAATGGAAAACTGAACCTTTCTGTTGCCCGTCCCTCTAAATTGTTAGCACACAAGTACAGCAAAGTACTTGAAATGACAGATGATAAATAATGAATAAATAAGCTAATAATTATATTTAACTGTATATTGCTGTGACAGTGCCCAGAGATCAATGGAGAATAGCCTTGTGATGCCCAGAACTGTACAAACATAAAATAAAGTGACAGCTACAGGCCTGACGAGCTCATGGGCTAAACAAGAAGCTTACAAGGTTAAAAAGATTCTTTCCATCGACCTCACTAAGCTTTCAGCTGAGCTGTAGGGCATCTGTGATGAGACAGCCACAACAGCCTCCCTGAGTACGCGCTCCAGTAGCTTCCAGTGCTTCCACCCTTAAAGATGGGAACAGAGCTAACTAGGCATTTAAAACCCTATTTGTAAAGGCATTCAGACACTTTAAGAAACATAGAAGTGCCTGGATCCAAGTTTCAGTGGTGCACAAGCCTCACTGAAAGAAAGAAACCAGTCCTACAGAAGCATCAATACTCAAATACCTCTAAAAACTGGGAGCTCATTTAAAAAAAAAAAAAGCAAACACACACAACCAACCAGCTTTCTCTGAGAGTACAGTAGTTGACATCAGCATTGCATAACAAAAGCTCTTTCTTAGCTGCTTAAGAGTGGCAAGGGGTACAGTTCTCACAATAACTCACTTTCCTTTTGAAAACATTGATAACAAACACCTATCATCAGACTACAACTCTTCCCACTGAAATGCAGAAGATCCTATGCCAAGATTAGTGACTTTTTTCCCACAGCATGGAGCCCAGTTAAAGCTTTAACATTCATCCCAGTGAATGTCTTCATAGCATAAACAAAACATGACAGATTTATTTTTTCTTTGATATTTTCAGAGAAAGCAGGAATGCTTCTGGCCTAATAAATCAAAGGACTAAACACACAGTATTGAAAACTTTCACAAGTGGGATTCCAAACTATAGAAGGCAGAGTTGGTAAATCAATTTTCGTTGAACAAGCTTGTTTTTGAACCCTGATTCTTGTTCCTCTTTACAATTAATAGCATCGCTTTCAGGAGAGGATTTGGGTGTGTGTTTTTTTCCCCTCCAAGTAAGTACAGCTTGTAATTTTTTTCCACTTTGAAAAACAAGTCAGGCATTCTGTGGGCCACACAAATAATCCAGCATTTCCAGGATCTATTCTTCTGCACCCCTGATGTGTGGACGTACTGCTATCAATGACAGTTGCATTTTTGTCTTAAGGAGAAAATACATCACTCACTCTTTAAGGATTAGAAGTTTATGCCCTGGGAAGAAACTGTAGCATTACATTCAATTTGAATAACATCAAGCATAAGGATCCAATGAGTGATATTTTCCACAAGAAAACAATTCTTCCAGAAGATATTATGTTTATGTATGAATCTAACATGAGATTCACAAAGTCATTGTTTGCATATGCTGCATGACTATTATAAATATGTACATATAGAAGGTTAACCAGAACTGGGAGCAGATATTTAAATCTACGAAGCTTGACAGCTTCTTCCACATTAGTAAACTGCTTCTGTCTTCACGTTACACACTTCTCCCACCTTGGGACAACATCCCACTTCCTTTAAGTAGCACTGCTGCCAGGGGACATAGCTGGGAAAACTGAAGGAAGAAATGTCTCCCAGCTTTGCTTATTTAGTTTGCACATCAGAAGCCCAGCTCTCTCGTAAGACCCTGTTCACTGCTCTCCCCAACAATACCTCAAAACCAAAAATCCCTGGTAGACTACAGCTTTTTCTTCTGCCATGTCCCCAGCCAGGTTTTCCAACGGCCCACTGCTCTGATAATTCCTCCGCGGTATCCCAGCTGCACCAGAGCAACTGAGTTTACTGTAGGTACTGACTGGAATACAAATATCATGTGCCATTACCACCATAAACACATTATATGATGCACCCACCCAGAATAAAGGTGACAAGAATACTTAATGAAACCCTGGAAAAAAAAAAAATCCTTTAAGTATTATATAATTCCTATCTTATTTTATGGACGAGGGACTGGTACAGACCCTGGCAGGCTCTTTTAGTATTGACTTTTATAAAACAAAAACTAAAAGCCTCTCAGTAATCACAGCATGGTAGCAATCTGCTTCAGCTGTTACTCTCACTAAAAATAATTTAATGTCATGTCACATAGTGATATATCCGATTGTGTGCAAAACTGCAAATACATTTAAAACCCTGGAATAGGGTTCAGTGCAAATTCTTTTTTTTTTAAGCAAATATAAATGTGCACAGGTAAGAAGAGAGAGAATACAAAAGCCCTCCCACACAAGCTAAAAGTGTGTGTAAACGAGTACTTAAAGAGGTTTACTAGCTTTTATTTCTTTCTTACAGCTGTTAGACTTGTAAAAAGCAGTCACTCATTCTTTACTGCTTGCTGTCTATGAGCATTTGTGGTCTGGCCAAGAAGAATAGATTGTGCAGTGATTGTGAGCACATGTTTAATAAACACCATCAAAAGCTTACATTGAGGAAACATTAAAGTTCAGAATCAGTAGCAAAAGTGCAGAAACAGAATTAAAACTAGTGCTCCATTTCAACTCCAAAGTCTGACTAGCTTTACCTGCAGGTCATGCTTAATAGTCCTGATCCTGCAACCTTTGTTTACACTAGTAACCCTTTTTTTCTTGGTAAACGTCCCCTTGGACTTAGCACTGAAGTTTTTATTCAGATAAACCTCCCAGTGAGCTGACCCGAATACATGGATTTTTCTCAAAGGAAAAGAGTGTTCCTCAGCATTAGAATTATAGCATATGGCTCAATATTTTTAAAAATACCCGAAGTTTAAATTAAGGATGGGACTGGAAACATGTACTTAGACTCCTTTGCTTTAGACAGATTAAGCTGTATGCCCTAAACGACAGCTGAAGTACTTTGCCTTCATTATAACTGCTTATATTAAACCTGAGCTTCCAGGCTCCAGTTGAAGTTACAGCTAATAAAATAAGCTGTGTATCTGATAAACAAAAGGAAGTAAGGAAGGAAATAGCATAATGCACATTTTACAGATGAGAAACTGAAGCTTGGAATAATTAGGAGTCCCCAAGTGTACTGTAGAGTTCACCACTAACACCAGATCCCTTGAGCCTTAGAGCAAGGCTTTAAACCCAAAGAAATCTTTAGTTGCCCTGTTTTCCCTCGTTTAATAAATTTGCTTATTCATTTCTAATTAGATTTGCCAAAACAAAAGTACTGCTTAGTGAAATGAGAGGGATAACCCTAATACTCTGAAATTAAAATAGTTCAGAAAAGTTTCCATCTCTGTATTCCCACAGAGCTGTAAAATGTACTTCTGCTCTTGTCAGTGAACATTGATTAAGAACATGAGAATGGCCACTGTGGATCAGAATAGAAATTCATTTAGTCATATCTCCTCTACAACAGCAGCCAACAACACACATCCAGAAAAAGCATAAAAAAAGCATAAAAATGGACTAAATGCGCAGTGATACTACCCCTAAACACTCTTTCAACTTCCAACAATCCGTGGTTCTGGGACTTCAATACTATCTTGCAACAGGCAGCTTCAACTGTGTTGAGTGGTGACACTGATTATGTGACATGGAAAAAATAAGACTGTAAACTCATTGCGACTTTAAAAATTCACAAATCCAGCTCTGAGGCAGTAGCAGACCTTGCATAGCTTCCTTTTTACATGTTTATTTTATATATTAGTATGGAAATCCAAAGCTAAACGGTCCTATTAGTACTGAAAGGCGTTACCATCAAGTTGTGTAGCTGTTTCGGAAAGTGTTTATATAGTAGTAAAGATGTGCCACAAATATTTAGTATAGGGAATATACAACTTCCCAGCTATCAATGAAAATAAATCCTGTGATTACTAGCTCAGTAGAAGTGCAAGGTATAGCTAGTGTTTACAGGGAAACTAAAGTTCAGGACAGCAAGGAATGCAAAGGAGGTCTAATGGCAAGAGAGGAAGTGTGACCAGACAGACAACAGGTTGTAGCCTCTGAGAATGAGTCGTGGAATTTTGGCATAAAGAGACAACAGTCAATAATAAGTAATTAAGTATAACTTTTGGCCACGATAAGTGAATAACTACACTTTATGTGATATTCTTTACTCCCACTATACATTGACTAGATTATTGTATATTAATTCAGAAACACAAACTTTGTGTGACAGATCATAATAAGATACGACTGCAGTTCAGAAAGATAAACTCTAAACAGCTGCAGGTAAGAATTGCAAATTAGATTATTGTATTAGAAGCATACTCCAATCCTATCAAAATCACTGCTAGGATTGAGAGACTACTGGTTAATCCTGTAGGTCATTCCATAAAGCTCTACTTCAAACTACCAAAGAGAAAAGCCAGAGAAATATCTTTTTTTTTTTTCCTGAGGAAACAGAATGTTAAACTTGTATTTGAATTCTGCTATGAATTGTTAATAACGTTTTTGCAGCATAAGTAATACGATAAGTGACGATTCTCCAAAATAACTCCTTATGCTCTTCCAAATTTCCCCAAACAGTCATTTGCCATAATATCCATCTAAAACCTGAACAACACCCAGGCAGCTGTTGGGCTCTGATCCTCCTGATGCCAACCGCTCTTGTCTCATTGTTCTGTTTTCCCATGTCTGCTGTACCCACCTGCTGCCTGTTTATACACAGATTATAAAGTCTTTGGGACAGAGATCACATCTTTGTTCTATATTTGTACAACATCTGCCACCTAGTAACTGACTACAAACTGAATTACTTCTCACTGAAGAAAAAAAATACGCAGACATTATTGTCTAAAGAGAAGTGAGATTTGTTTCCTATTTTTTTCCTTTCCTGGTCAGACACATTCTATAAAAATATTTTTCAAGTAGATTCATTAATTAGTTCATTTTCCCAGCCACCATGAGGCAGTTGAGAAGGCCATTGTTCCACATGCTAAGAAACAAGGCGCCTCAAATTACTATAATTATTTTGCACTGCAATGCTTAAAATTCAAAGAGCTTGTAATGAAAAATAGCATGAAGTGGAGTACCGTTTTAACAGGAAAACGTTTCTCACAGCAAAGTGAGATGAATACTGGCTGGAGTTTCAAAATTCATCATGCATCACAAATTAGAAAACACAGAAAGATATATCTCTGCATTTGGCACTCCTGAAAATAAAACAGACTTCAAGTATGTGATACTGGACCCTCAGAAATCAAAGCATCCAAACTGCTTCTGAATCTCAGTCTTTGACACTAACTTTTTATAAAATTGACTATATTTACAGGGAACATAGTAGAATTGAATTGTTTTATTGTCAGTGTATTATTCTCCATCCTATTCAAGCACATGCAATCCAGAACAAGCAGGTCAAATCTGATATTTGGATTTGAGCATAGTAATTGAAGACAAATTATGCCTGCTTCTGTAACAATCTCCTATGCTCACAGATCCTCCACTGCTGTTCCACTTTGTATTTGTACTTCGGTATTGACAGATTTTCCAGAAAGTCTCCTAATAGGATGATGAGAGTATTGCTTATGAATATATTATGTTACATATACCCTTAAGGTCTTTGCCTTTAGAATGGGCAAGATACACTTATGTACCAAGGTAACAAATGAAGACTAGTTGCATATGTAAGTCAAAGAATTTGCTTTTATATAATCCAAGGTTTAGGCTGCATGCCTTGTTTACTACAAGTAGACTCTTCCTGTACATATAGAGCTTCTATTTCTGTGTAATATCCAACTCTCTGCTATTTATTTACTGGCACCCTCCTTTAGCAGTGACTATAAACTACTACACAGCATCAGTGAGCCATTGTTTAAGTCCGCCTTTCAGCTTGTTATTTTACATTAGAACATAGCATGTGAAGGACTAGAAAAAGTCATCATACAGAAATCAAGTGAGAGTCACCTCTGTGTCCCTGCTTCAGCATATTACCAGTTTTCCCCAAGGATCTCTCAGTGCCATAACACCTTTGTACCATGTTCCTTTCTCTACTTTATTTCTAGAGAAGTTCTTCTGATATATTGTTTGACCTCAGAAAAAATTACCTTGTCTGAGAGTGGAGATGGGGACTGCCTAGGCTGATGTAGGCTTGCTAGGAAACCAGTACACAGTGACTGTAAAACAAACGGTGAATCATGGTAACTTTCATTGGTTCAATTAGTGTTACATGTCTCACATGACATACTCAGGTCCTTTTCTTCGGCTATACAAAACCAAAAAATTTTACTTCGAACTTTTCACCACTAACCACAGAGCATCAACGTAAGCTTTTTACATTGTTTTTAGTCTACCTTTTCTTGTTTTATTGGTTATCTGCGTAAGCTGAGACGATGAAAAAAGTGAAAGAAGTTACTTAACAAACACTATGTTGTCCTCAACATACCTGCCTTAGTAATCATATCCAAAGAGGTCATCATACTCCAAAACATCATCCTTGGTGAAGCCTGAGTTAGTAGTTCCATTCTTCCAAGACAACTACCATTAATATTTCTTAAAATACTTGCATATACCAGAAAAGAAACAGCTTAGCAAGAGATAAATACATATTTGATACTCTGTCCATAATGAAACACTTTTTCCTTCCCCTTTGTCTTCCTTGGTGCACCAGTAACTACTACATTAAACTTTACAACCCCTTCTACACAAGTGTGCCCTGAGCACCGGACTGGCTACTGCAGACTGGAAGAAAAACAGACATATTTCCCTATATGGCATATATTACCAGAACTTCTCTTTCTTTTATATTTCAGGGAACCTAGACTCTGGGGATCTCAGCTGAGGTAGTATCTCAGAGGAAAGAGATGGTTTCTTCAGCAGGAAGTGACCATACCTTTTTGGCTTAAGGTGCCCTGCTACGGCAACAATGCATTTTCAACATTGTTTGGATTTTCCAACAGGCACTACTAAATCAGATCTATCAAGTCCAGTCTTTATCATAAAGACTCATAAGGATGCCTTTGAAGAGGCTTATTCCTTCAGAAGGTGCTAAATGGACTGAGTTCCCATTGAAAGTTCCTTAACAATTGCATACTTTTGTCACAGACTGGGAATATAGCCATCCTATATTCCCCAACTGCATCTTACCTGCCTCGCATTAAGGTATATCTTTATTTAAAACAATAAAAATAAGTCACTCTGCAGCTAGATGCATTCTTTATCCGTAATACAGACAGAATGACACGGTACCATGGGGGATACATTTTCCTGGGGGCCTTATTATCAACACACATCTCCACACCCATAAGTCTGGTAGTTAATGCCTTAGCTGTGACAGATCCCAGCACTTTACATCATACAAGTTTGCAATGACCCTATGAAATTACTTTCCATCCATCTAAAGTTTCAGTGGCAAGAAATATTTCTGACACATAACCAAGGGCCTGGCAGCAGGTCTAATAATACAGTGCTACGTTTAAAATGCTGCAGTTATCAGTCAGTCACACTACAGAGCAGGTCATGCATAGCAAAGAGCTGCTTTATTAGCTTGATGGAATATGCAGCATGCATGAAATGACAGAATGCAGCTACAGAGTCAAAGCCAAAGCTGATGCAAAGTACACCATCATGGCCCAGATAATGTGCGCCATTCACAATAATACTAGAGATCCATTCTGACCACTGCATGTTAGTTAACAGAAAATGCTTGAGAGATGACAGTCAGGAAGGCATCCGGACTCAAAACCTAGTTTTGTCTTCTTTCTTGGGGTGAAAAGAGGAAATGCAACTAGAAGGAAATTAATATGTTTTCCTGCAAGCTGCAAAGCATAATAGATGCATAATATAAAGATGAACTTCTCTGAGACCGTTTTTCAAACAAAATTAGTAAGCGTAATAGTGATTTGCTGCCCACCCCACTCCCTAGGCTCTCTTTTCCTTTTCCAAACAGGCTGAAGTACTCCTGACATCACCAGCCAAGTAGCAAGCCTTTTATTATTCAAAAGGCATAAAACAGTTATTAAGAAAGTGAAAGGAATGCCGCCTATTTAGGGACATAATAGAGAATGACTAGAAGCAAGGGGCCTCCTTTACCAACAAGCAACGAACAACTGCAATTTACTGTTGTTAGGCTACTTCGTGCAAACCAGATAGCTTATTAAAATGCATTGTATACAATGATAAGCATTTATGAGGTGATCTGCCTCTATAAACAATCATGGGACTTACTATGTCTTCTTGGCACTTTGCTACAGATTTCTATTAATCCTGTTACAACGAGGATTGTAAATGTTAGAAGCTGGGAGGTTTTTGTCACAATTCCCTCTGGTTTGTTGCAAGAAAAACATAGGAAAGTACTCAAATAGCTACATAAGTTTCACACACAAACAAAACAAAACATCAATAAAACCTGAAGTTCTGTCTCCCTTGATATATACCTGATCCAGCAATGCCAAGTTAGTGATTCCTCATGTGTGACCTAAATGGTGGACATCTTTTACTATCAAGATATTACCAAGGTATCAAGGAAATATTAAAAAAAACAATCTTCTGGCTTCAGGATAGCCTACATTCAAAGGTATCCATACTACAAAATCATTTTCCTCTTGCTAGATTTAGAAATATTATTTCAAGTTCTGATGTGATACAGAATTTTTTTCATCAGTTGCAATACAAGATGATAATTTTTGTACCCTGCTCCTCCCTGCATCAACACACCTGAATCACTAGACTCAGTGTATATATAAATAAAAAGACTGCAGCTGTACAGAGGTAGGGAGCAATCTTCCAAAGGAAAACTGGGGTCATCACAGAAGCAATGTTAACTGTCATCAGGAAATGCACCAGTGTCAAGGGTAGAATCATAGAATATTATCTGCAGTATCCGATGATTTTTTCTTCTTTTTCTCTGGCAGACAAAATTATCTAAATGATAGATCTGATGCACTGTGACTCTCTGCGTTATCACTGTACTAGGAGAAAAGACATCATTCATAACTGAGGAACACACCAGAGCAAAATAACTACAATTGGCAATCACTAGGCTGCATCTCTAAAAGCTGCAGTAAAAAAAGTTCTACTACATTGTTTCCAGAATTTATACAGATGAATACTGGTGACAAATGATACAAATTATTATTGACATTTTAAACTAAAATTATCTGTTATGTTTTCTTCACTAGAGGGACATTTTAAAATGTTCTGTGTAAAAGGTATATTATAGGATGAGTCAACATGATAATATAGATGTTCAAGATCACATTAGATCTTCAAACACATTTATACAAGCAACTTTATTTTTAATTTGGCACTGTTGTGGCCAGTGTGCCAATTTCTGAAAACACAGCCGCAGAGACCAATAGTAACATGGAGATCTACATCTATGAAGATCTACAAAAGCACTATAATTACTACCAAGCAACATTAAGGATGGTCTTTAAACACTTGCATTTGTTGTGATGCATTAGTGGTGCGTCACCACATATTCAGAGTGCACACAGCACACAAACAACATCAATGCAATTTGTAAACGTGGAACGAAAAAGGATTTAACAGCAGGAGCTGATTATACACAGCAATGCCACCAAGTTAGGAGACAATTTCCAGCCTTATTTCTTTCCACATTGCCTTGAAATTGATTGCAACTACTACTACTTTTTATATTCTTGTGAACAAATCACTTGCTCAGCCCTCAAATTTTAATCATTTTCCGTTTGTTGGCAGTTTCATAAGCCTGCTCTTCACAGGCCTCAACTCTGTTCCCCTCACCGGTCATTACAGCACCCTGAAATCTGTGTTGCTCAATTCTCTTCTCAGCCTCTTGCTGTTGTCCGAGATGCCCGCTTCAGACAGTCTCATTGAACACCCTGCTCTTACTCAATCACACTAACTGATGATTTGTCATACAAGTGACCCCACCAGAACACTCGAGGGAGTACTCACTGTTAAGTACTCGCTCAACAATCAGGACATATGAAGCTAGAAATAAATTATAGCAGCATTTACTCTGTCTGATAACTTCAACTTGGCATTTCGCTTGCACAAGAAGGCTGGATCTAACAGAAGTAGGGCTGTCAAGAAGAATAAGTTAATTTATTGATTAGGTGAGGGGGAAATAAGCACAGATCCTAGAGGTAAGGACTTCTTTCTACTGCTTTTATTTGACTTGCATATCTTTACACCACCTTTGCAGTTCACAGGCCTAGAATTGTCTCCACACACATGCAGTCCCAGACCTTCTTAGAACACACTACAGCTTGCTTCGTACAATTGTGGAAACCAGCTCCATGGGGCTGTCAGAGCAGCTGGGGACTGTCATCAAGTGCTGCCTGAGCCACATTCTCAGGAACCAGTGCCACAAAGAAACAGCTTAGAGTGCTTAGATTCTTCACTACCAATGAGTCTCTTCATGCAGAAAGGTCCATTAGAAGTTGTAGGCTGTACTCTGAAGCTATGGCCTTATCTATAAGTACCCAGTGGAAGAGTAAAAAAGTATTTATATTTAATAGGCAAGATCAATATTTTCAAGTGTAGGTTGTAAAGCTAGGCATCTCCAATTGCACTGAAGACTTGAAATAAATTTCCCAAGAGCTGAGAACCTTCTGCTCTTATTGGCCTCAGTAGTTTTTGAAAAATTAATTGCTTGATTAGATGTTTTGTCATGGACCTGGTTGGCTAACTTTTGACACGAAGTTTAAAAAAAAAAAAAACAAAAGAGACATCTAGAGTGGAATGATCTCATCTAAAGAAAATATTGCTGCCACTCACCATTTGGCCTTCTCCATGTCCTTCATTCAGCCCTGGAGTAACTATAAAGTCTCAATTGTTCATTTTTTTTCCTCCAATTCTAAAATATCAATAAAAGTTTACATGTTAAAATGACAAATAAGAGTTTTCCTTCAGGCAGGAAGCAGCATCAAAATATGAAATTTTACAGTGCTCCTTGCTAGAACTATCTGCATCATGGACTGAAATACACACAACTAAAGTAATACCTCAGACTACCATATTTTGCCAGGCATGTCTGTGTCTTAAAAATGAAGGGCAATGCAGAGATATCTAAACTAGCAGAAACACTATTTGGGACATATATTTTGTGTAGTGAAGCATCATAAAGCCTTATACTACTCTACTGCAACCAGGCTAAACTCTGCCATCAATCCAGGTTTACTGGCTTTGGTACTGTCTCATTCTGTTATGGCCACACCAACTATATTATGCTTTATCACAGTGAATACATGTCTTCAATTCTCCTGGAGGGAATTAGTTCAGACTTGCAGAGAAACTAGTCAAAGAAGAATGAAACTTCAAATGTCAGAAAAGAGAACAGTTTTAAACATACAGTGAAGTACTGTTCTTAATGCTTTTGTGTAGTACTATACCTTTTATATGCACATAACCACACACAGGTAAAAAGCATGGGGGTTTGTTTGGGTGGGGTATTTTTTGTTCATTTATTTTAAATGCTACTGCAATTTTGAAGAAGGTTGAGCTTTGATTTGGAGCTGCTACCTGGAAAGGTCAGAGCTTGAACTATTGGCTATGTACAGCCACTTCTATCTGCTAAATGTATGAAGCCCTAATCCCCACCAACACCTCTACGAGCTGCATCAACAGAAACAGTTGATAGGGTGACAGATGTTTGTGAATCTATGAGCTTAATAAAATGCATTTAAGTGGTCTCATATGATAAGCTGTCTCTATGCTACAAAAGAGTAAACTCTGAGGTACTTCCCTCATTTCCCATCATCTTCCAGCTCAAATGCTTGGGCTTAGGTTCCTTTCCAAAGGAAAGAAGTGTTGGCTGGGAAATGTGACACTGTCTGACAGGAGTTCAGATGTGACATCAGAAACAAGACGCAGCAGGGCACAGGAGAATGCATCTGCCCTCCAACACAGATACAGCCATTCTATTATTTGGCCGTGTATAAGGCAAAATCTTTCTTTGTTTTACACTTGATAACAATAAGCCTCTAACAGGCATAATGCATTGTTGCTTTTGGATACATTTCAAGCACATGACAGAGCTCAGAATGAGACACATATTTCCCATGTCCATATACAGAGTTCTTACAACAGACCTGCTTTTTATGTAAATAAGTATAATTAATAGGAATATTCCCTTCTAGATGTTAAAAACCCTCTAGTTTCATGTCAGAAACGGAAATACTCAGCAACACAGAAGCACAGCATTCTGAATTCAGATACAAGAAAATGAGCATTAGTGATAATCCTAAATATAAAGAAAAAACAAAACAAACAAACAAAAAAGCATGGCTTCCAAATGCAAGGAGAGAAATTTAAAAACACCTCAAGGTTTAATTTACAGAGAAGACATTTCTAAAGGATTAACAAAGGGCGTGTCCTGGTTTGAGGTAAAACAGAACCAATTTTGTTCAGTAACTTCGCTTCTTAGCTGGGCCTCTTCTAACAACTGAAATTAACTGCATGTTGTGCAGACAATGTTCACTCTCTCAGAGTGATAAGACCTGTGTTTATAGCCAATGCCCAGGCATGGCATGCAGAGAGGCTCCTGCTTATACTTATTGCTATAACCCCCAAGGCAAACCAACTTTGTTATTTGCCACGTTGGAGGGTCAGAAGCGGAAAAGCATAGTGGGGTCCCACCTGCAGGGAGGAGCGGGCAGGACAGGTGACCCAGAACTGACCAACAGGGTATTCCATCCCATCTGCCTCATGCTCAGTATAAAAGCTGAGGGATCAAAGGGTCACAGGCTCTTCCTTCTATGGCCGACATCTGAGGAGGACTCTGTTTGTCTGCCTTTGATCCCAATCCTGACTCCAGATCCGGAATCCAGTTCCCATCCATCACTGAGTCCAGTCTGGGACTGCCCCAGTGCCAGCCGGTGACGTGATTGTCATCTCAGGAGCTTGATACGGTTTCATATATATTTTTAATTATTTCTTTTTATTTTATTATTAATATTTTATTAAAGTAGTTTAGTTCCTTCTAAACTCATAAGTCTCTTTTTCCTCCTCTGCCTCTCTCTTTGAAGAGGGGTAGAGGGGAGCATCTGTCGGTCCCTCGGGTCCCCAGTGGTGGATTTTGGCCTAAACCACGACAGGGTGGCATTCCTCCAAAGAGCAGTCTACCAGTCTTCTGGAACTCTTAAGTCTGTCTTAGCCATACACAGTAAGGACTAAGGAATAACTCATGGGTTTTATGTTTTAAAAGCAAATCCGCTATAGAAGTGGAACAACAATTTATTGATTCGCTTTGTTTTGGAACTTCTGTCAAACTACAAAACATGTAGTCTTTTCCCAAAGTAGTATTAATCAAAAAAATAGGTTGAGGTGATCCATGAGACACTGAAGAGACAAGGTACCACTTACTCCAGGTAGACCTTGACCCTAGAATACACAGCCTGATGCAGTTGTGAGAAGAGGGGTTGTGGTTACAGGAAAGGCCAAGCACTACACAGCCTCCACACAATATGGTTCACTGCTGGAAACCAAGGGTATGGATAATGCCAGAAGATCTGAGGGTGATACAACAGGATGCTTAGTGTATAACATATCATATGCTTCCTATTCAGACCTTACTGCTGCTGCCAAGCAGCCATACGAGGGCTCCAACTCATGAGATGACAAGAACCTTTCTTAGTCAAATAGAAGCAACTGAAAGCAGTCATCACCATCTGGTCCAGACTGTGCAGTGCTTATGTACTGCCTCAGGCATACAATAATGCTGGGATCACTCAAAGCAAATCTTCTGTTCCAGTTCACCAAGTTGTGCAAGTGCTCGTATGGCACAGCTGATGGGATGATAGGGAAGAAACACCCACAGCCATCGTGTGACCCTTTTCTGATGTCCTGGGCATCTGGACAAGCGTTATTCAAGCAGCCAGCTACTCCCTTTGGCAACCAAACTAGACACAAAAGATCTGTGGGAGAGGCGTACTTGCTCTCCGTCCCCCTCCGAAATATAGTTAGTCCTAATAGAGCAGTTTGCTCTTGGCATTAGCAAGCTAGAATTGATACATTTCTCAGCATGAAATCTGGATTGTTAACAATTAAAATGACTGACTATTCAATGAAATAGCACCATACAGACATAAAAACAATGTACCTGTACTCAGCTGTATCCTACTTTTTATGTTCTAAACATGTAGGATGGCAATTTCTAAACTATGGTTATCATAAGAGGATTTTTAAATGTGTATTGAAAGGTTGAAAATCAATTTCCTCTTACCAAGGACATGTACTTCAAAATTAATATGAAATTGCTATTTTATGTCAATATGCACTTGCCCAATAAAATATGCATTCATCTTCCACTGCAAACACTGAATACATTTTTTGCCTCAAAAAAATCCTATCCTTTCCTTCTACAGCTTGTCCTCCTGCACTGCCCTTCGACAGGATTCATTCATATTAGACCTAAAACTGTGAAGAACAGTTTGAGTATTGTTTTTCCAGTGGCAGCATCAGTATAAACAATCCCTTACATCTTATCACTTATTTCCACCCTAGTCCTGCCTCATTCATGGAGGTACAACAGTTTGTGAGAGTATATTGCAAACCATACAAGGAAACAATCATTTAGTTGACTAACTCAATTCACTAAATATTTCCTTGAATAATTACAATGACACAAGTGGTAAGGCAGGAGGGGGGATGGAATGGGAAAAGAGGACTGTACTAAATTTGCCCAGGATATAGTTAATTTTCCTGCTGAGTAGCTAGTATGGTGGTATGTTTTGGATTTGTGACCAAAACAGTGTTGAACAAACTGAAAACTTTCTGGAAACTTGTATTTGTTTCTACAAAATTCCAGAACATCTGACGCTGGAATCATTGCTTTCTAATGCTTTTTCCTCAATTAATTGACATGCCAGCAAAAAGGAGTAATTCTACAGGATCATGGCCTCAACATGAATTCATTTGCAGGTAGCAGGCTGCATCCTTGCCTCTTCAAACTTTGACTTCCCAGGTTTTATAGAGTGATTCAAAGCAAGAATACAGGTTTAAGACTATACAATGCTCTGTCCATGGAAAAATCATGTGCCTAAATAGCTTTAAGTTCTTTGATACCAGCTGCATTCTTACCAAATTTGTGTCACCCTCGTGATACTCAATCTCTTGATCTCAAGGATGCTTTGCTGCAGTTCTCTTCAACAGGTAATATCAGAGAGCTCTCAGCTTAGTCTTGTTTCCATGCCCTTCCAAGAATGGCATCTCCTTAGTTTTTCCAAAGGAAAAAAGTGTAAAGCAATTTTATTGCAGAGTTGGGTCTATTTCCTTTTTTGAAAGCAGATTTTTTTTTTTTTTTTTTTTTTTTTTTTTTTTTTTAAAACCTTTCTGGTCACCTAGTTATTCCAAAGGCTCATGTTTAGTGAAGTATAAGGTTACAGACAAACAGTTTCAAGATCTCTGCTCCCTAAACCTGCAGCAAGAGGTACACTCTGGACTGGAAAATACCTCACTGATATCGTTGCTATGGCAAAGCTTAATAAGAGTTTAGAGACTGGGCACACCGCCAAGAAAATGGTGAGGGCTGACACATGACATTTCCCCCTTTGTTCTTTTCATACAATTTGCTTTCTACAGCTCTTCTCAAGAGCACAAGAAATGTTTCAGCTTCAATTATCTCCACAGGAGCTTCATTTTTTTCTCCCTTTTCTTTTTTTGCTCTAAGGTGATAGTCAGAGCTATTGTGACTTGGATTTTTTCCTTCGATTACCAATGAATTACATATGTGTTTGTAGTAAATAATTTGTACAGAGATTGTTATCACCTGTGCTGTTGATTTCCTTTTAATAAAAAGAAACAAGATGGGAAGTTGGGGGATACAAACATAATTGCTTCCTTTCAACTCCAGTTTAACTTGATAGCCAACAAGGATGACATTTTCTGAAAAAAGGCACCAGTTTATTGTAAAAAGCAGATTTTTTTGTTCACCGTTGTAAACAGAACTTGCAAAACCCATCACTTACTGTTCCACTGCTTATGTCCCATCATCTTCAATCAGTGTTGGGCAAGGTTGGTATAATCTGATACTATAATTGCAGCCAGTTAACTTTAATGCAAAACTGTATGATCAAATTCAAATATCTTTTTAAATACAAGAGACTGCTGCTTGTAGAAAATATTGTAAACCTCTACAGATGTATTTTGATATAGAATAGCGTAGTAGAACACAAACCCAGTACAGGCTGACATATGTACTTCAAATAAAGAAGGCAAAGATAGATATAAAAGGACATTAAAAGATCTTTGAAATGCCTTGAGGAGACTAGGAGGCTTTGTTTTCTATAGCTTCCCAAGCATTGGTATTGTTGAAATTGCAAGGTTAAGCTCATTTTATGCACTGTGTTAGGAGAACCACAAGACCGCCGCAACAAGTGTGCCACATCCTGCAAACTGTCCTAGCTACAGAAATTAAGAGTAATTAATACTATTTACTCAAGAAATTAGATGCTGAAGAGATAGTTTACCTATGCATCTATATGAACAAGCCTTTGAAGAAATTAGATGCAATACTATCCCAAATGACAAAAGGAAAATAACACTAAGGAGGAACCGAGTAAAATAGGAATCACAGAGCCAAGGAACAACCAGCCTCCTTCAGGCAGCAAAGGTATTGACTCTGGAACCTAGATCATGACAAGGAGATGGACACTAATCTTCACTCCATACCATGCTCTCACAGGGAAATACATCACTGACACTTTGAACGGGCTTGTTGAAGCCCGTTCAAAGATACCACAACCCTCACATGACCACCAGAGCAACACACCAACTTTTAGCAAATGAAACGTTGGCCTTCCTCTGTTTGCCTGACTCACAAGTGGACCAGGATGCCCAGATACAACTCATGAGTTCAGGCATTGCATAGATGGAAATCCCAGGGTGGTTTATGGAAATCTCTTCTTATGCAGGGGTCTACAGCCTCCAAGACATCTAATGCAGCAGATTGTGAGCTTGGTCAAGGCCATCACTCCAAAGCTGTACTCTGGCAGGCACAAGGAGTATACAACCACTGCCAGCACAGTTACAGAGCAGCCCTGGTGTACAGATGTTGAGGGATATTAGTTGTTTAGCATAAATAAGTACATTTTAAATAGAATAAATTATTTAGGATTATAATCTGGTGTGATTTGCGCTGCTTGTTTAGCTCTACTTTGCATAAGTAGCTAGATTTGATGAAAACTTTAGGCTGTGAGAAATCTATTATTCTCAGCACTCTTCCTAGCAGATGATACAATGTTTAATATTTTAACATGGGAAAGTACTGGTTATCAGTAGTGTTTGTCTCAAGTCCAAGACTTTTCAGTCCCCCATGTTCTGCCAACAAGGACAAGTGCACAAGAAATGTAAACTAGAAGATACAGAGGCTCCAACCCTAAAAGACATATGGACAGCACATGAAGGGCAGGTCTATGGATCACACCTGAAGAAGGAGGAAGCATGCCCAGGAATAAGGGGGTGTGTGTGTGTGACACCATGAATGGTGTGTGAATGCTCAGGCAGCAGCTTTAACAACAGGTAGGGACGGAGGTTGTACTCCTTCCCTGCTGCTAAACACTTGATACAGTCTTGCTGTGCCATCTCCTCTGTGTGCTACAGCTGAGGCCTGGTTCCTTTTCCACCTTCTAGCCCCAGGGCATCCCAGGATGAGCTCTAGCAGTCACTTGAACACAGCCTGCAGAGCTTTACACTTTGAGTGCCTGAGTCCTGTTGACATTATGCCACAATTCAAGAAATCTTCCCTACCTCAGATAGCAATGATGCTCAAGGTTAAACACATCTAAAGTCAAAGTCTCAGTCTACTACAACAAAGTGCAAACCAAACTTAGTGCCTAGCAACTATAACCCTATCACGCATCTTTATTATTCCAAAACAAGCAATTTGAGAAATTCCGTTCTTTCAAAGATATTGAGGCTTCTATTTCGTTCAGATTCCAAAATGAAATTTAAAGTATCTTTTACAGCAACGAAATGTTGTCTCCCAGTTGATTTTAAGAAATCCATTACAAAAGAAATAACTTCATGTAAAAAAAGGAAAGGTTTGAGCTTTTCCACTGTATTCTGTGCCCTCACAGTCGTTAGTTGTGAGCCTAGACTTGAAAACTCTTCCATAAGAAGTCTGTCAGCCACTCCTCTTACCAGGATTTGTAGCAAGTAAACCATTTAAGAAGTGTCCTATAACTCTGAAATACTTTAAACTCATACCCTGAGCAAAATAAGATCAGAATGAAGAAGAGTAATCAGTAGATTAGTGCACAGTAAATAAACTCCTAAAGCAGGTGTAAGGTGGACACTCCTTCAAAACAATGAGGGCTATCAATGGCAATATTAATTTAGGAGGATACGAAACAGAAACATGAGGTACTTATGAACTTTAGCTTATACATAAGGACTGACAGTCACTATCCTTAGTTACAAGGAGAGCCATTTTCCTTGTCTCATGAAAGTAACTAACCACTCAGGAGCAAAAGCACCTGTGAGGATGCTATAAGTAAGGAGTAACTCACACGCAAGCAGGCATTTCTGACTAGATCAGAGGCTCAAGATTTAATAATATTTTAATACAAATGGCAACAGTGCTCTGCTGAAATGTCTGAGTGTGGACTGCTTTCAAAACAGCACCATATAATCTGATGGCTTTATGAACATAATGAAAACACCACATAGCAGTACAGAAGGGTTTACAGTTGCTGCAATCCATTTAGCCATCTGCCCAGCAAAAGGTCAATGTAATTAACAGTTTAAAGACACACATGATGGAAAAGTAGAGATCAGACTTTATATAAAAAAAAGAGGATGTAAGTCAAGGAAATAAGTACTTTGATTCCAGAGATAGTACCATTAATTTCTTCCTGAAAGACAGATCTATTTCCATAACAAAACACTGTAGCAAACAGTTGTTATGACCCTTTAACAGACGTTTCAGCCATATTAAAAACACCAAGGATGTCAAGCTTTAAGACCTAGTTCTGGGAGATTAGGCCATAGTAAGAAGCTTACAGTCATGCACACAAAACTACATTTGATCAGACACCAAAACCCATTCAAGAAGTGACTCTAAGAAGTCAACTCTTCCATCATTTCAGCCCCTTTTCTAGGTTGCCAACTTGAAAATATCACTTGTATTTTTACTATATGATTACATTGCCTAGAATTAGGAAAGCACAAAGAAGGTGATCATAAGAAATGCTGAAAAAATAAGCAGCATTTAAAGGATACATTTCTAAGAAAATGGATTAGGAATGGCTAAAGGCTAAGAAAATATAATTGTTTGGGTTAGAAACTCACATAGCTGAAACTGCAAGGAAATGTCTGAAGTTTCCAAACCAGCAGTGGTCTACAGAGAGCTGCTCAGGCTCATGGTGTCAATTCCTCTGCTTTTGCTGTCTGCAGTAAATTCCTGCTCCCCCATACCTGACTGGCATTCTGCTTGGGACAGATCTTGAGTAACATGCATTTATAGAAAACCTGCACCTGGCCTCCTGCACATGGCACACCACATCAAGTGCAGTAGCATGTGAGGACTGCTACTGGTTTAAAAATCCCAACATTACCACTGTATATATGCTGGAAGCATCCAAACCGTTAGGGCCCCAGACATCTAGGAACTCTAAGCAAAGCTATGCCATCTTTAAGATCTACCAAGGTAGAAAAAGCAGTCACATCCAGGAAAACCCAGGTGTACAGCAGCCCTAAGTTAAATGAAAATGCATATACTAGATGATATTTCCATATTAGCAGTTGCTAAAGGGATGTTTCCCGAGATCTGTTAAGCTTAAATCTCATGGTATTAAAACAATGTGGGAGCATACAACTTGCAGCCACACGATGTTCAGCACAGGCACTACTCTCCGATTTGCACTGCTGGGCACTGCTGTCCACACCCTCAGGGACAAAGTGGTGTCACCAACCCAGCAAGCTGCTTAAGGTGCAGAAAAAAAAGGGTCATAAATGTCTCTTGGAAGGACTGCATCTGTCACAAATTCAGGAAGGTGGCAGCTTGAGTGAAAACAATTCTCAAGCTTCTGATAAGAATGGGAGAGAGCAAGTTCCAGCCAAAGAAAAAACATTCAGACTGCTGAGTGATTACAAGAACTAATATCCAGTAGGGATTTTCTTAAAAAAAAAAAAAAAAAAAAAAAAAAAAAAAAAAACACACAACAAAAAAAAAACAACAACACAAAAACTAAAGCTACTGAAGAGATTAGGCTGCCTAAATTTAATCTTTACTTGGTACAAATCTATATAGCTTCACTGAACTCAATACAAGTACTCTGATTTTTCTCTGGCCAAAGATCTAAATGCAACTTGGACACAAGCAGGCAAGTTCTGTGAAATTTCATAGGAATTAGCCACACAGACTTCTACAGAAACTCATCTACAAACCCCTAGAGATGGAGAATGACTAAGAATCTCTACATAGGATTTTTGATCTACCCTCAGGCAGAAACAGTTTTCCAAATGCCCTACCGTTACGTTATGAAAGAAAAAAGGAGGGGAAAAAAAAAAAAAAAAAAAAGCTACAAAGTCAGTCCTGCTTCATAAAAAGGTTTTAGCAACCCCATGAGGCAAGTAGAAATAACCTATATTCCACTGGGCTGGATCCATACATTCCACTTTGCTACTTACACAAGAAAAAAAGAACTCAAAATGCAGCTAGGTGAAATTAATGCAGCCTCCTCACATAAGGGTGCGGTTGGTGTTTAGATCTCTTCAATATATCACAAACAGTGAAAAATTATGATATTATGATGATGGAGCCTATCCCTCCTACTTCCGAAATGCTGACTAAAGTATTAGTCAACTGCTACAACATCACAATACTAACAATTGTACAACTAACAGAGCTTTACCCCATTAACAGAATTGTTAAGCCTTTCTGCATTAACAATTCTGTTAAAGTGCTCACATTCACACTAGTGGAAAGTAATGGAAATACATACTTTACCTGAACAGAACTGCATTAGACTTCATCAGCAGGTTTTACTTCTAAACAACTTCCTGAAATAGCATAAATTGTAGTTCAGTAACTGCTTGTGTGAACTATTTATTTGAGTACCTGTTACTAACAGATGTTCTACGACAAGTAAAGTTTAAGAGGTCTTAGGAAGCAGAAGAAAACAGAATAAAAATTTTCATGGTGCAGAAAACACAATTTTCATTAAGCAATGGGGGAATCTTTTTCTAACACTACTTGTCACAGTTTTAAAGAATATTACCACAGGCAATATATTTAAGCCTACCTAGCTTATCCTAGTGGCTTCCAACTACTGCTCCCTATTTATGGGACTCCATTCTACAACACTCAAATTAGTGATCCTACCATCTACTGAGAAGCTCTCCTGACTTCAGGTATTGAAAACAGGATTCAGTTGTCCAAATACAGGCATGTAGCATCATTGTGGACAATGAAAGTAATCTCAGACACATACAGTTATTTTTGCATTACTACCCAATCAGTGCAGCATGCCTTGGAACTCAAGGCAGAGTCTGAAAAATATAAATTTATCACTATTTTTCTGCTTTTTGGTACAAAGCAATAAATAAATGAAAGGACTTAGAACCATGCAGAAAGATACCATTGCCAAATGTGCACTAATCACTTCCACAATCCACTTCAGATTTCACAGGAAAGATCTACCCCACTGTCAGATCTAACCTATCTTACCTGAGACTTGGATCTAAGCAGTGGTGAAAATTGAACTACAGTCAAAACTGACACACAAGTACAATGATTTTAAGGATTCCATAGGTTAAATTCTTATTGAGAGATATATGGGTCTCCATATCCTGCAGCTACTAATGATGAGTAAATATCTGCCAGCTGCTATAATCAAGGAAACAGTAACTCAGCTAGTTAAAATACCACAGTAAAAGAATGATTGTCTGCTAAAGCATATTTAACTTCAGGTAGTATCTCTGTAATTGACAAAATAGACATCCATTTCAAAGATAATCCTCAAGTTATAATTTTCTCACTTACTGGATTTATGTGATTTAACATGCAGTTATTTTCTCATTAAGACTTAAATATACAGTGCTTGAAGAAGTGATTGCTGTGTTTAAACCATAATCGAGCATTTCTTCCCTGGTAATGGTTTGCTTTTAAATGCCAACACACTGTAAGTGTCAGCCACCCTCAAATTACTTCCCACATCCAGCTGCTGTAGATAACAGCTACCCACTAGGGTCTTGGGCAAGGAGTCAGCCATTAAGCTTTTCTACAACTTCCTTAACAGCAAGCCAAGCAAGCCCACTGCAGATATCCTATCTTTTAAAACCTTTACCTTCAAACCTTTAGACCTTCTTTTTTCACTCAGGGTTCTGGTTTATTAGATGACCCTACAGTAATGACAATTGCCCCACAAGTGCACACATCCTGAGCCAAGGGTGTGGTCACTGCCAAGCGGCCTTGCAGCCTTCCCCAGAGCAGCTGGAAACAGCTGCACGTGTATATGTGCACACACTCCCACAGCTGAAGGAGGGAAACTATGATTGTCAAAGGCTGCTGACCAGATTACCAACAACTGTTTTGGAATTAGCTAACACCAGACAAGTAACAAGTGACTTCATTTACTGGGGGGGGGGGAGG
This sequence comes from Vanellus vanellus, assembly GCF_965231255.1. Lineage (NCBI taxonomy): Eukaryota > Metazoa > Chordata > Aves > Charadriiformes > Charadriidae > Vanellus > Vanellus vanellus. The sequence goes on from NC_138910.1 coordinate 60,290,992, forward strand.
AGGACAGGGACAGAAACAGGACCAAACCCAAAAAAAACCCAAAGAGTAAAAATTCCATTTTAAGGAAGAAAAAGTGTTTCACCTTGCAGCACCAGTGAAGCATTTGAAAACTGGATTTACAAAAGTGATAGAATCCATTTACGTGGGAGATTCTAAAAGCATCTTAGATGACCGAATATCAGAGAGTCTAGACCAGGATTTCTTAATTTAGGCCCCACATGATTTGCAAAGCAGTTTAGCCTGCTAGCTTATCAAGCTACCAAACTACCATAGGAATAACCAGCTCTAAACACCACCCTCTCCCCCAAGCGCAAAACTGCTTTTCTCAGAAGTCATGCAATAGTGTGGCTTTCAATCAAAAGCAGCAGAAAAGCAACACCCAGATCTCTTTAAAGGTTAGAGTATTCTTAATTTTCATTTGGTACAGTAAAGCATGACAGGCACATGCTGGATCACACCACTTGGATGTCAAAGGATGACATTGCAAAACAAATTTCTGGGGTTTTGCCAAATAATTTATACATTTAATCAAAATGGTGAAAAATCGCTTATCAGAACTACCGAGGTAGCTTGGGGGGTTTTGGGTAGGGGGAGGACAGAACAACACACAACCACCCCACTGTGAAAAGCAGAAGTTTCAAATACTGAGTCACTGTAAACGAGTAACCACATTTAGATGTTCAATCCTATACTTCTTAGCTGACCAATCATACTTAATGACAAAAACAACTGACTCAGGGACTCCGAGCTCCTACACAAAGAGCAGTCTGAAAGTTACCTGTCAAAAAAAATCTGTTCAGTAGTGACCACTGTGTTACAAGAGGATTTACAGAAGCTGGGACTGGTTGGCAAATGGTACATTAACTAAAAATGCTTTCTTAATTAATATTCATTAAATAATTTGAACAGCTCTATTCTCTATTAGATAACCACCGTCATAATGAAAAACTTTTTCCCCCCTCATTCACAGCAAGAGAAGATACAGCATTTCAGCTGCACTGAATAGATGGCATACACTTTCACGTTTAGAGAAAGGTTTTTAGCAGACAAATAATTGCGAGACTTCTTGACATCAGTAACTAAGAAAACAGCCACAATCTTTGGCTTTCCATTTGCTTCCCTTTTCTTTTTGACCTATTCAGTATTTGTGAAAACACCCTAAATCTTTCAATAAGAGTTCCCAAGTTGTCCAAGGATTTAGCATTTTATTCTATTTTATTCAGTAATTTGTATCCTGTAATTAAAAGGTATGGCTTTACAGTGCAAGAAGAGCTTATCCCTGAGGTCACAGAACCAACGTACTTAGCAAATGTGACTGCAGGTTATGGGAAATGTCAGCAAAAATGCTGACTAAGCATTGTGAACAGCATGCAATGGGTGCTGGAAAAAGGAAAGTTGTTTGTGTTGTGGGTTTGGTTGTTTTGTTGTTTTATTTTTTTTTTTTCCATGAAATTATTTTAGTGACAGAAATTCTCTGTTGTTGAAAATGAACAGCTAAGAAGTCAATAGTCACACTGTCAAAGCAGCACAAATCCTCTAGCTTATGGTATTAGCATGGCCTTGGAAACAGCAAACCCACTGACTCTGCAACAAAATGAATAAGCTATTGTTATTGGTTCTTGTCTGAAATTACTTGAGACACTGCTAATTTTTTTTTTGTTCAAAAGAGAAGTTCCTATACAAGGCAGTTGTTTCTTCACGACTTCCACAGAAATCAGTCTCCTACATAAAGGTTCCATAGAAGAGATTTAAAAAAAAAAAAAAAAAAATAATTGGCAAGCAATGTCTCCTTACAAAATGCTTCGTTCTCGTTGTGCAAACAATCCAAACAAGCATAATATCCTCTCTGAGAAAGATGAAAACAGAAGAAACCTGTATGCCCTTCCTCCTTTACAACACATGCAAGCACCAACACATTCCCTCTTGAGACTACTTCAATGTCAACAGCGTACATCGAAGCTACATCAAAGAGACAAAATACATCTCTTCTACGAATTGTGTAGTAGATCTTCTGCATGCTGCACCCAATTGTAGAAACACAAAAACAAGGGTCACTTTCTAGCATCACAGCTGACTTAACTATGATTCAAAGATCTTACTGAGGTCAAAAGGGGAGAGTTTACATAAATCTCAATGTAATTTCAATGAATTTGAGTAAACACGATTCTTCAGGCAGATTATCTACCACAATATTGTCTCTCAAATTCCTCTCAGAGTATACTAAACTCTCTGCTTATAAAGTTACCAGAGACTATCAGCTATGATGGTTTAGACCCACATCATACTCCACATTCTCCTACAACTACAGTGTGTATGTACCTCTGGGCTGGCTGTTGCTCCGTAGTCATGTTGACACAGATAGGAGAAATCCATTTGTAATTGCTTGAAGCATCATCACAACACTGCAGCACTCTCATATTCAGTTGGAGTCAGACTGAAACACAGCCTTCCTTACCCTGTGGGATTAAAAAGAAAAGCCTTTCAGAAAAATATCAGCACAAGGACACATATCGAGCTACTGGTAATGGAGTGGCTGAAAGGGGTCACAGAAAGGAGGTCCTGCAGATCAAAGAACTGAAGGACACTTGCAAGACAGCCAAGAACAAATCAAAACAAGACAGACTTCTGGCAGTGATGAAGCTACTCGTCAATATTACAGGGCACAGATAGAATCCTCTCCCAGCAGAGAGGCACAGTACATAGGTCACTGAGGATACAGAGACTCCCAAACTGATAAGGGGTGGGGAGGAAGATCTCAACTGCTACTCCAGTTCTTGGATCAACACAAGATCCAGAGGCAGTCTAAACTCTAGGAAACATTTTATTGAGTGCATTTTGTTGAGACAGGTTTCACTGCACATTGGGGGTGGGGGAGTATTTCATAGCACTGCACCCTACCTCAATGTGAAAGGCAGGCCACAGCACTTCATTCCAGCATTTTAACAAGTGTATTTCATAGCATTTTAACAGGATATTTCAGGTTGCACAACATTAACAGGCAGGAGAAATTCTTTGGGGAGAACATGATATAGTAGTGATTTGCATTCACATGAGAATTCACAAAAGCAGAGAGATATCAGCATGGCAGGAACAACAGGCTGAGAACACTTACCCTCTCTTGTTCCGAGCATTTCTTGCAGAACTGTACTGTAGCATATTTGCCAAAGACATAAAATGGCATTTTAAGAAGCAGTGTTTTGTAGTGGTGGTAACATTACAAGGCAGAACTGCCCTACAGTTTGATCTAGACTAGACAGCTATGCTCTCCAGTACCTCAGGGGAACTAGTCGGGCAAGTTATTTCATTCTGTATCTTTTTGTGTTCTTTTTTGACATCTAAACAAACATCCTTCCAGCTACCCCGGCACAAAGAGAAAAAAAAAAGGTAATAAATCCTTCAAGATAGGTACCTACACTATTATCAACCCTGTCAATGCAGACTACTGAGTCCTTCCAACCCTTGTGCTCCCACTTAACAAGCACCCTGCAGTCCTGCTACCATCTCAATGCCAGACTCCCCTGAACAGCCACACACGAGCATACATGTGCACACCATATGAAGACACAAGGGGTAAATTTTATTTCAAATACAAGTTGCAACAGAAGAGTTATTAAAAAAATGAGATCTCCAGTCTTAACACTGGAGAAAGTCCATAAGGATAGTAGTAGTTCAAATACAAGAATTATTTTTTTTCCTCTCTAATCTGTGATGGAAATTGGAAAGAGTAACAACCATCTGCTACTTTCAGTTCTCTTGTAGACCCTGTATTGAATGATGCAATATTTTGCCTTCCAGAGCTTCAAAAACTGCACAGGGATCTGCAGGGGAAACTGAGAGGGGGAGGGAAGAAATGAAACTGTAGATGGCCCAAACGTCTGAGGGCCAGAGAGCTCAGCAAGGGACAGTGCTTGGTCATGCCAAGAAAGCAGCAAAGTGACTCAGCAGGACTCCACCGCAACCATACAGCAATCAGCCTGACTGCTCCACAGCTCACTGCAGAGAGCTTTACTATGAGCCAGAACTCGATGGAAAATAACAGCAAGAAGGACCTCACGAGCAGAAAAACCCACTTGGCTTGAGACCATGCTCCAGGCAGAGGGACTCTCCTTCTCCAAGAGCAGCGTGCTGCAGCCCCCCAGCACTGGAAGCAGCTGGCCAATATGAGTTTGCCTCCTGCAAGCCTGAGCCCCTGGCACCAGAGGTGCTTTGAGCAGTGCCTCGAGCCACGTGTTGGTGCTTACTGCCACAGCTGTCCTAGATTGTCTGCAGAAGGACAAGCTGAAAGCCAGTTACACAGTGGCAACTTCAAGACCAAATGTAAATGCATTTTTTTTTTTTTTCCCAAGCAGCAGCATATTCCTGAATTGAATGCAAACCCCTGTACTATTTATTTCCAACTTCTGTCATTTCAGCTGTTGTTGACTGGACCTAAACATTTACACTTTATACCAAAGCTTTCACAGAAGTTGCAATTCCATTCAATAAAACTAAAGAACAACTACTAATAACTTTCAGCTGAGCCCCTCAGCCAAGGTGGTGGTGCCTCTGTGAAAAAAAAAAAAAAAAAAAAAAAAAAAAAAAAAAAACCAAAAAAAAAACTTAAGAAAGAGCAAAACACTGCCTGGCAGTGAGGCAAAAAGTGAGAAGCAGCCCTGCAACCACCAAGGTCAGAGAAGGAGGTGCTCCAGGCACATATTCCCCTGCAGCCTGTGGAGGACCCCACACACTGGAGCAGATGGAGTTGTCCTGAATGAAACCACAGCCCATAAGAGCCCATGTGCAGGAGCAGCAGAGAGGAGCTGTTATGGACTGACTGTAAACCGCAATTCCCCCACAGTGAGTCAATCAAAGACAGAGCTAGTGCTCAGGGGACAAAGGAGGAATCATATGAATTTATGAGATACCAGCATATGCAAATACAACAGCTTGCAAGTGGCTTTTAGTGGATATGGGGAGAATTGCATAACCCACAAAGATCAGGAGAAGACACCATGGGATGCTAATTAAGAATACCAAGCTCTTAACACAAAAGGCATTACTATCTGAAAGGAAATACTGACTGTAGTAGGGCTGGGGTTTGTTTGTTTATTTCTGGGCACATGTATTGTCATCTGTCTGCACAAGCCTGTACAAACAGGCTGCCAAGTTCCAGCAGCTTTGGAAGCCCACACTTCTCTTTCCTCATGCATGGACACTGCATAGAGCTGCACTCAGGATGCTGAGCCAAATTTAGTGTGTCAGGGGGACAGTTCTGGCTGAAATGACTTATCAAATTAGATTGTTATAAGCGCCAACAAAACAAGGCTTCTTAAAAAATTAAAAATTGAATATAAAAAAATGTATCTATAGCTCTAACTTCAAATGTATCTAAAATCACAGTGTTGGAAGTGGACCTGAAAAAAATATTTAACTATACATACATCATTCCTGACAAATATCTGCCTAAACCAGTCTAAAAAAAAAAACCTACAGGAAAGAAGCTCTACCACCTTTTCACAGGTGATAAGTTTCCTCTGTGCTTGGAGAAAAATGGTTATCTGGACAAAAGTCAGAGCCAACTAAAAAATGATAAGAAAAGACAAACAGCGAACACATGTAAATACTCATTGTTCAAATAAAGAAAGGCAATTATAATCGAGTGATCACTGAAAAGCCCTCACACAGGGGAAATTATCCTCACACAAAGGTGCTTTACTAGTCAGTTCAACTAAGCCTTGAACCCAAATTGTACTTGCACTTGTTCCTGCAGCATTCATTCATATTCTGCACACTGACCCTTCCTTAAACTTTAATCTTTCCTTGAAAGTACTAGTAAGTCGTGTTCAACCCAGTTATCTCCACCTCAGCCATGGGCAGAGACAGCTTGCTTGCTTCACTTGAAGTCATTCGCATTTATCTTTTCACTCCCATCAGCCCTCAGAGAGGCTCGCAGGGCAGCCCCTGGCAAATTGCTCAATCTTTCCTCTTCCCTATGCCAACATTTTAAAGGTTCCCTTTGATCTTAGCTGCAAGTCTAGGACAACTAAACCTCACCAGACTAGCAGAAACTACAAAAATAAATTACAAGTTTTCGCATTGCTTCATTGTCCTTCAAGGACTCCTGGCATTTTCTGGAGTGTATCTTCTCATAGCCACTCTTTCAGCTCTAGTTAGTTTTTAGTTCCAGCCCTGTTTGGTATAAGCCTGAATTCTGGCAGAAAGTCACATGGGTAGTACTCTCGTTTAAAAAAATTAAATATTTATATACACACACAACTCACTCGCATACTTTAGTCACAAATAATATGTCTTTCCTGACTAAATTAACACATCTTTCCACATCTTTATAATAAACCAAATTAAAGCCATGCACTCAAATACATTCCAATTTTATAGCCGAATTATATTTCTGTTGTGGATGCTTTGCTTAGATAAAGTTGTCTTAAATTTAGCTTGTACTACAGTTATGAAGTTATGCCGTGGTATTTTTTTCTTATGCTTCACTAGGTATTAAACCAAGGAGACTAGATAGATAAAGGCATATTTCAGCCTCTAGTGATTTGATTTATTTTTGGATACGTTATTATTTTTAGCTATACAGAGTCATGAGTTATAAGTATTCTGAAAATCAAGTTAGAAACACATACTAGGTTTAGGAAAAACTTTTTGCTCCAATATGAGAAATAAAATACCCTAAATCCAACATAGCTACCAGACTGCCATAAGCTTTGAAACAATTGAATTTATAGACCTTTTTTACTGCTAAATTTTTTACAGTTTTAAAATGCAGAAAACTTACTTTCTTGTTGATATCCTGTAGCTGTCTTTTGTAGTTTACACATGCTAAACACTTCTTTGTGCTCCCAAATCAAAAAGAAATTAAGTACTATTTTCCTGAGGTCTTGATTTCTAATACACATTTTCACACACAACCTAGCTAAGTAGTGGGAGATACTAGGTCTACAGACATAAAAGTGTGAGCCCAAACTAGCTGGAGCAGGGAACTGGGAGTTACAGCAGGACCCACCTTACAGTACCCGACAACGAGAGCAGGGCAGCTCCAGAGATGGCAGCCAGCTTTAACCGTGATGCCCATCCATCAAGTACCTTCATGGTGATGCAGCAGGCCTGAGACCAAGCTTGGTGGTCAATCCACAGGTCAGGATCAGACACAGCCTAGAGATTGCCAGACAGACCCACAGTGACAGGACAGGTCTCCCACCAAGCCAGGAAGCCCACACATGGGCCAGGGTCCACATCAGCAGGGTCCAGGTTCAGGGACAAGCACAACTGTAGCTACACTGGAGATCAACACCCCTACAGCATTACTCAAAAAGACACTGAGCTTAAGTAGTGCTGCTGGGCCTATGAGTGGGGCTGAAAGGCCCCAGGTGAGGCTCACTAGGGCCATTAACTTCTATCAGGGCTTCAAGGCACCTGACAGGAGGTTCCTTGAAATTACTGGGATGCTGTCTTGTTGAAGCTCACTGTCTGAAGCAGCACATCATTCACCCTGAAGAACTACAGCCAGTGAGGAATAAATCTTAAGCTATTATCAGTGCTCCCATTCATCGCGGTATCATTAAAGGAAATCAGAAAATTAATCTTTGGTGAAAATAGGGCAAAGGAAGTTGCTCATATCACTCAGTCTGCCTAAAACCTTTCTCCATAACAATTTAGTAGCTCTGTTAATATTTAGGGGTTTTTTTCCCCCCAGTATTTGCGTGGAAAGCATGTTGCTCAAAGGACAGCACAGCTCTCAGTAGAGAAGTAAAAGTAAAATGAATTGGCTCTTTCTAACAGGACAAGCTTCCATTGAACTCATTCTACACAACTACTCAATGTTTTGTACAAATTAGACAGGTGATCTTATCTACAAGACATTCGGAATGCAGCTAAGATTGTGCTCACCTATAAATGGAAAAAAAGAAAAAAAAAAACATAAGTCATCTCCACCAAAGGAGACTCAATCTCTTCCAGAATCAGTTAGGTCTCTGAAAAGCAATTGCTTTACAGCAACCAGAAAACCAGTAGAATTCGGAGAAAGTTCCTACTGGCAGGTATCTCTAATAAACACACCTCTCATATATGTTCAGATGGCTCAGGTTGTTTATACTGTCTTCCATCCAAGAGATTTCTCCATTACTGTGGTTTTCCTAGTACTTGTTTCCTTGGCTGTCAGCAGAGTTTTTTTTCAACTGGTTTAAATTTAAAAATAAAACTAAAAATTCAAAAAAAAGACAAATGTAACATGGCCGCTATTCAATACATAGTGATTCCTGCCCTGTTTTTAGCAAAGCATACATTTGTAACAGTGACCCAAGCTATCTCACAGGGGCCAGAGAATAAACATCACCTTCTTTATTAAGGGGTTTGTGTGTTTTCTGAACCCTGCTGTTGGAGCCATTTGGAGAGACTGCAAATGGTGAGTTACCACAGCAAAGAAGAAAGGAGGAATAATTTCAAAACCTAGTCCAAAACTCTCTTAGCACAAAAAGCCCATCCTTAATCCCTTGCATAATTTGATTCGATTTGAGCATAAGATACTTTGGCCTTTCAAATACCTTTTAAAATTAATTTTCTTCCTGTTTCCTACTTTTTCATCTCCACAGCTGATTATAAACTTTTTGAACATTAAGAGGGAGCAGTCTAACCTATACAAGCATTAGCACCACTCCGCATTTTAAATCTGTGGAGTCTGGAGCAATTACTCAGAGTAACAGTTTATTTCACAGTGTTTTGGAAATGACACAGTGTGCAGACATTTTCACAGCTCATCAGTTTTAGAACATTTTATAAACAAGTGCCTGTAATTTAAGATCAATTACAATCTAACTCATGTATGATTTTCTAATGAAGTCAAATGATGAAATAATCATTTAAATGGTATTTTTAATTCCCGGTTAGGAAACCAGTAGTAAATCTGAAAACTCTAACACATTTCCAACAGTTCTTTCTTTAGTGCTTTTGGCTTATTACTGAAGGTAGATTTTTATTTATCTGCAAAACACTGTTGTGTCTGAAGCGGTGTCACAAATGGAAGAAGGTTCATTTCGGTTGTACGTTTAAATCAGTTTTCTGCAAATTTATAGCATTTGGTGAACATATTTTTAAATTCTGCATAGCACTTTTTAATAGGCAGTATTTATTACCAGCACACTTCGGATTGAAACTAGCATTTATTTCTTTTTTAATTTCACACATATTATTGTCCAGTTGTATTTTTGCCTGATGATACTCATATCTTGAGTTAGCACAAAGCAACCAAAATGACTGAGTGCAAAATTCACTGCAATGTTTTCCCAGTTTTAACACAGTTGGAGGACAGATAACAAATGACTCAAGGATATTCTGAGTAGTGGCAAACAGAAGATAACTGCTAGTGCATGAACAAAGCCATTACTTCCCTGTCCCTATAATTTGATTTAAAAATTAAAATTGGATAATTAATATATGACTCTTTTGTCAATGTCAGAATTAAAAGTGTTAAGACAATAGTAAGCATTTCTCCAAAACCATGCTAGGACTATTTTTTTCTTGTCAGTTTATGTTCAAAACAACTGTATACTCAAATTCTCACTTCCGGAGTATACAAATATCTTCTAGTGTCAGTCAACAGTGCTTGTTTACATGAACAAAGGGCCCATAAAGACTATATCTGTATCTTTTAGAGCATTGCCTGCAAAGGGGTGATCCCGTTTAATGCCCATGCATGAACAGATATTGAGCCTCTGCTACAAATGGGTTCCTCAACAGTGCAGACCTGTGATATGGCTTAAACAGCTACATCTGTTGGAGGGATTAAAATCGCCCTGCAGCAGCAGCAATTACACAACATTTGGCTGTGAAATGCTGAGTAACATCAAGAGAAAGTCTCTGAGATATTGAAAAATGGAATGGTGGTGCTTGGAAGGCAGCCAAGATTGTCAGAGCTCTTTGTGTGACCTTCTAGCGTGCCAAGTAGAACAAAAGAATAGATGTAAAGAAAATACGAAAAGGCTAAAAATCAACTGTTCCACGATGCAATATAAGTTAAAATAAATAATAAAAAAAAAAAAAAACACACCACATTTAAGGGCCATAGATAAGAATGAGAGCCTTTTCCCCTTAGGCTTATGTCTCCAGACTAACATAACAGCGTTGGTGAAAAGTTATAAGGAAAAGATGTGTTAACAGGCATAGCCCTACAAGAATTATGAACAATGAAATCCCACATGTAATTCACCGAGTTTCAAGATTCCCTACAAATCCCAAGTGTGGAGGATTCCCCTGGGATATTATCTAGGGTTCACAAACTTTCCAAGAGACTGGAGTGTCCATTCCAATAGACTGTTACTTCAGTCCTGTGGAATGAACTAGCTACATATAGCTCTTCACCTTTTAAAAAGATACCCTTTCAAACTGGGCATTCCTTCTGCTATTTGCCTCTTTGCTGCTGCCAGTGTCATAAAAAGTGAGGGCTGGCAACATGGAAGAGAACACCAGCTTTGGTTCATTTGTCTTCATTGCTTTGTCCCATTTGTAGAAAGGGTTGCTAAGCTATTATGTAAGCATAATGGATTAGATTTTTGACAAGATGTAATCTCATGGAGCGAGAAGCTTAAAATTCAATTATAGTTAAAGTTTAGCTTGCTTTAAGAACCCCTGAAGTTTACATCAGTCCTAAACAATACCTCTAAAAGCAGTTGATGGAGAAACTGTGCCATGTATCTTTCTATTCTCATCAAAACTTAAAGCCAAGACAGGAAGAAAGAAGACTTTGCTCCAAAGCTCCACACAGTAAAAGAGCACCTAAAACTATATACAATTCTTTTGTTCTTTATGTAGCCAGTGAAAATCCGACATGATTCTGCTTCCTAAAAATAACCCACATTGAGACTGTGGTGTGGTCAGAAAGAGACCAACCCATGAACCAAAAGAGAAAGCAATGGTTTACACAGTCACTGAAATTTTCACTTTGTTGAGTATTCATCCATATTTCTAAAGAATCAGTGCTCTGTTTATTTATATCAATGCACACTTTATAGGTCTTTACCATTCGACACAAGTTCCCTATTCTTGCTGTTGATGAAATTCTGTCTCAAGAGACTCATGCTAACAAGAAAACAAGGACTTTGTTATGAAGATGACCTTACCATCTGTATGACACAGCTGAAAACCTTTATACCTATAGACAGGAGCTGCTAAGCCATGATGAGCTCCGAGTATAGGAAGTCCTCAGGTTGCAAAACCCACTTGCCACATACTGCAAAAGAACTTGGGGGAAGCTGACATGTTTCACTTGCAAAATAGTACCCATGCAATAGCAAAGCAAGATGGAAGACATTTCAGAACTCATGCAATAATTTTGTTGCAGAACTTCGCAGAAGTATTCTAAGAGTAAAATTCCTGGAGACAGGAATGAGACATGAGATGGGGACTGAGTCCCCTGTCACAATGAAATCCCAGCTTTTTCCCTGGGTGAGTGTTTTGGGGAATAGATGCTTATGGTGTTTCTAACCTGCCTGCAGACTGATGGCTAACCTCCACGTAGGGCTAAGGTAGGGAAGGTAATGGCTACTGCTCCTTATAAAAACATGCCTTTGGTCTGGGTCACGTTGAGCCAAATGCCACAAACTCCACAATGAGGAAAGTCACATCATCTCCTGCACCACTGCGGGTTCAGAAGAGGTCCTTGAGGAGCAGCCATACATTTCAAGCACAGCTTTTGTCTCAAATTTACTCATGAGCAGAGGACTAAATATACCATAGGGTATATACTGAGGATGTACAGCTCAATGGCTGTCCATCAGGTTTACAGTGCAGCTAAGTCTTGCTTTAATCTGTGTCATATCACAGCAGGCTCCAAGGGACCATGTACCATTCAAGCACAGACAGACTGAATGAGTGGGCTACAGGCTTGTCTGTGCCCTTCCTCATCTCTCTGATCACGAGCTGAGCTGCAAACTCCAAAGTCATTCCCAGAATATGGCACTGACTTTAACAGACTGGCTCAAATCCTAATCTGTCAGTTCACATCTCACTGGGTCATTATTAATTTATTAAGTTACAAAGAGTATGTCAGAAATGTTAGTGGGTGCTGAAGCAGGCATCCATATCATGCTGTTACTTATTAACACCACCTGCAGCAGAGAGAAACCGCAACAAGATCCGCTAGCCAAGTCTCAGGCAGGCACTGCTGAGTAGCGGCATTTGCCCTATCCCCGCAGACACTGGCTTGCTGAATATTTAAGTGTCATGTGCTGGTCACCAGCAGGAAATATTTTTTAAAGGGAAGTTGAACTACTTTTATATAAAACAACAACAACTCACATTTTCTGTAGCTGCTAGTAATTTTGATTAGGAAAAAACAGCCAACCCTTTTACTGCTTGCATAATTAAAGAATCACGCTGTTCTTCCTGTGGCTTTTCTTGCATATGATCTTCCATTGTAATCCATTAAGTGCTATGGTATTAGCAGGGATTTAACACGCCAGATTTAATCAACAGTACTTCTCATATACCAGTATTTGTGCTCAGAGAACTGTACATTAAATAGTGTTTTTAGTGAATTATCTGACCTTTCCTTCTCAAGTCTGCATCTCCTAATTACAGCTTTCATTGTTTTGGTATAAAATATTGGCAAGGTCAAACCCTGCCACAGCACTTGCAAATTTCCTCAAGAGGCTCACAGAAATGGCCTATCTGCTTGTACAAACCGTGACTGCAAATGTGTTCGGATTATCTACATATTTTGTATTCATGAGGTTTACAGTTCTAGCTTGCAGCCAGGAAAATTGCTTTGATTTTTTGTAAGTCTCTGAGCAGAAGGCAAATAAAAAAATATAATATGCTTAGTACCACACACAGTTCTTTAAAACTCCTGCTACATTTCCCCTGACAATTCCTTTTCTGTCAATCCTCCTGTCCTGGAATATCTCCCTGAAATTTGCTGACATGGCAGCCAAGAACATCTTGTTGACATCTTTTAAAATTAATTCTACTAAAGAACATTTTTTCCTTCTCTTGTACCTAAAAGCAACTAGACTTCATTCCCAGATCAGAGAGAAATAAATAACATGAATTCATATTCATCTTCGTCTTCATCTTCAGCACAAAATTATTTTGTGACACAATGGGTAAGTTTCTCTAACTGTAACCTTAAAGTCTACGTATTGAGCCCAGCTCTCATGTCACAGTCACCAGGCTAGTAGGAGCTGACCAAATGCACTGTTATTGACAAACAATATATTCATCCACTTAAATCAATACAGGCTCAAATCGATACAGTAGAGCTTCACGGAGTATGCATCATGGATCTATTTCCACAAAAACATAATAAAAAAAAGTGGCCTAAAAAATGAGGCACAAATAGCTGAGCAGTTAGGGCATTCAAACAGACAATGCATACCTCCAAGTGCCCATCCCATTCTGGAGCAATTGGAGACTATATGTAAGGTCTGTAACATTGCTGGTTTGCTCCTGGAGTTTGAGCGTGACTGACATCTGTGGAAACACTTCCAGTCCTACCAGGGGATCTGGACCAGTCTTCAAGAGTGCAACCAACCACTAGCATCCCCAGCATGCATAAATGCTGTTTGTCTCCTTCTCTGAAAATCAGCTGAAAGGCAGAGATAAAAAAAGCAAACCCCAGTCTCACTGGCTGGTGCTTTACTCACTGCACCTTATGTCTGTGTCACACCCCTACCTCGCCTGCCGTCCACATCCCCTGGCTATGACCACACACTCCTCTCCTGGCCTTTCATCAGGAAAACAGCAAAATGGCATTGGAGGTTTTGAAATTTTTCCTTCTATTACGATTCAGCTTCTCTCATCTCATCCAGGTAGTTCAATTTTTGCTGGGCAAAGTTTTTTCAAACATAAAGTCTACCTCAGGAGCCTGTAACACTATTTTTCTTCCTAAAAAACTGCATAGACAGTTTCATCTAGGAGAAGATTCATCTACTTTGATTAAGAATACTGAAATCCCCATCCTTCTCCTTCATTTTGTGTCTTCATTTCATATTCTAGCTCTAAATATCTGACTTGAATTTCAGTAGGATGCTAGCATGACTCTGGGGCTCCCTGAGGAACAAGGGGGTATTTCAATCCTGGACCATCATTACTTCTGGAATACTAATATTTTTTGCTGTGTGTATTCCAGTCCATTTGATAATTATATCCACCATTATGAGGTGCAAAATCCAGGACATAATGCAGAGTACAGTTGGCACATTTGCGCTTAAGAAAATATCATACATATTAGAGTCAAACCCACACTCTGCTGGAATTTTAATGGCTTTTCCTGCATGAAAAGCCTTCAATAGCATTATGCTATTGGTTCTTTTTGTCCCTTCATGACTTGTGTCAGTAAAGTAATCATGTTTTAATAAAAGAGAGTGCTTGTTTATAAGACAGTAAAGGGAAGTGTTTTTCTTGATTTAGTTTACAATTTGGAAGGGCTTCAATAAATACAGTACACCAAGTGCTGAAGCAAAATAGATTAAAAAAGAGGCCTTCTTTCCATGAAACACAGAATGACATTTACAGGTGTGTGTCCACAGCACACAGGACTAACAACTGGGTAAGGACAACAGTCCGTTCAGCATCATCTTTGATACAATTTGTTCCCTTTGAAGTTTAAAATCTCAATGGACAATACACAAGAAAAGACTGTCTCCTGCTGCCAACTACTAGTATTTCATCCCAGTTAGGCAGCAAAGCTGTAAGAACAGGAGCATGAGAAGTGTTTTTGTCCTCGATGCAGAGTGAAAAATGAAGGCAAATGTCGCTATGTCCACTGACTGCTGCCATTGCCACCAGAGAAGGCAAGCTGCAAGCTGCCTGTCTTTTCTCCTCTAAACAGTTGCAAGGAGCCTCGGATCTAGAAACAGTCACAAAGGGCTACCACTCTGTCAGCTCCATGAACTAGATTTAGAGAAGGTGCCTGAAGGGCAGAAAGCCCACGCTATCGGCACACAGCAGCACTACCGCCTTTCCCCCTGCCAGCTGGTGCAAAGGACAGCCAGGAATTCCCCACAAGCTGCAGTCACGGCTTTGGTATTCAGAGCAGACACAGAGAGAGAAGATGCTGAGAAACAGGCTCAAGGGATAACCAAAAATGCTGAGTTTTGAAAGATGAGGGAGAAAGAAATAGTGAGGATAGAGGGTAGCAGAGAAGGCGTTGGAAGGATAAGACAACCTGGAACTTGACCATTAAATAAACAATTGTTAAGAACAGTGAAGTGCAAATTTGGTGAAGTGAGACTGAAAAAGAAATTTTCAGTGGAGATTCAGGAAGAACAGAGGAATAGGCTGTATAAAGCATTCCCAGAAACATGGAAGCAAAAGCATGGAAGACATGAGAAAAATGTGAATAGTCCTTCCTAGTATGAAGTCATTTCTTTTAGTGTGATACATAAGCATGTTGAATGCTGATGGGAAGGAGATAATCAAACAGGTTTTTTCTTTAAGAAAAACTCCCTTCTGTACTACAGCTTCCTTGCAACTCGGTGGGAAGCATTTGAACAAGACAAAACAATGCACATAAGTCACTTCTCAGCAGAGCAAATGAACCCACTGTTTCTTATGCACTGGGTAGATTGCTGTCTGTACCTGAGCTATCTAACCTGAAGCTCATTCAGGCATCCCCATGTGGCACTGCAGTCAGTTTGTTACTACAGCATTAGCATAACAAAAGCCTGAGAAATATGAGCCTTTACAGGTACCTGTACACCTTCAAATCCAGAAGGCTTGTCATCTTCCCACTAATCTGTTGTACAGGCTACTGTACTTCATCGACCTTATTTAGGAGAGATGAAAAAGCTATTTGTTGTCATAGAAACAGTAGGACTTTGTGCTACTGTGCAGGCTGATATGTGAGGATATTATTGTTTGGCCTTTTCCCAGGCATCCAGATTGAGAAACACTAAAAACCTTTTAAAAAAGCCCCTGAAATTTTGCCAGTCAATCAGATCTACAATTTCCACAAACACATTCAAATATTTACCAATTGTTGTGGATAAATTTGAAAAGCCCCAGGTATGGGAAACACTGTTGAAAAAAATATATTCTTGACCCTAAAAAACCAAACAAGCAATGGACATCTTGTAAGGCTACTGGAAATGTCAGAAAGTCTGTAATCAGTTATGAAGAGGCAATTAAAACAACAACCAATTGTCTTCAGTTTCCACCACTTAGCTGAGGCTAATATTTTAAAAGCCTATAGTTAGCATGGTAACTAAGGTTAATACTGCAAAAGCGGATATCCCAAGGGCTTAACAGCTGCCAAAGAGCATCACTGAGAGGAAGGTAAGGTGTTTATGACTTTTCCTTTACTTTACGTTCTTTGTAACTGGAGAATAACAGTGTCAGTAAATCATTAAAGAGAATGCGTAGTACTGACCAAACCTCCTAACACTCCAGGTAAACAGCTGTGTTCCCCGAATAGCTCCAGAGGCAGACAGGTTTACACCTGAGTTACAGTTCATAGGCCACAGAAATAGAGGGCAATTGGAAGTGGTTTAGATCATCTCATTTACTTTGGACAAAAGAAGTTTTCTTTTACCAGAACATCTTTTTTTTCCCTTATAATTTTTTCCAAAATACTTTCATCCTCCACTTGCAGAGCGGTATTTCTTGGTTATGCCAGAGTGGAAATATAATTCTGAAGGTGTTACTAGCTCATAGAAAAAGGTAGATTTTTTTAACTATTTGATTTGGCAAAAGAGTGACTATGACTGGGACAGATTATGCAAAAGTTTAGCTGTATGCTGGGCACAGGTGAAGGAAAAAAAGCAGTTTAGAGTATAAAGGTGACCTCATAATCCATCTGCATTGAAACTTCCCATTCTTATCACAACAGTCCAATTTTCTCTCCATCTGTTCCAAATAGTTCAAAACCCTGTCCCATTTAGCATAGAAATAGCTGCTCTCTTGCTGGAAGCCAGACAAAATGATCGAAACAGTCTAACATGTCCTGCGTGGAGAAAAAAAAAAAAGAAACAGCCTTCTGGCTTGCAAACAGCCTGTCTCTGTCATGCAGGCACGACATTGTCTGGCATCTATGAGTTAATGTCCAACTGTTCTATTGCCCCATAAAAATATTCTCCATTTTTCTTACTGAAGGAATCTGCTTCTATTACAGAATACATCTTACTCTTCTCCCGTCTCCACAGAAACAGTCAGAATGCCTTAGGAATTGTAAACATGCAATTATTCCACTTTCAGCACTCTCAGGCCATGAAAGTGGATGGACGTGACACTAAACTGAGCCATGAGGAAAGTAAAGAAAAACTGCTGGAGGAGCAGTTTGAGTAGGAGTGCTTTTCTTACGTTTAATGTCTAATTTCTCCTTGGACAGCAGCCTAGGGCTGCAGCCAGCCAAACAGCCGCCTCCTACGCCAGATCCAGCATCCATCCTCTATTTCAGCTTCCTTCTGTGGGTTTAGGCCCTTCATATTCAACTAAATTGCCAGGTCCAGGAGCAATCTAATGCGATGCAGGAGGGCATAAGCCATTGGGAAAAAAATAGCATGTGATAGACAAAATTGTCAGTAAAGGGCTAGTAATTTACACTATAATTGTTTTTGTATTATGTGTATAATTACATGAAACAGAACAGCAAGGCAAGTAAAAAAAAGCTGGATTCTCCTTACTTCATTGAGTATTCAGACGGATACCGCTTGTTAGAGCTCAACAAAAGAGGGGAAGTGAGAAGCCCACAGCGATACTATTTCTGACCTAACCGTAGAGTACAATCACACAGTGACTTTTAGCCTACACTCTTTTTCAATAGCAATCCTGTGTGACCACCGGCTGTGGAAAATCCAGCCCAAGCTCTTTTCCTTTCCCTCCATATGCTGAATAAGTACTTTTTAAAGAAAAAGGGAGTTTGATTGGGTATGCCACTTTTTTCCAAGAGAGGAGAAGTCATGACTTTCAAAGCTTATGAGTTTGGGCTATATACATAATCAGAAAAATAATCCACATGTTGTCAAAGCCTCTGATTATCCAAGTAGAGTAGCATTGGATGCTCTGCTACATCTGTAGTTATTCATTGACTTAGATGGTAGTTCTTCACTGGACTGCACCTAGACAGATGCCTGTCACTGGAATTAGTAGACATTATGAATATCAAAATAAATAGTGACATCATCAAGCAGACAAACATGGCAAAGTCCAGCTGGTTTAGGAATTATCCCTCACTTACCACTATTATAACAACAGCTATTAACTGATGTGACACACTTTTACTTCTGAGAAAGTCACAGAATTATTTTAACGTGATAAGATACAGTTTGATCTGGAGTCCCTGGACACCACTTGGAGATGTGGAATGCAGTGCAAATACAACCGTATTGCATCTACACATTTAAAGAGCTGTAAGTCAAGTATCTTTCTTCTTATTGTGACATACTTATCTTCATTAGCTAAAATCTAACAGGAAATTCAGGTCTACTTCAAATACACAAAATAATCACATGGACATTCTTATACTGACTTAAGTCCCAGACATGATGGGATCTGTCCACTTCAGGACACATGAAACAAACTGCAATGACATAGTAAAAAATCACAGTGCTCACACTGTATGCATTTGTGCCACACCTGAATATGAGAAAATGGCAAATTTATTCAGGTGAGCACTTCTTCAGACAATTTTCTCAAAGCCAAAAGCAAATTCTGGAAGGCTGCATGGTCTTCTTGTTAGATGACGGGAAAATTAAGGTGGTCTGTATACAAAAGACAAGGAGTCAGACTGAGACATAAGCAGCAGGTATCACTGGGGTGAAGTGAACCACTGAAATTTCCCTGCATGACAATTGCAAGCTTGTGAAATTCCTGTAGCTACAAATTTTTGTTCTGTCATATCCTGAAGAGGGGCTTTCGCTGGCTGGGGAATCAGTTTTCCACAGGAAGCAAATCCATTTCATTGCAAGACTGACATCCTCCCACTCTCCCAGAAGCCATAGATTCTATGTTGGAAGACAACAGGACCTATTACACGGTAAGTCTACTGAGATATTGAAAAGACAGGTTAGACAAATTGCTTATAACTAACCAAACTGAAATTCTCAGATCCAGACATTACTCAGATTTTGCTTCAGGAAAGAAGTAATGGATGTCCAAGGGAGAAGCATATGCTGTGCCTGGGTCATGCGATGAGTGCTGCAGTACCAGCTGGAAGAAATCTGGCCAGAAACTTGCGGATAACCAGAATATGCAGCTAAGGAAAAATAAAGAGTAGACCTGCACAACAGAGAACATTGACAGTAGATATAATTTCCCTCCTCCTCCCCCCTTATGTATCATTTATATAATGCTAGAAAATTACAGTACTAACCAAAGAGGCAAACTGGAAACAAAACAGCTGATGTCATGACTTAATATATCAAGAGAGTAAGGATAAAAAAGGATGATGCTAAAGCACCAACTGAAAAGCTGATGTTGCAAATTTTGGCTCTTGTTTAACTTTGCTTTTATATGAAAAGCTTGTTTTGATTTTATTTCTTTTTACAGATTCATAATTTATTGCTGCAATATAGAAAACTTGCTGCTCATGTTTTTACGGTGGAACTTTCCTTTACAAATATTACAGAGGTTGGAAAAGGTGTATTTATCTGCCCTCTGCTGGAAACACACAGCAAAAATACAGCACTGTCAGCACTGCGACAATGGTTCCCCCTCCACATACAGAAGACCAACTTCATCGTGGACTCAGCTGTTACAGGCAGGTTGGATTTTGTTTAAAGTACCTAGTCAAAATAAACTTTTGTCTTATTTGTCCAGTATTGACTTCACTCTATTATATAAATGCTAGGGTCCAATCTACTCCCACTTAAACTGGAGTAAATAAGTATTTCTGTGGAAATCAAGGGAATTATACTATTATAAAACTGTTGAAAGAAAAGCTGAATAATACTGTTAGAAATGCACCTGGTAAAATATGGATTGCCACATTCAGAGATAGAGGCACTTTACATATACTACTGTGGAAATACAGTACCGATCCAAGTGGATGAAATCCTAAATCACTAGAAATCAAAAAAAAAAAAAAAATGTTGCTAGAAATCTGATTATTATTCATCAGAATTTTTTAAAAACTTTCCATAGACGCTGTGTGTGTCTGAGCCCAACCAGCTTGTTGACAAGAACTTGCCATGTCCATATTACAGGATAATTAGGAATGACTGATTTAAAGATGAAATGAAGATCACAAGAAGAGAGAGAACTCAACAAAACCACATTCAGAAAGGAACTGACACTACCAATCAAAACTAGGGGTAGACAGGCCTATGCCAGCTACCCCTAGGACAGTGAGGAAGCAAAGGACCTGCCAAAACACTAAACACATGCAGCTCCATTACCACATTTACCATTTTTCTGAAGTCATTCCTCCCCATAATCAACGTTATCAGAAAATGTGGGGTTTTTCATTTAAGCATTTGCTTTTATTTTCTTGACTTCCATCAGTTGCTTTATCTTTCTAGCTTTTTTTTTTTTTTGAGGGAAGACTCTTACAGGAATTCAAGCATCTGAGTGAAACATGCATTTTTCCAGCAGTTCTGCAATAACTTATTAGTGATGGCAGTCACAAGACAGAAGATTTTCTTGCAATACTACTACTTTTTTTAACTCAGATCCAGCTGTGGTTATCTGTTAGACCATCATCCTAACCCAGAATTTTAGCCAACATATAAGAAAAAGCATGGTTAGTTAAAACTGACAGAAACAACCCACTAATTAGCATACAGATTGTATTCTAAAAATCCCACTGCTTCTTTTGCCTGCTCTGCATTTAGCTCATCTCCTCTTATAAGTTGATTGAGACCAGCCAAACCCCAAAGAGCCCAGATATTTTTCCAAAGGCAGCCTTTAGGATTATAAGGCACATATGCAGCATTGCTCTTTGTGCTTCACTATATATTCATTTTACATCAACTCACTTAATCCATATGTGGTAGCAGATCTTCAGCATTCAGAGGGTGTATATTATCATAATGAAAAATGCATAAATACTGCACTGGCCATCATGCAGCACTTTTTTTGAGCTTGGCTTGGCTTCACCTAGTGAACGGCTTCACTCTTTGTGGTATTTTCTTATTGATGGAAAATGACATCATATTCAAAACTAACAGAACTGTCTCCTAATTTGATTGCTTTACATGATGCTTTGATCCTGCTAGTCTTATATCTATAAAAAGAGGGAGGAGAGGGGGGGGTGTAACTGCTTTCCTTAAAGAAACATTTCACGCCCCATGGAGGCTCTGACTGAATTGCATCCTATGGTCTTCGCTTTCATAACAGAACTTACACTAGAGAAACATAGGATGGTAAAGACATTTAAATAAAACATTAGCCTGTCCTCTTCTACCTTTCACGCTGTTATTGTAAATTAATTTTTAATCAGTTCCTACCCCAGATACATTCCTCCCTTAAACATACACTTATCACATACTGTTAAAAGCATTTCTAAAAGGGCAATTTAAACACAGAGCGAAAGCTGCTCCTTAGAAGCCCTCTAATTCACATTTATCTCTGGTATCAGCTTCAACCACAATACTTTTCCTTTTTACAAGCTTCTAGATGTGTATTCGAGCTGTGCTTACAATCCATTTCTGCGTTCTGGGCTTGCTGAAAGGGATTCAGTATTAAACAGGAGGCTTTCAAAGCTGCAAAGAGCAGTTAGGAATCCATCTACCACACGTGTTTTAGAAACTTCCTTATTTGTTTTAAAACACACAAGTATAAAAAAAAACAGCTAGCTATGCTGCTATGAAGTTTGGTCCTGTTCTATATGACTGAAGCTTTCTATTACAAAAAATGGAGAGGATGAGGTCCATGATTCATAAGTGAAAAATTACAAAATATACAGCCAACACTGCTTAGCAACTGTCTTTTCATTGTAAACTCTCCTGTTGTTTCTCATTTGCCAAACTTTAAGCATTCTGCCTTCATTTACCACAAGGCTGTCTGCATCACACTAAGGCGGTGGGGGACGACAAGGGAAAAACACAAACAAACAAACTCAAAATCATCTGTTTCTCATTATTGCAAATTTATCACCTTCACTGGGAAGTTCTAACATGTCTACCTTTGATGTGGGTCTAGCTGAGAAGTATACTTTTGTTACATTTTGTCACCGCCAAAATCCTCCCAGAATCTTAACCAATACTAGTTCAGTAAAAACTTAGTGGACTTTGGGAGCTGAATTATCTAGGAATCTCTACCACTGAGCACATTCCAACACTCCATACCAGGCAATGAAAACATAAAGACACCAGTCTATAGACAAGGCTGCAACACTTGGGGTGGGACTTCCCAAGAGTCAGTTATCAAAGTCAAGAGTCCCCTGCGGTGCCAGGGGTACTCTGGGCTTTCTGACTTCTTGGAGTGTTTGGCTTTACAACTTTATAGTAACATCCAGGTAACCTTTATCATGTAATTGCACAATACGTGATATCAGTATAAGATGCATGAAAACATACATGCATTTGGCAAAAGCCTTCCATACTATCACTACTTTCACTACTAGGTCAACTTTGAGTGTAAAGCTTTAAAACCTTGCCATAAAAATGAACACTAACAAAATTAAACATTGCAGGTTAACAACTGTTTCACAGCAGCAAAACTCTCTACTGAATCTTTTGATACTGCAGGCTGTACGATACACAAAGCAGCAGCACACGTGCGCATCTGTCTGTGCACATTAATGCTACAGACACACACAAATTTCGCACAGAAGGAACACTGCACACAAGTGATAACCTGCAGCAGAGCTCCATGCCTTTGGGGAGTTTTTGCTCCCTTTTTAGTCTATAACAGTGTAAATGCAGTAACCATCATGATGGAATGCAAACCCCATCTTTTTCTCTGCAGCCAGACAGGACATGACTGGTGGGTGAGGCTCAGCAGAAGATTTTGGGTCTAGTGGGGATTTTTTCCATTAGGACAATGCTGTGAATACTTGATAAGAGTGTTTATTATAGGATTACATTTCTAAGCTATGGCCAAGGATGTCTGGGTCAATCAAATTATATAAATAAATCACAACAGGCATCCAACCTATGACTTGACAATTTTGAACCAAAGTGAGCATATGAGGTTTGCAGGCTGATTGTGTCCAGGAGGGGAAGGAAGGAGAATTTTCTTTTAAGTAATAGTAACTGAGGCAGAAGTCGTATTCTTTCAATTCATGATCAGCTGATGAAAACTGATGGCACAGCATACAACCAAGCATGATTAATCCCAGCCAGTTACTTATCTCCAGTGTATGCCCTGTACTTTAACTGTTACTGCTGTTCTAAAAGGAAAATTAAATAAAACCCAGAGGGACAGGGATTTTTGTAAAAGGCTTATACATCTTCAGTTGACACAAGCCCTGTGCAGGATATTCTAGAGACTTAACGTCTTACAGACAAAACCATAGATGTTAGGGATGGTTGATATCTGCTGAGCCATCTGTTCTATTTCATTGACAAGGCAAAACTGTTCCTACTGCATATTTATTTGACTTTTACATTAGTTTTAAACACTCCAGCGGATGGAGCTTCCACTATTCCCCTGGGGAGGCTGCACTCACTACAGAATACTTTTCACTGGCAAGATATTTTCCTGGTGTTCAACTTAAACTTCTCCTTTTTAATTTCATCCTATGACATTCATTGTCCTCTATTTGTGCATGTGCAAGTTTTCATGTTTCAGCACAGAGGGAAGAGAAGCTGTACATATCAAGGACTGTTATGTAAATAGGTTTTAGAAGAGTAAAGAGCGCATATACAGAGAGTCTCAGAGAAAAGAGCATCTACTCTCCTAGAGAACATCAGGACAGCGTCTTATGTTTCTCAGGTACGCACTGTAATTATTGCAGTGTTATCCAAAATTTCTAGTGGGAGGGGAAAGACAACAGTTTCAGGACACCAACTGTTTCTTTCATCCATACAAAAGCAGCAGCAGCAACTTGTTTCTAGGCCAGAAGCTCTGCAGAGTAGGCAACGTACCTCCAGTTCTCCTCTGTGGAGGACAGAGCCTGAGAGGCTGCCAGAGATGGAGAAGACCTGGATGCAGTCTCCCCAGTCATCAGCCAGCCTTGACTTAGCACAGACTAACACTGATCCAGTGTCCCACTTTCCACCTGATGCCCAGACAGGTTCAGAATCACACAGCAAGTCTAGCAGAATTGAGAGTCTGTGAAACTCTCAGGCTAACGTTTTAGTGTATCCTTTTTGTTTTCAATTGTTACATGTCAATATTCTTTGAATTTGGAGTGCTGGTAGAAGGATACTGTGTATAGGATTTTGTACTGCTGTATATCTTCACTGACTACGTTTTGCTCTCCTCAAAACTGATTAAGATCTGACATCTTTAATGCTTTCCTTCATGGTTTGCCTTTAGCATCTTTCTCTATGCATAGGTTGTTCTCCAATGTAAAAGACTTTGTTCTGTAATTAGGTTAACAACAAGGGTTTTTTCCACATAATAGCCTCCTACAACCTTACTAATTTGGAGATTAAGTTAATTGAAGTTAATCAAAATCACTCCATTACAAAATTCAATGACTATTTTTGCCCTGTTTTTAATAAGGGTAGAAGAACCCTTCTATGTAGTTAAACCTCATTGAACTTGTATATCTAAGTAACATTTAAAAGCAACTTGTTCATAATTGATCACTTTTCTACATAGCTTAAGGTTGGGGTTTTTTTTTGTGGGTTGTTTTTTTCCCAGCAGATGAAGCTGACAAATTTAATTTCAGACAATTTCACTACAAATTGCTCCTTTCGCTATTTCTCTCTTTTTCCAATGGGAACATTACTTGTTTTCAAGGAAGACAGTGGCCCACAGCAATACTGAGAAATATCATTAGCAGAGGCATAAAGTTGATATATATATTTTTAACAGTTTACTACTGCATCTAGGTACTATATACAGAGTCTCCATAAAAATCCTAGGAATCTGGAACAATTATTGTCTCTCATGAGATTCCACAAGATTCAGTGCACATTCTGGCTAATCTAGAAATAGATTTTCAGTCACAGCCCCACAGCTGATTTATAAAAAATATTGTCTCAACTTTTCTATTGCCTTTACAAACAAAAATTTGGTAACAGCATCCTCTCTTCTGTTCACATCTCCCTCTTTTCCTGACTAGCTCAGAATAGTCAGAATAACAGAAACATTAAATACCATAAGTCCAAGAACAGAAGTCTGAACGCTTTCCCTGTAAACAATGACATTGTATGACCTAGTAATTATTTTAAATTATTTCACTATATACATTTAATTTGGTATCACACTGCTTTCTTTACCAAAACAACACACAGGACCGAGTCATTGCGCTACATAATTCCTTGCCCGTAGCATTAATAGTAGTCGATTACAAGAATCGGGAGACGGAAAAGTTCAAAACTCCTGTGTCCAACAATTAGTTTAGCAATTACCCACCTACGGAAGTGCAATAGCCCCGCGCAAGGCCGCCGCCGGTGCTCCCGCCGCCAGCCGGGCAGGCAGCCGCTAGATGGCCGTCGCGTCCCGCCGGCAGCGAAGCCCCGGACCGGGAGCATCTTCAAGTTGAACTTCCACGGCCTCATAACGTGTCTGGAAGCTTGTTTAAAGACAAAGGGATTACCGCTGTCTCTCTCATATATAGCTGGAAGCTGGAAAGGTGTACTAAGAAGTATCCTGAAATACTTGTGCTCCCACACAGTTCCCTTGACTCCAGCATCCGACTAGTCCAACAGCACAGGCTCTCCGGGATCACACTGATGGGCAGCTGGAAGTTACACTCTCTCTCTTCTCCCAGTCACTACTGCCACGGCAAGAGTTTTGTCTGAGACACTAGGACTAAGATCTGTAAGTGATATTAACTTGGAAGTGAACTAATTAATCCAGTAATCACTTGTTACCTGATTACACATTACCTAATCACGGGCTCAATAATTAACTCTTCTTTTTGTCTGGGTGTATACAAGTGGCCAGCTGGTATTTAAGTAAGGTCAAACTAAACATTGCATCCAGGCAGAACTCAGGAAGTGTGGGAGGATAAACCAGAGATACAATAGAAATGGGACAAGGACCACTGACAACTGTTTCAGGTTCATGGGAAAATGAACTTTTGGGGTAGGACCATTTTCCCTTCTCCAGGATGGCAATGCATTTCCCTTCTATTTTCCCCCCAAATCAATGCTGTAAGCATCCCCACCTGGCAGCTCTCTTCTGCCATACGAAGCAAGGACTTTTTAATGGAAAATGAGAAGCAGAACAGACAAGAAGTAGAGGGGTGAGCGCAGGCAGGGGGTGAAGGTGGGAGGAACAGGAAGGCCCTGAAGCAGTGGGGTTTTCCAGGGCTGTCACTGTTGCTGAATCCTGGAGGAGCCCTCTCCTTAACCTGGTTGCTGTGGGGAAACTGAGACGTCAGGGAGGCCGTAACAAAGATGAGGGTAGCCAAAATGATTGCATTGGGCAGGCGCAAAGTACACATCCATAGGAAAACACATTCCATTGCCCTCAGCAGTCAGAGGAATGTGTTTTTAAATTAGATATTGGGGCATAAAACAAGACGACAGGAAAAGTTCCATAAGCTGAGCTGATTGAACAAATTCTCTGCAATCTTTATACAGGTGCCAGGCTGCAAGCAAAGTACCAAACAAGAGCAACGATTCACTTATACTAGCACAGAATTTCCTACGTTTTCACTAGCAAGTACCAAAAAGAACCAGACAACCCTTTAAGAGAGCATCCATGCACAAATCCAAACAGAGTCAGGAACATTTCTTCTGCTTTTATTAGAAAACTGTCCCCATTAAGTAACCAGTATTTCTCATTCACCTGAACTGATATTTCTAACAGTTTTTGATAAGCTAATGAAAAAGTCTGCAACATTTGGAACAACCCTGTATACTCTCATCACTATTGATTGTTAAAAGGGGCCATAATGTGGTTTAACTCCAGCCAGCAGCTAGAACCACTCAGCCACTCACTCACTCCCCCCAGTTTGAATGGGAGAGAGAATTGGAAATGTGAGAAAAAAACTCATGGGTTGAGATAAAGACAGTTTAATAGGTAGCACAAAAGCCACACATGCAAGCAAAGCAAAACAAGGAATTCATTCACTGCTTCCTATTGGCAGGCAGGTGGTCAGCCATCTCCAGGAAAGCAGGGCTCCAGCATGCATAACGGTTACTTGGGAAGACAAACGCCATTAACTCTGAATGTCCCCCCTTTCTTCATCTTCCCCCAGCTTTATATACTGAGCATGACATTACATGGTATGGAATAGCCCTTTGGTCAGCTGCCCCCACTGTCTCCCCTCCCAGCTTCTTGTGCCCCCCCCAGCCTGCTCCCTGGCAGGGCAGTGTAAGGAGCAGAAAAGGCCTTGAGAGCTTAGCAACAGCTGAAAACACCAATGCGCTATCAAAAGTATTTCTTATCCCAAATCCAAAACATAGCACTATACCAGCTGCTAATAAAAAAGTTAACTCTATCCCAACTGAAACCACAACACATACTTACTCATTTTTAAAGACAATTCTAAAACTAGTAACATACTGTCTTCACATAGACATTGTTATTTGGAGTGCACAATGCTATCTGTTCAAAGCTGTAAGACCTTTTAGTTTGTTCTTAAAATGTTTATACACATGCTCACATACAAATATTATCCAATTAAAGAGAGTCCAGAGGGAAAAAATAAAAATCATGGGAGGTCTAGGGAAAAAAATACCCTTGAGGAATGATTACATTAATTGGGATCAGTTAGTCTAAAGACTAAGAGAATGAGGTGGCAGCCTGCCAGATTTTAAATACATACTATATTCCACAAGTGTGAATGGAAAACTAACCTCTGTAGGTAAGAGCAGATGGAATAAGAAGTGATGGACTTAAATTGCAAAAAGAGAATTTTAGGAATTTTAGCGGTAAGGATAGCAAAGTGCTAGGATGGATAGCCTGAAGAACTTCCCAGTCTTCACCCACAAAGATCTTTACAAACATGTTAAAAATGTTTCTAGGATGACTTTGCATTACAATTGAAGGTACAACAATATACTAGGTGACTTTTCTGTCATCTTTTCTGTTACATGATTTTATGCAACACTGAGATATTTGTGATATTGCAAGTTTCATGAAATACAAGTCTGTAGATCCTGTTGACTGATCCCTAATGGAACACATAGCAGTGTTTCCCCTATGTCCAGTCATTCTAAAACCCCATGGAAACACTCCTTTCTCATGGACTTTTGCCATTTCTCCTTCCATGCCTGGCAGAATCAAGAAAGGCAGAGGCGGGTTCCGAAAAAGTGAAAGAAAAAGAGTACCCAAGTTCCAGGAAACACCTATGTCTAAGAAGGAGCAAAAATTCAACTGACTCAGAAGTGGTTCATCTTCCCCAAAATCTGAGTGTCAAACAATGATGCTCTCACACTCTTGGAGATTAAAGAAAACTAAAGTGTATTTAAGTGGATATTCCCATCATTTGCATGGCTTGAGACAGAAAAATTCCATCTGACACAGAAAGAGGGTGCAGATGCCCTGACCCACAGGAAAACCTTCAACTTCACCTCCTAAATTGCTATTAGGTTAAGTGTTTAATCTCCTACATGGTGTGAGTTGTGAGCACCCTGGACTCACCTTTGGTTTTTTTCAAGTACATGGAAGGAACAGCACCCAGACCTTATTTGAAACCATGGTTTCATATGTAAACCACAATAATTTGTCTATTTAAAAAAAATCGTATATTCTGCCGAAAAGTGCACTCTAGTTGCATGGATAACATGGGAAGTTTACCTCAGAGCCCGTCCTGACCAAGCAGCTCTCTCTTCTGATCTCCTGTAACTTTCAGGTCCCCAGCAGTCCCCCCCGCCTCCCCCCAGCCCCCCCTTCTTTTGGTTATGATTTTTTGCAAGTTAACTAAGTTACCAGAGACTGAGATAGCTCAGGACTTAATTGTTAAGTACTAGTACTTTCAGAGAAAGCAGCACACCATTTGCAGTGCACGTTCTGTACCGTAAATTGGGGAAAATGTTATTTCACAACATACCTTTATGACTAAGACATGAATTCCATTTCATGGAGAGAAATAAACACTCACACAGCCACCATTCACTTGTATTGCACTAGTCTGGACTCTCAAGAATGAGTGAACAAAACAGTTTATTTTCTGCTGATGCAGACTTTCTGGGTTTGCTCAAATAAACACTCAACCGTACCTGGCGGGGTGGGGCTGAAGTTTGGTTTTTCTAAACATCTCGTATTGTCATTCTGAAACTTACAGGCGTGATCAACTTTGCAGGATTTCCCTTTCATGCTGGGAGCAACAACTGAGCCACCGTGCAAGGGGCAGCACAGGAAAAATTAAGAAGTGCAACAATCATTCATTTTTCACCACAGTTCCATCACCACTCCCATGCAAACTGATGGTAAATCTTTCATTGACATCAGGAGTTCAAGGTCTGGCCCAGAGCTAGCCTCAATATATTAGGCTGTGACCACTGAGAGAGTCAGATGCAGGTCTGGTATAAGGGGGCTGAACTTTTAACAACTTTGATAGAATTTTGCCAGGAAACCACCTTTTGCCAGGGACAAATCTGATCTGAGCATAGGATCTGCATTAAATGAGTATCATCCCTGTACAACTCTTGCAGGCTCCTTTCTGCTTTATGATGCTTTCCATCTATAGTCCCATTGCTAATTAACTGTTGTATAATAACAACGACTAAGCAAATGTGACTTTCAGAAACCAACCAGCAGGATCCTGGGACAAACCACTGAACAAGGAGTAATGGGGAATTTGCCTAACCTGCTTAAAAAAACAAACCGAAACAACAAAACTTTTAAGAAAAGCAAGACAAAAAGCATGAATTTTTGTTCTTTTCCAGAGAAGACAAGTAAACAGTGTAATTTCAGCTTCCCCAGCACTTTACATATAAAAGCTCTCTTTTGAAATACAGACAGCAACCACAAACGGAACTGTAGTAATGTCTCTGCAATCAAAACAGTTCTGGGTACATCTGCATGCCTGGGGGCAGATAAATTAGAGTATCTAGGGCTGGCAGGATGCAAGACTGATCAAGTCCAGACACCAGCTAGCCATGTTAGCACTGCTGAAACTAGTAAGCCACACAAAATATGGTACATTAGCTTAGGCTGCTTGTGGTTACTTAGCTATACAGCTTTCAGGCTCGGATGACCAGGGCAAAGCACAGAGGAGATGTGTCTGCACTTGACATACCTTCCATGAGAAAGGTAAATTAAAATCAAACACAAACCTCCAGAAACATGTAGCTACAAATGGAAACAAGAAGGGCAGCCTGTTCTTCTGGTCTCCTTTTGATTTTCATCTCACTTATTCTTACAAACTTCACCTTCGCAAACTGTAATAAATTCACAGGATACTGTGGCAGCGTTTTAAAGATTGCTAGGATCAAGGCAGATCCAAGTCCAAGCCTTTTTCCAAAATCACTCTCCAGGTCACGCTCATTTAACTCAAATGCAAACGCACACACAGCCATTCAGAACTAGGAGTCAAAGGCAAACGACTGACAGTGTTTACATTCTACTCTCATGTATCATCAGCGACAGAAACTGCTGTACCTCAACCACAACTAGTCAAACAGGCCAGACATTTCGGTGTAATGGGACACAGCAGTAACATACAACCTGTATGAGTGTGACTGAAGCCCTGAATCTCATTCAGACAACATGGGAAATATGTTCATGAACCCCTTATGAATTACATTTGTGCCCATCTCTGCTACACCAAAACTTTATTTAAATTGTAGGGTTTGTCTGAGCCCTCCGCTACCTCCACCTTCATCTAAAATTCCAAGTCTAACAACAGGGCTAACAGCAGAATATTACCAGCCTTTAAGGGCTGTCAATTTAAATAGAGTATTTGCAGGCCAGCATGCCATGTGCCAAAGAGGGTCACAGTCACAGACCAAAACCAGCTCAGCAGCCAACTACCTTGGGACAGAACCAAGCGGAAACCTAAGACATGTCTGCTTCTGCCTTCATTTAAGGAGTTTGTATTTTGACATCCTTTCCACTACTACAGCACAACAAATTGTAAGGATTACATGAATCTGCAGGTTTTGCAAGCTTTTTAAATTCAATGCAAAGTATGTATCAGACATAAAATGTCATAGGCTTCCCTCATTATTTCATCAAAACTCTGAACGTGTTAAAGCCATCATTGTACTACCTCCAAAACCCAGGCAGACATGGACCTGCTTGATGTAATCAGGCAATGCTCATAAGTGACAAGCTTTTTTCAGTTCCTTGGCTCTGAACAGGAGGTCTCATGCATGCAATTTTACCAGTGAAAATCCTACTTCTGATTTGTGGGAACTTCTCCACTTTCAGTTTCATTAAATTATTGCCAGATTATGATCACAATGAGGAAACTCAGTTATGGCATTGCAGTTGATTGATGGACGGGGGGAGAACTCATGCTGGTGGTTAGACTGCCATTATTTTGTGGTTAATATTGTTTCTTTTCTGACTCATTGTATTATAACAATGACATTCATTTAGAAGGGAAGGAGAAGTTTTATTAGGTTGATTTCCCGTAGCAGAAAGAGAGTAGAGGCCACACACAATGCTAAGGCTGCAAGTGACACATATCAAAATGCCTTTAAAACCAGCTACAAACGCTTTGCCATTTGTTCCACTCTGCTCTGAAGACAAGTGTGGTTCGGAGCCATCCTAACCATTTCATACAGAGACCCAGTCAAACAGGACGACAAGCATGACCTCTAAGAATACTTATGCCTTCTCCAATGTACTTGAGCAAATTTCTTTGTTGGCAGTCCTTTCTATCCCTGCAAACAAATGCTTTGATGAAATGAACAAGTCCCCAGGAAACTGCTTCAGGAAGAAAGATCAAAACTCTGGTTATTTTATCAACAAAGTGTCTGCATAAGCCCACACAAGATCAACAGAGGCTGGTGTGAAGGCTGCTTGATAACCTGTGTGAGAAAGCTGGGTCCTCTGCCTGAATAAGCATTAATTCGTATCATAATTCCCAAGGTGTTGAGCAGGACAGTACCAACCTGTTCCATGCCTTGTGTGTTTAATAACCTGTTCCCAAAAGGCAACCCACAGGTGGATCACAGACAATACTCAGGTAAGTTTGGAGGACTACAATAAAGGCAAGGCTGCAATAAGCACTTTGTCTATGTTCTGTGCCACGGCTTTTGCGCTTGTGCTTAGTGGATTTTGTAATTAAACTCCAGCTACCAAGACTTTGTTAGTTCAGGCTTTAATTTCACACGGCATCATCTACTCTCACCACACTTCATCGGGGGAAGTATCTCGCAGCCACATGTACTCACACGAGTGCACAAACACACCACAGCTACTGTCGGTCTATACACCGTTCCCACACAAACAGCACAGCCCCCCATACTGCCAGGGGAGAAACCAAGCTAGACCCAAGGCCCTCCTTCCCCTTGGACACAACACCCAAGGGACACGGTCCTGCCTCGCTCGGCTTCCCGGCGCTGGGCCTCAGCCCTACCCGCTCCCCCCCCTCCCCCCCCCCCCCCCCCGACCACCTCAGGGGCGCGGGTTTCCCCGCTGGCTGCCCTGCGCCTCAGGCGGAGGCCGGGAGAAGCTGCCAGGTGGAGCTGGCGGTGTCCGGGGGCGGGAGGGGACACACGCTTTGGTGCCACCCGAGGAGCAGCGGGGTGGGTCGGGCCTGCCGGGGGCTGCGACTCAGCCTCGGCTCCCCCGGAGGACGCGCCGGTCCCCTCACAGCCTGCCGGTTTCCTCACCGCCCTGTAAAGGCTGTGTCTGCTTCATGGTGGGTGATTTAGTGCTCCTGGTGAAATAATCAGCGGTAACTATTAAGTGTTTTAAGTAGTTGCCCGCAAAAAACTCTGACTCTGTGAAGGCCTGGCCCACTTTACAAGCCGCTGCGCTTAAATTCTCACCTTTAAAGTTCAGGTTTAACACCCATTAACCCAGCATTCACGGAGGCTGGGAGGTATTTCAAGCTTTCCGAGACGCTGGTTTAACCTTTCAAGAGTTGTGAACGCCGGCGGGGGGGCCGGGGGGGGGGCGTGAGGCGGTGGGCCGTGAGGCGGGGGGTGCCCGTGGACCGGCTGCCTCACAGGCCGCGGCGCGCACCCCCGCTGCCGCTGCGCGCTGCTAAGAACCCTTTAAACTTCCCTCCCCGTTGCAGCGCACGCTTCTTATTAATTTACTGTTACCAAGATAAAAGTGGTTTTCAGTTTTTTGCCTCTTTGTTGTTGTTGGTTTGGGGGTTTTGTTGGTTGTTGTTGCTGTTGCTCCCCCGCGGAGCTCGGGGCCGCCCACCCCGTGTGGGAACCCGCGCTGCCACCCGCCCCGGCTGCAGAGGCAGCCGCTGCCCGCCGCCCGGCTCCGGCAGCAAACCCAGACCGGTCCCGGCGGGCGGGAAGCGGAGAGGAAGGGAAACACGGGGCAGGAAGAGTCGGACCGGGAAACACGGGGAGGGGGAAGCGCAGGAACAGCAGACAGGAAGGGGGCCGGGGGTGAGGGGAGCGGGAGCGGTTTCAGTGGCCTCGAAAAGGGCCTGGGGAGGAAGAGAGGGTGGTTTTCGCTTCGGAATAAGCAACTCGGAGACACTTCTAATCTTTCTGAGGCCGCCGTTCCCCGAAGGTGGTGAGGGGCGCCCAGAGTCCCGCTCTCCCCGCGCCCTCCCCTCCCGCCCCCCAGGCGCGAGCAAATGCCCGGGGTGCGCCATGATGCTGTGAGGGGGAGGTGGCGGCGTGGAGCTTCGGGTGCCGTGGGAGAGACCCCGTGTTCACATACAGAGTCGTGCTTCTTAAAAGAAATAATAATAATAAAAAAAAAATCTGAAATCTTACGGTACTTTGAGTCTTCAAACCTCAAAAATCGGGTAAATCCTGATCTGAAATACTCTTACGTGTTCTGACGGGCTCTGGTTTCTATAGGCAGGGCCTGCGTTTTGTCTGGAGCTTTAAAAAAGTTTTCTTTCTGTATCACCCAGCACACTTCCATAGCAGTGGCTGCTGGGCTGAGTATTGTGTTTCCCCATTCTCTTCTCTCTGGTGGGAAAAGGCTTTGCTCACTGAGCCTTTTATGTTGGCTCATCCTATTAAAGCGCCTTGCTTTGTTGTCCTCTGAACCCTCTGTAATGCCTCTGCATTTTTCAGCAAGTTTAGTGAAAAGCAAAACTTCAGCCTGTATCATTGAAGAGTCCTGACTAGAGCCTCTTCCACGGATGAACCGTTTCAAGTTAAAAGGTTCGGTATTCCTTCACTATCACCTCAATTGCGCAGACAAGCTCCTTTCCCTCATACCTATGTTATTTATTAGAAAAATAAAATACAACCACTTTCGCATGGGAAATGGACAGCCTCCAAGATGAAAGTTAATCTTAAAGATTTCTTCAAGCAACATTTGCAATATGACGTATAAAAACAGTAAGAGAACTGATAAAATGCAAAATGTATTGAATTTCTAAGACCAGGAAAAAAAGGAAAAAGTTGTTAATGTATTTTGGAACTGAGTTGTAGGCTGCTTTGAAGTAATGTCTCTGTGCCAACATAAAGGATTTGTTCAAAAGGTGCATTGATCAAATAACCCTGATCAGAGACAGCAACTACACACCAGCTCCAAGCAATTTCTTATCTTGCGCCTAAACCAGCAGTAGAAGTGGGAGTTGTGATGGAAATAACAAACATCTAGAAGTGCCTGGTGTTTGGGAAACGGCTCACATGTATTCCTTGTGCAACAGGCATCTCAATGGTCACCAGATTAGAAGAAATCGTTAGACCATAGTTGTGTCTTCCGTGAAAGCAAGGAAGATAATAATGCAGACTTTGGCGAGTTGTTTTTTGATAATAGCACCTCTTCAGAACATGTTTTTCAGCCAAGATCTCGATCCTTCTTCCAACCACGGGGAGAGAGTTGCACATATTACTAGAATTATTTTTTTTTCTCTCAGTTTACAGTAACTGTGATACAGCAGCATACAGCCTATCAAGGCACAAGGAAATATTGCAAGTAGCTGGGCAATAAATGACCTGGCAGACCACCCCCCATATTCAAAATGCCACAGATACCAGCTCTTTGAGTAGTACCACAAAATTCAAAATATTCACTTGTAAACATCCTTGTGTATATATTATATGTATATATTTGTGGGAAGGTGAGAATTCATGAGACCTTGCCCAGAGTTGCTCAGAAAAGAACTGCAGGTCTAAGGATAGAGTTCACAAGTGAAAATCTTCAGCTTTGCACCTGTATTACCAGAGAGTATTCCTTCCCTTCATTTCAAGTGGAAAATATCAAGACTGTAGTTCAACCCCTCCCCCCAGTCCCAAACTTTCCTTGAAACCCCTTCTTCCGTGCACTCTCAATCACAGTCTTGGGCCA
Organism: Vanellus vanellus; assembly: GCF_965231255.1. Lineage (NCBI taxonomy): Eukaryota > Metazoa > Chordata > Aves > Charadriiformes > Charadriidae > Vanellus > Vanellus vanellus. Next base: position 60,326,332 of record NC_138910.1, read on the forward strand.
AATCCAATTTTCAGATTGTGAAATCACACTTTCTCTGGAACCATATAAATTCTATTTCTATTGCTTATAGCAATTCACATCCCCACCTTCACATTATAGAACTGTAGGTGCTCAATATAGGCAAGAATTTGCCTGAGAGCAATTTATACTAGTGTCCTGATAAGTCAAGAAGTCTTGGCTTATGCCAAGCACATCTATACTTAAGAGAGGAAAACTACCTTTAGCAGTCAGCTCAGGTCAGCACCAGAAAGTGTCAGCTGCCAGCTATAATTCAAACCACAGATTTTTCCCAGGTGGTGATACTGCTTTCATCAATGATTTTACAAAGCCTAACAGATAATTTTAACCCAGTATTAATGCAGTGATTTCCGTCTAGCCTGTGTTTTCTAAATGTTCATTAGTTATCAAAAATTATGCAGTCTATATCTTCAGACCGCTTTTAGCTAAGAAGAGTGATTCTGAATAAACACTGGAAATGCTACATACACATGTTAATATTTAATGTGGCTTTGGTCACATGTGTTTCCGATGAGACATTTTGATGTATAGTTATTGCACCATGTATTTAAAAATGGATCTTCTCCAAGCAATAATTCACATAAGCTCTAAATAAATATTGGCTTTTGTATCAGGTTTCCATTTTGCGACTACTAAACCAGGCTTGGTGGAAGGTTCATAGAGGGCTGACAGAGCTTTGCCAGCTCTGCTTTATTAGAACTTTTCCATGCCAGAGCATTTCTGGGTGTGGCTGATGGGATTTCCTGCCTTTTTGTCCCATGAAGGTAGCACAGAGGGTCCGAGCGCAAGGAAATGGCTCCCGTTTCACTCCCGTATAAGGTTTTTCGGTAGGGTAAGAGATCTGGCTGTGCAGACCGTTGCTTGGGGGGCTTTTGTTTGTCAACTGCTGCTTTGATTTGTCCCTTGGAGTTTGTGGATGAGCAGGGAGGACACAAGGAATGTGTCACCCTGTTCCTGCCGGGGAAAGGGTCCTTAGCGTTGTAATTCTCTTCAGTAGATCACATAAGTCTACACTAATTATGTTCCAAATTTAAAAAAAAACAACACTTTTTTTGTTAATAATTTCTATTGGATGCTTGAGTTTCAGATCTCTCTAGGCACTTCTTATTTCAGCAGAAAACTTGCACTGGAACAAGTTAGCTGTACAATATGTACTTATATCTAGCTCCTGTATGCAGAGTGAATTTGCTTACTGTAGATTATCATAGAAAATCCTGTGCATAGAGTAATAATTGAAGGGAGATTTCTTGACCCTATTCAATTCTTGCAGACTGTGTAAAAAGAAATAAGGTTGTCAGAATAAATCAGATGATAGTGAATGAGCAAACTCTTTCCATCTGTAAATGCAAAGATGGTGTTAGAAAAGTTTGTGAAAGCAGATTATAGGAACTGAATTTAGATGGATTTTGTTTGTTTGTTTGTTTCTTAAATCCTTGAAGGTTCAGTTGTAGTTGTATTCTTTCATTTTCCAAGAAAAACAGTATGGGGAATTATTGAAATACAGTAGATGTTTTCCTGGGGAATTTCAGAACCCCATAAATGACAAAGCCTGTCCTTGGGGAATTTCCAGCATTTCTGAGCTAAGTAGGTTACGTAGCTCTGGTCTACATATCCACATTTTTGGATGCTTTGTCAATCTGACCCTTTTTACAACATCTGATAATGCTTCAGCCCATACAAAATGCAATCAGTATTGAGATCTTCCAGGCCAAATTAGGAAATGTTAGTTGGGCAATCCCTGTATTTCTTAATTGGCAGAGTGAGAAAAGGATGGATAAGAGTATTTTTACGTTTTTATGTCCCCTAGTTTTGGTTGTGGCTGCCTGCATTGTACAGCAAGCCCAAGATTTGTCCCTGCTGAGCAGTGTGCAGGGCATACTTGGCTGCAGCCCCTCCGTTGCCCAACATACACCCTGCTGTACCAGGGTCTTACACGGGCGTACCTGGTCAGGGAGTTGCCAGAGGAGCAACAAACAGATTTTACAATCATTTTCCATCCCTGTCTATTCCTTACGCTGGAAAAACAGCTAGGAACAAGAACATAAAGGCCAAGGTTGCTCCGCATAATTCAGGCTATTTCATTTCACGTAGATGTTTGGTATAATGCACCTTTTCAGTTCTCAGTTCATTTTCTCTGCCCGTTTGTCACATGGCCAACAACAGGACAAAGCTGCACGCCCTTTCGGTGCATACAGAAGGCAGTCTGGCGCCTGGGAAGGGTACTTCCTACATTGCACACTCCCAAACTGTGCACTACACATCTGGCCTAACCTGCTGGTGTATGGTAATGCATGTCCGTGGCCAAGGAGCTGCAGAATTCCCCCATAGGAAATGAAGAGCAGTCTCTTTTTTTTTTTATTTTTTTCCCTAGTAGGAACCCTTACTTTTATTATTTTTATTATTTTATTACAGTTATTGTTCTCTGTCTAAATCTTGTCTACATGCGTAGATGTAGCCTGCCTATGGAGGAAACAGATTTCAGTCATCGTGATCAAGAGCATCGGAAATGCTTCCCATGGCCCAGTGCCACACTCCAATGTTTGCATTTCTTTTATTGCGTGAATTACGTAGGGCTTTGAGTTTCCTTCCAAAACTGGGCTCCTATCACAGTCACCTCCATGGGGGAAACAGTCATTTTCCGCAAAGGACTACAGCGCAATTAGACAAGATAGATAAGCGAGGGATACAGAAACAAAGGCAAAGCAGAGGGAAGTGACTCACCTGTGGGCTATCAGCTACGAATACAGAAAGGCTGGTGGTAGTCACGAGGGACCAGTGACACAGCCACACTGTGACATAGCTCATCCCTTGTCACAGGATCTCAGACCCATGTGGGACAATGGCCGTAAGGCTTCAAGAGCAAAAGGGCCCTCATCCTTTGGATAAAAACATGCCTACAAATTCAGACGTCACTACACATTGCCTCGTCCCCATACATTGCCTTTATTTACTCACTGGTAGCGTGTTGAGGGCTTAACTTGGACTTTCATCGTTTATATGCATTTGGTGCTCTGCACAGAAGTGACTTTATCCCTGGGACAAAGCAGTGCTTTCCCTCATGACTGTCAGCACCCAGCATAAACCATCCCTGCCCAAATGAAGGCCTGAGCCAAGAGACACTTTATCTTGTGCGCAAATACAGATTTGACATTTTTTCCAGCCCTGCTCAGGTCACTAATTAAAAGCCTAGGAAGTGAGCACACATGAAATCATTCCTTCCGTACAGGCAGACAGATGGAGAGAAATTCCAGCCCGTTTCCACTCTTTTGTCTTCAGGGCATTTTTGGAATTTCCTTCAGGAAGTGAGGTTATGACCCAGAGCCTTCCTCGGTAAGTAAGCTCTCGTTTCCCACAGTAAACCTTGCATGGCGGTGACATACAGTACAAGAAGGTGAGGTTTATCTTCACACTCCAACTGCATCCTGTACGAGCTCGATGGAACTTAAAAGTAATACCAAGAGGGAATGGCCGCAAGAGAGGAAATGGAAGTCAAGCCTTTGGAAGAAGTAACGCAGTACCTATTCAGCTACGCTGCCGTGGTCTTCGCTGGTGGACCCAACGGAGCTGCAGCGGTTACATAGCTGAGGCCACCATTCTATTTTTCATAAACTTCCTTGCTGTTTGCAATAAGCTAAGAATTAAACTTACGAATTATATTAGTGATACAAGTGAATTATTTCACTTATTCTACTCTAGGCAGTTATGGCAAAACTGGCAGGCATCTGTTTTTTCTTCTGTTTGTACTTCATTAGGTGTTGGAGAAAAATCGTTACTGTAGAGATTCTTTTAATAGCATTTCATCGATACAGCACGTGCTGATGAAAAATTATATTCTAGTGTTCATTTTGTACTTTACATGATCCTGTAAGTGGCATTATGCATCTTACGTCCCTGCAGAATTGGCTTAATCCCAGCATGTGCTGAAATCAAGGAATTCTTTCACTGACTTCTGTCAACAAGAAACCCCGCCTGGCATGAGCCCCCCACAATTGTACAAAACTACTAGTAATCAGATAACAGAATCTTTAAAAAAATCAGTTTATTAATGTTTAGAAGTCAATAAAGCTATGTGCAAATTGAAAAATAACAGTCAGAAACATTTTAAATACTATTTTTTTAAACCAGAAAAAAACGCATCAGTTTAATTGCACTGGAAATTTTACTACAAAGGCAATAAATTTTCTTTAAAAAATACCACTTCTAGGAATTGCCAATAACTGTAAATCAGTCAATAGCTCTTGGCTAGCCCAGATATACCACTTTAGTTATAGTAATACTCTAGGTGCATGAAGACACCTGCATCTTACTAACTTATTTACATTGTACACATTCAACCCCATTAGCACAGGTTAGAAAAATAGAGGAGTAAAAATGATGCTGTAAAACAAATACATTCAATTTAATGACAGGTACTTCTTCCATGAACTGATAAAATACAGACATCTTTGCTGAAATTATAGACATTAATAAAATGTGCCAAAGTGTATTGCATTTTGTTATGGAAGTGCATTTATCTATAGTTATTTCACTTCAACTTTCCTTTTATTTTTCTGAAACTCAAGATACTATCTTCAGATTTTCCGACTGACCTCTGGAAAGACTATGAACCTGACACTGAAATGCCCCTTCAGTTTTTTTTCCCTCTTCTTACTTCGGCAAAAATCCTGCTGCTGTCAATAGTATCTTATACTATTAGATTTACCTTCAGTCATCTTAAAGAGAAATGACCTTGCATTTGTCATGATAATACAGTTTATTTAATGCTATAGAATAACAAGGCAACCAACATATGGGGCCAAATGCTGTTCTGAGCTACTCTATAGAATCTGACGCAGCCAACGGAATGGTACAGGTGAAAGTAACTGCAGAGTCTGGCTCATGGTTTTCAAATGTAACATGGACCGACAGCAAAAATTCACAGCTATGATCTTGCTAAATATAGCCCCAACAGCTTTGGACTCTGCAAATAAAACCTTATGACGTAACTAAAAACTAAAAACCAAATTATGGTTGTGCACGGTCTAAGTTATATTTGTGTGATCTCTTTCCTTGTTATGTGCTAAACAAACGCTTCTGACCTGCTATACCAGAGCCACCACTAAACTCAGTACAGAAAGATCTTTGTGTCAGTGGTTTGCTGCAAGTAAAGGAGAAATAACTTCACATTCTTCTCACAGGAAAAATAAAAAAAAAAGAGATTCATTCTCCCTCCTCCCCCTCTCTCTTTCTCTCACACACCAGGCATCATTTCACCAAGGCATCAGTCTTTCAGAGTTACTAAGGAGATTTCAGGATATGAATGGGCCTGACAATCCTGAGCTGCCTCAGTGCAAAGACAAAACATGCTCCAGGGAAAAAGATTTTCAAGCCAGAACAGTCTGTCCCATTTCTTGAACACCAGCCTCGCAAGTGCACTGTTTGCCTCATTAGAACTAATGCTACTTGCTCACTTAGCCCAACGCTGCCGCCGTGAGCTGCAGGCCTCTCAGCTCCCCGATTTCAGAGGAAGGCTCTGAAATACACCCCCATGGTTACTCCTAAGAAGATGAGGTAACATTGCCCGAAGACATGATGGTTTCAGGACGGTCGCCTTCCTCCTTCTGCGGGTGGGAGGAGTTGTCGGACTTACTCCGGCTGAACTCCATCCCTCCGATGATCGGCCTCTTGAATTTGGTCCCAGAATCTGCTGGGGGACATTTGCAGCAGCACAGAATCTTCATGAAAGCCCTCCGCATCTCTTTGTTTGTCAAGGTGTAGATGATGGGGTTCGTGGCTGAATTGAGCACGGCCAGTACTAAGAAATACTCTGCTTTATAGAGGATTGGGCAGGTCTTCACCTTACACCCCACATCCAGTAAAAGCAGGATGAACAAGGGAGCCCAGCAGGCAATGAAGGCACTCAGGACTATGATCACAGTCTTGAGCAAGGCTAGTGACTTTTCTGAGCTCCTAGTAGCTTTGGTAATGTTTTTCCGAAATGTCAGCCTGCGGCTCCTAGTCCTCACCATGGAGTAGATCCTGCAATAGAGGACGACAATAGATAGCAAAAGGCCAGTGAAAACGGTGGTGCAAAAGAGAATATAGTGCTTGTGGTAGAGAGGCAGCACGGTGGAACAATTGGACAAGAGGTTGATGCAGTTCCAGCCCATGATCGGGAGTCCCCCAAGTATCACTGAGATAACCCAGCAAGCGCTGATCAGCAAGAAGGAGCGGAAGCTGTTGCTGCCATTGTGGAGTTTCATCTTCAACATGGTGATGTATCTCTCGATAGCAATGGCCAACAAACTGAACACAGAAGCTGACAAGGCAACAAACATGCTGCCTTCTCTTACAAACCACTGGGAGGGGGTGAGGCTATAGGTTTTGTGTCCGGATAGCAGGAGGTTGGCAGTGTAAGCCACACCAGCCAGTAAGTCTGAAAGAGCCAAGTTCCCAATGAAATAGTACATGGGTCTGTGAAACTTCTTGGTTTTCCAGATGGTAAGCAAGACAAAAATGTTCTCCAAGATTATAAAGCAGCAAATGATGATAAAAACCACTGACGACACTTTTATTCCACTGTCCGCATTCTCATTTAGCTTTCCCGTGTAATTATAATGCTCTTTGATGACATAGCTGACATCAGTGTTGGCGAGGTTGCTGACGACCTTCAGCGGGGTGGTGGTGCTGGAGCTCATGGTGCCCGGCTGGGTGCCGCTTCCCCAGCGGCCACCGGACGGTGACACCGAGCACAAACCCGGTGGCTGCCCCGCAGCCTGCCCGGCACTGCCGCACGGCCTCAGAAACCGCAGCCCTGAAAACAGGAGGCACAAAGCCCAGAGTTAAAAGAAGGAAGGCAAACAACGTAGAAAACGATAAACCTTTTGAGATAACCCGCTAGTTTAATTGTACATCAGACTCACAAATGTAATCACACAGGAATTGGTTTCATTCAGCTGTTAAAGTATATTTAAAAGATAGTTAGGTGTATTCAATAGGTAAAGCTAGTCAGACAAAAAAAGTTCTGTCATGCAGAGAGCTGAACAGGTAAGTTGGAGTCTGCAAGGACTGTGTTACTGGACTTCTTCCAATGCAAAAGATCTCAAAGCTTCCCAGCAATAAGTTCTACTGTATCTTTTTCTTCAGTAGGAAACACACCTTGTAATACAATAGCAGAGATTTAGAAAGGGAAAGGGCTTGATTTAACTGCAAATGCATGAAAGCCCGCACAGAAGTTACTTGACAGGAGACCTGTATTCTCCTCCATTAATAAAGTCTGAACGTGTTTTGGAAGGGGCAGTTATGCAATTTACTGATGCCATCTCAAACGGTGGTGAATTCACTGATGTATATATAAGCAAGAGATCATCTCAAAGCTGTAAACAGGAAAGGGGTGCCCTTGCTAAATAAAAGTAAGAACACGCTTTACAAAATCCGGAGCAGCAAAAAGTTCAGAAAATCAAGAAAAATATGTAAATAAGCTAGATAGCAGGCCCATTCCGTGGGTCTGAAACAAAGATGGCCAAAAAAAAACCCACAAACTTTCCATTTGAACAATTAGCATTGCAAGCTTTTGAAATGGGCATGATAAAGGAATGCAGATACGGAGGAAACTCCCTTTACGTATAAGCATTTTCTAGTGGGCATTTAAAGAGAATTAAAGACGTGAAATCACGCAAGGGAAGAAGAACAGGCAGAGCTGTTAAATTACAGCCTAAGCGGGCCAAAGCGGGAGGTGCGAGGCCAGCGGGGACGGTTCCCCGCTCTGCTCCCGGGCTCCAGCCTGCACCGCTCCCGTCCCGCACCCCTCCGCCGGACGCGGCACCGCGGCGGGCCCCGGCCAGCCCCCTCGCCTCTTTTGTTTCGGGAGCTCCGGGACGGGACGGGACGGGACGCGCCGAGAGGCGAAGCGCGCCGCTGGTACTTGGCGGCGGCCCCCGGCTCCGCAGGGGCGGCCCCGCGGTGAGCTGCGCCGCGCGGCCGCGGAACCCCGACCGAGCCTTACCTCGCTCAAGCGCGGCGCGGAGCCCACATCGGCCCTGCGCATCTTGCGTGCTCGCGGGAGCAACTCCAGCGGCCGGACCGGGGGGTCGGTGGTTTTAATGTTTCTGCAGCTGCTGCTCTCCACCCCGTTTCCGATTATTCCCTTCTGACTCCTCCCTGCTTGCGGCCGCGGGGCGGCTCGTGTGAGAGACCTGCACGCCCAGCCCAGCCCGGGAGCTGGCAGCGCCCGGCCGCCGGCCGGGGCACCTTCCCTTCCCCTCCCCTCCCCGTCCCGCCCCGCCCCTCCGCCCGCCGGGAAGGGAGCAGCCGCGGGCGCTGCTGTACCGGGGCTTTCCTGGATCCCACAGACCATGGGAAGAAAGAGGGGCCGAGGCCGAAAGCCCAGGAAGGCGTGAGGCGGGGAGCTCCCCCGCGGGATCCACCTTGCCCGGCCCGGCCCCGGGAGGCGGGGAGGGGGACGACCCGGCCGGGCTCCAGCCGTCCCTGCCCCTGGACGCCGCCGCGTCCCACGGCCGGCACAGCGCTGGCCCCGCGGGAAGGCGGCGGCTTGCCCGGGAAAGGAGATGTCGGTGGGACCCGGCCGGCTCCGGGCATGGCCCCTGCGCCTGGAGGGGGGTGGGTGGGGGGAGGGTAACGGGACGGACACAGGACGGTGAGCATCTCCCCCCCGTCTTTCTTCTCCCTCTGAGTAGGCAGAGCAGGGAAAAGGCCAAAGGAAACATCCTTTATGCCACCTCAGTCCTCGCTCATGGGGGGCAGTGTAAGTAATGTTTAAGGAAATAACCTGGAAGAGGGTCTTCCCTTTTCCCACTTTACCAAGCCGGGGCCGTGCAGAGGTGTAGTTTTGTCTGGGCTGTGGGAGCCATCGTGCAGGGTGGGCTGCGGCCTCCCGTGGCGCAGGCTAAGGCACCAATGGCACCCCTCGAGCACGCTGCAGCCCCACGGGGCACGGACGGGTGCCAGGTGCCAGCCAGCACAGCAGGAAGGCAGAGGTCAGTGCTGGCCCATGGATGCCACTGTCAAACACGACCCCGTGTTGGTGTTTCCACATGCACAAAACGCCTTTGACTGTTCAGAGGATGCTGTAAGATACCTACATGTTTGAAAAGTTGAAGAAAAGTTTTGAATTAAATTCTTAAAACAAAATTTGCAATGACAGCTACTTACAGTGGTAACAGTGCTATTACATAGGGACTGAGAAAGAAGTAGTGAGTCTAGGTTTTGTAATTCCTTCTCTCCAAACTTTTAAAAGAAAAAAATCCACCTCGGTATATATGAAATGCTAACTCTGTTGGTAATTTACTGTTGCGCTTACTGCAGAAATTTTCCTCTTCCTTGCTCTGTTCTCTTTAACTCCACTTCAAATTGAAATGCAAAAGAATATCATAGTATACCAGAGCTCAATATATTAGGTCTTTTAGTTCATAGCATCATACCAGTAAATTTGCAGTAGCAGTTGTTATGGGGAAGCAGCTTTCCTCTGAAAGATAGCAAGAGTAACTCTACCCTCAGGAAGAGAGTCCCTCTCTTATTTATGCTAATAGTCATGCTTCAATTGCTCCACGCCTCTCCTAGAATGACTCAGATAAATTACACTGGCAAACAGACATTTACTCTTCCACCACAAAGCTAGAAACTTGAAAAGATGTTTAGCCTCCTGAGAGCCTGGAGGAAAATACAGCCGTTAAATTACAACTGTCAGAAAAGGCATGTAAGATAAATCATGCTTGAGGTTGACATATGCATCCCCTGCAACTGCCTGACATACCCTAGATATTTCAAGCTTTCCCCCTTTATTTAGCTAATTTATATAAAATACTAAATAAAAGTGCACACATTAGGCATATTCCTCTAGGAAATAATTCTCGCGTAATTTTAAGCAAGAGGAACATATTAAAGGAACATGCTTTAATTAAAGGCTAGAATGACTCAGGGTTTCAGTAGTCAGATATACAGGCTTTCATGTTTAGGTTATTGGTTAACCAACTGGGAGGGCTCCAACTCAGAGATGTGACATCCAACAAATTACTTGTCAGAGACAGTGTAAAATACCTGGGCAATTTCAGTTCCACTCCAAACAGCTGAGTATTTGTATCACAAAAAGCATCATTAAAATTAGATGACCACACACACTTACAGCCCTCTTGACATCTCAACAGAGAGGAAACTGAACTACAGCTTCATTCTTCTCAGGCAAATGAAGCCAGATCAGCTGGATTTGCACTGAAGGCTGCCTAAAACCTCAGAGATGATAGGTTAACGTGGCTCGGCTGCACAGGTTGTAGCCTGCTTACAAGGGCTGAAACACAGAGGTAAATTCAGGTTGGTCCAGCCAACTCTACCAAAAGTACACTGGTGTTTAGTCAGGTGATTTACACCAGAGTTATGCTCCATCCCCACCAACAGAATAAGAACTCTTTTCTCAGTACCTCCCCAACTGCCAGGTCCAGTGTTAAGGCAGCTTGTACTTCTGTGAAATACGCTACAGAAGTCCAGTGTATATATAGCTCCTTTGAGAACTTGATTCTGGAACTGCCTACAGTCAGAAAAAGGAGAAAGGACAACGCAAAGTTATTCACGCACCATTTCAGAAATAACCAGAACACGGGTCTCAGCTGAATGCCAGCGGGAGGGCTTTGCACATCAGGACACCAAACTGATACCTAAAAGCCACTTGATCTGGGTAAACTGGTTAAAAGAATGTGTCTGCAATATGTCTACAAGCATAAAGAGGCAGACACTTTTCGTTTGCAGGGATCCCCAATATCTATATGCTCTTAGATACTTGAGTTTTAAGAACGAGCAGAATCTCATGTTTTAGGGCATGGCAACAGGGGAGAGGGAAAAAAAAAAAAAAAAGTACTGACTGCCTTTGAAAACCAACGTTCTTGTGGAACTTCCGATAAGAACTTAGTGTGGTGGGGATTTCAGAAACCTGGCTAGTTACAGGGCAATTTCCTTGCAGGAAAATGCTTTGATCTTTTCAGAAAAGAAGTTGCAAGCTGGGGTACTCCCAAAGCCTGTATACAAATAGACTGGTGGCCTCTGACACCACCGTAAGATCATACTCTCTTAGTGCTAGCACTGCTGGACAACTCACAATTCCACCACAGGAGTGTCTGAACATTATCCATCTTGAAAAGATAAAAGAAAATCCCTGCAAAACAGATTAGCAAAGGACTTTTCTCCAACACATTACTCTTCTGCACCTTCAAAAAACTTCACCTATATAAGCAAAAAGTACCTTTATTCATTCTGATGCAATTTAGGCTGGAAACCAGAGCCAGAACATGCCTCCCTGACATGCCAGGTCAAGACAAGAGATCCTTGAAAGACTACCAACAGAACAGGTTTGCTCACCAAGAAAGTGCCAAGAGCGGCCTGCAGAATCCCCCAAAATTCTCATGACTACAAGAAATGTAAAAAAAAACAGCACAAAAAGTCAGATTCAGATTTCTGCTGCAATTCCTGAACAAATATTCCATATTTTGAATAATTTTTCAAGATTTATATGCATTGTAGCATACACTTATCTGTGCCTTTAAGTAACTAGTACTTTTCAAAATCTGTAAGGAAAAAAAAAAAAACAAAAACCCAAGGTAATTTGTTCAAATGGGTTAAAATAACACCTTAAATGAAGTACATGCAAGCAGAAGAAACTGAATTATAATATTGTGAAATAGCTCAACCCATATTGGGAGAATATGCCAGAAAGTTTCGAGAAAGCAGAGAAAACACTGAAAGTACACATTTCTGTATCTGTAAGAATGCAACAAAAAAAAGAGTAAATGAAATGATTTTATTAGTTTGTTAACATAACAGTAAATACAAGCCATTGATACTGATTTTTGATTAGTATTTATTATGTACTCTTTGAGTACCTAAGAGAATGATTTAGATTTATTGTTCAGTTTAAAATGAATTAATGTTTCAGTTACATCACTTCTGCAGTATAGAACAATCTGGTTTTAAGTTATCCTTTCCACAGTGGATAGGTTAGATGAATTAATTTTCTGTTGATATTCATAGCATTCAAAAATTCCATATCTTCTTCCTTCAGATTAAAATCAAAAACCTGTTTTGGAGAAAAAAAAAAAAAAGGGGTGACTAAAGCACACATTTATTTAGTATTAGCATTCTATAATTTAGGTGGTTTGTTTTATTTTTTTTATATCAATAATTAAAATTAATTAAATGGTCTTTTTTGTTTTAAAAGGCTATTGTAAGAAGTTTGCTATATTCATTTTTGTGAAAATTTGTACTTTATTTTTAGATCACTAAACTGAACATAACATTAGTAAAAGCTTAAGTCCAAGTGGAAAGAATTGAAGTAGCTGAGAAAGTGACATGCAGTAGTTTTACTGGATATCATTGCACCCAAAGCCATAACATACTTTAATATATCTATCTAATAATGATATATGTTTTTCTCATATGTACTAAAATATAGCATAAGTTCTACAGTAATGAAACTGAATAATGCAGCATTATAAAACTTTTTGAAGGTTAATTTTTTATTCTAGTGATACGGATCAGTCAACTAAAGTCCTACTGTATGTTTTCTGCTACGGTAAACTAAAGACATTAATGGGCATAACTGTTCTTAACATGCTATTCTGAAGAAACAGAAGTCTTAGATGGAAAATCCGCAATTATTTGGCAGATTACAGATCTTACTTATCTGTAATACCGGGGGGGGGGGGGGGGGCAGTAAAATAGCTATTTCCTAAAAAAACCCAAACAAACCAGAACCACCCATGATAATTTTTCAGAGTGTACTTATATCTGGTTCATAAGGCATTCATTATAATCATGCAAAAATCTCACAAACCATGTGATATAAAATAGCTGGTTGCTGTTTCATTACTATAAAGAGCGCATTAAATTCATATTATTCAACATCAGGAAAGTGAATTTATACCACAGTACATGTATGACCTTGACAGCTATGCTTCAGATTAATCTTCCACCACCTTTAGACTGCACCCAAAGCAAGTGATTTACTGTAAATTCATCGCGGCAACATTATACTTATGGATATTCAATGGGATGAAGAACTATTAGGAAAAAATGAATGTATACAAAAAAGAAAAACAAAACATAAAAAACCAACCCAACAATCTCTGCTTTCCTTGTTACCAGGAAATTGTGAAAGTAATTGTACACTCCACCCCCCCTCCAAATTTCACAGCCAAGTTATGAACTTAGGACTAGTTCAGTATACTGGAATTTAGAAAGTCCTGGAAATCTGTTTTGCTGGACAAAAAAAACCCCCAAAACATAGCAATCATTAATAGGATGATAATACTGCTAACATTCTCTTGAATTTCCTATTAGTAATTCAGCTACAGAATGGTTCTCAAAGGGTGCTGGCTAGCAAAGCCACTATAAATATTCCTTGTGGACACAGTGATTGAGATTGGTACAATAGACCTGCGCAAAGTTGCTTAGAGAAAGACATCCCCTAATGTTGGCCACGCCTACAATGTTTAGAGTGATACGTGTTATACCACTGGAAAGTACTGTCAGCCTCATTGATTTAAATTAATTTCAGGCTTTGTGCTCTTTTCCCGCACACCCCACAACCCCCCCTCCCCCCCAATGGATAGGGGCAAGTTTTCAAGATAGTTCTCATACTCTGATCCCTTAGAAGTCATTACCATTCCATAATGTCCCGGCAGTTGTAATTAGTCCTAGGTGATGCTGCAGATGGATAAGCAGCCATTCATAAAAACAAAGAGTAAGGCTGCATCATTTATATCATAAATACAATATCAGCTCACTACAAAGCAGTGCAAATACATTGTCTTTCAGAAGTGCAGACGTCTTAAAGGAGGCTGCAAAAAGTGCCAAAAAATTAAGTACAGAAAAAGACTCCCAGGACAGCAAGATGAACAATTGCCAGAAGGTTGACTTATCTGTTATTTTTACCCAGTGTGCTATAGTCAGAGATGAGCTTCAAAGCTTTGGAAGGGGTGTGGCAATGTGGCAAGGAGTTAACTGCTTGGATTTAGTGTCAGCAAGAGCTACTCCACCTTTGTCCCCATTTTCAAAAACATGGGGTTAACATCAGCTTTCCTGTCAGAACAGTTCAGTGCTGCTGTTTTAAAAAGAGAATCAGCCAATGTTAACCACAGTGCAAAAAGAGGGTTAATCTTACGCAGTCTACTTGGCTTAGCACTTTTGTGAACTTACTGGTATAGTTTCTTTATTACACATGCTAGTCAGCAAAATAATGTCTTGAAAGTTATGTTGGGGGACAGGTGCAGCAAAAACACTTCTGTGGCCTGATTAAAAAAAAAACCTCCTGAAGTATGCACTTTACAAAATCATTCCCATTATTTTCCAATTAAACGTTCTTAGGTGCCTTCACCTCCAGTAATGTAGAAGATGAAATTCAGAAGTAGGCAAGAAAAAGGGGAGAGGGAGCCACTGGGAGTCAGACAGGAAGCTACTTGGCTGCACAGAAAATGGCCTCACCCTTTCCACTGATTTTCAGTTTATTTTTTCCTTTCCTTATTTGTTTCAAGAGAGTTCCCTTCTATTAAGGGCCATGATGCTCCTGCAAAGGCAGCTGATTGCACTTGGGTAGATTACACTCATGAATTGTATCTTATTTTAAATAATGGTTCATCTCAACTAGAAAGGAGCGCCCCAATCAGTCACTACCATAAATGACCTATATAATATGGAAGAAAAAGTGTGTTCAATTTTCAGGTGTATTCCCTATTCCTACTGGCAAGATGACAGGTTACGCTGATAAAATGGATGCGTTGCTGTTATCTTAAAAACAGTCATTGTAGAAAGGTGAAAAAAGTTTTCTCCCTAGAGAAAGCTTGTTTAACAGAAATACAGACGAGAGGAGGAATTTCAGCCCTGGGGAAGAATATGCATATCATTCCAAGAATTTGCTTGAGGGATGAATTCTGAGTTTAAAAAAGAAAAAACAAAACAAAACACAACACAAAACCCCAAAAAACAAACTCAAAAATGAGCACCTCCAGGCTGACCAAAGGAGAAATATACAATGGAGTTAAACTTCCTGATTTTGTATGTTCAGCACTTTTATATCCTTTTGGTCTTCTAGGTTCTGCTTCTATTACAGAACATCACTCCTCACTGCTACCCCTAAATCTCACTACTGTTCATTTTCCAATGTCTTATTAGTTGTCTTATTTCTTTATACTATGATCAAAGTTGTCAATGCTTCAGAAATGTTCATTTAGATGAGGTGATGTGGACATATCTTCAACAGCCTTTGCTTAAGAACAAAACCGTCTACCACATCTGTAATGTCAATTTAATTGTAGAGAGGAGCATAAAATAGGAATCCAGTGAGCCTGTCTTTCCCTCTGCAACCTGATCAAAAGTAGAAGAGGATTTGCTCAATGATTCTAAATTAACTAACATGGTATAAAACTTGTGAATGCCGTATTCAAAGGAAGAGGCTCCAGTGATATAACCCAAGTGCACAGGAGATAACAAGGTTCCAGTCTCTTGGGGCAATTACAGCTTTTAACAGAAACCAATGGCTATTAGTGATGGCACAACACACAAAACCGCACACCGCACCTGGGAGAAAGACAGCACAGGTCAGCTGAGTCCTAGCACTTAAAACACTTCTACTGCCTCAAATTACACTTGACTTTGTATGTAGTTAAACTCTTTCGTAGTTCTAAAGCCACCACCTGGTAGCAGAGGAATTGCTAGGAAAGATTACCAAAACACCCCAAACAAACCACGCAGAAAAGAGTCCTGAACTAACAATAATTAAGCCCGAAGGAAGTTAGGAAAGTAAGTATCAGATTAAAACTGTAACTTGCCACGACTGCTCCTCAAGAAGAATGCTTTTTTAGTAATACTACTTCTATCTGATTATTCCTTTCATTACTCATTGTTTTGCTTAAATACCGTGATCTAGATCAGAGAAAATGGTGGCTTGATTTCCCAGCAAAAGCAGATGCAGACACAAAAACCATGGTAAAAATCTCTTTGACAGAGGAAACAATGAAATCTATCAATGAATTAGGAAGCCATCCTCACTGTAGCCTAAAGTCATCTATGGGGGGGATTAGCAAGAAAATCTGGTTTGGTTCTATTTAGCTCAGAACAGGGAGATGATCAGTCAGAAGTGCAGAAAAAACAGAGCTGTTCTGACCAACTGGGACTTCTAGCCACATAGCTGGTCCTAACTGGTATTGTCCCAGTAATACCAAAGTTAGAATTTGCTAGCATATATAAAGATTTGGTTCACTTTGTATGCGTCATTTGTGTTGGAAATAGTATGTTGATGTGACATCTGTTTCTTTAGAGAGAACCAGAGGTAAAGCTCCAACTTCTCTTTTGTAGTTTCTGAGAAAGTCTTCACTGCCAAAAAGCCACATTGAGTGAATACTAGGCACACGATTCACTTCTAGTCCTTGTTTTATGAGTTCAGATACTCTGTGGAGCAAGGAGTCCCTTCAACAGCACAGTAACAGGTTTTTTCGTATTGTTTGATGAAGTGACTTTTCAAAAGCAGGAGTAGCTGATGACCACTGGTAGAAAGGTTTATTTCTGGGGAATCTTTCCTATTTTCACTTAGTCATTGCCATCACTTTCTGCAAAAGCTAAAAAAAAAAGAAAAAGCCTAAAAAATACCTTAGTTTTATAAATAAGACTAACTTTTTGGAACTATTGAACCCCTCATCACAACAGTTAAGCCAGGTGCACAGCTGTTCTTAGACACCTGAGGTGGCATTCCCAGATACTGAAGCATCCCAAGCTGCGGGCCACACTTGAAACTCTAGAAAATAACCTTACAGTGGAGATTGTGTATCTTTCTTGGAACAGTACGTTGTATAGCTATTAGTGAGCACAGCATTTCGTACAATATCATGTATTTTAAATTAATAAATAATACATTAATGATTCCAGAGAAAAATCTAGACAAATTCTCGCGGAAATGTTTACCAGGAAAAAACAACCAATTATTCTGAAGAGCTGTTATCAAAAAGGTCTGTTTGTCTGTATTTTAGCCAAGCT
Organism: Vanellus vanellus; assembly: GCF_965231255.1. Lineage (NCBI taxonomy): Eukaryota > Metazoa > Chordata > Aves > Charadriiformes > Charadriidae > Vanellus > Vanellus vanellus. The sequence continues at coordinate 60,343,357 of NC_138910.1, forward strand.
GTATAGAAGCTCTACTTTGAGGACAAACAATGCAGGCTAGAGTATATGATTGTTGTAAGTCACTTCTTGATAAAAACTAAGGAGCTTTGTTTCACGATATGACTAAAGCAGAACAGCAATGGGAAAACTGCCTCAGGAAGTCCGCACACAATATAAATCATAGTCAGGTTTTCCATACCTTTCTAGACACAGGAACTCCTAAAATATCAAACCAATGTGACTAGAAGTTGAATACTCAGCCGGTAAAAGACCCTGCAGACACTTCTCAAAACAGATCTGTGAACTACATATAGATATATCGACGTCTATCTCTCAATATACATACATATTTTACAAGAAAATCTGAGGGACAGTATAGTCTCTTAATAAGATTTCCTATACAAATCCAAAATGAAAGCAAAACTAATTCTCACTAAAAGCTACACAAAACTCACAAGAATATCCAGTAAGAGAAAAAGATCAGTAATAACTAAGACGCCTCTTTGGCTCTTAGAGCCTGCTGCTCAACTCTTAGCCATGCAGATAGTTTATTTGTATATGGACTTCTCTGGAAAGATTTCTACTTTGTTATACCTACAGGCCAGTAAATAATATGCACAGCACAATCTGTGTCAATGCCATTATGCAATAATATGCATAAAACTTTTTTTGGTGATGATCAGCTATGGCTTATTACAGTGAGATTACAATTTTGATGGAAATTTGCAGTATATTGTACTGTATAAATACTGTAATAATAATGGTATTACCGTATTTTTTTTACCCAGCTTTTTCTTCTTCATACATTGTATCCCTCTAACAAAGTACTTGAAAAATTATGTCATAGTTAACACCTGTATTGTACATTAGTAGGCAGCATTTTTTCTTACATTTTTAAAGAAGGGATATCTCCTTATGCTCCTCGATTAAATGGCCCGATGCAGGGTCAATTGCATAAATAGGAGGCTTTGCATGGGCTTCAATGAACTATGGATCAGGATTTGAGATGGAAATGTAAGATCTCTGTACAAAAGTGCTACCCTCAAAAATATATCTAGTCTGTTATCAACGTTAAGGATTTCAAATCAGTTATCATTAATAGCAGACATTAATCTTACAACTGTATTCTTATTGTAACCTTCCTTGAATTTAAATTACATGGTGTGACTCACTGATCACTGACAAAGAAAAAAGCTCAAACCTTCATTCACACAATAAGGCTTGGGTCCCAGGAAACATGTCTCCCATCATGCATTCCATTCAGAATTTCAACATCATCTTCTGCTATTGTAAAATCAAACACCTACAGGAATGCATATACAGTTAACATCACGAATGGAGAGAATCAGGAGTGTTTCTGTTATTTAAACTGACCAAGATTCATTTAAATGTGAGACGGAATTTTTCTATATTTTCCCTTCTAAAAGTTCATCTTATATTTTGTCATAAACAAATATTCCATTAAGCTGACAGGCTCCACTGGGTTCTTTGCTCCTTTTGTGACTCATTTTCATTTGTGGACTGTGTTAAGATGGTTTTGTAGCACTCTGGCCTCAGGCAAGGGTCCAAGACAATGGTAATATCAAAGCTGTTTTCGACAGCACTCTGTATGATCACTGCCAGAGGTATATGAATAACGTGACTGCAATCCCTCTGGAAACCTGAGCTCAGTGTTTCACTTGTATCCCAGTGTTCAGTTTAGAGTGTTACAGTTCTTTTCCTCAGAACTTTAGCCAAAGAGAATTATTAGAAGGTATCAGGACATTCACAAAGCTAGCAAACCAAAGGCTATGTCTAACTTTTCTGTGTGCACTTCGACAAAACATTCATGGATCAGCTAATAGGGAAACATACAGTGCTGTAGTGCCTCAGCCCTAACTCAAACTTGAAAGCAACCACCCGTCTTCATGCATAGGTTCTTACAGCCACCGACTTCTCCTGTGGTGAGACCTGCCACACAAATGACGGTGTCAGTGTTTTCTTAGCAGGTGTCTTATTCAGACATCATCACTTCAGAACTGAGGTTCCTTTAAGTTGGTCTGTTGTCTTTGTCAGTGCTCCTCCATACTCAACACAAAGATCCTGTGGAGCCTGAACTGCTGCCAAATGAGCTCCTCCCATCCTGCATTATCCAGCAATCCCCATCTGCTGGAATGATCCTTGTAGTCAAATCTCAGCACTCAAGTTTGTCAAGCCTAAACCAGTCACAGAACTAGAAATACTATGTATCGATTATATACTGAGGGCTTAATGAGGTCCGTGTTTTCACCAGCTTGACCAGAGGTGGTAGAGATTCTGGCCAACACACTGGCACGGGGGAAAGAAAAAAAAAAAAAAAGGGGGGAGATGTCACAAATAATATCCAATAACTGTGCCAATTCTCCCCTCCTCCTCTCCACCCTAAGTGTTTTAAGTTTTGCTGCAATGCATTCCCTCAGTTGTGTGAAATGAATTGGTGGGGCCGTAGAGTAAGCTCTGTAAAATACAAAATTAATCTGGATTTAAAATATCATTGGGGAAATGAAATAAAATAAAATAACTCTCTGATCTGTTTCACAATACAGTACCACAAACAGCTGTGCTTATACCACAGAAGGCAGCGTGCATGTCAGAACAGTCAAGGCAGAAGCTATATAAAACCACACAGAGTGATTTAACTAGCAGACAGAAGTTTCCTATCTTCTTGCAAAGTTTCCTCCTGATTTGCCAAACAGTTCATACCCCTACAATATTTTTGGAAGTAACAATAAGATTGTTGTAGTTTCCCTTCCCCTCCACCAAAGAAAGCACACTTTCAGATTAGAGAAATGGAGAGAAAAATTAAGTAATGAATTAAAAATAGTTGGTATGAAAAGGAAAAAAAAAAAGGGGGGGGGGGGAATCATGCTGCCAATCCTCATTTGTTCCCCACTTATCTTTTTCCACCCCTTTCATGCTGGGACCTTCTCTGCAAGTTGAGTAGAAGGAAGAAGGTAGGGAAAGAGTCAGCTCTTGCAGGACTGTGATTTCCTTAGGTCTCTATCTGGGATATCCCCAAAAGAGTTTTACAGCTTTCATACAGTGTTATGCATAGCATACAAACTCCTTCCATTTGACCTAGGTGCCTATCACAAAAAGGACCTAACCATAAACAGATTAGGGTGTTCTACGATCAGCCAAGTAATAAATAAAAATATTATTAATAAAAAGCAACTATGAAAGGTCTTTCTATGGGTATTTTTTTTATACACAGTCATTAACTCTCCAGTTGATTGCTAATATTTGCGAATTACCGTTTTCTACTACATTGCAGTAATTTTACGGTACTATAATTTGCCAATTTTAACTGAGTTGCCCCAATATAAAATTGGTATAGGAAAATGGGCAGGCAAACCAAAGTATTAAAAACAGCAATTCGGATGTTAGTCAGACTTGAGTGCATAACCAAATCTTACCTTGCAGTTTTCCTGTATCCTTTCTGCTTTAGTGGACTTTGGAATAGTGACAATCCCATTCTGAAAAACATAATGCTTGTCATCATTAATATCTACATAGTTTCAAAGAAAATAATCTCTCTTCAAAACGGTTCAAGACTGAGGTTTTAATCTCATTTTGCAGAGGACACTGACATTTCTATATGTTATTTTTAATTGCAGTTATCTAAACTGCATTAAATTCCAACACAGATTATGTGGTTCATGTCAACTTAATACACTATGTCACTGCTTAGTACTTTGCATTGAATGATAGAAATGGAATGATACTGCATACTGCTTGTAACATTTAGTTTGAAAACACCTCTTTTATTGGTGATTCTTTTCATCCTCTACAATTAGGTTTTTTGCCCATTTAAAGTACTGCCATGCTTTGTGTACTACATTCCAAATTTGCATTACAGCATAGTTAGTTCGTGCAATATCAACATATTGAAGGCAAAAATACTTTCTGTATAAATTCTGGTTTGATGCACAAAACATGAACTATTTGCATTTTTTTCCTGAGAGAGGAGACATGTTTTTATTCCCAGCCTTCATTACCTGTATACTCCAGCGTATGCAAATCTGTGCTGGAGTTCTGCCATATTTCTTTGCCAGCTGAATGATACTAGGATGAGTGAGTGCTTCACCTTTGGCTAAAGGACAGTAGCCTTCAAAAACAATATCTCTGCTCCTACAATAATCCACCAGCTCCTGAGGTCTTTGGAAAGGGTGGTATTCAACCTTAGGTAAATAGAAATAAACTTTTAATAAAAGCCTTGAGAGTACATTTAGTAGAATACATCATTGACAAATGAAAATATTTTTTCTCTTGTTTTAAAAATACAACAGGAGTGAAATCACTGGTTCTGTGAGACAAATGTAAGTTATCAGCTTTAGAAGACGTGAAGGATATTAAGCTACAAGCATTTTGCCATTAATTGGCACAATAGTTTACTATGTGTTTTATGCTTCCCCCAGAAGTAAGGTGCACGGAGCAGTTGTCTGCCCTACCTGCAGCTGGACTTGCATTCTTGTTCTGTGCCATGTTTGAGAAATATATGTAAATGCATAGTGGAAGTCAGCATCAGGTCATTTTTATTGGCGATTTGAGACTACCTTGTCTATTTCCTTTCCTGTTTCTTTACTAATGGTCGTTGAGTCGCACAGGCAAGGGGAGGGCGCTGGGCAGGGTCTGGGTTTGCAAGAGACCAACCAGAACAATTTGCTTAGGGCGAGGGCCTGACCTCGGAAGCAAAGCCTGTTGGCATGGTCTGTACATGGAAAATCCTGTGTGCTGTGTGTGGTCACCAACAGCTTATGCAGGGAAGAAGTCATGCTGTGGAATGAAGAGTGAAGGAGACCCTTTGTAGGAAGGAAGATCATAAATTGCCAAGAAAGAGGAAAAGTAACAAGCTATGAAGACACAGTTGTTGAAAGCAAAAGGAAACATAAGTTATGGGAAAGTAAGGATCTCAGAAGAGCCACGTATTCTGGCACGTAACAAAAGCCAAAAGAGAACACCTGTAATATTCCTTACTATGTTATTTAAATAAGTATTTATCCGTTTTTACATTGTAAGAAGCATGCCTGCCTCTGCATTCTGATGAAAACAGGTAGCGTTTTCTTTCATAAGATACATAATCATGTGATGTATTTTTGTGACTGGCTGTCACCATTGTTCCAGTGATCTAACTCTTGCGCATTTTGAAGAAAAATACTCTTCTGAACAATTACCTCAACACATGGAATCTGGAAAATTTCTTCTGCCACGAAGAGGACAAATGAACGTTTCCTGTTTCTCATCTTTAGAACATGTTGTCTTTTCAGACAACAATAGTCGGGAACAATAGGCTGGCAGTCATTCAACGTGCGCCGAGAAAAAAAACGGTGCCCCTCGAAGGCTGGGCTGAGTCAGCCTAAAGCTGCTATGATCTAAATTACTAGGTGGACTCAGGAACAAGGTTCAAGCAGCAGACGCATCCATGTCTTCAACCTTTGATGTTTCTTGACCTTTGAGTAGCCTTTGTATTTCGTGTTTGTATGTGTAAGACCGACGTTTAGGTCATACAGTTATTCACTTGTTTGCACCTGAGCCGACTAGAAAATATTCTCATTGTTTTTACACAAAACTATGAGGGGAAAAAAAAGAAAGAGCAAGCGGGGTGAATTACTTGATTATTGCAACAGTAATAAGCAATTTTAGTAGACATTCTTTACACTAAGTGTAACAAATAACATAGCCTAGAAAATATTAAATACAGAATGATGTATTTAGGATCAAATGCTGAAAAATCTGCAGCACCCCTATGGCATCAGGTGACTTATTCAGCATTTATTACTAATATAACTGCAAGCAGAGTTTACCCGCTCATCTAATAAGATTTCTAGGCAGCACAGTTTCAGGTTACATCAGAAATATTTAAAGCAAAAACCGCATGCTGAGATGTCACCTGCCTGCTTCCCAAGCAGAATACACAGCAACAACTTCTTCCCACCCAGGAAAATTATACTTTGTGCCTTTTACTGAATCAAGAGACTCCCAAATTTTGTGAATCGAATCTTGGCACGTGCAGTTGTGTGTTGGTAGCAGCAAGTTTTTTTCTTCTTAAATATATTGCTAAAATAAACAAATGCATAACATAAGCACTTTTGCAATTATTTTTCTTGTGAAAACTTTCTGGAAGGTTCTAGCAGCATCTGGATGCAAAGGACTAGCATCCTGAGCTATGAGAAGAGGCATAGGGTGAGTGGCCAGCATGTGCTTCCCCTCAAAATAATAATACCTCCTTCCTGGCTTGCCCCACCCTTGCTATTTTAGTCACCAAACTTTTCTCAGGCGAGGGCTGTCTGTCATACGGTGGTAGAGGAAGATCTTGATCTTTTCTGGCACTTTACCCTGAGCAATTTGCATGTAAAATCTGGCATTTGTTTAATAGAACACTTTACAGTTCACGTTACAAAACTCTTTGCAGCTGCTACTTGGTCAGTCACAGGGGAACTCTAAGTAAGCACGGTTTGTTACAACAGTCACAGCGCAATGGGGAGAAGTTGAGCCTAATAACAATCCTGACACACGGACCTAGAAAGTCATACCTCGGATGACGGTATGCAAAAGCCTCTCTCTTTCCACCCGGCTGTGGGTTCTTGTCACCCGGTAAAGTTTCCCTGCATTTGGACTTCAGTCAGTTTCTCAATGGGAATGCACAGTCTTACAATCATTTCTCTTTATAAAACTGAAATATAAGCCTCAAAATGTTTTCTCTATAGGGGAACAGTTCAGGTGAGTTTATGTACAAAGGAGTTGTTTCCTAATGCCTCAATATACTAAAATACATTTCTACCTTGTACTAAAATACATTTCTACCTTGTACAAGTTTACATAATAGAGCTCAATATTAATATTACTGAATCTCTCTGAGGTCATTACACAGTAATTTGCACTTCTATAAAAGCAGAAAAAATGTTGATGAACACTGAATTCAGAGAGGAACAGTTTATATTTGGTTTCAGTGTATCACTTTATTAAATGAATCATATATTAATTAAATTCTTATAAAATGTAAATTTTTTCCCTAATGACTGACAGGCATAAGAGCCTTCAAAGAGGCTTCAAAGTCTTCCTTGAGCATAAACACAAACTTATTACTGCCAAGTCAATTACAAACTCTGGAATACAAGCCTGTAACTTCTAGGCTGTAGGTTTCATCCTACATGATGCTAAAATTAAAATATTTATCATCATTTTACAGTGTTTAACAGTATTTTTCATAGTAAATAGTAATTTTAAAAGGTGCTTACTTACTACTAAATACCTTAATAATACTATATTCTTGAAAAGCCAGGCCTTTCCTACTTCTTTAAAAACCATGATGATACCATTTCTTTTCCAGGAACCAAGAAGAGCGGCAGTACTTACAACTTGGTTTGTAAAACAGAGAGAAGCATTGCTTACTGCCTGGTTTGCAAAGACTACAGAAGCCTAATAAAGAACCTCCTTTCTCCCGCCTTCCTACTTCCTCCTCTTCACGGAAAAAATAACTTTCAATTTTAACATCATAAGAACTGTTGGAATTGTAAGAACACCCACCCTAAATTCTTTAAGCAAATTTAATACAGCTAAGAGGGAATTGATTTTCTTTCACTTGTTTGTTAAATGTTTAGACTTTGTATACAATCATTGTTTGCAAATGTTTTGTATTTAGAAATAAGTTCATTGAAAGAGTACACTATTTTATGCATAAATTTAGCAAAGGTCTTTTGCATTATAAGTTCTGGACAGTGAAATAGGAATTCAGTAGAGTACTTCCATTCCTAATTTAAATTTAGGAATTTGTTAGTTCTTTGATAATGCTTAGGTAATCTCACCATCAGACTCAGCAACTCTCCTACACTAAGCAAGAAACAGAATAAATACTCTTTTCAGGATAACCTTAACTATGGTTTATATGATTTCTGTAACTCTAAGAAGTTAAATTAATCCTATAACAAAACTGTTCAAAGTGGAGCAGTTTGCAGTGGCATGGATATTTCATTGTTGGGGTTTTTTGTTTTTAATTTGGAACAATGCAGTGCATTACCTTAAAGAACTGATGATCTGAATACAGCAAGGGCACTCCCCCACTCCCCCATAGTATCACTATGGTCTCAACTTTTTGTTTCCCTTTTCAGCCACAGCAAAAGAGATGCCATCAAATAGTATCAAGAAACAACTTTTCTCCGTTAACACCACTGACACAGTAAGACTGGTAAGATTTTGACATTGTGGGTAAGAGGAAATGTCAAAACAAATCCAAGATTACTTTTTTTTTTTCCTTGCAGTGATAGTAGGACACTGGAAGGCTATTCTCATTTAACAGACAGTAACAACTTATGCCAAACTCCAGTAAGACTTTGAAGATGTATATTTCTGAAAAAGAGACACAATTAAACCTTGGCAAACTCACTGATTCTTAAACAGTCATCAACTTGCTCGTTTTAAGACATATTTCAAAGGCTTATTTTGCATAACAACTTAAATGTTTTATACGGTTTTAGGTTATTTTAACATTGCTCATAATTGTCCTTTAGTAACCTTTAGTCTAGTGGACAGCAAAAAATCAGAGGTGTTAGGTTCTGACAGTCTCATTCTGAGCAACCCTTCTGTGGTTGTTTATGACATTAAACCACAAACAGCTGCCAGAAATCCCTACCACCTGTACAAAGGGGAAAAACATGCGCCTGCGCTTCATCCATTCCAGTTCCCAGCTCTATGTTAGCATATACACACTTTCACTGGCAGGAGGTGGTAGGGATGGGACCATGAACTTTCAGCACAGCTGCAGGCAGAAAACTACAACAAGGGAAAAACCGTCAGTGTCGTGGAAGTCTGCTGGTATGTAGGTGGCCAATTTTTATCCACCTAGGGCAGCAAAAAAATTTTGCCAAGGCTCTCACAGCACCTTCCTAAATGAGAATGTCACTGAATTTAATGTGATCTTGAAATATGAATTTGAAATAAGGGGGGAGCAAGGGAAACAGCACCCTTGCATGTACATGTAATCACCTGAGGCCTTCAGTGTTCCTTAGAGGAGTTATATATAGTATTTGAACACAGGCTTTCCAAAACCTTGTTCAGTCTGGAGATGCTAGATGTTCAGTGCTCCTTGAATTTTATTTCTAAACTGTTTTATCAACAAAAACTGACGCATGGACCGTTTGTTTGTGCCTTAAGACCAGCCACAAACAAGTAGCCTGGGAGAAACTGAGGAAAAGAAAGGGGGAAGGACTTCCCCCACTCCCCTCGCTGGTCATCTTCCTCAACGGTTTTCAATATGTATATAGAATTGAAAGAGAAGAAATTGTATGACTAAGGCTAGTTTGGTGGTAGTCTTTCAGGCATAGGAGATTATTAACCAAAAAACCAAAGCAAAACCCCAAACCCAGATACTTTAAATATATTTATCCTCTCACCTGATTAACATGTGGAGTAACCACACAGTCTTCCTTTAGTTGCTCAAGATGGCTGATAAGAAAGTTGCTTACACCAACTGATTTACACAAACCTAATGAGAAACAGAACAAGAAGAAGTTTGGGGACTATTTGGGAGAATGACTTGAAAAATACCACTTTCAAGAGACAAAATGATTTTACGCATCATTTCTGTAGAGCAAAATACTGTGAAGAAACACAGAAAAACAGCACTGGAATCTAGTTTGACAGTATTATCTGAAAGTATGGTTCCATCACAGTTACACTAGGAAATCATTTTATAATCTAAACGCACTGGAAACTCCCCAGTGTATAAAAACTCCAGGCTAAATTCTGGGAAAGGCTAATGTAGTATAAGCAAAGAACAATTGGACTCCACCAGAATGAAAAGAAGGAAATGGTGTTCTGAGCAGCTTGCCAAAACTAAAGAAAAGTGGAACATTTGCAGAAGACTAATAAGGTGTGAGCAATACAACGCAAGGACAAGCAGCTCAAATGAACTATGTAACACTGCTTATATTTCTCTTAGATCATTATGAGATGTTACGTAAAACTCAGTATAAAAACTTTAATTAAGTCATCAGTATCTAACAAGAACGAAGCTTAAAAATGTAGCTAGATTTCTCAGCTCCTGTTCACTTGCAAATAAAGTTAAATAGCACATAAGTGATACGAGGGTTATTTTTTTAAATAAGCCTTAAGTGTGCATGCATGTGTATATATTATGTGCTGACAGTCCTGAAACCAGATGTCTTCCTTCAAACCTCAGATACGATACAGCACAACTCCCAATACTGACCTGCCACCACACCTCAACCTGGACTCATCTTTGATAGTTTGGTCCTTATTCTGTGCTAAACACAGTAAACAGGGAAACCAACTGTGGTCAGGCTAGTACTGGTCTCCTTGGGCCGCAGATTCTGTGGACTATGAATCAGACTCATTTCTCCACTATGTGAGCTTTGTCTCGATTGACTTGATCTGCATTTCAATCCCTAACTCTGCAGATGGAAAGTCTGTCTCAAGGTGTGTGAATGCGCAAGTCCAATCACTGCCATCAATCCAGTATATGTGTTGGCTAATATAATGTATATGCATGTTCTTACCTATAATACATGCATACAAATATCTACAGCAAAACCCAAAGTAATTAAGCCAAAAATTATACTGTTATTTTTTCAGAAAAAAATAAGTCATTGGGCAATTTGAGACATTTGATGTCAAAGAAATGATTTCTGGACTGAAATTGCCCTCATTCCACTGTTAAAATTGCCACCTTCTTGAGGTCAGCAGGGAACTAAGCGGAGCTGCCTTGATTTGAATCTGGAATATGGACACATAAAAAGCACTTATTAATGCAACCAAGAGATGTGAATACATTAAAAAGAAAATTTCACTTGAAGCAAAAGCTAAACAAAAATGTTGGAGAAAAATGTACTAACCAAGTACTTATTCCTAAAATGCATGTTTTATGTATAAAAAAACCCACCAAACTCCTAAGTAGACTATAAACTGGCATTTAAAAATACGAGCTATAAGATTACAAATTACCTTGAATTTGCAGGTTAGATTTACCTGGACAAAACAAAGAAATTATTTTTTTCCAGTCTTTATGAAATTCTGTAAGTGAAGTTACAGTTTATTGCTAATTATTATAAATAGATTGTTAAAGCCCTAGAAAAAAAAAATCAGTTTTGCATTAGAAAAGCCACTAACCATATAAATATAGACAATTTGACTGCTATGTTGCTTTCACATAATTTAGCAGCACAAGCAGATAAGATGCACAGCAGCAAAACCTGCACACATACTATCACTTTTTAATGTGGTTTGTTTTGTAAAATACAAAAAGGTGAAAAAAATACATTAGAAACTAAAATGCTACACAGCTTTCCCTTACAGAAATTATCATTGTTCAAGATGTATAACATAATTAGGTTATAACCTGCAGTATAGCGATTTGCATAATTTGTATGTAATCTGCCAGAAGGAGCAAAACCTGAGCTTTTGAGTTCCACTGACAAACAACCCTGGAGTGTCAACACTAATAAATCATTATGCCAAAGTCATCAGAAAAACACTTGCAGTTTTCATACAATGGTGAACCAAATATTATGCTCTATTGTTGAAAGCTGAGGAGTTACAAAAAACATGCTGTTATTGCTCTTGAAGAATAAAGCTTTTATTTCAGGCTGAAATAAAACAAAACTCAATCATAGACATGAAAGATGAAAGGGCTTATTAAACTTGTCCACTTCCACAGAAAGCTTCCATTTTTTCCCCTACAGTATACTTTTAAGATGTTTTGCTTCTAGCATACTTCTCATAGGAGACTTTGAAGTCTGTTCCATAGTCCCATCGCATTCACTGGTAAGTTTTTTGTCAGATTTCCCATCAAGAAATTTCAGGTTAGTTATGTTTTGTCTTAAAAGTCATCTGAGTTGCTCCTAATAAAATCAGTATTATGGCATACCTGTGTTTAGAGTGACGTTGCACAGAGAAAGCGAAATTCAAAATTGCCAGGAAAGTAAACATTTTCCCAGACAACAGAGGAACAATAACTAGAATTTCAATGTTTTTGTGGAATCAGCATTTCCTTAACACTTTTTTTTTTTAAGGGAATACAATTAAAACATTTAATTTTCATTAAATCCACATATTTAATTTTGGTAAAGTTAGAACCCTTCATTTCAACTTCATTGCTTTGGGTTTAGTTAGTCTCATACACGATAGTTGAAGTGTTTTGACTTTTGTATTAAATTACAATAGAAAATACAATAAATATGAAAAAAATTGCACAGCCTGACTGTATTAAAAAAACCCCAACAACTTATTTTAAGGCATGATGGGACCATGAATTCAAAACACTGGAATTTCCTGAAAAATAGAGCATCTAAATTTCAACGAACAATCAATGGATTCTACTCCAGAGCATTTGCTTCCATCTGCTTGATGGAAGAGTAACACAGTTGCCCCATGTTGTCCAAACCTGGGAAAGACTGCCTTAAAGTAGGAGATTACACAGAATTTTTTTTTCACATTTACACCTGCTGGATTATTTCCTAAGAATGAAGAATTAGAAGATGATGGACATGAAAATGAAGGTCTGGTTAGCTCCTGGGCCTTATCCAATGGACCAACATTTGTGACTACGTGTATCAAACAAGATCCCTTAAATGATTGCATCAGCGGTAGAAATAAAAAATTAAAAAAAAATATTGAGAAATTTGCATTAAAGGGTCCTGACTTACTGCCTTGAAACAACTGGGGGTGGGTGGGGGTGGCACATTTGCTTGTATTTCCTCTCTCACGGAGCTCCGACAGAGGTAGGTTCCCCAGAGTTTGTTCCACAGTATCTCAAACCCACCACAATGCTCTTGAAAAGGACAGTTGGGAAGCATCTATTTTCAATTTAACACTTATTAGTGTGCTTAAAAATCTCATTTCAGACAATTCAGGCACAATTCATGTCTTTGCTGTTGTTTTAAAGTAGTTTTAAAGTCTATACTTCTTTTTAACTTAACCAGTTTAACTGGTCCTGAAGTTGAAGTCTTCCGAGATAAAAGTTTGCAATGTGCTAGCTGCAATCCCTCTCAAAAGTACACTTTTTAAAATATACATTTACACTACCTTATTTACAAAGTCACAGAGCTTTGACTCGCAGAGAAAGCATCCTCCCTATCTGCTTGAGGAAATGAGTGGTTTGGCCCCTATGAAGTAGGTTTTGAGAAAGTGCTGGGTGCAATAAACAAACAGTTTGCAATTTCCCATTAGCTCCCAAAGCCTACTGAGACTTTGTCCTACTCCTTGCAACTCTGACTTCACAGGCTTGAAGGAAAACTTGGCAACGATGCTTCTTTTAGGCATGCTTAAAATTGACTGACCACAATGGTGGAATAGAAAATTTCATCCAGCTTTGAAAAACTACCATGAAACTCTGCAAGACACATCAGGAAACATATTGGCAAAATAATGGTTGATTATAATGGGGAAAAAAAAATTAGTACCTTTTCTATTCTACACAAAAAAATCTTGGCCTCCACCACATTGGTAATTTCACCACACTCTATTACTCCCAGCTGCTGTGAAGCAATGCATCATGCTAATGGACTGGTTTGCAATGTAGTTGCGTATTAAGCTTAAAGGATTTTTTTATGGAAACCTAGAGAATGATTGGGTATTTTTTCCTTTACTTATTATAAGACCAAATTAAACAAAGTTTGATGGGCATGGTTAGTCTTGCAACAAAAAAGCATAAATATACTGTCTTGGCACCACAACATTGTTCTAGTACAATAGTGAGCCTTATCTTTCTCTTGCACTACTATGGACTTTTATCAAACTTCTAAATACCCCCTGGAATATTAAATGTACAAAGTTCAGATCAAAAAGGTTTCTTAAATAACAAAACTGCATACTGGGTTTGTGGAGCCCATTTTCCTCCCCCTCCCTGCTGCTCTACATGAGTCACAGCAAGGGAGAATTCCCACGTCCAGTGAACAGTGCCCATTCTGTTATATCTTCTATTCAGGCCACAGAATAAAAATACAAATGCATCCACTTTTCACAAGAGGTCAACTGCAGTAACTGTATCTTTATTAAAGGAGGTTACACAGGTTGAAAAGGTCTCTCTGATATGCACTTCTGTGTGGGTAAATGGTATTGCTCACAGAAACTATACAAGATTTGATTTCAGCACAGCTTGCTAAATCAAAGCTGTAGGCTAAGTGTGCCCCCACATGCAGATTGCAAGCCAAAGCCTTGATAAACAAAGCAGATGTCTCTTAGACAGAACCAATAAGGAATTAAGTTCTAAATCTGTGAAATAACACTTGCTCCCATTGCAGGGACTAAAAAACATAGACACTAAAAGGCTAAGTGTCCTGTCTAAGGAAGAATGGGGCAAAAATGAAAACACAAAAGTCATGCTTCCTCCCCCAAAGGATTTCTTTTTATCTTATGCAGCACCACAGTATAGGTGCTGATCTGCCTTAAAATGACTTTCCTGCTACTACAATTCCATGATCATTACTCCTGCTACAGATCACCTGTGAATTCTGATAAACTGTGAGGACAACAGGAGAGGGGGACACAAGCAGAAGTCAAATTGACAACTTCTGTGACTGAAAACTTATTATAAACATTCAGCTTACACAACTGTTAAATGGCTAACTAAATAGCATAATGCAGCAATACTAGCTTAATGTATTCTGTCTCTGACCCTGGCTGCTCATTGTGCACTACTTCAGTGCAACACTATCTTAATTATGTTGACTTTTTTTACTTGACTTGACATAACAAACCAAATCTAATTAAAAGAAATCCACCAAAAAGGCTGTTTGTCTGGTTGTTTTCAAAACTGAATCAATTCCCTTGTACTCTTACAGATTTTCCCTTCTCTTACACCAGTTTTAAGTATGTAGAATCATACTGTGAACAGACCTTAGGTTTAAAAAAAGGCTGAAAATACATTTTTATATCTAGAACAGTCTGCAGCTACTCACAAACAGTTGGGCAATCAAAACTGCAAAAGCAACTTGGTACAGAATCAATCCCACTTCACCTTAAGTCAATATTGCCACCACACATTATCTTGTGAAATGTGATCAAAATTATTAGCAACTCAGCTGAGTGCTTAAAGGCTATTAGAATATGTACCCCATATGGAAAATGACTCCCAACTGGTATGAGTAACAGCAACCTGACTGATGTCAATAAAGCAATACTGATTGACAATAGCTAAGAATCTAGGGCTTCAATTTAACACATACAAAACAGATAAATGATGCCTTTTCCCCAAATCATGTACATTATTTATTGAGCCAAAAAGTTATTTTGGACAAGGACTTTCCTTTGAAATGTATTTCAGAATTGCTGCCTTCTCAAGGAGTCTTGTGTTCACACAGGGACCTCTAGGTACTTCTGTGTGGCCACACAAATGTGTACATTTGCTTTAAGCTAAACAAAAAAGATTTACCTAAACTTTTGACAAAAAGGATTCACCTGCTAGTAGAAAAATCACAAACCATACACTGCAATAAATCATGGAATAAAGAAGTATGAGGGCTTATTTTTACACTTAGAATTACCCATGAAGTCCTTAAAATTGAAAAAAAAAAAAAAACACCCAAGAAAAAAGAAAACATAACAAATGAGAATAGACATTCATGCAAGTTTAGATTTGTTCCCACTTTTACATCTGCACAAAAATGACTTATTCTATGACAATTTCTTATTCTTAAATAAGATATTGCACATTATGAAGACTTCTTTATGATCTTTAACATAAATAAGGAGTCTTTTTTTCATAATTCTTTAATTGCTGTCTTATCTGATCAACAGGGTGTGGTGCAACCAACATCCTCACCAACTGCAACCACCTTCAACCCATGAAGACACATCTCTGAACTGTGTTTCTGATAATAACAAGCCCATGAGATGTCTTCAGCCGTACAGAGAGAATACTATAAAGTGTGAAAAAGATGTGTTGCTAGGAAAATTAGTTACTTGCTTTTGCTTACTAAAATTTTAGTGCAACTTACATACACACATTCAGGTATGACTTCTACCAACATAAACACTCTTGAGACAAACATTTTGTGTAGCTGTAACACAAATGTTTGTGAATTGTTAGCTGTTCACCATTTGACAATATAAGCAAAGATTTAAAGTAATTTTTCAGTAGAATAAAAGCAGAATATGTCATCTAGGAAAGGATGTACTAGAAATTTGTGCCGCCTACACAAAAACTGTATTTGGTTTACTAAACCCTCACTCATACTTTTAAGCACTGACAGAAAATGGAAGAAGAAAAGATGATGATTGAACTGGTCTACGCCCAAAGATGAAAAGGACAAGAATATTGTTGAGGTTGATTTCTTCTCTCCCTTGGAATTAGGAAAAACATAACTTTTTTCTGAGAATACAGTGACACTGTTTCAATTACTGGACTAAACAATTTCTGTTACTTTGTGGGACTGTCTTCAAATCATACATGAAGACTATTACACTAACATTAATGGAATAATTGTATTTATTTTGAAGAGCATTTCTCTATGTTTAACAAAATCGTATGTTAACACATTAAGGGATTTCTGATGCAAGTATGAGTATTTCATGTAAGCATAAGCTGTACTGCTTACACTAAAAAGATAAGCAAAAAATTTTACTCTTCATAAAATGACACGGAGTCGCAGTGGAATCTGAACCCAGAACAACCACCACATTACTAGTCTTGCCAACTTCAGGCAAAAGCTGGCTGGAGGCCCTCATTCTTCCCAGCATTTTTAGATGGAGGGACAAGTAATCATGTGCATGTGTGCATGAAAAGCTTGCTGAGATGACGGTCTAGCCACAATGCCAAAATCAAGGTCATTAAAGACACTGCATATGGAAAGGGTCATTTTGCTAGGAACAGACCAATTACCAGTGAACCTATATAATGACTATTCATGATGTCAAAGCAGCTTGCCACACTGCTTTCATCTGCCAGCAGACAAATGCCTATACAAGAATGTTGCAGCTGTCAAGGGAATATTTGACTCAATGTATGTATCTTGGAATGAGTTCTGCAGGCCGTCTGGCCTCTGGCCTGAGATATTGGAGAGGATAATTCCACAAAATGACAATGTATGAGACCACAAAAATTCAAACCATAGCCTTGATATTACAAGAATCCTAGCTGATTTCAGCTGTTACAACAGAAAGAACCAGTTATTATACACAAATGTCTCACTGACCAAAATTAAGATTTCCCCCCGCCTCCTTTTCCCTGAGCACTGTTCATCACATAACTCTTTAAAGGAAAACATGTATGCAGGCTGTTGAACAAAGACACACATCTAGAACTCTCTGCCTCTCAGCACTGCAGTACAGATAGAGACCTCTACTCCGACTGCAACCTTAAGATGGATACACACACAGCAATGGAGTCACCCAGCTCCTGTGAAAGAACCCCAATCAAACTGGTACAGATTAACAAGTCACAGAAAATAAAATAAAAAACAAAACAAAACAAAAACCCCAAGAAATGCTACATTCTCAGGCATAATAGCATTTAAAAAAATAATTCTTGAAACTGTAAGGTTGCCCTCAGCTAGTAGAAATCAGTTTAATAAAATCTTTCCTGCTATGAATAAAGAGATATCAGCTTGGTCTATCAGAAGTCACCCAGTATTTTTAAATGGGAGTTTTTAGTGCAGGTAGTGCCTTTACCTTATAGTGTCAGGTACACAGTACAATTCTAAAAACAGTAAAGAAAATAATAATTATCCTCCCCCATTCATTTCTTTCTAATTCTCAACATAAAGAAGCTGCAATGACTGATTAGTGGAAATTGCTGCTTTTCCTCAGGAGCTTTTCCATTAGAAAAATCTTCCAACCGCTTGGGCAGACTACCAAGACCAAGAGCAGAATTCTGATCCCCAAGCTACCAGAAGAGATGGCACAATTCCCTCTGGAAGCAAGGCTGGGCCTAACTGCATGCAAATCCCAGGGTCTGAAAACCTATGGGAGACAACAGACTAAGACAAAATAGAAATCTGCACCGAATCCCTTTTTAACCAGCATGAGAATGTCTCAGGAATGAAGCAGTGCTGTAATTCATTAATATGAGGAATAAGTGTTCTAGTGTAATTTCCGTATGATTTGGGAAAATGTACATACAATTTATAAGTTTTAGTTCATGTTATGGAATGACAGAATTGCTGTAGGTTTGTATACTGTAAATCTGTACCTACCTTTGTTGACCAGGACTATGTAACATTTTTCCCTGGAAACATACTAAGGGAAATGAGCAAATTTAATGACTGGGCTCTGGCTATACAACAGGAATACTAAAAAGGCAAACTAAAAGTATACCCTTGCCTTGTTCGTAGGGAAGAGAAGATAGCAGGATTTCGCCAGGTGAAAATAAAAGATGAAGTCTTTAAAATAAAAGCCTTTAGCCAAAGACTTTGTAGCTCAAGGGCAAACCAGAAAGACACAGGGCCATGTTCCAGACACAACCCAGAGGGATTAGAACACCTGAAGTGGGTAAAACTTTCAGGGTGTGTGATTTTAACATAGATAATAAATGTATTACATCATACTGTTACAGTAAAGGACAACAGTGGCTTCGGAATCCCTACGAGTATTTTTGGGTATGCTCTCATATCTGTCATGGTCTCCCTAATGAAAAGTCTCAAGAAAAATGCCCAGGATTCTGGGAAATTGTTTTTAACCTGAAGGGTGATCTTGAGATAGCTCCTCAGTTGCATTAGGCAGTTGAACAGTAGATTCAAGCACAAAGGTGAGAGTGCTAAAATATGAAACCTTCTTTTAAGTGTGTTCCTGAGACCCAGCCTTGGGGCAGTAACCAGATTCTGTTTAGTTTCCAAAGATATAAAGCACATTGGATTCAAAGAGTGCAGCCCAAAACTTCAGTATGCTAAGTAATCAACTGGAAAGGGTAACCAGATCTTTAACAAATACTACTCAGACTCTCATTTTAAATTGTTCATGTTTCCAGTTCAAATCGTATCAGGACAAGAAATTCTTCTGAAAAAATGTTAACCTCAAATTGCTTTTGATGAAATACAAAAACAGTATAGTGGTAAGCCACAGTGGGGATTTTTCAGTGATAGCAAAGGATCTCTCTCGTTAGCTGAATCTATTATTTTCTATTTATGAGAATATTCTGATGTTACAGCTCAACTCCAAACCCTCATTAAGAGTATCTATAGGAAGCACTACTAAGCAGTCAAGGATTAAGAAACAGTAAACTTAAAGATGCCCACACATCTCAATGAATGCACAGCTAACAGTTTACACACCAATTCCATTGGCACATGCTGCATTCAAATAACAATAAACCTGGTATTTCTTCTACAGCCAGAGGTACTTAGGAGTTTACTAAAATTGGACTCAATATAATCTGAGGAAATTTGTTTAACTTTTTTATGCAAGTTTTCTGCTCCCTAAAATATTTATTTTAAAAATTGACAAATAATTCAGATTTTTTTTTAACCTGCCTCACAGAGTTTTTATTTTCTGGGGACAGAGTCTTATAAATTGGTGCATGCTGACCTGCACAGGGGCACAGCCCCACAATCTGTGGGGCTGTGCCTCAGTTAGCTGGGTAAGAAGATACCCCAGACCAGAAGCCCTGCAAGTTGTGCTACTGCAAACCGTGTGTCTCAGCTGCTATGTGCTGGCTCTCAGATGAACCTGGTTGAATTTATTCTTTCTGTCATGCCTACAAAGATAAACTCTCTCAAAGCTACGAATGTAGATGCAGTTGGGATTTTTCTTTTCAACTTGTGACCAATCTAAAACTTAACACAATCTTAAAAAAACCTGCATTAAATAAAGACTTTTACAGTCTTGGGTACTGACAGTTTATTTACCCTCCTCCTAGGGCAATCAATAATAACAGTAATAAAGACTATTAATAATTTACATTATTTTAAAATGTTGCTCGCCACAGGAATGGGAATTTTGCAGCATAAATATTAACCTGGATTTAAATTGAGGTTGAAAGAAGGAGATTTTCAAATATCTGCACTCAAATGATCTGTTTTTGTTTTCAAAGAGAAGTGACTAAAGAAAATCTTATTAACTTCAGCCAGACCAAAGACTTAGGTCAATATTGAGATATTTTAACCATCTCAAAAATCTCTTACAGAGAGATATGTGCTACCAGTCCCATAACAGAAACCAATTTTTTTTCAGAGAGCAGCCTTTATTGTTATTGCACTTTCTGAAACTCTTTAGTGTTGACACAGTTGCTAAACCCACTAGCAAGTTGAATAATTTCAATATTTCCTTCACGAATTGACTGCAGAAGCATTTTATTCATTGAAATGGTCAATCCTTAAAAGTGAAGCTGTTAGTTTCTACTATTATTTTTTTTCAAGAATAAACATTTCCTGGAAAAAAAAGTAACATGTATGCAAACAGGAACCAATAACTACCTGAACCAATGTCAAGTTCAGAGAAGACAAAGAACCCACCTGTACAGTATAGAACTTACAATTTTTCCCTCAATAAATTAAGATGATTTTTCTTCCTAAAGTAAGGATTTTGACCAAATCCTATACTAAATTCATACCAAGGCTAACACGTTGCTCACATACCACATATCAAGTCACACAAGGATATGCAGCAAGTGTTTAATCTTCAGTGGAAAGTCTAGTGGTTAACCATGCAAACAAATTATTTAACATTTTCCTCAGTAATCATTGCATTTCCATCACCAGACTGGTTAAGATTTGCGTATCATTTCAGTAACACATGGTTACGGTCAGGACATCCAGAGTCTGTATCCCTTAAAGCAAAAATGTGGGGGTTAGTGTTCGAAGACACTCGATTCAACCAGACTAATAAATTTTCCTTCCCCTGTAGATGATCTAACTAGGGTAATTTAGACAACCAGAGCTGGAAAACACAGTTAAATGAATCACGAGTCTACAGAATGCTTAAATTCAGAAGACGACTGAGGGTAGCAACACGCATGTGACAAAACTGTTGAAGAAATGCAATTGCAAGAAAAATAATTATAACACAGAAGGTCTTTAACGAGGTAGCACACATAAGAACAAAAAATAAAACTAATTTTTCCTCTGCCTATGAGACCAGCGATGGTATTTCCAGTGTCTTACTGGAAAACCACTGAATAGCTCAGAGTCTTTCCCATTAAGAAGATACATAGAGAAAGAGTTTTTTAAGACAGGAAAGATCACAAACACACATGCAAAAGCATAATAAAGCTAACAGGATAGGAATAATAATAGAAGGTGAAAATACAACCTGTTTGCAGCAAATAAGGATGGAATATCTACGTTCCAATGACAATCAGTAACTTAAATACTCAGCGGAAAAAAACCTTCTCATTGAAAAGATGAAGTACCTTGTCAAATAATCCATCTTTGGACTTAAAAGTCATTAATGCTTTGAAATACTAGGTCGGTGTAGTGTTTCTTTAAAAACTGAATGTTGTAAACCCTTACATGGCAGAAAACACTTTTTGCAATTTCTCTTATGCTTAATATAAAAAGCAAGAACAAAAGATGTATCAAAGATAATTAACTTCTGTGTTTCCAGTGGCAGACCAAAAGTAACTGAAGGGTTGTGTAAGAGAACAGATTTATTTATTGCTCTGATAAAACTAATAGTGGCACACAGCCCGTAATTGCCTTTTTACAACTCTCCTGCTCCAATCGCTATTTAAATAACTGGGTTTGCAGATAGACTACTTAATCCAAGAAGTCTTCTCCCTGTCCGTGGAACTTCTGTGAAACTGTAAACAGGGTGGTCCACATTGATCAAGAACTGCATGACAGGATCTTCTATTATGACACTATTTCTAATAATACTGTATACTTCAGGAGCAAAATTCTTCTCTTAAATTTACATGATAAATTTTGATTGGGGCAATCTCCTCTTCCTATTGCTATGAATGTAAATTTAAGTTTGCAGTGCACCAAAAAGCAAACTGACAGTTATCAGAACTTGAGACAAGAGCTCCCTTCTTTAATATTTTTTTCATTTCCCCAAGAGTTAGTATCAAAGAATCTGCAGTTGAGTATCTGTTCCTCATCTAGCCATTTTGTTTTGTTGACACAAACGGATCTATAAAGTACCCCAATACATGATAAATTGAAAAATGGCATAAAAAAATAGCCTAAAAATCATAAAAAAATACACTAAAAATAGTCTAAAGGAAGTAAAACTGAACATGATCTATACTTAAAACAGAGGTAGCTACTACAAAGATGCTCTATAGTGGTATATAGATTTCAATGTAATCTGTAGATTTCCTCAAGCAAGTATGCACACCATAATTAATCTCATGGGCAGAATTTGGCAATGTTTTATTTACAAGCAACACAAAGCTCTCTTATTTAACTTACCAAAATGCTAATGCTGCAATTTCCAAAGAGATTTGTGTAACTCACCCAAATCCCACTGAAATATGAGCATCCAGTTCCAATTAAGTTTCTGAACATCTCTCACTATGAATTCCCCAAATCCCCAAATGCACTGTGATTCCTTCTGCCAAGACAGGTTTTCATTATTATATCACCTTTCTCATAGAGCTCTTCCAGTGCTCCCCAGGTTTCAGCTCGGACCTCTCGATTGCTTTTACCCGGAACATGTGCATCAGGCCAGTGTATCAAATAAAGATCTAAAAAAGAAAGAGAACCAGACTACTCATTGAAGTGTCCAAAAAAAAAAAAATATAGATATATCTCAAATATGTGAAACGGCATTTTCCCTCCATAATGGCCCCTAACACATTATCACTACTCTGTGATCATTACTGTATACATCCATTTAGTTTTAATAAACGAAATCTACACCATTTCATTAACAACTAAAGGTAGCATAAGTTGCAGATGTGCCACAGGTTTAGGTCACTGTAATCAGAATTTCATGGTCACATATGCACTTAAACACTTTCAACACATAACAAGCCCCATTTAAATCACAAGGATTTTGGTCACTGGAATTAAGACTCAACTATTGCTGAAGTGCTACAAGTCTTCCAAGTTTATGGAAGATAAATATATTTAGCAGTTCTATAGATATTTTATACAACTTCGGCAGTGGGTCTATTTTTTCATTTCTAAATAATACTTACATTTACATATTTCTGTTGAAAATTACAGCACATTCTTTCATGCAGGGTTTTTTTGCTATAATCTTGTGGCAGCATTTGTGATTTTTTTAAAGCATTTTTAAAATATTATGTTAAGGGAACAAAATTATGCTTTACTACATTTATGAAATGTTAGCACAATTTCAAACACAACTACGATTTACTGCTGATGAAATTATCCAAGCAGCTACTGACACTGGCTGTCTCAGGAAAGCATTTTTTTTGTGTGTTGTATCCATGCAAGAAAAGACTAAGCTTCTACTGAAAAAAAAGAAGCATTTCCAACATAAATTAAAAATGACAAACCTACATGCATTGGACTCAGAGTTCCAAATCCGATTCCTTAAATTTAAAAAATTATAGGATCTGAAATCCTTTATAAGTTTGTAGACACTGCTAGACATTCTGAAGGAGAAACTTTGGAGATACTTTGAAAACAATTACATTTCTATTTAAATTCTAACTGCAGATGAAACAGGTAACTGCAGGTATTGCAGTCAAAGAGGTGTTGGTCTTTGCTACATACATTAGTCTGACACAAAACAGGAAAAAGGAAATAAATGCATGACTGAGATGTGCATCTTTGTGCTTTATAATATTCCTTTTTTGGCAGTTCAAATATAAAGTTAAGAAATAAAAAAAAATAGGCTCGTTTGCAATAAGCAGAGTTTTTTGTTCTTTGAATGCATCACCCCATTCATTTCCAGGACATCTTTTTGAAAATACAGATCCTCTGCCATGATTTTTTTTTTTATTCACATTTAAGGACTGCACTAATGATTACTATACCACTGGGCTGGTGTATCAGCTTTCCACCTCTTTAATACAAATGCAACCTCAATTTACGAGGAAAAAGTAATATCAAGTTTACTATAATACACCACTTCCCATTTGGGTACATCATTGCAACACTGTTAAAGACAGTATTTTACTTACACTAAGAATCTAATTAGAACAGTACAGAATTTTGTACAGTAAGATACATTTAGATGTAGCAAGAAAAAAAAAATATTTGGGGAGTATCACAAAAATCATGAGCTAAACAGGGGTGTTGGTGGATGAGAAGCTCAACATGAGCTGGCAATGTGCGCTCACAACCCAAAAGGCCAACCATATCCTGGGCTGCATCAAAAGAAGCATGAGCAGCAGGTCAAGGGAGGCAATTCTACTCTACTCTCGTGAGACCCCACCTGGAGTATTGTGTCCAGCTTTGGAGTCCTCAGCAGAAGGACATGGACTTGTTGAAGCAGGTCCAAAGAAGGGCCACAAAGATGATCAGAGGGTTAGAGCACCTCTCCTATGAAGACAGGCTGAGAGAGTTGGGGTTGTTCAGCCTGGAGAAGAGAAGGCTCCAGGGAGACCTTACAGCAGCCTTCCAGTATCTGAAACGGGCCTAAAAGAAAGCTGGAGAGGGACTTTTTACAAGGACATGTAGTGATAGGACAAGGAGGAATGGCTTCAAACTGGAAGAGGGGAGATTTAGATTAGATATCAGGAAGACATTTTTCACTATAAGGGTGGCGAGACACTGGAATGGGTTGCCCAGGGAATTTGTGGAGGCCTCACCCCTGGAAGTGTTCAAGGCCAGGCTGAATGGGGCTTTGAGCAACCTGGTCTAGTGGGAGGTGTCCCTGCCCATAGCCGGGGGGTTGGAACTAGATGATCTTCAAGGTTCCTTCCAACCTAAACCATTCTATGATTCTAAATTTGCACTTTCTGATATCAATAACTTACTAGACAAACACAATTGCTCAGACAAGCAAGTACCACTCATATATAATGATCTGTAGCATCTGAATTTATGTCACATTTAAAGAGGAAGTTGCTCATTCTTCACCCTTATATATGTAAAATCTACTCCCAAAGTAGAAAAGAGTAAAAACACACATGCAGTCTTGTTCATCACCAATCTTTGACAAGCAGCTACTTCTCTAATTGCTCTGAAGAAAGAATTTGCATTTATTAAGAATAAATACCAATATATGATACTGGAAGAAATACCAATTTCTGTGACACTGAAGTGAAAACTAATATTGGGATATTGATTAAAGCATTTGGAAAGGTTATGTTCAAAACTCAGGACTATTCCAATTCTGTTGCCAACAAAGTCCCCTTTAAAATTTCCACTGACTTATATTAGAAGATGCAATCCCAAGGATTAGCATTAGGAATTGCTAGTATCAAGTGTTCATTTTGATCCATAATTATATGTGCCATTGGTATAAGTTTACCTTATGTAAAAATGGAATAATTAAATATCTTTAATTGCTGCTTGTTATGTTCACCAAATCAGACCAATAAGAACTGCTTAACTATGCAGAAACACATCATATAGCACCAATTAAAAATAATCATTAACTTCAGCAGAATTTCACCAAAAGCTACTTTTCCAAAAGCCTGAATACTCAGTTAGGCACCACAGTTTGCAAGTGTTCACAGAAATATCTACACCACGGATTTCCACATACAAAGATGCTTTGTATTCAGCCCAAGAAACTGAAACACTATCAGATGAATGACTTTATACAGATTTGATAACTGAAAGATCTTTGGCCTTGGATATTTAAAAAATGCAGTACATCACCCTTCCCTGTATTAGTGTCCGAGACCTCTTCAGCGCAAACATGCTTAGCTGTTGGTCCTTTATTTTAGAAAGGTGATGTTATCAGGTAGGTGATGTCCATATCATCCTACTATGTTTATTTTAACTTAGACTTTTTGTTGAAATAAAAATTATTTCACAGTTATAAATATACACATTTGGAGCTAGAAAGCATCTATTGGATCACAAAGTGCAGTGCTCCTGACTGCAAGAAGTGTTCGGGGAAAGATGTGGGGCAAAGAGGTACCTTATCTCAGAGATAAAGAGTAGAATGCTCTCTGCCAGTCATGCACAAACGACCTCAGCACAGCTAGAAGGGAAAGGAATACAATGTACGTTGCAATGAACTATAGAACTGCCACTCTATTTAAATAAAAACTAAGTATAGTTCATTTTAAATTAGGATCTGCTTACTCCTACCGCATCTGTTAGAAAACTTTCCATAATAAAATCAGTAAGCACCTCACAAACCAAGGTCTACGATTTCATCTTCATTTGTACACACGCTCACACCTACACCCACCCACTTTCTTTTGCTTAAAATATTTCCCCTCCTGGGGAATTACACGAACACAAACACTCATTTTCATTTTGGAGGCAAGAAGTTAGTTTTAAATTATTTATAAAAATAGCTTAAGGTTCCATTAATTAATAAATATGTAACTTTATCACTGGAGGTTTTTAAGAACAGACTACATTTTTACCTGTTGAGAACAACGTGGTTATGCCTTGTAGTGTGGGATAGATTTGAGATGTCTTCCAACTATATATTTTTTTAAAAGAGTCTTAACTCAAACTAAAGAGCAACCAATGACTCACAGTATCAGGATGCACTTGAGAAAGAAGAAAGAAACCCCAAACATTTATAATCAAATTTTGTATTTACCAGCTTTTCACAGCATCCTTTATAGACAATCAAGCTGTAGTGGCACACTGGTAAGTGAGGGCCTGAAGTTCATTCAAATATTCAAAACAGTGCTGCCGGAAAACTAAAATTAACATGTGAACTGCTTTCACACAGACATTTAAAATAGAGTGGCTTATTACTTCTTAGTGGTTGCAGCACCTACAATCAACACAGCTCCTCTTAACTCAAAAGTACAGGGACATTTTACACGTTTAAAAGCCAACAGCATGTTATCATGGAAATAAAAGTTTGCAATTCTATTCAAATTCCTAATACAATATTAAAAAAAAAGGTCAAAACTCACTATAACAAACCTAGTTTTGAAGAACAAGCCCTGGCTCATAATAAACCTAAAAGAAAAGTATATATTTTTTTCATGTTTAGCACAGTTATCTTAATGCAATGATTGTATTATCCCTGCTTTTCTGAATTGCCACTGCCCAGCCTTTTTTTGTTATTGTTTTTTATTCTATTGGAACAAGGATCAATGTGAAGTAACCTCCAAAGTGTTCTGAATTCATACACAATCTGAACTGGGTGTATTATCACCATTCATGCGATTTATCTATTACACTGAATATGCTGCTAGAACATTTGTCCAACTCCAACTGGGAACTTGTGATAGGTTACATTTCCCTCAACGTGACATACCAGAACAGTCAAAAGGAAAATAAAATTGTTTATGAATTCAGTAACCCACAAATCACATTCAAGAAGTTACTTTGGAGGTTTGATCCAAATCCCAAGGAATGTATTGCTACTGCCAAACCTGTAAGATTTGTTGCCATTTCATATTGGTTTACTGTGACTACTAGTTGAGGACCACATTTAGAAAATGCAAGGAGCAGAATATCTGTTACAACCACTGCCCACAAATAATACAAATTTCCAGCTTCTCAGGGATATATAATCTACTGATTCAAATAAAAATCCTGGAACACTGCTCTCCTAATACCATTTGCCCAAAAAGTGTTTATCAAAAAGGTTTCATAACAGTATTTTATGCGCAACACTTTTTGTCTTAAAAAGCTGAAACTGCTTTCAGCAGATCATCTGTTTCAACAGCTGGCATTCTATATACTGCTAATGCACAGACTTATCAATTCCTGTTAGATTATTTCCTAAGTCTCTAATTCAGTCTGCACAGATGGACTGCGTAGCCCATAAGGATCCTCAAGAAAATTAACATGACCCTGCTTAGAACAAAGAGCTTAGCTGCACGTTTAGCTGCCAGGGCTCCTACAGCTTTTTCTTTTTGCAGTCTTCTGAATGACCAACTTTCCCTCCAACATAAAGGTCTAACTTCATAGATGTATTATTTAGGAACTTTCAGTTTTCTATATGAACCATGTATATTCACAGAAATGCTGTGAACCACCACAAATTTGGTTAATGTATAATGAAATCAGGAAATTCTGATTGAGGTACATTTCATGTACCTTTATTTCACATTCCTTTTTCACAGAAAAACTGCCAGCTTTAACACGTGGTTGTAACTAAATAATTTACTTCCCTAAATAAGCTTAGACACAAATTGCCCTGTTATTACCAGACCTTTTCTTGTCATGGATTTCACGTCCTCTGTATGGTATACACTGGCCAGCAGAAAAGGGACATAAAATGCAGGTATGAATAAAACAGAGCTATGATATCTAAGCTTAGTTCTACAAGCTTATAACTGTATTTCAAACTAATCTGCATTCCAGTTCCTTTTGTTCGACTTGTGATAACCCTCAAAACTTCCAACAAAAAGCTCTTAAGCATTCTTGAAATACTTGAAAAGTACATGTTTCAAGATATTGCCACTTTTTGCTTAAAAAGCCTTCCAATAGCACTTTCTGGCTGGGTGCTTTCAGATAGGAGATATAGGACTAGCTAAAGCACGATGCTTTCTATGAACCCCATGAAACACACAACGTATTGTGCCTCTTCCAAGGGTCTACTTCACCACCATATATAGCACTAAGAATAGAACTCGGCCTTATCTCTTTCACATGAGTGCAGATCACACTGTGTTTAACAAAAATGATCTGTGGAGTTGACCCAACAGTTGAGATTAAACTCAAGCAGCCAAACCCATTACTCCATTTGCCATCCCATCCTTCTTGCAGAGGTCGCCATCCTCATTGACAGATCAGTGAATTGCATGTGACTTACTTCCTAAGCCATCCCAGTTTACAAATTGTTAAGTTAAAGCAAGCTGAAGCCAGCATTGATTTAGGTCACTACGTCAGACTAAGCTCTTCAGGAAGAGCTTTATGAATTTTTCAGACATCTCCACATCAGCGGAAGAAAGGTGAGGAAGGAGGGAAGACAGGTGAGGGTATAAAACAAAGCAAAGCAAAACCAAAAAAAGGAAAAAAAAAAAAAACCTGGTACAGAGGGAAATTGCACAGGCAGTTGCAATACTCCTTAATTTGTCTTAGTAATATGAGCAAAAGAAGTCTCAGAGCTAAACACATCTGATGAACTGAAGTGCTGTTTACGCCAGTCCAAAGATTCATTCACACAATGACAGTATTTGAGCATTTCTTGCTCTCAGATATTTTTTTCCTTTTTTCTTGTCTTTCTGTTTAGCAGCAATATGTAAACTGAGTATTTGTGTGAGCACCTACTTTAATTAGTCTACTAACTGAGAAAATAAGCAAATTTGTACTAAAAGGAATCACCGAACATGGTTTCCTGGAAGTGAGTCAAGTTTTCCTCTCATCGACATTCAGCACCAGTGCCACAGCAAGCAGAAGAAAAAAGAAAGCAAACACAAAAAATAACAAGTAGAAAGCAGAGAGGAGGAAACATTATTTCTTAATGCAGAGCAGAAAGTCAGGCCTTGAAATGTTGTTTATGAGTGTCTCCTTGCAGTGACCTGTATTCGCACAGGACAATCAAAAGTAGATTTTAATTCATTTTACATTATTCTCTACCTGTGCAGGAAGTTAAGAGATACGTTTCCAGAAAAAACGGAGCCAAAGATGTGCATACAAATATCTTAGTCTTTAACAGATACAGGGTTTTTTTTCCCCTTCATCTTGCCAAGTACCCGAGCAAAAAAGCCAGTACTTGGAGCACACAGCTGCAATTAATATTATATGCCAATAATTCTGAGAAATCTGTACTTCACAAAGGCTGTTCACTTCGTCATTAAAGTTTATTTATTGGTAACAGGGGGACAGGGTGAGTAAATAGAAACAAAATGAAGGTTTTCTGGATACTGACAGATAATGTCTAATGGTTCGGTCAATTATTCCTTGATTATCAGCATAAACACTGTCTCACCAGTGTCATTATTTTAGATTATTACTCTAATTTAGATTTAGATTATTACTCTAAATTCATCTTCCTCTACCTCCACTTTCTTTTCATTGCTCCAGCTAGGGAAGAAGAAGCAGCAGCATTTTAAAAAACATCATGTTTATTTTTATCAGGTATCTCCTCTCCTATGATCTGCTGCAAAGAATTAATTAATGTCACTATTGCAGCTCTTTGCCTGTCTAATAAGGGAGTAACAATATCATGTCTTTGACTACGAGAAGTTTACAATTAGGGTAGGTGTAAAAGTGCATAGGTCTAATTCAGTGTTAGTTAGATTTAGTCTTTTAAAGTCTGGTAGATATTTCTAACATTTTTGCCAAAGTATATTGCATCAGACAGACCAAACCAAAGGCAGTTATTCAGAATTTTAAAAAGTTAACAGACCTACAAAATAAGTTTTAGAAAGGACACCCATTCCTTGCGATTTAACAGATCACAGAAGAAATCCGGCATTTTTGTCACCCTGTTACCAGTACATTATTGTAAAGTTTATGAATCCTTGTTTCATAGATTTCAGGTGGTTTTAGCAAAATATATAAAACTCACGTAGCAGTTGCTCAAATCAATTTAACAATTAAATGTACCTTTACAAAACATACCTTGATCGGTTTTAAAACATTTACAACCAGGAAAAAGTGTGCTCCCAATTATATGCATGTGAACTTCCCAGAGAACAAACAGAACAAGAAATCTGCAAATGTGTAAATAAAGGCAGAATTTGGTTTCTGTGATCTATCTGTACTGCTTCATTTTTTTCAGGAATTCATTCACCTTTGCAAATACTCACATGGAAGGCATAATAAATGAGCTATAAGTAAAGATTCATACCAAGATATTCAACACCAAGTCTTTCACATGACTCCAAGCAGGCTTTTTTTGTGTTTTCATAGCCATAATCACTATGCCACAGTTTGGTAGTTATCCAGAGGTCCTCTCGCTTCACACCACTCTCTTTGATGGCTTTTTGGAGAAGGGATTCACAGCCATATCTTTTTGCTGTGTCAATATGACGAATGCCACATTTTTGTAACGCATGGACAACAGCATCATGGGAATAGCCACCTTGATGGGAAGTACCTAAACAAATGAAATCACAAGTGAATTGTCAGCAGTAAATTATGGAGGACATATTTTATCATTCTTTTTAAATTTTGCTTTCCTTTTTTTGTATATTGTCACAGAACCTTCTTATTCAATTTTAATTTCCTAATAATAAAGAAATGGGAACAGACAGCTCTCTAGGCTGTGAAAATACATAAAGTGCTAGAATGTTGATGCTGATCAGAGATAGCTCCACCAAAATCAAATATCAACAGCGTTTAACTGTAAAGAAGCAGTTTCAGAAGTCAGGCTGAAGACCATCAAAGAGAAAATATATACCTTATGGAAAATTAGTATATGGCACTTGACTTTCATATAGGAGCACAACATTTACAGATTAAAATATTAACAATAATAAATAAAATATAACTTAAAAAGCAGTTTACTTTACAGTAATCACATTCTGAAACCTTCACTCTCTTGAACTCATGGTAGCTTCAAGTTATTATTACATTGTACAACCCCAGACCAGGCCATACTGCAGGTGCAATTCACATAATGTCAAGTTCAGCAGTAACCAAAACAATGAAATCCTACACAAGAGTTACAGAAAGGGCATACAGGGAGTTTCAGTAACAAAGTACTGTAACTCCTATTGTGTAGGTATTCACTGGATGTGTATTTTGCATGTCAACGGGACGGAAGGAGGAGGAGACTCAGCAGGAAAAGCAACCAGCAGGAGGACTGTCAGATAAAGAACTGGTTGAGAGCAAGGAGGATGATGTTTCTACTTACCCTTTCCTGTTAGTTGTTTTTCCTGCCATGAGCCCCTCACCCATTCACCGTCACTCAAACACTTCCCACAAACAGTATTTTCTACAGTTTGTTGGAGGAAATGCTCAGTCAGTTCCAGCCAGCTACCAAAGCCACCTTCTAAGATGATGATTAGTACTTAAAGGCCCTAGCACTATAAACAATAGTTGGTGTGCAAATGGTTGGGTCACTAACTTCAGAAGGGCCCTGTGCAGTCATGACAGCAACTGGGTCTTCAGCCACTGCTCAATCTAAATAAATGAAGGACTCCAGGTCAAAGGAGAATTATATAAAGTGAAATTTATATCTGCTGTTAACTTTCTCTTTCCCTCCAGAAGTAGTATTTATTTCTACATCAAATGCTAGCTGCATGTTATGATATTAACAAGTGTATACAGCTACCCAGACTGTCAGAAAAAGGAAACAAATGAAAACACAGTTACCTTCCACTCATTCTTAGGACCTCCCATACCTGAACTGCAGAGAGAACGCCCACAGGAGTCTGCATGACTTTCTCACACATGTTGTAACAACTCATGCAAGAACGAGAACTTACAAAAGTCCTACTTACGTGTAAGGCAAACCAGGTTCTCCTAAATGCTTATCATTTTTGTTCATCCCTAATCTTAGAAGGAAAGCCAATGATACCTCTGTAATCTTGCTCAACAAGTAATTTAAAATAAAATATAGTACTGTCTGATATCCCACACGTACACCCAAGGATCATAACATTCTGCTGATCACAATGGGACACTTTACGTTTATGGCCTACAAGATGTGGAGTATTAAATTCTTGATTTATCTTCATGGATTTTAGAGTGATGAAATCATAATACTATATTCCTACATTTTTGAAATGTGTATCATAAGTATTTTACCTTCCAAATGTAAACAAAGTTTAAATGTTTTAAAAGACAAAACTTCTCCATAGCCACCAATTATGATTAATAACTGGCTTAATTTCTGAGTCATGTAGAAATAGATGACCCTATAATTTGTTTTACATCAAACTAAGTCAAGCTAGATCAACTTACATTTTCAAAATAGCTATTTCAAAATCTTCATGAATGTTTAAGAACTTTAGATGCATGCAATGCTACTACATTGCAACTACGGGCAAAGAACATATATGCAATTATTACATTAATCAGATCCTAAAGGAATTTTATTAAAGAGTTATATAACTAGCACAGAAAAATTACTATACTTTTTCATAACAATCCCTTCACTTTTAATAAGCTGGTATTGGTGCCAAATAAATGAGGTTGTAACTATTGTGTCTGTTTCTGGCTGAATGGACATTTCTAAGCACTGAATGAATGGAGTTCATTTAGAGGTCTTGCAAATGGACTCAGACTCTTTTCATGCAGAATGGATTTCAGTAAGAACAGTTAGGACAAACAACTTTTTTTTAAAAAAAAAATTTAACCCTTTTAAGTTAAAGGGACAGAGGGGGAAAGAAGGAAAACTCAGAATAATTTTGTTATTGTTCCCCACTCAGTGATGGCATGCACGCTTGTTTCACAGGAAATAAAGAGAACAAGATCAGTCTGGAAGGAATGATCTCAATTTCTATGCCTAAAAATGAACTACAACAGTCCTGATGCACTAAATAATAATTAAAAAGAAAGGTTAACAATTATTAAATATTACCACTTTGCAAGCCAACTTAATCATGAACAAAAGGTTTTTAATTTAATTATGCTACTAACATAACAGCTTCTAGACTTTAGAAATTTGAGTTTTCTTCTGTTTACTCATGTGATTAAATGTTACAATTCATAGATGCAGCAGATGCAAAAGAAGGTGGAGTGACTTAAATTTCTATTTTTTTTTACATTTTAAATCCAGATTTCGCATTATTTGAACCCATTAACATTCTTACATGTTTGGGATTACCATTTTTTTCACAGAGATGTGATTCACACTGTACATGTGTAAAGTCAAAATCCGATCTCACATTTAAAACTAATATGAACTAGCACCCAGTGAATTAATATATTTTTATTCTCGAATTATCTGATAAAAAATAGGAATTCCTTATAATAAATGAGGTAAAAGATATATAAGTCTGGAGAAGCTCCCTATTTTTTAGCTAGTATTTTAACTTGTTTTTCTAGGGCAATAGCGCTGTTCTCACTAACTGAACTAACCCAAATTTGACAGATCTTAAGATGTCCGAGATAATTACATTCCTACAGACTTTGTGAAAATTGGAGGTTGGGAAGCACCAGGATATTGCAGTGCAAACACAGATAGGTCAAAGGACACAAATCCATTGAAAACTAGGCTTAATTAATTATGTTGTTCTTTTTGTCATGATTACTCATCACTTTCTTGATATCCTGAAGAACACTGCTATCAAAACTAGGTTGAGAAACAAGCCCTGGCAATCCACAAAAAGTTCCAAAGATTACCAGGAAGACAGGATCCTGTTCACAATCCACTTGCTATGGGGAGAGGAGGGGGACGCGACACAAAACCAAAAGAACCCCAACCAGCAACACCACCCCCTCCTGACCCTGCAAAAGACAAAAATCAACAACATCAACCCCCACCAACACCAAAATGTAAAACAACTAACAAACCAAAACACTACACCACCCCCACCACCACCCCCCAGTTTTATGCACCATCTCAGCTGACTCTCAGCCTCATTAAACTTTCTGCTCTCCTTCACGGAAGCTGTAGAACTACAGATAGAGATCCAAAGCACCAACAGCTTTTCAAGAGAATTAGGACCTACTTTCTCTCCCTGCTTCCCCCCTCCTTTTGTGGAAGAGTGTGTCTTCATGTACTTTGTGCAATGCAAAAGTATTATTTATCTGACTATATAAAAATGTTCCGCGACATGTATAACTGACTACTTGAAATCAATGGAATCACCTACGTTAGAAGAGTTCCTGTTAGTGAAACTGCAGCCAGGGTATTTAGAGATCATAACAGAGATTAATGATCTTCTGACATCAGCACTCAGTACTAAATTAAAAACAGTTGGCAAACAAAACAACTACAAAAATGTCCATTCCTTTGGTGATTTTTTTATCTCTAAGTAATCACTTGAGAAAAGAATTCTCAAAAGCAAAAGCTCAAACATCCTTTTATCAACGTTTACATACTCATTGTGTATACATATTATTGTATATCATAATAGGCTTGAAATACATTGTTCTACTCATTTTATTTCTGTTATTTCAACTTTACATCAACCTTACGGCCACATATTACACATTATGAATATATTTAAGTTTTGGTGTCAAAAAACAGTTTGATTTCACTAGTTACCTTATGAGCAAATTTGATGATAAACTGTTGCCTATACATACAGCCAATGACTATATAACACATTCCAAGGTTTATTGCTAATTCATTCACAAAGCCACATGCCTCTTCTGTGGAATGGCTCACAGATAGACAATCCTTACTTGCTGTCCTTGCTTACTGTCTTACCTCCTCCTCCTTCACCTACTTAACGCATTCATACGATCCTCTGACAAGCTGATGTCGATTGTTAAATGGCCAAAAAGTGTATAGTTTTAGAACTATTAGTGAACATGAATAAGTCCCCAAAGGGGAAAAAACACTAAATTTCAGTCAAGGGATAGGGCAAGAAAAGTTCCCCCTTCAGTAGCTGCTAAATAATTTGATATATTCACTGTTTTTATTAAAAGGAAAAGAAAAAACACAAATCAGTGGTGTTCAAGACAACAACCAAATGATCAGAGACACCTCCACGAACTTGTCTCCTGGAGCTTTCTTTCCATTATGTCCCCCAACACCATCTCTAGAGCTGCTCTCAGACAACCAGATAATGTCACACCAACTTTCTATAACCACAGCACTAAAACCAAAGTGTTCTTACTACTACGCTTTGGCATAGTTTTTACTTAACAGGGTCAGTTACTCTGAAAATCATATTTAGCATCACAAAGCATTCATAGCATCCCCTCTTCTTTTGCAGAGTGTAGGACTTTCCTCTGCAGCAGGTGAAATCAGTCAAACTCGTTATGAAAATTGTAGAGTATAATAGCTTCATAAGGCAACTACAGAGTATTTCCAGTTACAAGATCCAAATTTAATCACAATGACTTTTACAAAATAACTGGGACATTTTTCTCAGAGTCCAAGAGTGGCATCTAAAATATATATATATATTAAAAAAAAAAATATATATAAAATGGAGCAGCTGTCCTTGCAGGAATGGAGCCTATAGAGATGATGGGTTTCTAGAAGAACTGGGAAGACAATGTCAATGATAACTGAAAGTCACTGAGCAGACTTCTATTACAAAAACCAATGCTTTGGTCAGAACTAAAGCAGCACACAGGTTTGTCTAAAACTCAGTCATTTAAGGACATCAAAGGACAGTGTGGAACACCCTGCCAGCACCACAGTAAGGCAGGTACTTCCATACTGTAACAACATACATAAGAAGATTCACCAGAGAATTCCTGATAGAGGTCTTAGTTGCATTTACACACATTTTATGGCATTACAGCTACACAGTATGGATGTGGTATTTTCATGTTCTTAAATAATATCACTATGCAAATGAAACATTGTCAACAGACCTGACCTACGTAAGATCTAGAGATTACAGTATGACGTTTCTCTTGCCTCTGTAAAAGCTATCTGGACTATGGATATTACTTTTTTAAAATATATGTTTTACTTTGGTAATGTTTCTTTTTCTTTTTTTTTGCTAAATATGATCCATTGCTCAGTGCAACAGGGGTCAGTCTGGGACTGTTCCTCCTGTGTGACTCAGGTAGAATAAACTCATAGAATTCAATAACATGAAGAAGAAGAGCAGGCAAGCGTGATTTTAAACTCCGCAATTCTACTCGGGCAGCTCTACATAGGCACCAGGGAACAGAATGCAGAAATCCAGCCTTGCCACAATGCAAAAGACTAGGAGAGAGCCATTACATGTTTATTATGTATCCAGAGAAAGGGAAGCCAGAATTGCTAGTTTTCTCTCTTCCTGAGAGGAAGGAAGAGATGGCAATGAGCCATTGTTGACAGAAGCACTCTATTCTCTCCACCCCAAAGAGGCTCTGACTGTAAAGGATATTCGGATCATCTACTGTAAAATAACTATACATCTCTGATCACTGACCTACCATTTATCTAGACAGAACTTTAGAAAAGGAGGTATCAAAGCAACTTCTCAGAATGTGTATCACAACCACCCCAGAAAATCTGCAAGTAGCATCTATCATCAGTGGGATGCCATGGCTCCGATATGGCACCAATTCACTAGTGTATTTCTGGCAGCAAAAATACACTATCACCCAGAAAATGCAAATATTTTTTCCTGCAGGAGTAAAGAGCTTTCCACTGGAAAGCACTAGCTATTTAAATGATTCAGCTGCTGTACACAAATATTTTTATCATGCAGAACTTCTAAATTAAATTTATAGGGAAGGACAACTCTGGAAAGTGACCTATACATTTGAAAGGCAATACTGAATAGCAATCCATGTAGAAATTTCATAAGCGGAGCAGCAGCACACATTTATTTAAATGTCTTTTACAGACAGACTGCCAAATCTTGAAGCCTTTTCTTTCACTCCACACTTTCCCACCGCCGTGAGAACTATTTCTCATTAACAACCAAATTGGTTTCAGATGCTCTGCTATAAGATGTTACCTTAGAAACCATTTGGTAAAAGACTGTGGCTTCCTTCCATAGAAATCTCAAGCAGTGAAAAGGCAGATTTTCTGGCATAAATCAAATCCAATTTCTAGGGTTCACTAAACCTTTTCTCCTTAGAATAATGTTTTGTGACTAGATCTTAGCAGTTAATAGTGCACGAAGAATTGCTGGTGTGAACCAGTTTTAAATGATTTTCATTCTATTCCCTTTGTTAGCTCAATTGAAATTACTTCCAGTATGTATCATACCTTGCTAGAGCTTTTACATTCATAACTAATAAGGATATGTACTATGTACAGCAAATAAATAAACTGAATAAAAATAGTAATGTTATTTTCCTCCCCTTTAATATATCTCCTTGAACTACTCTATCAGATAAAGATTACAATAATTAACAACATTAGACATTTTGGAAATACTTAACAATAAATGAGACAGACCTGTGGCAATTTTTTCCTCTTCCAAACAAATACCACAAAAAAGAACCAAAAGAAAAAAAAAAACCAACAATTAAGCCTCTACTCTGTTCTTAAGTAGGACATTATCATAATCACTCCTGCTGTGAAAGTTTGACTTAAAAATAAGTTATGTAAATAATTTACAATTAAGCATAATCAACATATAATTAAGTAGAGGGACAGCAATTTTAAAATTGTAGTTGACCATGAGACCAATAACTCAAAACCACTCAGAATATCATAAAGATTATAGAAAAAGTTATAGAGAACTGCAATTTATAGTGACTTGTAGCTTACAAGATGAAAATGTATGTACAATAACTCATCATTGCAAGATCCCAATTCAAGACCACGTTCAAGCTGATGGCTAATTTTTGACATCATAACAGTGCCTTTATACCTACCAGACAACTCGCAATATAAGCGCAATTGTGAATCATGACAAGATCCTACTCCTGCAATATCACGTGCCAGTGCAAAGTCTGAGACTTGCAGTGTCCCAACAAATGAACACAATTAGTTGGCAGTGGAAGGACAGTAGCAACCCAGCTAGCTGTAGTGCAAACTAAAACTGAACAATAAAGAACATTTCTGATCAAATACACATTTTTACCCACATCATCTAAGAATTAAAAATGTATTTTCTCAAAGTTTCCAAGACAAAAAACATTTCTTGTAGCCCCTCCTCTCACATCGCACATTCAACCTTAGAATAGTATGTATTAGAATGCAAAGCACCTCCATTCAGGCGTTAAGCCTGGGGAACAAAGCTTACGGTTATGAAACTGATGTAAAGCCACAAAGATGGCTTTCCCCTTTCTCTCCCTTCTCCCCTCATAAAGAGGATTTTGTATCAGTCTCTGTGCTGGAGGTATTTGGCATAAACATTAGAAGAACTGAAGAAAGTTTAGGAATCAGTACCCTCCTCCCCATTTGGAGGCATAAGGAACTACTGCAATTTAGGTTACAGCAGCATGTGACATCACCATTCAATGCTGCCAAAACTACGCTAGGGAGGTCTGGCAAAGAAAAAAGGTATGATGACTAAAATCTGCTACATGAAAGTTAAAAGATAAAAGTCAGCTTTCTTTTTTCCCCCACAAAGTTTGGTATAATTTTTCTACATTACAGAAAGTGAAAGACAAATTCTACATGGTGAAAGACAAAAGTTAAATACCCTGGAACTTGCTTCTCTGTTCATGTCAAACTGGTTACAAATAATATGTTCATCGAGTGAGTAATTAAGCTTGTAACTTTTAAAAATATTAATGGCAGCACCAAATTTAAAAGCATACACATAAAGTACTTTTGCTTATATTGATAAAGGCTTTACTTATTAAACAGTGATAGAAACTTAAATTTGTTTTCTGTTACTTAGACTTAGTGATGGACATTTAAAATTCATCTGTATCGCATCAGCAGCGGTGTGATTAGCAAAAAGAATCCAGCATGAGAAAGGAAGCTATCTTTCTGCTATTAAATCACAGTTCGTATGTCAAAATATAAATATGGTAAAATCCCCAGCAAAAATATAAAAAGCTGACCTCTTAGATTTGTAGGTGTACAAAAAGCACAGCAAAGCACCAATTTCCCCCAGAAAAAAAAATGATTTCTGCACTATGTACACTGATATAAGCAAAAATTGGCCCAGCATTTTGGCGCAGATGTATTTACTAGTACCCTTTAAAACAACATTTGTACAGCATTCAGTCTTTTCTAAAGAATAAAACAGATTAGAAGTAAGCAAAGTTGGAAACAAGCAAGGAAGGTAGGAGCTCAGCAGGTTTAGCCAGGTTAGGAGAGGTTACTGCTTTGTTCCACTGTCTCCAAATACCACCGCCTGGGATATAGCCACATTTTGTACATGAGAGAAGTTAAATATCTGGAAGCCCTCAAAGCTCAAGTACAACTTCTCAAGGTCAGATCTACTGAAACTGTGGGTGAATTGAGACAGAAAGATTTATAGATGTGGCATTTTGTTCATCACAAGAGGCTATTAAGGCAACTCGGTAACCATGGGTGAGAAGCAAAGTCCCAGCAGAATAAAAAAAAATGGTTGAGACATAAAACAAAGGGAAGAAATAAACAGCCAATTCTTATTACAGGATAAGATTAATAGGCGGGAGTGCCATAGGTCTTGGTATCAGGACCGTTGTTCCATAAATTTCCTTAAAAACTGAAACCATGAAGAAACAAGACCCATGAATAAAAAAAAAAAAGGCAGTAACGGGAGGAATGACAAAAAGTGAAGGCTTGATTCTGCTGCCATTGAATTGAAAAGCAAAATCTCATTTGATACCAATCCCAGCAGGACTGGGTCTTTTTTGACCACAACTAAGTTTAAGAATGAATATGAGCAACTCCAGGAAGAATAATTAAAAGTAGGACTAGTAATACATAATGGAAGGAAATGTTGAAATACTTACACTCAGCATTGAGATACAAGTTATATGTAGCACTTTGACGAAAAAAAAGGTAACACAACCTGACGTGATGAAAGTGGAGTAATCTGATTCTATGCTTTTGTCCAGAAAAATCCCACTTCTTATGAAAAGAACTGGGAACAATAAATGAAGTCTTGCATGGTTGCAATGCAAATGATGCAATGTCTTAATGCAATCAGTGAAGTCAATAAAAACTTACTTTTACGATTTATTTACTTAGATAAAGCTACAACTGAATATCAGCAGTCTTATCTAGGGAACACCCTGAAATGAGAACAGGAGCAATTTTAATGGTTTCCCTTGATTATGGAGGGATACTATGTATCTGTGTATTATTTTACCATGTCAGTAGTGCAACATACTGACAAATGCAGTAAAAAAGCAATTTAAGCAAGTTAGTAGTGCTGTAAGTTAACCAACATCATATTGTTTATTGAGATTGATTTTTATTCCTCCCAGGCTTTGGCTATTTGACTAGAAGCTGCTCAGAGCAGTACCTGTCTGCTTTCCCAGTCAGAGTGCCTAACATAATGGCACTGTCCAGGAATGATCTCCCATAAAGAACACCATTACTAATAATAAAATACTCACTGTGTGTGTGACATGGGTAAGGCACAATGAGTATAAAGACTTGATTATTTTGTTTAGTAATTGCCTGTCCTGAAGTCCCTTCCCAAACAAGCATGCAATTAATTTTATACGTTAATAGGAGAGGATCATTAGAGAACTTTTTATCTCATCAAGTTGTTATTAATTCTAGCTACTCTAAGGATTACATAGCACATCTTGTCAGGAAATCACATGCTATTTGACTAAACCCCCTGATTTTCACTATTACTGTCCCACCCACCCCCACAAAAAACCAAAAAACAAACACCCAAACACACCACAAAACCCCCTCTTCCAACGGGAATATAACTGCCATATCAAACAGATGAAGATAGTTTCACTAAAGAGAGCCAGAACAAGCCTTAAGAGATGACTACAACTGGCATTTTGGGGACCTTTTGTAACAGGGACATTTTCTTTTTTTTTTTTTAATAGAATAAAGCACTCAGAGGAGCATATTAGTAAAGTTCCTGAACTAATCAAATACTTCTTACCACTAAGAGACTTCATCAAATGCTTTAAATGGTAACATTTTTACCCCTCAGACTCAAAAAGAAAAAAAAAAAAGAAAAAAAAAAAAAAAAGGAAAGAAATTA
Source organism: Vanellus vanellus (assembly GCF_965231255.1). Lineage (NCBI taxonomy): Eukaryota > Metazoa > Chordata > Aves > Charadriiformes > Charadriidae > Vanellus > Vanellus vanellus. Next base: position 60,384,842 of record NC_138910.1, read on the forward strand.
TAGCTATCTTGCTAGCAAGATAGTGAATGTATTCATTTTCTAAAGCAATCTAAAGCTGTCATGAGGTAATGTACTCTCTGGGGCTTATCTTTTCATTTGTATCAAGTATTAGGGCCAAAACACCAATTCATTTTAGAGTTAAGCTTACTCTAGTTGAAAGCAGCCTTGGAAATGAACATTATCATTGAACGTAAATATGCCTCACCCTCTGCATATCAATATTGGCTAACACAATTGTTAGAATCAAACCATAAGAAACAAAGTTATCAATGGTTTTTATAACCATACAATAAAAAAGATGTAGATTATTTTTATTTCTTAATTAAAACCTTAGCTATATGGCTTATTTCTAACACAAAGGTGGGATGCCTTATAATAATTGGTAGGTGTCTCGGGAGAGTTAGCGTGTTTTACTATTGCTAGTAGACCTCTTTCTGCTGGACACAAGACAGATACAACACAGTATGAATACACATGTAAGTAAATATAGAATTTTGGATGTACACAATTTGGCAAGTTATTCCAAGTAAACTTTCAGACTGATCATAAATTTTGCATACTACATAGTTGTCTGTTCTACAAATTCATCTTTCTCACTAGAGATTTTAAAGGAAATGGATCCTCCTCACCAAGAACACTTCATTTATGAGCAGGCAAAGCATCAGAAAGAGAATGGTAACCTAATGAAAGACCACTTAGTCTCCTCCCTTCCCACCTCCCCTTTTGCAACAAACCTCGATCAACTTATTGAGCGTCTTCTATACAACTTTGGAAGCCAAACCAGCTGTGACATGGAAACTCATTAAAAAAAGAAAACTCAGTTCAAAAAACACCACCACAACACCTTTTGACGACTGAAGCTTGAACAGAAAGAGCTGATATTTTTGACAGAATGCTATCCTAGGCTGCTATTGCACTCTCTCTCCAGTAACACATTCTGGCCGAGAAACATGTTACACGTCTCTTACTCCAGCTTTCAGCTACTATGAAAGGGGTTTCACCACTTGGAAATACCTTGCATATCTATGTGAGCTGCCTTCCAGTTGACATGACTGGATAGTCGCAACCATCTTAACACAGTATATTTATCTCTCTGAAGCTTTTAGAAAGGTTATCTAGCAACAGAGGCAACATACACATCTGTCCTCTAAAAGATGACTTTCCATAGATAACAATTATGTCTGCATGTTTAGAGGGATAAGAAAAGACAAAGAAACAACCAAACCTTAAATCCTGCAGAAAATGCATCCTCATTAAAGAAAGTTCTCCTCTAGAGCTGACAAAACAAAGTTCTCCTCTAACTTTATGGCTGAGTAAATTTTTTTCACTGCAAACATTAGTTAATGCAGTAAGGCTGTAACAAAAATAACCCACTAATTTGTAAAAGAGTAGTTAAGTGGCAACACCTACCATAGATAAAGATCCCATTGTGTTAGGCTGCATATCATGGCATTTGTAGCTTGACCACAAATGCAAGTGTGGCAAGTCTTGAGCTTTCCCCCCTCCCCCTTTTTTTCTTAAATCGGCAGTGTTTTGCAGCATATATCAAGGATTTCTTAAAATTATTAGTTCTTATCTTTTACAAGATCCTCAAAAAGCTGCAGAATGTATAAGCAATATGCCAAGTGTTACTCTAGTAAGACAAGAATAGGTAAGTGAAGTCAAGTAAGTTATTGGGCCAGAAAAATTCAAACTTAATTATCTTAATCTTATATGTTACTATGAACTGAGGTTTGAGTTCAGGCTTAACAATCAACTACTCAGCACTTACTAATATAACAAAAGGAGAGCAAGCGGCATGCTACTTGGTAGAGAGTACAAAGGAGTCTTTCTGCCTGTCTGCTTTCTAGTCAGCTTATTCTTCCAATCACCTAAGAAATTTATTGAAATCTCCAATAAAAAAAAAGGTGGTTCTGCAGATAGGCTGAAATACAGTTCAGCATATACAGAGACAATGGACATAAGACAACTGAGTCCATTCTCTAAAAAACACTACTTACATTTATTTTATTTTTATAAAATATCTCCAAGCGAACTAAATTCGCAAAAAGCGTTACAGGTTAAAACAGACACTCCCCCCTTCCCTCCCAAATATTTTGAACAACATAGGCCTTTTTGCTCATTATATAGGGACTGCGTAAGGGATAGCAAGGGATAGCATCAAGTAATCTTAAGGTTAATAGACACTAAAATAACAATTTCATCCATTAGGCATACACATGCCATATGTTTATGAACATGTGTATGCACGTAAATACACAATAAAAGCAGTTTTGTCATTTTTGTCATCTTTTGGCTGATGACATTGAGTTGCTAAGACTTTTTACTCATATGTGCAGCTCAAGTAACTGGGTCCTCTGAAACAACCATTACAAGCTCTACCTATTCACTTAGTATTTCTGGATGAAAAAAAACAGCGCGATTAAAATCAAAGGCCAACTCCTGTTGACTTAAGTGGCTTAATACGCTCTAAAATCCACAGCTCCAATTTTGCCCTCCTTTATACTAACAAAAATCCTAAATAATTGCTCTGAAGTCAGTACACATTCATAGGATAAAGATGAAAAGAGCACAAGGGTCATTTCATTTTATAGCTTAGCTTGATACTTGTGTGACTGATCAACTCCAGTGTCACAGACAAAGAACATGAGTGCCTTTGATTTGTATGTTTATGTAAAATAATGGAAGATCTGGGATATCAAATTGACCCATGATAAAATTGCATCATGAAAGACTGATTGGGAAAGGTATTCATATTTTATAATATGTTATGAGCAAAAGGCTTCTGGACAAACTGTTAAGAAGACATACAAAGAGAAGCTCAAATACTGTGCCAAAAGAATCTGAGGCTTTAATCAAGAGATAAATTAATGGCTTACTTTTACAAGAAATAACAACTAATTAATGTCAACAATGTAAAAAGACAACTACTTAACAAAAAAAAAAAAAAAACCACAAACAGAAAAATCTGGTCAAGCATGCAATGGTCATTGGTATGCGTATGGTACATTTGCCTCTTTGTGGCACACCTTCCAGGCACTCTTTGCTACACCTCCTGTTTTGGGAGAATTAAGAGTCTCTTCTTCTGTTACCCATACAGCAAGGGCAGCGCTCTGACACCACAAAATTACTGGTCTTAGCCCTCCTCTGCTCCCACGGTCCTGTGCCGACTTGGAAAACGGCCTTTAATCATTTAATACTTTGGTTCTTTTGAACCATTAGCAAATCCACCAATTAAATAGATTTGGAATTCAGAATAGTATAAACCTGATATTCCTATGTACAACTAAAAGGAGTATTCCGCTGCAAGCCAAGCTTGGGTTTATACCATCTAGGAGTTCAGTAAAAAAGAAAATCCTTTTCCCTTTTCTCAAACAGCAGAGGGAAAATAAGTGTTTTGCTTGCCTTGGGGGGGGGAAATAAAATCCTTCTTTCAAATTTCATGGCTCAAGTTCTCATTGCAGAAGTATATTCTGCTTGGCCTGTAGTCTTGTTTTGTTAGGACCAAATGCAGTAGCTTTCCTGAACTATCACTAGCATCAACTTAGACAACTAATATGATCTCATAAGGACTTACCATTTTTCCCTGTGTTCACATTTTAGAAAACAAATTCTTTAGAGTTTAACAATTCTACTGCAGAACTTCTCACTGCATAATTGATAATAAAAGTAGATGGAAATTATACCGAAAAGTTAATTTCCCCTTTGTGTTTTCCTATTTTCAGGCAGACTTTTTTTCTCCTAAAAACCTGTTAAAAATGTCATACGCACTTGTGTGAGCAACAGCCAAAACCATGTGTTCGCGAAGCTTCAATATGCCACTAAACCTTGGTTTTCAACACGAAAAAAAATTTAAAAAAACCCACCAAATAAAAATCACACACCAGATTCTGATGCATTACCAGGGTTTAAGAGCATTTGGATTCTTTCAACATACACATGGGCCACATGTTCCTGCAACCGCAAGGCACAAAGTTCACACGGGCCTTCTGGTTCTTAACAACAAGCTCAGATTCCTTACACAGGCTTTCGACTGCAACAGGTGCAGCTGACAAAAAAAAAAAAAAAAAAAAAAACAACAACAAAACAAAAAAAAAAACAACCCAAAACTCCCAGTAGGCTTAATTCAGGCTTGGAAGTCTGCTTTAAAGAAAAGCCTACTCCCAAGCCTCATAAAAAGCGAACACACCCAATCACCGAATACCACCGTGGGGGAAGTGTGAGGAGAGATTCGTAGTCCCGGAGAGAAAAGCGCCTGTTCTACAGCCTGCCCCGCCGCAGGGCAACAGCAGGAGCCCCAGAAGGTCTCACTTAACAGGGCCCAGAAGATTCAATAAATAAACCTTCGGAGGAGCGCCACGACCGCTCGGCTCAGCACAGGCCACCTCAGGAGGAGGATCAAGCCCCACCACCCCCGCGGCGAGCCCCGGTGCGGGCAACGGTAGAGCCAAAACGCCAGGAGCCAGCCCGGCCTGGCGGTGAGCCCCGCCGCCTCACGACGCCTCTCGGAAGCAAGCGTCTGCGGCACCAGCTTCAGCCCGGGCCCCGCCGCCAGGCGCGGCACTTACCGAGCCCCAGCACCGGGATGCTCCGGCCGTTGGCGAGCGGCAGCACGGGGCAACCGCGCGCCCCACCCCCCTCCGCCGCGGCCATGCTTAACGGCTGCGGGCCCGCGTGCCCTCCCCGTCGCCGCGGGGACGGGACGACTACAACTCCCGGCAGCCCCCGCGGCCGCCAGGCGCCGCAAAGCGCGGAGCGGGCGTGGCGACGGCGCGAGGCAGGTGGGAGATGGGTCGTTGGCGGCGGCGGCGGCTGATGGGCGCGCTCGGCGCTATGTGGGGAGGAAGGGAGGGAGCGCTCTGGCGTGAGGAGACGGGTGACAGGAGCGGGGAGACGTGGGGCGAGGTCTCGGCGGCCGGTGGCGTGGTGGGGCGTGAGGCGCCCCGGCTGATCCCTGTTTCCCTCCCGTGATAGGTGGGGGTGGCGGCGGCGGCGGCGGCACTGGGCCTACCTCCTCAAGCATGCTGTATCTGGTCGGGCTGGGCTTGGGAGATGCCGAGGACATCACGGTGAAGGGGCTGGAGGCGGTGAGGCGGTGCCGCAGGGTGTACCTGGAGGCCTACACGTCCATCCTCACGGTGGGGAAGGAAGCGCTGGTAGGTTTGGGCGCTGCTGTGGCACAGAGCCCCAGGGCCTCTCCTGCAAAGCCTGAGGAGAGTGCTCGGTCTGTAGGCCAGTAGCACCCGCAGGACAAACTGGCAGTGCGCGTTCTTGGAAAATGCGTGTGTGCATACGTGACCTTCACATGCTGTATTTTATAGGAGAAATTGTTTTGCTACTGTTACGGTTTGAGAAACCCACAGCAATTTATTGTCGTTTAGACAATCATTCTATCATCTGATGACCCCTCCCCACCCAGGAAGGGGAACTGGGGAAAAAACTAGGAAACCCAGGGGTAGAAACATAAACAGATTTAATAGAATAAGACTAGATTATTAACATTAATAGCACCAAAGAACCAATATTGATCCCAATACCAATACAAAATATACAGAGATTATACTCAGCCAACTATATCAGTAGGAAGCTGTGCACTCCCAGCAGTGGACAGTAAATGTTGGACACTGTGAGTGCTATGGCTTTGGGAGGAAGAGAAAGCCTCAGGGGTCCGACACCAGGGCAAAAAGTTCTTAGGATTGCAGCCATCAAGGGATAGAGAGAACTTCGCAGCAAACTTTCTAATTTATAGTGAATGTGATCATGGTATGGAATAATCCTGTTGGCCTGCTTGGGTCAAGGGCCCAGGTCTCAGTCCTCCTCATCCCTGCACCTGGCTAACTCGAAAACACTCAGACTTGAAACCCACACACCATAGCTGGCTATAAAGTAAATATTTTCACAAATTCAGACACTAGTGTCTTCTAAAAGTGTAGTCTTCCCAAGTATTAGAAGAGAAATTAGTCCTGTGTCACTCAAACCAGGACAACTACCTTGTGAGAAGACTGGAACAAAAATGAATTTTACTTCCTACAAGTAATGTTTGCATTGTAGTATTGGTTTAATCGGAAATTCTAGCAACATGGCAATCCTGAAAAGTTGAAGAACTTGGTCAGAAAAATGCATAATCTGATTTAAAAATAAATAAATGAAAGACATACCAGAAAAATACATGATTTGGAAGCCTTGAACCTCTGTATCAGCCTAAGGTGTTATGGTGCCTGCTGGGAATAATAATTCGAGTGTCTTGGGTTTCCATGTTTACTTTTGGGCCAGGCTGTCTCACCGTATTGAGACTTTCAGAAAATACACTGTTCAGTTAGAGATGGGTTGTTGAACAACATGGAGATAAACTTTTGTTAGTAAACATACCTTGTGGAAGAAGACAGTAGTAAAAATGTACAAATTATAACTCTGATGGGTTCACACATCATAGAAAAAATTTAATCTCGAAATATTACCAAAAAAAAAGGGCTTACCTACCCAAAGAACAGGGATCTTGCCTCCAAGTAAGCTGTGTAGTACTATACAGACCAGCTATCTGGGTCTTGTATGCTGTATAGTCATAATGTACTTATATGCATATCTGTAGGTACATACAGCACATGAGGCTTCTAGCTTGTAGTCAGTATCATGTGGTTTCCAGATACAAGCTAGCCTAGAATATTTGGGGCCATTTCTGGTATATCTGCTGTATTTTGAAATGAAGATCTACTCCATGTTTTTCTGTTTTTTTTTTTTCCATGCGCTGAAGCAATCTAATTTGAAATTAATTCATTCAAAACAAAATGGTTTCTTTTTGTTATTATTGGACAGTTGGAAAATTGCAAAATAGAAATGATTACTTGGATATTTTTACTTTGCAAAATCTGCATTTGCTATAAAAAAATGTGGATTCCTCGCCAGCTGAAAATAAAACATTGAATAATAGAAAAATGCTGAATATTTTTGGTGTGGTTATTTCTGGGGGCTTGTTTGGGTTGTTTTTTATTGTTTTAAGTCTCTTGGAAACCTTGAAATCCCAAAGATGAGGTAATTAGGAAAAATGATTATTAAAAACAAAGTAAAAGATGCTGTCTTCACTGAAACTACATAAGAGCAAATATAGCAATTAATCACCAAGTGTCGATAATGTAACCCAGTTTACATACAAGTGACAATGCCGAATGGTTTATTTACTAATCTGAAGGTCAGTCTCTCCTAAGCAACATGAAAAGTTGTGGGAAAGCTCTCAAGAGATTAAAACCAGATTCTTTCCTGCAGGGATTTTCTAGAAATCCTCCTGTGCTGATGCTTTTAAAATCAGATCTCAAAATTCAAATGACATTACTTAGTTTGTCTTGTTGGCCTAAAATGTATATTAAAAGCTATTTGATGTTGACGATCTAAATTGGGCCTCAATTTGGTGACAGAACTGTTTCGACCCAGTGACCTCCCAGTGAGTCCCATCTAGTACTCTAGCTACTGGATGGGTTTTTTTATGGAAGAACTACTTGCTTCTGTACAAGTGTGATGGTTCTCTTGTCAATTCACTATTCTTTGTGGGCAAAGATGAAGCTATCACTGAAGTCACAGGAGAAGTCAGAGAAAAGTCTTTCTGGACCATAACTGACATAATAGTTTCATCAATTTGTTAATATTTGTAATACCACCCAACTTTTCTGAATACTATTTGGAACAGAACCACCTTTTTTTGGTCTACACCCTGGGAAAAAATCCTTGTCTAATCATATGAAGAGCACATGAAATGGGTGGTGAAACATGACTTGCGGAGACAGATATGTTCAGGATGGTCAGATAACATGATTTTAGAACAAACTGAAGTTTTATTACATGTGAGGTTGATTCTGGAAATAAAGGCATTTAAAACATATAAAGAGACACAATGATTACTGAGCTGCTGAAGAAAAGCAAAGGACAATCAAATACACGTTTACCTGTATGCACGGTAAAGTATTTCTTACAGAGAATTGAAGATTTAATATGAAATCATTCCTTAGATGTGGTTAGTTACAACGTACTAAGGAAAAAAACACCTTAAAAACTAGGTTGTGGTATAGCTAGTGTCGTATTATCTGGTTTGATGTCAGTATTATAACTAACATAAGCAGTTAGGCTCAGACTTGTGAGAGGGGATGCCTTATAGTAGGATGACTGGTTAAATTAACTACACCTAGAGTCCACCCAGGTACCTTTAGTATGCAGGTGTGATTGAGCTACTTTTGGGGCAGCTCTTCAACCTACACAAAAGGCATAAAAACCCCAAGTCAATGTCAGAGTAATGTGCATGACTAATTTTTGTCAACTCAGGAGCTGCTTCATGGGAAGCTCAGGTGTTCTTGCAAGGAGAGGCAGAGTTCTCTAAGACATGGGTCAGGCTGCTGGGGAGAATAATAACGTTGGCCTTTTCCAGTGAGTGAGCACCCAGAGAGCTATGAAAACACTCCCTAGTGTCTTAATTTTGGTGTTTCTTATTAATTTCAATTTTTAGGAAGAGTTTTATGGAAGAGAATTGATTTTGGCTGACCGAGAAATGGTGGAACAAGAAGCAGATAGCATTTTAAAAGAAGCTGATGTTTGTGATGTCGCATTTCTTGTAGTTGGTGATCCCTTTGGGTAAGACAAAACCACATTTTAATTATTGCTCTAGCTTCATCGCTCTCTTTTTTTCAATAGGAAGGAGCCATACTCCGTAACTGTAATTCTTTATGAAGAAGCTGATTTTCAGACCAGAACAACTTTTTATGTCTTTGTATATTTTTTATTGCATTAAAAATATACATGCAATTGTCTACACTTTATCTTGCTTTGGAGTTTCCTTGCCCAGATATCCCTTATAGATAGGAATGTGGGCCCTCCAGGATGTATAAATCTTTCCTTCAGCAGTCACTTATGGTTTCATTCTCCATGCTAGCTTTTACAGAAAATATTTTTTTCCAGGTTTTATCTGCTAACAGAAGAAATTCTAGGATATCACATAGTTATGACATGCTATGTTTTGAGAGAGTATTCTTTTAGTTGCTATTTGTACTTATAAAAAGCAGCTTTTATGCTCAGTTGTTTTACAATGAATACTGATTGTTGGTTTACAGTGCTTTTTGCTTTGATATATGATAGTTTTTAAAATCGCTTAGGCCATTATAAATGTCTTCTCATTTTGGTTTATTAAGCCTTTTGTTTCCACTTTTTATTCCTGCTTAAAAGTATAGTCTTTTTCTATCACCAGAAGGATCTCCTTCTGTCTTTTCAATCAGGCATCATCAATCTGTAATGTCAAGCCATACAGAAGAGCCTTTAGTCTCCAGCTGGTGATTCGAGATTTATACCAGTGTTAAGGGGCACAAGAAAAATCGAATCACTGAGCACCCTATTTGTGAGTGAAAAAATAGAGTTTATGAAAAAGGGGAGCAGTGTGCACATCTGTCAAAAGCAGATAATTTATGTAAATACAGGTTGAAGGAAATTGGCAAGAGAATATTATATTAAACTAGTACTCATGGGCAGATGATGCTGTATTTCAGAAATATTAATTGTACCTTCAATGCATATTAACATTAAAATTAGGATTCATGTAGAGTGTAGAGCCATGTTACCCGTACCCTTGTGCTCTGATCCAGTGACTGATATAAATATGTATGCAAGATGAAAAAAAAAACCCTACATGTATTGAAATGTAATTCCTACTTGTAAGCAGTATCTTGATCTGCCTGAGTTATCATTAGTTTCAGTGTCAAAATACTTCAATTCTGATTAACATACTACATCATTGCTGAAAACTACCCTTTTTTTGAATGAGTTGCTTTTCTCTAAATTTTTTTGTTCTTAGCTCTTAATATTGCAGCTAGAACTGCTCCTATGCCCACATAGATCCCTAAGGATTTAGGGGTTCATGAGCTTTCTAGGAAAGAGTACTGAATGTTTCTGTCCTAAGAGAAGCCATATGGGAGGAGGATAGAAGCCATATCACTGCAGCTGATCGTAGAGTTTCAAGTATATTTGCAGGTCAGAAGAGTACTTGGCAGTCTTAAGAAATCTCGGGTGTTGGTGGCTAATGGTTAAAGTGATAAAACAAGCTGTGCCCATGTCATTCTTCTCACTGTTGTTCACTGCAAGTTTTTATATGCATACGTGGTAACAACTATGGATGTGCTAGCAGGAACCTGATCATTTTAGTAGTATACTGGAAGACCCACCTTCATCTAGCCTGGTGCTAACATTCATATTAATACTACCCATAAAGCTTAAAATCTGTATCAGTGACAGAATACTAGCATAGCTCTGGGTGCAGAGGGCTGACTTCATGAAGCCTTTGTTGATATTAACTGAGTGCTCATGAGGGCACTTCTGCTTTTAGCTACAGTCATTATGGACAGATCGACTGGGAGAACATACTGGCTGGAGCAAATTTCAGTGAATAAAGCCAGCTGATGCCTTAGTCAGTATTAGCATAACCACAAAATCCTCCAGTGCTCCTTGTCCTATGTATGTGAAGGGAGTAATGCAAGGGTGTAAAACTTGTCCCCTCTTCTTGTAGAGCAGGTATTCTTAAACACTTTTGCTTATGGAAGTCAGGAGCATGGTTTGGTTCCTAACCAAAGTGGTGTTTTAAATCACTTGACTGCATTCTTCTAGGTCTGGGTGCCTGTTTGTATCAGGATCTCTGATTTCCCAAATTCAGATTCCTCTATTGTTTTTTCTCCAGAGAAATTGATTTCTATTTTAAATGATTGATCCTTACAGCCTGACCAGCTGCTGCCACATTTGCGTTCCAGTCTGAAGCACCTGATCTGCTGATTTGTCAGATGTGCAGTGTCCAAATTATCAGACTGAAAATCAGGGGAATTCTGTCAGGGTAACTGAACCAGGCCAGGGTGAAAGCAGTCTTCCTATTTAATTATTCTGATCAGCACATGCTATTTTTTTCTTTGCTTCCTTCTTTGGAATGGCCATACGGAAATGTGTGGTATGTCTTGGGGAGGAGATGGCTAAGGCCACTGTTCAGGTTTGATAAATTTAGGCAAGGGGTAGGTGTGTTTTCATATTTCACATAGAAAATGAAGTGTGTCTAGCAGGTATGTAAGCATGCATGCAAGCAAGATACATATGTAAACATTGTTGCGGTTCAAAGATTTTCTGGATTTATATATATTTACCATTGGGACTCTAATCCCAATTGCATTAACTACAAGCCTGGTAATACTTGCACCAGTCACCACAAGGTGTTTACTGACCATTGGACCTGGAGCCAAATTTAGCTCAGTCCTAAGCTTAACTAGAATTTTCTTAATTATTTCAGAATCAACTTGATCACTCAAATTTAGGCATTGTTAGTTTGAGTAATTTGGCTTAAATATTATAAAAGTTGATTTAGTCTAAGGACTCAGTCTGTTTGAAGTTCTTGTTTGAGTGTGCTGCTTTCCTAGCATGCGCTGGTGCAGATGGGAGAAAGCCTGGCCGTGCAGCGAGTAAGGCAATACTGGAGTTTTGTTGAAGCCTATGCCAGACAGAGTTGACCTTTACAGTTCAACAGACACCTGCAGAAGACAAAGGATAAATGGAACTTTCCTTTTCAAGTACTTGCCAAAGCTACTTTATAAAGTAACAATGGTGTTGGTGTTACAGTTTAAATGATGCCAGAAAACTGCAAAGAACCATGACATACTGAGTGAGGATGCCTGTATTCTCAGCTAGGGAAGATGACATCTGGAAGCCTTATTGGAGTTTTTTACTTTCCCATAACAATTAGTCAAGTTATTGTTTCCCTTTTGGCACCTCTGCATTGCCCTAGTTGTGAAGGGTTTCATGTTACTTTCAAAACAAACTATAATGCTGGTAACACTTGGTCACTTTGTCTTTTCAATCTTTATTTCCTTTCTCTTCTTAACACAGGGCCACAACGCACAGTGATTTAGTACTACGTGCAGTAAAATTGGGGATTCCATACAAGGTCATTCATAATGCTTCAATAATGAATGCAGTGGGCTGCTGTGGTTTACAGGTAATGTTTTTGTATATATGCTATTGCACAACTGCTAAATTAGAATTGGTGAGCTCTTCTACTGCTGTAGCAGTGCATGTTGCAATCTGAAGTTTGAAGATCTGTAGCAACTGTACAGTTCTGTTGTCAAAATTTGTTAACACTTCCTTTTCAGCATGTTACATGTCAGCAAAAGTCCCTTTTGATGAGCGCATGTGTAAAGAAATAGTAACATTTCTATTCTTCTGTGCTCTTTAACTTCCCTCTGCCCCCCAAGACTTTGATATTTAAGTTATTTTACAGATAAAGCTTTGCTCATGTTGGCTTCCTTCTACTACTGATGGTCACCTGATAAGTTTATTCTTAAATTACGTTGTTATCCTGTTGATAAATATGTTGGTTTTGTCATAAAAGGAATAGATGCACAAGCCTGCCTATAAGCCCAACTGAGATCATAACCATTCCAAAATCTTGTATATGATGCACTCTTTCTCTCCGAGGTTGACCTATCTTCACTTTCTGCCCCTCTGCTGATAGAGGAGAGATTTGCTTAGCCAAGGACAAGAAGAACAAATGACAGTTTCTGTGCTTCTTGAATGGCTAAAGTAGAAAAGGTCTAGTGTCCCGCAAGAAAATACTTCACTACTTCCTTTTACACATGTATAGGTCCATTATTACTTTTCTTGCATGAAAACTGTTACGGCAGTGTATGTATCATAACTAATCACATATAAATTAGTTGAAGCTTCCCCCTCCCCTCTTGTTGTTATTCGTTACTTTAACATAGAACCTGCCCTGTCAAGGTTCAAAACGGTTCCCTGTGTATGGGAACCCCTAAATCAAGCTCCCACTTTACCAAAACTGAAAGCAAGCATAGGAATGTAAGTGTACTAACAACAAGAATTGAGACTTTGAACAATAAGTTATCATCACTGAAGGAGGAAACATTCCTTCCTAGCTTAACATAAAAGAACACCATTTTTTAATTTCAAAAAACAAGTGGCGCCTTCAAATTTACAGTGACAAACTCCAATAGCCTTATTTCAGTGTTGCCAGCAGCAGAAAATCCGTTGCAATAAGTTGGGTATTATCTCTGGCTTTGATCACATCTGAATGGTTGAGAAACGTGAACGCCCTGTCTGATCTGGCAGTTCAGCAGCACTGCGTTGACATCTGTTCTGAGATATGAGCGCTAATGCTAAAGGGAATGCAGCATAGGATCCACATTCTTTATAATTCTTCCCGTGAGCACGTTCTTAGTGATACCTGCCTATTGCTGTTAAGACTTGGGCAAAACTATCTTTTAGGAAGGAAATAGGCTCCTTGGTGTCTAAAATCTACATGTACAGCAGACAGATGGCAGCTGTCGCATGACTGCACTTACTGGGCGGGTAACACAAGAGTTGAGGCTGGGGCTCACCCTTTCCCCTTTTGGCTTCACGGTGGTGCAAAGTTTGCTTCTGCTGTCAAGCTGTTGACAAGTACTTTCTACTACCCACTATCTTTTTACTGGTCTTTTACATTCATTAGGAAGGAAGGTGCAAGGCTCATATTCCTAAAGAGAACAGATGACTAAGGTTTCTGAAAGTTTGCTTCCCCCACAACTCCAGCCAGGCATAGGAAGGAGAAGTAAAAAGCTTCTAAGGTAATTGAAAAAAAGAGCAGAATACTAACTGGGAATACGTTGTAAGCAGTCTGTAATGTTTTTCAAATATACAGAGTTTTGGAGATTAGTTTACTGTTCCCTTATCCTATACTGAAGGTAACAGACCATGAAGGAAATGTGATGTTATTCACTCTGGCATTGCTCCCCTTTTCCATTCTGGCTTGGGAGGGGCTGCCTTCTCATAAGTCAACATTCCTGTTGTTGTATAAAGCATTTTAGGAAATAGTGATCATATTGTATTACCGGACAGGGTATAACCAGCTGGGTGTTTAACTCTTCATTGCTCCTTACAGGCATAAACAGCAACTGAGGGGCGTCTTACAAAAAAGCGGCCTGTGATTTAATTAGAGTTGTGGTGGAAGTTTATAATTTCTTTCAACAGTCTTTATGTTCATGGCTGTCTCCTGCCATCAATTTTATTTTGGAGTTACTGTGTTTCAAATTGAAAAGTTGCTGTCAAGTATAGCAGGGATTCCTCTTTTGCTTCACCACAGAAAAGGCTTGGCTTTTTTTCTTGTTTTAATCTGATTGTGATACAAAACCTCTTTCTTTCTTACAAGAGAAAAACAGGAAACACCTTTATACGCTGTTCTGAAAGCCATGTGCGTAGTGAGCTGTAACTGCTGATTAGGCCCTCAGCAAAATGTAGCTACAGCCCAGTCTGTTCACAAAAGAACATGTCTTTTGTCATCACAGCAATGTTCCTGTGCAGCCAACAGCATTCTGGTAGTTGTGCAGTTTTCCTGTGCACTAGTGAGTTACTGAAGTCAGTAGAGCGTTAGTGATGCTTTGTCACCTTCAATTCATAGATATATTTCTTGCCAAATTGTAAAGAAGGGTGAATAGCTATTTTCAAATACTGTTTTTTTTATTTTATTTACTATCTTGCCCATTTAACAGGATCAGCGCTGCTGTGTTGAAGACTGCACAGATGAGGATTGCATTTGTATAAAGAACAGGGTGTATTTTAGTTTTGAGAATTAAGCTTTTTGAACTAGGAAACTCCCACAGATTGATACAATGAGCTATAGCTATTGAAAGCAGGGGATGGTATAACTTAGCAAAGCACTAGTGTGACTGGGCATAAGGCGCCCTGACTTGCTGTGGCTCCCTCTTTTATGCTGTTCTTTCTGTGCTTCACCGTGTCAGAATTTTTTTTTCTCAAAGCTGAAGAACCTCGTTTCCCCCAGAAACAAATGAATACAGCAGTAGGGGAGAAGGAACAGTGCCGGTGTGTGAGTGCCTCTTGGCACTTTCTCTGCAGGTTCACCTCTTTTGTCTGGAATCTGACATGTAGGTATGTTGATCATTCTGACTCTTGTAGTGGGGAACAACCACCAGTGAAGAAATTCATGCAGTTTGGTATCTCTGCACACTGTAAGGGAAGTCAGGGAGGGGGGACAGAAGTCCCCAGGGGAAGGCCAAAATTCTCAGACAGCACTTCTAGTAAGTGGTAACTAGTGAGGCAGTTCAGCTTTCCTCATCAGCAGCTTCACCGTAGTTCTGTACCTTTGGAAAGCTTTGCATTTTAGCTAACAGGCTTACCTCTGGTTCTACCACTGCTCAGCTACCCTGCGAGCAAGACTTTGCCTTGGCTCTATCCAACTAGGACTCAGCATTGCAAGCTGAGAACAAAGGGAGAGCCTAGCCTGACTTCCATGGCTTTATCCATACCTGCACTCAGTTTTTCAGAATAGGGCTGATTGCTAAGGCTTTTAGCCCTAAAATAAAGAGGCAGAAAACTCTGGATCTCTAATTTACACCTTTTTCCTTCCTTCCTAGTCTTCATGACATCAGGGTTAGTTTGGGAATGTCACTGGCCATAGCAGTGCTGCCAGGACAGAATTCTCTCTGACCCAGTTCTGGTAGTGTGTCTTTGAGATAGCAGTATGGATGGTCAAACACATGAAGAAGACTCTGCATCATACTGACCAGTGATGCATGTGAAGGAGTGATGCAACTTGAAATGGCTTGAGGTAATGGCATTACTGTAAAAAAAGAAGATTGAGAACTAAAGTGCAAAGTTGGAGACGAGCCACGGGATGAGACAGAAGACCCAAATGAGCTGCTCCTTTCTGGGAGAGTGGTGTTGCTAGTTTTGAAAGCATTTATATTTTGGTAGGGTAGCTAGGAAAAAAAAACAAGTCATGGCAAAGACCTGCCTTTCCTTTGAGACGTACCCACTTTCCACCTGAATAGCTTCAGAACAAACATCTGCATGTGCCCTTGTTTCTTTCAGTGACTCTCATTGATTTTTTTTTGTTTGCAGTTCAGTTAATTCTTGTAAGACAATTAGTTATAAGATAGTTTTGCCTTTTCACTACTAGCTGATCACTTAAATGCAAAAGCACTGCTTACTATGTTATTTTTGAGTCTTTACTGAAGAGGTCAGTACATTTTCAATGTCAAGCAGAAAAATACTACTTACAGATAAGGAAGCTGAAGGATGCTATCATTACTCATTGTGCTCATAGTCAAATAGAAAACCTGTAGTAGCTGCAGGAGCAGAACCTCTGAGTTCTACCCTCTCTCGGTGTCCTAATCTTCAAAAATACTCTTTGGTCTAGTAGGAGGGGCTCTATGCAAAATGTTTTTTATTCACTGACAGTTAGAACAAACTGTTTTCCATCACTGGTTGGTTTTCTCACTTACTACCAGCTTCTGAGCCTTTTAGAAGTTGGCATTTGTTTCTCAAACCAATGAAAGGTTCAATCAGTGCTAGTCACACTACTTTAATACTCACAATTGCTATTCAACTTAGTGCCATTTGTCACCAGCAAATATGACCCAGAAACATCCATTTAATCAGGGTAGATTTTTTTCTCCATTTAGATATCTTCATTTCAGATTAGTAACCCAAGTGACCAGGGCGGGAAGGAATCATTGTTGGATAGTACTGGAAAGAGTCTTAGGAGATTATTAAAGATAAGGTGACATTACCTTGGAGGGAAAATCCTGTCCTGTTCAAGTTTGCTTGGAGTTTCTGAGTCACAGAATCACAGAATCACAGAATCACAGAATTATCAGAGTTGGAAGGGACCTCTAGAGATCATCTAGTCCAACTCTCCTGCTAAAGCAGGATTGCCTAGAGCACATTACTCAGGACTGCATCCAGGCGGGTCTTGAAAATCTCCAGAGAAGGGGACTCCACAACCTCCCTGGGCAGCCTGTTCCAGTGCTCTGTCACCCTCACCGTAAAGAACTGTTTCCGTGTGTTTGAACGGAACTTCCTGTGTTCTAACTTGTGCCCATTGCCCCTCGTCCTGTTACTTGGAACCAATGAAAAGAGCCTGGCTCCATCCTCCTTCAACCCACCCTTTAGATACTTGTATGCCATAATAAGGTCTCCCCTCAGCCTTCTCTTCTCCAGGCTAAAGAGTCCCAGCTCTCTCAGCCTTTCGTCATAAGGGAGGTGCTCCAAGCCCTTAATCATCTTAGTTGCCCTTCGCTGGACTCGCTCCAGCAGTTCCCTGTCCCTCTTGAACTGGGGAGCCCAAAACTGGACACAGTATTCCAGTTGTGGCCTCACCAGTGCCGAGTAGAGGGGGAGAATGACCTCCCTCGACCTACTGGCCACACTCTTCCCTATGCAGCCCAGGATTCCATTGGCCTTTTTGGCGACAAGGGCACATTGCTGGGCCATGGATAATTTACTGTCTACCACAACCCCCAGATCCTTCTCCTCCAAGCTATCTCCCAGCAGGTCAGCCCCTAACCTGTACTGGTGCCTAGCATTCTTCTTCCCCAGGTGCAGGACCTTGCACTTGGTTTTGTTGAACCTCATTAGGTTCTTCTCTGCCCAGCTCTCCAGCCTGTCCAGGTCACTCTGGATGGCAGCACAGCCCTCTGGGGTGTCAGCCACCCCACCCAGTTTGGTATCATCAGCAAACTTGCTGAGGATACACTCTGTCCCCTCATCCAGGTCATTAATGAATATATTAAACAAAATAGGACCAAGTATTGACCCCTGGGGGACACCACTGGTTACAGGCCTCCAACTAGACTCTGTGCCGCTGATCACAACCCTCTGAGTCCTGTCCCGCAGCCAACTCTCAATCCACCTCACTGTCACCTCATCTAGCCCATACTTCCTCAGCTTCCTAATGAGGATGTCATGGGAGACAGTGTCAAAAGCCTTGCTAAAGTCAAGGTAGATGACATCCACGACTTTCCCCTCATCCAGCCAACCAGTTATAACATCATAGAAAGCTATCAGATTGGTCAAGCACGATTTACCCTTGGTAAATCCATGTTGACCACTTCCAATAACTTCCTGTTCCTCAACGTGTTTGGAGATGACATCCAGAATGAGTCGCTCCAATACCTTCCCAGGGACAGAGGTGAGACTAACCGGTCTGTAGTTCCCTGGGTCCTCCTTCTTGCCTTTTTTGAAGATTGGAGTGATGTCGGCCTTCCTCCAGTCCTCAGGCACCTCTCCTGTTCTCCATGACCGTTCAAAGACGATGGAGAGTGGTCTAGCAATAACATCCGCCAGCTCTCTCAGCACTCGCGGATGCATGCCATCAGGGCCCATGGACTTGTGAATGTCCAGCTTGGCCAAGTGGTCTCTGACCCGGTCCTCCTCAACTGAGGGAAAATCTTCCACTCTCCAGACCTCCCCCTTTGCCTTCAGAGGGTGGGATTCTTGAGGGACAGCTTTAGCAGTGAAGACCGAAGAAAAGAAGGCATTCAGTAACTCTGCCTTCTCTGCGTCCTCCACCACTAGGGCACCTGTCTCATTCACCAGTCTTTTGGTAGCTGAATTTTATTCTGCTTGTGGAATGTCTATTTCCTAAGTGCTGATACAGGAAGCAGTCAAGAGAAAAATGTGTTCTTCCCTTCAGCTGCTTTTATGTGATTTGTCTCAGCTGCCTCCTGAAGACTGCAATCATGCGGAGTGGGCTTCCCTCAGCCAAATATCCCTTTCTTCACAGTTCCTTTCTCTCTGGCGCGTACTAAGGGGACTGAAAGTTTTTGGGACAGCTGAGCCAATCTGTTGGTTTGCAGTAAAAAAAGGAGTCATAGATCTGGGTATATGAATAGTAAAAGCTTTCAATTTCATGTGAAGGGTCTTATGAGAGGCGTTCAAAGTTGGTAAAGGTCTGTGGTACTAAATAAGATAGTGTGAAGGGCTAGAGCTGGGCTTGTTGTTGTTTCATATGACCAATTACAAGCAAGAATGAAGCTTGACTGATTCTTGCTACCTCTTTTTTGATGATTGTCCTACTTCCTAAGCTGTTCTCTGGCAACAATATATAGTGTAAAGAACAGCAGGAGCCCCTTAATCTGATGTATATGGTCTGAAAGGTTGTTAGCGCGTTATGGAGGATGTGGGAAAAATCTGACTTGTTACATTCCTTTTTTTGAGGATGAGTGTTGCATAGCACCATGTCAAAACTCTTATGACAAGGATAAAAAAAACATGTCTTAGCTTTTCCGTGTACGTTTGTTGGGATTTATCAAGAAGCAACCCGGGATAATGCAAGGTGCTCTATGGTCTTAAAATTCCATTGAGGAATAGCTTTAGGAGAAAAAGTCTCTTGGTGTCTGTCATTGAATGTGATCAGGTGGTGCAGCATCTTCATTTGCAGAACACATCTGTCCCGTGAGAACTATCTGCAGTGTAACCTGTGCTCAACACAGAACATAGCTGAGCAGTGTTTTAGTCCTACAGGGTTTACAGGCATTTGCATGTGTATACAGGTGCCAGGTCTGAAAAATGTAATGGTAAGATTCCTTTTTACCTTCTTCCCCTGACATATATCCAGTTCTGAAGCCGTTTGAAATTTTAGGAGAGGAGGTAGGCTCATCAGTGAAGAATTGCTTTGTCACCATTGCAGCTGATACAGCAATAATTCTGGGAAAGATGCTGTAAAAATAAATGTCTCATTTTGAAATGTTTACTTCTTGGTTTCTCTGCAGCTGTTGCCCTACTGACCTTCAATATTATCTTGCATCTTCTCTCCTGCTTGCTTTAGTAATTTTTACAGGGGATGGGGGAATCTTCCTTTTTTAATTTCCCTCTTTAGTCTCAACTTGTTCCTTCTTTTTATGCTCCATGTTTTTGTGGTGATTAGCCACACCAGTATTTTAAGCGAGAACTGTTGATCCAGACAGCTTGAGGCTCGCCGTTAACAGAGTTGCTCGGTATTTTCATTGAAATTTCACTTGCGTGCAGGCTTTCCAAGCTGAAATCACGGCACAGCACTTTTTCTCTCATAGTTTATTCTGGTCTCTCAACTAGCAATCAATTCTGCTTATATAAACAACAAGTAAAAGAAGAAATAGCATTAACAGAAGGGTTAAAAATACTAACTGAAAACAGGCACCTCCGTACCAAAAGTTGTCAGCCACTCTTTCATATTATGTGTGTAAATAAAATAGGAAGTTATAGCTTGTTCTGGGGTGACGAAAGCGTGAGTGGAAGAACAGCTTTCTGCAGTATTTTGTGAGAGGCAGAAAGCTCTAGCAGACAGAGCATTGCCTTGGAGTAGAGAGTTCTGGCTTCCTTTCCTGACTTCAGCTACTGCATTGCAAAATTTAAGTGCACAAAGCTTTGCTTAAGCCAATTACTACTTGGGCGGGGGGGTATTTCCAAAGACTGAGGTCTTTCAAAATGACCTTTTGAAATTTTTCTGTGAAGTTTTTGAGCATTAGGGAGAAGGAAAGGAGGTTAGTTTCCAAGCTGAGAGCATGAAATGTCTGTCCAACCATTTCACTTGACCCCCTTTGAAATTCTGGCACTTTTGTGCCTGAGCAGAATGTAGGCACTCCACCAAATCTGATGATTAATGCAAGTGTGATGCTTGAGATGTTTTAGCTTGTACAGAACAGATCTTGCCCACTCCTAAACCCCAGCTGCTTAACACAGAGTGCAGCACACAGCAGACCGCTGGGAAACTTCATTTACTGTTGCCTCTCTTTAAAGCTGTGCCAGCAACTGTACAGCATGATCGTTTCACTGACGATATACAGAGCTCTTCACTAACTTATTAAACTTCTTAACAATCTCAAAGCATGACATTAATCCTCAGCTGTGTTGTAGTACACCTAGGTTAACAAACGTGTCACAATTTTATTCCAACGACAAGCATGATTTCTGGAATTTTGGGCCCCTATTCAGTCTTTTATGGTTGGTGGAAAGAATCTTATTTTAATTTCAGTGGGCTTTGGCTTTAGTGGACCTGCTGTCCTCTGTATCTGCTGAATCCTTAGGATAGTAGTAGAATTTTTCGTATTCAGCACTCTCTCTGCAGCAAGGCTTTTCTTGAAAGTCTGATACTTCATGCTAGATTTCAAGATGTAGGAATTGGAACACAGCACAGGAAAATGTATTAGGAACAAATTGAATCTGCATGAAGTACGGGGAGAGAGTTAAAAATGTAAGTTCTGATACTGTTATGTGTTGCTTCTTTAATGCAGGCTTGCTCTGGTGGTAAAGCGGTGCCTGTGTTTGCATAAATGTCACACTTCTGCAGAGATCAAATGCTAGATGAGAAAGAAATAGTTGTTTGTGCCTGTAGAAGTGCTTGTAAGGTAATTGGTCACAAGAAGTCAAGTACAGTAGGCGTATCCATTTATTGCTTCAGTTCCACAGCATTCATAGATTGTTGGTGTACTAGAAAGTTTCCGAAGTAGTATTTTTCCCTTTTTAATTTAAAGTTAAAATATGTATGCATTAATGCTAGGGAATCTATTCTTTAGGAGTTTAGTTAATAGAGGAGTATAAGTTGCAAAGGCATTTCTAGGTGGCTAATAAAATATGCCCCATTCCATTCTTGTTGGTGTAGAAGCTACTTATGTGCTGTCCAGGTGCTGAGGAAACAAGTGTATTTTTTTGAGACTATAAGTACAATTTTGTTATATCAGTACTTGGTGAAGATATTCTGAAGTTATTTCTACTGAATAGACAGGCCATTTGTGGCAAAAATGTTTTGTTCCTTTTTTGACATTCAGACTTCAGTTTTCATGCAAAACCTGGTAAACAAAGGACAGATTCAGTGAATCTGACTGGCAGTGCTTGCACAAAAAGGATAACTTGCTCAACTTCTCGTTGGCAAAGATGATGGAGAGTCTTTGTAATGATCAATGGAAAAGAGAAAAATAACAATAAGAAGTGCTGTGGGGTATAAAGTTGAATGCCCAACTTGTTTTTAATGTGTGACAGAGTGGTTTAAAAGATCTGATTTCCAACAAAATACTTATCGGATAGTAACATTTTACCCATTTCTGCATATCCTTTTCTTTGCTAAAAGGCTGAGGTGAAAGTTTCTCCCCTTCAGGTTATCAAAATGCCAAAGGGACTGGGATAAAAATTGAGAGGTTAATTGAGGCCACTGAAGGAGGGCTGCTGCTCCTTGGGAAATGACTGCAGTGGCTTTCAGGTGGCAGACAGTAAACAAGTTAGTTAGGTTGGGACCGGACATTTCAGCAGTTGTTGATGACTGAAGGTATACTACCAATGAGATTAAAGGTTAACTTGCTCCCAAGTGCTCTAACAGTGAAGGGGAGTAAGAGAAACGCCTTGTTCTAATGGTTTTTCTTCAGATTTGGTACAAAATGGAAAAAGTTCTAGCTAGCTGTATGAAAAATAGGCAAAACATAGCTTGTGGTTTTTTCCTTTTCTAGAACACAGCCTTGAAATAGTTAACAAGTTACATCAGGAGCAATTCCTTTGGTTGAACCTATATTTAGTTTACTGGAAGAACCTTTAGGTTGTGAAATGTACGCTGTGTGTTCTTGTCCTTGTGCTAGAGTGAAATATTTAAAAGAGGAAATGTTTTCAGTAATATTCCAGGTATCTTTAAATAAATGTTTTTCCTATCAGCATGAATGATTAAAATTTGAGGTTTTGGTCCCTTGAAAACTTGTTTCTGCTTTGATTCAAATTCTGCTCTGCCAGCATAAAGGAATTAAAACCTCAACCTAATGCCGCAGTAAAATAAAGTACATGTAGGA
The DNA here is from genome assembly GCF_965231255.1 of Vanellus vanellus. Taxonomy (NCBI): domain Eukaryota; kingdom Metazoa; phylum Chordata; class Aves; order Charadriiformes; family Charadriidae; genus Vanellus; species Vanellus vanellus. The sequence goes on from NC_138910.1 coordinate 60,407,440, forward strand.
GAATCCCCAGATGGCACAGAGCTGCTTGTACATAGGGTCCTCTTCTGTGCTAACAGCACACGCAGTGCCTCCTGAAGTGGGCTTGGAAAAGAAGCTTTTCCTCCCAGTTTTAGAGAGGAAGTGGGGAGGTTAGTCCATATAGCCATCAATGTTTATAGATACCTAAAGGGCGGGTGTCAAGAGGATGGGGCCAGACTCTTTTCAATGGTGTCCAGTGGCAGGACAAGGGGCAACGGGCACAAAACTGAGACATGGGAAATTCCATCTGACCATGAGGAAAAACTTGTTTACTTTGAGGGTGACAGAGCACTGGAACAGGCTGCCCAGGAAGGTTGTGGAGTCTCCTTCTCTGGAGATACCCAAAACCTGCCTGGATGCATTCCTGTCCAACCTGCTCTAGGTGAACCTGCTTTAGCAGGGGGGTTGGACTAGATGATGTCCAGAGGTCCCTTCCAACTCCAACCATTCTGTGATTCTGGGAATGCAGAGATGGATAACTTTACAGGTAGTTCATTAGATGTTCTTTAACATGCTTTACGGTGGAGAGTAAAAGAACAGAAGCACATCTCTATTATGAAGAAGAAAAAAACAGTTCACTAATCACAAATTTTGTTAAAAAGAAAGGGTGTGCAAAGGAATGCACTAAAACTAGTCAAGACATACAGAGAAGCACAGGGGAGCTTTTTTAAAAGGAAGCATTATTTTTAATGCAATGTTTAGTTGTGATTTATGAAAGAGCAAATTTACACATCTTATAGGAGAGTATTTTCCCTGTGGTATGAAACTTCTTTATTAACTAGGCTCAGGACTTTTCAGTGTTGTCAACTGTCATAGCATTTTTTTGTATGCTGCACTTATTTTCTTATATATGTGTGTTATTGCATTTTCTTTGTTTTACAGCTGTACAATTTTGGAGAGACAGTTTCTGTAGTTTTCTGGACTGATACGTGGAAGCCAGAGAGCTTTTTTGACAAGATTGAGAAGAACAGGCAGAATGGAATGCACACACTGTGCTTACTTGGTAAGCAGCAGCTATCCCAGTTCCTTAGCTACCATCTTCTGCAGCGTCCAGAGATAATAGTGATAGGCATGAGATGAAGTCTACAATTAAATAAATGTTCTTAGCTAATGTATATGTGTGAAAATAACCCCAAAATTTGAATGTTACTGTATGTGTACTTAGAGTCAGTTCAGCCATTGTTCATGCTACAGCAGCCAGGAATTTCTTAATTCCTCTTCAGAAAATCCGTAAGAAACGATGCCTTTGTAGAAGTCAAATAGGAGCAGGAAGACCGGATTTGCTCTAAAGATCAGTGTGATTTTAAGCTAGATCAAGCTTAGAATCCAACTCAGATTGCAGTGACTAGCAGCTATCTTTTATTGACTTAATTAGGTTAGAGCTAAATATATTTGACTTTCTGGGGAGCTAAATCGTGCATTTAACCACGTTTCTGTTTTGTAAGGTGATTTCCCTTTTCTAAATTATTTTATCTAAGGATGTTTTGGCAAAAGGTGATTGTCACATGAGACACTTCAGTGCTGTAAAAAATCCTTGCTGATCACGGAGCTGAAACGGGATACTGCTCCTACCTGAGCGCTGTCCCCAGGCTCTCCCATGGTGTCGTCTGATCTTTACTACCCAAAAATACTCAGTTTAAAGCCATTTTCTGAGTAACTCTACTAGTTTTGGTAAATCCTTAAAGATTATGGAACTGCCTGCATATGAACTATAAGACACTTGCATATTTATATATATAGTTATGTAGCTTTCTGTATTATCTTTTAGACACAGCTGGCATAGGTAAGTGCTAAATAAATTAATATTTTAAGTAAAAACAAAGTCTGTGGTAACTGGAGGAATCCTGAGCAGGAAACAATTTAAATGTGTAAGCATCACTGCACATCAAACTTTCCAATACCTTGAAAGTTGTTTGTTTTCAAAATTGGCTAAAAATCAGAATTTTGGTAATTTGTTTTAAAGAAGGATGACTTCACAAGTGTTTTAAACAAGCATTATTATAACTATAGTATGTTAAAACAAAGTATTCTTTAGATATTTTGTATAATTTCTACGATCTCCCTTTTTTATTTTTTTTATAAAGTAGTGAGAGAGTAAAAATTTTGGAACTGTAAAATTGAATTATAAAGCTTATGTTTCAGAGACAGTTGTGGGACCTGCATCTAATTGTAGCTCACAGCTGAAAACTACCAATTTCCAAGTTAATTGTTCCCTTAACACTACTTGGTCATTCTGGTCTTTGCATTGATTGTTTATCCAGCTAGACGAGATTACCAGATAAGCAAATTAGACATAAAAAGGTTAATGCTAATAAACTTCTGAATTCAAAGCGACTTCACAGACATATAAGCAATTTGGTTAACTGTGCACAAATAATCTTGCAGCTTTGAATTTTAAACCTCTTTCTTTACAGTCACTTTGGTATAGAAGTTGATCATATAACTTAAGCAATACTTTTTTTTAAAATCAAATTTAAAAATGTATCCAGCTTTCACTATGGAAATATTTTGGGGGCATCTGAATGCAGATAACATTTGATTGCCTCTTGGAGAGATTGTGGCCAAGTGGAGTTTCATAAAATTGCAGATGTGCAGAGTCTTACCTGACCCCTTCTCTTTTTTTTTCCCCAAATCGGTTTTTTTTTTGTTTTGTTTTGTTTTTGTTTTTTTTTTTGTTTGTTTTTGTTTTTTTTTTTTTTCCCATAACAGAAGATTGTTCTAAATTTTGATTGGGACAGGAAGGAAGTGCTAACGAAAGTCAGGTTCCTGCACGGCAATGATGTAATCACTGTCGATCAGTCCTACTGTTTTACCTTTTGTGACCACGATGTACTCGTCATTGAAGAGTAGTCCCAATACCCCGTGTGCTTAAACATGCCGGCATTTAGGTATTCTGTGGTAAATACGCCTGCTATTTGTATACTTAGCAGTATTTTTATTCATCTAGGTTGCTCCGAAATCTGTGAAATTGGCCCTGTCTTTGGGTAAAGTCACATGCATAGAATCACAATGCTTTGTGATTGATTAACATATGAAACAGCAGAATGTAATCCATATTCCTTTTGCCTGGAGTTATAAATAGAAATATTGTTATAAAGTTTATAGAATCCGCTAATTAAGTTAAGCTTTACCTACGTAGAAAACTAATTGGGAAGTCTGTAGAAAATCTGCGTTTTAATATCTGTTTTGTTCTACAGATATTAAAGTGAAGGAGCAGTCTCTGGAGAATCTAATGAAGTGAGTCACCATTTTGAAAATATACAGAAACACACAGCCTATTTACAAAGGATTTTTTTGTACAAGGAACAAAGGTTCTTTGCCCATAGTCTAATACTGAACTTACCTGCTGCCTTCTCTTGTACTTCTCAGTGGCCACGGTCTTTTGTTTCTTACAAGGAGTGGAACTTTTTTGTTCATTACGATAGGACCTGGCTTTATTTACAGTAACTGAATGAAGTTGCAGCAGAGCATAATCTTTCTTTGAACTGTTTCTGTGAGAAGCATTCAGTCAGAATGGGGTAAGCTTTCTGCTTGGCAAATGAAGTGTTCTTTTACTGCTGTTCTGTCCCATCCTGAAATAGATTAATAGCTGAAACAGTGTTCTGAATTCATTCTTCCTTACACTGGCTAAACCCAGTGTGAAGTACGGAATACATACCACCCTTTTTAAACAGCTAAATAAGCAATGTATAGAAAATTCTTTAAAGTACGTTTAACTGTATTCAAAAAAGCTCTTGCCACATCTTAGTCATCTCTTTGCAATCTGTATGTTTTGACAGTGGCAAATATAAATGGTTACTGTATACACTGCTGTAACTCTGGTCTAAATTAACATTTGTGAAGTCTTACAGTATCATTGAGGTTTGTTTATTCTGGAGTTTCAAAATAAAATCTGTTTGACCAAATCCACAGTTGGCAAAGAAAGCAGCATTTCATTTAAGAATGTATTTCTAGTCTGTAATCATCTGTCTACAGGGTATTTGACAGAAAAACAGTAGTTTGCCCTTGAATTTAAGTCTAATGCATCTTTCAGGAGTAGCTGCAAAACCTGCTTATTGCTTCCAGCAGCTGAATTTGCTTTTAGCACTCAAATGATCTGCCAGCTGGAGGCCCTGCTGTTTCACAGGTGGGGTGAGAGCACAAGAGACTTCTGTCTTCCATAAAAATTCTACTCTTGTCTAAATGGCCCAGGCTCTCAGGCCTGTTTAAGTTCCATTTGCTGGTCTAGAGGTTTCTTGAAATAAACTGTAAGAATGCAAGGGACAATGAAATGGGTTTATGTTTAATTTCTCTACTTTTCTTTCCCTGCAGAGGAAGAAAGATTTATGAGCCACCCCGCTACATGAGTGTGAATCAAGCTGCAGAACAGCTTCTTGCCATTATTCAAAACCGGAGGCTCCAAGGAAAAGAACCAGGTACTATTACCACAAAGTTTCTATCCACTTCTACCCCTCTCAAGTCGCACTGATTGACGAGCTTCTGAATGCTACTCCCTTCCTCTTAATCTTAGCATTCTCTTGCTCTGCAGTGGAATTGGGTTGCCTTAAATCCTAGTCACGAGATGGATTTGGCAGAGCTTGAACGTAGTGTAGTGCAGCGAGCACAGATGAACGAGCACTAGTGGCTCCTGGAGGTTTAGTCAAAGCCTCAGTTTGGTAACCCTGTATTATTTCTTTCCATCTTTAGCTGTGTACTCTTTGATCCTTTTAAGTTGCAGGAGGCAGAAGGATTCTGAGCATTTTAGATCAGTTGAGCTTCAAAAAGCTCTGCTACATTTTATTTACATTGGTTGCACTCTGCTCTACATGAATACCAGCATGAATCTAGGTTAACCCAGTGATGCAGAACTGCGATTTTGACATTGAATTCTTAACACTAGTCAAGAGCAAACTGTAAAAGACGTTTATCGAGACCAAGGGTGAAATCACAGCAGCTATAAAGATGACTCAGTTGTGTCACAGAAAAATTCTAATAGAAGTTAATCTAGCTATATTCCTCCTTTTAAAAGTTTATTCCTTAAATACTGTTAAAATTTCCTTTCATTTTATCCTGTATATAGAATGAATCAGAAGCAGCAGTTTCCTCCAAGTGAACACAATTCCTGAATTAATTTCGTATTCTACTTCTGCTGCCTTCCTATTCTTGCTTATGAACATCCCCAAGATACAGCTTTATTTTCTTTGAAGAACAAGCTTCTTTCTAGGCCACTCCAATGATTTACTAATGGGAGGTTTAAGAAAGCAGCGTTAAGGTTTAAGCATTTTGAGTATTTTCCTTTATGATAGGACTATTAGTCAATAAATTAAGCGTTTAATCTTCTTTCTTACAGAAATTACTGAAAATACAATTTGTGTTGGCCTTGCACGTGTGGGCGCTCCAGATCAGAAGATCGCTTCAGGCACACTACATGAGATGTCCACAGTGGAATTAGGCGGTCCGCTACATTCCTTGATTGTTACAGGCATTATGCATCCTCTGGAATTAGAAATGCTTAAGCTTTTTTCTGTAGATAGTTCCAGTTTTGAAAATAATGCATTTCAAAGGACCACTTAAATAAAAATGAGGCTTTTTTTTATTCCATCTTTAATTTCATGACAACATGAAGTTATTCCTGTGACTATTTAGAGCTTGTCTAAGTGCAGTTAGATTATTTATCGCTTCAAAAAACAACACTGTAGGGACATGGACCTGCCTTTATCTGAGGCTACAAACTGCAAGCTGCACCTGCTGCTATCAGCTTCTAACATGTAGACACCTCCAGAAACCCTCAAAACCCTTTGTCTGATCCAGTGCATTGACATCTACATCAGTCTTAGGTTGATGAATAGAATAATAAGGGCAAGTAGAGAACTGAAGTAGTGTACCAGATACCTGTCTGGCATCACTTTTGCCGTAATACATAAACCAAGCCTACTGCATACATTATTATCAGTGCATTTTAGATGTTAAATTTTACTTTTCAACTTTCCAGAAACTTAGTGGTTCTCTCACCAACAGGAACCATTAGTGAGCAAAACCTGTTAGGTCTGTATCCATCTTTACACTTAGGAGAGTGAATACAGACAAGTGAGAAGGTTCTTCATGTCGAAACCAAGAAAAACAACAACTCACCCTTTGGACAGTTGGTGAAACAAAGGGAGAAGCTGCGCAGAACTTCTTATTACAGGAGGCTGAAACTTAAAATAGAATTGGATTTCTTCATAAATACTTGCATTAACATATGAAGTGCTGGACTCAAACTGCAGCAACCACAATTAACTTCAAGCCAATGCTCTGAACACAGACTGCAAAAATTCTATTTAGAATCAGCCAATGGATGATGGTGGTTGCTATTTCAAGTAGTCTTCACAGTATGTATGACAAAAAGCAGACCTGTATGCATTTTTTTTTTTAACTGAAGATTTATTGGAAAGAAATTTGATCCCATATCTTTTCAGCAATATAGGACACTTAACATTTTATATAGACTATATTCAAGTAGAAAAGATTACATTAAAAATTTCTAATATTGCACTTGGGACAAGTCATGGCTAAGCTACTAACAATAGCATTCCAGAACAAAATCATACATCGTCTTCAGAATTTTAGTGAGCTGCCAGGTGTTATCATTAAGATTTCTTTACAGGTATTTTGCTATAGTGTACTATTCAACTTAAGCTCACTGCTAAGAGTAATTCCTGTAATTTAAAGGTAAAGGCAAGCAATATGCTGAATGCAAGCAATATGCTGTATGCTACCAGGAATGATTTTTGCAATTTCTTCATTCACAATATTTCACACTTCAGCCAAAATACTGTAGCGATTCATTTAACTCTTGTACCAGATCCCAGTATACACATGAAAGACTTCAATGCACATAGGAAGTGAAATACACAACTCCTTTTACACATTATTTCCGCCAAATTACCACATAGGCAGGAACCTTTTGTGGCTCACTGAAACAGACAAGTAGATTAACCAGTATTTGCACACAGGGAAACATGTAGTCCTCACATGCCAGGCACAGCAGAAGCGTAACTGGCATCTTTTCACATTATAGCAGTCTCTGGCCAATGAAGTCCCAAGAGGGATGGTCATTGCAACAAAGCCTGAACGGGGGAGAAATCCAAAAGGGAATCCCGGCAAGTTGCACATAGGGATTTTCACAGAAGTGTAAAGGAGGAATTAACCACTGAGTCAGTATTAGGGATCAGAGAAATGGATTATAAACAAAAAAAAAAAGAAAATCCCTCTATACTTATTCCCAAACACGCTTAAAAGGGGTGGGATAATGAAGAATCACAGCAGTGGCAGTCTGATGGCTGCTAGGGAGAACAGGACAGAGCTTAATTAGTCACTAAAGCTGTTGAAAGCTGTTGGTCTGAACTGGTATTTAAAGATCTTGCTACATGAGTATTGATTAGGATTTGCGTTTTATAGATGCATGAAGGTTTCTGCAACTGCAATCTGCACTGTGAGAGAAAAGCCATGAACTTCCTAATTTGATTGCACAGTGGGTGCAAAGGGTGGAAAACTGCAGTTCAGCAGCAGCTTCTCTCCCCCTCTTGTATCTTGTTTATGTTCTCCATACAGGTTCACTTACAACCATTAAAAGGAGATACCCTTCCTTTCTTTCACCTTTAAACCCGCCTTTGCTTCTTCAGAAAAAAACCCAAACAATAAAAGTCAAGATCCACTTTATTACTAGCAGCAGTTTCAATTTTTATGTAAAAATAGTGTCAGCAGCTCTTCGTAATGATGCAATTGAATTTTTGCTTTACTAAGCAGTATTACATAAAAAGCAGAGTCATTTATTTGGACCAACACTTTTTGCCTTAGTTTAGCAAATCACACAACTAATCTAGCTCTCTGTAGGGGCCCTACTGATGTAAGGAACAAGTCTATCCGTATGTATAGACTTGCAGGATTAGCCTATGAAGGACCAGTCTTTACTGTGCATACTCTTAAGAGTAGTTTTCTTCCACTGTTATTCACCATGACAAACATTTGGGGCATTTTAATACAGATGTTCTGTAACACTTGTTTTATCTTCTGATTTTGCTGTAGGTCTTGTAAAAATCATGCAGTTTTCAGGCTTGGTCTTTGGGACAACAGGGTTGTAAGTTACTGTTTTCAGTCACAGAAAAAAAAACAAAACCAAAAACCAACCCACAAAGACAGACCAGCAACCCCACAGTAAGCTTCAGCTATGTGAAAACATAAGAAAAATCATACTTTGAAAACTTGGTTCAAAATTCAGTACTGGATACCAGGAAGCTGAGTTTTAGCAGATGGTCTGCAGACATTCATCCAGCTCTGGATGTCAGTCATTCACACAAATCTTTGTTTAAATCATGTGATGCATCTCCAATGAAGTATTAAAAGCAAACTATTATATAATAAGCTAAGTGTTAGGTAATTAGCAAAACACAAAATAATGGAGCTTTGACTCTCAGGATAAGAAAAGCTGCACTTCCAATTGCATGATTTGTACACCTCTAAAACCTGAGCAAATATCCCCTTAGTAGGTGAAAAAAATAAATCAGATGGCGTGACATTTACTGACATATTAGATGTGATTTCATTACCTACTAGACACATCATCTACTGTCTTTTGTAGAATTATGATGCTTATCCTCTTTCAGAAAGCCTAAAAAGGCTTAAAGTCTACTTTGAATCTGACTTCCCTACACTATCCTCAATTATATTTAACAAACAAATTATTTATTTCTTACTGTAAAAACATTAAGTTGTCCTTATAATTAATGAAGAAATTGCTATCTCAGGGAACTCAGACTTGTATATGTTTCCAGCAGTCAGCTGAATACTCATAAGCAACATAAAGATGTCAAAAATTATTAAAATCAATATTGTGTAACTATAGCCAGCTTCTAGGCTTTTTCATTCTATTTCCCGTATTTAAAAAGTTGGTAGATGTACATCTTAAAAAAAAAAAAAAAAAAAAAAAAAAAAAACCAAACAAAACAACCAATAAACACACCAACAACAAACCAACCCAATTGCCACTCGGGCAGATTCTCGGGCAGAAACAAATTGTAGCAGTTGTCTTTTCATTAAGAAAACTAAAATAGCGGCCAAGCCCAGCAACTTGGGCAGCACTACAGTACTTCAGCAAGTCCAGGAATACTCAAGTCCTGAAACATGCTGGTACAAAAATGATATAAACCAAAGCCTGCTCTTGGATCATGACACAATTGCAATGAAGTTGGCTGGTGCTTGCCTTTAAAGTGGTATCAGTTGCTCTTCTCTAGCCTCAACTAGTAGTAATATTAACTATATAAAAAAAAAAAAAAAAAAAAAGAGATAATCAAGAAATCATGCTGTCAACCAACAAGAAGAAATCTATATGCAACATACTACAAAACAGTAGGAGGGATCTCCACCCTATAATCACCACCTTATTTTAATTACCTTTTCTGTGAACATATATGCAAACAGTATCTTAAACTGCAATACTGAAATCTGCTCAACTGATTCTTGCACCCTACCATGTGCCGTGTAACTTTCACATCCCATTCTCCAGCAAGGAACTCCGGGCCTGGCAGAGCACCCGCACGGTGAGACGGGGAGGGAGCCTGACGGGGTGACAGGCAGGAGGCCAGAAGGGAGAGCTGTGGACCAGTGCAGCCAGCTGAAAGGGCACTCTGCACCTGCATCCCCAAAACAACCGAACAAGATCAGAAACCAGCGACAGGGATAAAAAAGGATGTGAAGACTGGAGCGGACTGTAAAGCTTAACAGCAATATGTATGTGGCTTTTTACTGCTATTTTTCTTTACACTCAGTTTTCCGTTCCAAGCACAAGAGTACAACCCAAAGCTTTGTACAAAATCAACATTCATGCTTCAATATCTCATCTGGAAAATTCAGGAGCCACCTATCAATTTGGCAACCGTTGTATTTTCACATGAAAAGGGATCACAATACAGATGCTACATAGGACAACAGAACGAATGCAAGAAACTGTTCATCTCTATCATGAATTCAGCAGCATCAGTGGCAAACAAACCATTTCTGCAAATAAATCTTCGGTAGTTTCATAGTGCTTAGCACTTACTACACAGACATTGTCAGCTTCAGAGGGTCTTGATTTCAGTATTACCACATAACAGGTACCAGAAGAATACTTAAAATCCATACCAGTTGGTAACAGCTATGATTTATCAGAAAAATGCCTGTCTTGTTTTTTATTCCACAATGTTCTGTTTGTAAAATGTCCTCTTATAAAATCTTCCATTACTAAGGTAACTACTGCAAGCATAGTGGAATTATCATCTGTAATACCAAGTATAGCAGATCGTCTTTGAAAACAACACTCAGGTCTGAAAGTGTAAAATGATTATAAATGCTAGAAAAATACAACAGACTGATGTTTCTGGAAAACAAAACTTACTGCACTGAGAATATATTTTTTTTCCCCAGGAAAACACACAAGGCTACAGTAAGACAGTCAAAAATGTCAGACTTGTCAACCTGGAAAAAGCATAATTTTAAAGAGCATGAACCATGGTCCTTATTTCCATTTCAGGTATAACCACCACAAACAACTATTTTCAGTGCTTGGAACGGCAAAAGTTATCTCACCAATCATTTTAATAAAAATTATTACAACCTATTAAAATCAAGGTGATTTAAGCTTTCACAAATAATTTAGGGTTTTAATTATTCCCGCCACATAACTGGGAAGATAAAACACTTCAAGCATTGCTTCCATCACCAGCATCTTCCCTCAGCTGCCTGTGGTTTCAGTGACTGTGAACATGAGTAGCATCATGTAATGTCTCATTACTAGCAACAGTATGAAGAGAGAAAGAATTCGAGTTAAATCTAATATTTCGACTAAAATAACTTCCACAAGATATGTGCAACAAAATATCCAGCTTGTTTTGGAAGGAAGTCTCTTCACAACACCATTGCCTTTTACATTTATAATTTTTCTGTCCCTTTGGTAAGATGCGAGTACAAGGGAAGTCTAACATCTACAGTTATGCAAGTAACACAACCCCCCAGCCCCCCCATACATCACTAGTAAATAATCAGACTGCATACAAGATATTTGTAAAAGTAATAAAACCCTTTGATGCTCCATATTTATGCTGGCAAATACCTCTCCTGATATAAAAGGCACTTTGAAAACCCAATATGGTTTGGTTCATCAAGTTTGCAAAGTACAAACAACTGTAGAAACATACAATTATATTGAAGCATGTCAGCCATTGTGACATTATCTACAAAACAAGTTTCCAATTGTTGATAACACTGGTTTTATGGGAATGAGCAGTGGTTTCAGCAGCTTTACTGAAGACACGACAGGGTTTCCAGTACCACAATCTTAGTAAGTAAAAAACCCTCAAAAATCTACAAGTTTAGGGGCCACAAAGAGACAAGACCCAAAGTCCATAACATTCATTCAATATTTACTCCTTAGAAGTGAACTCCATCCATAGCCCAAGGGCAGAAATCTATTCAGTCAATTCCAGAGCGGTGGTGGAGGCAGGCTCTGTCTTGAGAAGTATGTTGTTATACCATTACAGTACAGAAAACTTTGGTCCAACAGCACAATTTCAGAAATTCACTACATGGCTGCGACATCAATCTGTATGTAAAGCTGTCTTACTCCTGCCTATGGAAAAGAGAAGGAGAGTTAATAAAAACCTGTAAAGCCAAAGCAATTTAACTGTCCTGAACATTAGTCCACACATCGCTAAGTTACTGAGCAAAAAAACTCCGTATCTTATTTTTCTGTAATCATCTTCCATATTTAGCACATCATTCACTACGATACTGGCAATTTGGAAACCTACAAACTTTGAGAGCACTGTATGAATACACAGTTCTTCACACAGTCATGTGTATATACATAATGATATATTAACATAAGCTTTCCTACATTACCTTTTCTGATTCAGCCTAAATAACTGTCACACGTGAAGCTACAAAAGCGATCCTTACTTTCTTTTGTATAAGTTTAACTTCCTCAAAAGCAAGCTGTTTGAAGAGCTGTCAGTTTAAAATGGAGCTAAGCACAAGAGCGTAACATGGGATTTGTTTTTCGAACCAGTTCTACACTAAGATTTTTAGCAAGAAACAACAATGGCTACAGTGAATTTACACGTCATCCTGACACACTAAAATAACTTTTGACAAAGATATGTGGATTGTACGAAAGCATTTCTCTCCTCAGAAATCCTGTTAAACTAGGCTTAGGTGGACTTGCTTAGTTTTGTTATCATTCAGTATAAACCAGCATTAAAAAAAAAATCATGTAGTCATTAATTTTAACCTCGGTGGCAGGCCAGCAGCAATGGTGTGATGGTCACTGGTTATATTACTGAGAAGAAAAATCTCTACTTGCTCCAAGCGTTCCTCCACTGATTACCATAGCTTAGGTAAAAAAAAAATGACAGGTCTTGTTCTCTCAATTCCCTTCCTAGACACGTGGCTCATGCACAGCTACAAAACAGCTGAAGAGCTAACGACTCACTCGGGAAATGCAATCCTTTGGAGACTTGAGGTGTAAAATTGGTTTTAATGTAACAGAATGTTCTGCATAGTCCTTCCCAAAAAGCATCCCTTAAGTTTCAGACTACACAATCTGTAGAATAAGCCATGCAGACTTATTTCTACCTACTCAGTAATCTAGAGCTGTCTGCGATGGAACATCTCAAAAAGGACCAAATTTTATGAACAAATCCTCCTTCCCCAAGTCTCTAACATAAAAACAAGTAGGTGAGTTTGTTTTGATTGGGTTCCCCATGACTGACTACTTTAAAATTCCTTAAACTTCAAGGAGTTCAAAAGAAGTCATGTACTCAGGCAGCACGTTGTAGGGTTGGCTTCACTGGTGTTCCTCCTCAGAGACCAGAAACTGAGTGTGCAAGATGCATAAAAAAAAACAAACAAAAAAATCCAGTCTGGAATTTTTAATAAATGTTACAAAGCAGTTAATAAAAGGGGCGCTTATCAGATGCATAAACGATTCACTAAGCCATCCCATACAGAAGCTGCCAATACAGTAGCCCAAGAGAACATTTAGAGCAAGGGAAAGAACGTGCACAGGAGTGCACAAGGACTTTCCCCACGGTAGAAAGCTTTGAAAAGAACATTTATGCAAGTGCTAATTAAACTGTTGGCAGAAGTGTTTTTTATTTACAGTATTAAATATATCTGATGAGAAGCCCCCTTTCTTCACTGCCCAACTGACTTCGAGAAGTCAGAAATTTACATATCTCCAAAGTATTACTCTTTAGCTGACAATACTTTGTTACCTAAAACGCTGGTTATAAACCAGAACATTTGTCTCCTGTTCAGCTACAGAACTCTGTTGCTCAAAAGCAGAGAAAGGACATTATGGAAAAAATGTAATAGTTTCTTTCAAATGCAGTCATCCAGCATCAAGAATAAAACCAGGATGTTTGGCTCTGGATAGCATAAGAGAAAGAGAAATTTTCCAACTTTATTCTTCACAAAGTTCTCTTGCTGGACAAGAATTTTCTGTTTTATCTTGATAGGCTCTAGGTTCTACTTGTCAAGCATTCATATCCAGTAGCTACACTGGAATAGGCAGCCAAACTGAATTTCATGTTTAATGGTTGAAAGTATAAGGAAGCAAGGGAAAAATCATTCTGAAATTTGTAAGATTTTAATCTTAAGGCAAGAACTACCAACTTCTGATAAAGTTTCTGTTCTCGCAGTTTTCTCACAAGAATTCCAGCATTTCATACCAGCTCCAAGTGCTATCAAATACATCACTAGCTATATAAAAAAAGAATAACCTGTAGGGAAATAAATGGGAACACAGCATGACAACTGATGGTTAGGTTTTAACTAGTGATCACCACAGCACCCACGTTACTAAAAGACAACGAAATATGCAAAGAGCATGGATTCTTAGAGGTACAGAAATGAATAACAAATACAGCATCAGCACAGTGAAAAACTTAAGTAGGTCCAGCCTGTGGTCGGAAGCCCTATCTTGAGGGAAGCCTCATCTATTTTCTTGGTTCCTCATAGGTCAATATATGGGTTTCAGCTTAATTTGATCCACCTCAGACAACCACAGCTGTTATTTCCATTAAGTGGCATCAAAAACTAATGCAGAGAGGTACAGCAATTCCATCTACACTACTGAATATTTTGAAATTGTTCTACACAGCTGGAGCAGAGAAGCTTTTCAAAACATGCTGATACCAAAACCAGAAATATTTAATTTTTCTTGATAAGAATTACAATGTCCCACCACGTGACAGGCAGTTTACACCCTGAGATGTGATTTCCACTGATGAGACATACCTGAGTAAAAATATTGTGAGTCTGGCTTAGAATCCACCTTCCATCAGCATCAGGAGCTACTAATAATTTCAAAGTCCCTATGTAAACATCAGTACAGAGGGTCCAGAAGTGTGGATCATGTAAACTGTAAACTCCTTGCAACTGCTGCACCTAAAAATACAAGCAAATTTTCCAGAAAATGTTTAGCTGTACTATGTTTTTTTTCCACAGAAAATATTATAAAAGCCGATGCATTCTTTTATTTCTAGTCCACTGTGCAATTTGTGATATTTCACTTAAATTTCTTATTACTATCTCCGTAATTGTAAGGACGGTGAAAACATACAGCTTGTACGTATCTGTCATAATTTTGTATCTTGCTGCATTTGCACAGTTTAAGGAACCTGCCATAGGCGTTACTGGAAAAACATCACAAAATACCCTCACACACACAGCTGAGGCTCATTCAGTCAACAGCTTGACCCGAGGCAAAAATGGTCTAAGAGCTCACCCTCTGGTAGCACTGAGGCAGGGCATTTTCCAGGGAAGGAGGTGTTCGCTGCATCAAAATTCCAATGGATTCTTTTAAAAGTGGAACAATACTGGAAAGAAAAAAGGAAGTTAGCCACTACTACATTTTCAAAAGATGCAGAACAAAGAACAACATAACATTCCTTAACGCTCTTGAAGAATTTTTCTTTAGTTGTTTCACCAGAAGCTGAGAAAGCTGCCATGAAAAGCTGGTGCAGAGAATAAAAGGATTGACAAACTTGCTATGTGGTCTTACTAAGGGCAAGATTACTTCTCCCCCAGGTTTTCCACAGAGACAACTGGTGGACAGTCACAAAATTAATAGTTTAATCATGGGATTTGAGATGAAATCTCTTAGTGTCTTTAAAGTTACGCGACAAAGCAGCTGGTAAGTATAGCTCAAAACCAAACCTACTTCAATGGCATTCACTCACAACCAACCATAAAAACATGCAACTGAAATGGCTTTTGCTTTTGTGTCTGGCTTAAGGCATATTTTTCTTATGAACTAAGATAATAATGGGGAGATCATAAAACAAAATTAGCATGGACCAGTCCAGCTACAACAAAGTTACTTTGTCCAAACCAGACCATTTAGCATATTCTTGAAGTGAACTAAGTGTAGGGTCTCATTCAAGCTCAAGGATTAAACATGTAGAAGCAATTACAGGTTCCCTCTTGACCAAATGATCTTGTTTAATCAGCCAACTAAGATGATATTTAATATTTTTTATTATTATTACTTTCCCTTTTTTTTTTTTTTTAAATAAAACCAGGAGACCGGTAAGCCCATACCCTGAACCTCCACTAAAAATTTATAGTCTTATTAAGCATTCAGTATGGCAATTTTTTATTTAGGAGTAGTGCATCATGTCTGCCTTAGTAGAGCATCCTAAAATTTTCAAAAGGATGACAAATATCTATAGCCCAATACTGAAACTCAAATAGCAATATAATTTCAAGAGCATATAAATCAGAAATTGTAAGCTGAAGTTCAGTGTTCAGCACTGGCATCACAGCTGGAGTACATGGAGTGATGGGATTAAACGCAACCAGAAAACATTTCTAAGAGATTAATTGGGCTGCCTGTTAAAAGGAAACCGCAGAAGCTTTATTTAAAATCTCATGAAGCGATGTGGAACGCACTGCATAGACCAGCTGTATATTCGCAGATGGTGAACAGCATGACTTAACCATTCCTTTCCATTTTTAAAGAGATGGTTCCATTTGTACATGGAAGGAGTGCTGGCTGATCGACCGCTCAGCTCACTCCTTGGCTAATCCTCAGCCATTAGAGGGTGCATGACTCTTGTCTAGTGAACCTCTGGAAAAACAACCATCCTAAAATTAAGTCTCCTTGCCCGCACACTGGTTATTCCAGCCGAAGTCACTGCCTGATGCACTTCATCACGTGGCCTCACACAGTTGCACTGCTACCGAGGAATCAGTTCAGAAATAGGAAGAAGCAATTAGGAGCAGGCAGGAGTCGCCTGAAGTGGACCTGTCACCAAGACAATTAAACATTTCGCAATGCAATAACTGTCAATCTGTCTAAAGGAAGCTTAATTAGAGTGTCACATTCTACAGACAGTGGATTACAGAAGTTTACAGAAAAAGGTTCTCTTATCAGTGGACCCATCTCACTAAATAATATCCATGTCACAAGCATTACATCAAAGGGAGCTGGAGCTGCCAAAATACTCCATTGCTGAATTGATTTCAGTTTAACTCACTATTTAAAATGCAAGTTTGCTTCTTCATAAAAACCTTGAAAGACCAACACACAAGTTCAGGATGTAAACTGAATACAAGATTTCTGAACAGTGACTCCATCCCCGTCAATTTAACAAGGCCCCTCTAACATATGCATCCAAAGGCTTCAAAACACAGACACACACAGGCTGCATATTTTTTCCCAGGGAAAGAACTAAAGGAATGGAGAATGTAGGAGCTGGCCTTTTTATTGGAACATACTACTAAGAGTGAAAAAATATCCAGGAAAGAAATCTAACCAAAAAATCTCTGATTTGCACAACTTATTTACATTATTTGATAAAACTGATGTACATTATCTGATGGAATGGAAATGAATTGGCAAGTAGGAGATTTGCAGAGACAGCCTACAGGAAATTTCAGGCTAGCAGGCTGGGGATGTTAACCCATTCCAAAAAAAGGATTTGGTCAGTGAAACTGGTTGATTCATTCTGGAACAGGATGCACATCGAAAAGAGGAAGTTAAAACCTCGTTAGAGAGCTCTTCAGCTGAAGATGCATTTAAAAATCAACAACTGCTTTATTCTGAAAACCTTGTTGCCTAAGAAACTGATCTTCCAAGGTTAAGCCTAAGCAATCAGCAGGGTGTGTACAAGCACCAAAGACTGTCTCTCCGTGCCAGGCAATACAATGCAGTTTTAAGCAGCACATATTGGAACCATTAGCACAAAATCAACTAATATACAGAAAGGTGAACGAGGAAAGACACTCCACTCCTAGTATGGGTGTATAGGTGGTACAGCTTAAAAGATAGTCTCCCTGCTGGCAAGATTTCACCTATTCATGTTTTTTAATGGCTCTACACTAAAGCTTAAAGAAAGAAGCCTCCTGTGCAAGTTTTTGGCAATTGTGCTGCAGAAGTTACACTTTTATCGAGACTTCACAAAAAAGCTAAAGCCATGGTGTTTAACTGAAACAGCAACATCTTAAAAGTCCAAAGAATAAAAGTAAATCAGGATGTGGCTTGATACTGTAGGTGAAAGTTGGTGTATCCCAGGTCACACCTCCCTTCTCCAACTTAACACACAGCATTCACCTACAAATTTATCTTTTGCAAAGCTGAAAAGGCCAAAGGACAGCTGCAGTGATGTGATATGCCCTCACAAGTGCCGTCAGAGCACAGAAGCCCATACACACATCTCTGCGTCCAAAGGGACGCTATCTTACAAGGTAGTCTTCTATTGTATGCCAAACTAACATGACAAACTATAGAATCCAGTTTTCTGATGTCTCAGATTTTCCATTGTTTCATGCATACTACTGAAGTACAAAACCTTTAATTAAAAACCAAAACTCCACATAGTAAGCTCTTTTCTCAAACACCAAAAAACAGTATTACTTAATCACCAGGAGGCACTAGAAATATTAGTTCCATCTCATGTGACTGAAGAAAACACTAGGAAAGATGACAATACCAAGCAGGCTGAAAATGTGGTTAGAGAATTTGACCAAGCTTTCCTTTCTCTGGATTAGTCATTAGTGCAAAATGCACGTGGTTGTCTCTGCAGCAACTATTGCACTGGTACTTCCCCCTCACCAAGTGGAGAATTTTTTCATGCATCAGCTGTCTGTAAGCTTTGCTGCAAAAGCAGAGACAATTTTCCAATTGTCTTTGATTACCAAGCCTTGAATGTAAAATATCACACTCTTTTACAAGACAATGGAATCTGAAAGAGGCACTAACCCACAGCAAGACGCAGGACATGAACATACCCTCTACAAAAGCCATAACAGCAAAAGTGGTTAATGTGCGCAAAGATGAGTTAGCAGCACGTTACACTTTCACATACACTGTTACAGGGGAAGCAAAAGGTGTTCAAACAGATAAAAGCCATTGACATGAATCTAATAAATCCAGCCTGCCACTACTACTCATGGCTTGATTAACAATGAAGAGTGAAAGCATCATTCTTAATCAACTTGCATCACATTCAGATAACACTCATACCCATCCCAGTCCCATCCTGTTTATGCCACTGTTTTTGTAGGCGTAGCTAGCAAGACTCCGGCATTGTCATGATCTTGGATAGCAAGGCTGAAAACAGCTCTGGGGTAAAGAACCCTTTACACAGTCACTGCAGTGACAGCACAGCAGGAAACACATTTAGTGCCCTCAGCAGTACAGAAAACAGAGGATACTTGTGATAGAGTTTGTGGAAGGTAAACAAATACTGCTAAGACTCAAGACCAGCTATGGTTCTTCAAGTACCATAGCTGAAAATCTACGGCCAGATTTCAATTATTTTTTTTTTCCAGCCCACATTTGCAGTGCCAAGACTGTCAGACTGTTTCAGAAATTTAACTTGAATAAAATTTTTCTATTAGGCAATGGGAATTTTAATCAGCCTGCAGGCTTTGCTCAAGACAAGGATCACAGGTTTAACATTTACTTTTCCAATTTGAAATTGTCTGTTCTCATAATAACAATGTAGTACTTAGATTCTCAAGCAAGGCTGGCAGGTATCATTACCCTGAAAATACAGGTAGCGCATTGCATTTAGCAGCGCCGGCTCAAAACACCACCACCACCAAGCATGCTAGTTTGGCGAGTTTTGCTATAGAACATTCCTTCTGTACCTTAATGAGTGCAGCACTTCATTTAAAAAAGTAGTTTTTTATACTGTTATGCCCCAAACATTACAGGCATATACCCCAAATGTTACAGGCATGTCCTCCCCCAAATCACTTTCATGTTTCTCTTTCTTGTATCAAGTTGAAGCAGCTCTAGACTGTATGTAAAAATGATGTAACCCATGGAAACAACTTCACTACATGACTGAAATAAATTGCCTCATTTCTTTGACCACTTAATATGTGGTCTGCATGCTCTATCCACTCTAGTATCATATTTAGTCTATGGTGCCTTTCTAGAAACATGTGGCTCCAATAGTGGTTTCGGACAAACTTCTTGCTTTTTACTGGAGTTGTGGCTTTTGCTTGATGACTAATTTCACATAGCTGATCGAAATACTAAAATTGCTTCAACATTTCAGAATAAAGCTTACAATCGTAAGGCTGAAAACTAAATGACTATTTAGTTTTAAATATTAAAAGCAGTTTAGAGACTTGAGAAATTGTTTATTGATTCAGGCACATTAAATTACAAGGAAAACACCTTGCAAAAATACTTGAAGACTGTCAACTTGAACAACTATGGAACAGCCAACCTTTTTTTTTTTTAAAAGAGACTTAAAATGCTAGTAAAACTCTCATCTATTTTAAGTGTGTCCTATTTATGCTGTATAATTAAATGGACACTTGCATGAGATATTACCAGTAGCATCCAGGAGCACTCAAGACCTATAACCACCCCCCCCCCCCAGCTTCACACTTCAGAATTGGCGATAGTTTTATGATGCAGAGATTTTGAAAGATTACAGGATACAGCCCTCCAATAGAGAAACCACAAATAGAGCTACCAAGCTCTCTGCTCGTCAAGGCTCAATCAAGGCTCAATCAAGGCTCAACAGATAAACACATAAATGGAGAAAACACAACTTTCTACAGCAGGTAAAAGCATAATGAAATTTGCGAAGTGGAAAGTATCTGACTTCATGCCCTTGCTTCTGTATATCAGAACAGTAATATATGGGCTATTTTTCTTCCTCCAAAAAGATAAATTTTAAAGCATGAGATGTAGTAGGATTATATAGAAATATTGTTAATACCTATTGAAGATGGGCTTTTACTGGGATGTATGTAGACAGTCATAGTCTGCTAAAGGGAAATGGCCGATCTTACCTTTCTATACTCTTAGTAAAAGCTACCCAATTTCTGCTTCCACTAAGCTCAGAAGTGTATTTGTTTCTCAGTGAAAACAACCTCAGAAGAATCTCACACCGCATTTTCACTGTGCAGCCAGAAATGTTCTGCGCTAACTCACGAGGAGTTATGCAGAGAATATGTCACCTTAGAGCAGCCTTAGTGAAGGATCACAGGAGCAACACAGAGCAGCCGTGTCAGTAGTTGACAATTTGCACTAATTAGAGATGTTGTCTACAGGAAGGCTCAACCATTTCAATTAGAAGCACTGCTTGACTTCTCTGAAGAGGCGTTGCTCAACCCTTCGTGCGTCTGCACAAGGCAAAGTAGGTTACAAATTAGAGGCTGCACAGCTTTATATTGCAACAATAAGTTATTCGGTCATCTTATACAGATATTTTTGTGATTTCTTTTGGCAAATGTTGCCACGATGTCAGAAAACTGAACAGAGGAGAAGACCCACTAATAGGAGCAGGCAAGACTCAAGTAAATAAGAGAGCTGCCCAACACTGTAGCAAGCAAACGCTCAACATAAAATGAACAGTTATTTCACCTAGACAAAAGCAATCTTGTATTAAAAGCAACAATCCCCCTCTGCACTCGCATGCAACTGCTTTGATATTCTGCTGGCTTATTAGACATAGTTCCACAGAAGAGAATAAGGATTTATGTTCTGCCTTTATTCCCTCTTTGTATACATAAATATCCCTGAAAGAATACAGATTAAAAAAAAAAAAAAAAAAAAAAAAAAAAGCCCTGGATCAAACCTACCCTGTACCCATGCCCTGCATGCCCTGCACACTCTGTAAGTCAAAATCAGACCACATGATTGAAGTCAAATCAGTACCAGGTTAAGTGGTATATGCACATTTTATTCAGGAAAAAAAAAAAGGCAAAAAACCCCCTTCATTAAACCCTCAAACAACTAAAAATATACCAAGTGTGAAACACTAAATTCACTGATTACACACTAATTTCTTAATTTTAGTTTGTCTTTATTTTCTCCTGTAATATTTTCTTGAAAATTTCCTTGCCAAAAAGCAAGCTATTAAAATGCAACTCAAAGAGTCTCATGAACCTCTAAAGACATCTTATCACCATCACCTCATTCAACTTTTTATCTCAAACATTAGTTGTACATGAAGAATCAAAAACATGATAGAGTTTGGTTTAATTTCCTTAAACTGAAAAAGTACAGCTTACGTCTTTGCCTGATACATTTGGACTACACAAAATGTTCTATACATGTTCATAAAATGTATGCATTTTGCATTGAAAATCTAATGACCTGCATGAACACAGTACCATCAGACTTTCAAGAAAACCCACAGCTTACTACAATGGCATAAGTAAATTGCAACAGCTAATTATTCACTTTAAAATACACTAAAAATGTAAGTGCACTATGTATTTTTAAATTAAACTATGTTTAATCATCAGTTCCAGGAAAATTACAAAATTGAAAGTATTTATTTTTGTAAAATTTGAAACAAAAATTCAGCAAGATAACTGTTTTCAATTTCAAGAAAATTTCAACACGTAACTGGTTAATGAAGCAGCTAGAGTTGAGAGCCTGAATGTTCTTGGTGGTAACTCTGTTACTCCACTATACTCATTTGCTTATTTCAAGGAAGTAAGAGAAAATACCATATAATTTCATAAATACTATCCAAATTCAACATCTGTTATTTTTCCATTTTAATCTAATTACTTTCTAGATTACTTTGTATACTTGCATCATAGTATCTTTACAGGATATAAAAGCTGTGAGTTGGTTATACAGTGAATGAATTACTTGGATCTTCCTATGACAATCTCTCATCAGGCCAAAAACCATGCCAATGTAATTTGTTAAAAAGACAGAACGAATTCTCACTGGTCTCAAACCCACATATCTAACTACTGTCACACCATTATCTTTGCTCCTCCTCCACCTACTCCCACAAGAATCCCTCTTTTAAATAGAGGTCAGCGTCAGAAAATAAACCTTTTTGTTGAAAATAATTCAGACGTTTCTGAATACATACTTTCAATAATACCCATTATACTGCAAGAATATAATCTTTCCCAAATCCCAATAGTGATAGCATCCTAGATTGTTCAGCTGATTAAGAAAACTACTTTTTAAAGCGAGGAATCCAAAGACTTCTTTCAAGGTACCTTATCATACTGTTTACAAGAATGCTGTTTAACCTATAGAAGACTTCTGTTTCGAATTTACATCTACAATTCTGTCCTAATTCATCTCTATGCAAGCTCATTCCAACTGGAGAGCCTACCTACTACTTAGACTAAACACACATCCAAAGTGATACTGTAATCTAGACTGGTCTGAGGATCTTCCCCTTAGAGGAGAAAGCCACCAACAAATATGAGTAAAAGTTCATTTACCAGTTTGTATTTTATTAGGAATTTCCAACTTTATGAAAATAATTTGCTCAATGTATACTTTATTTTCATATACAACCAGCGGGGTTTCGAGACTGTAACATTCAGATTAATGTATCCTCGTTACCTAAAAACTGTCAGAATTAACAGAAACGATACAAGTCTGGACCACTCTCCCACCATGACTTTAGATTTACACTCATGTAGCCATCTGCAATATTCACAACTGTTTGCTAAGAAACTTTCCTGATGATAGGAAAGCACCTGTACTATAGGCAAGTCTTAATCCAATACAGTAATTTAGCATTTGAGAACAAGTGACAGAAGGCCAGCACAACAAGATATCAAAGATACACACACGCAAAAAGACATCCTCCGAGGAAAGAAGTCTCCTTCCCAAATAAAAAGTTGACAGCCAAGAGCAAAATCATTGCCATGCAGATTGTGACATTTCAGCTGCTCTATTTTAAAGCTTCAGTGTACTCAAAGACATCGAAGACAATCCAGGCCCAAGGTTTAGCTTTCGCTAAAAGCTGTTGGTTAACATTAACAGCAGTAAGTAGAGTATTGCCTGCTGTAGTTCATCAGTTAATAACTAATACATTTAATGTAGAACCAGAGGTCTAAGCAGCTAATTAAAATGGAAATGGACGATTTCATATACTTAACTTGTGGAGTCGTGCAAAAGAGCTTTGGAAGATCAGCAATAAAATAAATCACTATTTAGATTTAAACTAATCAACTAAAGTAAGAAGAGGCAGCACCCTGAGGCTTTTACACAACCCTATTTGGAAGAAGCAAAGCTTTACAGTCCCAACTACTGGAAAGTCCCCAGACAGCATTAAAACTTTTGGACAACTTTACCAGACTGGCTTTTGCATCTCCAGCTCAAAACTATGCTTGCTTTACTACAGTCACAAAGAAGAGATCCTGATTTTTAAACACACATGCATGGGTCCATCCACTTGGTGGGGCACACACATACTCTTATCCCACTCCAACTCATCAAAGTTGGTTTAACTAGTGAAAGGGACACGAGTGGGCTGCTACGCACAAATAAAATTGACAAACGTTACTCTGAAACAGGAGACAATTATTTAATCTAAAGCCAAATCCCCCCGCAAATTATTTATCAAGGTTGCAAGTAGGTCCACAGAAGCCACCAGGAATTCTTATACTAGATATTGAACATCATCCTCCTCCCCACCTCAAACCCACACACACCCCATCAGCAAACAGTCAATTTAAAACAATTAGACACAGCTCGTGCCACTATCAGTTTAAAGTCTTTTTGTAAACAAAAAAGTGTTTCTCCTCAAATTTTAAATTTCACAAAATTTCAGAATCATCTTTTCTCTAGGTTAGATTTAGGTGACTTGAAGAGATTACGGACAAAACTGTTATATATCTTACCAACCAGCATTTGGGTCACCATATTACTATTACAAAAAATCACCTTATGGGAAAATCTGAAAAATCTTTTGCATTAATTCTAGAAGAGCACGTCACACACACACCATAGTAAAGAATAAGGCAGAATAAACAATGCTATTATGCCCAGAAGTGTAAATGAAGATTACTAAAGTCAAACAACACAAAAGGGGACTCAAGCTCTCAAAGAACATCCATTTGAAACTGCCAGTCACCTTGTTTATGACTTCATTTAAGTGCATTTCAAGCAAAGCCATCAGTAGTTAAGTCTGCTGGACTGCTTAAAAAAAAATTAAAAAAAAAACCAACCCAACCCTGCAATTAGCGTTTGCTCCTCTGCTGTGCCAGAATGTGTCAGTCTCCAAGAAATGCAGGCTTGCTTCTACTGACTATGATGCAGCTGACTGCACTCAGCATAATGATTCTAGAGACCATTTACAGTGTTGTGGACCAACAAAATAGTATTACAGGCTGAGGTCTGGTATCAGGTCGAAAGACACATCACTCAGTGAACTTCTTCAGCATAGAACACGGACCTCAGACGTTCCTCCTAACTGTGCTAGAAGACCTATAAACAGCTTTATTATGAAACCTCTATTATGGAAGGTAGTCTTCTTCCAACCTCTGTACAAATGCAAGAAAAAAAAAGTTCTCATTCACGTGGTATTTTCTGATCGGCATGCCACATGTGCTTTGCTGTATACAAAGCTAGACCCTTAAAATACAAACTGTAATGGAAACCTGTGTTTTACTCAGCTATCACCTCAGCAATAATTTCTTCCCCCTTGGTGCACATTTTCTTTCCCATTTTTTGAGATTTCAGTAATAGAATTACTTTGTAATAATTTGCCCTTTACAAAATTACAGGAGGTTTAAGTCAAAATATTAACTTTAATATAAAGTGGTAATTCAGTAGCGATCTCTAGCACACAGATTTCTGTGGGTATTTAGTGCCTGAAGCATGTCGCCCTACTTTGATAAACAGGGAGATTCACATCAATAATTCTGTGAATGCTGCCATGCATACGGTAGAAATGTGCCATATATGGTATAAACATAAGTAGCTGCTGTTAATCAGATGATGTTCACCACTGCTGAAGAGACAAAGGTGTTCAGATACTAGGTTGTAACTGGAACTGTGGCACTCTGCCCTGTGCCACCATTGAAACTGCTGCCAGCAAAGCCTCAATAACAGCAGCGCTGAATGAAACGTTTGCTTCTCCAGTCTAATCCAAATAGTTTCACATTTACAGTGATCTTGGTAAGCAACAACCGGGAAAGACCAGAATTACTTGAAGCATTTCCATCAGATCTTAAAAGGAATAAGGATGTCTCAGGATACAAATACAAAGGAAAAGACAGTTCTTGCCAAGGAATAAGAAAAAAAATAAAAAAAAAAAATGCCAGCCTTGATTTGTCAAGGACAAGGGCACATCCTGTGCCAGCAGGCTCAACTCTGCTGCCCTGAAGCCATTCTGCTCCATTTACTGGAGTACATTGGTTTATATAAGCATGTACTAAAAACAGAGAGGAAGCTTTCTACAGTTTGAACCTGAAAGACATTTTTGTAGTATTATGCAAACAGGGGTAAAATTTGCATATTCAAGAGCAAAAGCTGTAGCTGTAGAAAAGGAAAAGAAAGATAGCTCATGTAAGAGCACACCGAAACAGCTGTACAGCACAAAGGTAACATGTCACTCTTGGAAGAAAAGCAAACCTCGCAAGTTATTAGCGTAACAGACAAACCTTTTCTTCTGAGCTGTAATTTGTGCTGTAACTAGCATCAAAAATACTACCAAATAGCAGTGATAGAAATGCTTACCTTACACCTATAAGTAGTGCTATCAACATTGAACAAATAGGATCTGCTATCATTAGACCATAGTTCTGCATCAATATAGCAGATATGATTACACCGATACTTCCAAGTGTGTCTGCAACAATGTGTAGAAATACACCTGTAAGAGATTAATTGATATCATTACAACTTGGTATTCTTGAAGCTAATGGAGGATGTCAAAGAGTTTACGGAGAAGAGTTGCAAGAACTAGATAACGTGATTTATGCTTGTTAAATTTGTGGTCAATTTTTGGTCAAACGCATGGAAAGCCATCACAAGATTTCAACATATTTGTAGAATATAGAGCATTTGAAGAATTTACATTACTTTCTGCACTCAGCAGTAAGGGGGATTTCACAGCATGGCTGTCAACTTAAGCAACAATTAAGAGATGTAGCTAATTTTTTTTTCATTCGATACCCACCCATATTACAGTGAAGAAACTCATGTTCCCTGATGCCTACAGATAATGATAAGTATTGTAGAAGATGGAAACAAAGCTCTGTAAAGCTTTGAAAGATGCTAATGTTTCATTGACAATACATTGTAGAAGTTATTTGGCAAAGAAATATAAGAAAATTTTGAGAATTAAACAATACTGCAGGCATGAACAACTTCACTCTTATTTTGAGGAATAATGCACTACCTTAAAAGACAAAGAAACAAGCACTTAGCAGCTAGCTAAAATTTAGCCTTTGGAGCACTCTGCTGGCAATGATGGGAACAGTCATTCAGAAACAGCTTTTTGAATACAATTCTCCAGAATTTGATCTTTTTAATCGAATTTAATCCTTTTTGAATACAATTCTCACATAATCCCTTCTCACAAAAACAACACACAACTGTAAATCAGCTCTTTAGTGATATTTTTCAAGCCTACATTTGTACTGGGTCTGGCTGGGATGGATTTCATTTTCTTCATAGCGGTCAGGATGGCACTGTCTTTTAGATTTGTGACTAAAATTGTGTTGATAACACACTGATGTTTTAGCTATTGCCAAACAGCGCCTGCACAGCAGCAAGGCCTTCTGTTCCTCACTCTGCCCCTGCAGCAAATAGGCTGGGGCAGGTAAGATGCTGAGAGGGTACATAGCCAGGACAGCTAACCCAAACTGACCAGAGGGATATTCCATACCATGTAACATCACGATCAGCACTAAAACTCTGGGGCGTTGTCTTTCCAAAATAGCTGTTGCTCAGAGACTTCCTGGGCATTGATCTGTTGGTGGGAGATGTTAAGTGATTGTCTCTGCATCACCTGGTTTGTTGGTTTGGTTTTTGTTGTTTTTTTTTTTTCCCTTCACTTACTAAACTGTCTTTATCTCAATCCAAGAGTAGTTCTTGCTTTTACTCTTCTAATATCCCACTTCAGGAGTAAGCGAGCAGCTGCTAGGTGTCTAGTTGCTGGCAGAGCCACCCCACCACAGTATTGAAAAATTAAAGTAAAATTATATAAAATTGAGTTTAATATGCTTCATTTACAATGTGCATTGCATGAAAAGACTGACTTTCAAATATCTTCTACTGAAGTACTGAGTATACATATACATAATACGATATATTATAAATTCTCAAAGAGGTTGAAAACATTCCTTTTCAAGGACTACAAACAAGCCAGAAAATCATCCAATAGGAAAAAACAGCATGTACATTTGGGTATGCCAAATAATTACTACCTCTTACATTATATAACTTTCTCACCCTAACTTTTGAACACTTAAAAAAAAAATTTAATCAAAGCTCAAAACTGACATCTAAATTATCAGTAATTTATTTACAGTAATGCTCAGGAGATCATGGACTCCAATTCAAGCAATTTAGACTGAATTACCATCTTGTCTAAACCAACTGTAATAGCTTGATGAAATGCAAGTTTTAAGTTAAGGTACCCTTTAACAATTCTATCAATCTGCATTTTTTTCAAATACATTCTCTCTTAATAATACTCCTCTTCTTTTTCCAGAGCATACATTGCAATTAGGCTCCTTAGGTTTCTGCTTTTAACCACTCCCCTAGATTTCTATTATTTTATTTTTCAGCATCAGTAACAGAAGCTGAACCCAAGCTTTTGGGATCTCCCTTTCAAATTGTGTTGACACTGCATTACATTTAGATTTTAGTGAACGCCTCAACCCTTAGCTATGCACAGGATATGACACTGCTCTGTTTACAGACAGAAGAGGACTTCATAAAATAGCTCCTCTAAAAAAAACATGGCATTTACCCAGAGGCACCCTCTAAAACAGATGGGCGACAAACAGTCACAGGCAGGCAGACCATGATAAAACTAATAAACCGCTATACTTATTATCATCATACCTTGTAAAATCTGTTTGCTGGATCCAGCCATCCCTTCAAGAGAATGGTCATCTGTGAAGACAATTATTGGCATATTAACCTACACAAAGGCTCTCTCTAGTGGTATATGCTGATATGGTCTTCCTTTCTGAAATTTCTTGAACAGACAAGCAGCTCACAGTGACTAGCTTTTAGTCTAGCTATTGTTTTTTAACGCAGCAATTAACTTAAAAGTCTTAAAACACATTTTTTAAAAGAAAATACCACTTTACACATTAGATTTCATGTATATATATATAAAAATTAAAATATCAACATTTGTTTTTTTAATGAAAACAAACTGAGAAATAAGAACTTTCTAGTATTTAGCAAAAAAAGGCCCTCTCAAGAATACAAGCCATACACACAAGCAATACGAGTAAGGTCAAATTTGCTAACCAGAAATATTTCACGTCAGCAAGCATTAATACCTAATGTAAAACAACAAGGATAAGACTTGGAGAAGGTAGAATTAAGCAAAAAAATCCTCTCATCCAAGCAGATTAATGGCTCCATGGAACGCATCAGAAAGATATTTTAAGAAAAGCTCGTTAAAGGATCTCGAATGACTTCTAGTGAAGAGCTATAATAATTTACACAAAAGTTGATTTGAATACCAAATTGCACAAAACAGATAGCTATATTAGCTGTTCCACTGGGGTAGAGGGCATGGGGAGAGCAAGGAAGAGGCAGGAGGGGGGAGCTCCTGCTTTCCAACCCAACTCCAGGAGAAGGCCTGGAAAACAAGCACCAATTTTCTACCAAAAACAGCAAGGAAGGGACAAGTAAATATGTTTATACTTTTTGTCACCTCCTGTCTGCAAGCTGTCACACTATTCCCTGCTCTGAATGTGTGCATTTTCAGTCACATCAAATTCTAGTTTGTGGCTTAGACAGAAAGGATTGACAACCCTGTATTACAGTAATTCGCATTGTTTCAAATAGATAGTAACCAGACTGTCTCTTCTCCCGTAGCAAAGGCTACTGATCACATTTTGCATGGATGTCTCTCCACAGACTGTTTGCCTTTATAGAGAAGATTTTAAACCTTTTTCATAACCAGTTTTAAAACAGATTACAACTACACAAGAAGTAAAATTGTTTGCTCACCTCTCCTAATATCTTGACCTGTAAGAAAAGCAGCTCAACTTTGTCTATTGATTTTAATAAAAAATTGAAACAGAGCACTTGATAACTAATTTTATTATATTGCTATAGCATACATCCATTTTATCTTTTGCCAACACATAACATTACTGTGAACACTGAAAAAATGAGCCATAAAATATGGTGGTGGCATAGCATACCACACATTTAGTGAAACCACTTCCATGTACGCTTGCAACATGGAAGTGCCATGTACGCTTGCAACATGGAAGTGCCATGTACGCTTGCAACATTTTTTTTTTTTTTCAGTAAATCATTGATACTCAATTTAAACTGAGTCAAGATGTTCTATGACAGTAATTAAGTACTTACCATGACAATAATCTTGACCATGAGAGTGTCCATGGCTATGGCCATGATCATGAGTGTGTCCGTGGCCATGTTTATGTTCATGGCTGTGACCATGACCTCCATGACTGTGTCCGTGGCTGAGACCACCATTAAATAGAGAATGGCTGTGTTCATGCCCTATAAACAAATATTACCAGAGTATAAATTTAAGTACTGAATAAAAGTATGCTTACATTTGTTTTTAAGTGGCTCGAAAACTATTCATCTTTTAAGTCACCTTAAGATATGGCTTTAAATAAGTTAAGAAAATTAACACAAGGTGTTTGTCCTCTAAATCTATGCTGTGCAGCCACATGAAATATATACCTGATTTGAGAAGTCAAGTGCTTTTATACACTCCCACTTCTAAGATAAGTTGTGCTACACTTTTAGGACAATTTGAAAAATGTACACGTAATTAGATACAAGCACATTAAAAAGAGCTGTTTTAAAGAAACCAGAAATAGGCTATTGTTCACACATTAAAAATTCAAGCTTAAATTGCTGCTTAACGACCAAAGACTATTGTCTTCCACCAGTCTATATCGGTTTATATGTTAAGCTGAAAGAGATAACGATTAGCTTTGCAGAAAGAAAAACAAACCCCCAAATGTTTACTAAATATATTTAGGCAAATAAATTCTGCATTAAAATTCAAAAGACACCAAGTTGAGAAGCACCTAAAGCTGAATCATCTCATACTTAAAATTTGGTTCAGACACTGTTTTGTAGATTTTCCAGCCAAGACCTCACCTAACTCCAGCTTAATTTTGCTGGAGACATTCTATAAATCTCTTCCAATAAGGCGCAGAAGAGTGCGTGGTCCAGAAGGCAGATTCTGCAGTTCTAGGTCTTCCAGTTAATGGATATTAACATGAGAAGTACAGTAGTGACATACTAGGGCTAGCGATAAAACGTAAAAGTCAATATTGCAACACATCACATATACATGTGTCTAGGACTGCCACTAAAGAGACATTAAAAATTTAATACTGGGGTTCTCACTGGAGGATTATAAGATCCTGGAACACAGGGTGCCAAGAAAGGAAACTGTACTGAAAATTAGACATCCTACCAGAGCCATGCGAATGCCCATGACCTCCATGTTGAAAAACAAATATTCCTATAAGATTTACAATGAATCCTAGTATAGAAACAGGAAGAAGTCTCTCATGATGCACATCGGGAGGCTCAAGTGCTCTCTAAAAAAAAAAACCAAACAAAACAAACCGAGAAGCAAATGTAGAGTTTTACAATCTCTTTACATTATTAAAAGGCACTGAAAAAAACGCTTAGGTACAGGAGCATTCTCATACAAAAACGCATATACAGAAATTACTCAGGACTTTCAGTTTTTGGGATGGTACACAGACTAATTTTTACTGTCTGAAGTTTTATTATTAAAGCTGTGAAAGTATAGTAGAATATTCTGGTAGTCTAGCTAAATTTTATCATAAGATTTCATTATGCTGTGGGATGTGTGGCTTAACACCATACAAAAACATTCTGGTTTGTTGTAGTATGTGGATTGCCCAGGTCATCCAAACAACTTCCAAGAGCCTAGAATACCATTTCTTCCTTTCACCTTAGAAGGGCGAGGGGATGAGGGGAATGAAATGAAGACTGAGAACAAATTGTGGCATTTTTTAAAACTTCTAAAATCTAGATTGATTTTTTTAACCCTACTTTCTTTGCAAGTTTTTTTTCAATGAGACTTTATAGGCCTAATCTGAAGCTAAATGTTGAAGAGTGTAAATTACTATTGATGGTGGAGAGAAACATTCACCATCTGTCCACAGGGATGAAAGGTACAGGCAAGAGCAGGACAATGAAACTTTCAGCAGATGTAAAATTTTGAAGTGACAGAGACAAAAGTAGTCACCATCACAAGGCAAAGGGAATAGTCAGCATGGGAGCTAAGACCAGCAGGAAAAGAATGATGTTTCAACATTACCCTCGACCCTTCCAGTAGTAGTTTTTAATTTTTCTCCTAAGTTTTGTTGCTGTTTCTAGATTTGGAGTGAAGTTTTCCCAAGCTTTTAGGCAATTTCAGCCCAGTTTGTACTGATTTTGAAGTATTTACAGACTTATCTACGTAGAGGGTATGTTCCTGAAAGCTCCTCTCAGTTCTCTATTAATTAAAAAAAAACAATGCTAGAATGTATTCTGAACTAGAAGTCTAAACAAATTCATAGTGCATCTGTCATTATAAAGTAAAACTATTAATGCAAGCCAATCAGTATTAGTTGTCAATTTCACTCTTAATCCTACCTCACTTCAGTGCAGTCATCTTCAATATCTAAATTTTAACCTTGAAATTATCACCTGAACCCTCGTGTAAAAAAAAAAAAAAATTCGAGCAAAGTGACCTTGTAAATGTTAAAGCTATTACTACTTGCCATTTATATCAGACTTCAAGATTTGGAAGATAATGCTCTTTCTTTAATGAGTTAGTCCAACTTCTTCACAGAATGTATTTCAATTTCTTATGACTAACTTCTGTCCCCTAAGTGACTAGTTTTGGCCTTTCCTTCATGGCCTTATTTGTCCTTTAACAATGAGAAATAAAGATCTTTCTATGACATACTTAACTGGCTGAGAAAAGGACAGAGTAAATCTCAGAATGTTTACACACAATCAAAATAAACTATTTAAGAAGCTAGTACAGATACACTGAAAAAGCTGGTTTTCCATGTCACAAAACAGCAATTTCAGATGGCCCTATTCTCTGTTCGAATCACAGATTTTTAGCCAGTTATGAACACAATCAATTTCAATAATTTTATCCCCATTAAATATGCTCTACAGATAGAAATGTGACAATTGATAGTTGACTTCATAACTTACCTCAACACCTTCAGAAAAAATGAAGAATGCTGTAAAGATGAGGAATAAACCATTTACAAAACCAGCAAGTACTTCTGCTCGAACGTACCTACAAGAAACAAAAAAGCAATAGCAGATATTACCACCTACATTTAAATGTGGAAAATTAAAAGTGGAGTGGAGTACAATCACCTAGTTCCCAAACACTTGTATTCTACAGGGATTTGCCAAATCAAAGATGCAGTGTATAAACTACAGATGAGTATATGAAATGCACTATGTTGTATTTTGACAATTTCCCACTCTAGATCGGACATTACCTGATCTAGATGAAAGAAAACTTCCAATATGTCAACCATTTAAGATCATCTCTACAGAAAGTTATGGCATAAACGTATATTTGGAAGCCACAAAGTAAAATAAGCATGTGAGATGTAATCAAAGTCTGCTGATGTAAAGTTCTGTTTAATATCAAACAGCCATGCATGAATTTACTCCTCCTCTATTAGGGGAATTTTTAGTAAAAGTTTTAAGTCGAAACTAATTATTTCAGCTACTAAAGTTTTCAAATAAAAGCCGCCAGGTTAGAATAACATTTAATTCCAATGTAGCAAACATCAGACTTAATAAATTGTGTCTGTTCTCTAATAAAGGGAACACCAGCTGTTTAAATGCAGAGCAGTAATTAATACAGAACCTGCTTTCATTGCAATTAGTTCACGGCACAACCAATTCTTCCCAAATTGATTTCTAGGCACACTGGAGTTTCCACCTTAATTAAAGCGTGCTTTAAGTTTCAAACTACGTGATCCATGCTTAGGCAAGACAGCTGAAGCTAAACGCTGACATTCAGGTCAGTAATGCTATGGGGAATGCAGCAACCCATGTTACAGCTCATTTGCTGTTAATTAATCAGTATTCCCAATTAATAATATTGTATCACCAACATTGTTTTATAGGGCACAACTGCAATGTGAAGTGAAACTATGTGCCCCTGAAACGGAACCAGCTGCAGCAGCTATATCCACGAAGGGCACACCTCAGCCTTGAGGATCTGTGTTAATGGTCTCCACAGCTGTTGAATCCTGCTGGTTCTGATGAGCATGACTCAATCTCAGGTGCAGCATCACTGAGACTTAGCTCCTTTCACTTGTAAAAGTTCCAAAGGCAATATGGGGCACCAGCAGTCTGAGATTCCCCATAACGTACCTCACTGCACTGTGAGGACAAAGAGCAGCTGCTCTTACTTCACTGATGCCACAAACACACGACAACGCAAGGCAACCTTCTGTTGTGTAACTTGTTTCCACTAGTACGATCACAGAGATCTTAGAAGTGATAAACACGCTCCCCAAAAGCAATGCCTATTTTACTATTTCTAGGGGGTATTAACTTAAAGGCTTACATAACTCACCTTAAAATCCCACACTTTCAACATAGCTTTTCCATGTTCTGCAAAAAAAGGTTTTGTTCATACAGTGAAAAATTACCACCCAGACATTTACTAAAACACATTAATACTGAAGTTTCTTACCCATATGAGAAGGCATCGTTTGACCTCCATTTTGAAATAACTGAAGCTGCTAATCCAGCCAATAGAGCAGTACAGTCAAAAAACATATGAAAAGAATCTGATATTAGACCTAAACTGGAAAAGAACAGGGAAAAAGAAAAAGTGTTATGTTCTGTATGCTACCTGTTGAGTATGAAAAAAACCACATTTAAACTTTTACACGTGAGCAGGATACACTGTGTTTTTAAGCTTCAGGCAGAGCTTTGCTAGCACAGAGAAGAAACCCACAGTAAATCACCAATACAAATATGATGGCAAACCTGCTTTTGTCAGCTTAGGGAAGGCACTTTGGAAGACTGCCTGGCAAAAAATCCTCCTCGCATATGATTTTGGTGGTACTGGGGTGTGGTTTCCACTGACACAAACCAAAGCCCCTGGAGTAGGTACACCCACAGCCACATCTTTTGCCAACATAATTCTAGTGGCAGGTATTTGT
This sequence comes from Vanellus vanellus, assembly GCF_965231255.1. Lineage (NCBI taxonomy): Eukaryota > Metazoa > Chordata > Aves > Charadriiformes > Charadriidae > Vanellus > Vanellus vanellus. The sequence goes on from NC_138910.1 coordinate 60,442,123, forward strand.
TCCTCTATCTCGATTTATAGTTTGACTATATGAGCAAATTCAGCTAGAAAAGCGTTTAAATACTGACCCCACTTAAGTTTGTAAAAGTAGTATTTCACATCTAGTTAAAAAAGAAAATTGGGTTTAAAGATAATGCTTTTGAGTATCTATTATATGCAGTGTATATACATGTTAATTAGTGCAGTAACTCTGTAACAGTTCTGCTGAAGACTACCAATACCACTATAGTGATGGCACTAAGTGCTTACAAAAGCAATATTCTCAAATCCATTTTCAAACCTGGTACTTGGGAAAAGTTTTCACACACAGGGAAAACTAGTCTTTTCAGTGGTGCCCAGCAACAGGACAAGAGGCAACGGGCACAAACTGGAACACAGGAAATTCCATCTCAACATGAGGAAAAAACCTTGTTTGCTGTGAGGGTGACAGAGCACTGGAACAGGCTGCCCAGAGAGGTTGTGCAGTCTTTCTCTGGACATACTCAAAACCCGCCTGGACACAATCCTGTCCAACCTGCTCTAGGTGAACCTGCTTTGGCAGGGGGATTGGACTAGATGATCTCTGAAGATCCCTTCCAACCCTGACCATTCTGTAATTCTGTGATTTTTTTTTTTTTTTTTGCTGCAGACATTAAACAAAAACAAAAACCAACCCAAAGAATCAATCAAAATAAAGTTTCATAAAATTTTGACAAACATATGCCTGTGACAAAATATTTTAGGGCTATAAAGACTGAAGTCTTCCAGTTATAATTTTAATTATGGCAAACATTCAAAGACTGTAAAGTCTAGTTCAGCATAGCAGTTTTCCTCTCAAGCATCTTATTTCAGAAATAACACATCATCAGATGAGAATTTGCCTTTGACATTCATTCACACTGCAGCAACTTGACATTTTCTAGGAGTAGGGCAGGCTGAAAAATGGAGTTTCAGTATACAGGGAAGTCTAAGGTCACATTCTCTTTTGGCTGAAATAAAAGCAGGACAGCAAACAATATACTTGTTAAGTACTTTTGACAACTACATACCTTTACTAAATAGCCATCTTTTATGTTTACATCTGGTTTTACATTTTACCTGCATGGAGAAGCCAGTCCCTGATGGCAATGCCAAAGCACCAGACCTGCGTTCTTTTTAATTTATTGCTGCTCAGTCTCCAAATTTCCAATCACAAACCTTCAGCCAGTGTTTTAGCCTGAATCATAAACAGGTATGAAATTTATCCAAGATGCATCTAGTTCTTCTCACTATAACAGACTATGATGAGAGCGGGATAAGTAACTATATTATTTCACAACAAAAAGCAGGGCTTCCAGCATCCTGATCTCTACTAGGATCACACACATCTGAGGTTAATATACTGTGGTGAAGCTACAGTAAATCAAAGGAAGCATCAATAGTACTCCTGAGAGCACAGAACTCTAGCAACGATTTTAAAAAATAAAAGTGTGGACAAGAGTGCTAAGTTGCTATGGATGGCTGCTTCTTCATTTTGCTAAGTGTAAAGATAGCAATTATTTGCTCTTTTTGCTGGTGATCACCATTATTCTTCTAGTTTGACTGGAATATGTCCACACAGAAATAAAAGCAAACAAATACTTGCTCCATCTGTGCTTTCAACTGAATGGATCCAAGCTAATTCCAGTTCAAAAATGATCGAGTGGTATTAGATCAATGATGACCCACTGCCTGTAAACTTTATCAGTCCTCAATCTTTGCCTTATCAGCTGTAAGGCACTGACTAGAAGACCCACGCTCCCCTTTGATCTACAAGCTGAAGGAAGAAGAGGCTGAAAGACCACTTCTTAAATGGTTTATTTCAATGACCAATGCACAACTACAATGTTGATTGAGAAACACAGGGAAAGCTTAGCATGCTGTTTTACCCTACAAAGTTCAAAGCAACTTAACTTAGTTCACGAGTTAGTCAGTAGAACTCGTATCAGTTTGTACGCTGTATGTAAATTGGATTTAACATCACACACAACAGCTGCCAAACTTTACTAAATTATTAATCGTAAACAGGTTCTGTAAGTCTGCAAGGAAGTATGTGCATCCAAACACAAAAATTGCTTCATATTTGAAAACACATTTGATGCAGAGGTACTGATGAGCATTTGTTATTACAAGTGTCCCATAAGTTCCATTTTCCCAATCCTTTGGTTGTCTAAGAACAATTATGTACACAACTCAGTTCTTGGAAACTGAAGAACAAAAAGCCAGATACTACAGCTATGTGAACTCAGCAAACAACTTACTTGGCAAACAAAAACTAAGGAAAATGTAAGAAGAAAGAATAAAAAAAAAAAATCAAATTGAAGTCCTTTAGAACTTGCCAACAAAACTTTTGGGGGCTGAAATCACATATTTGATTTTGAATACAAATATCCTAGCCAAAGAACTCACAGCAATCTACTTAAATTGAAACGGGTAACAGTGTAGTTTTCAGAATCACAATTAAAAATAAATTCCTCAGTCTGTGGAAGCCAAAGGAAGAATCATCAAATAATCATGACAGCCTGTTAGCCTTGCTGTCTTACGCTCACTAACATCATCAAGGACACTACAGAGAACAGAATTCAAGATCATGCTTCTAACACTTGCAGCAGCATCAAGCACTGGCCGTACCGAAGGATAGGACACAGTGGAATAAAGTGCTCCTAGATGATACAGAAAATTCCCTTTACAAACATCCTGTTTCTGCATCTCTCACATGGAGAGCAAAGGAGCTGTGTTTTTCAAACTCATGAAATAATTTTCCCTATAGAGCTCCTTGTTTGCTTGTTACATATTTGTTCTTCCAAGGCGTGAACCGTATGCTTTGACTGGAGGCATTTCTCATTACATTCTCTGCTACTCCTCTCTACTAAAGAGATACTCGCTAAGATACCGTTTTGTTCTCACCTAAAAATCTAGGCTTAATATAAAGATACCTGAAATTAGTGACTCGAAATATAAACAGGAGGTCCAACTAATAACTATCCAGCAAATCCCAATACTTAATCTCTATAATGAACAGAAATAAGTAAGAGTCTTCTCAATTCTAGTAAGCCCAATTCTTCAGTGACAACTTTCTGCCAAGTGTCACTTCAGTTTGTCAGTTTAATTATCTTATATACAGGACTTTTTCTGGTAAATAAAAAACCTATTATGCTTAAAAGACAGATATCAGAACAAACTCACATGAACATAAAGCTCTTCATACCTGAACCATTGAGAAAAATATTTGTGTCTCCTGAGCTATTAAAATACCCATACTTGAATAAATAGGCTATGCATACAATAATCCTCACACAATTGCAAAGTGAATCAATGTCAAAGTCAAAACCAAGCATATTCAAGATGGTCTGAACATTGCCAAGATAGCCTGTGCCCAAGATGGCACTGTGTTCTTCTTAGTGCTCCAGCAGCAATTAATGCAATCAAGGTTAAGGATTTTACAGTACAGTTTGAGAGATTCAGAAAAAAATGATAAACGGTAGGATGCAACTGTTTCCAAATCCACATTGCTGCTTTCACTCAAGACTCTTGATTAAGAGTCCCAGTAATCTGTGTCCATACTACAGTTTTTGATAAAGACAACTTCAAGGTCCATATGGAAGGACACACCATTGAGGTTAAATGCCATTTCCATGCCTGTCCACTTCATTCTGAAGTACTGACTTAGAGACTGAAATATCACCACAAAACAACTCCACCAAGAACGAAGCATGACAGAGGCAGTACTACCGTTGTCTGTTCTCTACCTGTTCGTGAGACATCAGTACTAAAGTAATTTTGCATTTCTCTTTATATTTCATGTAGATTTTTCGGTAGAAATTTAGTTGAAGCCCCTCCTGTTTGTTCTGCCTCTTGTGAATTTATGTGCTACACAAAGTACCGTGTAGCTATCTATACCAGGACGCGTTAACTCCCATTTCTCACCCAGCGACAAGGATGTTTGGTGCAGTGCTGGTGTTCTGCCACCCCGCTACCAACATACAAACGAAGCCACGTTCCCCGACAAAGGACCTCCGTGGCAAGCGGCAGGCAGGGCACAGTTACGACCCTTGAGGTCCTGTAACTCACCCCACGGCCAGGCTTCCTCCTCGGCAAAGCGCCGAGCAGTGCCGGCCGGCAAGGCGCCCCTTCGGAACAGCGTTCCTCCATAACGCGCCGAGTCGCGCCCCCAAGCCGGAGCGCCCCCCCGCCCCCGGGGCCGTTGGGACCTGGCTGAGGGGATGGCGGAGCCCGCTCGCTCCCGAGGCGGGCGGGGGATGGAAGCTCTCCAGCAGCCCCCGACGCTCTTGGCCGACCGGCCTCTCGGGACGGCGGCCCGGGAGGCCAGGCCCGGCCGCACGGCCCCGGCCCCGCCGAGAGGGAGACGTGGCACTGGCGGCGGCGGGAGGCGCCGCTTCCTGCGCGCTGGGGGCCGCTCCCGCCCCGCCGGCCGCCCCGCTTCGCGCCGCAGCCCCCCCACCCGCCCGGTACCTGTTACTCCAGATGCCGTAGAGCAGCTCCACGAAGGCGAAGGAAAGATTGAGGCAGAGGAAGAAGAAGAGGTTGCGGGAGGTCTTGTCCGCCAGGATGGACCTGCGCACGGAGCACACAGTGGGTCAACCCGCCTCCGACACCCAGTGGCAGGCAGCGGCGGAAGGCCGGACCCGCTCGCCGGGCAGCCCAGCCCTTTCCCCAGCCCCTCCGCTGGGGGTCGGCCACGGCCTCGGCCCCCACTGCGCCCGTCCCGTCCCGCCCTGGGCCGCTCACCTGAACCAGCCCGACACCTTCCTGAGCAGGTTGAGCTTGGGCGGCTTGTATTCATCGTCCTTAATGGAGAGGGGCAACATCTTCCCGGCACCGGGGCCGCGGCGTGCCGGGCAGGCGGGCGGGGCGGGGCGGGGCGGAGCGAGGCGGCAGCGCTGCCCCCGCAGCCGGCCACACACGCCAGTCACACTTCCGGCTGGCCACTGCGCGCCTGCGCGCCGCCACCGCGCACGGGGCGGTGGGGGCGTGTCGCCGCGGAGCCGTTCTCGCGCAGGGGGGCGGGGCCGGGGCTGCCGGTGGCGGGTGCTGCTGGTGCCGGTTGCTGTCGGTCACACGCAGCGGGGCGTGCGCCGCCGGCTGAAAAACCCAACTCGGCCCTAGAACGTGAATTCCCGTCCGCCCCGTGCCAGCCGCTCGCGTCCCACTCACGATGCCCGGTGCTCCCGGAGCAGCTGCTGCGGCAGTCCTCGGTACAGGGCTGGGGCGGCGGCCTCGCCCCCGCGCCGCCGGAGCCGAGCTGCGACGTACCGCCGCACTGTGGGAAGCGGGGTGACAGCCGGAGCCGGGCGGGGAGGGGGAGCTCCCCGCCCGCGGTAGGACCCCGAACTACAAACCGGGGCCTGCCGGGAGGAAGCGGAGGGACGCCCCGCAGGAAGCGGGGTACGGCGGCGCCGCCGTCGTAGCGCTGCGGCGGTCCCGCTCGGGCCGTCCCTGAGTCACCGGAGCGGCCTGCGCGAGCGAGCCGAACAGAACCGGGCCGGCACCTCCTCTCCGCTCCGCTGCCTTGCCGCCGGGTACGCCCGGGAAGCACAGCCCCGCTGCGGGGGAAGCAGGCGGCGGTAGCGGCGCTCCCCGGAAGGTGAGCGGAACCGTGCGTGAGGGGCCGCCGGGCGGAGTGCCCTGCCCGGGGGTTGGGGGGGAAGCTGTTCGCTTCTGCTGCTGTAGCCGTGGTGGGATGCTACGATGAGGTACTGCCCACGAAGAGAGGGGAACCCGTTCGAGAAGTCTTTTTCTTGGAATGAGGTTTTAAAATACTGTACTTTGATATAGGGGTTTTATTTTCGTCAGTTTTCTTTTGAAGAGGTGTTCTCTACAGGGGATACCGTAAGAAATTTTTAAAGAGGTCAATCGTGCATTGAGATTTCTTAACTGGCAATACTGATTGGCACTTTCTTACTGGAAAGTGCCATGATGCTAATTCTAAAAACTTTATACAGGCGTTTATTTTAATTAGAGAATATATAATAATATAATCCTTACTTATCATTGCAGCCTATTGTATGTAATTGAGTAAACACAAGAATGTATGGCAAGCCAGGAGGTCTCATTACCACACTAAATATTTACACTTTCACCTTGGGTATGCTCTTAAATTTTAACTAATTAATCGTTACAGTAATATTGGTAGGTATTGTGATAGGTTGCAATTGGGTAAAGAGAATCTAAGGTTCACCTTTTTAAAAGCTCATGACCAAGATTTGGTGGTCCTAAGAAACGCTGAGTAGCCACTGCTGCCAGTCAGCTTTAGAAGTCGGGCATGATTGTTTACACCTATAAAATGAAGCAACCAAAACAAGAGATTAACTTCTGGAAATAGTTTCAATGAGCTCTCCAGCCTCACAAAATAAATTAGTGGTAAAATTGGAACTCAGATTTGGGAAGGCCTCTATGTGTGGACGTGTTTAGATTGGTATCCACACAAATTGGCAACTCTACTTCTGAGAAGTAAGTTTACATCACCTAAATTACTCTTACAAAATTTCACATAGGTTCAATTATTAACTACAAGTTCTTGCTCTCTAACCTTTTATAGTACTATTCCTAAATCAAAATTCCTTTTCTTTGTTCAACTAGTTTTAAAAGAACAAAAATCCCTCCAACAATGTAGGAGCCTTAACAGATGCAGGTTTTTTAGGCTGCAGCCCCTCATCTTGTGCATCCTTCTGTTTTGTGCTTACACTAATGTTTGCTTTCCCTTCTGCCAAGCTGCCAAACCGGATGGGAAGAACAAAATGCTATGTCTTAAACCTTTAACACATCTGGTAAGCTTGGTGCAAGGAGAGTGTGATGGGGATGAGCTAGAAAAAATAATTTTTATTGGGACTACTTACCTGACTGTAGTAGACAAATACATATTTTAGTGGTGCCTGGTGAACAAAGAAACAGACTATGATGTTCTGGAGACCTACTTGTAGCTCTGTAGTTGCCCCTAAGGGTGGGACACATAGACATTGCGTTGGTACAAAGCAACAATTTTACAAGCAGAGACATACGCTGTGGTTTTCTTTCAAACCAACTGGTGTAATAACTCCTTTCTGGAGTGTTTGTTGAAAGGCAGAGACCATTATTCAACGGAGCAATAGGAAAAGGGATTGCATAATTGCCAAGAACATGTACATCAAGTAGCAACCGAGAGGAACGTTTACTTGTAAAAGAATGCTGGGTAGCATGTGGGATAACTGCTGATCTTCAGTTACAGAGTCCCTTTAATTCCCAACAGATTCAAAGATCACAAACAACTGTCCTGTAAAAACAAGGGGAGAAAACCAATCCTACTTGGCAACAATGAGGTAAGTTGAGAGGTTTTTTAGACTAAAATAGTTTACATTCATACTTTCAAGCATGGTGGAAAAAAAATCAAAACTTATGCGAAAAAACACATGGATACTCTCTCAAAAATTGTTATTGATGGGGCTGTCCCGTCTCACTTAATTTGATCAGAATTTGCTGCTGAAAGCCTAGAAATTACTAATGGAGTAACATGAGTAATATGTATAGATGAGTAACTGTTTAGCAGTTAGCTTAGAATATTCATCATGTATTTAATTCATACTAATCATCTGAGTAGGAAAAAAGGAGGAAGAACAGGTGTGGATGACACATCTGAGGTGCAAACTATGGAATGCAGTGGCTGCCAGATCCTGCTGAGATTAAGGTTTATAAATGTCTGGAGAACGGGGAGTACTACCTAAGCAGCATGAGTGTCAGGGCTACCTTTGTAGGAGCCACTTTTTAATAGCTCCTCTTTAGTTCCAAAATCAGGAGGATCCAGAATCCCCTGCCTTATGCTAAGGCTGCTCCCCCCCTTTAGCTGATACATAGCACCTAGCATCTGACGTTTTCAGTTTCCGCTGAGTTCTAGATTTAGCAGACCAGCTGTTACTGATGTTGTTGCATTCCTACATTATTCCATTTGGCATGTTTCTTTTGCTCTACCTGTGTTAATAGCCACAGTTAGTACAATCAGAATTATATTTTCCACATAATAACCATTGTTGAGCAGATACACAAATTATTGATAAAAAGTCCAGCAAATTGGTGACAAAAATTGTTCCTTCTGTGTATGGTGCCCGAGCAATGGAAAAAGAAAGAGCTTTTAACTTCCTGCTTTCTGCTGGAGGTCTTGAGGACGCACCTTCTCTCCCTTTTGTTTCCTAGCTAAGGCTGAACTCCTGCAATGCTGAAAATACTGAATCTCTACAGATTTGTTTTCTGATTTCAGGTGGATGGCTTTGGTGTTCAATCAGAAATGCAGTACTGAGAAAATAAGAGATGATGAACAATCTAGAGTTGAAGAATTACTCTAGACTAATTTTCTCAGAACAATTAAATTCAAAGTTAACCAAAGAAGTGAAAAGCAAGTAAACATAGAAACTGAGTGCCAGAAGTATCTGTCTTGATAGTTGAAAGTAATTGGCCGTCATCCTAAAATCCTCTTATTTATTTACTTAATGAAAAGTCTACTTAATATGTGGGAATTTTGCTCAAGTAAGGGAGAAAACTATACATGGGATTAATGACTTTTCCTTTCCTGTTACTTGTTTTAAAGGTATTTTCACTTCTGTAAGCTTCCAGGAAGAGTTACGGGGATCCGCCTACTACGCTTCACTTCTGTGGTGATCATTGTCTTACTTCTTGTGGCAGGTGCTTTAACAGCTTTGCTTCCCAATATCAAAGATGAGAAAATGCCCAATTTGAGAAGGGAACCAAAAACCCAGAGTCAGTCTGCCTTGGATTCATTTACTCTTATTATGCAGACATATAATAGAACTGACTTACTGCTAAAGCTTTTAAATCATTATCAAGCCATCCCCCACCTACATAAAGTAATTGTTGTGTGGAACAACATTGGTGAGAAGATACCAGAGGAAATGTGGAATTCCTTGGGCCCTCATCCTGTCCCTGTTGTCTTTAAAGTTCAAACTGTAAATCGCATGAGGAACAGACTCCAGAATTTCCCTGAGCTGGAAACAAAAGGTAATTGGCAGTTCTTATCGCTACTACGAATATTATTTTCACACGTAAAATCTGAATGCTAAAAGAGATGCATTTGAGTTAGACTATGTCATAAATTCATGGATCTGTCGGTCCACTTAATAGAACATGAACAAAACAGAAGAAACCTATGTTATCAGATGCACACCAGCAGCAGGCTACAGGCTGTTAGTGAAGAGTAAGGAAAAACAGGGGGATGTCAAATGCATTTCATGGGCTTCTGCAACTGTGTCTGTTCTCCATTTCCTTTATCAGGCAGACATAGGTAGTTCAGCCTCTCTTGCCTTTATAGCGTAAACTGAAATTCATAGTGCATGTATTTGTTGAGTCTCTGCATTAATTTGGACTTCAATCATCTGGTAAAGACTTGATTTAATCCATTCATTTTAAGACTAAGTTCTCAAGCTTGTTCTGCTCTTCAGAGAAACTTTCTTCCCTAGCTGTCTGGCTTTCTATCTCAAATTATGCATCCTTTTTAAGAGTATTTTCCCCAGTCTTTCAGCTGTTCATCTAAATATTCTTCCTAAGATCTTTCCAGGAGAAGCACAACAATAAGCCCTGTTTGTTTCAAGTGGAAAAAAACCCCATATGTTCCATTACAGACCTGACCTTACTCATGATTAGTAAAGGTAATTTTATTTACTGCCCCCTTCCTAACATGCCTTGCTACTCAAAACCCATGACTTCTAGGAAGACACTAGAAACTTCAACTTCCCAAGTGTTTTATTTACTGTAATAGGATTTATTCTGACTATAAACTTAAAAAGCTTTAATGCACCTGGAGTTCTGATCTAGGAATATCTTCCCTTTTCCTCTTTTTCTGTAGTTAATCATATTGAATGTTACCTGTGCAATTTATTAAGCTTGTTTATGTAGAACTTGCAAGTAGTGAGGAGATAGATACAATTTTTTAGTGTATGAGATTCATACAGTATTCTTAGTATAAAATTTTACCTCTTTATTTTAGTTGGATTTTTACACAAGATTACTAGAATTTTAAGTTGCTTTGCCAAACACTCCCAAGTTTTCTAACGCCTATTTGTCCAGCTGCACTATAGATGATGAAAAGTTGCTGAGTTTTGTTACAGCCTGGCAAATAATCTAAAAGTTAGGTTTGCTTCAAGTTACCACAAAGCTGCAACCTTGCTTTAGCATTGAAATCTAAATAAGTTTTCTCGGTCTGCTTTCAAGGAGTTATAATTCAGTTCTGTACTTTAGCATAATGGTTATAGAAGTTTGACAGTTAACTTGTCAAATACTGTGCTGCATACTGTGCTTATGTATTTAATCTTTTGATAAGTTAAAAGTTTTTCTTTTTTTTTTTTCTCCCTTCAGCTGTTTTAATGATGGATGATGATACACTGGTCAGTGCTCATGACCTTGCTTTTGCCTTTTCTGTTTGGCAGGTAATGTTTTCCACCTTGGCCAGCAGTATTTGCGAGTTACAATTGAGATTAATGGTTTTAATTAGAGTAATACTTTATCATAATATCTTACCATTGATTTTCTAGCTATAAAGTTCAATTTTAGAAGGACTGAAGAAATTGCAAAAATATTCTTCACTGGTAGCTATACCTGTAATCTGTAACTTTCAAATTTTTAACACTTCTTGTACAAGAATTCTGAAGTTGCTGACTGCTGAATTTATTTAAATTGATAGTAGGCTGCAAAACGGAAGCATGTGGTTTTTTTCTCTCTAAGAGAAATTGTAAACTTACTTTGAGTGCCAAATATGCAGCTGCAAATTGTGGATAGATGTTTCTTGGGATTACATGATGTGGAATGAGGCATACTGTGTCAGTTTTGCAAAACTGTACTTAATTGCAGCATTTATGCAGATCAAAGGACCACATGCCAACAATTTCATTCTTTCCTGGCAATAATCTTGTGCTCCTCTCATTTTTAAAAAAAAAAAAAAAAGGGCATAAATCTCTTATGATCTCTTATGAAAATACATAATGCACATTTCACAGTGTGGGCTTCATTTTCATTTTTTAAATTTCTTTTTTCTTTCAGCAATTTCCAGAGCATATAGTGGGATTTGTTCCTAGAAAGCACATTTCTACTCCTTCAGGTGTATACAGTTATGGCAGCTTCGAATTGCAGAACCCTGGCTTTGGAAATGGAGATCACTATTCTATGGTTCTTATTGGTGCGGCATTTTTTCATAGTGGGTATTTGGAAGACTTTCAAAGACAGCCAGAAGCAGTTTATGCCTTAATAGATGAAACTCAAAATTGTGATGATATTGCTATGAATTTTCTGGTAGCCAAGCATACTGGAAAGCCTTCTGGAGTGTTTGTGAAGCCTGTTGATATAAGAAATTTAGAAAAAGACACTAACAGTGGCTATTCTGGAATGTGGCACCGAGCAGAGCATTTGTTACAGAGATCTTACTGTGTAAATAAACTAGTTAATATTTATGATGGCATGCCTTTAAAATATTCTAATATCATGATTTCTCAGTTTGGTTTTCCTAATTATGCCAATCACAAAAATAAAATGTAAGCCAATGCATTTAAGCAGTTAAATATTAAATAATACTCAGTGAATTGTACTGAGTTCAAGGAGAGAAGGTGTAATTACTGCATCTTGGCCATCCTTATTTGTAGCCTCTGAATTTTTTTCCATTTGGCTTTTCATGTTGTTTTTTTTTTCCCCTTTCTTACTAAATTTTCAAGGTAAGTTTTGAGTAAAGAATATATACTAATGTTTAGATTTGATGAAATCATCTTCATTCCTTAAAACGTGAAAAGCTATTACAGTTAATTAGGCCAGTTCTTCAGGAACATGCAGGCAAAAATGCACTCCTACTCTTCAGTACTTATGTTTTGATTTTTTTTTTTTAATATATGGATCTAGTCAAATGAGGTCTATGCATTTTTTGATAGTTCCATGTTGAGATGCTTTCTTGCCTTCCCGCTCCTCTCCTCACCTCCTCCTACCTAGTTCCCAGTGAAACTACAGAAGGGCTCCAGTAAACTGTTGTCCAGTCTTCTACACTCCTGTACAAAGCCCCTTTGAAGTTTGTATATAAGCTATTCTGTATTCTGAGATGTTCATGAAGCTGCTATGAAAGCAAGCCAGAAAAGAGTACCTCACCTTAATCTCAGATAGTCCTAAAATCATTGTCTACAATATCTGCTACTGCTGAGATAGAGGAAAATAATCTCTGATGAGGCTTTTTTTCCTATTGTGAATTTGCCTAGAGTTGCTGAAACACTGCAAGCAGCTGAAAAGTAAAACCTAGCAGTTAGAAATGTAAGAAACACGAATACATGAAATACAAAACTTACATAAGCAGCCAGAAGAAATGGATGGGATAATACTTATTAATACTCTTAGTACTTAGTTTTATTTTGATATTCTGCATGTACCTTGTTAAAAAATGTGCCCAAGAAAGTCCTCAATTTTTAAAAATGTCTTCTTTGCAATTCCTAATAAGAGCAAGCTGTTCTGCATTTATTACAGAGTGTAAATTTTGTAATATTACAGGCTTACTTGGTTTTTAACTACACTTTCAAATCTGTATTTACTTTACTTTTTGTTTCTTTTCATGTCTATTTTTGGTGGCTATGACAACAGAGTTAAAATGTGCAACGAATGGGTAAAGCATTATTTAAAAAAAAAAAAAAAGTACTTTAAGGTACAGTGATATTTGACAGGGCTGGACTACTATCAGTCTCTGAATTTCCTGGCTTTGTTTATAGCAAGAAACAGAGTTATTATTAACAGCTTTTGTTAGATTGGTACTCTGTAGTTCTGGAAAGATGTTAACATAGATGGGACAAACCTCTTCCATTGCAGTTACAGAACATTTTTGTGGTACAGAGGAAAGAACAAAAGACAGTGATTTTCCTGGATCACAGAGAGCAACCAAATCTGGCATCCAAAGTAGATCTTGTTTCGTCTGCATCAGCTTTTAATTGGTTCTTAGTATCGGTTCAAAGGTATCTACGGGCAATCAATAACAGCTAATATCTAGTACACAAATAGTGTCTGCACAAATGGTGTATGATTTTATCATTTTTTTGTAGTAAGTTAGCTGAACAAAAAGTGGTTGAAAAACGTGACAAGTTCCTTACAGCAGGGCTGATTCTGGGTGTGAGTCTCTGGGGGAATGGAAGATTCTTTTCCCTTGTTCTATCAGTGTTAAAGGATTTGATTTGTGTTCAGTGAAGTCTTCCTAGTACTTTTGCAAGATTTAAAGGGCAAAATCTTAAAATGGCAATGTCAAGTCTGCTTAATTTTGTTGTAATAGTGAAAAGTAGTTTTTAATTATTGTGCTGTAGTGATGATCGGTATACAAACAGGTCTATGATCTTTCCAGAAATGCAGCTTTCCTAGTGGTAGTTTATTGCATTTCATTTACTTACCGGTTGTCTGTAATTTCTGTTCTGTGCAGTACCAACTAGAATTGTGAGGACTCACAGATGTTGTTTACCTTCTTACTTATAAAATGTGAAATGTACTGTCAACTCAGCCAAATCTCAGCATTGGCTTCTTTGTTGGGGGACGAGTTGTTTTGGGTTGGGTTTGGGGTTTTTTTTTTTGTTCTGTATCAGTGAAAGAATTAATAGAACAAGCTTTTATTATACTGGTAAATTTAATTTGTACTATTGTAAAATAAAATACACAAAACAGATTTGTGGTGTATTTATTTTCAGATTATTGACCAAGTTCTTCAGTGTTGGATGTCTAAAGTAAGCTCACAGTTTGCATACAGATGAGCAGCACCAAGATTTCATTTTTTAAAAAACGTGTACTCATTGGCACATACATTCACTTAAATTAGGTAAGGCCCACTCATGAGGAAAAAAAGCCATCAAAAAACACAGCCTTAAGTAGTTTGGCTTAGATAGCAAAGAAAATCCAAAGGTAAGACTTCAGCTCTAGCCATAACTCACTGTGCTTAGGAACCAAAAGGGTTTCAGTTGTTTATTTTTTTTAAAGGCTGGTAACTTTTTATCCCTTGATGCTTATATAAGTGACTTAAGATTCTTTAGCAATATAAATTCTCAGTAATATATTTCACTAACAAAACAATATGCATGTGATGATTTCTAAGATTATCTAGATGTCATTTGGAAGTATTTTAGAGTCTAAACAGATTCATCACCACCTCTGAATGTCCTATAGAAATTAATGTTTATGCAACACAGGATTTTAAAAATGGTATCTAAAAGATATATTAAAAAAATCCCTGTTGAGAAAATCAGGATATAGTCTTAAAATGATGTAACAGGACTACAAGAAAATTGCATCTTTACCTATGGTTAAAAAAATGCCACAAGATGTCACTGTAGTCTTGATATTTGATATCAAATGTTAAAAATATTAATTGGAATTGATTATAATAGAATTCTATGAGGTGTAAACATTCTTAAAGCTGGCATTTTACCTTGTAAAATTCATTAGATAATCATAATAAAAGCTATGGGAGACAATACTGGAGCTGAAAAAACATGGAGGTCATTTTGTACATATTTTTACAAGAGAAAGATTATTGAAAGTATTTGCATATTTGTAATTGCAAAAGGTATACAAGCAACACTTGACAGTGGGTCTTCAGTTTCTAGTCATGTTTGCCTCCTAGATTCACCAGCCTAGCTAGATGGATTTACAAATAATAGGCTTTAACGCAAACTACGTATCTAGGGATTCTAGATACGGGATAGCTAGCCTGTTACACTGCTCCACCTTTGCTTTTGTTGCCCAAGATGCCTTAGTTAAAGCTAATTTGAGTGTGCTCATACAAACTACCCTCAAGTAGTGTGAAGCACAGACTTAGTAATGTATATTACATTGAACTGTAGTGAAAGTTTGAGTAAAAAAGGATGTTAAAAAAAACTATGGTTCTGGAGAAAATATATTGCCTCTTTCCTTACACAGAGTATGTTACCCCTTAGAGAACTGCTTGTAAATAAAGAATCACAGAATCAGTAAGGTTGGAAGGGACCTTTAAGATCATCAAGTCCAACCATTAACCTACCCTGATAAAAACACCACCACTTCTAAACCATGTCCCTAAGCACCTCATCTACCCTTTTCTTAAACACCTCCAGGGATGGTGAATCCACCACCTCTCTGGGCAGCCTATTCCAATGTTTAATAACCCTTTCAGTGAAAAAATGCTTCCTAATATCCAATCTAAACCTGCCCTGACATAACTTGAACCTGTTTCCTCTTGTCCTATCACTTGTGACCAGGGAGAAGAGGTCAGCTCCCATCTCTAAAACCTCCTTTCAGGTAGTTGTAGAGGGTGATAAGGTCTCCCCTCAGCCTCCTCTTCTCCAGGCTAAACAACCCCAGATCCCTCAGTCGTTCCTCATAAGGTTTGTCCTCCAGACCCTTCACCAGCTTTGTAGCCCTTCTCTGGACATGCTCCAACACCTCAATGTCCTTCTTGTCGTGAGGGGCCCAAAACTGAACACAGTACTCGAGGTGAGGCCTCACCAGTGCCGAGTACAGGGGGATGATTACTTCCCTAGTCTGGCTCACCACACTATTCCTGATGCAGGCCAGGATGGTGTTGGCCTTCTTGGCTGCCTGGGCACACTGCTGGCTCATGCTCAGCCGGCTGTCCACCAACACCCCCAGGTCCTTTTCTGCCAGGCAGCTTTCGAGCCGCTCCGCCCCCAGTCTGTAGCGCTGCATGGGGTTGTTGTGACCCAAGTGCAGGACCTGACACTTGGCCTTGTTGAACCTCATACCATTGGCCTCAGCCCATCTGTCCAGCCTGTCCAGATCCCTCTGCAGACCCATTCTACCCTCAAGCAGATCAACACGCCCCCCTAGTTTAGTGTGGTCTGCGAACTTACCGAGGGTGCATTCGATCCCCTCATCCAGATCATTGATAAAGATATTAAAGACAACGGGCCCCAGCACCGATCCCTGGGGGACACCACTCATGACTGGACACCAACTGGATTTAACTCCATTTACCACCACTCTCTGGGTACGGCCATCCAGCCAGTTTTTTACCCAGCGAAGAGTATACCTGTCCAGGCCATGAGCAGCCAGTTTCTCCAGGAGAATGCTATGGGAAACTGTGTCAAAAGCCTTGCAAAAATCCAGGTAGATAACATCCACAGCTTTTCCCTTGTCCACCAAGTGGGTCACCTTGTCATAGAAGGAGATCAGGTTTGACAGGCATGACCTGCCTTTCACAAACCCATGCTGACTGGGCCTGATCACCCTGTACTGGGCCTAATCACCCTGTGAATGAAATACTTGATTTAATTAAGGGTTAAATACAAGTGAAAGTCATAGAACAATATAGCAAAATATTGATAAACGTTGATTTCCATGAAAAGCAAGTACCCTCCAACAACCTTTATTTAATTTGCTGTTACAAAAGACTATGGTCTCAGTCTTGCAAGCATCTTATATGGAATAGTACTTACTACTGAGAATGAGGTTTCTTACTCATGTTCACAGGACCAGGCCCAAAGAGAGTCATGTTTAATAATATTAGTTCTGGAGCTATGAAAAAGAGGAAAAAAGAGGAATGTACAAACACAGGTACAAATTATTATAACCAATACCAAGTTTAAGCAACTACAAATCAATTGCACAAAAGAAGTGTTTTCTGTAGTACTTCAGCATATTTGTAAGGTTTTTTAAGGTTATCGAGTGCTTATGACACGAGACTAAAAATTGAGAAGTCAAAAGTGTTTCAGACTCATGTTTAGCCTCACCTGCAGACACACTAGAATTAATTGTATGAACTGGTAGTTAGAGTAGATTATTTACAGTATTGTCACCATGTTTTCCTAACAATGTGGACCTCAGGGCTGTATATTGCTTTGGATTACAATGTCTTTTTAAAATGTTTCAAGGGTGGGTTTTTTGTTTTGGTAAGGTACCTCTCCTTTGCAACCTTTTGCTTGTTTAGTTGTAAAAATAAAATGGACTGTCTGCTCTGTTTGGGACTTACTAATTCTTTCTAAAGGGGAGGGTGATAGAAGACAGACATTTCTAACCCTTTTAATGCTGCTGTTTCTTTGGCTGTAAGTTAATTGCAGACAACAAGCTAATTCAGCTTTTGCAAATGAACCACCGGAAAGTCAATCTTTCACTATTTTAAAACGCTAAGTTCCAAGTAATTTTGTGCAGTTTTACGACAGCCTTAGAAGCATACGTGAAACTCTTCATCGCTGGACGACTTCTCAGTGAGAGCGGGAGCCCATAGCTCGAACCAGTGAGTTATCCTTCATGCCACGGGGGTGCGCGTCGTCCTTCTGTTCTCAAGCGGTTTCCCCGAGATCTTTGCTTCCCCCTCAGTTCCAGCCAGCGGACAACGCTGCCCGGCAGATGCAACTCCTCGTCTGAGGGAAGCAGGGAGGGCCCGGCAGGTGACAGAAACCCCGGCGAGCGGCCGTCGTGCGGGAATCACCGCAGCCGTGGCTCAGCTGAGGAGAGCCCCGCTCGCGGGGTGCACCGGCAACAGCACCCCTCGCTTCACCAGGCACCGCTCGCTCATTGGCTGGAGGCGTGGGAAGGCGGCTTTTGATTGGTGGGTCGGTTTGTCGATCAGGCGAAACGGTGGTGCAGACCCGGCCGGGCCGGGACCCGCGCGAATAAGTGTCCCAGGTAGAAGAGCGAGAACTCTGCCGGCGCAGCCGTTCCCTTCTCCCCTCAGGCGGTCTTCGGCCTGGCCTGCGCGGCTCGCTCGCCTCCATCCTCAGCCGGACCTGCGCTGCTGAGGTACTAGCTGCGGCTCAGGTCTGCTTCCCGCTGCCTCGGGCCCGGCCAGCTGTACCTCAAGACCCCCCTTCTGTCTCTGTGGGGCTTTTTGCCTTCGGCGGGGGGGGAAGAGGAAAAACCGCCGCGGGGCGCTGAGGCACTGCCCAGGCTGTTCTCTATCGGGAGGTGAGCGTGAGAGGCAGGCTGAGGCGGAGGCGGAGGGCGGAGCTGCGCCGGGTGCAAAGCGGCTGCTTGGCGGCCCAGGGGCGCTGGCGGGCTGCCTGCCCGGTGGTTAGGCGCTGTGAGGCGGAGGGCGGGGCTGCCGTGAGGCGGGGAGGCAGGGGGGTGGGGAGGGCGGTCACTCGCACGCCTCGGCCCCGGGCCGGGCGAAACAAAGGCTCGGTAAAGCGGTTGCTAGAGCGCCGCTGGTCGCCTGGTAACCGTCCGCTGCCTCTTTATCCGGGGGCGTCTCCTGGCTGGGGGCGGGGTGGAGCGGAGCTGAAGTCCCTGCGGGCGCTTGCCTGCCCGCCCGTCGGCCGTGTCCCGGAGGTAGTTCTCGTCTCCGCTCCTGTTCCTATGCGGGCCGTGGCAGCGGCGCTCCCAGCAGCCTGGCCACTGGCGGGTGGCTCCTCCGGACCACGGGTCGCTTCGCAGCCAGCGCGCTCCGGCCCCGCCGGGGCTGCGCGGGGACACCATGAGTTCGGAACCGCCCCGCGCCTCCCTCCTCCGCGCCCTGTTTAAGATGGAGCCGGCGGCAGCCGCCTCCGAAGTACTGGGGGGAGCCTCGGAGTTCGTGAAAGGTGAGAGCGGGCCGGGGAGCCCTCCCCGTTCCGTGGCCGCGGGGGTCCCGTTCGCCAGAGCCTCCCTCGAAAAGGAAACCTGCTGGCTTTTTTCCCGCCCCCCTCCCCCGGCTCTGTGGGCTTCGCTGCGTGCCTGGCTCGGCTTGGGGCCCCCCCCTTGCCTTGCGGTTTTCGCGAGCCGCCTGCCCCTCGGCTGCTGCGGGACACGCCTAAGCGGTTCCTTCCTCCTCGCTTTTCCGGTGAGAAGCGGCGCTGGCACCTGTTGCTGTGTGCTGCTGCGGTCTGGGTCAGAAATCGCCCCCCCCCCCGCCCCCCCCCCCCCCGTTCCTCCTCAGGTCCGTCCTTCCCACCACCCCGAGGGGTGTCCGGGGGGTTCCTCGTGGGCAGGCCCCGCCGGCCGCGCGGGGACTCGCGCTCCCGCCACCTCCCACGCAGGAGAAAAAGGATGAGTGGTGCCTCTTCCGCTGCCGGGCCGCAGCGGGGCAGGACGGGGCCCGGGGGTGCCGTGCCCGCCGGCGAGGTGGCAGGCGCGCGCCCTGGGGGGCCAAGTGGCGATCTGCTTAGTCGGTCCTACGCTGTTGTCCTAATCTGTCTTTCAGATCGGTTGTACTTTGCTACTTTACGAAATAAACCGAAAAGTACCGTAAATACCCACTACTTCTGTACTGATGAGGAATTGGTCTATGAAAAGTAAGTATTGTGATCGGCTGTTTTGCATACTCAAAGTGGTCACCTGAGATTCTTCCCAACGTGCTTTAATACTATCTACAATATTTCTGGCCCGTTTAGCTGCTTGCACAAAGCACGAGTATAAAATTAGCCTGAAGATATTTACACATTAGCTGAAACTAGTTTAACAAGATAGCTATTTCAGAAAACACAAAAACAGCTACAAGACCAGTTAAATGTCTTAAATTGTGGTTGAGCTAGGGGAAGGATATCTGAACTTTATAAGGTGGAGAAGATCTCAGGCTGAAAGAGTTGGGGCTGTTCAGTCTGGAAAAGAGAAGGCTCTAGGCAGATCTTATTGCGGCCTTCCAGTACTTAAAGGGGGCCTACAGGAGAGCTGGGGAAGGACTTTTTACTGGGGCGTGTAGCGGTAGGATGAGGGGGAATGGTTTTAAACTGGAAGAGGGCAGGTTCAGATTAAACATTAGGAAAAAGTTTTTGATTTTGAGGGTGGTAAGGCACTGGAACAGGTTGCCCAGAGAGGTTGTTGAGGCCCCATCCCTAGAGGTGTTCAAGGCCAGGCTGGACGTGGCCTTGGGCAGCCTGGTCTAGTGAGAGGTGTCCCTGCCTATGGCAGGGAGGTTGGAACTTGATGATCTTCAAGGTCCCTTCCAACCTAAATCATTCTGTGCTTCTAGGAAGGCTGAAGGAATCTTATGTGGGATTTGATCTTGGGAATGGGAAGGGGGAGCAGTTCTGTAGTCTGTTAGTTACAAATGGTTGTACTAACCAAGGGCTGTAACTGGGGTATTTTGTGTGAGGACAGTATCATATTTAAAAAAAAAAAGTACTGAGATATTGGGGGGGGGGGGGGAAGTAATTTTCTTTAACATGGATAAAGGAAATTCGGTAAGTATACTCCTTAGCCCAATTACCTGTTAACCACATACCAGGATGTAACTTGATACCAGATATAATTACAAGATAATGAAAGGAAGCAAAGTTTCCTTTATCTTCTAGGGCATATCTAAAGACTTTGCACATGTAACTCATGATTTACTTTCTGAATTTATGGTTCCTAATCTGTTTGGTCTTTAAAGGTATCATCCTATATTTGATACAGTAATAGTACTCTTCCTTTTGTGCTCTCAAATTAAATTGCTAAAACATCATATGAGGTAGAAATTAAGTGACAGTTTACCAGGTGGTGTGAATGATTTGTGTGTAATAACCTAACTCTTTTACATGAGAGTGCTAAACTCTTCCCTGATACTTGTATTACAGCACCCATCACTACATGCGATATTTGGTAGTAAACCCGTGCCTGATTCTCTGAGGAAGTTTATATTGTCTCAGGGAAGTAAAAGCAGGTGTCAGTAGAGTTACTATTTTTTTAATATTTTTTTAATATCTTTCTGCAATTGAAAAGCTAGAGTTAAAATGAGGAATAGAATGCAAGTCTCCTGGTTCTTGGGGAAATACTGATTTTACAGCTTTACTTGCTTTCATTATGCTCATCAGCAAGCTTGACATCAGTTTGTTTCACAGACTGCATAGCAAAGTGAGGGGCCTGACATCAGGGGTTGTCTGTAAGTACTAGTGGGGTGTAACTTTAATACACCAGATCTTCTGCTCATTTTATCAAAAATGCAGCCTTCTTACTGAGAAAGTGTTTGGTTATTATTAGCTGTTACATGATAGCAAAGTAAATGTTTGGAAGTTAGTTTGCAAGCGCTATAGCTCAGAACAGCGGTTTCCAGAGCCTTCCTTTGAAATGGCCTGCCTGTGCTATTATTGCTGATGAGAATTTCATGGCCACTTCTGTTTTTAATCAAATAAGAGTTGTTCAGATTGTTACAAGGAGGATAGGAGAGAATGTCTACTCTCACAAAATCCTTGGCACCTGTGAGGTACGTAAGTAATCTTGTTAATATGACTGTTTATTGACTTAATTTGGCTTAGATGCATCATTCTAGTGATACTTCATTGTGCATGAAAGTAAACTGCTTTTCTTTGGGCTGTTATTCTATTAACTTCAGTGATAATTCTTAAGTATCAAGTGTTACAGAAATCTATTTAGCTGACTTCACTGAGGTGTCAGTCTGCTTTCACTGAAGCAATATATGATCTGAAAGCCTCATGAATATATAGGTCTGGGGTGGTTTGATTACAGAGAGCATGTTACTGGATCACATAGTACTTAAAATCTCACTGCCTTGCTCCCCTTTTTTTCCTCCACTCTTGAGACATAAGGAAGTAATAATGTCTATTAATAGTATACCCCATTTATTAAACAAAACAACTGTAGTGCTAGATCTAATGGTTTTTGAAGTTTTGGTCTGATAAATGCTGACTTGTTCTTGTAGTTTATCACGTGATTTATCACTAAATTGTACACAAAGTGTGGTTATATAATCTTGAGTACTTTAGTCTTCAGTTTTCACTTGAAGTTGTCAACTCTTCTAATGAATTCATAACACTGTCTTCGCTTATTTAATAATTCACACTTTTAAAAATATTAAAGATAGGCTTAAATGCTTTTAAGAACATCTCAAGTCCTAGCTGACTAGGAACTTGCTACTAGAACTGTCATTATTTTATTTAAATGTGCTGCAATTTAACCTTGAACCTATTATACTAGAGAAATGGTATGTAAATTTCTCAGTTTAGGGAACAAGAAACCTGAATGAATTTATCCCATTCTGAATTCTCTTTTTTGATTGTTCTGTTTCTGTAAGAGATTTGTCAGTTTCTTTCTGAAACTCTGAGGTTATTCCTGAGAAAGTCTGCACTACTGCTTATGAAGGAATTCAGTCTTTCAGGCTAATGTAGTGCAGGTAACTATTACTTCAGGAAAATGGACTTAATGAGAATTAATCCATCTTGATGACGACTGTCATTTGGCAAATAGACAAGCCTTGCCTTGGCAAGACCTCAATTAATGAGTTAGGCGCTAGTAAGAAGCTTTTTATTCTCTAAGAATAGCGTCTTTCATGTTTCACCTTTCAGTAAACAGATCTGGGTTGAGAATAGTACACTTGACTGGTTAACTTGGCGTTCACGTATTTTTATCAAAGCAACTTTTAATGTCCTTTTTATTGTTGAGTAGTTTTCTCAAACAACATTAAAATTTAAATAATGAGAAACGGGAATCTTACTGATAAATTATAATGGCAGCTTTCATAAATCATAATGATCTTTTTCAGGCATTTGTTCTGACTTTGGATCTCTTGTATAAACAGCTTTGCAGATCTAGTCTCTGACATCTTGTGAGCAGCTGTAAAAGTAATTAATATGATAGTCTCTGTACATGCTATGTTTTATGTCAAAACTTTCTTTCAAACCATAGTATGCTGCTTGCTCATTTCACAGGAGTCATAATGTTAGTGGCCACTTTGAGTTCAGGCAGCAGTAGCATAAGACTCAAATGCTTAGCTACAGTGATATTAAATGAGTACTGTTAGGACTTTGACTTGTTTCCTTCACTGCATGTGTATATACAAAGAAGCAGTTTCTCTTTCCTGTGAGAAGAGTAAGGGTTAACTAGTTTATTTTTAGTTTGGCTTAAATGCTTCCTTTTCTGTGGCTACCCAGTAACAGTACTTGCATAGGAAACCTGAACTTCTCCATCATTCTGTGGCTTCTATCATTTGAAAGGAAAAAGGAAACTTAACTTAGCCTTGTTACAACAAACAGAGCTGTTGCTTCACACAGAGAACAGGGCGTTCCTTGTTCACATCGGTAGCTTTTGAAGGCTTGAACTTCACTATCAGATGACCAAGATAACTTAATAAGCTGAAGTCAACAAAAAAAACCTTAGAAGTTGGGAAATGGGTTCCTAACTTCTATCAATGTGAGTGTAAATACAGAGCAGAAAAACTTCATATACGAACTAATACAAGCTTTTGTGTGTCTAATTCTTATACGTGAGTATTAAGAATAGTACTCCAGCTTTATTTTGTGTTCCATCTTGAGATTTTAAATTCACTGCAAATATGAAAATCAAAAGATCTTAAGAACTAGGAGTGTTGGCTTCTCCTTTGGGCACAAACTACTGACATGATATTTATATTTGAAACTTGTAAAGTGTTATCCCTTAACACCTGTGGTGTTCTTTCCAGTCCAATAGTTTAATAAATTTTATACCCACACATTGCTTTATCATATGTCTTTGCTCCATATGGAAAAGATAAAAGCAATTGCCAAAAGTATTGAGGATTTCTTCTGTTGGCAGGAAAAGGGTAACAGGATAAGACAGATCTGTTTTTTAGGCTCCAGTTATATATATATATATATATTATAGCTTGATATAGGAAACCCCTTATGAGAAAATTGGCCTCTGTTAAGATGACTGTCCTCCCCCCAGAGAGTAGGTTTTTAACATGACCTGAAGATTCTTCTCTAGGGAAACTCTTTATGGGAGAACCTCTGCACTAATACTTTGCTCTTGACATCAAGGAGCATTGTATTAAAAATGAATATATCTGGAATAGCTATGTAATCATCTATAGTTTGGATCTATGAGCTCTTGTTGGACCTCATTTTGAGGAGAATTTAGAACACTGAAGGGGAAAGGGAGTGAGTACCTGGTGTTTTGCATAATCCAGAGCCTCTGCATTATTCCTACCTTCAGATGCGAGGAGTGGGGTGATGCATAATTTCTAGCATTGTATTTGCTCTATCATCCTTTGTCTATTTAGAAGTGCGCAGTCCCTAAGTAGTATTAAGCGTTAGGGATTTTGTCTCAGCCCAGGTAAGAAAGCTTCTAGCAATTCATGTGTTACTGGAATTGGTGGGGCTAGAGTAGAGAGAGAGTGTGCCATTGAGCATCCCACCTTTGTTCATGCACTTGAGAAATAGGAAGAAGGAACATGTTCTAGGAAACAGGAGTTGGAGAAAGAAGACTGAATAGGTAAGATTTCCTGACCAGCAGTTAGGTTGTAATGAATGCATGGACTGATCCTCTTGGCTTTCACCCAGAAATCTTGTTGCATGTAAGATGTGTTCAGCTTATGAAGCATTTAGCTGTAGTAGCCAGTTGGCCACTTCTGCAGTAGCTGGTTCTTACACTGCTTAATGGCTAGATTCAGAGCACGTGCAGCAAGGGTCTTACAGTGCTGTGACCTGAATGTTCCAGTAGTCCAGTCTAGGAAAGGGGGAGAGAGAAAAGCAACTGGAGAATGTTTTTCTTATTCTAATTCAGTGTCATTGCTTAATTTTAATAGTAAGCTGGATCTTTGTGAAATGTTGGAAAATTCGTGTAGTTTTGCAGTTAGGAAGCTGTGTTTCTGCTAGTTCCTACAGTTCTTGTAGTTAATCCTTCAGTTTGAGTAATTGCAAGCTTGGGTTGCTTCTGTTTTGGCAGACAAATGAGTTTATATGGTTGCTCATCTCCAAGAAGGCAAGCTTCCTATCTGAAGGAGTAGTTGTACCCCAATTCTGGTGTACATACTCCAGAAAATGATTCTAACTGTTAAACTCTGTTTTCAAATTAAAAAATGAATAATTGAGTAAGCTGCCATGCAAGTAATGTCATCCCTCTGAGTGTTATTGCATTGTTAGAACTGACTTGGTGGATCTGTCCTATTTTTTTTCCCAATGTGGTAATTAGGCTTTGGACCATATTTAACCTATTGGAAATGCCTACAGCCTGATAAGAATGCATGCGTACCCTCATGTTCAGTGTAGCAATAATGCTGAACTTACACAGGTCTGTCACAAAAAAAGAATCCTGAAATAGTTTTTCAGATAGGAATCTTTTGTCCTTTTATCCATACCTCTGTTGCTGTATCACAAAACTGTAAAGGAATGGCAGTATAAAACTACCACTCTGGTGTATTCATCTGTGGGGGGGAAGGTATCAGGCTTCTTGGGTAATGTATAAGTAGTGCAATTTATCTTCGAAAAGTAACTCAATACCTTGTCCATAAATAGGTTGATTGTGATGTTAATATGAAGGTTATCAATTCATTTCCAAGTCTGTCAGGATACAGTATTCCTTCATTGAACACAAACAGACTCCATTTGATAGCTGAAGATACGAAAGCTGTTTATCATTCTTCTGCTGTACTAGGGTCAGTGGTACTCAAATGCTTAGTAAAAAATGACTTCAGCATTCAGAAGAGGTACCCAAGGCTTGAGCTGACTCATGGCACCTTCACGTGGCATCCCTTGGAACTGCAGTCAGAAACAGCTGGAGCTGCTGTCCTTAAAGAGTTGTGGACTACATTTCTTTCACCATTAAATTCCCTGGAAGAATGTACGGTAACTGCTTGCATGACAAAGTAGACCAATGAGCTCTTTACAGGCTGGACTTTCTAGGTGGATGACCATTCCTATGATGCAATACAGCGAATACCTTGGATGTTATAAGAACTGATAGGAAGG
Source organism: Vanellus vanellus (assembly GCF_965231255.1). Lineage (NCBI taxonomy): Eukaryota > Metazoa > Chordata > Aves > Charadriiformes > Charadriidae > Vanellus > Vanellus vanellus. The sequence goes on from NC_138910.1 coordinate 60,467,684, forward strand.
AGTGGTTCTAGGAGTCTATTCTAAGGAGAATATAGATACAAGAAACCTATACTACTGCTTCCAGGCAGCATTACGGTAGTATTTTTGAGGTAGAGTATTTAAATATTCATCTAGTATATTCTGGGGGTTTGTTGCTTCTTAGTTTGAGAAGCATGAGGATAGCAAGTTTCCATGGGATGAGGGGGAAGAATAATTTAAGTTATCATCTAAGTACTTGATTTAAACAAAATACAATTAAATGTAGATTAATACCATACTTGCCTTCTGTTCCTCATATCTGGTTCCCACCTCCATTATAAATGACTGTCTCTCTTAACTGGCTTAAGCTTCAGAGGCATCCGTATTTCTTATTGTGTATAAATGCGTATTAAAACCTCTAGATACAAAGAAAGTCTATTACCTGTAAAAGAGATGGAATTTAAATGATACTGGGCACACTGTTATCAGTGACTATCCTATAATAAGATTTGATTTCTTTTATGTTTTTAATCTTCAACTTTTTGCCAGATAAAATTCGTTATTCAGATGATGACTTGATGTGTCACTTCCCCATTTCCCTTAGCCTCCATTTCCCATCTTCCACGTATATTTAACTCTGTGTCAAAATTCTGTTCTTAAGAAGAAAATCCTCTGGGTGAGTTAGGATCTAGTGTCTACAATTCAAGTACAAGAATGGCCTGTTATACTAAAAGTAATGAGGGTACGTAATTTAAACCCTTCTGTTTAAACATGTCAGAAACTGTATTTAGTTCTAAGGATATAAATTCAAGAAGGGGTTTGTAGATCAGGGCTCGTTGACTTCAATACAGAGCCTTGTATTGTCTTTCAGAGAACTCTTTGATTTGGAGGCTTGTAAAGTGCTTGTTAGCCCCATTTAAAAAAAAAAAAAAAGGATGTTCAAGCTTATTCCAATTTAGAGTTATTAAATGGAGAAAGTTAAAATTATACATTTAACAACCTTCCTCCCTCACATATCTACCACAATGTCTTATCAACAAAGCCAATGGCTGGTTTATATTGCCAATGTTGTGTAAATCACATGGGAATTGCCAGTGTTTGGTATATGGGTAATAATGCTGGTGCAGCGGTGACTGAGAGTGCTTTTCTTTTATGATTATGTTTGGATTCTGAGAAATACTTTGTTTCTGCGTCATAAACAAACAGTGGTAGTACCAGAGCCTTAAGCACTGATACTCCCTCCCCTGCCCATGTTGAGAAGCACAGCATACTTAATGGTAACAAGTGATGGACAAGTAGTTGGTCTAAGATTGTCACATCTTTAACTTGGCAGCTGAGAGAATCTGGATAGCTTTGTTTTGTAGAAATATAATTACTTCATTGATACACTCAATAAATGTATTTTATCCTTATCCCCACCAAAATAGTGAGTAACTTGTCTGTTGTGGCTAAGTTGACTTGTAAATTCATTTTTGTGTGCTTTTCCTACACTTCTGTTTGAGTTTAATCATGTGGAAAAGTTGAATTGGATATATGACTTCATACCGATGTACTTCTAGCAAATGAATAGTAATAAAAACTTTTATCCTAAAGCATGGCTGTACTACTACTGTGCTTTAAATAAACTGTGTATTCAGTTATATCTTTGAGCTGATCAAAGCTACTTTGCTCACACTGGTTTAAAAAAAGGATTCTGGTAACTATCATATTCCACACGCTTTCACAATACTTCAAAAAGTATTTTTCAAAAAATAATCTTAAAATTGTAAATTCTACTCTTCCATCATATTTAAGTGGAAGAATACCCTAAAGTTCATGGAATGAGATAGGGTTGTTTTTTTGATTCAGAAATGTTAGCGCAGCAGAATGGGAAGAGATGTTAGTAAGCCTCTATATAGCTTTTCTAGAAGTTATATTTACTCTTTTGTTAGAGCTCCAGTTATAATTTCCTATTTGTTGTAACTCATACTTGTCCTTCTTGAAATAAATTTTTTCATTTCATCTCTTAAATTGTATGGAGTGTTTGTGTTTTAAAAATAACTGTTGACCATATCTGGCAGACTTAACTAAGAAAAGATGAGGAATTCTAAAGTTAAACCCTGCTTTACTGCCTCTGTAATTTTGAGTTAGTTAACTGTTGTACAACCTACAAATAAAGTCCGAAGGGTTGGAACGCTTAGTCTTTTACCCAGCTAATAAGCTTCTTTAATTAAGCATTATGTCATAATATCTTTTACTGAAGGGTTGAACTGTATCTTAGCAAACACTTATGTTGTCATCTGATACTGCAAAGTAGATGATACTGAAATAGCATTGGTGTGGCAGTCACTGTCCTAGATGGTGATCAGACTAATATAATTCTCTTTTTGCCCTGGGCTTGGCTTTTTTTGTTAGAGAGAATGTGGGGAGGAGAATATTAACAAGCACCAAAAAGATAGGGCAGTCCTCCTTTGTTGTTGTGTCCACTTAGAATGGCAGAATGGCTGAAGCTGTAAGGCACCTCCATAGATAATCTAATCCAACCCTTGGTCTTAAAGCAAGGTCAACAAGAGCAGGTTGCTTGGCCTTGTACAATTGGGTTGTGACTCCACAGTCTCACTGAGCAGCCTCTTTCTAATGTTTGACTGCTCTCAAAGTAAAAGTTTTTCTTCTTATATTTAACTGGAACACAATTAATTTTCCTGAAAAATAAACCCTCTGCCACAGGGAAGAAAGCTTGAAAGGTACTACCGCCTAATCTATCACGTGATTTCAGTAAGTTTTCGCTACTTTAAAGCCAAGAAGTCATAGACCATAGTTACCTTTTTCTTTTGTCATGCCCCAAATAACATGGATTCAGATACTGATGGATTGTTTTGTTTGTCAGTAGGCAAGAAGTGTCCTGTTTCTTTTGTCAAAAGACTTAAGGCAGAGCAGATTAAAACAGTTTAAGTTATAGTCCATCTCGCTGTAATTTGTAACATGTGCATCAACAAGTTTTCATAGACTGTCAGGATAAAGACTTCTATACACAAAACCGAAAAATATTAGAGAAAGCTTGCAACTTATATTTTGATCAATTTTGCTCAATGGGTGGGGAGGAGGAGAGCTCTAAAAGGTGTCACTATATGTTGCTTGTGTAAAGGCTGCTATTGCTTATAAAGGTGTTTATATGAAGGGTTAGCTAGGAAGAGTACTGTGAATCCTTAGCAGGAACTTGCCTTTATTGTGCGATAACTTTCCTGTACAGACTACTGCTACTAGCTCTTATCCTAAGGACAGTGATTGCTGCTTCAAAGGTAATATGAATGTTTAAGAAGAATCTAGAAGTGAGAAGCAAGAACCATCAGAAGACATGAAATAAATAATAAATTGGAAGCACAGCCTAGAGACAGGATTGTGGGGGACAAAGGGGAACGTAATTATATGTAAAGTCTGTATGTAATATGTACTCTCTGGAATAGTGGAGGACAGGCTAAAAAGAAATAAGCTTAAATTTCAGAATTTCAGACAGATCAAGACCGTACATGATTATATAGAATTTCTCATGGGTAGTAAATTTTATCTAGCTCATTCTTCATAGTATCTAATGATATTCTAATTTTACACAATTGTAGAACCTCTATCTAGGATGACATGATCATGGCTTAAAGGGTAGTAGATCATGTCTTAAAGTTCTTAACTCTGTAGTTTTGGCTAAAACCAGACTGGATATCATGGGATGAAGAAAAAGAATTCTGTAGTTAGTGTGTGTACATAATGGAAAAGGTAGTTACTGGAGCATCTTAAACTAAAGCTACAGGTGCTTTCAAATTAATTGTTACTGTTGTCCTTAATAAAGGGCTTATCTGTTGCACCGTATATGCTGGCTACTTGGTATCCCCCACAAATTACTGATTTGTAGCTTGAACTATCAACAGCATGCGTGTTGAAATTTACTTAACTCTTGTGTAAATAACACTTTTTGTTCTTTTTCTCCCAGTTTCTATGGAGATTTTGGACCTTTAAATTTGGCAATGTTATACAGATACTGCTGTAAACTAAATAAGAAATTAAAGGTAAGCTTTGTTTAAAAACAATGTACCTATATTTTTGTGTTTTGAAATTCAACTAAAATGTATCGTCCAGTTCGAAAGTAGTTGTTAGGTGCTCATCATCTAGGTGGTTACTACTAACCTTTAAGGTTATTCTTTGTTCTTAATTCTTCTCCCTCTGAGGAGTGGTAAAAATGAATATGCTCTTTGTTGCTTAGCAGGTGAGGCACTGAAGGATGTGTTCACCTTTTTTTCATAACCTTACAGTTTCAAGACAATAGTAACAAAAATAATTCTAGGTATTTCATGGGTTTGAAGCTAACAAAGCGTGTATGCTAGTATGAATAACTGAAAAAACATATTTTAAAAAAACAAACAAAAAAGCCACATCCATGAACAAGAACAAAACACAGCCCCCAAAATCACACTATTTAAACTAAATCTCACTCAGTGGGAAACTTAAAACTTCTAAATCTCATTCAGTTAATAAAATGTTACTTATAATAGGTGTTATGAAAATGTGTTTTTACACATGTAAAGATGGTTCATTTTCCTGTCTTACTTGTAGAAGTGTCACTCCCTATCAATTAATTTGTAGAAGCTTTCTTGTTTTCTTGCTTCCATATAATGGTTGTTGATTCAAGGCAATTTTCAGTTGCTTTTAACTGGAGATAGAAAATTTTGGTATCTTCTTTGGGTACTTCAGTAGCTTTTTTCTTTCGATTGCAAAGTGTTGGTCCTTTCTTTATAAAGTTGTCTAGAATCTGTAAATGCAACAGGTAGTTCTGATGATAACAATACACTGCTGCTTACTACAGAAAGTTAGTTATAAATAAAAAAAATAAACGCTAGTATTTCTAATTTTGAATGCCTATATTCATATTGGCAAAACACTGGATTTACCATTTCTGTGTTAACACTGAATAGAGCTTATAAATACATTATCTTATCACCCCATTTTCCAGTGCTGATGTCTCATTCAAACACATGACCAATGATGCTCACTCACTAGAAATCTATTTTTTTCACCTTAATTCTGCTGTTTGTGACCTTATATCTGAGCTATTAAAGATAGTAGAGAATGCTTGCTCTGTGAAGTGGTTACTCCAGAGAAGAACCAATAATAAACCTACTATTCTAACTTTCACTGTGCCTATGAGAACGAGAGACATTAGTTCTGTTTTTTCTAGATTCAAATTGAGACTGATCATTCTGGGATCTGAATACAGTCTTGTGTAACACTGTTGAAGTCTACCTTCATACTTCTATAATTGAACTAGAACACCTTCAAACTGGACCCTAGGTGTGAAGAGTTTCACCCAGGAAGTATGAACAAAACTGGCAAAATCCCATGAGTCCTGAGATATTTACTATCAGTATTAATCAGTAGTAAACAGGAATGTCTCTACAGTCTTTATTCTTGTTATAAGACCGTCATTGCATTGAATGAGGCAAGTTGCTCATCATAAATGGCTTGTAATCGTAAAGATCATATATTATAATGGAAAAAATACACAAGGGAGCTAAATTGAAACTGAATTAGTAACTCTGACACTTGAAGGGTTGATTTAGCAAACCATGTCATCATTTTAATGTAACTCTTATTTATATTTTTTTGAAAAAAAGCAGACACTTGCAGTACTAGGTGAAGAGCACAGGTGGTCAGGAACAGGACAGAGAAACCTTATGCAGCTCAGCTATAGTCTCAGCTGGGAGGAGGTGCATTTTGTTGCTGCTACCTTACCCAAGGCTAACTTCAAGTAGGTTAACTTAAACTACTCGTGCATAATAGAGAAGGGTAACCTGATAGTGCAACCACTTGAAAGTAATACCTGGAATCAAACAGCTGAAGCTTGGAGTACCATCTGAGTGGTATAGAAACTTGCACATGGATAGATTCCAGTCTGGCTGAGTGGTGTTACCCCTGAAGTAGGCCAATACCTGCTAATGTAAGCTTTGCTCTTCTAATAGTTAAAATAAACATTCAACTCTGTTCTAATTTAGATACTATCTGCAGTGGGTAAGTAAGCTTGCAAGACCAAATTCCAGGGCTGAGGCATGCATCTGATGTGTACTGTAGGCCTAGCTACAAAAGACTATTGCTAAGCTTCACTAGTTGAGAATTATGGGTTTACAGTTTCTACCCTTCTACCCTTTACCTTCTTATGTCTGTCTTTCACAAGTGTCCCCACAAGGCCTGAACTAGTGTGTATAAGACCAAAGTTCGTGACCTGTGACTTACCCAGCAAGGCAATGAGCCAGCAAAAGTTTGGTAATTCTCAGGTGGCATCAGGGGGACACTGTAGGCAGACTGTGATCAGTGTTTCAGAGATGGGAAGTGCTGATTGGACTAATGACAGGGAGAAAGAGTCCTGTTGGGCAACCTGCTGCTTGCATACCCTTGCATTAAGGGTAACTGTGTCCCGTGACCAACAGCAGGAATGGGCTGATTGTAGGAAGTAAAAGGCACTGCAGATTATCATTCTCTGGAAATCCAGCCACTGCTGTGGGATGGTTGCTGTTGCCATACTGCAACACTTTTGGGATCCTGAGGCAATCACAGTGCTTAAGACTAGGTGACTCCTGCCATGATTTCTTATATACCTGGTTGAGTATGCACTTCATGTGCTTTTCTTAAGAAAAAAGTCTTTAAAAGTGTGGCACATTTAAAAAAAAAAAAAATTCACAAAACATAGAATCATAGAATTAGTGAGGTTGGAAGGGACCTTTAAGATCATCAAGTCCAACCATTAACCTACCCTGATAAAAACACCACCACTTCTAAACCATGTCCCTAAGCACCTCATCTACCCTTTTCTTAAACACCTCCAGGGATGGTGAATCCACCACCTCTCTGGGCAGCTTATTCCAATGTTTAATAACCCTTTCAGTGAAAAAATGCTTCCTAATATCCAATCTAAACCTGCCCTGACATAACTTGAACCCGTTTCTTCTTGTCCTATCACTTGTCACCAGGGAGAAGAGGTCAGCTCCCATCTCTCTAAAACCTCCTTTCAGGTAGTTGTAGAGGGTGATAAGGTCTCCCCTCAGCCTCCTCTTCTCCAGGCTAAACAACCCCAGATCCCTCAGTCGTTCCTCATAAGGTTTGTCCTCCAGACCCTTCACCAGCTTTGTAGCCCTTCTCTGGACATGCTCCAACACCTCAATGTCCTTCTTGTCGTGAGGGGCCCAAAACTGAACACAGTACTCGAGGTGAGGCCTCACCAGTGCCGAGTACAGGGGGATGATTACTTCCCTCGTCCGGCTCACCACACTATTCCTGATGCAGGCCAGGATGGTGTTGGCCTTCTTGGCTGCCTGGGCACACTGCTGGCTCATGCTCAGCCGGCTGTCCACCAACACCCCCAGGTCCTTTTCTGCCAGGCAGCTTTTGAGCCGCTCCGCCCCCAGTCTGTAGCGCTGCATGGGGTTGTTGTGACCCAAGTGCAGGACCTGACACTTGGCCTTGTTGAACCTCATACCATTGGCCTCAGCCCATCTGTCCAGATCCCTCTGCAGACCCATTCTACCCTCAAGCAGATCAACACGCCCGCCTAGTTTAGTGTGGTCTGCGAACTTACTGAGGGTGCATTCGATCCCCTCATCCAGATCATTGATAAAGATATTAAAGAGAACCGGCCCCAGCACCGATCCCTGGGGGACACCACTTGTGACCAGACACCAACTGGATTTAACTCCATTTACCACCGCTCTCTGGGCACGGCCATCCAGCCAGTTTTTTACCCAGCGAAGAGTGTACCTGTCCAGGCCATGAGCAGCCAGTTTCTCCAGGAGAATGCTATGGGAAACGGTGTCAAAAGCCTTGCAAAAATCCAGGTAGATAACATCCACAGCTTTTCCCTTGTCCACCAAGTGGGTCACCTTGTCATAGAAGGAGATCAGGTTTGACAGGCATGACCTGCCTTTCACAAACCCATGCTGACTGGGCCTGATCACCCTGTTCTCTTGCATGTGCCGTGTGATGGCACTGAGGATGATCTGCTCCATGACCTTCCCAGGCACCGATGTCAGACTGACTGGCCTGTAGTTCCCTGGATCCTCCTTCCGGCCCTTCTTATGGATGGGTGTCACATTTGCCAACCTCCAGTCAGCTGGGACCTCCCCGGTTATCCAGGACTGTTCATAAATGATGCACAGTGGCCTGGTGAGCACTTCCGCCAGCTCCTTCAGTACCCTTGGATGGATCCCATCCGGCCCCATAGATTTGTGCACCTCCAGGTGCTGAAGCAGGTCCCTCACCATTTCCCTTTGGATTACAGGGGCTTCATTCTGCTCCCCATTCCTGTATTCTAGCTCAGGGGTCAGGGAACTCAAGGAACAACTGGTCCTACTGCTGAAGACTGAGGCAAAGGTGGCATTAAGTACCTCAGCCTTTTCCTCATCCTTGGTTACTACGTTACCAGCCCCATCTACTAGAGGACAGATATTATCCTTGGTCCTCTTTTTATTGCAAATATATTTATAGAAACTTTTTTTGTTGTCCTTGACATGGTAGCTTTTGTGTGGATATGGTGTCTCAAAAGGATTTTAAGACTTAGACTTTTATTAAGTTTAAAACTTCTATGAATAGGAACAGGAGAAATGAGAGTATAAGATCCATTAAACCAAACAAACCCTGCAAACTTCTCCAAGTCTTTCAGCTGTATCTATTTGTGTTTTGGGAGAGGAATTGGACATGGAGACAGTTTTCTGCTTTCCCTTCTCCGTTCTTGGGGTACAGATGAGGAAGGAGAAGGGTACCAGTTTGAAATGTGCTAGTGGCAGAGCAACGTTTTAAAGTAAACTATTGTAACTTTATGCTGACTGATTTTAAAAACAGTAAATAGCTCTGTTCTGAAGAGCTGAAGAATTTATTCAGATATCCATTTGCTGAGAAAGTTGGAACTAAAGTCCTGGATATGCTTTACAGGAAAACCTTTCTGACCTTGTTATGTTTGTAATGTTTTGATTGCTGATTGCTATGGAGATGAGCTTGACTAGCCAAGTCAACAGAAAGAAATGCCTGTCAATGCTATCTTCTTACTTGTTCTTTGAATTCTGTTTGAGGAAAAATTGCTTGACTAAGCAACTGTGATTCATTTATGAAAGAAATATTTTTTCTTCTGTTTAAATAAATCTGATTTCATAAAAACTGCCTAAAAAAGCTGCTGCGTTTTATGCCTGTACAGACTTATGCAATCTCAATAAATTCAGAGGCAGGGGTAATCAGAGAGGGAGTGTTGCTAAGATAAATGATGCAAGTATGGAAGATCAAAGGCAAGAGAGGGAAGGTTCTGCCAGGCTTAAGAACTATGGGGTTAACATTTCTTGTATGCTGACTGTAGCTGCTGAATCACAGAGGGGTTGGTTTTGTTTTTGTTTTAATATAAATAAACTGCTGAACATACACATGGAACTATAGTAATTGCAAGCATCTCCTTTAGGACAGCTTAGTTTTTGAGGCAGGTTGCGTGTACATGTTTTAATACATCATTTTCTATGAACAGTTTGCCAGCCTTGTATTCTCTACTATTCTCTACTATTTATATGTATATATTGCATACATATACATGTGTGTATATATAAAAAATAGTGTCCAGGCTTATTAAACACATTGCAGTAATTTCTTGCTTGAACAGTGCAAGCATATTAAACCATATCTATTAAACAAAATGCTGTCAAATAATCTGGTGATTCTAAACAGATATCAATCTAGTAATTGTCCACAATGGCACCTTCAAAGCCTGTCATAAGTTTCTGTGCAAGTAAGTCTCTCTTGAGGTCTTTAAGAAACAAGAACTAATTATTATTAAAAGGAAAAAAAAAAGTAATCTCACAGTGAAAATAATGTATTCTGGAACCCTCTCATACACTCAATGCATTAGTGTTATCACCTTAAACAAAACCTGCCACACTTTTCATGTAACCTCTGCTTTTAGTTCAAAAGATTGTCCTTGAGTGTATTCCTCTGGGATATATCTTGACAGATACTGTTCTGTCATGTTGTTACATTTTGTCTTCTAACAGTGTGTAAAACTGTTAAAAGCATACTTTTAGTACTTCATAGTGCTGTGTTTTGTTTTAGAAAAAAAAATTATTTGCAACTATGTTACTATATTATCTCTAAATATAGGTATTGTGTAGCCAAGCTGTATTGAAAAATTCCTTGTTGAAACATCTTTTGTTCTTCTGCGTTGTGCAGTATCTAAGGGAACTAAAGCCCTAATACATTCAGGTGGAGCTGTAAAAACAGCCACCTTAAAGAACCGCCTTTAACACTTATTATCATTGAACCTAGGCAAAGGAGGAAACTTAGCTTATTAAATGTGGTCAGAAAATCAGTATTTCTTTTTATGTAGATCATAGAGCTTAGTATTAATATTGAAAGTGCATTGAGTTGAGAATTTGTGTGTTAGTGTTAACAGAGGCATTGCATTGACACTGCAGCAAACTCTGTAAAACTTGACTTTCTGTAACTCACATGCAAATAAAAACAGTGGTTTATTTTATAGGCTTCTGAAAAGTAGAATCTTGACACAGTTTTCCTTTGGCTGCTATGCTGTAAGCCATTAATTAATGTCTGTTTTCAATTTTGTGTTAAATTTTTTTGAATCCTGACTAAAGTTTTAAATATTTCATATAGCAATATGGCTTATAAGGATTAAACCCTTATGTTTTGAAAATGAAGCAATGAAATTGATAAATTGCTTTCATTTAAATGTTCTGGGAACTTTTAAGGTGAGCTGTCAGTTTTTGGCTACTTAGGTACAAAAGCATCTCAAAATTGGAATGATTTAATCATACACCTGTATGATTAAAAAAATCCATTCTGTAAAACAAAACAAGAAATATGGTCTTACTACTTAGAACTTCTGGCTAGCTAGCAGAATGTGCTTTTTGCAGTTTAAAATAGTATTTCAGGTGAACTGTAAACTGTTGCAAAGAACTTTGCTTTAAAATAAGTAGTAGTCAACAAGTTATAATTGAAGTTCTGTCACTGTTGCATAACTACTGTAATCGTATCCCACCTACACATCATGGGTGGAACTGCAGTTAGAGAACACTAAAATTAAAAAATTGAGGAGGGGGAAGAAAGGAGGCATCTTGAAATACTGGGATGAATTTTGTCAAATTTTAATAATAATTGAATGCTTCACTAATTAAATAACTACTTGTGCTTTGTATGTTTGCATATGCACTGAGGGAGATAATGCTGTTGGTCTCAAGATACAGTCACTTCCAATCAACATCAACCAGCTATCTCAGTTATTACAGTTCTGTTTAGATATACTAAGTTGCATTAACTCTCACTCCTTCTGCCTATGGAAGTTGTGGGTAATAAGACCAGGCCAGAATGTACAGTTAGAATTGCTATTATAAGGTGCTATTTCTGAGGGGGGTGGGAGTAAGATGCACGCTGTGATGCACACATTTGTTTTCTCCTGAGTTTATGGGCTATGTGGATTTTTTTGCAAAATTTGATTCTGTGGTTAAAGCTAAAACTTGCAACAAGTTTTAAGATGAGAGTCAATGTTCACAGATTTGTGGAAGTGAAATACAGTTGGCACTACTTAAATAAATTAAACACAATTCTGCAGCAGTTACCTTTTCTCACACTTCCAAGTGTCATCAGTGACAAAAGTAGTAAAGTAAATTAAAATTGTCAAATTGGAGTTAAAAATCTGAAATTGGATAACAGCAGTACTGGTATAAAGGCAGTTTATAAAATCTGCAATTTTTAAAAATAGAAATGCACTTCAAATTTAGAAGCAGAATCCAGTATGTCTGTTCATGAATTCCTCAAAACTGTAGCAGTGCTGTAGAAATCTGTTGGGGAAAAACATGAGCGATAGCTTTGCAGAATATAGTGTAGCAATTTATGAAGCTAAAAAAATATAATGCAATAAACTGTCCAACTTGCCAATTTTAAGTTACAATTTTATCTCTCTCTGGCTTTAAATAGTTTTGCTGCAGTTTGTCGTTATTCTTTTCTGGTGCTTGTTGGTCTTGTTTTCAATGGGAGTTTTGTCTGCAGGATTCTGACAGAGGCTTCTTTTCTTCCTAAAGAAAGAAGAATTGCAAATGTTTGTAGTTTTTTTTCTGCCTAGCCTTTTTTCAGGCTTTTCACTTCTGCAATCTTTTTTTTTTTTTTATTAAATTTTTGCTGTTGAAGCTTTTTAAAGATGTCTGTCACCCCATTTTTAGGTAGTATAGATGGAAGAGTGGTGTTTAACTTACAAAATGCCTGTAAGATTGATTGCTTCAGTTTTTCTCATCTTCTCCACAGAATTATGTGCTAAAGAGATTTAACACATAGGAGGGTGTTTGAGTGTGAAAATTTCAATGTCTTTCACCAGTGTTCATAAGCTATTGTTCAAATATTTAAACTTGGAAAAAAATTTCCAGTAACTTATGTTGAACATACTGGTTCAACTGCATTTTATAGGATATTTTCACACAGCAAAGTAAGAGATCTGCCCTGATACAGCAGCTGTTTCCCTGTGCTCTTATCTATAACGTAAGAAGATTGTTCATGGTATCAGTAATTTTTTCTCCTTTCATTTTAAGAATCTCTAAGAATTTTTTCTGACTTTTCAGTTTTGGAAAAGTGACTTTTTAAAGTGTATTATTCACTCAGTAAATATGCTGTCTGTTGGGTTTTTTTTAACAGTATTTCAGTCTATCAAGAAAGAAGATAGTGTACTACACCAGTTTTGACCAGCGGAAACGAGCAAATGCGGCATTTTTAATAGGTGCATATGCTGTAAGTATTATTAATCGTATGGACACTTCTAACCTTCCTTAAGAGATATTTGCTGTGTGTAAAATAGCATCTCAAGGGATGGCCCTTTAGGGACGTAGGCAGATTTTCATTTAATTCTTTTAATATTACAGATAATATGCAATACACAGAGCTGTCTTAATTACACAAGCCTAATTTGTTATGATGTCACCTAAGTTTTGACAGTCCCAAGCTGACACTTGCACAGCCACTCATGTGTCTGTCTTAGCAGTGTAGCTCAAACTTCAATTTCACCTTCCGGCTCTACTGTCCAGAATTGGAGCACGCTTGTAGAAAACTCAGTCTTTGCAATAAAGACACTGATAAAGTATTGAAGCTAAGAAGCTGCTGGTCCCCAGCTGACATCCACATGGTCAGCTGAGTTCTGGAAGTCTCAGTTACAAAGTCAGGCTTTATACTGTGTGAAAGCTGGTATATTTCTTTCAGGTCTGAGGTTATGCCAAAAGCAAAGCTCAGTAAATGCAGATGATAATGTTGAAAGAATTTAGGTTGCAGATTCTTGTAATTAAACAAAATGTTTTACTGCAAGTATGGGGATAGTGTGTAAATGCTCTTGAGAAAGAAGATCTATGTAAATTTAAACATGGAAAAAAATTGGGGATAAGTTCAAATTTTAAAAATCTTTCACATTATCAATGTGTGAAAGTTAATTGAGAAGGCTTGTTTTATTTGTCCTGGTGTTAAAATATTAAGTGTAAAATGAAACGTGGAAAACAGTGGATCAGGTTCTAGGAGTGGGTTTCCAGTGGTGATTATGCAATTTGGATTGTTCCATTAAACAGCTTCTTAGAGAAGTTGAAATGAAATACCCTATATAGCTATTAAAATATTTCAATAAGAGTCATAAGTTTAGGTGAAAGTTAAGTCTTAGAACTTTATTGGCAATAGTTTGCCTGTTTGTAAATTGCATCTCAGGAAGATGTTTTCTAAATTTTGGTTTTACAATGGACTTTCAATACATTTGGGTTAGTCATGTCCAGTTGCTAAATTATTGTCCATGCTCTTAGGAATTCTGCAAAGATTACTTCTGTCATAAAATTCAGATTAAGAAGAAAAAAAATATTTAAAGTCTCTCAAGAAAAGAAGAGCACACAGACTATGATCTTACAGAGAAATTTAGGGTTTGTTCTAAATGGCCAAGACTACAACACAGACTGTTACGCTGATGTCAGAAACGGGGTGCTACTAGGTTTTGCAAAGTCTTACCAGATGCCACAAAGAATATTTTAAAGCTAGTATTGCTTTGCTTTTCCCTTCATCTGTTTGCAGACTTATTTTAGTTGTTAGGGTTTTTTATGTAGTCTTCCACAACAGTTAATTAAAAAAAAAAAAGCCTTTAAAAATTTTTTTTAAATAGTATTACAAGTACTTTCATGCATACCAAAACTAAAGTAGCCTGGTTTGACTCAATTTGTCCCTAGTAGTTTCTAGGGGCAAAGAGGGGTTAGAAGGGAGTAGGTTTAACTGAAATATACTGAAGTGATTACATGAACTCCCACTTGTCACCGAAGAATTCATTCTTGGAGAAATTGTGAAGGAGAGTGTGTTTTGTCCTGTCTGATAACACCTGGATGAATTGGGGGCTGGGTGCCTCTTTCCATATTCTTACACTATTTGTTATGTTTCTTTTCTGGTTGGAAACCAAGGAACCCCTACCTGGTTGTGTACTCTGTTATCTAGTAAGGTTTGAATTCACTGGGGGAGAAGAGCGGGATGAATATGTGTCTGTACCAGTGACTGATTTGTACTTCAAGGGGCAGGGGGAAGAGAGAACATATATGTATGACACTTGCTCCTGCTGGTAAACCGAGAGCTTTAATTTTACCCTTATAGCAGACAAGTAGTAGTTATCTCTTGCAGTTCTTCAAAGATCAAAAATTGATTAGTGGACCAAAATCTGACTTATGAGCAGTCCTGCTGAAACATAATGCTTTCATACTGTGACAAACTCAGAAAAGAGATCCAGTGAGCTCTCTTTCCTTTTCCTTGTAGATAGCAGATGGGCTGGTCATATTTCTTTCTCACAATTACTTTAAGTGTTTATTTTGGTAGTAATCGCTTTTATTAGACTTCTGTAATGCCAATAAGGGAGAAAAGCTGTTGAGTTCTTAAGTTTGTAATTATTACAGCAAATGACTGAGTAATAGCAAACTACTACAGCATGTTCAGTCATTTGCTTGCAGGAGTGTTTTTCCCTAATTTAAAAATGCAGATTAGACTTCTCAGCCCTACCTGAAGTTTGAAGAGTTTATTCTCTTGTAATCTAAGCATATCACACTACTGCAAATCCATGATCCCTCCCTTGGAGGGTCAGCAAGTAGAAAGTCTTTTCAGTTACTGCAGCCTGTACAGCTTCTTTGCTGTTTCAAGCTACGGCTTTCTTCAGATTTCCTTAGATTGGCTTCACGCAATTCTTCTGAGGACTTAGCAGCTCTAGAGTGGATCGCTTCCACATACTTCTAATTCAAAAATGGCATGTGCGGGTGGGAACAAGATGAATCCAAACTGTATTTGAAATATTGTGGACACGTGTTAAAGTGGACTTGCAAAATACTAATTCCCTTTTTGTTCTGTTAGCTTTTTAGGACATATGATATGAATTTTCTTGGCAGTGTGTATGGGGCCAGTATTGCTACATGTCTTGTGCCTGCATAGCATCCCAACTGTGGAGAGCTTTATCTTTCAACCACAGGAAGTTAAGAACATAAGAATGGAAATGTCAGAGAAAAAAATAGTTGAAAATTTTCAACATCTGTTGACTGTGTTTTACAGGTAGCAGTACCACATGTTATGAGTTAGAATAGTGACAGTGGGGAAAGGGAGAACCTTGTCCCTTGTATAACAACTCTTGTAATAGAAGAGTTACTATCTGGAAAGTGACTTTTTTTTTTTGAGGCTCTTACACTATTTCTTAGATACAGGTTGAATTTATAGAAACTATTCGCTAAAGGCTGTTTGTGGTGGGTTTTGGTTTGGGTTTTTTTTTTTGGTGTATATTGTAGAATGAAAGCACTCTGAAGACTCATCATACTGGATTAAAAAATGAAGCTAAGTTTCAGTTGCTGAGTTTTCATTTATAAAGATGAGTCAGAAAACAGTCTCCTGGGTTTTTCTTAATGGATAACAACTACTTTTTAAGTACTAAACACACTACAGTAGTGTTTCCTTCTCTATTTCATTATCCTTCTTCCTTCAGTTATTGTGTTATTCTTGACATCTGTGATACTTTTGTTTTCACTCACTGGTGAGTGCTTCTTTCCCTCTCCTCCTTTCTTTCGTGTTAATATCTTTTTCTTATTTTCATCCTGGTCTCTTTATTGTGAGCTTTTATGAGCTTTGTGGACAGGCACAGTGTTTGGTTCAAAATATCATGTATACATGTCTTTGAGCAGACATAGCTTTGAAGTACCATAACTTCTGTGAAATAAAAACTGCAGCATTGGGAAAACATTCATATTTTTCAAATTTGCCCCTACTTCAGATTTGTGACTCCTTGCTGTGTAAGATGGAAACTCACCTTTCCCTAAAGTCCTTTGAACTACCCTCTAAGGGCCTTTTGACTATAAGTAGGAATTTAGGCTTTAACTGTAAGCTAATTTATGTGATAATTGACATTAATTGACCTGAATAAAATCAGTATTTTTCTCTGAAATACACCCCCCACCAAAATCTATTGCACAGGATGCATTGCTCTTAAATTTGCTATGAGGGGGGACTATAAAAGAGACTTTCACAGACTAAAAGAATCTTTTACAAATGACTGTGAAAACAGAATAGCATTGCCATGCTACAGGGGTTGAAAGCATGAAGTTGGTGCCATTAGTTAGCAATCATTGCTGTAGACAGACTGTTTCAGGTTAAAAATAAAAAGAAATGGGCCCCTCCACTTTTAAAATTAAGTAAATACATATATCCATTAAATAAATCTCTGAATCCATTTCAGTATTAGTAATTACTGGTTTTGTCCCAACAAAAAAGAGTTAGAAATAATTCAGTTAGAAACAATTGTTCTGATAACACAGAATAAATGGAATGGGTTTCATATAAAAATTGTGGTCTGTTTTGGTAGTGGAAAGTGTCAGGAAACATTTGCTTTCAGAGGTTAAGGAGGGGGGAATATGGACGTTCGGGCAAATAGAGGGACATTAATTTTGAGAAACATGTAACTTGGGCACTTGCTAAATGAAAAAGCAATATTGACATTGCCACAGTATAGAGATTTAACATTTGAAGATAAGTGGGGTTTGTTCCTCTTCTTGGGTACTGATTATACTGATCCATGCTATCAGTGTGACCATGATGAGTGGAGCAGCAACATTGGAGGCTGAGACCGAAATACAGCTATGTGTCAGGGGATTTATCTTTTGAAGGCAAATCAGTTTGTGTAAAGGGTTTTGGTCTAAAAATTAGACCAGTTGTTCAAAGCAGTAAAATTGGTGGTAATTGAAAAACAGAGATGATCTCCCTTTTTGTTGCATCATGGCAAAGAGTTTTTCAAACTGTTTTACTTGAGTCTTCTTTTGGTTTTGTTGTTTTATCCTTATCTTGTCCTTTGTGCCTGGCTTGCCCATGTTTGAGGAAGAAATGCAAGAAAATCTACCTATCATGTTGACATCTTACAGAATACTAAGAATCTTACTCGAGATATGACTCCAGATATAAAGCAAATGGCAAATATTCTGGGAGTGGCCACGACTATATTCTAATGTGTTCAAGGTCAAAAGTTGAATAAAGTTTTTAGATGAGGATCTAGCCTATGTCTTCGTAAGAAAATAATTATTAGAATACTTATATCCAACAGCTAAATGTGCGTAGAGCTAAAAAGTAGCCATGTAGGTGTTGGTTGTAAGGTGAGTTGGAGGGAAGTTGTGTGGCTTTGTTTACAGAACATGTTTGTGCATGTGGAATATGCCACTGCAAACTGGATTTAAATTTTTTTTTTAAATAATGCACTTGCTTAATATGTATTCAGAGTTAATTTTTTTTTTAGGGCCAGTTTTACTGTACAAATAGGAATTGAAATGCAACAAGATGTGTTTGTATTTTAATTTCTTAAGCAAGTAAGCCGAGCTGATAAGTGTTCAGCGATAACAGAAAGAGCCTTGGTTTAGTGTGTTACATTAACTATATGTTGGTCTCATAGTAACAAGTTCAGCTTGTTGAATTGGATATTTTTGTTAATTAGTAGTTTGATACTGACAGTTAGGAATCAAAAAATATTTGTCTTGGAAAATCTTCTGTTGAGCTGTGGTGGAGAAATGTTTCCTTTGTCAGCTGCTGTGATAGTATTTTGACTCATTTGAAGCTGGACAGAGAACTCTTAGCATAGGTGCCAATTTTTCATTTTAGTACAATGTTGAGTCTGTCAAAGTCTCTCAGTTGCAGCAATATGTGATTTTTTTTTTTTTTAAAGGGGGGAATGACACAGAAATCTGTTTCTGTTGGTTTCTGAATCTCTTACTTTGTGTAGGTATGTCTTTTCTGACCTATAAATGTCACAGGATTCAGTCATAAAGGAGTACTGTATGCATTTTTTAAGAGTTTAGTGGTATGGGGGAAGTGTACATGTGGTTAATGACTTCTCAGGCTCAGGGCTTTTTTTTTTTTTTTTTTTCTTCTTCCACATCCCTTGTAGGTAATATACTTGAAGAAAACACCAGAAGAAGCTTACAGAACGCTTATGTCTGGATCTAATCCACCATATCTTCCATTTAGGTATGTGAACATGAGAAATGGACCTAACTTTTGTGTTTTGGAATTTGCTAAATATAAATTTTTCAGATTGCTTTCCCAGAAAAGGGTTTCATGTCTGATATAGATGTTGTATCAAAACGGATACAACATGGATCTCCAGAAAAAGTATTTTTTACATCTGGTGGAATTACTTGCTCTGTGTTGGAATAATAAAGCCATTTCAATTGATTTAAGTTTTAAGTAGCACTCCCAGTCTTGCAAACTGTCAAGGTTAGAAAATAGCTCTTAGCATGTTTGTGATGTAGCAATTAAAACTTTTCTTTCAGATGTATTATGCTTTACTATTTGGAAGTCGTTCAGATCTTTTAAATTACCTGGTACCTAACCAGCTCTGAAACGAAAGGGGGTTTATGCTGTTATATTTTCTCTATTTTACAGAACAAGTACTAATGTTCCAGTTACTAGATTGCTTTGCCTTTCTGTTTTCAATGACTCATAGATAATTTCTATTAATCTGTCTTTATTCTCTGTATTAAGGCCATATTGAAACTTGAATCTGAGGAGTTTTAGCTATCATGCCTATCTAATAAAGACACTTCCAGATTTTTTTTCCGTGGACCATGAAATGCACTTGGACTTTGTGAATGTAAATACCTTACACTATTCTCATGGAAACACTGGCAATCAAAGGCAACTTCAAGAAGATCAATGTCCTCTTTTTTAGAGGAGTCAGTGTTTTACAAGTAGTGTTCACTATCAGCCCATGCATTTGTAAATGTAGACCTACCTACCTTGACTGTATCAAATTCATCTGATTCTACAGCCACTCAGCAAAGGAAGATCAGATTGTCTCTCTCCTCACAGTTTATACAGGAGCCAGACACAGTATGAACTGTTGGGATGGTAGATTTGTATGTGAAGACCAGTTTGACTTTGAGATCTTAAACCATCAAACATATTTTAAAAATGGTATCAAAGTAGTGATAGCTTTTATGGGTGGAGAGTTTATACATTCACCTGATCATCAATAGCTCACCAAAGCCCAATAGTTTACTGAGCTGTTGATACCCATATTTTTTTCAGCTAATTATAAAAGATAATTGGCACAATGCATTAAAAAATCAGTTATTGTAAACATGTCAGTGTTGTTTAACATCTCCAAATTCCGCATAAGATACAGGTGTGATGATCTAAGTTAAAGAATAATGTATAGTTTTCTGCACCTTTTAAATTCTTTGGTTCCTGATCTTCTCCCAGTTTGGAATAATTACGTTGGTTCTTTCTGTTTACAGAAGGTTCAGCTATTGAAAAATTGCTACAGGAAGATCTTTGAAGCAAACTCTATTATTCTGAGCACAGAAAGAGTGTCAGTGCATTCTTCTGTCTCCTTATCACTTTGGGCAAGCAACAAGTGAAATATTTCCCTGCAATATTTCACTTCCTTCTGGGGATTACTATGCAGCATTTTAGTGGAGTCTAAAAAAAAAAATAAAATTCTCCCTTTCATATCAAATTCTCAGTGGTTCAACTTTGGCAGGAATATTTCTTACATATAGGAGCTTTTAATTCTGAAGTGACTTAAGTTTTTCAGAATCTTAAGCTTAGTTTATCCAAAACTTGCTTAAAAAGCAAAACTCTCTTAGTGGAGGATGTGTGTTACCTGAGAATAGCTGTATCTTGTTCACCAATTAAAAAAAAATAGTTTGGAATTATAGTAAATTGCTATGTCTTTATGTTCCTTTCTCCCCAGCCAAAGTAAAGATTAAGGTGTGTAGAAAAGAGGTTCTGACAAAGTGAAGGACCTTAGTTGTCAGATCCAAAGTTGTAAGACAGAAAACTTGGGAAGAATAGTGTGTTTGCAGAACAGTCTCATACGACCCTACTTGCTCAAACTAAAGGCTACAGACTTTTGCCTTCCAATTAGTTCCTTATAATAATGATGATAGTAATAATAATAGAAAATACTATTTTTGCTTGACTGGTAGGGTGTAGTGAAAGTAATTGGCTCTATGATTTCTTGTGAGGCTGATAAGAACCACAGTAACAAATTTAATGACATGAAACAATTTCCTTTTAAGTTAAATAATTATTCAAAGCAAATCCTTTTGAGTCTGAATTCATAAAATTCTATTCCAAAATAAAATAGTTATCTACTCTGGGATCAGCAAAGGAGGGGTCAAAAAATACAAGAAACAGCAAGATTTTCTGAAGATGGCTTTATATTATATACAAAGAGCATTTCATGTTTCCTGAGGGAGAGAATGCTAACTGAAAATATTGAAGGAGGCAATGTCCAGCAAAGGGACTGCACAGTTTTTGCAGTTTGGGTTGTCACAATGATTACAAAAGTATAATTACTTCATTCTGTTTGTCAGCTTCGAGAGAAGAGGGCAACAAATGTATAGAGTAGGCAGTCTTTTGAAACGTAACTACTCTGCAGTCTTTGTGTGTTTCAAGTGCTGGATTGTTGGGGATAAATGATTGGCTAAAACTAAAGCATTTTTGGGAGCTTGTGGGCTTTTGTGGTGGGTTTTCTGTGGTGTGGTTGAGTTTTGGTGGGTTCTTGGTTGGTTGGTTTTGTTGCGTGTTTTTTTTTGTTTGTTTGTTTGTTTGTTTTTTAACGCAAAGCCTTGGCTATTTTAGAGGATGGGAGGGAGGCAATCTTCTTGAGGAAAGCCTTGCTGTTTCTTGAAGGAGTATAGCGTTACAAGATTTTGCTAGAAGAATTTAACATCTTGATTTCTTGAGTGTTTTTTTTTATATGGCGTAGGGCTGGAGAGCACTTCACTTAAGTTTCATTTGCAGCTGCTTTGGACTGTGTCAGGTCTTGCACTGGGTTAGAGCCTAAGCAGATTCTGTTACCTGCTGTATAGTTTGTCCTGCTGGGAAAGACAGCTGTGTAATCTAGCTGTGTGGGAGGTGAGACAAAGAGGAGTGAGGAAATAAACTGAAGGATCCTGACAAGATAGGAGGCTATGTAAAAAATGGGTAGTCTGATAGAGAGGGGGTATTTGGGAGTTGAATTAATAGGAAGAGGCTGGAATAGATACTTAAGGAGCTTAAGAATTACTGAGGCTGAGAGAAGGGCAAGTATATCTGATGAGGGCCTGCAGTGGGACAATCTAGATTAGCTGGGAATGGGGAATAAATAATTTATTCCTCTTTCCCTGGTTTTGCAAGGCCTTTGTGATTTTCTCCCCCTGCCCATTCTAAGACATTGGAGACGTCTCTGATACAAAATATAGCATGATGCAGAGGCTCAGGCAAATGAACCTGTGCCAAAAGCAGTAGCACTGCCTTAGGTAGTGTATCTGCTTAGCATCAAGCTATACTGTGAAGAAGCAGGTTGGTGCTATGAGAAAGTTTGCACTCCTTCCACATCCTTAGTCTCTTGAAAAGGACTGAAATTACTCTTACCTACAATGAAAAACACAACCTAAATGTCATACCTCTTCCCTCCTATTCTAAGGTCTAGGAAGGAAATAATCTGAGGTAATAATCATTGGTATTCAGTGCTTATTGACTTGCATTTATTCTTTGAGCCTGAAACATAGATATTATGTAACTTCTGTAGTTTAAGTCGTCTCCATTTGAATAGTTTGAAGTGCAAGAGTTTATTAGTGAGCAACAATCAGTTAAGTGTTACAGCTAGACTGTTTAACAGGTTTGTTAATTTGGTATCTGAAGTGTCTTCTATTTAGAAAAAAAATAGCTTTCAATAGGGAGAAGCTGCAGGATTGTCAGATTCTTTATAGAGTACTGAGGTATGTTTACATGAAGTGAACACTGGGAAACTGATCTACTTTCAGCTAGCTCAGTGACCTCAAAAAAACCTTAATCGGCTTACATCTTCAGCTGGTATTTCATTTAAAGACAGCTTCAGCAAATATTGTTCAGGGGTGGAAGGAAACCAAAATAACTGTCGTACAAGATATGTGGAAAATTTTTTGTTTTGTTTTTATAATAGAAAAACTAAAGACAAAGCAGGACTATAGGGCACTACTGTCTTTGAGACACTTTCACGTTATTTTTGGCTGATTCACTGTTGCTTGGTGATGCTCTAGTCTCTTGAAGATCTTGTACTGTATCTTCTCACTTCTGTTTAACAAAATGGTGTTAACTCCATTTTAAATCATCATAAATACCATTTTCCTATTGTGAAACTGATTTAGATTTTACCTCAAACTACTCTCTATTGACTTTATATTAAAGAGAAAAAAATAATTAGTATTACTGTGCTCAGTCTCTAGATATAACATGAATTTCAGAGCTAGATTGTAGTTTGTAGCTTTTGGGTTTTGGTTATTGGCAAGTGCTTGGGAAACAAACTGTTTTGCTATTGACAGTGTTTAGAGGTTTGGTGAAAGGGAAACCGTTATGCAGTATTGAGGTCAGCTACAATAACTGTGAAATCAGATGTGGGATCTGCAGCTCTGTAATGCTGGCTCAGATTCATACTACATTTGTATCTCATAGAAATATTCACATTTTTCTTATTTTGAAAGCAAATGGAGTACTATCAGATAATAGTTGGTAAAACAGTGTTTGAAAGTCAGGGTGGTTATGCATTTCACCATAAAAGACTGGGAGAATACTGTAGTGAAATGTGATCAGCAGCAGAAATCAGAGCACCCACACTGTAAAACTGTGCAGGAGATGTCTGTATGTAGTCTGTTCGATTATTCTGATATGAAATGGGATCTTCCTTTCTCTGCTGTGCTTTTTTTAAACACAGACTTCCGAGTTGAACAAAAAGGTATAACACTTGAAATCCAAATAGCTTGGTTTCCACCAGTAAAAACATATAAATGTTTTTGTATGCTCGTAACTTGGTGTACAAGTATCTAAAGGGTGGGTTGAAGGAGGATGAAGCCAGGCTCTTTTCACTGGTTCCAAGTGACAGGACGAGGGGTAATGGGCACAAGTTAGAACATAGGAAGTTCCGTTCAAATACACGGAAAAACTTCTTTACGGTGAGGGTGACAGAGCACTGGAACAGGCTGCCCAGGGAGGTTGTGGAGTCCCCTTCTCTGGAGATTTTCAAGACCCGCCTGGATGCAGTCCTGAGTAATGTGCTCTAGGCAATCCTGCTTTAGCAGGGGAGTTGGACTAGATGATCTCTAGAGGTCCCTTCCAACTCTGAAAATTCTGTGATTCTGTAAGTAGTCCCAGTAAATTAAAAATTACTGCTGTCTTAAACGTAAGCACATGCATTAGTTTTCTGTAGGATAGGATGCTGACTGTGTAGAGTGGACAAAGAAGAATAAGTTTAAATAGGAAGAATGTCTGGAATTAATTTTAATTTACTGTAAAATTAATCAAGGTTAGTAAAGGTATCTTTTTCTTTACAGTGCCTTTCCTCATAAATGTTAGTGTTTGTATTTGGCTTTACTGTGGTACAAAGTGCGGCCCATTCATAATTGATTGCATTTTATGCAAGCTAAAATGAATATTATTAATTATTGCTCTAAAACTTTGAAATATATCTGTCATTGGTATAAAGAAAATGCATGCTGGTGAATCAAGTGCTATAAAATTGACTTCTCAAGTCAATGTGGTATGAGAATAGCTGCATTTCTAACAGGATTTTTGCACGTGTTAGTACTACTTCTGACAGTATCCAATATTTTTATCCATGGTCTGGAAATTTATACATCAGTAGGAAGGAAGATGGCTTGACACAAAGAATTGTGAAATTAAACTAGCCGATCTGCATTAGTTTTTAAATATTTAGTTTTCTCCAGAAAATGCATTTATTCAGGAGGATTCAGAAGATAAGATAATTTAAAAAAAAAACAAACAAAAACTTACAAAGCTGCCTAATGATTTGACATGACTTCTGACTGATTTCTCCAGGCTAGAAAAAGAACTTGATAACTCAGACTCAGCCTGGAGGCAGTCCTCTAGGTGACTGGAAGGGATATTTGGTTTGGTTTTGCTTTTAACAAAGAAAGAATCAAAATAATTAGTGACCTAAAATAACTTAGACATCTCTCTCTAAACAAAAAGATACTTTAGTAATTTATTTAAAACATTCAGGAAACCGGGTCACGATGAACTGTTACTCTTTGCCTTTTGAGTATTTCAAGGTCTTTCTAGACATGTAGTTGGCAGTAAGACTGGCATTAAGCATCTGTCCTCTCTAATACTTCTGCAAAATGCTCTTTGACTAAACTCTGAAGGAATACTAACACTTCTGGAATAATATGAAATCATCTATTTGATAAGATCGAATATAAAAAATGTCACTTCATAAGTACACAGTGACTTTGCTTCATGAATAAACTAGTTTTTTATATTGTTTTAAATATCAAGAGCTCTGTAAACTGCATTTTGTTGCTTGCTGTGTGTTCTGAAACTAGTAACTTGGGTTTCATCTCCTAATCCTGATTCCACAAGCACTTGTCTTACTTGTACTTCAGATATCTCTCTGCTATATCAATGGTTCCAGCATACAGAGTCCTCATGGATTATATATAAAACTTCTGCCAGATTAATTTCTTTGTTCTTACACCTAAAATTTAGTACCTGTGGATGCCATAGCTTAAAATTCTGGACCATGAAACAGTGAAGTTGCAGAAATAGGTTTGCATCGGGAATTGATTCTAATCAGGTGGTTGTACATCTGGAAACTAGAAAAGGAAATACGTATATATACCTGGATTTACCCTGAAAAGAATTGGGAGTGCTAAAATAAAAATGGCTGTAGCTTAAAGGAAAAAATTGCATAGATATTGTTCCACTTTCTTGTTTTCCAAATTACAATTGAAGGAACTTTTATAATTTGCTTGTTTTCTTACCAGAAGATACTTGAGGGTCAAAGGGAGAGGAGGAGAGAGATTATGGCAAGGTCTGATATAATACACTCAGTATTTGCCATGGTTCATCAAACATCATGCTTTCCCTTGAAGCATGAGGTAATACTAAACCGTTGCTTCCAGGTGTTATTTCACTACCATGCTGTACTGTCATTCATATCTAGTGTTTGTTATTGTTTCATTACATTATCATATTCTGCCACAAAAGATAGATGAGGGTGTGTGCAGGTGTTACTGCAGTGTGTTGTGTTTCTTAAAAGAAACCAAAAAAAACCCAAAAAAAACCCCCAAAAAAATCAGAATATTGCTATTCTTTGAGTTTCTTGGAATTTGGGATTAGGTTTAAACAGCTTTTAATTTGTTCATTCCAGAACTTTGCCTATTTGGAATTTTCCTGGTTTTCAGTCTTTCTATTATTTCACTGTGTGTGGATGGCAAGTCTCAGCAGAACTGTTTTCTCCAGTCAGAGTACACCTACTTTAATGGTTAGGTGCACAGCAACAGAAATGAGACATTTGAGGCACAGATGATATAGGCAATAGATGTTAGCTGCCAGCGTCCATGTTCATTCCACTGGTAATAGCTGTCCATGGGAACTGTAGCTAAGAATACTGTACACTTGGAATTGTGATAGGCTTATCTTGTACATCTAGGTCAAGTTCAATGTCCTCCCTCCCTCTCTCCTCTCCCTTCTTCTTTCACTCTCATAGCACTGCTTACTAATGGATTAGAGATTATGTGGCTTGTTTCCCCAGCATTGTTTTTATGTGCTGCATTATAAGATGCCTTATCAGTTGAAGAAGTAGTTATATCCATATAGATAAAATAAAAATTATATTCTTGTTATAGCAAAATAACACGTAATATAGAACATGTCTGGTACAATCATATTTTCCATTCATATTTCCCTAAATATTTAATTTTGTGGTTTGCGTTGTTCTAGGTTTTGTTGTTTCCATCAGCCCATTCGGAAAACTGTTACAGCTTTTAAAGATTTTCTGCTATGTATTCCCATTGGGGCCTTCAGATTTTTTGCTCAGAAGACCTTTTTGTTTGCTAAAATGCTTTTGTGCTAAAAGCGCCTGTTATCCAACCTTTCCCCCCTGTCAAAAATGGATTGTCTGTAAAGTTTATCTTTTACAGGTTTGGTATGTTCTACTTATCTAATGTAATAAAAAATACTTTATGGATTTTGTTGGATTTTGATGTTGAAGATTTATTCACACTTTAAAATTCCCATTCTAAAACATTGTGCCTAAGTATTTTTTAATAATCTAATAACTTGAAAGCTTTTCTAGAGTAGCCTTCCTGTAATACGACACTACCAAAATTATAGCTTTTAGTTTCCTTAAAAACATTTTCTATGAACACTCGTTGCTCAAAACTGCCATACTTATTCTGCTCTTAAAGAACAGGTGAGGATATTATACTCTTAAAGTACTTGGGATTGAAGGAGCGTATCAATATAACACATTTCCATCTACTTATGGCAAGTAGACTATCAAAAAAGGAAAGTTTTCATTGAAAGATTGAAACTTTGAATCAATTCTAGATTAAAGATGTATCTGGCTGAAACCTAAAATTTTGCTATTCTGACAAATTGCAGTTCTTAGCATTCTGGATAAGGTAGCTTAGAGCAAAACTATAAAAGATTTCTTTAATGAGTAATTAGGTGATAATTTGCCCAGGCAGAATTTTGTTAAAATGCAAACTGGTCTGAAGCAGACTTTTCAAAGTACTTTTTCTTTTTTCCAAAATACATTTGTTGGTGTTATTTTTTTGGTGGTGTTATTTATTTTTACGTTGGTGTCTCTTACTACTTGAACGTGTTTTGCCTTGGGGTATCCTGTCATCTTTTAAAGAAAAATTGTTTTTTTCAGAGTGGCAGAACTGAGGTCAAATAATTTTAAATTTAATTATATGTGGATATTTTTTAATCACATCTGTAACAAGGCATCAGAATGAGAGCCTGTAAATGAAATCCACACTAGTAGTCTATTTGCCTTTCCTTGTTAAAGAGTGTAACTCAATTAAGACTTGAATAATGGTTAAAGCAAGTTTTGCTTTATTTGCTACTATACTTACACCATTGAGAGAGGATGCAAAGCTTCCTGTTTCAGGACAGCATAAATTATTTTAAGTGCATATTTTACATCATCTATCTACATGCCCTTTATAAAATTATTTGCAGTATCTGACTGCACTTACACTGAGCTACATCTTTGGTAGGGGAGTGCTTTAGCATGAGCAAGCTTCTAAAAAGATGTCTTCTTTGAACTTTAATTCAGATTTCTCACAGGGGATTCAATTACTAGAATATACTCTGTTGTGTGCTGCCTTTCCCTAGGTTCTTGAGGTAATTCCATGTATATTAAATTCATTTGCATTAAATCTATAGGGATGCTTCATTTGGGAACTGCACGTACAATCTTACGATCTTGGACTGTTTACAGGGAATAAATAAGGTAATAACACTTTTCCTTAGCGAAACAGATTTAAATTGTCTTTTAAAACATGAAGGCAAATACTGTTAAAATACATTAGAAAATCTGGTTTCAAAGCAAAATGTGTGAATGAGTAGTATGCTGTCATGAAGTCTGAGGTACTGAGGACTGCGTTTGAGTAGTGACAATGGAAGATGGTTACACTTCTACCTGGCTGGCCTGGCCTTTGACATCTTGCTGAACGTCACCTTATGAATCTGAATGTGCAGACGCACCAGGTCTCACTGGGGGCAGTTCTTAACTCAACAGTGCAAGGCCGTGCACTAGATCTGCTAATAGATCATTTATAACCATTGGTAAAAGGGAGTAACAAGGTTGATAAAGTCAAGTGAGATAGACACCTTGGTATACTGTGATTTAATCTGAGCAGGTTTTTTTGCGTGTACTTGGCTGCAACTTTCCGCCAAAACACTTGATTCAGTGTTTGACACTAGTCTGTTCAGAATTTTTTAAAAAGAATGAAAACTAATGTATGTTACTAGTGTTTTGATGTGTCACTTTCAACAGTCTTGGGGAATATTAAGCTCTATTTTTTTTTTTTTTTTAAATGTTACATTGCATCTTAATTGGCAACCTTGTGTTATAGGATATACTTCATACTATATAAGCAAAGATTAAATTTTGTTCAACATTTCCTGGTGATCTTGATGAACGGAGCAAGCTATATGAACAGTTCTGCACAGACACTTTGTAGATTATTTGTAATTCTTAAAAGTATGGCAAAACAAATGTTTTTTAAAAATTGAAAAAAGAGAGAGCAAGCTTAATATTTTTAGTTCTGTGGGGGTGGGAAAGGAGCTGTCAGTTAACACCAAGACTCTAATTTGTGTGGCATTCTACAGATCCTGAAGCTCTGTGAAGCAGTCGGTGCAGTCACTGTAATTTATCTGCAACAAACATGTCAAAAAGGACTTTGAGTATCAGTTTTTCCTCCTTTGTTCCCATAAAACTTATTACTGAATTTTTGTCCAGTTGACCTACAGAGGTAAAAATACTTTGAGTAAAAACCATACGCCTTAATCTGAAATAAAATCTTAGACTAACTGGGTAAATTTGATGTTTGTGTGCTCATATATCATATATATTTAAATCGGGGGCCCTACAAATTCTGGAGCGCAGCCAGCCAGTCATGCTTAAATAAAATAAATTTTTCAAAATCAGCTGTTCAGACAAACGTCTCGGTATCTTAGGTTTCATCACAGACCAAATCATTGAGCCTCTGTTGTCTACAACAAAGCTATTTTTGTTTTGTCTTAAAAAAGGTGCTCTATATGTAGCAAGTAATGGCAGACTGACGATTATTGTTTTTTAAATCCTAGATCTATGGTTTATTTTTTTATCACACCTTAATCCCAGAATGTTGTATAATATCTATACTTCTCAGAATGCAGTAGATTCAGTATAAAGACATGCTGCAGAACTGTCTTCCACCTATTCCTGGAACAAATTTGACCTACGAATTCTTTCTTCATAGATTTGTTTTTAATATAGTGTTATACACAAGTCTTTAGTACAAAATTGGCATATTTAATAATAGTACAGTAATCAAATACAAAACTTGACTTCTTTCATTCCTGTAATAAATACTGTCTAATGTAGTCTAGTGAACTTCATTCTATCAGTAGAATGTGTATTAAATCATAAAATACAGGTTATACATAGTACTGTATTGTGTATATGCCATTTTCCCTGGGTATTATGGAGATCAAGTCAGAGTATCATATTAAGTATAGAAAATCAATAAAATCTTAACGTTCTGTATTTTGATATGTCCAACTGCATGAAAATTTATTCAACATAGAAATTGACAAAAAGGGAATTGCTTTTTAATTTGTCATCTGCCTTACAGAAAAAAACATACATAGTGGGGTGCGGAGAATCAGTTTTATGATTTAAGTGATATGCAACAACCTTATGTCCCATCGTAATGTCTTTGAATGGGAAATAATGAGCCTGACATGCTTTAGTGACATTGTTGGAGTTTTTGTTGTCTGTGTTGTGCAAAATGTAATGTTGTCTTAACATAGAGGCTTCAATAAGCCAAAAGCACATTTAGTGATTTAGTTTTGATTCTCAAAAACAGTGTTATAAAATGAGTTTAAATATCATATTTCAGAATAAACTGACACCTTGTTGCCTTTTAGGCCTTGCAGCATGGATTTTTTGACTTTAAGACATTTGATGTGGATGAATATGAACACTATGAGGTTTGTACATTTAATAATGAGTTGAATGTGTTTGCTTTACCTAAAATAAGTTAGAATATACAGTGTCGCATGACTTCAAACATACTGGAAACACATTTGAATTCAAGTAAAACCCAGTGTTCATATGTAAGGTATGTACATACAAACCTGTCTGTAGGTGGAAAACGTGCAGAATGAATATCCTTGCAATTTTAGTGCATCACATAAGTCTACTGTTTTCTCGTAGCCTTTCTGGCTTCTGGGACCTCTTTCATGCTTTCCCAGCCTTCCCCCAGGATACGAGCCAAGGTCTCTCATCTGACCCACAGAATCTGTTGAGCAGCTTCTTGAGATGCTATTAGCACCAAATACATGATAAATTTTTATAGCCATATAGATTAAGCATGTTTTGAGCTTTTTTTAGTAAGGATGCATTATACAGGGTTTCCAGTAATGAAAGTGCATCCAAGATATTTCCCTAATGAAAGCTAACAGATGTCATTCATTGTTCTGCCAGCCTTCTTACAACTTAAGAATAGATACTCTGAATGACTCTAGATGCTTCTAGGACTTTGTTCTGTAACATACACACCTTTATCTGCTAGTAGTAGACAGTTATCTCAAGCTATATTACTGGAGAGACCCTTTAAAATATGCCTGTGCTGCACCTGTGAACTGAGCTGTGTACAGAGGAAATCGCAGGCACAGAAGGTGTGTATCCATCTGGTCCAGAAGAGTTGCGTGATCTTTGTCTATGACTTCCCACACTCAAAAGAAGGGAAAGGATTTTTACTGAAGTCAGTGGCAATCATGTATTGGACCTTGTCTTTGGAACTTCCTAAAGTTCTGCAGTTGCATTAGTTAAGGAGAAAGATATCTAAACTAGAGGTGTACTAGACATTTGAATACATATTAAACTCTCTTAGAGTTGTGTTACTTTATTGTAGCCAGTATTCTTCCCCCCAGCCCCTCTATTGCAATTTTCAGAAAAAGTGGGAATAATGAGAATAAATTTGCTTAGTCTGAAAATGTCCATTTTAAAATTTATTATCTTAAGTTGAATATTTCTAATTTCAAACAAGTTTTAGGGATAATTGCTTTTCTTAAATCTTTGTAACACTTTATAAACAACTGTTTTACAAGCAAGAAGATATGGGTGACAGTACATATCTGAAATACATGCAGCTATAGGAAATGCTTCATAAATGTTCAAGAAAGAGGGTGAAGTCAGGGGAGGAATAAACAGTTGAAAAACTTAATTTACAACACAAATCTATACAGTAGATGCTGGCTGCAATAGGCATGTTGTAACATGTAGGTATTGACAAAAGTTAAAAGCATTTTTAGGAGGATTTCTGTATACTTGAAGATTCCATAATGATGTCAAAGACAGATTTTCAGCCTGAAAAAAGTATTAAAATAATTGTCTGAAGCTATTCCATTATCTTGTTTAATGCTTAACATTATTTTAGTTTGTGAAAAGTATGTATGTGTGAATGATGTTTAAAGTATGCTGCTCACTGTCTGAGTTTAAGAAGCAAGAACTTGGAATCATCTTTAATTTTTTTGTCCATTTTGTGGTACGTCTTCTATTATTTTACGCATTGTGGTCAGCTTTGTATGTTTAGACCTGTCCTGTGCTATATTTCTAAAACTTGATATGTTCCAAGTTTTTGCTTTGTTAAGTCTTCAAATGTGTAGTTATGTGGAGAGAAGTTGCATAAGACTTAAAGGGAGCAGGCTAAAGGAAATTCTATTTCATGTTTATAGTTCTTTCATCTGACTACATTATCAAGGCAGCTAATTCCCCTTTTGTTGGACTAGTAGATTGTAAAATACTCAAGTTCTCTTTTTTTAAATAGTAATGTTGTTTGCATGTAGCATACGTATCTGTAGTCCAAATTGGTTAAAATTTAAATTATTCACAATAACCCATGTAACTGCAAAGAACTACTTCATTCACAAATAAAACTGGTAAAAAAAAAAAACAGTAAACACTTTTATTGAACAGACCTTCTTTCTTAAAGGGGGTAGAGGTGCTACAATGTTGAGATTGCAATCTGTGGTAGAAATTCGGGGGGGCCAGGGGTCCTGACTTGGCAGTAAGATGGTTTCACTAATCCTTATGCAACCTTGTTAACTTACAGGAGTTTTCACTGTGTGAGGACATTTGGAGCAAGGCTAATGGGCTTAGCTAAGCAAACAGTTGGTGAATTGATTACAGTAATGTCTATTATCAGAATCTTTCACTCATTAGGATGTTTTGATTTGCTGAGAGCTAAAAGCACAAGCTTAATAATGCAGTTGAACCGAGTGCCATGTCCTTAAAAGTCATTATGAGAATAACTGCATTGCCAAATGAAGAATGAGCACTCTTCAATTAAAAAATAAAAGGCGGTTTTGAACTTTAGCTATGTATTTCCAAAGAAGCTTCCAGTTTTGGCACTGACAAAATTTGCAGAGCCATTTTGAAGTTTTCATTTAAAAGTGAGCAAGAAATGCAAAACGTCACAGTTTGGAAGTTTGAGGGTTTTTTAATTTAGTCTTTTTATCTGATTTATGCTTTGCTTCTGTGATTACTGGCTCATCAGAGTTTATGCCAATATGTAAATTTCAGTTTCTACAGGGAAAGGATAATTGTTTTTGAAGGCTAATAGGTTTTTAATTTGTTCTATGTAAATTAGTTTTTTTAGCCAGTGCCTTACAGGGAAGCGTTTTTCCATATTCTTTGATTAAAACATACAAGAATTTTGGTGTTTGTCAGTGTTTTTGTAACTAGGTATCTTTAAAGCACAGAACCCTCTAAGGGAGAAATATTTGAGATATAGGATCTTTCTGGTTTTATTGGAAAACTTGGGCAAAACTTTTTGTGTTTCATTTTATTAAGAGATTTTTGAGAAGCACCTTATGGTTATTTAGTTTGTCCCATATAGGTAAGCTAGCTAATTTCATTTGAAGTGTTTCATTTTAATGCAGCAAGAACATAGTAAAAAGTAAAATAAAACCTTGAGTAATTTTTTTAACCTTGTATGTACAGATATAAAATGCTTTTCTCTTTCTCTTCTGAAATTATTATAGCGAGTGGAAAATGGTGATTTCAACTGGATTGTTCCAGGAAAATTTTTGGCATTTAGTGGACCACACCCAAAAAGCAAACTTGAAAATGGTATGGTGTATATTTTAATGCTATTTTATGATCTTATTTTTTCCAGCATGTTAAATAGTCATGGCAAATGAGCAGAGGAAAATAGAAATTTATAGATTATTTATCATCTTCAGGAGTAATCATACAGTGAACATTTTATATACGATCATAGAACTTAGTTCCAAAGGGTTTGGAATTCTTTGCTAGAAGAATTCTAATTCTTCTAACAGTCAGTAACTTTCAGTGACAAAGTGCCTGAGAAATTCAGGTCTGAACCTGATACAATAAGTATGCAGAATTAAAGGTGAGTTGTGTAAAGCAAAGGAGACTGTATTAAGAGTTTTGTAACAAAGGCCAGGAAAGACTTTAAAAAGAAGCTTGCCTTTACTACTGAAGATTCTTGGGATAATGGGAAGAACCTGTGTGATTCTAATGGAATGAAAAAAGGGAAACTTGACTGAGGGAGGGAAAGTAGAGCTTTGGTCCAGCTAAAAGGAAAATCAGTCATTTAAAAACTACAATCAGATTTTTGCTGAATTTCACCTTATTCTATATGCCATGTCACTTTTTTATGGGAGCATGGGTTTTAGTTTGGTTTTTGTTTTTTTTTTTGACTTCTCATGTTTCTCTCATGACTGGAATGCTGCTAATTGCATAGTGTTCACTGAAGATTTAAACAAAAGTCAGGGAGGAAATATTTAGGTTGGTTTGGGTTTCTTCCCCAATCACTGTTGCAGTCCCTTCTTGCAGATTTTTTAAAAAATTACTTAAATTGTTCCGTGGATTTTAGAAAACCTGTGTTTTATTTTTAACATGTATATAACTGAAAATTACTAAATTAATGCTAATGCTTAAAATCCAGTTCTGAGGCTACACATAAGCCTCACCCAGTTGAGTATAAGTATACATTACAAAGCTACTTTTTTCTCTTTATGTTGTGCATATATGACTCGTGGAAATGACCCATGTGTTGTGAGGAAGCTTTTGGATGTTATTTGAACAGGAATAAAAAATCTGAAGATAAACCAGTCAATTTGGTTAATGACAGACCTGATTTTTGTGGTAGCTATGTTGTTCCTGTGTTTTGTTTATAAGACTTAATTGTGAATGAAAAGAATAACTACATTTTACATACATACATCCTATAGACATGCGTGCACACGCACACACTCCCTCACCTTCTCATCAACAGGGAACATCTATTTGGTGAAAGTGTCCTAAACGGTTGTGGTGTGGTTCGTCTTTGACCTCCCTCCCTGCCCCCTGATCTTTATCTAGAGGATCCTTTTGTCTCTCAACTGAATCAAGGCACTAAAGCTTTTTTACTTCACAGTGGAGCAAGAATATTTCTGGTACTGCGGTTTATCCTTTGACTGTTCCTCTTGTCCATAGTATAGATCACCAATCTGTTTTTGTCATATACACAGTGTTTCCTCTTCAAGCATGTTCTTATTCTTTGATCTGCAGCTTTACTATAAACAGGTGTTCTGAAATGCTGAATTCATATATGTGCCAAGCTTTATGTATAAAACCCTACTTGTAGAGAGGAATAGGCTAAACAGGAGACAGTACAGTGTTTCATATATACTGTGCTTAATTTTTTTTTCTCATCCTTTTTTTAATTATAGTGGTCTTTGTGAGCATTTTGTGGACAATTCTTTTATATCACCTAACATGTTTATTCTGAATAAAATATTAAAGCACTTTTAGTATTAGCATGTTATCATTCAGAAATGGTTTTGGGGGCAATTTTGAGTAGGACTTCGGACTTCATCTCAGACATTAAATTGTTGTTGCTTTATTTTTTCATAGGTTATCCTCTTCATGCGCCTGAAGCCTACTTTCCCTATTTCAAGAAACATAATGTCACATCAATCATAAGACTAAACAAAAAAATTTATGAGGCAAAACGCTTTACTGATGCTGGTTTTGAGCATTATGACCTGTTCTTCATAGATGGAAGCACACCGAGTGACAGTATTGTTCAGAGGTTCCTGAACATCTGTGAAAATGCTGATGGTGCTATTGCTGTACATTGTAAAGGTATGTGCGCTTATTTATCAGATTGAAGTTCAAAACAGGTATAAATCCATAGAGCTTATTCCAGAAATAAAGCATTTAAAAAATAACACTTTCTGGTTGTGAAAGTAATATTGCTTTATGATACTTGACTAAATATATGACAAATATTTGTTATTTTCATGTGCATATTAAGTTCTTTCATCCTACACTACTATTTACAGTAACTGACAATCTGTTGTTCGTTGTTCTGTTTTTTCTTAATATCACTTGAAGGCGTGAGTTGTAGTTGATGAAGATTTCTCTTTTGCAGTATGCTTTCACAGCATTATGATAATTTGCTAGGAAATGCAAAAGACTGAAAGGTTTTCTTTGTGGACTGTTCTACATTCTTCTGTGGAGCATGACTTCCACATTTCAAGTTAATGTGATGCCAGCATTTCAAACCAGCCTATTTCAGCAAATCAGCCTGAAAATACACAAAACATGCTTAGTCAAGAATGATTAACAAAGGCTTTGAAGGGTACGGCTTAATTTATGTTTAGAGTTGTGTAAGGACATTGTGGAGATGGATGTCTTGCTGATCAGAAACAAGAATAGTGCTATTCATTCATAATTTTTCCATGAACAATAAACGTGCATATCACAGATAAGTAAGTTTGTTTGCTAACAAGTTGTTACTGTAGCTAAACCCCAGAAATACTGGCATTAATAAGCTGGACATCTGCTAATTGACTAAATGAGAGTATAAATTATTGATTAACAGGAGTAGATTGTTCTCTAGGCTCAGTTGCTAAAGGAACACAATCTACTTTTCTAGTGACTCAGGCACTTGCTAAACTGAAGCATTTTTGGTCTTTCACCTGACCATTTAATAAGGAAACCAGTAATCTCATTCTTCTTAGGTTTTTTTTTACACCCTTTTAAATAAGCCTATAAAAAGTTAAATCAGCAGTTAACTCAAAGTTAATGTATTATCTGTAGTTTTCTTGTACTCCTATTGCAGACGTATTCCAAGCACAGCTTCCACACTAGAAATTGCTTGTCCTAGAAGTTATAGAATGGTTTAATGCAAAGGGTTGCTATGGAAAATTTGTACATTAGCAGGAACTTAGAGAAAAGCACTGAAGTCTTAGTGATATATGCAGTTGATGATGTTACCTGCAATTTTCAGAGACCGTTTTCTTACTCGGATGTATGTTTAGTATAGCACAGCTCTTGGTTATCTATTTGCATGTTGCATTCCTTTTGCATTAAAAAAAAAAAAAAAACAACAACAACAAAAAAAAACCAAACCAAAACAAAAAAAACAACAACAACAACAAAAAACACCAAACAAACAAAGAAAAACAACCAGTAAAAAGACCAAAAATCTGAGCCCAAAACTCTCTCTAACAGTACTTCCCCTCTTTAAATGATTCTTCAGAGCTAGTCTTCCAGTACACAGTTATGGAATCTCACTGTTTGTGAACTTTTACCTTCATCCTTTTATCTGAATCATCTTAACTTTCCAAAAAGTCACAGCAAGATTTTGTTATTGCTTAAATGTTAAGAGCTTGTAGTTGTGTATAGAATTGTCAGCAAGGTTGTCTGGCTGCTTAGGGAGTTTCCATTTAAATAGTTGTTGGTGCATAAACAATAGCTGGCCACCATGAGACTGTAAATTGCAAATATTGTATTTGCATGAAAATAAGGTTTAAATGGGGAGACACTTTACTAGTAGATAAAACACAGGGCTAGAAAGAGATTAATTCTTTCTCTATAGTTAGAGATTTGTCTGATAATAAAAGCTATTTTTTCTGTCTTTCTGTTCTCCCATTAAAACCAGGATTAGTTTGTGATTTGGGGAGCAATGGGTTAAAGCTATTGATATATATAATTATATGCTGGTCAACATTCATTGCTATTTATACAGTCAGCAGTGAATAGTTTTATAGGTTGGTTTCACAACAAAACTGATTCAAAAAGAAAAAGCCATTGTCTGAGAAGACACATGCTGCTGTCTGTGATGTGCACATATATTTGCATGCATTTGAACCTTGATTTGTAAGTATGTGTGTTGGCCTCTCAAAGGTACTTTGAGTTTGTTTTTTACTGGTTTCATGAATATGAAGTTTGTATCCAGCTTGGTCATGGCTTTTTTTAAATACTAGCCTTTTTCTATTTAAAGAAGTTTGAAGTAGAATTGTACTGATCACTGTTGCATGCGTTCTTAAATGCTGTTAACTTTTGATAAGTGTGATATATTCTTATATATACAGCATTGAAATCCAATTATATGATAAATGGGATACTGAATCAGAAGTTCTTTTTTCAGATATTAAGGTGTTGGATAACATTGCAAAAAAGTCTTCTCGTATCCCATACTTTAATTTGATAATTATTAAATGCTTGTGACTTCCTGTGTAATTGTTGATATTTTTGGTTTTGTAGCTGGCCTGGGGAGAACAGGAACACTAATTGCCTGTTACATAATGAAACACTACAAGTTCACTCATGCTGAAGCCATTGCTTGGATAAGAATATGTCGACCAGGCTCAATTATAGGGCCCCAGCAACACTTCTTGGAAGAGTATGTATACCTTCTTTGCTACCAAGAATCAACTGCTTGTCTACATCCTTATCCATCTTGCGCTATTTATAGGATCTGTTTTCTGTCTACTGATGTTGTCTATTACTGCCTGTTGCAATATATTTAAGGTTAGTTAACCTGGGATTGAAAGCAAATTTACTCGCTAGCAATTGTCTTCCTTGGAGTGCTATGCATTTTGTCACCTTAAGGGGCAGAGGGTCTCAAGAGTCTGCATGTTTGTGTTCTCGGGGATTTAGGAGTTAGACAAACGTGTTAGAAGTGTAAAGTCCGGATGTGGACAAAAGATTAAATCAACAATAAGGATTTATTAAAATATTAACGTAGAAAGGATAGACTTTATATACTTTTATATATAGCCTATGGCAACACTTAAAATGAATCTTACAATAGTATAATTGATACGTTTCTTTCTTTCTTGTAAGAAAAGATTAAATAAATATGTGGTGGGCAGCTTATGATCTCTGTCAGATTCCTAGCATAATGTATGAAGCATTTCTGATTTGGAGCTAATAGTCGTTAACAAAACAAATGTATGGTTTTAATACAGCTCCTTCTCAAAACTGACTATATACTTTGGGTTGAGAACATTTCACATGCAGGTAATTTGAATGGGTGGTTCATGGTTTGATCCTGCCTGGAAATGAATGACAAAATTGCACTGGCTTCAGTGATGTGGACATTAAGTTTAATTTCATAGTGGTATCTGCATTGTGCATTTACTGTTATAGTGGTTTTGCTGATATTTTTGATTTGCTATCATGATGATATTTAATTGGAGGTATTTTTACTTTTAAGGAAAAATAGAATGTGTTTGAGAAATTTCACCACAAATTTGTCTCTCTGGAAAAATGAGAATGCAACAGCTCTGCTAGATACTGTGTAAATAGACTAAAACATGCACTGACCTTGCCTCTTAAAATCCATAGGATATCAAGGAGAAAGGAGTATTACTGTAATTAATAAGCAAAAGTAAGCATGACTGAGGATTTCTATTTATTTTCCAGTACAACTGAATGGACAGTCCTTTATTTGAGAGGTGCCCACCATTATTAAAATACTGTGAATAACAAACCACAAGTGCTCACTGAAGGCAGATTAATCTTCTCCGCACCATGCTGATGCTGGGATGATGCACTTTTAAAAATGATGTAGTGAATAGATGCACTTTTAAAAACTATAGACTGAAATTAAGAGAGAACATTTACTTTGTTTACTTGAAAGATAGGAAAAACAGGGCCTATGTCTTTTCTGCAGTGGTGTATAAATACGTGGTTTGATTTTACAGATAGCCAAAGATCCTTCAGATTTTTTTCATTCATACCTACATTATTCATAGCAAAGAGCTGTAGTATTTTTCAATAAGAATTTTCTGTTGTCCTAATGGCATTAATACCTTTTTTGACAATCGGAAAAAATTCAAGCAGTGTCACCAGTAGTGTCAAAATGGGATTGAAAAAGAAGTAGCTAACATCAGTTGCATCATTCTAATATAAAATATCTTGCCCTCAGGGCTGCAAAGTTGCATCTGACAAAAAGGTAAAATCTTGCAGCTTTGATCTCTGAGCTTTCAGAGATGTCAGAGTTTCATCTCTCAGATTATTTGAGGTTTAATAAGGGAGGTTTGAAAAGATTTTTTTGTAGAGACCCTCCCACCCAAGAATGTATAAATCAGTTTGTTACTGTGAGTGCAATTAATCTTGAAGAATTTCAAAGCAATTTAAATTCAAGATGTTTTCTAGGCTACTTCTGTTAGGTGGAATAAGTGGCATTCCCTCCTTCTCGATGTTTTCTTGGGACGTAGTGAAATTTTTCTGGAAGTGCTTAGCTTTCCCATTTATCATTGAGCAAGTTTAGGAAGTTGGTTCAGACTACTTGGCTCTTAAGCTTTGCCATAATATTTTGCTTTCAAACAAAGAAAAATTTCCAGTGTAAGTATATTCTGATTTAACTACTGATTCTATTTTTCTCTGTTCAGTATAGCAATTTCATTTTGTTACAGTAATATGTAATAGGGTCTCAGTTCTTGGATGGAACTAGCATGACAGGTACCTAACCAGCAAACTTCCTTATCGAGGAATAATGCAGTCTCATCAACAAAAGCCTGCTTTGCCCATGCACATTGTAGCAATTAAATTGTTGGGTTTTGTTTTACCACCTGTCTGAAGGCTCTAATCTTTCACTTTCTGAAAATTGATACTAGAGTCCTGTTCAACTTCACATGACTATGACCACTTGTGCTGTGCAGGTCAGCTGTATTTTTACTGCATAATGTCTGTATACACAAAACGCATGCTAATAAGTTGGAAAGTGCTATATCATTATTCATTCTACACATTACATATATAAAAGCATGATTTTATATTGATTTTTAAGTTTTAAAAGCCTTCAAAATACCATTGCGAATTCCTGTTTAGTTAATCTCTTTTCCCAGTAGGATTTTTTAAGTGAAGTTTTAGTACCTGTAATATTTCTTTGACTACAGACTTGTTTGGTGATTCTGGGTTTTTTTTGTTGTTGTTTTTAAGCATTGAAACTGATGATTTTGTTTGTCTTTGGTTTTTTTTGGTGATAGATATTCAAATATTTTTTTTCCAGATGAAGATTTACAGAAGATTCAAATGTTGGTAATCTGTAAGAGTAGCATGTTTTCATATTGTTTTTTATGTGTATGCAAATTTGTTGATATGAACTGATTTGTTTTTGTATCCTAAAGGAAGCAAGCAATGTTATGGCTGGAGGGAGATCTCATCCAATCAAAGCAGAAACGACGAGTAGTTGATGGAAACATTAACAGAGTTCTTTGTGGCTTGAATGACATTTCAATCAGTGACAGCTTGAATAAAGTACAAGACTTGGATCAATACAGGGAGGTAAGATTCATAGGAACAATTTCACACACACAGAGGTGGAGCTAACCTTTCAATAACTAGCTATACATAATTTTTTTTTTAGTCTTGTATTGGTAATAAATTGCTCTTTCACAGCTAAACTTTTCTTTATAGGTCATAATCGGAACAAATCACTTAAAAAAAAAAAGCTTAGGTTATATTTAAAATTGTTATAAGTCATTTTGCAAACTTCAAAATGTTTCCATTACTTCAAGTCATTCTTTCAGGGTTTTCAGTTGTTTATTGGAGAACAGAGGGAAAAAAAAATCAGTTTTCCTCCTGGAAATCTATTTAATCCAAGTTTCTAGCTAACAATGTATGATTGTATAGATGTCCATCCCTTTATCACAGTGTTCAGGATTACTGATACAATGCATACATCTACGGTAAGAAGCTTAAACTTGTTTATCGGAAGCATAGGCATGAAGTGTGAACTAAAGTGAACATACATCTGCTTCAGGGCTACTAAAAATCTCAACCTGTAGTTTCCTACTGTATTTGTGAGAAACAGTTTGTAGGAACTATGCATTTGATTAATCCTGTCTTAGCTCTGTAATAACCAAAGAGCTTTTATGTTGCTGATAGAATCCTTTGCTTGATATAAAAGACCAGGGATGTAGTGGACACCTTCAGATAGTTATTAGTATAAATTAAACTAATCATCTATCATGTGTTCTATCATAATCTGGAAAAGCATCTTGAATGCCTTTTTGTAAAGGTACTATTTCCTTTTTTGAAGTTCAATTTGTAGCTTGGAATATATAAAGTTAAAAATCTTTACAGTGTTATATTTTCCAGTTAGTAATCTAGATAATCTTGTATGCCTAATGAAAACAGCTGGCACGTAGCCATATGTGTAAAAGTAACATTTTTGAATCTGAGCTACTACTAAATCTTTAGTGCTTCCAGTATTCAAGGCAACTTACTTGCAGGTGACTTAACTACCTGTACACTGTGTAGCAGTTTATGTACAGGTTCATGATATAACTTCACAGTGCTGTTTTTTTCTACTGTAACCCTCTCTGTAATATGTGTATTTCAGTTTTTTTACAGATGTCAAAATAAAGCTGTTTAACAGTCAGTTTTCAAAACACTTATCTCTCTATCTCTTGGATATATTTCAAGACCTCGTTATACTAGGCCCTCTAGAAGCTCAAAACAAAGTAACGTTCCCTGTCCCAAAAATGCATAAGGTCTAACAATCAGAGAACAACAGCTACGTGCAATAACTGTTGGGCAGGTAAAGACGGTGAAACAAAATTTATCAGCACTGAGGCTGAATGAATAGGTAACAATAGCCTACCATATAATCTTCAGTGAAATTTAGCCGAAATATTTATATTTTCCTATAATTAATGCAGTACTTGGACCATCACAACATTAGATTAATTTCTATTATATTGCTACTTCTGTTAATCTTCATCTTGGTTAATGGCAGAAATTATTGTACTGTTTTATGCAGAGTAGTGAGGTCACTTAGGCACAGTAGGAACTGCAGTAATACAGATACTTGATCTGAGGTCAAAACGAAGCATAATTGGTATAAGTTTTTTCATTTGGCAATTTAAAAAACAATCGCAATTATATAACTTGCTTTGTATAACTTTCATATATCACTGCTATTTAAGATACTGTCTCTACTTAATACTTTGGTTTTAGAAAAATATATTTTGAGACCAGTCAGAAATTATAAATAGGCATGTAAACAGTGTTGGCATACACTTCTAATATTTCTTAGAGTTTATAATATTTTCTAAAGCTAGAAGAAGGATAAAATTTTGAAAACTGTTCATCTTTATGTTCAAATTCTTTATTAAGTTCTCATAGGGAATTTTTTTCCAAAACTATTTTTCTAGATGTCATGAGAACTTTTTTAAAAAAAAAAAAAATCAGTAATTTAGGGAAGTTGATTTGTAGCTCCTCACACAACTCTATCTCAATTTTTTCCTCATCTCATGGATATCACAAAATTGTGTGTTACTGCGTCCCTTCTGCATTGACAATAACTTATGGAGGAAGGAGTTGGAGTTTAAGTTCTATAAAACCAGACTTCTTTGAAGTAAATAAATACTGGTGTTAGACTCAAGCGTCCTGAACTGACTTTGAGGCCAGACTCTGCAAAAAAAAACCTCTGAATTTATGTGGTTTGTATAGTGACACATTTAATTTACTAGAACTATGCAAAGACCAACCGAGTACTGCCCCATGTATGCAGAAGACTGTAGATTAGCCTTTTAAATGGTAAGCCTTGTGAATGAGATGTTCAATACTTTGAAACTACACTACTCCTAAGGATTTTATATATTTCCTTGCTTGCATACTTTGTGTTTCCCAGAATGATTTTGAAGACAAAGCAGGTGTGGAAACTCAGAATGGCATGACACAGGGAGATAAGCTTAATGCCTTAAAAAGTCGGAGACGGATATGTTCTGCTACAACTGGAGCTCTAAGGTAATTAATTAATTCTGAGGTAATTTGCAATTTTAAATTCAGCCTACGCTATCAAATCTTTATGGCAAGTACATGACCTTGTTTAAGGCAGTGGTACTAGTTGTACCACCTTCTGTGGTGGAAATTTCTCTAGGTATGTATCAGATTTGCTTTATTAATTTCTTCTTTTATTTTTTCTTCCTTTGTCTCCCTGTTCAGGATGCCTACTGATTATGTAGTGGTAAAAGACAAAGTAAAAAAAAATTCAAAACCTTCAAATTTATATCTATCTAGCACTTTAAAACTTATGTCTCAAACAAAATATTCTTCAATGAACTTAATTATCTTTCTATAATTACTTTTCTGTACTCCTTATAAATTTCTAATTTTTCAGAACCAGTAAAAATGTGGAGCTTGAAAATAAACCTGAAGTAGCCCTCTGTTTTTTAAGTGTAAATTAAAATAATGATTGTTGATAATTCTTAACTCTTGTTAGTCTTGTACTTTAAAGCCAGTATGAGACATGCAAGTATGCTCTGGGGGAGGGGAAAGGCTTTTTATCCTTTGATAAAGATTGCTCCTTTGGTTTCTTTAGGCTGCAAGACATGAAACTGCACACCAGGTCAATATCGCAACCTTTCAGGTATTAACTTTAAAATTATAGTTCTAAATGTACACCACTCAGGTCTTAAATTGTCAGTGTTTTGACTTATGCCTATCACATCAACTGATTAGCATTTTCAGACTTCTGAGAAACTTTTCTAAACACCTGCAAACAGGAGGAAAAATGAATCTAATGGACACAGGGGTACGGCTCTATTTCAGGGATATCTTGAATTCTTCTTAATAAATAATCAGCACATACAAGTAATTTCTTCAGTCACTTTTTCTAATGCCTATGCTGTTATGCAATGAAGG
Source organism: Vanellus vanellus (assembly GCF_965231255.1). NCBI lineage: Eukaryota > Metazoa > Chordata > Aves > Charadriiformes > Charadriidae > Vanellus > Vanellus vanellus. Next base: position 60,511,653 of record NC_138910.1, read on the forward strand.
ATGACTAGTTAACATATAATCACTTTATCTCTGTAAAATTAAATACTTGTCTCAAAAGCCTAAATTGACTACATATTGTCTGCGTATCACAATTTTTGTCCTGTGTATTTTAGTAGATGAACTAGAGTTATTGCACAGTGGATACAATCAGTACTTATTTTTTAAGAAGATGTACCAGATAAATACTGAGTTTTAGTACCTTTTCATATTTTAATACAGGGTCCTCACTGTATACTTTACCACATGCTTTGTTTAGAACTTTCTGTGGAGCCAATAAATCCAATAGTTTCTTCTCACTTTCTAAATGTTTATTTCATTTATGACCGGTACTAATCTCAAATCAGTACTAATAGTGCCCCCTCAAAAGAAAATAAAAATATAGTGTGAAAATGGACTTAATTTTAAGACTTATAGGAATGGTAGAATTGAGTCTCTTGGTTTTGTAAACAATTGCATCTTTTACCCCATTGCATCTAAAATACAACACATAAGACAAAATATCTGTCATTATAAAGCATTAAAATTGAAAAGAACATATTATCTTCAGTTTTGTGACAACCTGGATTTTTGAGATGGATTTCTCCAGATGTCTAACCTCGGAGATGTCTGTTTACCCTTGCGTGGTGTGGAATTAAAGCTATTTCTGCTCAATGTCATTTCTTCTATGCTTGTAGCTTGTATCCAAGGTCTTTCATCCTGTAAGAGCTGATCATGGTAATATCCTCTGGTCTAAGGATGGAGAGAATTTCATACTACTGTGAGGCTATTCATTTATTAGTTTTTAATAAACTAATATGGACAGCTATAATGCTAACATTTTTGAGTAGTCCAGTGTACTGTACTTACAGCTCATTATCAAAATATGAAGAATTTGGTCATTAAGAGTCCCACCCTAGAAAGAGCTACGTGTTTTTTGCAACTTTGCAAGAATATGCTTGCTGTCATTTGGAAATGATGATGTCAGCATGAAAGCCACAGTGCTGGGGTTTTCTACTCGTACTTGCTTTACAAGCACAAGAATTATTTTTTCTCAAATTTACAATATTTAATATTTATAATAAAATTTACAATAAATTTGATACAAAATGGACCCTTAGCCTTCACAAATTATCAAGGTAAAAAGCAACCTATAACTGTATAATAAGGTACAGCAGGGAAACAAGTTGGGAGTGGGATATTTAAAAAGTTTTTTGAACAAATATTTGAAAACAGGCAAACTGTTAAGTTTTTGCTGTTGAGTTCTCAGTACTCAGACTTGAGAATTCCCACTTTTTAAAATATGTCTATGTATCGAAAGACTGTATGTGTTTGAGATGTATATTTCAATTATAAAAAGTCTTGCTTCTGACTAAAACTGTCCACTCCTTTTAGACTGAATAATTCAGGTAGCACAGAAGGATCCATGTCTCCTCTGAAGGCCTCCAAAGTGATGGCAGTTAATTCACCATCTGCAGAAAGAATAAGCAGAATTCCCACATCCTCAGGCTCTAACCTTAAAAGGTGGTTCTTTTCTTCTCATTTTGGTACAATACTTACTGCATACTACAGTTGTTTTCATCACATATGCAGTCTATGAAGTGCTTGCTGTTCTTGGATGTAAGAAGGCGTATATTTACTTAAAAGTGATTTGCTGTTCCACTAGCCAAACTTTAGTTGCCTGCAGATTTAAAAAAGAAACCAACCCCTAAACTTATACTACTGGTATGAGAGTTTTGGTGTGATAATATCAAGTCAGAAACGGTATTACATTGCTCAGGTTGGGTTTTTTCACCCATCTGAGTTTATAGAAGTTTTGCAAGTATTCCCATGAGTCTATATACTGTTACTCTCAGACGAATACTGAATGCTAATTAATATGATTTATATGAACCCTTGATTTATTGCTATTTAATTCTATTACTACTATTGTACTAAGTAATTATGAATGTTAAATTAAACTTAGAATGATTGATGCATTTTTAATAACTTTTGGGCCCAAATATTTACTTGAAGAAAATAACTAACTTAAAGAGATATTTCAGGACAACCTATTTTTATTCCCAAATTTTATTGTATTACTTGGTTACTTGAAGACTTGTATCATGTTAATGATTTCAAGGAACAGAAGAGGAGTTCTTAAGCTGTTACATGTACACAAAGTACTTCAATGTTGATCGGCCACTGCCTAAAGCTTTTAACACAGTCTCCTGCATGTGCATATGGTTTGACAGAGGTGAAAGCTGGCCATGGTAGTGCTTGAATAAACAAAGTTTGGGAACTCCTGACAAAGAATTCTGGTTTTCATTATTTGAGAGCTAGAAGATGAACCTTTGTGCAAACACAAGTTACTTCAGAATGGCCTGTGTTGTTCACCTAATGTCTTCTGGATTGTCTGTTATTTTTTTGTCTATATCTGTACATACCTTGTGTGTATTTTTTTCCCCGCATGTGTTTTCCATTCAGCGTTTCCATAAACTCCAGACTAGCCAGTTCTCTAGGGAACCTGTATGCTGCTTCAGATGATGATGAGAGCAAAATGACATCATTGTCCTCTAGGACAGGTTTTTCAGTAAGCCAAATCTCCAACCATTTGAATGGCAGCTTGCAGCTGCCTGACAGAAATAACCGTGAACTGAACAACAACTTATACAACAGAAACAGCAGTAGTGGCAACAACCTGAGCGGCCAAACCAGTTTTCACAGCGCTGTGACGGATGAGTACGCATCAACCTTCCTTTATGGGCCTTACAACTCTTCCAGCACGATACCAGAGTCAATCAATTCCTGTAAGTTCATAGTCACAACAGCACTTTAAGGCATCTGACCGATGCTTATCTTCCTTGCTCCTGCGAGCAAAGCTGTCGCAAAAAAAAAAAATCTTAACTCAGCACGATTCTCTGACTTCCTTTTAATGTTTCTGAACAGCACCTTTGCCTGTTACCTTTTTAAGTAATTATCATTTTAGCTGCTTTTTTTCCATCTCTTTTAAGCATCTAGATCATGGAGGGTTCGTGAAAATAAATTATTCCTAAACTTAAATTAATACCTTTTCTGATATCTCTATGGACCTTATTACCATTTAGATTTTTTTTTAATTCAAATTATCCATAACATAGTTTATAAGTTTATTATGTATCTTAATCTTTATGCAGTAGCAGATTTAAAGAAACCTTTGTATGTATTATACTAAATGGAAAGTACAACATTCTTAAAGATAGGGCTCATTTGACAGATGACTCCACTTGACTTGAAACCTAGTCCTTTTCCAACGCCCAATGTGAAAAGTATTTTAGAGCAAGATATTTTGATGATCTCACCATTTTAGTTTTCATTCTTCAAAACTTTGCTGCCTTGGGCTTATTTTGTGCCTTTTTTCTGTATGAAATAGTCTGTATAAAGAGGATGCATGGATAAATTAATGCAACTTGAAAGTGATTCTATACAAAATGCAGAGAAGAGAGACTAGAGAACTTCAGTTATGGAATCAGAAATAACTTCAGCCATTTTAGTGGAAAAAATAAACATATTTACTACTAGGAGAACAATTCAAAATATCTGGTTTCCAAAGATTTGATATCCTACTAATTACAAAAATTACTGCATTGTTCTTAATAGAATATATTGCCTACAATTAATTGAACCTGTCAGTCTTTGTTTAGTAGTACTGACACTTCAGATTTTAATTTTTTTAGTTGGAATAAAATTACCTTCGTATAAAATTAACTTCAGAATAGCACAGCTTTCTTTTCTGTTTCCTTGCCACTGATAAATTGTTTTGGTATAAAGACAGTTTTAGTGTTATACCTGCTCCTGGTTTTGAGTGTGGTGAGTCCCCTTTCTTAAAACAACCAATACACACATTGCATGTAATGAGGTCAGCCAAAAAGATCACATTCATGGGTTGTGTTCTCTTTTTCCTGAAGAAGTGGGGAATCTACTTTCTCATTAACAGCTAGTATGTGGCACCACTTGTGGTTCAGAAGCCACATGTTTATAGTTTGGGAGTATGAATCGCACTTCAGAATCATACAATCGTCTAGGTTGGAAGGGACCTTTAAGATCATCAGGTTCAACCATCAACCTAACACTGCCAAAACCACCACTAAACCATGTCCCTACACACCATGTCTACCCATCTTTTAAATACCTCCAGGGATGGCGATTGCACCACTTCCCTGCACAGCCTCCTTGCTGAGGACAGATGACAGTAGGAAATAAATTCTCATTGTTCCATTGTGAAATTAAGTTGCATATGTGACTGAAACCTAACTAGTATCCAAAGTACCTTGAAAATGGAGTTAGTTGAAGGAACTTGATTCTGTATTCTCATAAATTCAATGGATACTTCCTCTGGAAAAGGAGTAGAGTAACTGTACTGGGATGTGCTTGACCTAAAGCAACTCTTTAAAATAAACGATGCTTTCAGACTCTTTGAAAGTACATTTAGCTGCTTATCCACCACAGCTTTTCTGTAAATAAATGTGAATATTCCGTGATCCTTAGGATCGCTGAGCATTCTCCATTGAGTTTAAATCTCAGTTTAAACTTTAAACATCAGCAATAACTCATTTACAAGAGAATACTTGAATATTGCCACATCCTTTCAGTTTTTTGAAGTTGTTTTACCTCTTTAATTTGGCTGGTTTTACCTGCTACATAGGATTGAGGTAAACTATATATAATTGAGATTTTTCACAAGTTGGATATAGAAACCGTTCTAGTTCTAGTTCTAGAACAAGAGAACTGGTTTAGTTTAAGTAATTTGATTCAATTTCTCCAGGCATAGAGATGAGGAGAGAGGTGAAAAGCTGCACAGCAAGCTGAGGATGTTTGATTTGAGACACATCCATGAGACTTCCACTTGTTCATGAATTTTGATGGTTCTGGAAAGTCAGCCTTTTTAGGTGTTCCCAGTCTTTTATCTGACACAGAAGTTCAGTCCTCAGCAGGACTGACAGAGGCTCCAGTTGAGTATACTGGAACCAAAGTCAATTCACCAGCAATGGTAGAGAGCAATCGCTCATCTGAATAACTAAGCAGTAAAGTGTCTGATTTTGTTTTTTATTTCTTACATAAAATATGAGACAATATTGAAGGTATTTGAACAATGATTCTTTAGAAGGTCAACCCATTCCCATTCTTTTCTGTTGTACCCTCTGTAAATGATATGCTGCCAGCAGCAATTCTTAGAGGTTTTTTTCCATATTCTAGTTACAGCTGCATATTGTGCACAAATATGTAAATCTACATGCACAGCCTGAAGGGAAGAAATGCCTTTATAACTGTAATGTGACTCAGTCATGAAAATAAGCTGACATTGTTCACAATAGGTCAAAAGTTACAAGAGTACCAAATGAGAATACAAACTATTACAGAAACAATCAGTACATTTCCTCAAACAGCTTAAAAGGTTGAATGAAAGTATAACATCTTACAAACTAAAAACTGTGTTCTTAGAAGCCTGTGATAGTTTCTTTAACTGTAATGTGTTGGGAGTTCATGGGGAGGAAAAAAAAAGTTCTTGCCATCCAAGATACTGACTTGTATTTTAGTGCAATGTCCTGCATTCCCTGTTTTTGTATGTGGAACTCTGCATTTGGCTTTATAAAAGCATCATCCCTTTCTTTCCTCCCCTCTTAACGGGACTAGTTAACCAGCCAAGGAAGATTGATTTGTCTTACCACTTCAACCACTAACATCCAGCTATTTTGCTTTTGGTGATGTTAATCAGTGGTCTTAAGTTCATGAGCTAAATATGGAGTAGCATCAAGCCTTAATACCAGTTCTAGCAGAAATCTGTTAAAAACAGAATTCTATTTAATGATTTCCATATCACTGCTTTAGATACTGAAATTACTTAGAAGTCTTCTCAGCCAAATCTTAGTCTTGTTGCAGTAAGTGTTTGTATTGCATTGCACTTTTTTTCTAACTGGAGCCCATCAGATAATGACAGAAGTCTATTACCTATACTGGGGTTTATGTTTATTCATTTAACTTATCTCATCAAACAACTTTAATGATATGAATTATATTCCTCTTCTTTTTATTATGAGAATCTCACTTACCCGAGTTAGATACCAAGCTGACCATCTGTAATCATATAGGTACTCTATTTTAGAAAATCACCTTACCGCTCTTTCTGAGTTTATTAACTATCAATGCGAGTGGTGCAGGAGCATTTTAAGATGGTTAGGACAGTAAACTTTCAGTTCTAGTTAATGTTATTTAATTTCATTAGTGAGGAAATTGGGATCTTCATTTTTATGCAATGCAAGTACTTTTTTCTTTTTCCCCAGTATGAAGGAGAAAGTTATTCAATGCTCTTTTTTTTTTCTGTTTTGTAATGGAAGACTTAGTAGAAACATTTATTAATACTATTGTTCCACATTCAATTTAAAACAAACCAAAAATAACCATGACTGTGACTTCCTGTTGTTGTCAGTCATGTATTTTTCCCTAATGGTTTTTGTCCTTCATCAATGTAAGCTTATCATCCACTTCCTTTTTTTCTTGTTTGTGCTGTTGTATGCTGCTGAACTAGAAGAAAAGCTTGATTTTCATAGAATAGACAAATTCTAGCCAAAAGTAAATAAAATATTTATTCTAAATTTTACAGACTTGATGTTTTGATAAAACATAATCTCTTGCAATTATAATTTTCAGAAATATTCTTATCAAGTATAATCACATTTAAGGTACCACAAGATCTTTACGTTGTTGTTACAGAAGTTATAAAGCCAAATATCACTCTTTAAAATGTATTTTTGTTGAAGAATATGTAATTGGGTAGTCTTAAGATGAGTCACCTTTTTGCTTCTATAGCTGTCATGGAAACTGGCAAGATGGAAAAATTTCAAAAAATTGAGAAGTATAGCAGTATTTTAACATCCATATACATGATCTTTATACTTGTAGAATAGTTTTTCTTAATAATAATTTACCATGAATGAATATAGGAGAGCCTTTGCAAAAAGACAGACAAACACTAGTGCATCTTGCTGATCAGTAAATTCAGTGGACTCAAAGGATCACTTCAAGTGCATATGCATTTTTTATATCCCAATTTATTTTAGTGGATCTTGTATTCACGGTAGTCCTTGCCTGCTGCAACACCCCCTGTTGCAACAATGTTTTGGCAGAGTTTATGCACAATTCAAAGAACTAAAATTGTTTTTTGCAATTACCTGGAAAAAGTGCATGTTCAAGTCCTAACAGATAGCCCTAGATGCTATAGGGTTGTTTCCTCTGAAAAGTTAACTCATAGCCAACTTGGTCCTGAAGCTGATTGCATGTGAATACAAGTCTAGTGCCTAGATGGATATGCGGCTTATTTTGTCTTGCAGGATACTTTCCGTGACTCCTATTGAAGAATAAAAATTATAGTGATCTAAGCAGTTGCTTCAGCATGAACTAGATATCATTAAGTGTAGTGAAGCTATCTAATTCTTCATTCTTAGTTTAAATGTCTGATACTTGGGTATAAAATGCCACGCTTGACAATGCATGGGACCACTGTAGGAGTACACATTGAGAATTCTACTCAATTAACTGATTTTATACTCACATCATTGCAATTCAGCAGTCAATTTTCCTTGTTTTTTTTCCTTCTATTTTTACATCTATTTGAAATAAGATTTTGTTAAACACCAGCATATCACTTGTAAAGGTGGATTGGGGCTTTTTGTTTTTAATAAAGCTTCCAGAATCACAGGCCATACTTTGAGTCACTGCAAATAGAAGGTAGGAATGTAAATTTTAAAATAGAAAACTCCTCAAAAGATTAAAAAAAAAAAAAGTCACAATTCCTGGCTTTGAAATAGTAGTCAGTCTCTTTGGACAATGTGAAGAGATTTAAGAGCACAAATTACTTAACTGCAAAAGCAAAAAAGGCCCCCAAACCCCAACCTTCCCTAGCTATAATTTCATTTTGCAGACTCAAAAATTAGTCTGTATACTTTACAACAGCTCAGCTGTTACAGCTATCACCGTGGTTTTAGTCACAGGAACTTTATAGGAAGTCACATCAATTAATCTTAATCTGGAAAAAATGCTGCTTAGATTTAATTCTTCCCTGTATTAAGAAAAGGCTTTGAAACATTAGGAAGAAACCATTACTATGTGAAGTAGAGCTATGATGAGGCTGGAAACACACTGAAAAACATATTTCTCAATTTGAAAGCAAATATAATAAACCCTGGTAACCCATCTGTAGTGAAAATTAACAAAACATATTATCTTGTTTCTCAGCAATGTGTGCTGTGTGGGTATTTGTTCTTTTTTATATGTTGCCATTATCTTTTTCTGTATTTTGTAACTTTGATTCCTAACAGTTTTAAGAATTTTACTTTGAAGTTCAGAATCTTTAATTTATGGTCTGCTTGTTTATTTAAATTATGATGTATAATTCCCAGTTACTACTGTCTGCTAAGTAAAGGGCTGCTGTTTGTAGTTCTTTGCCAACTAACGCTAGCTGTTCCCAAGATCAACAAAAGTGTACAATGCTTTCTGGTCATCTTTCATCTGTCCAAGCTTATCTATTACTCATACAACATATGAGAGTATATAATAAAATTTCATGCGTTTTTTTAATGTTTGTTAATCAGCTTTACTAGGAATTCAGTTTTGAAGGATCCATTTCAAATTCTGCTCTAGTTTAGTGTAACCATCTTTCTAATTGTTAAAATACACTTCTGAAAATGAGGAATCTTTGAGGATCATTGAGACAGCAGAAGTTTCAAGTGCTCATTAATGAAGGGCTATTCCTTCTGTCTCACTCTTACACATGTAATAAATAGCTTGACAAATGCTCTTACCAAAGCTAATAATGCGGCATGATTATTAGAGAATGGAGCCAGGAGAAATAAGCTTCTGTGATTGTTTATTCCATAGCAATTCTGAGCCTATAATGAAAAAATACTTGTTACATCTGTTTAGTTTTATGGTAAAGTATTTTCTATTAAATAATACCCTTCATGTTTAATCCATTCAGTACTAAAACCAGACCCTTTTTAGTCAGTGGTATTCAAATCTCTATATGCTGAGAGCACTTTTTTCAACCTAGGAAAGAATATCCAGATGGTCTCAGATCTTCAAGATGTGAAAATGCATTTAAAAGACAACTTTGTAAATATACTCTAAGATTTAAGATGTAGTAAAAACGTGGGTTTGTGATATTACTTAGAGCTCTAGAAACTTAGGTATTTATTAGGCACTTCTACTAATAGGTTTCACTATGGATGCCAAAGAGCATTTCTATAGTGACTAGTTAGGAAAATGGAAGAGAAAATTCCAAGGTTCTGAGCTTTCTTGGGATTCATATTGTTCTCCGGTAGTTCTCTTTAATTGTGATGAATTGACGCAGTTTTAAAACATGGTTTGGCTTTTTTATTTGCTATTTGTTTATATCCATACTAGTACAGTGAAGAGCGCTCTCAGATAAGACTTTTTATTCATCAGAGTGACTTCCTGAACACATCTGTGTAGGGGGTAATAAAACGTTTGGATGCTGTCTAAACTGATTAATTACTTTATTATAAAACCTTAGACTTCCATAGAACCAGAAATGTAAATAAATAGAGTAGACCAGGTTATGCTTTCCTCTTAATTATGTTGACTGCTTGCTAATCCAGATGAACCATTTGCAGTGCTTCATTTTCATCTGGTTTTAGTAATCACAAATAAATTTATTCATGTGTATAATTGTACTGCTGTAGCTTTTTTCTTAGTAATTAGCTACGCCATATATGTTGATTCAAGTAATGACATAGGAAACATCTAAAGTATGCTGTATTTTTTATAGTAGCACTTTGATTCTCGTTCAGGATAAATGGAAACAATTCAATTATAGTAACTGCAATCATGTTTTTCCAACGCATTTTTAAGGTATTGTTTTAAGGTGGTGTTTTAAAGGACTTGTAACATTATCTTCAATAATCTCTAGAATTTGGTTAGGAAAAGTAAGTGTAGCTACATGAAAGTTGATGGACTCTGCTGTATCCAGTTTTTGAGTTTCTTCTATTTTCTTCATCTTTACCTATGCAGAGATTCAGATCCCCCTCCAACTCTGTTTATTTTTCTTCTTCCTGTTCTTCCTCTATTCCTTATCATTAGGCGCAAAATGTGTATTATATACAAGTATAACCTCCCCAGTGATTAATCAGTTTTTCTTCTCTGCACAGTCCCTTCAATCTGAGTATGTTCAGTACTAAAGCCTTGCTGCTTTGGTGAAACCTGTTGCGCTCTTATAATTGAAGTCCTTTGTGAAGGAGAACTTAAAGAAGGAAGCTGCTCGTTCAGAGGAGGAATCTTCAATACAAGACATATTAAAACCTTAACACCAAGAGGAGACTTCTTAACAGGCAGAAATTTCTTGTTAATGACTACTGCAGATGCACTGATGTTGAATTTATAGAAATTATTTTACCCCATGTTATATACAGATTTAAATTTTTAATGTTGAAACAGCTTGAATATATTTCTAATGAGTTTCTTTAAGACATTTATTAACTTGTGTACAGTGTTAAAATATGTATTGAGAGAATATTTTGTTAAGCAATATATAAAAATATGTAAAAATTAGAATATATTTTAATTTAGTATTGTTCACTTCTTTGCTACAAAAGTGTGTATTTTAAAGAATTTTTACGTGTTTATCAAAGACAAAAATTTTTTTATGAACAAGATGTTTTTCTTGTTTTATGGGTCCATCATTATTGCTAAAAGGCTAATGTAACTACTTTTTCACTAATTGGTCTTCTGGTAACTTAATGGAAGTCTAACTAGTGAGAGACTAGTTACCACACTATCAACTGAAAGCTCTTGATACATAGTCTGCTTTCCACTTTCAGCTGCTAATGTTTCATAAGGAAACACTATGAACGAAAAATAGAGGGAAAATATTTGTTGAGATGTAATGTAACTTACATCTTCCATTACAAAGAGGAAGTAATTTATCTGATGATAGAATTGTACAATTAACACCCTCTTTCAATTTGTCTTAAAGAAATGTTTCAACGTTTTTTAACCTCCTGTATCACAGAATGTTTTTGTCAATAGTAAAGATGCTCTTTAACGTATAGTTTAATCAGGTGTGGTTAGGAATGAAACTCAGAATGAAGTGGTATTACAGTGAAGTACTAGAGATCATGCATAAAATTTTCAGAACCAAAAAAAAATGTAAGCAGCTGTGAGGACTTGATTTGCTGCTAATTTAGAAGACAAAAACAAAACAGATTTGTTACCTATGAGTTTTTCCGATATCTGTGGAACCTTGAAAATAAAACTTGGTTGAATTGTCAGTCTTTGTTCCTGAAGTCCTGTGAATGCCCTGTATTTGCATTACAACTGAAGTTAAGATAAAGTGCCACATTATTTTTTAAGATCAGATCACAAATCGCTATGGGAAGTTGTACTGAAAGTGTTAATAAGCAATACTGAGAGCAGCTATATATAAATCACTGAATAAAATTTACATGCAATACTGTACTTTTTTCACAACTGTGTATATGTAACATATACACACACAAAGTAGCATATGTGTGTGCATATATATACAATATACTGTATATGAATTATAGATTAACGGTAAGGTAATTCTACCTCTTATAAAGAATTTTGTCATGTATGTTGTTATAAATAGTTTTCCTTAACAAAATATTGTTTAATTTTGAAATGTAGATATATATACACATACAGCTAATTGATAATAAAATGCCTATATCAGCCAGCTTCCTTGTTTCTTGGCTTTTCTTACTTAGATCTTTTTATGGATACTAGTAAGATTAGATCTCTAACTGAAGAGTAGCTCTTCAAAATCACCTTCTTTCTTCTAAAACATGTAATGTATTTATAAATAAGATGATGTTGCACAAAGGCACTAGTATGACAGGTATCTTATAACTGATCTCCCCAGCTAACCTTCTTGTGCTTTTTTGTATATGCAACAGGTTTCTTAATCTCAGTAACAGCAGGGTCTTGGTCTGTAAGAGCCTAAAAGATCATGCTCTCATTTAGCTTTTTAGCCTTCCTTCAATTAAAGAGTCAGAAATGGTTCTAACGTTTTTTAACTCAGCTGCAGATTTTCAGCAAATTTGTTGTGTTGCATGATTATTTATCCACAGTGCTTAATATTCCTGTCAGATAAGTCTGTACCACAACAGAAGATGTGGACAGTATGTAACTTACACAGCCACTGTAAAGGAATGGCAAAGCCGGGAATAGAGTGAATGCTTTAGAAGTTGCCCAAATTCTAGTGAGTCTGATCTAAAAACACAATAAAAGGCTTCTGCCACTACATTCAGACAATTAAGGGATGTTTATTTGGATGTGCAAAGTAAATACAAAGGAAGAACAGCTAATTAAAAAGTTTCTAGTACGTAGGCATCAACCTCTCCCTTAGCCTTTTTCTAGACTTAACTTCAGTTGATTTATTATATGAAATACAGTAAACACTAGCTAATGTACAACTTGGTTTTTGTTCTGAAAAATGAATGATAAATATAGCCAGTATTCTGTAACAGTCAGCTTCATAACAACAAATCTGGGGACAGTGCAAGATCAGAGAGGTCTTGTAGCTTTTAAGAAATACCCTGAAATATGTTTGATATCCTCTGTTCATTTATCCTTGGACTTTACCATTTCTGTTGCTTCATATATAAATATAGCTTCTTGCTTTGGGAGAACAAGCTGTAGCACGAGATGTTTAAAAAGGTGTTTGATAAACATCTAAGGATGGATTAAATAAATCTAGAGGTCTCTAATGGGCCTATTCTGTGGGTAATGCCTTATGAAACTGTTAATCATCTCTTTAAGGTATGCTTTATGAAGCTTTTTGGTGAGGGAGATATTTCTTGTTACAGATTTAGAGAATATTTTTCAATTACAGTACTGCAGAAAGAGGAGGATTTTAGTTTCTATAATAACTGTTCTCTACTGACAGCTAAACAATGAAAGGCCTCAAAAGGTTTGACACTTGATTAGATCGACACTGTGAAGTGCAGCAGGCAAAAAATATGGTAATTAAGGGCCTGATCAAGTAAATCACTCAGGTATGTCTTTAACCTTAAGCACATGAGCAATCTAATTAATTAAAAAAGAACATAGATAATCATATTTGTAACAAATCCACATTTGGATCAATAGTCCTGTCATTTGAAAACATGAGCTGTTCTGTCAAATAAAAGATGTGCTATGTTGCAACAAAATAACCCATGAACCCTCACAAATTCATTTCATTATCTTAATTTATATTGTAACTATAATTACATCCTAATATATTATTTTGGTATTGTAATTTGTTAGCATTGTGAGCTTAACAATATCTAAAAACACCTTATAAAGATATCTTTGATCAATATTCAGGTCATAACTCATGAGCTAAGATTGCTTACTTCTATAGCCTGTATATAACTAACCTTTAAAAGCAGCTTTTCACCTAAACTCACCACAAAATTAACATTTCCTCTCAAAAGCTTTCCAGAAGAGGAATGCTGATTAAGTTTTTTTACTCAGTTCCTTATTAAATCTTTTCCAGGGTAAGGAGAGTTAACATTTTGTTCCTGTTTGAGTAAAGCACTGTAGAGTTCCTCGGAGAATCCCACTACTTACTCTTCTCCATTTGGGAAAGGACCATTAAGCCCTACTCTTCAACCAGCTTTTAGTCTGCCCAAGAACCTGTCATTCACCTCTGCGGAAACTTGTGCTCTGAATTAATTTTGGTGCGAGACCATTTCAAATGCTACACTGATTCTGTTTTATCTGTGTACTTACTGACTCCAGCATTCACCTCCGGCAGGTTGGTGATGCACGATTTCCTGCAGGCTGAGATAGGCTAACTTTTAGGAAGAAATGTAGAATATGTAGATTGAGGACCAGCTTCCTCAAATAAGAAGTGTTGTCTTACCAGGGATCTGTGTATCTATCGTGTTTGAAAGATTTAATTTGGAAAGTATATTGTTATTATACACCAGGTCTAAAATTAACTTAAAGCGCACTATGCTTCTGCAAGCTTGCTCTTAACAAGAATAAGATCAGAAAAAAATCAGTTTAAGTGAGTATCTAGCAGAGGAGTTTCTACAGTAAATGGATAATATTTCAGACAGAAGTGACTGATACTGGTTTGAAAGCTTGCCGCAAATGAAAGTTGTGTAAATGAGTTAGAAGCAGGAAACTGGTAAGGCAAAGGGAAGAGTCAGACTGTAGTTGCAGTATTTCTGGAGCATGATAGGGTTTGGGTTTTTTTTTTTTTTTTTGCTTCTTGATTTAACAAGTTGAAAATCTGCTGAATAATTCATGAAGAGTGGAAGGGCTGAATCTTCCTGGAATGATATACAGTGTACGTACTGTGGCACAGGAGAAACTGCAAAGCTTTGTATCAGTTGCTGCCGTTTCTGCTGCTGATTGCAAGGTGCTGCTGCTTTGGGCATTTTCACAGCTACAGACTCCTCCGTCGCACTCTGCTGTGATAACAGCTATCTGCTCCCTATGGACCCACCTTTGCTAGCTACAATCTGTGGGATCTCTTGCTACCTACCTGCCTTGGACATTGCTGTTCTCTGGATCATTACTGCAAACTGCGTGTTCTGGACCTTGCAGCTTGTATGACTGAAACCTGCCTTAGTGTCCCCTCAGCTGCACACCCTCCCTTGTGCTTGGTGGGAGACTCCTGCAGCAGGATCTTCTGACCCAGACAAGGATGGGATTTACAGGGAGAAGTCAAAACTGAGCTGCATTCAGCGAGATGCCCAACGCCTCTTCCTGGAGTGCTAGCTCGCCTCTGCTGCTGCTCTGGGAGGACTCCTCCGGCACCCGCATCTTCCTGTCGCTGCTCTACGCAGTCTTAGCTATCTCAGGGACTTTATCCAATGTGATGGTCATCTACTTAGTCTTCTCCTTCAAGAAGCTGCAGACAACCAGCAATGCCTTCATTGTGAACGGCTGTGCGGCAGACCTAAGCGTGTGTGCCCTGTGGATGCCCCAGGAGGCTGTGCTGGGGCTGCTGCCTCCCAACTCCTCCTCCCTTCGCTCGGCGGAGTACCGGCTGCTCCGAGGGGGGCTCCTCGGCCTCGGCCTCACCGTCTCCCTGGCCTCTCACCTGCTGGTGGCCTTCAACAGGTACGTGCTCATCACCAAGCTGCCCAGCGTCTACCAGGCCCTCTACCAGCGGAGACACACGGGCTGCATGATCGGGCTCTCCTGGGCCCTCGCCCTGCTCCTGGTCCCGCTGCTGCCCGGGCTCTGGACGCCGGGCTCTGCCCAGCAGCCGCCCCCGCGGCAGACGGACGGCAGCTCTCGCTACACCGCCCTGCTCCTCGCCCTGGCCGTGCTGGGCCAGACCGCCCTGCTGCTCCACTGCTACCTCGGCATCGTGCGGCGGGTGCGGGGCAGCGCCAAGCGGGTCAGCGTCCTCAACTTCCACCTCCTCCACCAGCTGCCCTTCCCCGCCGCCCCGCCGCCGCCCCGCCGCGCCCAGCGCCGCCTCAGCAGCGTCTCCGTCCTGCTGCTCTGCTGCGTCTTCCTGCTGGGCACCCAGCCCCTGGTGTGGGTCAGCCTCCTGGGCTTCTTCCTGCGCCCGGCGCCGCCGGCGCTGCAAGCCGCCAGCTGGCTGCTGCTCTGCTCCCTCTCGGCCCTCAACCCCTTGCTCTACACGTGGCGCAGCGAGGAGTTCCGCCGGGCGGCCCGCTCCGTCCTGCCCCGCGGCGAAGGCCCCGCCGCCACCGCCCCGCGCCCCGCCGCCGCCGCTGGCCCCGCCGCCGCCCCGCCCTGCCCGCAGCTGCCGCGGCGCCGAGGGACGGTGGGCAGCTCCAGCGCCGCCGCCGCCACCCCCTCGCCACGCTGAGGGGCCGCGGGTGAGGGCCCCCAGGCAGCCCGCGCCCCCCCATCCCCGTCCCGCCTCGGGCGGGTGGGCGGGAACAACCACCTCCCCTCAGGCCGCTCCCCGCCCCTCCCGCCGGCGGTCACCTCACCTCACGTCGGAGGCGGCGGGAGGGGAGCCGAGCCGCCCGCCCGCCGCGCCCCTTCGCAAGGCCGGGCCCTCCCTTGAGAGATTCTCCTGTCGCTTCTTTCTGACCCCCACGCAGCTCTTCCCCGTTCTCTTTCACCGCACCGCCAGGCAGCCCCAGGCTCCCCCTGCTTTTCCGGGGCAGCGGGACGGGCGCCCCTCAGCTCCGCTCCCGCTGCCGGCAGCTGCCCGCCCCCAGGTGCCGGCCAGGACTCCAGCCAAATCCAGAAATCTGGGATAACTGGTAAATATGGCAACGTACGTAACTGTTGTTATGCTTTAAAGATTTCAGTATGAGACAGGCATCTAGGCAGCTCGTTTTGAGACTGACTGCAAGTTTGTTTTTATGAAGTCTTTGTAATTCTTTCGGCATTTGAAGTAATTCTTTGAAGTGAGCTCTCCGAACACGAGGTTCGAGGTTCGCTTGTGAAGAGCTGGCAAGCGTCTCGTTACACACACACACACACACACACATGCACATCCACCAGGAACAGCTTCCTTTCCCCCACGTTACCAAATCTCTGTGCGCCATGAGACCCTCCTTCAGCTTTCCCCTGGCAAACTTCTGGACGATGCCGTCTGTGGAAACTGTTAAAAACACATACACCTTTGTGGTCATCTGCTTCGGATATTTTGTTTTGAAAGCTCTTTATATAAGGCCTGTTTTGACAAAGGCCTCTGCCTATGGTAATGCACTTGATAAAATACAATGCAATATGAAGAGCAGTGTTGTCCATCTAACCTGTCACCTATTCAGTTACCAGTTTATTGTGTTTCTATTAAATACATTATTGCTGAAGTGCGATTTCAAAGCCTCTGCTGTGACACATTCTGTGTGGCATTTGGAAAGGCGACAGCTTCTCGCACTGAGGGTGGCGAGGGAAACAGTGTGGCGGTGAGTGCTGCAGCCTCATTCCTCCCAGGAATGGACCTAAAAAATCTCTGTGTTTCCTTCTCCGTTGCTTGACCACCTCCTTCCTCTTTTCCAACACAGTTGCTGTTGTTCTTGTGGTGACAATACTTAGCGTTCTGTTTGCCTCTTGGCATAAAAGGCTGGAAGAAAGTGGTTATTTTCTGAATCCATGGACATCCACGAGCAGTGTCACCGGAGTTGTGCTATCTTGAGAAGAAGAGTGGACATGTGGGAACATAGGAAAGTTCTTCACAACAAGAGTTTGTTGCACTGGGTGACAGGTATTAATACGAGCTGGGCAGCTCTCATGAGGATATTTGAATGATGGGACAATAACAAGGAAAAGATAAGCATGATGGGTACAACATAAAAGGCCCTCTGGCCATAATTTATAACACTCCACACTTTGCTTGCCTTACCTGATGGGGTTTGAGTTTCAACAGAAATTGCGGAAGAGAAGAATTTCATTTTTTCCCAAGTCTAAGACCTGTTAGGCATCTGTGGTACAATGATGTATCTAAAATTCCCATACCAATATTTTATTTTTCTAAATAAAAAAAATCGCCATCATCACAGAAAAGATTCTTCTTGAGGTCAAGATTTGACAAAGACAAGGAACCAAGGCCTCAAAAGGAAAATTTAAAAAATTATCTGGACATCCTGAAAATGTATCTCCATTTTGAAAACAACTTTAGCCACTTACAAGGACCTGTGGAAAAGTAAGAGAAGTTTCGTAGAGTCTGAGGCTTACAGAGCACTTCTTCCTCCATCTTGGAGGCAGTGTGAGAGACTGTGCCACCGAGTGACAGCCTCAGAAAGAGAGGGAGGGCTAGCAAGGAAACAAACATACAAGATATGCAAGACTTCTTTTTATCAACACTGTGCACGTATCTTGGAGAGTGGAAGAGCCACTATATCCTTGTTGTAATCTCTCATCCTAATCACAGTGACTGTGATTTGCTTTGTGCAGCAAATGGAGAAGGAAAACTGTTCCAACCACACCTATACCAATTCTGGAAGATATTCTGCATCACTGCCAAAATAAAGCTAAACCAAGGGCCACCCAGGGGTAAGACCCTGTTCTACTATAAAGTAATCCTCAGGCTGTTGCCCACGACGGGATGCACATCGCCACTTCTCACGATGGCTAAGGGAACTGAAGACACTTGATAAAGCTCAGTACTGGGCCCATAAGCAAAAGAACAAACCTTAAAATAAAAAATTAGATTATGTACCCCTCTGGTTTTGGCTATGGAACATGTTAGTCTGAAATTAAAGCAATAACCTGTTTCAGAATTCAACGTCCAAACATCAGATAACTGGAACTTCTGGGCTTCTTCCCTTGTAAAATAGCATGCAAGTTAAATCTGAAATGCCTGTATTTTATATAGACTATGTTTTAAATGCAAACGTATAAAAAATGCTATCATGTACAAAACTCCAGTCAGCTATCCTTATGCTATGCATTAATTCCAGAGAACAGCTGGAAATCCCTTGGAAAGTTTGATGTAATTACATCTGACTGTAAATCCTTGACTGTTTTAATATACTCAGGTGACCTAAATAGCATTACGTGGAAAAGAATTTTAATTTAAAGTAATTAAGAAAGAGTAATTGTCTCAACTTAAGATTAGTTTCTCTGAGAAGCTACTGCTCAGAAAAGTCCTGTATGCCTTGTTCTACAGCCATATTCTTTGTAAATACTTCATGGTAAATTGCAATGGAAGCTCGGCTTAGCTCAACTTCTCCTGGCTCTGTGGTACTGCTTCTTGGTTGAGAAAACTGATCTGACTCTCAGTTTTTGGCATCTATGCTTTACTTTTACAGCTGATTCAAGTGTGTCCACTGCTAGTTTAATGGTGACTTTTCTTCAATATGAATTTCTGTCATGCTCAACTAATTTACAGATGCAAGGGATATGTTACCAATTGTCCTTTAAAATGTCTCAACCAAACAATCTTTCAAGAAGTATAAATGAAGATGGTGGGAAATCCTGTCATCAGTTCAAGCAAGGTTCTCCTTTGCTCTGGTGTTGTGCCAAGCAAGTTGTCTGAGCATGGCCTAAAGCTGCCTTTCCTAGAATGGCTGGTCAGCTGGTGTCACATATATTAGATGAGGGGGGTGATCTCCTTAAAGCACTAGATTTATTATACAGTAGTGCAGATCAGCCGCATTGTTCATGTGCAATAGGTGCCTATTCCTTTGCTGTTTTCTCAGGGCTTCTGGAAACAAGAGCAGCTAGGAGTTAGTTATAGGCTGGATGAATTGTTGCCAGCTACACTGATGTGGCTTGAAAACAGCCATTTGGTGTATTATGGCCTAAGTAGATCTGCCACTCAGATTGTGGTTTGCCCATGCAGAAACGCGTGTGGGACCTGCTTTTTGAAGGTAAAATTGTGATACCTCAGAATAACACCCTAAGACAGAAATAAGGTTATTTGTGGAAATTGCTTGCAGAGGTGTTAATGAAGTTATAGTTGGCATTAAATCTGTTGAAGTTGCCCTTAATTTAAGATAGTTGTAAAAAGCCCTTGAGCTGCTTTGTGGAATCAGGTAGCTACAGTAAATTGGGCCTCCACCAAAACTGGAAAATTATTGCCCTAAACAAAGGTGCGTAAAAAAGTACAGGCAGCAAAGTGAAGTTGGGAAAATAAGGCAAGAGGAGATAAAGGTAGCGAGGCAGGGGCACTAACAGTGTGATCCTGAGAAAGAACACAGGAAAGTCTGAAAGCCAAAAGAGGCCTGGGACTATGATGAAATAAACCATCTCAAATTATTTGATTCTTTATATATGTGAGGAAACAGAATTCTATGCTTTTCTTAATAAAGAAAACCATGCAATTATATTCTCAATTTCTTCTTTTAACAAAGCATTCCATACACTGGCAAATTTTCTTTAACGTCTGGAATCAAAAAAGACTAAAGTTATGAATTGCATCAGCGTTCTTGTGGAGACTGCATTCAACAGCGTTGCTGGACTTACAAGCAGGGATAGCATCTTAGCTAACCTCCAGATTCAGTCAGCCATAGGCATGCTGTGAACCTTTTTTTTCTAACTACCAAATTGATGCTATTTTTAAAAAAACCCACATACAGATTATTTTCAAATGAAGACGTTTAAGTGTAGCATTTCATTAAAGAAAAAAGTGACAACATATACTTTAGCTTTCTATTTCATCTTAAATCACATAACTAGATTATTGCAGTATTCTTTAAATTCAGAAGTCCCTTTCCCAAATGGCAGCGAAAATAGCTTTTCTCGTGACTGTTTAACTTCTAAGAAAGCTACCTTTTTTTGCTCTTTTATGTCAATCCTTCCCATGCACTGTCATCATTTTACCAGGGTAATAGTCTATTTTCTTTCTTTCTTTTTCCCTTTCTTCAGTATTTTCTGTAATTTCCTTCACTAAGGGAAAAGTACTTGATCCTACTGATCAGGGCATGACTCCTTGAACAGTGTAAGTTTTGGGGGACAAATGTAAATTAAGACTAAAGAATTGAGAGACAAATCCCACATAGTTAAATTTCTACTTAAGACTGAGTAGGTTTTGAAGGTGGTTTTTTTCCCGTGTAAAGTAGTGTACAAATGCTGTGTCTATATTTACAGATACTTGCCTTTGATTAAGGCTAAGTAAAAACAGGGGTAATATAGAAAAAAACTCATGAATAGTTTGAAGGCTGGAGAAAAAAAACTTTGTAGCTGAAGAGTTCTTTATGATTAACATCAAAAGTGACCTCATTACAGAATACATGCCCTTACGCAAGTATTCGAACCAATCTGTTACCATACAAGGTGATCTAATGATCTCTTCTGGTTTGGAAAACATGACCTTAAAGGAAAATAGCTCTTTTTTAAGGGTGTGGGTCACCTTGTTTGTTTATTGGTGATGAGTTGAATATGGCACTACTTCCTGTGCAGTCTTTGCCCTACACCTAGTCTGGGCAGGTATTCATAAAATTAAAGAACTAGAAACAAAATAATCCTGAAGAAAAACCACTTGTGGCTGCTTTATGGCCTGAAGCTTTGGGTTTCTGAAGAAACATAATGACCACTCCAGGAAGGTTAACTGTTTGATGTTTAGGGCAAACTATACGATATCTAACCTGCAACTCCACACCAAGCTTATCACAAGTATAGAGCCAGTTTTGAGAGTTGTTTGAAAGAAAAGTAAACTGCCTGTTGGAGGGGGAGCTCAAGCTAAACAAGGGAGCTGTGTAGCAGCATAGGCTTCAGCATGCTGAACTATGCCTTTGTGGGACACAGGTTGAAATAATGAATAACAAAAATGTGCCTCTGCCAGAATTTTTCAGCATTCTTTTCTATACTTCTCTAAGATCATCCTCTGTTTCAAAAGTTTTCCTGCTGCTTTGAAGTGGCGGCAGATGAAATCCATATTTAGTCTTAATTATTAAAGAAACATAAAGGAAGAAAGAAATATTATCATTCTCACTGGGCAGAACCAGCTCCTGTGGTTCAAGGATCAAGATACAAAGACAGAGCTGCTATTATTGAAAAACTTTACTTAAGAGCAAAGACACCCTGTGTTCAGGAGCAGCCCTACCAAGTGAAACAGCAGCTGGTAAAAAATGCCATTGTAGAGGTATACTGTAGGTGGTTGTCACATTTGCTATTTTCTGAATGGACATGCTGGTGGTGTTTGCCTCTGATATTGCCATTAGAGAAGGTATTAATACTTGTGAAAAACAGCTGTGCAGCTTGGGCCATTTTTTTTTTTTTTTACTGCAGCAGGACTTGGCCTTTCTGTTCCCTCTCTTCCTGAGGGTTCAGAGAGCAGCTGAGTGAGGAAAGTGGAAGTGCAGTCCTGGGGGGAGAAGCAACAGGAACTACCCTACCTGGAAGAGGTATCTTTGATATCTTGTTATTTTATTCATAGCTTCATGAATCTGCCATCTCAGATGTAAATTTCTTAATAGATGTCTTCAGGCTGTGTGGAGTCTTCACCTGCCCTGTGACAGTCTCAGGGCAGAATTAAAAATGCAGATATGCATCAGGCAAGAGCTGCATCCGTCCTGATCTGTTCTGAAGGTGATGGTGTGATGGAGGTGCAATGTCAGTCTGAAAGCAATGAAGTGAGTGTTAGCAACAGGAGAAAACTATGAAGGAGAGAGCTTGAGAGACAAAGTTGAATCAAACAATAGCCAGAGTTTTGCAAAGCGTTACACTAACGTCATTTCATAAAACACAGTTTCTGTGATTCTTTATAAACTTTGCATCTTTCATTCTAAGGCTCAGTGAAATGACTGTAGCAGTGCTGTAGCTGTGGAGACAGGAGCAGCAAGGTTTGAACAGAAGTAATACCAGAAATAGTGAAGATATGTGAGTAGTACTTCTTATTATCTATGTTTGAGTATTACTCCTTTGTCTTCTGTTTCATTTCATACGTTGCTATCTATTGGAATAGCTTAATTGCAGGAGTGTCCTTTTTGCATAAAAATCTCTTTCAATTAATCCTTGTTTATAAATGTAGTGATAAAATCTTCCAGGATTTGAAATGTGCAGCCATGTTAGCTCCTCCAGCAAGCATATTTGTCACTCTTTCATTCAATAGAGCATGTTCCTTTACTCTAGATCAAGTTTTTTTTCAATATGTGGCATTATTTCTCTCAGGCTGATTAAATGGGACAGCTGGTAGACTGCAACATGGGAAAACAAAAGAACAGCCTCACTACTGCTTCTGTTTCATTTCAAGGCAAAGGCACTTTTCACAGCTCTTACTGTGGCTATCAGCTTTTTTTGGTATGGTATTAAAACAAGACAGTAGAACTATCTATCATGTTAAAAAAGGAGATAAATAGGAACACAAAAATTATTCATTGTATATGATGAGTAAATGTAAGCTCTGGATTCTGCAGTAGGTATCTTGCTTGGCTCTCCTGTTCATTGTTACTGTTATGTACGTGCTAACAGGATTAGGAAAGTCACACACAAATATAAAAAATGATGGCTCTGAGCAGAATTAAAGGCATGAATTAATTTTCTTCTATCTCATGCATCATTAAATATTGCTATTGTACTGTCTGCTGATTATCTATATTATACCTGTCACCTGATAGCAACCACGGTCGTTATGGTAATGTCAAGATTATAATTATAGTCCCTTCTGCGATGTAGTCATACTACGCTAAAAAATGTATCTTTGAGATGGTAGTGTCCCATGCTTGGTCTCAGCCCAAACATGAATACCTTTTGAGATTTTTGAGGGGAAAAATATTTTGTTTCTGAGTTAGTAACATTCAAGGGAAATTATATACTTATACATACATATATGTGTATAAAATTGAAAAATACATAGCCTTTTGAACTGTGGCTTTACTTTATTTCAGATAAACAAAACTTGTCAGAACCTCTTATGCCTTGCCAAACATCCCTTCAGCTGAATTTGGGAATTTAAGACAATACAAAAATGCAGTTATTACTCAGAGATCAAAGAAATCATGTGAAAGCTTGTTCGGCAGCGTGTGTCAGTGTGGTAGATGATGAGCCCATACGCTTTTGCAGTTCAACGCATGGTGCCCTGGGCGTTCTGGCTGTACCTCTCATGGTCTCTCTTGTGGCAGAGGCTGGTGACATCTAAAGCCCAGCGGCTGATGCAGGAACCAGAGCCAGGACTCCCGGGAAAGGCATGTTTACAAGACTGCAGATTGTGGGTGGCAGGTAGAGGGTGACTTCCCAGAAAATAAAATCCATGCTTTCAGAGAATGATCTGATTTCTGTAGAATGTAAGGGCAGAACTCTGAGAACAAATTTTAAGTCATTATCTGGTATCTTCTTCAGTTCTTTTTACTACCATTGGTCTATTTTCTTTTGGATTTGAGAGACAATTTTTCATTTAATTCTAAAGAAAAAGAAATTGTCTCATAAGTATACAAATGTATAAAACAATTATCTTCCCAAATGTAAAATTGTTCTAGGGAAACCATATTGAGGAATATGTGTGGATGCAACTCGGGGAGCAAATAATTCAAAATAAAACCCTACATGTAAAACTAAGGATCTTGCAACCATTGCCTCATTTAGTAACATCTAACACTATAAATATTATGTTAACCTAAGAAAGTAGCTTATAATATGTTATTCTTAGCTGTAATTTGAAAATAATTGTGGTCACCATAATCAGGATAGAATGGCACATACAAGTTTTTATCTTTAAATGAGATATCTGTAGAAATACTGCAGTGTTGTTTTGTTTCCTGTTCTCATCATTTACGCAGTACTACATTAATATGCTGCTTTTTAGTAACTGATTTTGAGAACAAAGTTGGTCAGTTGTTGCAATATATTTTTGGTAATGTTTTGACATCAATATTTGGTTTCAAGCAGGAGTGTACAAAGCTGTTTATGTGCCAGACGTTCCTAGGTTGGCGTAGGTACCTATTAAGTAAATACTGTTATTCAGATAGTCTGTGAACAAACTATTGTCAAGAACGTCCATTAAAACACTCAGCGATCGCAAGGTTGTCCGTAGATGTTAAGCAAGGGTGTCTGATGCTCGTGGCTGCTGTCAGCAGTGAGGATAGCTGTGTCTCTATGCGCTTTAGGAACAAGAAGGCGTCTTGCCTGCAGCTTACTCTTTTACAATGGCTGCTACTCAGTAGCACGTTTATCCTCCTGTCTTCACAGACTTAAAGTGGTTTATGTGAAAAGGAATAAGGGCAGTGGAATCTCAATTAGTTTGTTAATTATTTAGGGATTAAGGCCTTATTATACCCTAATCATTTAAGAAGTTTGGTTGATTAGTAGAATCTCATGGAAAATTATTATCTTGCCATTGAGTCTGAAGTGAGAGTTTGAAGATTCAGCTGTTTTACTACTGGGCATTAGGAGTGAGAATTTTGTGTAATGGTGACAGTTGATGGAAGCAAACTATACTCCTGAGACACAGCCGGAAATATCCCTCCTAGCAGAAAAGAGTATATTGGTGAATTAGAAAGAAAGGTTAAGAAAACTAGATTGGATCTTGTATAGTCCTGGCTCACCAGAAGCTGCCAAGGATGTGAGCCAGACCCAGATGCGGAAGAGACTTTATCTGCTCTTCTACAGCAGCATTTGTTATGAGATTACACCTTTGTTAAGGGGACCAGTTTGGTCGTATACTTGCATATAGGTAGGTGCTGCATATATTGCAAAAGGAAATGAAAGCCAGGCAACTTTGAGTGGATCTCAGATTCCAGGTGTATACAAGGAAATCCATTACCAAAAAAGAGTTCCTATTTCACACAGCCTGTTACAAGTAGTTACGGTGGACCATTTCCTATGTGCTCTGCTGTTCTCATAAAAAAGCCTTTGTTGTTGAAGGAAGAAGGCACATCTCCCCCTTTCCCCTCCTCATGTAAATGAAAATTATCTCTGTAGCTTTTTTGCTTTCTTATCACCTCAGGGTATCTTCCAAGTCTTTTCAAATATCCCTCCTTTGAGACCAGAGATTTTTTGTTAAGAGACAAATGCCTTCAGCGATGTGAGAGGATTTAGCCATGTTGCCCTTGATGTCCTGTGAAGCGTGTATTAGTATTGGGATGGTGCCAGAGCTTTCACAAAGGCACAGGTAGCTTGCCTAGAGCATTGGTTTGGATCTTGATTTTCCATTTTGGAAGGAAGCAATAAGATCTATTCCAAAGGAAAATACATACTTTTGTCTCTCATTTTTGAATGGATGATCAAAGAGGAGTTTATTGAGCGGCTTGGTGAGTAATTTCTTCCCTTATTCAGCTGTATGTCTAGATAAATAGTCAAGACTGGCTTGACAATTCTAGTTCCCTGGGCCTCCTTTTGCTACATCACACAATTGTGCTCACCACACAGAATCACTGAGGTCAGGAAAAGTGAAGCTAGATGGCACTATGGTCCAAAGAAATCATGTGCTGCGGGTGGACAAGATGAAGCTGTTCAAGACATCTGGTCTAAAAAGCCTCTGGAGTTTAACAGATATCAGCAAAACCAGGGTCAGAACTCCTGAAATGGAATTAGGGAGAGAACAGTCTTTCCACTGATAGAAATATTTAGCTTTGGGGTTTTTTTAACATTAACAGACTTACATTTAAGCATATAGACATGAAAGAGATTACAGATGTAAAATGGCTTTAAGATTGGCTGCACAGATAAAAATGTAAGAAATAGGTGGTGCATCATTGCCTCAACATAACTTAAACATATTTGTGTTTTTTAAACATACACTTAGATACTTCTGCTCAAATATGATAATATGTATGGAAGTAGATAAGCAATGCACCGCATCTGTGCAGTTAAAGAAAACCGATACATTAATCTTACTGGGTCCAGGAAGCTAGAGGGGAAAAAGTTCCACCCTGATCCACTAATGAAACTTTTCTTTGCTGATTTTTTAGGATAGAGATAAAGGGACCTGTGCTACCAAAGTATAAATTTTATACAAGCAAATATCTGGGATAGTTATTGTATGACACTGATTAAGTTATCTTTATATATATATATTTCAACTTTCATATGTCAATTTTCCTAATCTCTATTTTTAGAACAATTTTTTTTACTCAGTTATATTAGGTTTTAGTTAACTAATATATGTAACTCATCCATTTTTATTTTTATCAGAAGTAAAAGTCAGACAAGAATATATTGATATAGATTTTATTAAAATTATAAGGCCAACCAAAGCCTTTACCTCACCTATAATTAGTATTTTTAAAGTACAAGCAGGCAATTTAAGCTTAAGAATTCATTAGAAGAATGTCAAAGTTATTCAAACAAAAAACAAATAGACAAAAATATCCCTAAGTTTTGGAAGTCTGGGGAGGTCTTATTTAATAATGAGTTCAAAAAAGGTCTCAGCGTTCGAAAGTAAATAAAATCCAGGCAGCAAAACACGGTGGTGTCTGTAGTGAAGCCAGCCTCTAGGCTTTTCCGTTAGCATTCTTTGCTTTTGCAATGAAGGGGCCTTCATTGTGGCATGCTGTGTGTGAACCAGGGTGTTTTGCTAAAGGAAGAGTCCCTTTTTTAGAGGAGTTCAGCAGTTGTTGGTTTAGAGGTAATGTGTTGCTATACAAACTGGCAAGTTACAGAAACATGCATCTGTCACAAAACAGATGCAATAAATGACTGATTTTGTAATATCTTATCATGGCAGAAGGTAACCATGGAATACCATACTATTCCTTCAGCATTCAGTATGTCATTAACGTGACAGTAAGAGTTATGGATGGGCATGTAACTAATCTGGAAATGCTAGAAAAGCTTCAAGGCTAGTGGCTGGTAGGGAGGTGCTTTGAAGAGCTTCTGGGGAACCTGCAAAAAAGGTGAAATTAAATGCTTTAATTTCTCACATGAAATTCAAAGCTTAATATAATTACAGAATTTTAATGCTTATGCAATTGCAAAATTGCATATGAAGAAGGTCAGTGAGGCAAATTTGTAGAACTGCAATCCTACAAGGGCAGGGCTAAGGGACTAGCAGCTGCAAAAGAAATAGAGCTCATGAGTAGGAATGAAGTTGAGAAAATGGGATTGGAAGGAATGGGAGAACAAGAAACCTCCTTGGAAGTGAAAATGATATAACGGACATAGCCAAGGTGAAATACTGGCAAGGAACTAGGAAGTTTATCAAAGATGCTTCAAGATAGGCTAGAAGAGAGGGAATCTGTAGACAGAAGGCATAGTGGAAGAAGGTGGTCTAAAGTTTTGCAGAAAATCTGCAGAGAAGCAGGTCTATATTAATTGGCAGCAGGACTGGAAATTTGAAGAATCGGGCTATTAGAACAACCACGCAATGAAGTAGCAAAACAAATTTCCCTTGGGCTAGCAAAGAGGAAAAATCGATTACTTTTAACATGGCACTTTGTTTAAAAATAAGAAAAGTGAAATTAATTTCATAGCAATTATTGTTGAGATCTTCCTCCCATTTCAAGATACAATGAATTGTCAGCTCCTGCTTTATTGTTTATTTGATGATTCAGCAGTCCTTTTTAGCTCCTGTGTTTGGTATCTGCATGCCAGGAGGAAGGAGGACATCATGTTTAAATGGGAAAAATTATGCTTCACAAGAGGTGGAAAACATAAAAGCCTTCCATAGCCAAAATGGCTACCTGGAGGGATTTAGGAGGAAAATTCAGTATAAATTATAACAAATTACAAAATCTTTTCCTTCTATCAACAACATGTGAAAAACTCTATTTCCTGTTAACACCTTTTAGAAATACCACCTACTTGCTGATCTGCTCCCTGTTTGCATTGAAAGCACAGCTGCCATAGTTTACCCAGAAAAGTGAGCATCACCCAGTAAGTAGTATCATTCCTTCAGTTTACATTAAGACATGGCAGATCACGAGCCTTGCCCTTAATTAACCATGGATTACTGCTGCTTTATTAAACACCAGTCTTTATTATTTTAATTTCTCTTTAACCTAATGGGAATCGTACATAGCTTTTTTCCTTTATGGGGACCACACTGTGCAGTTTGCCGTTGGGCTTTGCACTTCTGAGAACTGACTGCAGGTTTCTGCCTTCAAAGGCCCTACAAAATACTGTAGTGCTGATACAGCACTTGTATAGCTGTGAGTTTTTGAGTTTTGCTTTGTGCCACCTCAGCAACAAGGAGGAGGACTGTCCAGAGTCCTGTCTGACCTAACAATATTTCTGTTCTTTTCTTTTTTTACCATTCAAGTACTTTCCCCCTAGAATTCAAGGAAACTCACATTTTCTTTTTTTCTGATGATGTGTCAAATCCTTTTAAAGTAGTGTGGATGTTGGCTGAACCTTCTGCAGGTCCAGTCTTTAACGGATAAACTGAATGAAAGCCAAGAAGTTCTCTCGTGTCTGTTATAAGTCAAGGGTCATGTTGTATATGGAGCAAAATACATGTATAGTGACAGGAAGCAGACTTTTCCCTATGTTTTAAGTAAACAATAGCAGGTCCAATTTCTACTTATTGGTGATAGGAAGATCTCCTTGTTCTATCAGATTTCTGTTTCCTGTGACACTCTATAAGGTACATCTCCTTCATGTTTGCTGGCATTATTTGTATTTTCCAAATGTGTGATGCAGCAAATTCTTAAAAATAACCATCAACTTTGTATTTGTTTTCAAGAAAATGCTGATGCTGAATAAAATACTAATTTTGGATTGCGGCAACTGCCCTAAAATGAGCACACTCAGCAAGAAATCCAACATGACTATTTTTTGGAGTTAGTGTCATAGGTGAATTGAAGAAAGCACGAGTTGATAAATTCAATGTACTTTAAATCTGCGAGAACATTTAAAAATAATTGTTCTATTTTTTTTTATTACTTACCATAGACTGAAACCGCTCATTTTACTTCACTGTCCTTGGATGAATTTATCCACAAGATGGTTCATCAAAACAGTATATTTTAAGGGAAAATTGCAACTATTTGTAAAATACTAAAAGTAACGGGATAATTAAATTTTGGCTGGTGACTGTTCACAGGAAGTGCACACAGGGCCTATGAAACAGGCCTAGGGCATCGTCCGTCTTCTAGCAGAAGACACAGACAGCACATGAAAATGTTAACATATCTTAAAACTGTTAATTGCTCTGAATTAATGATCAATTATTTATTACAATGAAAGTTTCTGAGCAATACTAGAAATGTATTAGAAATATATGACATTATAACGGGATGTTGAATAGGCTCTCCATTGACATAGCATTTCGCACTGTGCATACTGATTTGAAGAGCAGATTAGAATTCCAGATAATTGTTATAAATGCATTTATACTGCAAGAGTCACTTGAAAATCACTCCTCTTCTTAAAAATCCATTTCTGGTAAATTAATTCGTTGAACATTCTTGGAAGGTGCCAAATTAATTATGTTTGTTTATTTCAATCCCCTGTGAATATTTGCTGCAGTATTCCACTGCAAATAACATGACAAATTCCCAACCCTGCCCCAGTATTTCCAGAGATACCCTAACTTAGTTGCAATAGTTCAGCTGCAACGTGTCTTCCAGGCTACCTGCTGAAGAATGCAGGCTGGAGAACACAGAGCTGAGGTTTTCAGTGGTCTTTCAGACCATTTTTCCGCTTGCCCCAGTTTAGGATGCAAACCCCAAGCCTGCTGCTGTGTTTGCAGATAAAGAGACAGCTTGTGGAAAGCCGCATGCCTTTCTTTTCATCTCCTGTTGAAACTTAATTGTGCTGGCTGTGGTAATAGCTTATATGCAAGTGACTCCAGTCTGTCTGCCCAAGCCTCTCTTTCTTTTACAGCTTTGAAATTGGCTGCAGCTTCCACAATTGCTTCCCACCCAGAAGACACCTTCCCAGGAGCAGCAGCCTTCCTTCCAGGGCCCGCTGCATGGGGGAAGGACAGAGATTCCTGCTTGTGTCTCAATTGTGCATCGCTCTTTATTGCTTCTCTTCTTTCTCTGTTTTCTCTCCGATTGTAAGCTTTGAGCAGTAATGCAGCTCTAACCTACAGTATTTCTATTATGAGCAGGAATGTCTAAAAGCACCTTGTTCTAGCGCAGGTGAGGTCTAAAGAGAAAAAGACAAGAACGTTCATAACCAGTGGAACGAGCCAGAGAAAAGAGCCTCGCCTCCATGCACCTGCTCTGCTGTCTGCAGCATTTGGGTGAAGAAGGTGTTAGTTTGACCATGTACATTCCTTTTCCTTTTCTTTCTGTTCTAGTCTAGTCTTATGGTATACAAGAGTGATTCCAAACAAAATAAAGAACAGACCAATATGTAACAGAGATGAGGTTTTACTGGGAAAGAATAGTTATGAGCAGGAGACTTTTGGAACAACACGGGCCCCTGTGGATCTCTACAGAATACCAGCAACGCAGGAAAATTTTTCCATGTTCCTAAACATTCAACTTCATCCATGACTCTGATATTCATTTTATATAAATAAATTTTTGAAGTAATAATGGGATGTGGGGGGATTTCCATTTCCTCTCTTTTACAAGGGTATTTCCACAGCTTTCAAACCCTCATTAAACAGCTCTCTGCTCTTAGTACATATGTACAAAATGCATTCAGGGCTATTAAGATGTGATTGCTATAGTAAAAGTTTGTTAAAGTTGTTTTACAGAAAGCCTATGAGCCTCTGAGTTCATTAGTTAATGCTCTACCAACTAAGGGAAGTATTGTCTAGCATTTTCACAGCTTCATTTACACTTATTTTAATGATAGTAAGGACTCTTTTAGCAAAATTCCTAAGCATATATGAGACTTCAGTTACACAGTTAACAGGAACTAATGCCTTCACTGATGTTATGTATGTATTTCAGTATTTTGGAGAACTAATAACAAAAAAATACTTACCTGCAGAGTAACATCTAAATATTATTTTTTTAATTTTTGAGTGTCTACAATGTACTGAGAGCCTACACTGAACTTAGTGTGAAGAGTATTAAGAGAATTTTTTAAAATCCTCTTTTGTTTTGTTTCACAAGCAAGAGGAATTTTTATACATTTTTTCTTCTCTTTTTTTTCTTTTTTTATTCTTCTGTAGAAGTTTTCAGTTACAATATTTCAGATTTTTTTTTCAAGTTTCTAAGTAGGTGGGGCATCTCCAGCAAGGCAACTGAAAGAAAGAATAGTAGGAAATCTTAATCAGTTTAATTCTACTATTTTTGTACAAATGAACTATCTGGAATGGCAGCGCAGGAACTCGGTGGGAAAAGAACAATAGCATGTTTATGCAATACTAACAAGTAATATGGGGGCTAGATTTGGGAAGGATTTGGAAGCAAGGAGTTTGAGAATTCAACTAGTACTGGAAGTTATAAGAAATTTAAACAGGTTAAATGCCTGCAAATGTTAGGCTACAGGATATCTTACAGTTCTGCTAGTTCTAGCTATCAGAGCAATTGCTAGCTATATTCAATAGCTGCTTGAATCATTAATAAGCTTGTGAAAAAGTAGTCAGCTGAGTGGTTTTGCTAACTCTTTTCACCTACAAGTGTGGAAATGTTTACAAAGGAGTAAGAGAGATGTTCAGCATACTGAATAAGAGATTAGCATTAATTCAAAATGTTAGAAATTGACTTTTGGTAAAGCATATTGGAAAAGAAATGAGAACATTTAGCCCGTGATCTTGAGAGGACTGGAAAAGGGCACAAGAACAGTTATGGTGATAGAAAATGTGAGAACTGTCAGTGTGGAAGAGAATCTTTAAAGAAAAGAACAGCAGCTTTTTGAAGTTACCCTCTGCAGAATTGAGAAAATAAAATAAATATGCAAAGGGAAAATTAATGTGCTGAAACTAGTTTATAAAGTTGGAGACGATTTAATAATTAAGGAGAAAGATAGTAAAACTGAAATCCTGAAAATAAGATTAAAAATTAATTACCAGCAAGAAGAGTTTCAAAATAACTCTTAACTTACTGAGAAGTGAAAGGAAACTGAAAGAGGAGAGCCCAGGTACTTAAAGAGACACGTCTGCAAGAAAGTTTCAAAAGTTTCATATGCCTGATGTGAACTGAAGTGCTAGCACTTGCAACTGTTCTAACACAAGAGAATAGCCAAAGTTTGGTATTGTACAGACTCATAAGGATAGAATGACAGAGCCAGTTACCTTTGTCAGCAGATTGTCATTATCATTCTAGGTTATTGCTGTTCGTTTGGACAAAAGTGCTGAACAGTTTCAGGGAACCAGAGGCTGCTAAGGCATGTGATAACCAAGAAGGAAGTATAGGCATGTGATAGTGAAGAAGGAAATATTTAAAGTTCCTTTGGGTCTGAGAACAACTTCGTATACGTGGAAAACTGTGTGCTTGTGAGAAGTAGATCTGCCAGGTACTTTTCAAACCGTAGTGTTTAAAGTGGTTCAGTGCTTTGCGCAGTGGAGCTTCCCCAATCTCAAACTTACCAAAATAACTTGGGGCATCTGCCACTGCAGTACTGCAAAACTGAAAAACTGCTTGGCAGAGAGACAGCTTTCTTCCCAAGGGTGAATTTATCTTTGTAGCTATCTTTTCATAAAATACTGTTTCTTTGCATATTCATGCTCATTAGATATTTTTGCCATGACTTCCTATTCCCTTCTGCATAAGGCCACAAGCATACTTGAAAGGAGTTTGCATGAATTCTGACTGTCCAAAAGGAAAAGAAGAAAGAGGAAATTACTGTGAGAACGTGACCTGCAGCTGTCTGTATGTCTGAAGAAGAAAAACTATGTACTTATTCACACAATGACAAAGTCATTGGAGATCAGCCATTGGTATTTTTTATGAGGAAGGAGCTCTATTAATGTACATCAATCTATCAACAAGTTGTTAGTAAATGTAGTACTGTGGGCTATTTTACTTTTTCTAGATGTAGTTAGAGCATTTAAGCACAAAAGAAATTTAGAAAAGATGCTATTATGCAGAAAATTTAGAAAGAGAAGCAAATTGTGCATGTTGTGAACACATTAAAAGGTAGACTATTATTTTTGCTACTGAATAATGTAGGCTATCGTGCATGGGACATCTAGCGGGGAATGATTTGTACCATAGCTAGTTGAAGCATAAGATTTTAACGTGAGCAAAGGTTTGCCTTGCAGCATAGACCCACCCGCATTTGAAAATGGAGATGATAGTAGTAATGTTCTGAAGCTTGTGAGACCTCCAGAGCATATACTTTTGTACATTTGTTGTAAATAAATCTTTTTAAGGTTACAAGTAATATAAAGTTATCTGATATTAAACAAGCTCAATTCCACTCATTTTTTCCATTGTAACTCCCTACTACAAGTGTTATGTCACACAAAATCCCCCAATGTTAGGGATCTCTGAATTCTGCCTGAGGTCTTTCTCTCCATAGTCCGAATGTTGGTGCCTGGGTTCCCCACAAGTGCTGGATTGTTGTCTGAGTTCCTCCCCATCAAAGCTTCACTAATCTGATTTATCATTGTGTTTTTTATAAGACAGACTGTCACAGAGCAAGTTCTTTATCAGGCCCGTTTCCAAAAAACAAGTGTTTTACTGGTGTAACTGAAGGCCTCTGCATGTGTCCTGCTCCAGGGACTAAAATCTCAGTCTCTGATAGGAGGTTTTATTTCCCTCAAGTTCTCTGGGATTTAGGTGCACTTAATACAGAAAAAAACATGGACTTCTGGCAAGAGAAACTGCTGTGAGGATCTGGGTCTTGCTTGGTGTTCTTTCCTTGCAGAAGTAGATGCGTTTGTAGGAAATGGAACAAATGGGTGTCACTTCCCATGCAAAAACTGTCTAGAAGCTGGATATAGCCTAAAGCTGTTTTTTTCAGTTGCTCAGTTATTCTCATTTTCGTCTGTAATCTCAAAGCATTTCCTCATAATCATGAGGATATTACAGCAATTCCCATTAGTAACAGGATTTAAAAGCTTTCCCTTCCCTTGCAGCTTATTCAAAGGATAGTAGATCTACTGAACTGAACACATGTGTTTTTATTGTACCTATGCCCACATAGTTGATGTAGATTACCAAAACATGGAAGATGACTGCCACTGATTAATTTATTGGGTTTTTTCTACCCACTTCTCTGGAGCTCCTCGACTCCATTAACTTTGAATGCCTAATTTGAGCACCTGAGTTTTCAGAGTAATAAGCATTCCTTAGTACTTTAATTAGGCAAAAGATAGTTCTCACTACCTTTAATTGTGGCTACATGAGGCAAAGTTCTGGTACAAAGAGTCTCCCTTGTCCTCCCAACTCCTCGTTTGTTCCCAGAGTCAGTCTATCTTCCACAGTAAAGGAACTGAATGTTTCCTGGCAAAAATGTGTGTGAGCATGTAAGTAATCTTTAATTCTCTTCTTTTGCATTTTATAGCATGTGGATTTACAATCTTAATAGCATTTTTAAACATAATATCTTATTGCAGAAATTCCATCATACTGTGTCATGCTGACAGAGACCATGGGAATGCCTTAAATTTACAGCTCCGCCAGATCAGCTGTGCTGTTGAGCTATGAGGTATGTGCATTTAGGACCTATCCTGGGTGCATGCCAGCAAGAATTGAAACATGTTTATTTGCTCTGAAGGGATGGTATGTGTATGGTCTGCTCATACACAATAGTTATGAGGGGGTAATACCTCAATTTGGAAATAACTGAACTTTTTGGTCAAAAAATTTTAAAAAAAGTTAATATTTGCAGAGTTGTAAGTGTTTTAAGGAACATCTTAAAATAAGTAATGTGAGCAGCTATATATTTTAGGGTGCAGGATATTAAAAATTATATTGTAAGACCTGCATATATACCATGAAATCCACTGGAGACTTTGTTATGACCAGTCTGTTTTATATGGAAGTTGCTAAAATACTGGTGATGTGTTTTAAACTCTGAAATGGTTGAATAAGCAAGAACCTGACTGTATTTGTAAAATATGTATGTACACAGACATTCATATATGTAGGGAAGGATCGTGCCTCAAAGTTTAATAGATGAAAAAATTTCATAAAAGATCATAAGTGACGTTGAGAGTTTTGAGATTTTACCCAGGAAATTAATCTGTAGTGATTTTTAAGGATGTTGATAGTATGGAAAATTTACACAATTCAGTGGGTGTTGTGAGGGGTGCAGACATTTTCAAAATAGTCTTAATTGCCAAACAATATCTCAAAGCCAAAAAGCCATTATAGGAAAAATACGGTTATTGCCGTCAGCCTGCTTTAACAACTCATGTACTGTAAAGACAATGAGTGGGGACTGGTGAGGCTTTGTATGCCCAGATCAAGTTTTTTTTCTTTTTTTTTTTTTGGCTTGTCACTGAAGTCTGAGAATCAGATCAGCACAGTAAAGTGGCAAAGCAGCACAGGTCTAATCAGATTTCATGCTGCTGCAGCCTGTACATGAAGACTGTTGCTTGAGATATTAGAACCCCAAAAAATACGCTGATCAAATTGAGAGATTCTAGAGCAGTTCTCTTAAGCAGTATTCATATTTTTCCAGAACAAATTTCTGAGATCATTAAAAGGTATCTTAAGAGCTTAGACACGTCTTGGGAAGGGCAGTACTTCATAAATACTTTGGATAAGTGTCTACCCTCCAGCTTTCTTAAAAGCCTGACTCATTCTCTTTTTATCAAAGACAGAAAATGGACTAAAACAGGAGATATGCTTTGAAAGGGACCCTGAGACAGATTTTGTTTTATCAAATGATGTCGATACAGAATTTGACTGTGATTTTTTTTGTTGTTTCTACATATAGCTATTGATGTGGGAGTTTCTAAGAAAGTGTTTTGATCAATAGTCATCTTCACTAGAACAAGTTTGGAAGTACAAAGCACTTCCATTTTATTAACAGTATTTGATCCATGACTAATTGCTTTTATCCTGTGAAGCTATGTTTCCGTAAATGTATCTTTATGGTTTTAATGAGCACTTTTAAAGTCTAAAGCTAACCCTATAGCTGAATGAACAAAGTAATCAAGAACTGGGACATAAGTTCAGTTCAACGGTTCAGTTTTCTTTTTTGTGTGTGTGTGTATTGAGAAGATTTACAAACAGGGCATAGGGGCTGTAATGAGAAGAACTTCATTAAGGTGGATCTTTTAGTATTGTCATCTGCAGCTGAGGTTTTGAAAAACAGGAAACTGTTTTAGGGTGGGGACTCTGAAAGCACCTACTGTTCTTTAACATGATTGTGTGAAATGCCTATGTTTCTGTAACCACTACATGGGCATTTGGGGTTCTTTATTTTTCTTCTCTTTGGTTCCTCAATATTTTTAAGCTTCCACTGATGTTATCAACTAATTGCCTCTTACCATCTTTCAAATAGACACCAAAATGAAACCAAATCTTGGAAATTACCTTTAGGAAAATATTTGGAAAAAATGTGGCCATAGCAGAGGGAGGAATTTTGTCATGCTCCCATTACAGAGTTGATTCTCTGTACAGCCAGTACAAAGCAAGACTGACTTAAGAAAGAAATTAAAAAATGATTGGTTCTAAAAGCTGTACTGAAAACCAAGATTAAAATTATTCTGCGTCTGGGAACTGGCTGTATGTTAGCTTGATGTGTGTCCGTATCCAGTAACAGCAAAGTAATGCAAAAGCAACCTAATTGCAAAAGTAGCATTTAAGCAGGTTGACTTGCCACTAAATGTAAGAGTCTCTCTTCTAATGAAAAAATTCTTAGAAACTGCTCCATTCCACAGGCTGTGGCATAACATGACATATACTGGTAGCTATATGGTCTTGCAACATAGGTAAATGTTACCCTATGTTCTGTTAAAACGTGTCCTACCTGTTACCATGTGCTATATATTTTACCAAAACCATTTTTTCTGCTTATATTTCATATGGAACAGCTCACCGTCTAGAGCTCATCAGGAGGCATGGCACAAGCCACAGTACATACACTTAGAGCTGCCCCAAATATTGCCCTCAGTAACTGACGGAAAAGCCATTCTTTGGTACTGTTGCTCCAGCTGTGTTAGTCCTGGAAGATTTTTGTTCAATTAGGGACACACCGCAGGGTTGATTAGAGTAACATTGTGAATTAAGAGACTAGGCTGTAGCAGCCCAGTGCTATGTAACAGTCATTAGTTTCCATCTGTCCTAAAAATATTTTTCCTTTTAGAAGATATTTTGAATCATATTTAGTTGGGCTTTGTTGTTTCAAATGAAAGACCCTACCTCCCTCTATTCCCCAAAAGGTTGCATATAAAAAAAATTTAGAGGGAAACTTCCAGTGACCTAATACATTGTTTTTACATTACTTTTCCTAGCAAAGGCTGCTTGTCTTGGCAGTCATTCATAATTTTGAAGTCCTTCCAAAAGGCGGCAACGCTCCATTCTCTTTGAATTGGTCCAAAAGGGTCAAAATTCAATGGCTAGTGCTAATCCTTGCCAATAGCTTTCTGAAGTTATTGCAAATAAAGACCTTGCAATGCCTTGCCTAGTGGCAAGATTTACAGGGCCCACATGAAGAAAATCTCATGAATGTTTATATGGCCAAATCACTCTGGTCACAGAATGACCTTTTTATAGCGAAAGAAATTTAAAAAAAATTGACTCTCAATTGCCTATTTTTTTTCCAAATAAGTACTATCTTTATTATTATTATTATCAATAATATTAATAGCTCTGATGCTTTACTACATGACAATGTTGGATGTACATTTGTAAAAATATGAATAGAATGTCAACTCAAAAAATCTATAATAATATGATAAGGAATACAATGTATTGTACGGAGATGGGGGGAAGGAAAATCAGTCAGGATATTGAAAGCAATTGTGTACCTGTGTCTGGGAGATGACTTCTGTGTCCTGCTGGTTAACACACATGACAATTATGTAAAAATCAAAACAAGATACGGGTGAATTATTATTTTCTGTAACTGAAAATGTTTTACAACCATTTT
Organism: Vanellus vanellus; assembly: GCF_965231255.1. Classification (NCBI taxonomy): domain Eukaryota; kingdom Metazoa; phylum Chordata; class Aves; order Charadriiformes; family Charadriidae; genus Vanellus; species Vanellus vanellus. Next base: position 60,549,828 of record NC_138910.1, read on the forward strand.
TTAAAGAAAACTAAAGTTGAGATTGAGTTACCTATTTGCTTGCATATGGACTTTATGTGCCCTGTAGAGAATACAGTACTTCTGAAGATTGATATAATTCAGCATGTAGATACATTGGTTCAACATTTGAGTTGAGCTGGAACGTTGTATTATTTTCTGTCTCTTAAGTACTACCGTTAGGTCTTTAACTTTCCTGTGTAGTTCATTCACAGTGAGTGTTTTCCATCCCAGCTTGAATAGCAGCACACATTTCCTGGAAGCTTGCTAGAGAGAGTCAAATAGCAGTTTCCATCAGAAACAGTAATCCATGGTCTCCACTTGTACACATACATACAAAGTGAGAAAAATGTTTATAAATGAACTTAAATTTCAATAAATCTGAGATAATTTCAACTATAAATTCCTTGTCTTAGGGAGAATGGGGCTAATAAGTTCAGTGTTGAAATAAGTTGAATTTCTCTTTTTGGTATGGCATTTCTTAATACTGAAAAAAAGAATGCAAATATAGCACTCCTTGTGGCACTAGGAAGCAAATTATTTGTATTTTATGTAGCTTTACTAAAAGATACGCTATAGGAGGCAATTTCAATAGTAATCTACAGTATATATATAAATCACTAAGTAAAAACTTATAATTTCTTTTAGAATATGGAGAAACAGATGTGTTTTTTTCTCTTTTGCATGTAATTATTTAGTATATATGGCACTTAGACATTAATAATGTATTATATTGATATATCTGCATATGTTTCACATAACACACAACATTTTTATAATAATAGTATAGGCCATAAAGTTTTGCATTATCCGGAATTTAAACCAGGAAAGAATATCCTTTCAAGGGGATGTAACAGGATGGGATTAAACTGCAGATATAAACACCCAAATGTAGGGTATGTGCAGGATATCTGTGGGTGTTCGTATGTCAACTCGCACAGTTACTGGTGAAGTTCAGTAAAACCGGTCTAAGTCCTACAGCTAGATGGAAAGTATAAAAAATAAAAATAAAAGATCAGTTTTTGAATGGCAATGATTTTAACTTGTAGACCATCATAAACCTTAAGTTCCTTTTTTTTTTTACATTTTTTTTCTTCTGTCTTTCTATAACTTATTATGATTTAATGTTAAACATTAAGATCACAGCCTAAATACAGGCAATTCCAATGTTATAAATATCACAGCACGGACGAAACGAGGAAGATGACTTTTCCTATCTGAAGAACAGCGAGCAGTGTGCTTTGATAAGCGAGAATTCCTCTCACTTCCAGTCAAATGTTTAGCATTTCCTTGAATTAAGTAGGTTTTGATTTCAGGTAATGATACTGTCTGATTATATGATATGTTTTAGTCGGGAAACTTTCAGGAAGTTTCTTGCTGTTTTCATATATAAAATGCTGGAATTTTATACAAATTTATACACTCCAGTATTTACCACTCTTTGTATGTACTGTTCATTTCTGCATGAGTTGTGACTTTAAAAAAAAAAATTGTGTTTTTTCACTTTTGAATAAATAATATTTGCAGTAAAGTAAGCCAAGCTAAAGATGGAAGTCATACCTCAAGTATGGGGACATAATATTCAGTGCAAATCAGGAAATTATTTAAAGCACTGCATGATTAATTTGGCCTATTATGTGCAGTCTTCATCTTCCACTGAAGCTCCCACTATTGACTATAGCCATAAATTAGACAGTTGACCAGCAGTAAATGCTGCTCATGTGGCAAATGATCTGTTCCTTGGGCAGATTTTGCCAGAGTATGCTATGGTCTTGCACTTCTGGCCTGAGAACGATGGGTCTCTCTGTCCAGGTGGCCAGCTTTGGCAGGACAATAAATCGATGTTCTTTCTTCTCTGCCCCGGAGGAAGTGTGGAGGAGGGAAGATGGTCTTCCTTCCAAAGGATATTTGCCTTTGCCATAGTGATAGAAAAAGCTGATGAATAAATCAACCAGAAAAGCAAAACAGATGGGCCAGAAAACTTATGGCAAAGGAAAAAACAAAGAGAATATTGTATATGTCAGGACTCTGGTTGCCATTTCATAAACAAACTTCTTCCTATTTTTGTATATTTTACTTGGATATCCTGTTTCTTTCTTTATCCCCCGTGTGACATTGGGATTTTGAAAAGGACTGAAGCCATAGAAAGGTTTCGTCTATGGTGTGTTTGGAGAAGGTGGAGATCTTTCTGCTAAAATTGAGAAATGTTTAAAGAGTGATAATAGATGCTACTAAAATGGTAAATGCCAGTTTTCTCTCAAGAGGAGAATGGAAAGAAACACATCAGAAAAAAAAAGTGGTTTTTGCTATATGCATTAGAGATTTATTTCGTATGTTTCCTTTGGAACCTCTTTGTATTTTGAAATCAGTTTTGACCTATATTTTCAAGTTATGTTGCAAAGCCAACTTGCCCCCTTTAGATAAAGATGTTTATTCTTTGTGATAGAGTTTGCAAACTTTTGTACTATGGAAAAGACAGCCTTCTGACCTGCAGCCATGCTTTGTGCTTAAGCCCTGGGGTGAGTGGCCCATCATAGCAGGAGGTCACCTGTAAAGTACTTAGGAATCTTATTCCTCCTGACTTCAGCTATGCAGGTCCTTGGCAGGAAAGTAGCTCTTTGGCCGTTCAGTTATTCCAGTTTCTATTGGTAGTAAATGTGATGCTTTCAATTTTAAGAAATCAATTAGTAAGTCATTACACGGTTGAAGGGGACAATGCAGTCTAATAATATCTCTGGAAGACTGTTTGTTTTAGTCCATTGGCTTTTAGATTAAGTTAGAATGAAGACTGAAGTGAAAAGGTGACATACTTAACTTAGGGAAAACTTACCTTTAAAGGTGGATGCCAACAGGCAGCTTTGTAACAGCATGTTAAGTGCAAAGTCAGTGGATGGAGAAGCTGCTACACAGTGGAGGCAGCCAAAACTTGGTAACAGGACTGTGAGATGGCCTGGGAGTAACACATTAGCAGCAGATGGCAGACAGCAACAGCTGTTTTGCAATGCAAAAGTTTGACAGAGTCTCAGTGCAAAATTGGGATGCTCAAAAGAGCTCATTTGATGAAGTTCAGTGCCATTCTGGATTCAGGATTGACAGATTGTTTTGCAGTTGTATGAAGAGGCTTTTCAGTAGTAGTGCAGAGGAGAGCTGTATAAAGCAGCAGTTTGTTTTAGGGTAGCAGAACAGAGCAGGTGATTCCTGAGTTCAAAATGAACTCGTGTTAATTAGTCTATTAATTTCTATTTTTCTACATTGTTTAGGATAAGATTTTCAAAGGCTACAGGCTTTAGGAAAACATGTCAGTAGACTTGTATTTCCAAATCTCGTAGACATTTCTCAAACTTCTTTCCATTTGCTCATAGAATTTTTCTTGTATTGAATTATGCTCTCAAAAAACACAGACGAAATGCATAGAAACCATCTCTCTGAGTCCCTGTGTAAGCAACTGTATCACTTGGGCTTCCCCCATTCTCAAGCTTTCATGTCTTCACCTGCTTTTGGCCAGTGTCAGAGATGGGGTTCTGCCTCAATAAAACTCTGACTGATCCACTGCAGGTGTTTATATATTCTGATAAAAATCTAGGTTTGATAAACCAAAACCTCAGTGGTGTGTCAAAGTCTGGATAATGCCATCTCTCTCTCCTTATAAAAACTACACTGATGAGCACATTCAAACAGGATTTGAACTCAGAAATATTGTAAATGGGGGAGGAGGAGCGAGATCTGAGGTGCTACCTGGCCTACTTTCCATGATTCTTATGAAGAGCTAGAGGAATACGGAATTAACTGGAAAAATCCTCTTCCTCTTGGGAAAGTAGACGTTTATGTCAAAAGTTTTGGTGTAGAGTTGCATTTCTTTTAATATATTATGGAGAAGATCACAAGTGTAAAGTTCTAAATCTAGGGGAGAAACAGCAGCAGCAGCAATTATGGATGAAAAGGTTCCTTTTGGTGTAAGAAGATGAAAAGTCTAACCTCCAACCCAAAACACGTCATGTGTCTTATAATACATGAAGATAAGAGAATAAGAATATTGCCTATAATATTTTCTTTTATCTGAACTGTACGTGGTAGCACCATTTGTCCTTCCATTTGAACTGTTTGAGAAGACAAAACATTTTTCCTAAAATGTGTGAGGTACTGAAGACTTAAGACTGTTGAATAATGTTTCCGCAAGAACTTTTTCCCTAATATTTGTTTCCTATTTTCCATTTTATCTCTGTTTTTTGTTCTTTGATCTGTTGGCATTATTTATTGTGCTTTGTAAGTGACTCCTGAGCAGAAAGCTGGGGTTCATCCAGAAAGATTTTAAGTCTTAGAGTAAGAAGAACTTACAGTGTAACTAAGAATTTGTTTCACTACTCTTTCAAATAGCCTTCCATTATGTGGATCCTGGAAATTTTACGAAGAAGTTCGTGGAAATATCTGGCATTCGTGCATATGTTGGGTAGTAAATTTCTCAGTTGAGTAGTAAATTTCTCAGAGAAGATCCTGTGAAGTTTATCTCTGTGGAAAGCACTATTACACTGGCAGGAATGGTAGATTTCATTCCTCTTTAACAACAAGATTTTAAAGCTGCCTGCAGCTCCTGGGAACTAACTTCATATTCATTTGGGAAGCACAAAGCTGCTCTCACTGTTACTGAACACTTCTGTGTGTTGTAAACCCAGATGTGACAATACAGGCTATACTCACTTTCACTTCAGGCTCTTGAAATTCCACGTACTTGAGAGAGCTGTCGGAATAATGCAGACATTTCTCCTTTGAGAGACAGCAAGCAATTACAGCCAAGATAAAACTGGAAGTTCTCTATCACATATCAAGTTAGGCTTCCATAGTGTTTCACCTTCAGTGACCTCAAAGAGTAGCTACGAAATTGTTATAACTGATATAACTTGGTTATTATGAGATTACCAAGAAATTACAGATGACTTCTTGCTTGTTTTTATGTCCTATTTCTCCTAATTAGATCCTGCCAGGATTTCCAGTTATTCACAATGGTTTGCTTTATAGCTCCGTGCCAGAAAAGTGCTATTCCCAGTCAAGTCCAGTAGAGAATTGTGTCTGTCAGTCAAAGCACTGAACTTGGTTGTCTGAGTTTTGATTGTCTAAAAAAGGATCGGAAGGATAAAGTGAATCTTAAATGGCATATTGTACAATAAAAATCCTGGCAAAAATAGATAAATACCATAGTATGAAACGCATTCATTGAAACATTAAATTTTATACAGAAGAGTAAGAAAATAAAAGATCAAGTTAAGTTTACAGACAATTCACAGAAATGAATATAACTTTACAATGTTATGCTAAATTGTCAACTCATCATTTATTCATCTTTATAATAATCTGCAGCTTTAGTCTAAATTAATGGTCTTTTTCAACTGTACTGGCCAATCCTTTTGATAACTTAGAAAGCAATGTTGTCAGTTATATTAAAATAGTAATATGAATATCTAGTAAGCACTAGTAAATAGTGCAGATTAATTTAGTCATTGCTTTCTCCCTGGAAGTGGATTTTTAAACATACTGCTTACTTTTCAATCTTGTGATAAATTTTTGTTCATTCTTGTACTATAGACTCCACCTGAAAATTTGTCATCTTTATGTTAAATGTGAAAACCTGCTAGTCATCTTTTAAAATAATTTTTATTTATTAATTTTCCAATTAATAAATTGTCTATAAAAATAAATTTCGAATAAGCATTCAAAATAATAAATCAAATTTGCAGGATAAAGGGAAACATTTTTTTCTTAAATTGCCTGAGATCCTAAATTGTTAATAGACTATATTTGCTATGTACAAACACATTTTCTGAAGCCATAAGCTACAGCAGGATCCATATGCGGACCTTAGAGGTAGAACGAACATCTTGTCATGCCACAAAATTCAATACAGTCATGGCACAAGACACCTGAAAGTGCAAGAAAAGCAAAGTCAGCAACTTGATCTCAAAACTGTAGCAGATGAGTCAGTGTAATAAAATGTAATAATCAGTCATTTAAAGGCTGATAGTTTTATATCAAACATTTTAGATCAAGAATACAGAATTACTATAGAGTATTTCTTTTCAGTATGAAATAATTGTATTTTATTCATCCAAATAATCTGGAAAACTGAGTGTAAGATAATTTGGTCAACATTTTAATGAATTTACCCTAGAACACGTCCCTGGAAATTCCTGTGCCTTAATCCTGATGGTCTTGCAGATACCAAGTCACCATTACAGAGGTAAGACTAATCTCAAACTCATGAGCCCACCAGAACTTAACTGGATTTGGTCCTTGATCCACAAAAGGGTTCAACACTGCATATACAGCATTTACATGTTTTCCTTGTCTTTTAGAGACTGTGAGCTGCACAGAACTGTTTTGTTTCCCGTTAGGGTATCCCAGCTTCCAAGTGAAAGCTCTAGCAGTAGCTGCATGGTCGTCTGACCCAGTCAGTACTGATTTCATTCGGCAAGGAGAGAACCAGAAAACCGTATAGGTAGAGCATTTCTGTGGAGCTGAGCTGTTGGAAGAGAGGTGCTAATATCTGTTCCTCATGCTGTGGAGCTAATTATAGTCAGAAGTTAAGTCAATAGACACAAAATTTATCCAGCCAAAAGGGTCATTAAACCATGTCTTTCTTATGAATTGGTATTGACATATCATTCTGGGAAATTTCAGGAAGGATCCTTGGCTAAGAAGCATGGGAATGTTGAAAGTCAGACATTTCTTAAGCTAATTCAGCACAGACTTTTATCCTGCCTGACAGCAATTTCAAACACACGTCTCCTTTCTCCAGTTGCCTCTCTTATCACTAGAGAGTAACACTGTCTATGATAGAGGGTGACACAACTATGAAAGTCATTCTTGCTCGGTTGTCTATATCAGACAAAAAGGATTGGGGCTTTGATGCCTAGCCAAGTAATTGTCTTGAAAGGAGAAGTAAATCCCAGCAACTTGCATCTTTCTTACCCTTGCTCGTTGAGGAAAACTCAGCTGCCCATGGTTTTTATCACTTAGCTACTCCTACATTAGCATATTCCTTCCATAAAAATGTTAAAAAAGCAAGTAGTTAAGGTGGTACTTAACTCTGTGGGGAAAAGATGAAAGAGAGAAATAGTCTAAGTAACAAAACAGGTTGTTGATTTAGCGTAGAGCGCATTCAAGAGAAAGAAAAGGTGCCAGATCCTTAACGGACTTGAAGCTGGCTTGAAGCGTCACTCGGTTTTGTAGTATACGCACATACACACAAACATGCATGTTTTGCTACGACAAAATGCTGTCTCTTGTATACTTGTCATTTTTGCTTAATGAAAGTAAAAGTCAGTTCATTCCTTCTTGTGTCTGTTTGGAGGGTCATTTTCTTTAGAACTTTCAGTGTACTTCCAGAGAGGTAAAAGTGACAAAAACTAGATAAAAGAAAGATTTCCTTATGTGTCTTTAAAAGAAAAAAATAAAAAATAAATGAGCAATCCCTGTAATCCTCACCCATATGAAAGATTTAAAAATTATGGTTCTTGAATCATACAATGTTAAGTCATTTAATTCCTTTCTGATATCTGTGTAATATTTCTACCTGTTAGTGAGCCTGTCCACTGTGGGACCAAAGATAACATTGTATAACGCAGTGCAGCAAAAATAACATCTATACAGCTGAACACAGCTGTTCAGAATATGAATCATTGTAAGAGAATAAAGAATATAGTCTGTAATAGACAAATTGAAGGATAATCAATTAGTAGCAGCACAGTTATCAGTAGCCTGTCTAGGAGAATCCAAGTTCTGCATTTGTTCCAGCTAGAATGGTCTGTTACAGGGCTTGCTCTCATTTTTCTCCTTTGTCTTTCTGGGTCCGTAGGGACATGCACGCACCTCATGATTGAAGAGCAGGAAGAAGGTGGGAAACGGGGAAGTGACTGATCTCCATTTCCCCATAGTCAAGAATCTACAAGGGCCTTGGAGAGCAGCTGCTGGTGAGTAATAACAAAGCTTGGTCAAAAAGTTCTCCACCATTTTCTTCACTAACTTCATCTAATCATGTGAAATGCTGGCCTTAATGAGGTACACAATGATATTTAGAGGTATCGGAATTTACTGTAGAGTGTTGGGGGAATGAAGTAACTTGTTCATATTCCTTGTTAAATGTTTTCAGTTGACTTTATGTTGCCATATCCCAGGTCCTAGCCAGCATCTGTACTTTGAACCAAATCCCACTTTATTTTTTCACTCTGAACATTTTGAATGAGTCTTGTCTGAAAAGCTGTAATTCCAGTGAGAACAAAAGACTTTGGCATGTCTCAGTATATTTGGTTCAAAGTAAAAGTAAATCTGAGCTTTCACTTCAAAATTCCCAAAGAGATTTTGAATACTCCAAGGCTCATATTTGAATTTGGCTCTTGATATACACTGGAGAATATTTCAAAAGGGAAGCTTTTTATTACGTATGTCACTATAAAGACAATAGCAGCTCAGCTACCCAAACTAACAAAGTCTGACTTACAGTACAGTACTTGGCATAGAGCATGTGGATTTAAAGGCTATTCAACAGTTTCGCTTTTAGACCCAACATAACTGAAATCATACTTTCTTTTTTTTAGAAATAAGGTTTGGAATTTCCATGGCTTGTTTTTTGCCAGCAACAAGAGACTAAGATAAAAAGAAGGGACTTTTTTCTCTAGTGGCTGCTATTTATTTTTTAGATCAACTTCTTGTTCCTTCTGTGAAGTGAAATAGACAATGCCTCTGAATAAAAGAAAATAATAAATTAGCTATTTTTTAGTCCATGCAAGTTATCATAGTTCTGTATTATTTCATCTGGCATCTTTTGTGGATTCTGGATGCCTTCAGGCTAACCAAACAGGAAGTGTCATAGCTGGGGAGCTGGTGCCTGAGAAAGATAATGAAGGAAATAGATGCATTTATTTTTATATACAGTATTTCAGAAATTCCAGAAAAGGGAAAGCAGCAGATGATAAAACTTTCTTAAGTTGTTTCTTTTTTCCCTTTTTTCTATAGATGACAAGTTAGATGTGGAGTACAATTGTAAGGTGTGATGTGGGTTACAGGGTAATGCGTTGGTGTTCTTTTTGTAGCTAGGAACAAAGTTACAATTCCCGAAACAGACACAGTCCTTTAAATAGATATGCATGTAGATCTCATCCTTCCCATCCGGAGATGAAAATTATAGGGAGTCAGTGATGCTCTCCTCCCCCTCTTGGGGGCTATACAGAGGTTGTATTATTGTCAGGTGCTAAGAAATAAGGTGGAGGGAGTTAGGTAAAGCAAAGGGTCAGGGAAGCTCTAGGAACCAAAAAGCCAGTAGGAACTGAGGAAGGAAAGGCAATATATAACCCCGATACCAGGCTACTGAGGTAACTGAAAACTGAAAATTTTGAGGCTGGCAGATCGTTATCTGCTGTATAAGCCATATAGTCAGTAGTATTCATACATGTCCTCCAGGTTCATGTATTTTCAGTTACTTGATCAAGTATGACCATATTAAAGGTGTTATCTTGGATGTGATGCCTGAAGGGCATTCCTTCTTTGTTGATGCAGATGTTTTCCCTCCAAGAATAGTTCTCATTTGAGTTACAGCACATTCCTCTTGCTTTTATTCTTTAAGCATGATCATACTTTGGAGGATTCAGACACTCTTTGCATAGGGTGAAAGCTCTTCATCCCAGCTGCTCCCATAAAGCATCAGAAACTCTGTAAGAGACTTTCTTATACTCAAATGTCCAGTGTGCATCACAAGGAGATCTTTCATGAGATGGGTGAGGGCTGCAGTTTGAAGGGGGACCTAAGTATGAACTTGCTGTTCTGTGACCTGGGGCTGAAGAATTCTCACCTGCATGCCATGCCTTCCACAAGGATTCTGCCCTCTGAAGCTCAAGAGACACAAAGATGCTTACTAATAAACATGTTGCATATGTTTCTGTGTTGGGGCCCTGTATAGCAGTTATTGTTCCAGCACTGGGTATTTTTAGCAGAAATCCCAAATGGTGACTCTAGATGCAGATATTGGGATGAAATCATGAAACCATAGAATGGTTTACGTTGGACGGGACCTTGAAGATCACAGAATCACAGAATGGTCAGGGTTGGAAGGGACCTCTGGAGATCATCTAGTTCCAACCCCCCGCCATAGGCAGGAACACCTCCCACTAGACCAGGTTGCTCAAAGCCCCATCCAGCCTGGCCTTAAACACCTCCAGGGATGGAGCTTTCACAATTTCTTTGGGCAACCTGTTCCAGTGCTTTACCACCCTCAAAGTGAAAAATTTCTTCCTAATATCTAATCTAAATCTACCCTCTTCCAGTTTGAAGCTATTCCCCCTTGTCCTATTACTGCATGCCCTAGTAAAAAGTCCCCCTTCAGCTCCCCTGTAGGCCCCCTTCAGATACTGGAAGGCCGCATTAAGGTCTAGCTGGAGCCTTCTCTTCTGCAGGCTGAACAACCCCAACTATCTCAGCCCGAAATGCTGGAAATGCCATGAAGCATTTTATTACTGACACAGAAAACAGAATGTCAAATTAGATGAGTTTCCTTCTACCTTTTTTTTTAAATCTTTGCCAAAAGAGAAGGATTAGCCCACTTCTCCATAGGTCCTTGGCCATAAATCACAAAAACAGTGGTGAGGGTTTTAAGAGACGAAACTCTGCATGAGGTTTACCCTTTCAGCCTTCCTCTAATAGCCTCCATGAGACAGTTCAGTACATTAAAAATGCAGGAATAGGGTTAGAAGTGTTGGATAAATAAGATGTTGCATAACATGCATTTTGTTCAAATAATTCATTAAGGTATCAAGAACTTGTGATCTCTTTTGTCTAGAGGAAGTGAAATGAAGTTCATCATATAGGTATTTAGCAGGGCTGTAGAAGTATGAGTTAAAGCAAATGCTTAGCGCAGTTCTGAAATGGTTTTCTTTTCTTACGTTCCAGAAAAGTCTGAAGTAAGTTTCAGTTTCCTGAAGGACGTTTGTATTTTATGATACCAGGCCAAAAATGATGTGTTCAGTATTTCCAAACTCCCTTCTGAGACACACAATTGTTTTATCTTTGTCCATCAAAGCCTGAGAAAAGTCTCTTTTGATTACTAGATGTGTTGGAAAACATGTATTTACACCGCACTGCTTAATTCTTTTAATCTCTTTTGCCTTTAGTAATATTTTTGTAATACTTGTTACATTCCAGTCTTTATTATGCTCTGCATGTGTCAGAATTTCTTCCAGTTGATCCTACAATACTTGATCCCACTGTGAATCTAGATGCATCCTCTGTTTTTATCCCCAGCATCATCCTCTGTGCCATTTGAATAAAAAGCTAGATTATCTGAACTCTTGAGGTCAACCGTTAAAACTTGTCAGCTGATCTCTGTTTTCAGATAGAACAGCCAGTTCTGAAAATAAGCAAACTTGATACCCATTTTCCTATTTGAAGGTTGATGCTGAGGATAGTAGGAGCAAGAGTAAAGTACATATTCTTTTTAAAAATACCTAGAAGGCTCACATTTGAAGTTGGATAAAAAGCAAGTTTTAAGAAATTTTTAAATTTCTTGGCAGATCTGTGCTTCCTTTAATAATAGTTGTTGGCTAACCCTGCTCATACTGTCTGACTTAAATGTGTCTGATCACTCAGTATAGTAAGGAGCCTCTGGTAAGGAGCCAAGTCCAGTAAAGTTAATGGCAGCTGTCCAGTTTAATTTACTGAGAGTTGGATCAGAGTTATTTCCTATTTCATGTTATCTGATGAAGGACTTGATTACAGTTTTTCCAGCATGCGGATATGGCCTCCTATGTTTATATCTTTTTGTGTCTAGAAACCGATTTCCCAGAAATAGGGAAATTTTGCCTTTTCTCCTTCAGCTTAGCCTATAATTATTTTTAAGCAGTCAGAAAAGGAGTTTCATTTCTTGCTTCTCTCTGCCTATGATTTAAAAGTATTTATTTGCAACTTAACTAAGAGAGTACACTTTTCTTCAACAAAACCCTTTCCTGTAAAGCAAAATCACATTCTGTAGATGTTGCTACCTACTCTGGATAGATTTTGGGTTTCTGGATTTGATAACAGTACTTCCACAACAGTACTCCATAAGTCCAGAGACTTATGTGAATTTTTTTTTTTCTTCCTCCTCCTCCTCCTCCTCCTCTAATAAAGACAATGATGATGATAATAAAAGTAATATATTATGGGAAAATCTGTTGTGGCAGTGTCAGTGAATGTCAGCTTTAGTGACTTCTGGTTAGGCATTGCTAGGTGCTTCAGATTTCCCTGTTCTGTTGTCTTCTGGGTAATTCTTGCGTTGTATTTAGTTTTTCCATATTTCTGAATATTGTTGTTCTTATTATTTTTAAGACATACTTTCTGCCTGAGATCACAATTTTATCTTCCCACAATCATTTTATATTTATGAGTTTATGATAAGTGTATGAAAAAAGTGGTTGATGGTTCTTGTTTTACCTAGTGTAAGGTCTGACAGTCATAAAGGTATTTATTACAATGTTCTTTGGTGTTTCTGTAGCAGCTTGTACTGTCCAGCTATCCTTTGTTGAGGATGCAAATGTAGGGGCAGCTGCAGTCAGTGAAAAAGCAGAAAAAAATAGTACCTGAAGAAGACACGCTGACTGTAGGCCAGTGGGAGCCTTACATCCTCTGATACTACTCACCTGAACATGGTATTTTGGAGCTAGCATTAGGTTATTAACAATAAAATCTGCTCGACTAAAAAAGTATTATGTTGATATACTGCCAGCTTTTCAGCAATTAAATTTCTTTAGCATTTACAGCACTGTTACTTCAGCCTTTATTTTTCAAAGTTCTTATTCATTTACTAGATATTTGAGTCTGTGCTGTTTGTAAAATATACTATATGATGATGACATCTCATAGACATCAAATGACCAAACTAATACATACCAAACAATTTGCCAGAGGCATTTTAAAAACGTGTGTTTTGGTTTGAATTTCTTGTTGCTTTTATTTAGTGATTCATAATTGACCAATATGAACTATTCAAGTAGTTGAATAAATAAACAAATGAAATTTGGACCCCTTTATCCATTCTTTGCATTCATAGCATTTCCCAACTGAAAATTAAACACTGAAAATGTTATTTTACTTTTTTCATAACATTGTCACTATATTAGCCAGTAATAGTTGTTCCTTAGAAATATTCCAAACTGGATTCATATACCCGCTGGAAACCAAACACTGAAAATAATCCCAGGGTTGTGTTATCAACTGCTACACTTCAGTTATACATAAACAGGACCTAAGATGACTGAGAGGCATATCAGTAATGTAATGCACACCAGTAGCATCTTGAATGAGGGGCATTTTAGAGTAATTTTTAAGGTGGAATCGGGAAAATTAGTTCCTTCAATTCATCCAAACAGGATGAGCCTGATTCAAGCTGATCAAGTGTGATCTCCAGACTTCTGGTATCTGACTTATTTCTTCATTTTAGGGATCAAAAAATAATACTTACGAACTACGTAACATCACCTCTTAAGCTGGTAGCACAGTTTTCAAAGGGAATACTGATTTAGGTAAAGTTATTTGTGGACTTGAATGTTGTTAGAAGTATTCTTAAGACTCAGCCCTACAAAAATATTTGCACTGAAAGCAAACTTGAATAACTTTTCCATCTGAGATATAGTGCCTTTCAGTTACTTGGAATTACCCACATTCTTTCATTTTACCAGTTGTTTGCATGATTACGTCTTGACTTGATCTCTTTAAGTCTAGTAGGAACTGTATTACAAGTGTTAATACTTACTGTTTTCCTGGGCTTTATAATCTGTATTACAAAAGGCAGCAGAGGGCGCTGAGCCCACCGGCACAGCCCGATATGGATCTCTTCCTCCCTGCTCTGGATTTCCCCGTCCAGGGATTTCCCACTCCACCTCGAGGAGAGCCTTTATAAAGAGCACGCTGGAGCTATTCTAATAAACTGCTGCAGAGCAGCAGGATCTCACTGTGCTGCTTCATAGAAAATAGAAAGTAAAGCTTTTGAATTTACTTTCTTTACCTAGTAACAGCAATTACAGATGTTAAAACAGATGGGAAGAACAAGCCAAGCTGTGCTAATAATTTTGTGGGGGTTAATGACTGGTAAGTTGGGGGGTTTGTTTGCTTTATTTGTTTTTTAATTTTGTTAAGTATAAACTGACCTACAATTTACTGTTTGATCTTTATTTCTCTTTGTTCCAGTTGCTTTTACATTCCAGTGAATACAACTGTCAATTAAGTAGTTCTGTCAAAATGTCAGGAAGCTTTTTTTTGACATTTACTTTGAGCTTTTCTGTGCTCTGCAATGACACAGTCATTTTCTTACTGAGTTTGCTAAAAGTCAGTCTAGGAGACAACTGCAGTATATCGCTGCATGTCTGATCTTTACTGTCATCCCTGACAGTGTCAGTCAAGCTTGGTACTAAATGTCCTGTTGAAATTGATTCAGCAGTTGTCTTTGCTATCTTACCCCTCCCCTCAAGTGTTACAAAGTTTTAGAACCAGATCCACCTGACAAAAAAAAAGTTATATTGTGCCAATGCATTTATTTTCACTGACAGCATTGGATTTATGCCATTTTATACATGAGAACTGTCTGTTAGTCATCTGAGTCTGTATTATCTTTGACAAAAATAGCAATGTTTATGGGGTATTTTGGAGATGCAAACCACTGTATGAACTTTATTAGTTTAACCTCCACACAACTGTAAAGTAAACTTTCAAAGTAATGACCTTGTGTCACAGTAGAGGATGAGAAGAAATGGGAAAATAAATGTTGAGAATGCTGCTGAGTTTACGTATGTTCTCTCTATTGCAGTTGAAGCTTTTGAAATGGAGATTATACCTGCTAACAGAATTGTTGTGCAGATTGGAGAAATACTCATACTCACATGCAATACTACTGGCTGTGCATCACCGAGTTTCTCCTGGAGAACCCAAATGGACAACCCCCTTGGAGGAACAGTGGACAACCACAGGACATACTCTACCTTGACTATGAATCCAGTTAGCATTGTGAATTCTCACGATTATCTGTGTACTGTCTTCTGTGGTGAGAAAGAGAAAAAAGAGAAGAGTATCAAAGTTGAACTTTACTGTAAGTAAAAATGTAATATTCTCTTTAAGTAGTACATGTTTGTAAAAAATCAGTAATTGTTTTTAGATATTGTGGTTGGTAGTTAACTGATAATGCTAGGATAATGAGTCTGCTATAGCTCAACATATATTTCCTTGTAAGATTTCTTTATCTGTCTGTTCAGGACTCTTCCTCACCCCCTTTCTGCTTAGCTTCCTGCACTGAAGGTAGTACATACTGGTCTTATCTATTCTTACTCTGGGTAATACTTCAAAGCCAAAACATAGACTCTCCAAAACTTTCATAGAGCCGGAAAAAAACAACAACCAATGTGGTTGAGATGAATGTGTTGGGGAAATCTGCAAGTGCAGAGCACCTTAGGTGCCTTTGCAGTTTGCAGGGCAATGATTGAGATGTCTAAACCTACCAGCACAGAAATCAAGATATCACCAGCGTATGGATTGCTCTGGATGCCTATATTTAGGTAGCTGTATCACTGCCTAGGTGCCTTGCTGGATCTTATTAGATCATTTGTGATCATATTTCAACAATTGTATAAATATAATTCCTTTTAGTGTATGAACTGCTTTTAAAAGACCTGTATGTCTTCATATCAAGATATGTCCTGTAGTAAATTTGATATAATGTCTCATGTTCTGAATGTCTCTACACTCAAGATATTTGATGTCTGGATCTGCTCTTATGTTGACCCTGAAGCTCATCTCTGCTAGACTAAAAAAAATAATTTTATTTTTTAAGCTTTCCCCAGTGATCCTATCATTGAGATCAGCCCATCCTTAGTTGCTGGAGAACCAGTCACTGTCATCTGTAAAATTCCTGATGTGTATCCTTCTGATCACCTGGAAGTAATCCTAAAGAAAGAGGAACGTGTTCTTCATGAGGAAAATTTTTATGAAGATGACAGCACAAATACAGAGACCAAAACCGTGACATACTCATTTAATCCCACGGCTGAAGATATTGGGAAAGAGATTACCTGTGTGGCCAGGTTACCAATTGCTAATATGGACTTTGAACCCAAAGAAAGAGTAACTTCTCAGAAACTGAATGCAAACTGTAAGTATCTTTATTCTAAGGCTTTCACACCAAATACTGTTTAATGTTAAGTTTCATGGGATGGGTTTACAAAGTGTGTACTATAAATCATTTATAATCTGCACTTCTTATCTATATTATTTATGTAGATAATCTATTGTATTTGGTTGAATTCCGTTGTATTCAGTAACAGTCACTGAGTCATTAAGTACCCATCGTTGTTCCTGACAGTAGTTAAGCAATGCTTTAGTAACTCCTCCTCTCTCACTCTCTTCCCTGGGACACTGGTGCTCAGTCAGAAAGTAAAGACCAGTAAAAAAATGGCAGCATGCAGATAAACTATTGTTTTTAAAATTGCCATTGTATGTTTAGAAGTTCCACGTTTATCGTCTTAAACAATAGGGACACAAATATAAGTGTAAAAAAAAAATACATATTTTTTCTATCTTAGCTTTCAAAGCTGCAAGCTAAATGTCTTATCAAGTCTGGAAAATTGTTCCACTGTGTTACTGGAATAGACATTGTTCATTTTTGCTTTGTATTGTGTGAAATGTGCCTGTAGAGAAGATAGTGTTAAAGGTGTGCATGTCTTCCTTCGTTAACTTCCTGACCTTATCTCTTTTTTGTTCTCTTCTAGTTGGTCCACAAAATACTATCATTACTGCATCTCCAGGCAACTCACCAATGGAAGGAGACTCTCTAAAACTCACTTGTGTGACTGAGAGTAATCCACCACCACAAGTAGTTTGGAGAAAACATCTGGCTGATGAAAGCATCCAGCATCTGATAGAAAAGAACGTTCTTTCTATTCCCCATGCCCATTTCACTGATTCAGGACTGTACATCTGTGAAGTAATTAATCTTGTAACTAATAAAACAGAGGAAGCAACTGTGGACATAGTTATACAAGGTAAAGTCTGCTTGAATTTAACTTCTATTGTCCAGGCAGCGACCTGTTGGGTTAGAGGATGCTGAAACACTAAAAATTAGGAAATTATGGGGCCTTCCTTGTTATGTATTCAGGGTTTAGCTTTCAATTTACTGCTACTCTTCCTGGGCTGTGCTTTTCATTTACATGCTTAATTTTCAGCTAATTCTTTCTGTGCTGCTGTTGTACATGCATACCTCTATATGTTTCCTGCACTGCAACACTCACAGCAATAGAAGAATCTGAGAAAGTGGTGGCGTGGGTGACACTGTTATTTCCTTGAAGTGCTAACATACGTAGCATTTTCACGGGATCATCGCAGTTTCCTTCTTTGAACTAGTAGTTTTAGTCATTAGTAGTAAATTTAGTAGTCATTTAATAGTAAAACTATTTGGGACGTTATTATTACTGCTGTTTCAATAGAGCCAAAAGTCTCAGATGGAGCCTGGGACCAAAACCAAAATGAACAGATCCTTGGGCAAGCAATTCCTGCTTTCTTAAAACCCTCTCCATCTTTAGTACTTTTGTATTAGTAAAACAGCCTTTTCTTTTGTCATGCAGGTGCTCCAAACATCACAGAACTTTCCATTGAGCCTTCTACAACAGTTCAAGAAGGAGAAAATGTTTCCATACAATGTTTTGCTGAGAGTAACCCTCCTCCCAAGATTATTTTAAGGAGAAAATCTGACAGTGCAGACATGGGGCCTTACAGTGAGGGGAGAATACTCCTTCTTCCATCTGTGACATTCCTAAATGGAGGAGACTATGAATGTGTAGCAGAAAATAAGTTTGGGAAAAGTAAAAGTGAAATGACACTTAATGTGGAATGTAAGTATGTGTCATGTTTTCCCAGTAATTTAAAAATAATTAGTTAATTCTCTGCTTACTTCAGTGATAAATATAACCATCAAACTAAACAAAACCCTGTGAGTACAAAAAAAATCAGCATAGTCCTCTGCTCTTCCCCAAAGAAAGGAGCGATACTGATGAGCAAAACAAAGACAGGAAATCTTTAATGTAATGACAGTCTTAAGTCAGGATCTGAATGAGCGAGAAACTGATCTACCTTCTTAACATTCTTGGTTAGAAGTATTTGGTTGGTACGTTTAGGCTATATAGAGTTTGTATGGAAGTTCTGATACTGTGTGCTTTACTTATTCTGAGAATGAAAAAGAAGTTAACTTTGGGAGGCCGACAACCTGGCATCCAGTGGGACATACTGGATCCATCTCTAAAAAATCCAATGATGATTAACTACAGGATTCTTCCTTTCAGATGGACCAAAGAATACAATGATCTCTGTTATCCCTGCTACTGCTGTTAAAGAGGGAGAAACTGTGACGATGAAATGTACTAGTTCTGGTAATCCGGCTCCAGTGATCTCTTGGAAGAAAAAGAAGGCCACTGGGGAGTCTGAGAAAATTTTTAAAGATGCAACTTTAACTATACAGAGCATAAAAAGACAAGATCTGGGGCTTTATGAATGTGAAGCTTATAACCAATTTGGCAAAGAAGAAAAAGCTGTGCAATTACTCGTTCAAGGTTAGTAGAACAAGACAGAATGCAAGTTTCTTGTTTTACTTATTTTAGGTCTAGATCTCATTCTGTGAAGGACAGGAGAGTTCTGTCTTTGATGTCAGTGGAGTTAAAAGGTGACCTGAATGTCATTAAGTCATTTAGGAAGCTTTAAACAATGAAGGGTGAAATCTGCCTTAATACAGATAGCTTATGCAAAGTTCTTGTGTCAGCTGAGCTTCCATCACTCCTTCCAATTGGCAAATGTATGCATGAGGCAAAGAAGCTATACAGTGCCTATATTTTTTTCCAAATAAGTCTTGGTGGAGGATCCAGATACAGAGTCACAGAATGGTCAGGGTTGGAAGGGACGTCTGGAGATCATCTAGCCCAACCAGAGCAGGGTCACCTACAGCAAGTAATACCTGCATGAAAAAGGTTCAAAGAGAAAGTACATACTGAAACTTTTCTGTGGAGGGACTGTATTACAGCCCTTTGGCTGTCCCTTAAGTTACAACTCTGTATCCTGTTCTCGCAAGCTGCATTTAAGCTATGCCAAGTGCTAATTCCTCAACATACATGCAATGACAGCAAATTTTCATTTTCACTGGTAGGCGGACTTCTCTGCTTTAGCCTTGCTGCTTGGGTTTATTGTGTGGCAACAATGTATTGCTTAGGGGTCGCTTCTGCCACTAATCCATCTCTCTTCCTATTTTTGTAGCTGCACCAAAAAATACACTTTCAGTTTTCCCTTCAAGTGCAGTGACACAAGAAGAAAGTGTTACCATCTCTTGCATACCTGCAGATGTTACATCTCTTCAGGGTAATCTGTGAAAGAAAATAGGTGATGGGATTACAGTCCTTGAAACAGTAGATGGCAAATATACCATAGACAGGGTTTAGCTAAAGGATGCAGGAACATATGAACATATATCATTAGTGAACTGGGAGAGCAGTCTCAGCACATAGTACTTTATGTCACAGGTTAATTAACTACTCTACAGAGTTTACATTAGTATTTGGTTTAGACAGGCAGAATGATGTCTTCACTTCAATTCCATTAAGAATGAATTGTCTTTAAAAAAACTGAGATGAGTTGCACAGGTTCTTATCATAAGTGGTAGGATCTTAGTGCTAATGAAAACTTCTGTCCAAAATGGGAGATGCACAAAATAATTGCTGCTTCAAAATTTTTCATAGTTCCACTTCCACCTTCGAAAACAGGATGTATAATTGTGGAACCTGGTGAAAAAAATACTATTCTAGGACTCCATTCTTTGCCTTTTCTATTTCTCTTCTGTTGAAAGAGGACATTAACCTCTGGGTCTGTTGGTCTGTGTCCTTTCATGAACTCAAATGAATAAACAGTGAATTTAAAATAACAAATGAAGAAAAGATTTCATATAATGTAAAAGATGTGCAACATTATCCATCAATTGATAAAATGTTTTTTTCTGTCAGCTGCGGTTGACTGCAATGTGTGAAGGATAGCTAGTGACAGAGTAGTGTCTAAGGCTATGCGCTCGAATATTATAGTGACTCCATTAACTGGATTAGTACTTTGTGTGTACAAGCTGCTGATACCTCATGAGTTTTTTTGCTTCTGTTTGTTGCTAAATCCTACCTTGCATTTCTTTTCTTTTCAGTTCCTCCCCAAAATATTACTGTGTTAGTATATCCATCAGAAAATGTTAAAGAAGGAGAAAATGTCACTATTACATGTAGCACATACAGTAACCCACCATCACAGATGGTCCTGAAAAAAGTCCATCAGGAGAAAGAAATTATTCTGCCATCAGTGAATGGAACCTTTATACTCTACAATGTCACCAAAAATGATGCAGGCAGATATTTGCTTGATGTTTTTAATGAGGTTGGAAGCAACATCAAAGTGATTGAGATAGCTGTTGTAGGTAGGTAGATCTATTGCCTTAAACTTATTTTGCTCACACTTTCTTACAAATTTTTTGTCAAGATGAGCACAACTAGTTCATGGTTGATCCTTGTGCAAAAATACTGCAGTTAACCTAAAAACAAAACCAAAATCAAACCAAATAATAGAACAGCTGGTGAGAATAATCTGTATTTAACCTCCTTGTCTCTTTTCCTTTCAGTGTAGATATTATTGTCTCTTTTCCTTTCAGTGTAGATATTATTGTCTCTTTTACCTGAGTTGGTGCAGCAGCTTCAAGGATAGGGCCAGAAAAAGATGGATCCTGGCCACATTTCTGTCCACATGCATGAACAGTGAAACTAATCCAAAGAAAATACTGTTTCACAAAAAAAATCTGAAGATTGGGCTTTTTAAACATGGTCTTCTCCTGAAGCATTTTTTCCAGGATATAGAAATGTCCCCAGATGTTTCCTGGGTAAAATACGTGATACTCTTGTATTCTTCATGAACTCCATGGTTCTTCAGGAACTTAATTGTAGAATATATCAGATGGGTTTGAACTCGCATAGCAAATTCAAGACCAAGATAGTGGCTAGGAATTAAAGGGTGTAATATGGAGTTACTAAAGAAAAAAGCATGAGTGAAACATATTCAAATGTGCTTTGTGCATGAAAACAGAAATAGCGTTCCAAATGAAGGTCATTAATAACACTGCTTTTACAATAATATACATGTATCTGTTTCAATCAGTTTTTACACAACTTTTTTCTCCTTTTGTCTCCATTTTCAGGAAGATTGGAAAAACCAGATCAAATGATACCACTGATTATTGCATTCTCCTGTGTAACAGGAATAGCAGTACCTGTAGTTGCAATTTTGATCTATGTGTCAAGAAAAGCAAAGATAAATGGATCCTACAGTCTTGTAAAAGCACTCAGGCTGAAAGTGTGATTGCGTGAATATAAGTCTAAGTTCATAAAAAGCAATGTTATTTATTGTTGTGACTGGTTCTACTCTTCTATAATATATGGTAACAAATGTGACTTAAGAACACTGCCACATGATAGCAAATGGATTTTTTTTTTGAGAAGTATTTCAGTGTTTAAATTAAAGGGAAAGCTAACTTCTGTGTTGAAGCATGCTGAACAAAGAGTTCCTTGGAGAACTAGGTTTGTACATAGTGTATAATTTGTGTTATAAATATGTTCAACTGAATATCAGTTAGTAAAATTGCAGTCTTACTGCAACTGTACAGAGAAATGTTAATTCAAAGATATAAATCAGCATTACTTGAGCTGATCAGATAATAATATTTTATTTTGTATTACTCTACAGAGTGTATGTTTTTAATATAATTTGTCTGCTTGTGGTAATGTTTGGAAAATGTTCTCTTCATTCATATTGCCATAAACTCTGTACCTTCAATGAAGTTACACAATCACTGCTATGCATTTCTAATTAATTTAAAATAATTTAAGAGCTCGAGGCTGATTCGTGAAACATTTTATTTTTAAAATTATTCAAAGTGTCTGGGATTATAGTCTAGTTGGTTTTAGGACAGCTGAGGTATTTTTGTAGGGTTTAATCATTCTCAAAACAATGTCAGAAACCTCTTATTTCATGATAAGACAAATCAGACCCTTAATTTAGAATATACGCTGCCAGTAAATATGCTTTACAGATTTCTACTGCAAAATAAAACTACCTGTAGGTTTCTTTGACAAGATTCCCTTAGTGATTCTTGCTTAAGATTATGTCAGAGTACACCTTGCTATGGAAGGAACCAGTGAACACTATTATCCTTAGCAACAGCAGATTCAAGTGTCATGGGAAGCTCTAGCTGTAAAGGCACAAGCAAGACAGGCAGTGACCTAAAGGCATAGGCAAGGGGGAGAGGCAAAATCTGTGCAGCCTCAGCAATGGTGGTTGATTTTTTTTTTTTTTCTGAAAAAAATGCCCTTCCCAAGCTGCTCACTGTGGAAAACTAAACCACTTGTCTGACAACTTTCCTTTTAATAGACAACCGGTGCCTGTATGCTTCACCCTGGTTAGTGCCTTTTTTTCACTGCACACTCTCTCCAGTGTTGCCAAAATGCCTGTGAAAATAGTGGGCTTTCTGTGCAGAGGCAAAGATGAGGGGGAAGGAGAGGTGGAGTTTGACGGTATTCTCCCTTAAATCCCTTTTCCTGGCTAGCAGTGCTGCTTTGACTCATCTGGTTGGAGATGTTCAGCACTGAAGGCAAGGCTGTGTGAGATGCAGGCACTGTGGCTGCAATGTTGAAGTGCATCTAGTCTCAGCAGCCCTGAGCCACTGTGTTAGGCACGGGAAGGTGGGCCTTGGGTCCCCTAAACTTGCACACACAAGGTCAAGCAGAGATATGTGAAAGGAATTTATTTAGATTACACAAATGGTAACAACTGCCCAACAGCAGCACAAATGCAGATGTCTCTTGGTAGCTAGCTGCAGGATGGGACAGTGGTGCAGATCTCCCATATCTTCCTCGTAGCGTGTTCAGCATTGTTTTGTGCATGGTAAATCGGTGCATGCAGGATCCTGTGCTTATCTACAGTTGGAAAGGGAGGCTTGGAAAGTGGGGGTGTAGCAGAAAAATGGGAGAGCAGTGTGGACTTGGCTTGGAGGAATGTGAGCATGCAGTAGGAGGGTGAAGAAAAGATTGAAGGCAGAGGAGGAGGAGAGCTTTGACAGGCCCATGACAAATTTCTTGGAGGTGGTGCCAGGCAGATTTATTCAGAATAATGTCAGGCCTGTCTCAGTGCTGTCTTGTGAACAAACCAGAAAGCATGATTTTTCCACTGTGCAAAACTTTGGTGCACACATGTTTTGTCTGCTGGGTATAGTTCTGGTATGTGTATTGCAAGAAGGATAGTTAGAAAAGATACAGAGAAGGAGGGCTGGATAACAGGCAAATGAAAAATGAAAATGCCTGGGACTTTCCAGTTTGGAGAGAGAATTCTGAAGGAGGAGGGGATGTGATTGATGTTTTCCAAATTGTGAAGGCAGTTGATAGCAAACAACAGATGCAGAACTGCTGTGTGCAAAATTATGCAATGCCAGAACTGCAAGGCATGCAAACTAAGGAGAGGGTGGTTTAATGAAAATAATAGAAAGTGCTTCTATACATAGTGAAAGGTGAGCTACTGGAAGCTGCCACAGAAGGTTGTGGAGGATAACAGTAACAACTGGCTCAAAAGGGGAATGGGAAAAATAATGGACAAGAAGTCCATAAACAAATAGTAAAGGGAATAGGCAGAAATGTTCTGTATAACATCCCTAATCCAATGACCATTGATGCTGAGCAATACCCAGGGAATATTCTGCAGAAAGGTATGTCTTGCCTTCTTATGCCTTCTCTGAGCGGTCTTGGGCCAGACCTACTTAGAGAAGGGGCTTAGCAGCTCCTGTGCTGTTGTCCCCTCTCCCATAGTCCCTTAGAAGGAACAAAAAGAGGAAAGATGAGTGGGAGAGAAATAGGAGTCATCTTGCAACAGCACTTTGGTGCCTATGTAGTCTTTCCTGGAAATTCCTCCACGGGTTCCTGGTATCCTCTCCCCTGTTGGTTTCACCAGTATTTGTGATACAGCTGTAGACCTTAATGTCTACCCTTGTCTGCCCTCTCAGGGTCTCTGTTAAGTATTAAGTCATTTAAAGCATTAGGAGTCGGCCTGCAATTTCAACAGGGCCAGTTTTTCACTTAGAAACACTAAGTGGATAGATCAAGCTTGTAGTGCTTATTTTAGGAGAGGCTGCTCTTGTGTGGGCAGCAAGCTTCCTCTCAGTGAAATCACAAAGAAGGACCTTGCCAGGGGATCTCCTCCCCTACTGCCTGATTCTCGGTATTTTCCAGGACACAATGATTTGGGCAGAAGCTTGTCCTACGAAGGTTAAAAGTTCACAGTCAAATAACTTCTCTTTTTATTGAAAATTACAGAAGAAATATTGTTTCTCCTTGCACTCTTTCTCATCAAGCAAAATACAGAGCCTCTGCCCCGGCAAAAAGGCATGAGCAGCAGCTCCAGCCCAGCAAGCGCTTTCAGAAAGGGTCAGAGCTGCCTGGAGGTGTAGGTAAGAGTCCATGCCACAGACCCTGTCTTTATGACCAAGAAAGTGGTCTGTAGAGCAAAGGGCTGTGACAGGTCCACTCAGGTTTTCTCTACAAAGTCACTTCGCAGGTTGGAGAGTTGCATTTTTCCCCTGCCTGGGCCCGTGCTCAAGCACACCAGTTGCCCTTGTGTCCTCAGAGCAGGGGTTTATCCCAGCAATGCAATGGGGCAATGCTAATGCTAAAACAAGCCTGGATTTTAAAAGGTGATTGCAAAATCTCACTCCTCACAGCTAGTTCAGGATGTGCTCTCCCTTAAAATGTAAAGCTCAAACAGAAGGAGGTGTTTTTTGGACATCTCCAAGAATGCTTTCAAGTTATTTTGTAGGCATACTGAAGGGAACAGTTAATATATGCTGTGACAGAGGTGCCATTTTCTGCTGGAGATAACAGGGGAGGCCCTGTGTTGGCAGGGACGGGCTGCCCACAGTTTGAGGGTCTGGCAGGGCCTGATCGTGGTGTTTAAGGCTGAACGGTGACCTGGTGTCTCTGGTTGTGGTGGGCCGTTCAGCTTCACCAACTTGCTGCTGTGCTGGACCAGATAACTTCTCTGAGCAGCACGTGTCCTCCTGTAAGATACCTGATTTTGACTGGGAATTCCTCACAAATGGAGAATTGTCCTTGATAATTAGCTGTGCCCTTTCTATTGTATATACAGGGCCTACTTCCTACTCCAATTTGTCTGACCTTTCATGCCTTTCTCCCCACAAGATAATTGCATCTCATTTCTTTGATAAACTAGACAGATTGATCTGTTGTAAGCCTGTCTTTCGCTATAAGGCATTTTCTGCAGTGGTAAACAATCAGTGTGGTCTTTTCTAAATCTGCTCCAGCACTTCAACATACCCTTTAACATGTGGCAAAAGATCTGTATATGATCCTCCAGTGCTGTTTCTGCCAGTGCCAGAGGTGATTTTGCTTCTTTACTCCTGCAGCTCTGCTTCCATAAACAGCCTTTTTTCACATTTCCCCCCCTTTTTTTTTGTCAGAGAATCACTGCAGGGTATTAAAAATAAGTAAATTCCTTATTCTCAATACAGTTTCTCAGTCTCTTGTAGGATACAGTCCCTCAGAGCTGTTCTTAGTACATTTTTTTGAAACAGAAAGCTATGTGATACGAAGTCAAATGCCTCATGTGCCCAAATACCTTAAATCTAATTAGTCTGATAATGCCTATATTCCATAAACCCATGCTGACTGGCTCTAATTATGTTTTCTGGCCTTTAATGCCTGTATCAGCTTTTCCCATTATTTAAAACTTTGTCATACCAACCAGTCTAAATTTTACGGAGACTTACCAACCAAAAACTGACAGGTTTTGACACTACTCTGTACTCAGTTTGAAGGCCACTTCACATTTAAAAAACAAAAGAGAGAAGCAGTTATACCAGGGAAACTACCTCTCTTGGTGATTCTGCTATGCTTAAGGTTAAGGGGAACAGTTTTTTGACAGACTGAAAATTTACCCTTACAAGCATACCTTTAGCTTTTTGCAATGTGAAGAAATTTAGACATTTAAATCCTAAGATTGTGCCAGGACTAACTGAAGATTTATTTTTAAAAAAGGTAAATACATATTTTATTAACAGATGTGACAGAGGGTCTGGGATTACTTTTTTTTTGTTTTTTTCATTGCAATAATGAAAACTATACCTGTGTGTGTTACTGAACCAGAAAGGAGCATATGAGGAAAACAGAATTACTTTACTGCTTAACTGTAAAACACAGGATGTTGTGACCTAATGCTGTTGATTTTTTCTCTTAAATATTTTACCTTTCCTTTGAATGAGAGGCAGATATGGGACATCTGCTCTCAGCAGTTGAAAGAAATGGTGCCATAGATGTTGAATTGATTCATGTTCCCAACACAGATGTCATGTCTTGAACACTCCCACCCATTTCAGGCTGTTATATTTTATGTTGTGCTTTCATATTTATTAAAGGCTCAGAGACTTACAGTGGTGGAGACTGTCATTTTTAACAGTGATATAACTTTGAGACACTGCTACCAGTTGAGACACAGAGCCTCTTTGCTTTGGCTAGTTAAACCTAGTAGATTAAAGAGTTTTTTACATTCCCATGCACTTGGTTTGCATGGAAAAACAACAGCACTATATCCTTTAGCACTACTTCTAATATGCAGCTGAAGAGAGATCTTCAGAAAAAGGGGTTGGGATAATTATTGGCATTGTATCTTGACCTCCAGCTAATGGTATTAACCAAGAAAATCTTATGACAAATGGTGCATTCGTTTGCTTGTTTCCATATCAGAAATACATATAAAATAGAGTTAAAACATGACTGCCTGCAGTTTTTAAAATTACATCAAAAACATATCTGCTATTGTTTCTATTGATTCTCTGGTCAGCTAAAATTCAGGAACATTTTGTCCCTTCATATATATCCAAGCATCATAAGAGTAAAGTGAGGCAAGATAGCATGATTCTTCACTGTTGAATAATTCATTCAGGCACTCTTATCTAAAAAGCATACAGAAATAAACATTTTAGGGAGATAATTTAGGGTTTGTAGATAAGCTCTGGGAAAAAGGAAAGAAAAATTCCTTCTTGTAAACAGAATGCAATTCCAACACCACATTGTTGTTGAATCTTTTGTTCTAGTTCATAGTCACAATGGCCTTGGTGCCGATAACAGAGCGGGGATGGAGCAGACAGCAAGATTTTGTTTGTATTGATTAAAGAATATCACTTCTTTTGAGAAATTGTGACAATGTTGGCATAAACCAGTCTTCCCAAGTCTGAGTTGAAGTAAAAAGCAAGAACCTGGCAGAAGAGCTCTCTACTTGCTTTCTGTGCCAGCCAAAAAAGTGGTATATTTGTAGAAGCAGCTAAAGAAACGTATAGGATACAGGAGAATTTATTTCCACATCTAACGGTAAATTCATAAGCTGAAAATTCTGTGTTCAAAACATAAATCTACTGAAACATCCTGTTTATAATATGTATAAACTTATTGACAGAACTTCATTCCTCTTTGTCTTGTTCCCTTTTTTGTAGCAAGTATCTGTAGTAGCAAGCAGTTGAAGAGCACACTTTACCAGTAGTCTGCATGTTTGATTATTCCTTTTTCTTTCCCGTGTCTAGCTCACTGTTAATTCAATAGAATGGGGCTGTATAAACCTCCAATATCTGCACTTCTTTAGATATGAAAATCCACCTCCTAAAAGCTGTTGTGGTTAGCTGTTTGTTAGCAAAGCCCTCGTGTTGCAGAGACAAGAGACAGGTGAGTAGATATGAGGTATGATCAAGGCACTTGTTTAGCCTTGGGCTTGATTGAATAGGGAAGTTAAGGTAAATACTGGGTGAGATTAATGCTGACTCACACCCATGGTTTCTGCAGTCTTTTATGAGTACACACACATAATTTTGGAACCAGACCCGGGTAAGGAGGTAACAAGATAATTGTAGAAAGGCCCAGCGAAAGCAAAATGAGGTTCACTATGATGTAGAGCGTAAGAATGACCACACTACGTCAGATCGAGTTTTTTAATCGGTAGTAGGCAAAAGTTAACACCTAAAAATGCTGTACGACCAACAAGTATTTTAATATATTCTCCAAATGCACTCCCAGCCTCCAACAGTTTTGAAGCTCAGGAGTTTCCTGAGTCAGAGTTTGCGTCACTGCATTTAGTAACTTGAAATTGATTTGTTTTCTGTTTGTTTTGTCAGTTGAAATTATGTAAATTCATAGCATGCACAACATCCTTGTTTGCAAGGAATGATGTACTGCTTTGCTGAGTTCAATATCTTGTGGTGGTATGTCTGGGAGCCTTTGAAGTTACTGTTTGATACTCTTTTGGATTGTTTTCTTTTCAAAATGGAAGAAAGTGGGAGAAAGTTTGAGCAATCTGTCAACGCTGAGCTATCTAGATTTCTAGATAATGTCTGGGACACAAGGGAATGTAGTGTGAAGAACTCTGCACAGCATTGCCACAAGCTGTCAGCAGCAGGAAGGAGGGATTTGGCAGTGATCCCACAAATTAGAGCTGGAGGGCTGAATGTGCAAAAATCTGTTAAGGAGTAATTCTGCATAAAATCTGTATTGCCAATTACTGTATTTAACGCAGTACAAGTGAGTAGTCAACTACTTTCACATTTAAGGAACTCTCACTTAGATATTTAACATTCAAATTATTATTTTTTAAAACTAATGTAGACAGACTGGATAATTACTTCAAAAATTAGGCCAAGTGTTTTCTATAGAATTAGGATTGGAAGAAAAGATGATTTTTTTATTTTTGAGGAGTGTACTCATACTACTGATGTAATAGTATTTTTATTAAGAGTTTATATTCGAAACAGAGTAGAATGTTAAAAACTTTCAAAACAGTGCTTTCATGCTGTATCTCTGAAATAAAAATTGAGGTTATTTCATTGGAAGAGTGTTGCAATCACGTTAAATGAATGCTTGTCTTTAAAACCTTAGCTTCGTCACTTTTTGGACTGGTTAGAATGTTATGTCAGTTCACAAAATTGCTTTTCACCTAGCAAAGTTAAAAAGATTTCTTGTTGAGAAGGTGTACAGTAATTTAGAATATTGCTCCTTTGTGAGATGTAGGCCCTTCTGAGGAACTGAAATCAAGGTAAAGGAGGACAGTTTTGAGGTGGGGGAAGGTTTTTTTTTTGACTCATGAAAGGACCGAAGAAGAGTCCCCTTGGCATGGTTGCAGAGGGATTGTTTGACTTTTTTTTTTTTCTGTTGCTCTGTGCTACCCCACTCCTTTTGTGGAGTATACAATGAAGCAGGGGACGGCTGTGACAGACAGGTTCAGTGCTGGCAGGAGCAAGACTAGCCACCACACCTTCTCTTGTTCATTGCAAACAAAATGAAAGCCTTCACTATGCTTTTCACAACAACTCTGGGAAAAACTTTGAGGTAGGTTATTCAGGTTCTAAGAGAGTCTAACGGTTTTGGTATGTAGAAATCTTGACCAGAGAGTGTTAAATAAGAATGGCTGACATGTGGTTGAATGTCCTGAACTGTAAAATAAGAGTAATGATAAAGCAGGTTAGAGAGTAGTAATAAAATAAATGAGAGACAAATATTGGGAACCTAACTGAATTGGTATGATGTTTTTAAAATCTCATAAAAATTTATAAAAGATTGTTTACATAGGTATTGTTTCCACTGTTAATGACAAAAACTTAATTTCAAGGTAGCATTTTGTATGATTTATCAAAATGAATATGTGAAACAATAGACCAACAGCATGAAGCACAGATGAAACATGAGCTTCTTTTGTTGGAGCCTGTGAAGAGTGTGTAATCAATCAGAGCTCAAGTCTATGACACTTGAAAAGAAAAACTGTCAGTTCTGAACTACAAGATTAACATCCCTGCCTGTACTTAAAAGATGAATACCTCTTTTTAGTTGTATCTTTCCTGCAGTTGAACTGTCAAGCACAGACATCTTGAAAGCATGTTTTTGAGTGTCTTAAAAGAGCCATCCTCAGGCTTCTGGTTTTTTATGGAAAGAGACAGAAGTTTGCAGTCTAGATAAAGACTAGATAAAGGAATGTAGTGCAGCACATCTTTTAGATCACCTTCAGATTATGGTCCATACACAACTTGTACAAAGAAGCACCTTAAATTTCATATAATATGCTTGATCAATTTAATTCTTGGTAATTTGATGTCTTAACTCTAAAGAGGTCACAATTAGATTGAATTGAAAGTATAGACTTTTTTGAAACTATACTGATGGCGGGTTGAAAAGCCGAAATATGAGAAATTTTGTGGCTCATGTAGGCCTACTTTTCCATCTCATTTAATCTGTTTTGCAATTTGAAGTTTGTAATCTGCAGATACAGCTAAATACTGTTGCCAGATAAAAAGTTCATCTTAGAAGGGCAAAGTGTATTTCTGGACTGATCGTAGTCTTTCAATATCCGTCCACTTAGCAGGGGTTAGAGGGAACACAGAGCCAATATTTTCTCAGAGGTGTGCAATCAAAAGACAAGGGGATACAATCAAAAGATGTGACAAGGGAAATTCTAATTATATGTGAGAGAAAAATGCATGGTGAGGGCGGTTCATCACTCAAACCAGGTTGCTCATCAGCTGTAGAACCTCTGTCCTTGAGGACTTTTGCAATTCAGCTGGAAAAGACCCTGATCAACATAATCTAACTGTATAGTTAGCCTTGCTTCGAGTGGGATGTTGGACTTGATGATCTCCTGTGGTCATCCCTGCCTAAATTTTTCTGCAACTATGCAAGACAGAAGCTTCTATGTGATACCACTTCTTGTTTTGTAGGAGAAATGTAATTCCCATACAAGATCAAATAAAAAATATTCACATGGTTCAGTCCACTGGTCTTTGGCAATAAGCAGCAACTAAAGTTTTGCGAGAGGATGTAAGAAACACCCCTGAAGAAAGATTTAGGAACAGCTGCTTCTACAGTATTGAGCTTTTTTTGATATCTGATATATATTGCTTAAATGTAAGTATGCAGGCATGAGACATTCTCTTTTCCAAACCAGTGGCATTAGTCATAAGTCTAAATGTCCAGTAATTTCATGACTCGTTTTAAAATGCTGTCCCAAATTGCTTCCTGTGGGAAAGAGTTGCATAGTTTAATTAGATACTTTGTAAAAAGTATTTCCTTTGATTGGTTTAAAATACTTCTCCTTTTTGTCCCCTTGTTGTTGAATTACAATGCAGGAAGACTGAAAGTTTTTCATCTACCATTTTTCTACTAATCAATAATGTGTGCAATTCTGTCTTACTCATATCTTTTCTATAAAAAAAATCACCAAAATACCACTCTCTTAAGTGTTTGTATTTAGAAATGCTTTTCACATGTCAATAATCTCTGTCACTCTCTCCAAAACTTCTAGTGCAACATCACCTTTCATAGGTACTGATCAATCTGGTAATTTCTATTCCAAATGAAGCTCCATCGTTTAGTCACCTTAAAGGAGTTATAACGTTTCTTGTACTATTCTGCATCTCATTCTTTGCAAATCCTAATATTTTGGGATATTGCTGTCTTCAGCCAATGAAGTCTGGCTGATACTAAAAGAAGATATTTTATAATTTCTAATCCCCATTGCCCATAGTAGCCCAAAAGGAGTGTCTGCTGCTTACTGAAAACTAATTTCTCAACTCCCCCCACCCCTTTTTTGTTTTCTGCTGGGTTAATTTTTGACTGGATAAGGTCCTGAATCCAAATTGCTGCAGGGTTTTACTCATATTTGGCTAGTGCAACCAAGCTAGTGGTGATGATCATCAGCACTATGACAGAGCCATCTCTCCCACACTTGCATCAATCAAAAGTGTGAAACCAGTTACTCCTGAGAGCTGACCTTTATTTAACCGTAGATGCACACTCAGCAGAGACCTTTACTGAGCTTAGAACAGTGGTTGTTAATTGCCTAATTAGTAACATGCACACTAAACTTATAGTGGATTTAATAACTTCGTCTAAACAGGCATTGTTCAGCATGTCACAAAGCAAAAATTTCCTGTAGGAAGTCAAAAGCAGTTAGCTTCTCTCTGGAAGTCTTTGATATTTATAAAGTCTGACCTGGATTTTCTAAGTAACTTGACTGAAAAACATTTTCCAGTTCCCTGAGCATTTGAAATGTATTTGATAACCACATTTGGGATCTCCTTTAGAGTATCCTTGATGGAAAAGTGTATTCAAGTAAATCTTTATTCCCAGAAAGAGTTTAAGGTTCTCTTAAAATTCTTTTAAATGCAAAGACCTGTACTGTAGAAATAAATGAGACTTGTCAGAGATTTCACAGGATACAGAATTCAGCCCTTACAAAGGAAGATGATGGGCTATATCTCTCCTACCACAGCCCTGCAGTGCTTTGCAGCCATATTCCTTTCCTTTTCAGATTACTGCAAATGGCATTCAGGGCCAACCATCCATAAATCACCGATATCATCAGAAGCCAATTAAAATGTAGATTTGCCCACTATGGCAAGTTATAAGAACTTTTCATGTAGGGGAAGGTCAGCATATTCTGTTTTTAATGAATAAGCTTTGAGTAAAAGAGAGAAGTTTTCACTTCTCATTGGTATTAGTTACTGAGAACACCACTTCGGCTCCTGTCCTGTTTGAAAGTGCTCACTTGTACATCTGTTCTGGATTACCTGTTTTATGTCCATGTCAGCCACATCCCAGGTGGAGCCATGAACTCCCGTATGTGCTGCCCTATGTTACTAAGATAGTAAGACACCTAAGATACTAAGACACCCTTCTCAGTGTCTTCCACCTCAACGATGGCATTAACCAAGAGCTGTGCTGGGTGGAATGATGGGACACCTGGTGCACAGGACAAGCCCAGGGCTGTGAGCTGCATCAGCATGGTTCAGTGTTCACCACCCCTGGAGAAAGCCTGGAGTTTTCCCTAAGGAACCTGGTGAGCAGATCTAAAGCTGTAGGTGAGTGTGCGCTCTGAGTTACTTCCAGCAGTTCTGCCATACAAGTGATACATTTTGGTATGTCAGCAGCTTCCCAGCACTGTTTTGAAACAGCAAGTTGGTTAAAAGCACATGCTATTCCTGTCAACTTTTATTATCACCCACTTGCTCAACAAAACCAAAACGAACAAAACCCCCCAAACTTTATGTCAAAATCCATGAGTCAAGAACATAAATCTACAAGTTGCTGCCCTTTGTCTTCTTACTGTCTTCTCATAAAAAATTGCTTAGGAAATAATTTTTCTGTTATAATCTAGTGTCAGCTGGTTTAGACACATATCTGTGTAACATCAAAATTCATGTCAACCACCAGCTGTGCCTTTTTACACAAGTATAACTATAGTGTGAACCGACAGCAGTCCTCACAGCTATTTAATCTCCTGACCTAAATGTGGGTGTTTGTCACCACTGCCAATACCACTACTATTTGCTTCTAAGATTAAAGGGGGAAATAATGTCTCTGTCTGCGTGCAGTTGTAAAGCTGTGCCAGAGTAGGTTTTACTCTGTTAATTACAAAAATCCATAAACTGTTTAAGTAAAAGGTGGTGCTATTTATGATGGCTTTTTTTGATCTTAGAAGATATTTTTAATATTACTAGTAGCTGCGATTTAATTTGATGAACCTTTAATTTAACTTTGTTAACAAATTTGTCTCCTTTCTGAATGGTTGAGTTGCAATGGTATTGACAAGGTAAGAAGTAACTAAATAAGTTGATCCCTCATCTTTTTGCATCAGACATAAGTCATCCCAAAGGCTAAGATCCATTTTCTTAGTCTTTAAAAATTACCATGATGCTCACAGAAAGTAACAGGCCGAACCAGAAAATCATGTAATAACAGAACACAATGCTTTTTAAACGTGTACGTAAGTTCAGTGCACTTCATTGAGGCTTTGGGAAGTCTTTTTCAGGACTGTGACCCAAGCCTATGCCACATGCAAGATGTGTGACCATAGAGCCGTGGGGTTGTAATTGCAGAAATGTTGTGGAGAGGAGACAGGGTAGCAGCTTGTGAGACAGTGAAGGGTGGCCATGAAAGTGCCAGGAGTCATGAAGCACAGTGACCTAGGGTCTCAAAAAGCTTTCCAGATTTCAGCAGTTTCCCTGCAGAGGTTTTCCTCTTGATTTTGTGCATAAAATCTTAAAAATTGCCACAAAATTGCACTTGATCCTAAGCTGAGAGCCACCAGACTCCTAAATGAAAGTTGTTTCTGAATTACTCTCATCCTGTTCTCATGCTGCATTCTTATTTGTAAAGAGGCATTAATATGTCCAGTGTGCTTGGGAGTGTTAACGCTCTGCTGTAACAGCTGTGGTACAGCACGCAAGCTGGGTGCTAGATTTTGTTCCAGAGAAGAAAATTGTGCTAAATTTGAATGGTATATGAGGCACTCTTGGACTTTTGAGAAAACGAAAATAGAAAGATAGTTTTTTAGCCCTATACTAGAGAGATTTAAAATATCATTACCATCAGTGATGTGCAGAAATCTTCAAAACAGTTATCACATTTCACAGTCATTACAAAATAGTAAGAGCAGTCAGGCAGTGCAACTAGGAACCGAGAACCAGGGATCCTGAAACTACTTTTGGACCGAGTCTTTTCTAATATGCCTTTTAGCAATCGGTTTCACTTGTCCGTCTGTCCTGTACCTTGCCTTGTTACACTGTTTTATCTTACAGGCATATAGTGGAGCTTAATTAATGTAAATCACTTTGTAACTACTAGGAGAAAGACACTGGGGTAGAAGAGTGCTCTTCCTCATATGGTGGTAGTTTGAGTGCGGGGTAGATAAAGCATGTGTAGGAGTAAAATGCTGGGAAAGAGACTTTTCTAAAATCTGATCAAGTGTTCTTTCATCTGTTTTGTTTCTGTTTTTTGTGGATTTTGTATATCTTGGTTTAATTGAATGTCAGTCTTACATTTATGTGAGAGAAGCCAGTCTTGTTCTTTTCCTGGATGATGCTGGGAAACCTCAGGAATCTCATGCAAGTAATTTTGTGAAATTTCCACCACAGCTTCCCAACAGTTTGGATGCAGTCTTAGTCATACTCTGAACAATACTCTGCCACCTAAACAAGGAGGACTAAAAGAAAAACATCCTTCTTTCAAAGATGTCTGTTGTCCATGGGCCAATAACTGTTATTTTGCTAAGGACTGCAAGCCTTCACAAATCTCCACGTATACAATGGGGATCCATTTTTGCTAGAGTGGTGTTTGACTACATGTTCATCTAGACTTTATTTTTTAGCTTGCTTAAGCTGGAACTCCCAGGTAATCCATGCTGCCTAAACATTAAGTCTCACTTTGTCTAAGCTGGTTGAGCCAAGGGGTCTCCAAGAGGAGTGGCTCAGGCACGGGGATAGGCAGGTGAAAGTCACATGAAAGTCCTACCCCTCTAGGCTCTGTGGGTGCAGCTGGCTCCAGGAACTAAAGATAGACTCAAGCACAGCTACAGCATTATATATGTGAGCCTAATTTGCTTCAGTTTCATGTGGTTTAAAGAACAAATTGTTTGATGCAAAAACCCGCAACCAAACTCTGTAAGAGATGAATCCCATATTCCAGTATTTCTTCTATTTCATAAGATATCATGAACCATTTACTGTAGCTGTCTCTGCAGGCAGAGGCCGGTGCTACATTCACGGGAACTCGAGCCTCTGTCCAGTGAAACCGTAGGAGGGGCTTGCAAAGATGTCCTTGAATGCTTTCTGCATCTCCAATTGTTGCAGTTTGCAGGAAGTAAAATGGTTTTGCAAGGACCAAGGTTAGCTGGGGCCAGACTGTACTTCTAATTCTGTAGTTTAACAATACTGTGATATTTTAATGCTTCTGTAAGTAGAAGTGAAGGTGAGAGGAGGGAGGAGAAGGGAAATAAATGTAAATTTAGAAGGAAGGTGAGGAAACACACATGAAGCAGGAAAGAAATTAACTTGAAAGCAGACCATAGAAAATAAAAATAGAAGCAGAAAAGGAAGTAAAAAGGACTGTTGTTTTTTTTTATAACTTGATCTTATTTGTCATAAGTACTTGGTTTCACTGTAACTGAGTCTGCAATCTGGAGACGCTGGTATTCTGCAGTGCAGAAAATGGGCATTGGCTTTTCACTTCTTCACAGATTCATCGCTACAGCCACTGATACAAAAAAAGTGCATAGTGACTGGGGAGAGAGAATGAGAAAGAAGGCAAAAGAATGGCTTAGATTGATAAATTGAGACTATGTAATTTAAGCCTGCTAAGTGTCAGTGATTTGTCATATGTCATGAAATCATATGGGAAATTGTGCAAGTTTTGCTGGCATTTCCTTATTTTCTTCTGCTGAATTTTGACCTTATTTATCTTACCCATGCTACTGACGTGTCCAGGGGAGTAGTAGCTCCTGGAAACAGCCTGCCTATGACTTACTGGAAGCTTGAGTTTCATGCAGTCACGTGGTAGGAGAAGCAGCTTTAAGGAAAGATCGTTAGATTGTGTTGGCTGGCTCTGAGACTCAAATTCCCGGACAGGGGGAGCCTGGGTTTGCCCATCAGGCTCACTGCCCAAGAGGAGCAGAGCAGGGAACCATTCAAATTCTTGGTGATTGCTGCCGAGACCTAAGCGGTACATGTATATGTTCGAAACCCAGTTCGTCCTGCAGGGACATCTTTTCGTCCATTTGTGATCTCGTAGTGCAAGAGATCAGCAACCTTTTCATCAGAAAGACAGCATGAATCATTTAAAAAACAGGACAAGAGGTGGTAGGGCTTCCTTCTTTTCACAATGTGCAAGTTAAAGCATCATCCAGGAAGCAAGAGATCCAGGTTTAACTTCTTCCTTAGCCAGAAAGGATTTAAATAGTTTTCCCTCCAAATTGCAGCAATCACTAGTGATCCAATTTTCTGTGGGAGAGAGGCTCGCCTCTTTTCCTGTCTGATAACCAGAGTGGCTGAGGCATTCACATGGAGGTTTTCATTTGTTCTGTTTCGGGATCATTAAATAATCATTGGATAAAACACATATCTAAATTCTGTCTAAATGTGGCATTGGAATTGACTCTTGATTGAGTGGCAAAGTATTTGAATTGTGCTTATTTTACAGAGCACACATTAAATAATAAACAGGATACAGGAATCTGGCTTGCAGTCAGAGTACATAAATCTTGTGGTCCTGGAGGTCACCATCTTCTAAGACGGAAGCAAACAAATCTATCTAAAAGCACAGTTTCAAAATTATTTGTGCTGACTAACCAAAATATGTTAAAAGAAAATTATTTCAACATCACATTAACCTTTTCTCTCTGATGGTGGTTATTATTCATTCAGTTACCTTAATTCCTTTCTGCAAGTACAAAGGGTTAATATGTAAAGTATTTTTATTTAGTATATGGCTTTTTGGACTATATTAACCCATTCTAAATATTCTATTTCATTATTACTAATCAAATCTCTCTTCGGCTATGCAGGTTTTACAACTGATTTAAAAAAAAAAAAAAGGAAAGAAAACTTAAATATATCCTCAGCTTCAGAGGAGCTGAGCACACTACAACAGTTGTAAACTTCAGTGGCAATACAAACAACCACTTCTGGAAATAAGTGGTTTAATACAGGTATTAAAGTATTCCTTACTTTACCTGGCAGCAGGCCCTGTCCTATTGAAAGATATAAACTTCTAAATCAGTTAGTTGCTTTTAAAATTTTGCTCCAGCAGTCCATCAAGTTTGAGAATTTTGTTCCAGTTGTAATTAATAAGGTGAAGGATATCAGCACACTTGAATGTTTTCATCAATTTGCTGCATTGGCCTTTTCTTAGCCCTCCAGCAAAAGCAGCAGCTTAGACTGATTTTATTTTTTTTAATTGTACCTTTTTTAGCAGTGAAAAACAGAGAAAGAAAACACATCGAATTAAGAGTTATTTTCAAAGGCTTTTGAGACAAGAGACTTCTACATTTTGCAATGGAAAGAGAAAAAAAAATTATTGGTACTATTAAGAATGTTTCAGCTGAGAAGTTAATTGTGTGTAGCAAAATCCCTGGTAAAACTGAGGAGCTGAAGCTTAAAGTCCAGAGCTATGATGTGGGGAGTAATAAAAAGATGAAAGGTTTGAATGGATAGAAGGTCCAAGATTTGCTGGGCTTTATGGAATGTAATTAATTTTTAAGTCCTATTTTGAGCTCATACAGTTCAGCTTAACTTGCAGAGTCTTCCTTTACAGTTTTACATCTGATAATTTGATTATGAAAATGAACTCTCCCACATAGAAGAGAATGCTAGCAATCTTGTTCTGATAACAGATATTTATACAGCACCACCAAATCACTTAAACATAAGGGGGCCATGTGCTTATCCTCATTTCTGATGACGAGCCCACTGTAGCTATCTAAGATTTGTCAGCACGTGTTGATATTCCCTGTTCAGTTGGGGCCAGTGCTTTCCAGTGCTACTTCAGAGTAACTTTGACTTACTTGGATATTCTGTGAATTTAATTGCTATAAATTGAGAATCTTTCTTTACACTCCCATCTTAAAATGGTACTGATAGAGGACCTGACTTTTAACCTGTCCTTGATCAGGGACAAAGGAGAAGTCTAAGGAATCTTGGGAAGAGGGGCTGGGGAAAAGAGGACTCACTTTTGTTAAAAGCAATATAATTGGTAAATTTGCATAGCTGAAAGATAAGTGAGCGACAATAATTCATTTGCTGTGGAGTACTCATTAGCAAGCTATTACAGCAAAGTATGATTAAAAATCAGAGCAGTCTGTAGCTAAGTTTGGGGGAATGATGGTAGAACAAAAGTGATGGATATGCTGTTTAGACTCACAGCTTACTCTCCCTTCCTCTCTTTGCCAAATGCTATAATCTGATAATCTTTTTCATTTATGCATATAGCCCAAATTCTATCTTCAGTTATACAAATGTAAATTCCCTTAGTCATGGTTTCATCACATTATAAGCAAAGGTTTGCAGTTGTACTATAGCAGCAAAGTTTTGACCGCTGTTCCTAAAACACGGTATACTGGAATTTGTCTTAGTCCGCACAGTCTTTTTGTATAAGACCCTGTTCTGATAAAAAGCAAATGCTTGATTTGCCACTTTCCTTTTTTTTGTTTGTTTTTTTAATGGAATGTAATACCAGTATAGGAAAGGAGTCTGGGATTAAAACAAGCCTGACTTTGTTCAGATGCTACAAGCATTAATGGCTGAGAAAACATACAATCTACCAGCACATTCCTGGATTACAAGAGTTCCATAAACTTCAGGTCATCTGGAGTTGTTTAAACTAGAACAGTGCATTGCATGTAAAATTCTCTGTTTATAGAGAGGTTTCCGTGTGGAAAAATCATTAAACCCTTTCACAAATTGTCTTTTTACACAGGAATCATTCATCTGTTAATGGAAATCTTAAGTGCCTAGACAAATATATTTGGAAGGAGAGAGAGAGAAATAATTCTAGATGTTTTCTAAGCTAAAAAAAATGTTCTTTTTATGGATCTTTGAAAACTTGCATGGTGATGCAGAAATTTTGTCTAAAATTTAATCCTAAAATACTTGTATGTGAAGAAAAAGATTCAGAGTTCCTTGTTTTCCCAGATATCCTATCATTACAGGATTATGGTGTTGGGTTTGGAAAGCATTGGTCAGAAAGCCTCCTGGGCAGAGGAGAGACTGTGAAACACCTAATAGGCAGTTGGGTAGTACAAAAACTCAAAATCACACAGCTTGTAGTGTGAGCTTCTCCATGTGCGTACTTCATAACAGCTTTTAGCTTTTAAGTAGACTTATCAGTAGGTTTCCTAAGCCTTGAACTTTGGTCTTCAATGCACTAGTAAATCTGGGATTAAAGGAAAAATTCTGTTTCTGCCTAAGTTTACGCTAGACTGTGTTCCCACTTGTTTTACCTCAGTCTGTAAAGACTTTTCTGCAGCCAAATATTAGGGAAGCCCTTTCCAGTTGACCTATCTTACTTAATTTTTGGATACTGATATTACTTCCTATTCTCTCCAACCACCAACAGATTGAATCTCTGTGTTTGAATTAACTTGTTTTTAATTCAACAATATGTAGCTCTAATTCTAAAAAAACCTTCTCCATTGTTTCCATTGCAAAGAATTTAATTTGGCATTTTTTTCCTTACATGTACCTTTGTTTGGTCTAGTGTTCTATTTAACTTGTGGCTGATTTTAACAATGTCAGTTATAAATAACCTGTGGTGGAATATTTTAGAGAATTATTCTGCACTATGTCTGTATGACCATTAGTTGCCAGCCAGGGCATTCAGGATGACAGGATAACTGAGGTCGGAAGTGGCTGCAAGAGGGCTCTGGTCCAAACTCCTGCTCAATGCAGGGTCCGCCATGAGCTCAGGCCAGGCTGGTCAGGGCTTTGTCCAGCCTGAGCACCTCTTGTTTCAGTTTACCCCCACTGCCTCTCGCCCTCCCGCTATGCACCAGCACGAAGGGCCTGGCTCAGTCTCCTCCATAACCTCCTCGGGGGCACTGGCAGATTGCTGGTAGGTGCCCGAATCCATCCCCTCCCCAGGCTGAGCAAGCCCCCTTCCCTCAGCCTCTCCTCACGGGGCTCCAGCCCCTGACCAACCTGACCATTGGTGTCTGTCTTGTATGGAGGGGCCCAAAACTGGATGCAGCATTCTCAATATGGTCCAGAAAAGAGTAAATGTTTTACTAATATTTTAGTGACCAGAATGAGATGCATAGGCTCGGAAGAGGAACAGTTACCAGCTGAAGTAAATTTAAGGGCATGAGAGTAGAAAGGGCTCAAAGGTACAATTTTTGAGAGTAACGGAGTTCAGTGCAGTAGTTCCTGGGGAACTTTTTGTAACTGGCTTCATATAATGCCCTTACTATTTGTCTTGAGACTTCAGTCCCTGTGTATCTCAGTGCAGTGCCTTCCTCTCATCATCACATTCATCCAAACACAGTTCTCTCTCATGGAAGTACACTAGGGACATGCGGTTTGAGAGGATTAATCCCATTTCCTTGGTATATAGAACTTGTGAGTCATTGCCACTACTTGTTTGAGCAGCATTAAGTGTAAGCATCTTAGTTGTATCTATACACCCACACTGAAGTTTTTATATAAGATTCAAATGTGCCTGATTAACATAAGAAAACCCAGTGCATATTTGTAGAGCAGGTGCAAGCAATGTCTCATCTTTTCCTGAACAAAAGCTTAAAACATTCCCACAAGTGACTTAATCCAACTTTATTGCTAAAAATGATATGATTGTAAATGGATATAAATGAAAGTTAAAAAGCTTCAACTGTAATTATTATTTAATATTCAAACGGGGCAGGAAGTTTTAAAAAAGAAATGTTACACCACTAACTACCAGTAACTAATTTGCACACACTGCATTAATTTTAAGAATTAATTATGCTGTAAAGCTTAAGCTTAAGCATATATGTCACGTGCAATGTAGGAGTGTGATGTAACAAGATCTGCAGCTCATGTTTTGACTTGTAGATTTAAAATCTAAGTGAATTGAAAGTAAATGTAAACCCAGAGGATTTAAGTTTTATGATTTGGAACCCTGTTGAAAAGGGAAAATAGCAACTTGGTAGAATATGAATGATACTAGTAGTCCCAAATTAATTTTATGAATTTTATTACCTCAGTTAAAATTTGTTCAAGTATATACGTGGCCCCGGTGCTCATGTCACAAGAGAAGGGTGGACACTTGATGGGACTGTACAGAGGCTACCAAGGACTGCCAATTATTAATGACCAGCTGCTCTTTTTAACAGACTTATGGAGAGGGGGAAGGTGCGGTCATAGTTGTCGGTATTGCTGAGCTGCTATTTATTGTACATTTACTAAGAGGAGGTTGAAGAAGCTTTTTCTGGTAACCTGGGTTTTGTTAATCTTTGTTAAGTATGTTGGCTGAGCATTTATACACTTTTGCATGCCTGTCTGGAAGACAGGAATGGCATTTCAATT
This sequence comes from Vanellus vanellus, assembly GCF_965231255.1. Lineage (NCBI taxonomy): Eukaryota > Metazoa > Chordata > Aves > Charadriiformes > Charadriidae > Vanellus > Vanellus vanellus. The sequence continues at coordinate 60,591,799 of NC_138910.1, forward strand.
TTTCAATGGGAATATTTAGTTCAGCTGAATTTTTCTCTGTTTTGTTGTTTTGTTTTGTTTTTTCTTTCTCTTCTCCTTAGAAACAAAGCCTGCACATTTTAAAATTCTTTCCAAAAGAAATTTTTAGTTAGACAGACCTGATTTCAGGAAGGGTTGAATAGAGCTAGGAATTCTAATGTGAGCTAGTTCTCTCAAGGTTTTGCTAGCTCTTTTTTGCTGCAGTTGTTCCAAGACAGTCTTGGGCATTTGTGAATGTAGGAAGAATTTTGGTAACGCTGCAGACAACGTCTCAGGTGTGAAAACTGGCATAGTTTTTCAGAAGCAAAGAAAAGCTATGAAAAAGCTGTGAAAAGGTACTCCAGCCAGCCTTTGAGCAGATACAAAATCATGCTGAAGCTTATCCTCCTTTTTATGCGCAATGCAATATGCATATGTGCACAAATATGTAAAAGCCTGCCTAATCTAAAAGATTTAATTTAGATGTGTTTTTATTCATAAGGTTTTCTTAATATGACAGGAGCTAGTTATGCTGATTTATCTGGTCTTTAAACCATCTAGGCATTAACATCTAAGTATGCTTACAGTCCACACAGAATCTATTAGGCAAGAAAGTGGGTCATTCTTACTTGATTGCTAAAGTGAAGCAGTGATTATAGGGCAAGAAGGCCAAATGTGTAAGGCACTCGCTAGAGATTTTAAAACCTAAAAGGTTTTAAACCCTATAGGGTTAGTTGGTGGATTGTAATTTATAAAGATGTACACAATGTTGGCTTACTTTGAATAATAATAACTGAAGATTCCTTGTTCTCAGCTGCCAGAGCAACCTGAGGATTCCCCACATACCAGAAATCTTCTGAGTAAGGTAGAATTGATTTCTGCTGAAGAAATAGTGGAGAACTGGTATACTGTTAAGCTCACCTTCCCAATATGTTTCCTGTAGCAGGAAGCAACTTCCATTTAAGAAGCAGTACCTCAGCTTCAAAAACAAACAAACTTCACAAAAAGTAAACAAATGAAAAGCATGACCCTTTTGCCTGCTCACATTAAATGTTAGCTCTGGGAGTGGTTAAGCTTTGTTAACACGTTGCCCAGAAAAATTGTAGAACCTCCATCTTTCAAAATTTTCAAAACTTGACTGGGCAAGGCCCTGAACAACCTGATATAACTTTTAAGTTAGTTGTGCTTTGATCAGGAGGTTGAATTAAATTACACCCAGCCATCCCTTCAGCAAGAATCTCTCCATTAGAAGTAATATTAGTCAAGTATATTAATTTTTTGAATTGTGGAAACAAGTAAAGATCAATTCGAATGTGGCTTAGAAGAGCTTGTTTTCTTAAGCACAGACAACAGCTCTTCGGGGACTTTCAAGTTTTTTTGAAAAATAATTTTTGAGTTCTTCAAGAAAGAACCATTGAAAATCGTTAGCAGCACAGACTGGTAATTCAGAGCGGTGCTCTTCAACGGCAATCAAATATCAGTGTTACGAACATACTTCAGCGGGTATCTGCTGCCCCCTTCAGACCATTGCCAGTGCTAGAGAAAAAGAATTCTTGTTGGTTCGGACATTAACAGCATCTCATTCTTTTGTACTAGTGTTTGGGTGAGGAGAGGGGAAGAACCCTAAGAAGAAAGATATCGTGAAGTAGATAGTTGGTGAACGTTTTTGTGTATCAGCAAAGGATTTTTGTCGTGTTAGAAATGCACAATAATGCAATTATCCTAATAATTATCCATACTTCAAGTTATATCTTTGTTGTTGGATTGAATAGTCACAGCTGAGGAAAAAAAAATCTTAAGCAAGGGCTGAACACTGGGCTGTGGAAAACCTGGAAATCAAATCAAGCGTCCAGAGCGCATTTATATAGTTTTGGTTACATGATTCCAACTCTGTGACTCAGCTCATATACAAAACAAATTATGCCCTCTCTCTCCTTTTATCTTCCTTTCACTTCAGAAAAACTTTTGTAGCGCTATCAAGGCCAGACTGACAGAAGGTCTTCCCTACTTTGTCAGCAGATGGGGGATAACGCAACTGGATTTTATATGCCTAAATAGACCTGTGTGCATATGCAGTGTTGTGTACATACATGTATGTATCTGTGTTCATATGTGTGTTCAACAGGTCCCTAATCTCAGCTGAAATTAAGTACTGCCTTTAAAAAGAAAAAACAATAGCTTGGTGAAAAGGTAGTCCCAGTTAGTATGCTAACAAGGACAACTGTAGATAGAAAATCCAATCATATAATAAAGTTAATATTTTGTGTTTAGGATGTAATGAGGTACATTTTTTTTAGCTTGCCTGAGAAGTTTGTGTGTTTTTTTTTTTTTAATAGATGAAAAGAGAACATTTAAAAGATTATTTTATGCATTGAGTGTTCTTTCTGTAGGGAGAGAAAGAAATTATGTTTCTGAAAAGTGACTTTGTATCCATCTGCCACTAACACAAACTGCTCTGATAACAGCAAATATAATACCAGGCTTTCATATAGTGATATTGCTTTATTATTTCCTCACGCACAACTTAAGCAAAATGGTTAAGGAAGAACAGTGATACAGATTTGATGGTGCACTTCATTCCATACACTTCAGAACATAAAGGTTCCCAGAGAATAAAACTTACATTTTTTTAAAGAGGAAAGAATGAATCGGTATTTTTTCAAAATTGAAACAGTTATTTTCTACTTTGGTGAATCTGAATTTTCAAAGCTTCTGATTGAACCTCTCAAATACATCCAATGTATTCTATTTGCTGTCCTGCCTGTACTCATTTTGCTAACAGTAAAGAAAAAAAAAGTTTCCATTTCTCACACCACAGATTCTCAACATACCACAGAAAAACCCTGTATCATCCTTGAAGTCAAATCACTCAGTTGTGACAGAATGCTCCTATTATACATCGATCGAAATGTAGTGCAGTACATCACTGAGGTATGTTGAATTTGTCATTGACCGTTTGCTGCTTTTTTGTTTTGGGTTCTTTTTAACCCTATAAATTTGGGTTTATCATCCCCATTCCTTGGCACTCAATGATGTAGGTATCTTTACTGGGATCTTCCTCTTCTGATTTTGTCACAGTAAATTTGGCCTAAAACAGGATTAGAAATATATCACTAATTAAGTTATAACACACAAGTTTAAATGTTCAATATCTGATGTCCAATAATCTTATTGCCATGTGTTTATTATAGCTTTGACTGATTTAATGAAAATACATTTAAATAAAGGTGGTAAAAATACCTAACCATTCTAAAAGCATTTAACTCTAAAGCACGTTCACTTTCTACAGGTAAACTCCCCTGTAAATATTGTAGCAATTATTTTGTCAGACCTTGGTGATCAAGTTCCGTTCACAACGCCTGCTAAACTGCATACTTCCCAGTTATTGGATGACAACTGACAGGTAAAATTTCCTGAAGTTTTGGACTCACTTTTGTTAGCTGCTCCGCAAAGTGTATCGCTGTTTGAGTATGAAGCGTAATTGGTCCACTTTTCACTCTAGATACCCCCTTTGCTAGCGCCATAAAAATGATCAGCTGAAAGGAAGGGAAAGGTAATTATTAAGAAACTCTACAGATCCTAGGAACTTACTGATTAAAAAAGGAAAGAAGAAGGAAAAACATATAAAATGTCTGTAGGTGTAAAAATGTGGTCTGCCAAGTTTCATAAAAGTTCATGGTGCTGAGTGTTAGGAGTGATCCAAAGCTCACAAAACTTGGAAATTACTACTGTAATGCCTATTACAGGAGGGCTGCTACTTTTCCACAGTGGAGTTTGGCACTGAATTTCTGTTACTACACTTAACTTTGGTCCCCTTCACGCTCCTGACCCGCAATTCCCTAAAGTCATGTCAGCCTCCAGAATGCTAGATTACTTTTGTGTGGAGAGAAATACTCAGGAAGGGGTTTTTAATTATAACATTTTCTGATCACATATTCGCCAGACAGATACTTAAAACAGCTGATTTGACTTACAGACATCACCATGACAAGTACTCTGTAAAGCATCATGTAATTCTGAGTAGTTCCCATACACACTGAAACTAGCTGTGGCATGTTTCCACCAATTCTACTGTGCATGCTTTGGAAAAAGAAGAAAGAGTCCAAGACCTACATACTTCCTTTTATACCACATAATAATAGTAATGTGCAGCTAGGTGTCCACAGCTAAGAAGTAATGTCATCCTATCTACAACAGCCCAAGATTCTTATCAGGCTGCGTGATTGAAAGTAAGATAGTGGATGTGGAAGGTCTTAATTCTCAAATGAAATTAGGTGAGCAAGACAAACAGGAACACCTCCTAGATATTCTGTTCTCTAATGGCTTCACTTAGTATTCTTAATATGTAACCAGGGAGTTATTTTTACTCCACTACATGGAGTGCCAAAAAGAAGCAAATTCCTACCTCTTTCTTCCATACCTACCAAGATTTGCAGGAAGGGAAAATTTAAGAGTGTTGATGCAAAGCCAGGAGCATCTGTGGTTCCTAAGAACTGTATGTAACTTGCTAATCCTAGCGATGTAACCACACCCAGAAACCTCCTAAAATTTCTAATTTTCAACTAATTATGTAAAGCCGTGCCTACCTGTGGAGTTACAGTCCAACTTTGAAATCTACATCTCATTCTTTCCCTGTTCAGATTTATATTCTTTACAAGTAATACATACATACATGTTCTTGCTACTTCAACTTCATGTAAACCCATATAGGAGACTTACTTGGTCTTGCAGAGAATCATCCACAGTTCCACCATGTTTAAGATTCCTAAGCAGTATCTCAGCTGCTTCAATGCCAACCTTGTCAGAATTCTTTCCTAAAAGAGAAATATGGAAGATTAGGATGCTGCCAATTATTATTTAACATTTTAAAAATACAGAAGGAAAAAAAATCATGACATTATCAACTTTTTAAACCTTATTTCCATGCTCTTGCTTCAAATGTTGGCTTAAAAATCCCTCCCATGTTATGACATATAGTTCATATTCCCTAAGCAGTGGGAAGCAAGTAGCCTCACTTACAGTCAGAGAAACATTTCATTCAAACCATTTTAAACCAAAATCACGTCTATTCCTTTTTAATCTAGATACACATCTAGATTCAGTGCTGAACAAAAACTTCACAGATAAACCACAAAGACTGTATGTTCTTAAAGTCCAGAAGCATTTTCAACTCAGTGATCCTTAACAATCCATTCTGATAAAAGGCAAGTTTAATAATTTTGTAATTTTTGTCACTAGGCAGAAGTAGCTTAGAAGTATAAGATTCTATTTACTACATTTAAAATCTGCTTATTTCCACTGTCCTTTATGACTAAACAACATCCATTTAAAAATGCAATACTCAAAGCATCAGATCTTTGAACAAATTATACTTCAGATTCACATTTGTTAACAGTACCTTAAGTTAAATTTGAAAGAGATATACTTCATACAAGTCTTACCTCTCTTGCCAAGTGATGACCCAGCTAACAAACAACCCGTTGAAGTCTCTGCAACAACACTAAGCAAAAAAACAGAATCAATATGAAGAACAAAATCACTCACATTACACTTTATTTATCAGATATGTAATCAAGATCTAGCTAATCAACCAGCAAGGTTACAGGTATCAATAGAAAGTTTGGGCTCATCTTACATTATTCCACTTCCAGTCCCAAAGGCTTGATCATCAGGTTCTCGAACAGGCTGAATGTTAATGTAAAGATCTCTGATTTCTTTTCTGATGCATCTCACAGCTGCTGCTGACATGTCTTTTGCCAGCTAACAAGGCAAGAGGTACAAAACATTAACTAAATTATGTAACTACAATAATACTTTTTTCTCATAAGTAATTATTACATTGGATCCCTGAATAAAGGGGCTACTTTATTAACTAGAAAACCAAAAGATTGTTATAAAATCCCTACAGGCAAGCACTGAACATAATCTCTTCTGAGAACTTTCCCACAAAATTAAGGTAACGTTAAATGCTGAACAAATGACAATTGTAGTGATATATGTAGAAGCTTCAATAGAAATTCAATAACTTTTCTCCATTCATAGGGAGAAAGATTTGATTTAGTGTTGGTTATCACAAGACATTAGACTGTAAACCTCCCCCTAGTTATTATGTACAGGATGTACTCTATAAGATAGAACAATTTTAAATCAGACAGGTGGGGACAGATGAATCTTATCCCATCCTCGTGAGCAATTATAGGCAATATTCATGGGTTTGGAGATTTTAAGACCAAAACCAGCAGTTCACAGCTCTTCAAAAAGTAACTCAGTTTCTCTTCTTTCTTCCTCTACTAATTCCTAGCCTATGTGTGAGAAGGAGCCTTGAGGAGATCCCACCACTCACTCTCTGTAAACACAGACAGGATAGCAATAAGGGAAAGAAGGGGGTACAATGGAGTACATTCCTCTGTTTTATCTTTGGCTACCCTTAACTTGTTCTCTCCAATACCCTTAGCAATGGTTGAAAAATGTGATGTAGTCTGACTTCTGCCTTTTACAGTGCACCATAGTTTACCCATAAATCGATGAATGAGGGCCGTGATTTCAGATTTACAATAATCTAACAATATGTAAAACAGATATAAGATACCCTCAATATATGCTAAAGACTTTTGAACAGTCATATGAAGGATATCAAGGATACCATTCTCACTTCCTGTTTTAGCTGCTATCATATTCCTATGCTAGAAATGCATTTTAGAAACATCAAAGATTCTATTCTATGGCCTGAATAATTGATACCATTTAATAACACTACTTAGTTTGTATGTGAAAGACCACAAAATACAGGAACAGTAGATGTACGTTAAGCAGATTACATGCAATTTTATAGAGATATATGAAGTTGGATACTACCAGAGCTATTATCAGCACTTACTTTTATAGGCAGCGCTCCAGCAACAAATGCTCTTCCATATATCTTTGTCACCGTGCCACGCTCTGTTAAGTTTATTGGGCTCAACTCTTTGACTGGTGACATCTGGACTACAACTTCACCACCTCCCTGAGGATAGTAGCCCCTATTTAGAAACAGTAATCAGGTATAACTAAATGCAAAGATCACAAGGAAAGCAAGAAAAGAGACAGAAGGCTCTTCATATATTTCATTATACATTTTTATGTTCTGTTACTGTACACACAAATTTTGTTGATGCGTGCCTTAGAAATCTTTAAAATAGAATTATGTTCTCTAACAGTATTACCTTTTAACACACATCTTATTAACTACCTAACACCAACACAACTGGCACCTCAGAAAAAGCTCAGGAGTGCCTGTTCAGCACGCGCTTCCCTCAGGGGTAGCACATGGGAAACATTAAACAGCAGCTGAAGACTCAGCAATGAAAAAAAGACAGGAAAAGAACTGTATCCCATTCATCATGGTGACACTACACACAGGGGCAGCTAATGCTGTTCATGTATTATGAATTCATCCCTCAGCTTGATTCAGGGCACCTTGTGTGCATGTGCTTCTGTGCTCGCACATTAGTTCAGGAAGGCCTGCCTCTGACACATGTCTCCGTAACTCACCTCTTTTTTATGTCACAATTAAATGTGAAATTGAACTTTTCAACTATTGGCTTGAAAACCTGAAAAACAAGCATACATAAAAACATAGGGTGAATGTATTTTGCATTTATAATTTTCTACTATTTTATGCAGTCTTCCAAAAAAGAGTTCAACACAAAAATTTCAGTTACATTATGAAAGAAAACCCAGATAGCCACTCTCATCCATGCAGCTTATTTGACATTCCTCATACTTCATTCTGAATGACACTTTGCATAAAATGATTTTCTTATGGAAAGAGGAAGATAAATTCTTAACAATTCACAGCACTTCTAGAATAAAGAATATATTTTAAGTGAAATTTTCTTTAGTAGTTGAAAGCTAACAGACTAGTTGCTGTTTCGGGCAATTCCATGAAACACTGGTTGCTCTCTACATACAGTATACTAATCATGTAATATGCCTATGCCCAATTCCATAATTACAAAAAAACTTGCAGTAAGAGCAACAGAAGTACAGTAGTTACATTGTGTATATATGCGTGAAAGATGCACCAAGCCAAAGAAATTTTTCCCTACCATGACTGTGTAGTCTATCTGAGGAGCCATCTCAGCATTAGTCCCACCTTTTAAACGAAGTTCTGATGGGGAAGCAGCAAACAGCACACAGGGCATTGCTACCTGCATCAGTAGACACACACTCCTAAAAGCAATTATAAGATACTCAAACGTTGTGCAGTCATAATCCATAGAATTCCATAGAATCATTACATATCAAAGGCAAATTACTTTCCAAAGCACTTACGTGTTTGATTTTGAACATTATCTATAGAGTAAAATTATTAGTCTTAAAAAATGCTAATTTAAAACGTCATGTGCTCAGCAAGCCTAAATATGAAAGTTTTTGTTTCACAATAATTGCATCTTTAATATTCCTGTTTGAAATAAAAATAATGTAGCTTACTTAGTGTACTGATGGGACTGTGAGAACTGTAGGTTTAGCTAGCAGATGATAAAAGCAGAAAAGGCTTAGGCAGCAATTTTAACATTTTAATGCTTATTTAATAACAAAATATTTAGAAAATGACAAAATTGCTTAGAAGCTGGTCGGCATCCCACACAAGAAAATTCAGGGGCATAAGAAATATGCTTTTAGAGATAAGACTCCCCTATCATTGAATCTCTTCACATTTCATACATAACAAAAATCTTCCAAAAATAAATTTTCCAAAAGTGAGTTTGTTCAGCAAAACAAAACAGTTACCTCATAGGGGTTTCAATCATCATTTTGAATTGTGAAAGTAATCACCACTGAACTGAAGAAAATATGGTTTTGTTCTCTTAAATTGCTTTCAAATGTTTGTGAACCATAGTTTCTCTTTGCTTGTGCTTAGTTACTAATTCTGCAGCATTGTTGCTTGCTCAAATCTTTCTGTGTGAAGTATAAGGCATCAGCTTGGTTGTTAATACTATTGAAGCTCAGAAAAATATTTCTCTTAAACTAAAGGAAACTTTAACTTATGCCTAACCTAGCTTATGCTTCCAAACAACTGTTCACACTAGCCTTCCATAGCTAACCCATTTACTCGGTTTTGCAACAGATTCCCAGAATAAATGACCCAACACAGAAACACAGGATAGAAGAAACATAGGCACAAAGAACCATGGATAGAATATGTTCCCCTTTCCAAAAGACTAGTATCCCATATTGTACCATTACGTGTGTAAGTAAAATCTCAAAATGTACTTTATTATATGATGAAGATTGTTCCATATCTCATGGGTTTCAGATACTGATATAATTTGATACATTTGACCTGATATGTAATGTACTAATGTGAGAAAATAGTGGATAAAGTTTTAAACACATGGGCAGCTGGTTTTTGCTTAACATTAATCAAGTGTTCAACTTACATATAAATTACAATTTTAAACTATTACACTTGCATGTACTTTATTCATACATATCCTGCCTACACTAAAGGTTCTTTGGTCACATATATCTGGCTCAGGCAGCACAGATTTTGACTTATTACCCAGGTATTAATGTTGCTTTTTCTCCCCTGCTCTTTTGTGATAATTTTAAAGTTACCAAAACATCTTCTATCATAATTTTAAAGTTACCAAAAGCAGCTAAGAGCAGTTACTGGTCAGTCATTATCCACATACAAAGACATACCCTGCCGTTTTTGTATCTGCTATGTGGGTTCCACCTTTGATCTTCCCAGGAGTGAAGGTTATTTCTGTCGAGCCAATTTCTCCGCCTTCCAGCTTCCCTTCACATAGATCCCGAATGATCTCCAATCCAGACAGATGCTGAGGCCTTGGAGTGACAACACGAAGTTAAAGATACGTTCGGGTAGACTACATATTCATGTTACATTAAAAGAACTACTAAACACCAACTAATTGCAATTTTGCAAACAATTGCACAAACAATTGCAAATTTCAGATCAAACAAGAATCAGAAATTCGGTCTGGTTCCTACAGTAGTTTGCCTGAGTTCACATAAACCAAAGGAGCAGCATTCAGGTTATTCTGAAATTTGCAGGATTCTGGTGTGTTTTCCGTTAGAATGGGTCCAGACAGACAGACGAGATGCAGGAGCAGTTGCTTGTCCTAATGTGATAAATGTTTGGACAAAACCAAGATGGGGTAACAATGGCAATACTGAACTGGAGCCCAGCCAGTAGCTCACTGCCAGAGCCACAAGAGAGCTAACGGGTTTGCCATGCATCTGTCTTGCTGTGCTTGCATTTCCATTCCTCTGAGTAATTTAAACAGGAAAAAAAACGAACTGTTCTTAACGCTGTACACTCGGTGAACCATGCTTTGCTGAGGCATTACATGACTTCAGCTGTATTTCACGTTTCATGCCGTGCAGTCTGCTTAGCATCTTTGAAAACATTTGGGAGCCGCTCTGTAAGCCTGTTGTTGGTCCCTGACAGGTGGCGACCTGGGGCTGCGCCCTCACCTGCCCCGGCAGCCGCCCAGGGCCGGGGGCGGGAACGGCGCTGAGGGGAGAGGGCGAAGGGCTCCGAGCCCCCCGCCCCTTCATACCGCAGCTTTCCTCCGCGCTAAGCGGAGCGAGCCACAGACGGGATTTTCTGATGAAAAGGCCCCCTTAAAGCAATGAGAATCCATGGGGTTTGTTCTTTGGAAGCCTTTCAGGCAAAAGCAAGCCAAGGCGTTTGCACAGCTACTCTCCCGGCCCGGGAGGGCCTCACGCACACCGCACCGTGACCCCGCGCCGCGGGACAGCCCCCGGGCGAGCGGCCGCGGAGAGGCGGGAAGGGGTCGTTACCTGAGGCCGGGCTGGCTCCTCCCGGCGCGGATCCGGCGCACCCGCAGCGGCAGGCCCAGAAGGCAGCTCAGCGCCGTGGACACTCGCAAGATCTGCCCACCCTGCACGGAGAAACGGCGCTCGTCAGGCGCTACGGCATTTCCCACCCTGCCGGCCGCTACCGGGCCGCTCGTCACCGCTGCCCCGGGCCAGGTTAGTGCCCGGCCAGCCCACCGCCGGTGCTCACCCCCTCCATGATGCCGCCGTCTATCTCCACCCTGTCCCCGTCCATGACTGGTAGCGAGCGGAGTTGTCTCTCGCAGAAGCCCCCGCCGCGCCGATGGGGTCCCAGTGGGGCCCTGAGGACGGCGAGCCCCCGGCGAAGCAGTCCCCCGGGGCCGCCAACGCTCAGCGACAGAAGCGCGCCCAAGATGCGCTCCGGTGGCGGCGGCCCAACCTGCCAGTGCCGGTGCTTAGGCCGGGCGGCGGCGCTGGAGCAGGCGCAGAGCGGAACCACCTCCCCGGCAGGGGCGGCTCCGCTGCCTGAGGAGCAGCCGCTGGGTCCCAGTGCCCGGTCAGCCGCGAGGCGGGCGGGGAGAGCTTCCTTCTCCCCGCGTTAACGGCCACGTCCCGGCACAGGGCAGAGCTGCGGCGGCTCGACGGCCCAGAGGAGGTAACGCCTTTCCCCTGTTCCGAGCAAGAGCCGCGCTCAGCCCGGAGCGGTGACAAACGCGGCACCCCGCAGACCGCGACTAAGCGGCGGCTGGAACGGCAGCCCCCCGGGCACAGCTCTGCCGCGACGCCCGGTGCCGCCGCCGAAGGCCGGAGGGGAACGGCCGGACTCCTGCCGTCACGGTTACAAGCCAGTAGTTTTCCCCAGAAGCGACATCGCTGACAGGAGCGCGGAGAGACATACGTGTGTTGGTCTGACTGTCACACTCGCGACTTTATTACAGGTGTACCAGGAAAGGCCGGGCCCGTGGCGCTGCCCTTCGCGCCGCTTCGTCCAAAGGACGCCAACATTCCCTCCGCCACCGCCAGCAGCTCTGCGCCAGGAACCTCCGTGAGGCGCTCGGGACAGGTGACGCCCTCCCGTTACTTCCCGCGGGCGTCTGACGGCTCTCGAGGCGCCGCCTTCGCTCCCCGGGCGGCGGCCGGCACTAGCCGGCTCCCCCCCGCCGATCGCCCCACGCTCCCGGCCCCCTCCGCCGCCGCCCTCCCTGGCCCGGGCCCAGGGTGGCCGCCCGCCGCCTGGTTGGCTGCGGTTGGCGTGGCTGCCCTCCGGTTGGCTGCTGGGTGGGAGGTGTGCGGGGCGCGGGGGCTGCCTCTTCCCGGAGTAAGATGGCGGCCGTGACCGCTCTGAGGAGCAGCTGCCGAACGGCGGGGCGCCTGGTAAGGGAAGCAAGGGACCCTACGGGTGGTGGTGCGCCCGGTTGGCCGGTGAGGGGGTGCACGACGCGCAGCATCATCGCCTCGGCGGCGGCGGCATCTTGAAGCCCTGTCGCTTCCTCCCCGCCGGGAGCGAGCGGCGACCGGGCGCCAGACCCTCGGAGCAAACACGACACGCTCGCAGACTTGCCGCCTCCCCTCAGCCCTTCCCGGCCTCCGCCTCCCCCGCGCCGGCGGGCGGGTAGTGCCCGAGCTACCCTCTCCGCCTCCCCTCAGCCTCAGCCCAACCGCCTCAGCCGCGCCTGCGGGCGGGCAGCGCCACAGCCCGCCCCGCCGCTGCCCCACGGTGCGGCGACACAGGTGACCGCGTTCCCCAAGCCCAGTCAGCCGGCAGCGCCCGGCCACGCACGACCCGAGCTGCCGCGGTGCCCCCGAGCCCGCCCGCTGCTCCCCGGGTGGTCAGGGGTGTCCTCGTTCCCCAGGAACCCCCACAACACTTCCTCTGCCCCGCGCTGCCGCCCCCTGAATGTCGTCCCCGTTGCCTATCTTTGCTGAGGAAGAAACGTGTGCCTCCTGCTCTAAGCCACTGGCATCCTTCTCTTCTGCTACTTCGTAGTCATCTGATTCATGGCATTGCCTATACGTTACACGGCCATCCTCCGCCCCTGCGTCACCCGCTTTGCGTACCCTGTCTGCACGGAGACGGTGTAGTTACACACACAGAAAGGGGAAACCTGTTTCTTTGAGTCCCAGGAGCCTTGGGATTTGTAAATTAAGTAGTTGAGATACCTTACCATACTTACAGAAGTGAATCGACTTGGTCGACTTTTAGGGCGTTTATAATAATCTTATAAGCATATACCATCATTAAGACTTACTTCATGCTTTCTTCTGCCTTCTTGCGTTACAGTCTTACTGCTGTAGGGAAGAGTGTTGGTTTCCAGTTGTCACTGCTGTCTTATGGAATGTCAGAAAAAGAAACATATTTTTGTAAGATAATCCAACTGAAAGCAAAATTAAGCACCAGTTCTAGTTTCTATTATTTTTTTATCTTAATAATAATTCATATTGTATTTTGAAAGCATAGTAGTAGGAATTTTTTCAGTGATACTTTTGTAGTTGGCTAGTTTTAGGCTACATATGTCATTTTACTAATTAAGGATGTTGAAAATAGCAACTTCTTTTTAGTTTTCTTTCTAACTAAACCATCTGCTCTTAAATCCAGGGGGAGAGTCTGATAAGATGAAAATGCTCATCTTATCTATGTGCATGCTGAACTATAGAATTGACTATTTATAGTGTGTGTTTCCTGCAAGCACATTTTAAATTTTGCTAGATAGTAATTCTTCTTGTGACCATCTACTGTGAAACAGTGATAAGATCCAAGAAATAATGTGCTTATTATAATATTAAAGAGTATTATTTTAATATTCTCAATGCTTTTGCAAACATTTTGGCTACTAAGAGGAAAAAGGACAAAGTAATGGTGGTTGTCCATGGGGCTATAAGTTGTGAAGAAGAAAAGAAAGGAGCCTGGGGGTCTTTGTGTTAAGTGGTAGGGAAATAAGTTACCTGGACACTAACATGGTGCCAGTTATTTAGGTGAGGAATAGTGCCTGACTGAAACATGCTACCAAGGACATTGGATTTGTTTTGCATACGTATTCTGTATCTCCAAGTATATAGTTACCTATATACTAAACCAATGTAAGTAAATGTAAAATGACTCAACGGGACAGCAAGTCAAAAGACAGAGGAGTATCCGTTACTGTGAAGTCATTGCCTTTGAGCACAAACTATTCAATTTGACTTTGAAATTCAGTGTTCCTGCATCAGGTAGGATGCCTGCAGGCTGTATAAAAACATTTTGTACCAGGGCCAGCAGTAGCTTTAGGATCAGTGGTGATTTAGAAAGGCACAGTGGGCTTCTTTTTGAGGAAACAACCAAAACTGAACTGAAGAGGGGCAAAACAGTTCTCCCCCAAGTAGCACACAGCTCCCATATTGTCTTGGTTCAAACAAGTCTTAGTCAACCAGGTATCTGGCTGATGTGTCCTCAGTGAGAGACTGGTGTGAGTCCTCAGTTTCTTCTCCCCACAGTAACTCCACACTCTGAGGTCTTACAAAGGAAAGGGTATTATCTTACTGCGGCATTATTGCCTTTAAATTGTCATATAGAGCAATAGTGGTGATGTAAACATAACAGCTAGTACTGTGCTTATTGTTTTTTTATTACTATATTTCTCCAAGACATCAAGATACGTAGATGGGTGTGCTATGGATATTAGAACTAATTTTATCTTTTATATGCTTTTGTTGTTTTCTTACTTGGATTGCACAGAAAATAGTATTATGGCGATTAAATACTGAAATTAATAAGCACAGCCTCCTTATTTCATGTATTTTAACTTTTCCCGTTGTTAGAAAGGAATACTGTTCTATGAAGAGATTGGGTTCTGTATTATTGCTTTAACATAGTAGCACCCAAACTTTTTGGTAGAGAATGTGCAAAACTGCAAACCAAAAATCTTCCATTTAAAAAAAATGCAGTAGTTTTGAATTATTCCTGCAAATGTAATTTGAAACAGCATTGAAACTTCTGTAACAAAATCAGTCTGTTTTTTTGGCAGTGACATTACTAATTCACTACCTGCATTGGTTACCAAATGTTAAAAACACATGGAAAGCATTATGAAACTTCACATTTAGAAATAGTTCAGAGATTTGATGTGCTCCTTGTGATCATCTTCACAGGTAAATATTGAATGTTTTCCATGTAGGGTCATATAAAGAGAAAAGAGTTTTATTGTAAGTTTGGGACAAAAAAATGTAGCAGTGGACTCAAGCGGGAAGAAAAACAGAATTAAAAATAGGAGAAAATAGGCTTGTGAAGATGTACGTTATATACCAGTTTTGTAATTGAATGAGAATTTTAAATGTGTTCATAATGTAAGATTTGCCATATTGTAAAATTACTATTCAACCTGATTTTTTAACAGGGAAAATTGGAGGACTAATGAAAAGGATGAAAAGTTTGCTCATTATAGGAATTAAAAAAAATATTATTTTAGATCAGTAGATACAATCTTAATAGCAGGCAGCTGAAAAGTAACTCGATGTAACTTTGTTGTATCCTTTATGGTAGATTGTACTGTATAAATATTTGTTCCTAAAAGAAAGGTGATATTAAATATAACTTGCAATGATAGATTAAATAATACAGAAAATGTGTACATTGTCAGTTCAGAATTGTACAATTTTCTGAATAGTCGACTTTTTAAAAGCATAATATAAAATAAAATAGGTGAACAGTTTGGGGGGTGGGGAGGGCAATCAGGAAGTTTCATATATTCTGTAATTATTGAAAGGATTTAAAAAAAAAAAAAGTTAAAATTAACTTTCCCATGCAGGTGTGCTGTTTTCTGGCTCCTCTAAGAAGATAATTTCTAAATTTTACAGTTTTGAGCTACTTGAGGTACATTGTAGCACCTGAATTTTTTTTTCATATCTCTAAATTAATTAGAGATAGTATCTACAGATAAATTGTTATTTTTATTAATTTTACAGCACTCTAAGACAACATAACACCAGAATTACATTAGATTTAAGGAATCTTACTAAATAAGAAAGGGTCTGAACTAACTTCTGTTGAGATTAATGATAAAATGCCTGTTTATGTCAATGCGAGTGCTACTGGCTTTGCTTTTGACCAAAATCATGACTGATTACATGATGCTTTAAAGCATAAGGTTTTGTCTGAAGAACCTTTCAGAATATTCCCTTGACCCTTTAAGTTGATTTCTGGATACTTATAATTGTAACCCTGAAAGAAAACCATCTCACACCCATTTCTTAAAAGAATGTCATTAAAGTTGATGTGAAATGGTATTTACTTGAAGATGATTGCCTCCTATATGTTAACAGAAATAAAAGGGCAACTGCCTGTGCCCTCTGGTGTGAATTTCGTTTCCAACTAGTACTTCTGATCAACCTTTGATTGGAATAAGAACTGACAAAGAAAAATACGCTGATCTTTCCTGCAGTCTAGGGGACCCTTCCAGCATCCATTCTGGATAAGAATATTTCAGATGGCTGATGTAGTTGATATTATGTATGCTTTTTGTGTGCGTGTCCTGATTAAACTAATTGCTTAGAGAAACAATAGCAAGTATGAATCTCTTACCAGATCTTGTCATGATTTTTGTTAATTGGTTATGTTATTGTGGCTTTGATCTTCCCATGTGTTGTGTTAGTGAAAGAAGTTAAAGACCTGGCAAAGCTTATGCTAATTTAATGGTTATTGTACATTCAGTATGTATTTGGTATAATTGTGTTTCCATAAGACCTTGTGTTATATAAACTAGAATTAAACTATTTTAGCATTACTGTTGCATCAAGAATGTTAAATGAGTTCTACATTCCTCGGTCCATTATATTAACACTTGAGACTTTTCTCCCCCAGGTTTGCATTCACCATGTTAGATCGTGCAGCGGCATTCGCTTTATAAAATCAAAATATGTGTGCGTGTTTGACAAATCTGCCCTCAAGTATAGTCATCAACAGCGATTATTCAGAACATCTGCTGGTAATCTTTTTCATAATAAAATAATTTATTTTTATTTTGCTATTTTATGACTGTTATGTTAGCGGTTTGTATATGACTGGTGTGTAGACTATTTTGAATGCATTCAGATTTTTCTGTCTGATATCTTATATTTAGTATTAAACATGCTATATTTCCTTATTGTCTGTTTTAAGTTTCATGTGGCCAAATTGTCCAGTTTAAGCTTTCTGACATTGGAGAAGGAATTACAGAGGTGACTGTAAAAGAATGGTAAGTTCTACTTTTTTGGAAATATACTAAGAAATCATTAAGTATTTTAACAGCTGTATTATCAATTATTTATCTGAGAATATGTTTGCTGGCTTACTAGTGAAGTTTTTCAAGTTTCATTTTCCACATTTTAAACTCTCATATATACTGAGCTTTACATTTTGTTTATTTGCAGTCTGGTTTATTTGGGAGTGGAAAAGGTGGAAGGAATGGCATGCCCTAACCGTACCTGTATGTAGGCTTTCCTTCAGTGATTAATGTTTTTGGAGTGCAGGATGTCTGTCTTTCATTATACTTACTTCGGTTGAACTTTAGAAACAAATGACTAGTCTGGAGTATCCACATGATTTTATCCTTCTTTATTGACTCCAGTAAAAGATTTGAAGAGTTAAATTGTTTGTAAAAAGCTAATGCTGAATGGATTAATCAAAATCAAAGTGTACAGTGAATGAAGGCAGTGTTGAAATGCCTTGTTCTTTGTACAAGTAGGTGAAAATACTTGTCTGCATAGAAGACAGTGTTTCCCACTTCCAGTTTCTTTTCTGAAACTGTTCATATACTGATCCTGGAAATTTGAAACTAAGAACTTCCTTAGGTTTGGACTAAGCTGGACTCGTTCTTATTTTTAGACAGTTTATAATCTGTCAAGAAAACTCTGCTTTGCTAAAGTAATAGTAAAAATGTATGTGTGAAGGTATTCTAAATCATTGTGTTATTTCATACAACGAAGGGTTCTGGAGCAGTCAGGCAAAAGGTATATAGCAAATGTGTAAAATTTGTCTTCTTATCTGGAATGCATTTTCATGTTGTGGGGATGTACATAACTGAACTAATAAAAAGAATATACAGCATAGATTTTTATACTTAGTAAGTTTTATACTAGCCTGTATATTTTCTCTTAGGTATATAAAAGAAGGTGATAGCGTGTCTCAGTTTGATAGCATCTGTGAAGTACAAAGTGATAAAGCTTCCGTTACTATTACTAGTCGTTATGATGGCATCATTAGAAAACTGCATTACAACTTAGATGACATTGCTTATGTTGGAAAACCATTAGTGGATATTGAAATCGATGCTTCAAAAGGTATTATAAGCCATTTTTTTTGTCTTGCGTGTTTTATGTTTGTTGTCATAAAACCATCAGTGACAGACGAGTGTACTTTTTCCTCCTGAAAATCATAAAACTGAATTTCCTTTTCCCTTTATAAAGTCAAGAAAATTAAGTAGAAAAAAAAGCTGTGATATTTCATTAGGATTTAAAATCTAAGAGGAGAGATGTTTCCTCTTGAAAATTTAACTTATGTTATGTTCCCATCCACAGTAGCTCAAAGTAAATGCTTAAAAACATCAGCTGTCACAGAATCACAGAATGGTTGAGGTTGGAATTTAACAAATGTTTATAATGTAGTAAAGTTAATATTTTATTTTTTTTTTACAGGCGTTGCCCCAGAAGAAGATGTTGTTGAAACACCTCCTATGTCTCATGAAGAGCACACTCACCAAGAGATAAAAGGTCATAAAACATTAGCAACCCCTGCAGTTCGTCGTCTGGCCATGGAGAACAATGTGAGTTTGCTGAAACAGGTCCTGCTGCATTATATCCATCTTTTATATAGCTGTTTGATTAGGAGAACATTGATCTAGAGGAAAGTGCAGTAAGAAATTACTTGTTTTCAAATACATTTCAAATATGTAAAAAGTGTTGTAAAGATGAAGATTTCTCTGTTTTCTAATGATCAAAGTACATAGGAAAATAATTACTGGGCTTAAAATGCAGGTAGGATACTTTAGGGTGGAGATTAAGAAAACCTTTTTAGAATCAAAATAATAAGGTATCAGAATAGATTCCTGGGACAAAGGAAGGATGAGGGTAAAATGGAATATCAGCTTAAGCAACCTTGTTCTGTTTTTCAGATTTGTATTAGAGCAGAGGACATACTAGGTGATCTTTTAAGCACTTTTCTAGTTCTTCTTTCCTGTGAATCTGTGAATATACCATTGGTTTTGAAAGCTTGTGGTGTATTTTTAGGAGAAAAATAATAAGTAGAGAAAATTAAGTGACAAATAGCTTTCATCAAATTAATATTTCACTATTGATCCTGTGAGGCAATTAAGAGGTAAGTAGTATTCATAGCTCCTCTTTAAACTATGCAGTTAGAGACCTAGTGAGCCTTCTGTGTGATTTGAAAAATGTTGAGCACCTAATAAATCATAAAAAGGGAAAGAAAACTATAGGTATGTTAGATCAGTAACTGGAATAATTTTTAACCATAGCTCACAATAAAGGATATTTTTATATCTCTGTAAAACAGAAGTGTCATAGCTTATTATGTACTTTTCAGATTAAATTGAGTGAAGTTGTTGGAACAGGGAAAGATAACAGAATTCTTAAAGAAGACATACTCAATTACTTGGCCAAACAAACGGGAGCTATTTTACCTCCATCACCGAAGGCTGAAATTATTCCACCTTTGCCAAAATCAGAGACTGTGCCAGCTGCTCCAAAGGACAAAGCACGCAAAATTCCTGTGCCTGTTTCCAGACCCATTGTGTTTTCAGGAAAAGATAAAACAGAACCTATAACAGGTAAATCGTAAAATATAAAAACTTGAGACCACGTTCACAATAGACTACTAGTAAATGTTACTCAGTGAACAGTTGATCCCTTTTGATGGGAGTGTGTTTCATGTCATTGTCATGCAAGTGAGCAATAGGAAAACATCTTCTGTAAGAAGGTGTTGCATGAAAACAATATTTTGTGAAATAATTGTTCATGTTTTGGTTGGATGGAGTTGGGCTGCAAGTTGTGCTTGCTCCTTTTTAATCTGTGTTTCTTCAAATGTGTGTTGAAACAGGCAGGGATTCTGAAACACATGCATTTGTCACAGTATGAATCATTATGCAATTAGTGGCAAAGTGCAGTGAATTTAAGGGTTTATCAGTGCTTAATAATAGTGTACTTCAGCATTCACACTTTTTGGAGAAGAGTGCAACAAAAGACACTAAGGTAAGAAAAAGCACATTGCACATTAAAAGAGAAAGGTAAAAGGTTTTTGCTTGCCTTTCAAGCAATGTTTATTTGGAGAGGCTGGAAGGAGTAGTGCAGATTACTGTGTTGTGATTTCAAATACATACGTACATAGGAAAGCTATACAGTAGTACAATCTGAGATATTAAAATTGTAAAAACCGAGTTGCATGTGCTGAATAACTGTTGATCCTAAAGTGATTTTTACCCTGTCCTTTTTTTTTTGTTGTGGTTGTGGTTTGTTTTGTTTTTGTTTTTAAGTTGTGTAATTTTTTTAATGGAAACAAATAATTGAAATTTCACCATAACTTTCCAGAAGCTCATTTTGATGGTTTAAGTAATCGGTGAATATTTTCCAGGTTTTCACAAGGCAATGGTAAAGACTATGAGTGCAGCCCTGAAGATACCCCACTTTGGTTACTGTGATGAGATTGATTTGACTCAGCTTGTTCAGCTGAGAGAAGAGCTGAAACCTCTAGCACAAATTCGTGGAGTTAAGCTTTCCTTTATGCCTTTCTTCATAAAGGTGAGACGTGCAGCAGAGCACTGTATGGAGTACTTATGCAGATTTTGCCAAAATCTGATCAATGATTGCTGTAAGTTTGGAGCACCTCTCTATCATCTGAATAATTACAGGTCACTAGAAAAGTCTCAGCTTTTCTTGTTTATTGCACCACTTATGAATTTACTGTTGGAATTGTAGTTAGTGTTATTATATAACCTAACTACAAAATTATATATAATGGAAAAATTTTGAAATATTAATGCTGAAACATAGAGCAGATAAAGCATTATTCATTATGGGGCTAAGCATCACTGAGTGTTTGAATTGAGGTGCTGGGGAGGGTCCAGAGAAGGGCAACGAAGCTGGTGAAGGGTCTTGAGAATAAGTCTTATGAGGAACGGCTGAGGGACTTGGGGTTGTTTAGTCTGAAGAAAAGGAGGCTTATGGGAGACCTTATCACTCTCTAAAACTACCTGAAAGGAGGTTGTAGAGAGGTGGGCGTTGGTCTTTTCTCACCAGTTACAACCGATAGGACAAGAGGAAATGGCATCAAGTTGCACCAGGGGAAGTTTAGGTTAGATATTAGGAAAAACTTCTACACTGAAAGAGTTATCAAAGACTGGAACAGGTTGCCCAGGGAAGTGGTTGAATTGCCATCCTTGGATGTGTTTAAAGGCTGTCAAGATACGGTACTCAGGGACATGGTTTAGAAGTGGTCCCGGTAGAGTTATCTAACGGTTGGACTTGATGATCTTAAAGGTCTTCTCCAGCCATAACTATTCTATGATTACACAAAAGAAATTTTGGAAATTGTCAGTATTTTTTATGAACTCCGTTAAAATGAACCTCACATGAAATGCATCATCATTATTATTGTTATTATTATAGTATTTTTGTTGGTAATGAATCCATTGGGTGAATCGGTATGTCTCTTCTGTTGTTCAGAAGACCAGGCACTTGCTCTCATTTAGTTGCCATGGTTCCATTTCCAACTGTTGGCATCAACGAAGGCTGATGCACTGCCTAATCTCTGCATTGAATGTCTAGCTTAGTCTGAAACTTCTGGTAATGCTATTTCAATTAGAGTGCTAAGTAAGCACTCACTCTGCTCACTCTCTTTAGGGGGAATTACTGTTACATCCTTGAAATAATTGTCATCTAAGTGGAGAGCTGAGAATGGCATTGCTACTGAATCTCATAACTTTTGTCTTGGGATATTTGATTTTGAATTGTGGAACAGAAATAACAAATGCAGATTCAACTTCACTTAAACTTGCGAAAGGGTTTATCACTTTTTATATGTCTGTCTGATGTATATTTGGGTTTTTAAGTTGTCTTTTTCTTCTGCTATCCTAATAATGACAGAATATCGAGAGGCAAGTTTAGGACAGTTCAAGGCAAATTTGATTGCATTGAGGAAATCCATACTGTTATTAATCTAAAGTGTCTCCCACCATTCCTTCCTTTCTATGCAGCTTTCTGGTTATAAAATATAAAAATCTATCTTATTTTTTTATTTATTTCTGTTTAACAGGCAGCATCTCTGGGATTATTGCAGTATCCCATTCTTAATGCTTCTTTGGATGAAAGCTGTCAAAATGTCACATACAAGGTTTGTAAACTACCGATAAAAGTTGTGAGCAGAAAACCTAAACTAACAGCTAACAAGGGCTTTTCAGAATTTTAAGAACCAAAATTATGGCATTGTGCTGGAAGACAGTTTGTGTGTCCAGATTCTGAGACTGGATTTATCGTTGATCTTATTTCAGTAGTTTCTTAATCAGAGTCACTTTGTTTCTCAGGCTTGCCTCAAAAATGCATATTAATATAGTGATTTTCTATTTTTAGAAATGAGAACATTTAAAATCTAGTACATTAAATTTTTAGTAATGGCACAGTGGTTCCACTGTTCCAATGCTCAACCCTTATGTATTAAAGTCATATTCTAAACTCAGTTTTGATAAACATTATTTAATTTTCATACAAGGTGCTGAATTGACACTTCTGTGCAGCAAGCGTCTGTTTTCTTAAGTGATGTGTACATACTCCTTGCAGTACAAACTCCTTTTGTGCTGTTTTATCAATATCTCTCAGATGAATCCATATACATTCCTTCTAGCAAATGAAGGGCAACCCAGTTTACTATTTTTATTTTTATTTTAGTGTTCTCTTTAAAATCTGCTAGTCATGTTTTGTTACCCCTATAATCATCCTAAAGTGAAATATATTCAGTGTGAAATAGATTCAAGGATTTTGTATCCACTGGATATGAAACTACCAAAATTAATTTGCATTTTGCAGATGTGGAAAGCTAGTATTTAAAAAATTACATCCCCTTCTCCCCTTAAAGTTGTCTAGAGGAGTTGCTTATTACAGACAGCACTTTCTGTGTTAAGAAGATACATAAAGAGGACATTATTCAAGTGTTTTTTTAATGTAAAATACATTTTATGTTGACTGCTTATGTTAATGAAACTGGTTAATGAAACTTGTTGCAGGCTTCGCACAACATTGGAGTTGCTATGGACACAGAGCAAGGTTTAATTGTCCCAAATGTGAAAAACGTTCAAGTCTGTAGTGTGTTTGAGATTGCTTCTGAATTAAATCGCCTACAGTCCTTGGGCTCTGCTGGCCAACTGGGAACAAATGACCTCACTGGGGGAACATTCACCCTTTCAAATATTGGCACAGTAAGTACAGGAAAAATGAGAACTTGCATCTGAAAACTGAAAGTAGTTTAATATGCAATGAACAAAACCTGTAGCAATTAATGCAAGAAGCAATCTGCTTTAAAAAAAAGTATGTTTTTTTAACTAAAACTCTCAGCTTTTTCTTTTCTAGATTGGTGGCACTTATGCCAAACCAGTGATTCTACCTCCTGAAGTAGCCATTGGAGCACTTGGAAAGATACAGGTATATTAACTTTATCTCAGTGATGTGGGTGTTTAACTCTAGCTAACTAAGGTCATCTGTAATTTTGTTTTGTTTTTGTTATATAAGCATATTTCCTCTTTACATTACAGAAACTGCATAGCTTGTGATTGAAAAGTTTTGTGATGTTTTAGATGACTGTGCAGAGACACCAAATGCTTAAATAGAAGTCTCTTCTGCCAAAGGTTCAGATTTGTTTTCTAGAATCCTGTTATATTTCACTCATTTATGTTTAACCTTCTGGTTACTAAGAAACAATGTAAATATATTTTTACAAGTTTTGAAGTTTTGCAACATGATGATAGCGTTTTTGCTATGATTAATGAGAAAACTTGAGACTATAAAAGTATTCTGATTTCATGAGCTGCATAGCTGAATCCATACAGAACTCCATACGGTGAAGGCAGTTTCATGTTTTCTGAACTTCAGGCTTTAATTTTTAGTCAAAAATTATTATTTTATAGGCATAAAATTAAAATTTTATAGGCATTTGAGATCAATACTGGAAATGAAATTAGTATTGATTTAAAATACTTTTTCTCTGTTCTTCCTATGAGCCTTTTGGTTAGGGGGTGCTTTAAGGAAACCATCACTTTGAGCACTAACAGTGCAATAAAATATTCAGGAAGAAACTTTTGAGTCAAGAAAGGTTTTCACTACATCAGTATTTCCATGATGGTGGAAACAGGATATGGCTGTTTATTATATGTGGGTTTGCAATATATTCTAATCCACAACACGAACAATAATGGGAAGGTCTTTGTTTTTTTGAATGGCACTACTGCTGTCTGTCTAATTTAGCAAAATGTTTAAATGTAGGTTAACAAATGAACAGTAAAAAATACAGATTTATTATTGAAAGTATTTAATATTTCTCTTTTTTTCCTTCCTCTGATTTTTAGGTTCTCCCTCGGTTTAATGGAAAAGGTGAAGTATTTAAAGCACAGATAATGAATGTGAGTTGGTCAGCTGATCACCGCATCATTGATGGAGCTACAATGGCCCGTTTTTCTAACTTGTGGAAATCTTACTTGGAGAACCCTGCTTCGATGCTGCTAGACCTTAAATAAAGGAAACCATGGCTAGAATATGCCTTTAAACTTTGTGGATTAGACTGAACAGTTATAAAAGCTAGCTCTGCTAGCACGTGCCCTTTGCTACTCACATTATATAATAATTCTATGTGGTTAAAAGTTATCAACAGCTGCTATCAGTCTATCAATTCGTTGTTACTTCTTTTAATTAGTGCTGTAATTTCTTCTACAGCGGACTGTCAAAATTAGTATGTCATGGAGTGATTTCTGAATCTGGTGATGGAATGTCTTTATTTTGCCTTTTATGATACATACAGTTGTGAGGCTGGTGTGGCTGAATGACACTGATCTACATCTGCAGTATTTATAATCTGATTAACCCGTTTTTGAAGGGAAATACTCATAGTTCTTCCTTGTTGGATACGTAAATTTATTTTAACAAATAATATCCAAATTCCCCAAAGAAGTTATGCAAAAATCATATACAAATAAAATGCCTTTTATGCTTCTGCTGTAAGATGTCCAGAGAGCTTTTTGTTGTTTGAGTAAACCTCTCAAGTCTTTTGCTAGTCTGCTTTTTCCTGGCAATTACTTGCACAGTTACTCTTTATAAAATTGTAATTGAAGAGGCCGTGTTTATTCAAATGCTTACTGATAACATTTATTGATAACTATCAGGGCCTTAATACTGTCTAGAATATCCTGTACTTTTATAGGCTGGAAGTAGTTGCAGTCCTTAAATGCTTTCCAGTTATTTTTGTTTCTTATAGAAAGCATCTGTCTGTTCAAAAAAAATAAATAAATTGTTATTCTACTAGGTAAGCCTGACAGTAAGCAGAACGTGTTCTAAAAGCTTGCACTGTATTATTGATGTTCAGATACTAGAATTTGACATTAATCAGATACAACAAAGAATTAACATTTAAAAAGTACTATGTGAGATAAGGACTTTTTAAACTCAGATATGAGGTGCATAAGGAATAGGTTTAAGTTAATGCCTTCAGAACAGACAACAATTATATGGCTTTAAGGTAAACTAAACAGATGATGAAGATTGCAGTGGTTATTTAACAGGAGATATGAAGAAAACCATTGTATATAAATAGTTTCTAGAAACATAAGTTGCAAACAGACACAAGAAAAGACAGTTACGTGGCCTTAAAAATTAATTTGTGAGACACAAAATGGACATTTTCTCCTTTCTTTAGATATATCAAAAACTGCCTCTACAGGAGCATTCTCCAAAATTGTAGACCAAAGTTGTCTATTGCATTTAGCTGTGAAGATGCAAGGCACAAGCTACCAGAGGTAGAACCTCTGCTATCCTTGATGCTGAGACTGAGCAAGAGGAAAGCTGGTAATGTATGGGAGAGACCACGGGAGCATACATGTAAGGTGCTATTTATATTTCTATTGTGGTATAAGAGTCTTTTATATATAGGTCATTTCTCGCAAAGTTTGACTAATATATCATGCTTATCACCTATTTCATTTTTATCAGATTTATTTATTCCTAATAAAAAAAATAAAGCCACAAAGAATTGTAGTAATTCTGTTTTTATTTGTGAGTTTTATGCAGGCAATCCTGTACAGATGACTCAAACTTCTGTTTATTCTTATCTTAAAGAACTTACTGCACTCAAGGCTATCAAAAGAACACAGTCTAATGGCTACTGTATTACAAGTATATTGTTGTGGTTAGGGCTTAGTTTGAATAGTATATTTTTAAGATCTGATCACCATGGAGAAAATAAATTGAGAAAATATAAGTGTATGATACAAAGCAATAAAGTGATTTTGAAATTTTTGAGACAGAATAATTTTGCTCACACGAGGAACCTGAAATTTCTTTGTCTCTCAAAACTCCAATAAAAGGGAAGTTTGTTATTTTTTTTCCTAGCTCTAGTTAGCTGTCCCTTTAAAGGAGGAGGAAATGAAGTAGTCAGGTTTTTACTTGTGACTTTTTTAGATCAAGGAAAAACATTGAATAAAAAACGCTGTGGGGATTGAATGTATACCAAAACTGAAAGAAGAAATACCTATACCAAAGCACCTATTGGATCTCTTTTGCTTTGCATAACATTTTACTTAAAAAAAAAAAAAAAAAAAAAAAAAAAAAGGCTTAGATGGTAGAAAGCTAAAGCAGTTAGTATTTTTTTAAATAGGTCTTGGTGTTCAGGTATTTAGTTGGTCATGGACTAGAGAGGGGGGTTTTTGGTTGTAAAGTTCTATGTGGTAAGGCTCATAATGAGGAAAACTATGTCTACTGAAAGAGGGTTATATACAAATTAATGATATCTTTAAAATGTCATCTTCATATTTTATACTCCAGTGCAAAAATTGGTTAGAATTCTCCAATTTTATGGCTTCTGCCTCAAAGAGTGACCTGTGATTATTGCTGTCTCTCCATTTAGTTGAAGAAAAACATTCTGACAGTTGTTCTCCTTTTATCTTCTGCAAGGGCTCTGTGAAGAAATAGAATGTTAAAAATGTTTCATGATTGGAAGCATGAAAAGGGGTGAGTAATAACCCCTTTGCACATCCTGATAAAGATTACTTTTTCTGTCTAGACTTTGATAATTTGCACTAAGATTTTTCAACAAGAGGATTCTTCGGTGTGGGCAAAAGTAATGAGTAAAATACTTGGTGATACTTTTTCTAGTCTAATTAGTCAATGTCACCATTTAATAACAGTGAAGCTCAGTTATCTTGCAGAGAAACATTACTAGAGTAAAGCAAGTAATTGTTATTTTGAACTCAAAATGAGCTTATTTTTTATTGTGGAGTGGAACAAGTACTCCTTTGTTCTTTTTGCTCACAATTTGTAACTTTGTTAATGTGAGTCCAGGAGTTTATGGGAGTCCAGTCACGTTCGGCAGACTGGGAAGAAATTAAGAGTGGTAAATGCTTGGGGGTTTTGCAGAACTGCCTCATGTGATACCTTCTATTCTCAGCATGGGTTAAAATTAGAACTAGACTGACATTGCATCGGAGCCCGAGTGAGAGTTCTAAATGGTTTTGGTGGTACAGACAGGATTCGTAATTTACCTCTGCTTTTGCCCAGAAAGCGATGATTCACAGAAAATCCTTGAAAACACCAAATTGAGTTGAGGTAAGTTGTAGTTAAACTTTTTCAGATGCTTGGTGGTGAAATTGTTGGGAGATCTGGTTACTTGGGAGTAAATTTGCAGTTATTTTACAGCCATTCTTGGGAATTCGTTTCTGAATTGTTGGCTGTGGTGGCATGATTATTATGGTTTTTATTTTCCTGACAAGTAGTAAGATCTAAGAACAAGAAGTTTTTGATCCTAGTCCTCTTATTATATAATTAAATCTCCTTTAAAACAAAGTCCTTTACTTAGGCCCTCTTTCATATTTCGTGGTTGTAAAGCAATATTTATTTAATAATATGCTTTCCACAGCAAAAGAGACTTGCCTAGTGTAATCTTTACTAAAAGTAAGTATCGTTTCAGCTGTATGGTCTGATATTGGTTTTAGTAGTACAAGTATTAACAAACGTCTCTTTTCTGCACAATTTATACAAAAAGATTTCTAATTTTCTACCTAAAAAGTCTTATAGTTCAAAAGACTGTCCCAAAACAACAAAAAATGATCGATCTGGTAAATCACTTAATCTCAGTCGAAGTTTAATCCTGAAAAATAATGCAATTTAAGTTGTTACCGCTAATCAGAGCGTAAAACCTCATACATTGTTTTAGTCATTACTGTTGCATATTAGGATGAGGAATGGGAAAGATAATTACTATGAGGACCACTGAAAGAGAAGTTAATCCTTCAAACTGGTAAATGTGATCACATTGATGTGGGGGAGGGAAAGAGGATACAACCCTCTCTTTATGGGAAAAAATTTGATCCCTCTTTAGGAACCCAAATGCCAGACTGCATTGTGCCACACTGGTTGCCATTCGTCACCTGTCAAATCCTGCCATTTTTCCTTAACAAACAGAGAACAGTTAAGAATCATTAATATTAAACATATTGGACCAGATTCTTCTTTATTCAAACATTATAATTTGATTTCTATGGTGTCTTTAAAACAGGAAGCAGTCCTGACAATTTACATTTCTTATTATTTGCCTATACATTTTTAATTAAGTGATTTCAGTATAATCAGGCTTTACAAATAACTATGTTAGCAAAAGACTGATAAACATAAAATAGAATGATTGCAATTGTGGCTTATCCATGCTGCATAAAATTATAATGGAATAAATATGATAGAAAAGATTGCTCTGAAGGACAGACCTGCAGCAATTATTGTGAGGAAATATATGTATGAAAAGACCTGAAATTCCACTTTTTGATGTTATCTATCTGCTTGTTTGGAAGGAAGTTATCTTCGCTTTTTTAGTTTGAATGTATGTGTAAGACATTTTTCTTATTTGTCCCGGCAAGTATTAGTAAAAAGTTTGAAAGGAAGCACTCAAATCATCAGTGTTCAGAGGACACTGCTGTTGGCATGAAGTTTAGCCCTCCAAACTTATCTGAATATCAGTATCTTGGCTCCAGTTTATTTCCAAAAAAACCCTTTCCCAAATGGCTACAATAACGGCAATAAGAATGCATTTTAGAGGGATGCACTGATTAGGGTGACTGAGTATCCTACTTTGCTGTTCTTCAGGAAAATATGTATTAATTATCTTACTAAGAAACGGATGACTTAAACTTTAGGCTGAATTTTTTTTTTTAAATGTGGATCCTGACACTCAGCAGGGCTGCAAGAAGGTTCAAAGAGAGATCTGAAGAATTTAAAAAGCCTTTTCTTAAAGGTAATGCTATAATGAATTAAACTACGGAGAAAATGAATGCAAATAAAGTATACTAATTTATTTCCAGCAACAGTTCAGTTTCTCTGAAGTGCAAACTCCTTTAGTTACACGTATTTATACCAGGTAGCTGCCAGGATGCAGCTACCAGGATTTAACTGCCTTACATTGCAGGTAACAGCTTAATTTCTTCCTGGGAAGGCAATGAATGCTCATATTTGCATTTAATAATTATGGTCAGTACTCAGCCTACCATTGGAAGGAACTGAGAGAAGCAGTTGTTCACTGACTAAGAACGCAGAGAGATTGCAAGAATACTATTTCTTATTATAAGAAAATTTAACTAGGTGCAATTATCTATTTTTATAAAGAGAAAGCAGTTGGTAAAATTCTGTCAGTTCTATATATTACATAAATTTTATAATATTATCAAGTGGGTATTGCAGTATTTTAGTTTTCATGTCACTGTCCCCATCTGGTAGCTGATACAGGCGCTGATGCATTGAGCCTGAATTCACAGTCAGATTCCTGTGATTGAATCCGAACATGTAAGGATCATGACTGAAACTGCAGTTTGCGTTGGAACATTCACTGCTGTGAAGACACTTTGGGAAGTGAGAATACACAAGATAAATGAAGAATTGCAGAAAGAAAAGGAATTCAGACAGAGGTCTGCAGGAAGGTAGGTAAATTGTAGATCTTCAAGTATGTGAAAAGCTAGACCATATGTTGTTTCAGAAGACTTTAATTGGTCTTTTTAAACTCCTCCAGAGTCTATTTCTTTAGTTGTTACTCCAGCAGAATTCCCACCAGTTAGAATCTAGCAATATGGTCAAGTCAAACCAAGAATTCTGTTCTGTATTAAAAATATTAGCATACATACTAAATCCCCTAAATTCAGTTATTAAATTTCTCTCTTATGTGGATGTTCTAACCAGTGGAGATTTAATTTGTTATGCTTTCTTCTCAGTGGAGGCATTAATTGGGTCACTTGGTCTTCTGTCTGGCCAACAACTTCATGAAGCATGAAGAAATTTAGCATTCTGTCTTTGGAACTTTTCCCAATTTGTCAGATGTGTTTGAAATGGAATAACAAATTCAAAAGTTACTAATGGAAAATACAAGTGGAAAGAAAAAGAATTAGCCTAATTTTCATAGTTCTTGTTTAAGTCCCCTTTGGAAATCAAGCTAAAAGAATTCTTAGCTGATTGAGCTCGTTTCATGGCATAGAATCATAGAACGGTTTAGGTTGGAAGGGACCTTAAAGATCATCTAATTCCAACCCCCCTGCCATGGGCAGGAACACCTTCTGCTAGACCAGGTTGCTCAAAGCCCCATCCAGCCTGGCCTTGAACACTTCCAGGGGTAGCACCTCCACAACTTCTCTGGGCAACCTGTTCCAGTGTCTTACCACCCTCAGAGTGAAAAATTTCTTCCTAATACCTACTCTAAATCTTTCCTCTTCCAGTTTGAAGCCATTCCTCCTTGTCCTATCACTGCATGCCCTTGTAAAAAGTCCCTCTTCAGCTTTCTTGTAGGCACCCTTCAGATACTGGAAGGCTCCTATAAGGTCTCCCTGGAGTCTTGTCTTCTCCAGGCTGAACAACCCCAACTCTCTCAGCCTGTCTTCATAGGAGAGGTGCTCTAAGCCTCTGATCATCTTTGTGGCCTCCTTTGGACCTGCTCCAACATGTCCAACAGTCCTTCTTATGTTGGGGGCTCCAGAGCTGGATACAGTACTCCAGGTGGGGTCTCACCAGAGCAGAGTAGAGGGGCAGAATCACCTCCCCTGACCTGCTGGCCACGCTTCTTTTGATGCACCCCAAGATATGGTTGGCTTTCTGGGCTGCGAGCGCACATTGTTGGCTCATGTTGATTGAATCATGTTTGGTTTCACTTACATTTGGTGAAACTGAAGGCTTTCTTTTTAGGAGACTACTTCAAAATTAATGGCTTTGGAACGTAATTCCACATGACTTTATGTTGTATTGCCCTGCTGCAGCATGATGACAAGTGAAAGAAGTTATGTCCTCCTTCTGACTGTAAATTTGAAGAACTGTAAAACAGAATTCCTGGAAAATACTTCAGCCAAACTTACTTCGTATTCTTGTCTTCTCTCAAACTGATAGTGTATTTAGCATCCACAGATAATAAACGTTGTTTGACATCCAGCTACTGTCTCTTTGTTCCAGAAAATAGAACGGATAGTAATTATTGCCTTTATTCATTGTTGTGCCACTGATCTTCTTTCCCTTGTAGGCTACTGCTTGTCTGGGAGGAGAGAGCTGCTTTAGCAAAGCTCAAAGAAAAAGTTATTCATGAAGACGGAAGAGCAATTTTGAGGATAGAGGAAGAAGAATGGAAGGTAGTGTTGATAGGAATGAATATTGCTTGGGTTGAATGACTGACGCATTAGAAAACTACTATTTACAACTTTACACTCACAGATGTACTATTTTTAATCCGTGAAGTGCTCCCCATGTGCTTTGCTAACAATGAATTGAGACACAGTTGTGAGTGTAAAAGCAAGCTGATTTTTTAGTCCTAAGTGTTAAGCATTACTCTGCAAAAATATAGCCCAAAAGGCTTTTCTGCATTCGAAATTATTTACACTGCAAATTATGAGTTTAATTACATAAAGCATCATTTAACATTAATCCACCAGAACTGTTGAAATATATCAAGGTGGAAACCCTCTGTGTTTAGGTGCATTGAAATATTTCTTACTGTTATTTACTTCCTCTTTCTAAGAGTGAAAATGAGCTAGTAGATTCCCAGAATGTTATTATTATTGTTTCTAATGCACGGGGGGAAGCAGCTAACGAGAATCAATGACAGAGTGGAAGCTAACAACCTGTTCTGAGCCACACAGAAATGCAGATGCCACTTCCTATGAAGCGATGAGAATTAGACTGTGTTGAGGCCAGTGAGAGTGACAGCCACATCCAGCAATACTCTGGTGGTCCATAAGCCAGTGTTCCTTATTCAGAACTCATAGCATACAGACATTATAATTTTTTCTGTCCCTCAGCTCTTCTGCTCTCAGCTCCTTGCTGTTTTTCTTAACAGAATAGGAAATAGAATTTAGATCACCATTTAAATGCAAAGGGCTATTTACAGCAGTTTCATCCTCAGTTATATTGGTTTTGTTTAAAAAAAACAAAAACAAAAACAAAGAAAAGCAAGCCTGAGGCTTTTCAAGCAATGACAGGAGTGCAGATATCTAAATCCTGGGAGCAAAAAGTGGGCAGGTTAAATCTGTGGTCAGAATGACCTGCATTGATGGTGTTCATATCAAGGTGTTACAATATAGCTTGAGAAGGAGGAGAAATTTTCTCTTTTTTTTTTTTTCATCACAAGACTTTTACTGTTTCAAATAAAACTTCTACCTAAGCCTGTGTTCTTGTTGTATACTAAGCTAAGTTTCTTCTGGTTCCTATTTCTTGTCTTAGACACTACCTTCGTGCTTATTGAAACTAGCCCATCTCCAGGAATGGCAGCTTCATAGAACTAGTTTGCAGAAAATTCCTCAATTCATTGGAAGATTTCACAATCTTGTCGTTCTGGATCTATCCCGGAACTCAATTGAAAGTGTACCTAAAGAAATTGGTGAGCTGTGCTTTCTTTTATTTTAAGCTGCTTTTCTAAGATAATTAATCTTACACTAACAAGCCATTTTTGTGCACTTTGCCTGTCTGTCAATCCTATTGGGTAGTTAGAAAACAGATGATTTAAATCTGACAGTGAGATAGAGATCTTAAAACCATGGATTTCCTATAAATTTAAAAAAATGGCTGGATGGAGGAGATGTATCTTTATGAAAGCTCCCCACAAGAAAAAAGCTTGTAAGGACACCATATACTAGACAACAGAATGCAGCTAGAAAAGGGATATTGAAAAACAGGCTTCATGTTCTGAGCCCACAGCATGAGTAGCCTATGTTCATAAGTGGTTTTGGAATTTGGTTTGGTTTGGTTTTTTTGTAGTATTCAGCTAGAGTGCAGTTCTCTACTAAAGACTCCTAAGCCCTACTATTTGAATTTCAGTGATTTTTTTTTTTCTTAGTGAGAACACAGAGCACTTGTATAACAGTATAAGGATAACACAAAACAAATAGAATGAACCTGAACATTTATCATTTCTCATTTGTGCTCTCTGCAGGCCAGCTGACTAGCCTCCAAGAGCTGCTTCTGAGTTACAATAGAATAAAGTCTGTTCCTAAGGAAATAAGTAACTGCGTCAGTCTGGAAAGATTGGAACTGGCTGTCAACAGGAGTATCTGTGATCTTCCTCCTCAGGTTTTGACAGACTGTTTTGTTTAATGTGTATTTTTAATTTATCCAAAATCAGTTATCATTAAATGTTGCACTCCATGTTTTCAGATTTGCTTTGATACTCTGATTTCACAACTACTCCACAGAAACACATACGTGAACAATATTTATATGACCAGTCAAACTGAAGCCACATAAGGACATACGTATACCCGCGTAGCTGAAGGAGCCAATATTTATTTTGTCCAGATAAATGATTTGGTAGTGCATACAGGACAGTGATACACTTAATGTTCATTTGTTTAGGTCTTTGCTGGTTTACCCCACTGAGGGTCTGATGCCTTAGCACAGAGAAGTTCCCTTTTACGGTTGAGAATACAAATTCATACCATACGCCAGGACACAACCGTAAGCATCTTTACCAGAGCTGCTAGCTATGAAAAGGGTTTGTGTGATTTATACAACTGCCTACACATACAGTGTTGAACAAACTGAGATGTTGAAAGCAATTAAGATAGATAGAATAAGAACTGCTTGCCTACTTTAATTTGGACTGACCTAAACATGAAAGAGACCTGCATCTCTAAGTATTAGTCTCTTAGAGATGGCAAGTGTGTAACCATATTTACTTGTTTTAATTTATTTAAAGAAACAGTAGTGGCAATAGTTGACAGCAATCAGTGCCTTGCAAAATTGAGTGAGTCCAAACAGTAATATCTAACAACAAATCTTCAAATGAAAATATACACTATTAATCAGAATCCAGAATTTACAAAATCTATGTGGATACAGGTTACATGGTGTAATGTAGAGCGATAGCTTTTAAGTTAACATATACATCGTTCTGTCCTATTGAGACTATGGTGACATGAACACTGAAGCATTGGTTCTATGTACTGGAGTGGCACTCAGTGTTTAGACAGTTGGACCAGATTTGCAATAAAACATCTTTGCATCCCTTGAACACTGTAAAAGCACCTGAAGGCACAATTCACCAAAGGACTTAGGTGTTGCAATGCTGAATGATGCTGTTTAATTGTTAGAATATCTTGCCATTATAGTAGACTTCACAACATGGAAGGTTCACCCTAAAACAGTCCATGCAACTTGAGCCATAAAAATCTAAATACTTGACTAAAGAAAATTGGCATATTGGATGCAGTGTGAAATACTAATGACAGCGGTGTCTTTAAAATTCCATTTCTTCTCAAGGCTTGGGGTATATCTGTGTTGTCGCCATGGCATTCAGCTTCTCAGCAGTTAGGGTGCTGACTACCAGGTGGGAGATGAAGTTCGGCCTGATCAGTTTCAAACCTACCTACCTTCCAGGCAAGAACTGTAATTGTTAGGTAATATCAGCTAATGTAACTCAGAAACCATTCTGTGATTACTAACTCCAAAGTGTGTTGTAATGTTTTTAAATTGTTTCTTTTTTTCAGTCAATATTATTACAGCACTACTGTAATGGAACAGCTATACAAACTTGCATTGAATCTCCTTTTCTTTTCAGCTCAGCGATTTAAAGAAGCTTTCACACATAGATTTGTGCATGAACCAGTTTACTACCCTCCCTTCAGCTCTTCTCAACATGCCAAATCTAGAATGGTTAGACATGGGGGGAAATAAACTCCAAGACCTTCCCGATGCAATTGACAGGTAAATAAAGCTCAAATCTCACGTCGTAGTCTCAATTCCATTGCATTGAAATTGTAATTACTAAATCCTAGTTCAAAAGATTATTTTGATAACCTCACTGCAAATTTAAGATTTGTCAGTCCTAATGTGATATTTTGGATGAGCTGGAATAATCCATTCAATAAACAATAAATTCAGTATCAACTATCCAGTTAAATATTTCTTGCCAATGACATTTTTGACCAGAGGGTAGATGATTATCTTGGATATGGGGTTTCCTTTGAGAAATGTTCTATTCTTTATGAGAGTCATTTATGTGGCTGTAAAAATGAATCAATTACTTTATACTAATGATTGATAAGATTAATTTTCTAAATCTTAATTGATTGCACAAATACCTATTTTACAGAATGGAAAATCTCCACACTTTATGGCTCCAAAGGAATGAGATAAACTCTTTACCAGAAACCATTGGTAATATGAAAAATCTTAGTACTCTTGTTCTTAGCAACAACAAACTTAAGGATATTCCAGCTTGTATGAAGGACATGACAAATCTGAGGTAAGAAAAAGCAACAGAAATATAAATAAGAATACTAGAAGACAAGTTTTAAAGCCTCCCTTGAGTGGTATATCATCGAGCGATACTAAGGAAGTGGAAAAGAAAAGGTACATCCACTGTCATACAGATGGACACAATACCATATAAATCAGCATAATTACACAGACCCACAACAGTTGAGGAGCTCATCAAGGAACCTTTATGTAGCACAACTCATTTAAAAAAAATGTAAGCTATGATAGTTACAGTCCCAAAAGAAAAAGGAGACTGTAATACATTTTCTCATTACTGGAAGGTCCAAAGGCCTACTTCTAATTGGCCTTTCATATCACCGTCTAAAGCCAAGAGCTAGGAGGAAAAATATGTGACAAGCATAAAAATGACAAAAAGTAGGACTTTGGCACTGAGAAGTCAAGCATTCAGAATTAAACAAAAAGTATTAGGTATAAGGCTATGGTTGAAACTCTCCTGTACTTAATTTAAGAAAAATAAAAGAATTAATGTAATTTTTTAATTGGTAGAATTGGAATTATTATTTTGCATACTGTGACAGAACCTTTCCTGTTGTTTGCATTTTCATTTGAATTACTGGATGCTGGCTACTTAAGAGAAAAAAATGCTAGTCTAAATAAATCATGTCTATCCCAGTAAGACAATTCTTGTTTTCAGATGTTTTGGAAGAAGCAGCCTCTCTATAAACAAATATATACAAGCATAGGCCCAAGGATGGACCAAGAACAGAGGGAGACAGGGCTGGCTCTTGCCTTGCAAAGTTGGGAGGATGCAGGCATTTGCACTCTTGTTCTGATCCGCTCATGTTTGTGGAAGCTCAATAAAGCTGACAATTAGGTAAAAACCTGAAGACAAAAATGATGAGGACTGCAATGTTTTCTCCCACCACAATCAGCTACTGTTGTTATAAGGCATCTTCTTAGCTTAGTTTACTTAATATTACTAATATAGTGGTGAGTTTAGTATACGAAATACTTATTTTGCTCAAAATACTGTTTGAGGAATCTTCATTCAGTTTCAAAAGAGTTGTTCTCTCTGGACAAAACTTACTGCAACAGTAACCTTCTCTGGTGAACTGCCAGATTTGTCAACTTCAGAGACAACCCCCTGGAGTTAGAGATAACACTCCCTCCATGTGAGAATACAGAAGAGGAGGAGCAACAGGAAATGTTTGGCATTGAATTCATGCACATGTACATCCAAGAGTCACTCAAGAGAACAGGTATGGTTTTTTTTTATTAATTCCAATCTCTCTGCAATACAGTGAGGCAGGTAGGGAAGGATAAATTATCGTAGCTTTCTTTTATCCATATACAAATGAAACATGAATTATCTTCTTGATAAATGAGTAACGTTTTCCAAAAGTCTGTAAACAGATTTTTACTGAAAGACTGAAGGCAGGGGCACTTTTATCAGGCAATGGCACAGTAAGTCTTCACAGGAACAGCCTATGTTCTAGTAGGAACATACTGGAACAAGTATGTCTGAGTTAGGATAACTGGAAGTTTATGACTGTCTTTTGTATTTGCAATTTAATCAGTTTACACAGTGTGGGTCTTCTAGCACTGTTTGTCTCATGAAGCTCAGCTTCCCCTATTTTTGGATGTTGTCCAGATGGGACTACCAAAGAAGGATGTAAGGGAGAGATGCCTATATTCCCAACATACATTTTTCAGCAATGAAGTATCAACACCTGATAAACAGATGTTTCTCACAACCTGTTTCTGTTTCCCAACAGAAAATCCAGTCACCTAAACAGAACATCCCCACAATTCCATCCCATTTCTAAATCACACACACACAAAAAAAGCTGTAACTAGCCTCAAAGGTAACAGCTTAAAGGTTGCAGGAAGAGATGAAAATAAGCACTTTTGAACATATGTGCAGGTGGCAGCTGTTACTTGCAGAGAAAACTTCATTGCAGATATAGAATGAAGATCAGAGAGAACATTTTATGTATTGTGAAGGCTTAAAAAATGAATGACTGAAATGCTCTTGTTTTAGAATACTAAGCCAGCTTTTTTCTTGTATTTCATGAATCAATGATCAAATTAGCAAAAGTATATCAAGATGACAGTTTACAAGTAAGTTATCTTCCTTACAGTTGCCCCTAGCAGCACGGGCTGATGAAAACCTAGGCCTACTTAAGTAATTTAAGAGGAAACACAAAGCTATTCTGAACTTCAAAAAGAAAATAAAGTATGTTAATTTCTCTTATTTTAACCCATTGTCTTTCAGGAAATCTGGAAAACTGTATTTCTGGTCCTTCTGTCATAAATGCTGATGAATGAAGAATGTAACTGTGACTGGAAAAAAGTATCAAGTATACATCTTCCTAGTAAAGAGGCATACAACACATTTCAAATATTCTTAGGGATTTTATTTTTCCACTCAAGAGAACTGGTTTGCATATTTGTAATTCCCAGTGAAACTGGGAAATATAAGACCTTTTCCTGGGTATAGGAAAGACTAAACCAGATTTTTTTGTAAGCAATGAATTAGATTTTTTAAAAAGTCCAAATAACTTTTATAGGTTTTTTTTTTTTTTTTTTTTCTATCAATTCCAAAGCTATCTCCTGTCAGTAGCTGGCTCTGGTATCAGAGATGGACTCGGGACAGCTGTCAACAGGACATTCTCCAAGGACACAGCAGACTCTGTATAATACTGTAGTGCAGCCTTGTATCCTCGTTGTTGTAAATATTCAATCCGTCCATGATCAATCAGCCGTTTACAGAGGCAACCTACCTCCTTTCGTTCTTCAGCAGTAAGTATCCTAGTTTTATAAAAAGGAGGAAAAGAATGAACAATGTGTCAGCAGAACAATTTTGTTAACATTAGTAGTTACGCTTCCAAAAACTATTGAAATCACTGTATGTTCATTTCAATTCAGGCAAGCATGACTCTTAAAATATTTTGAAATATATGTCCATGAAAATTGTATTTTTAAAGTAGAATATTTCTATAAATTTAGTAACTAAAATGTTTTTGTAAAATGAGTCATTTTGAGGGCAGGAAACAATTTCATATACTGCTATACATAATTTTGCTAGGGAAAACAAAACAAAACAAAACATACCCTTGTAAAGTATCAGAACCACTCTCTGTCTTGCTGAGTGTTTGCTCGTGTTCTTCTGTGTTGTTAGTTTGAACTTCACTTTCTTGACTTGTAGAGGCTTTGGTTGTGGTTTCTCGCATGCCACAAGTGGCCCAGCTACTCATTCTCTGAAAATAATGAAATTCTAATGGTCCAAGTCCTACTGATTTAAAGAATTCTCTGCCTACATAATGTGTCCAGTCACACTTGTGATGGCAACACAGTGCAATAACAATTCCAGCTACAGGCTTACAGTCGTCTTTGTTGCTTTCATTATCAGCAGAATTGTTAGAAGCCACCTCTGTCTTATCCATCCTAGAGCGTTTTGGTGCAGGCTCTCCATTTTCTCCATCACAGCAAGTTGTATAACTTTCAACCAAACATCTCAAAGCGAGATCTGGGAAAAAACAGACATACCCCCCCCAGCCCCCCAAAAATAGCTATGAACACCATGCCATTATTTATATACACTGTATCATGGTTGAGAATGTACTTCCCACAAAGAATAAAAGTACACATCACAAACTAAGCCAAAAAGCAATTTTAAGGATAACTAAAAATTACAAGCATGCTTTGAAAACATGAAAACCCTAAATGCTAAATTAATATTATGAAACCTCTGGAGCTACTAAGGGCTTATCCTCTTGAATATTTGTTCTACACCAGTGCATCTGAAATACTTCGGTTAACAAACTGGCATATTGTAGGAGGATCTCCTCCCTGTAAAACATGTGAGTATTTGCTCTAAAAATTTGATATCTAGGACATAATCTATTTAATATGTACATGTACTTCTTAAATGCTTAACTGTGTCATCTCGGTAACAGTAACTATATGGGTGTCATATTTGAGATGTCTTTCTCTACTTAGTAGACATATAACATTAGAAAAAGTGTATTAGTTTAAAACTATCAGGAGAGAAACATATTCTTCTCACTTGTTTGCTTGGGATACACATTCAGACAGCCAATACAAATTTAGAAAGAAATAAATTTCAGAGCAGAGGCAACGGTGTTAAAAAAAACCAAAACTTTCAACAGTCTGCAAATACATGATCCATGCCACCATACACTATTCTAAAAAAAACAAGAAAGGTTTTACTTCTGTCTAAAGTAGCCTTGCATCTATTATCCATTTACTTTTCCACTGAATGCAACAGATATTTAGAATATAACTGCTACATTCACCAACAAAGGGCTAGACGGCAAGAAAAGCTTAAAAGGACAGTTTGGAAGATCAGTCCATTCAGATTGTAAGATTTAGTATCCTAACTTTCTGCAGTTAACACATAGATAATTCATACCTGTCGCAGCACCACACAAATGCTTTCCAATTCCTACCACTGGTAGTTTTTTCTTCTCCAAAATAGGTACCTTCTCTAGAGGAAAAATAATTAAAAAAAAAAAAAGGAAAAGAAACACACAATCCACAACAACCCCACAACCTCTATTATTTTAGTTGAGGGAATATTTTTTCTGGATAATATTATTTCAGCAAAATTTAAAAAAAAACACACCAAAATACATATTTACCACTAATGAAAATAGAGGTCTGCACATAGAGTTATAAGCTATTAAAATGAAAGTTTCTTCTTCTAAAACAAATGAAGAGAATCTGATGCTGTGGCTGAGAAGCATATTTAACTATTTAAGCCTTTCTATGCTACCTATGAAATGTAAATATGACATTAATGCATCTTCTGATAACAGGTGTTCCCACAAATTCTATGGTATTGATATGCATATCAATGATATGCATGACTCGCTTCATTCCGCACACCTAAACCAAACAATGCATAGGTGTTTAATCCTGCAGATTCTAAAAAGCCTTCAAAATGTTTTTGTTTTGGTATTTCTCACCTATAATGATATCCTGTAAGTGTATAAAAAGCAGAAAATTTTAAATCTCCATTTAATATATATATGCGTATGTAAGTATATACGCACAGCATTAACGGGACTAAGCAACCACGGGGAATAATCTTGAAAACCAAGTACCTTTAAGCATGCTACATACAAATTTGACTTGAACACCCATAGTCAAAATCTAAAATTAAGCCTTTATTTCAGAATTAAGCAAGCCAAGAAGGAACTTACTTAAACATAAATGCTGAATATCAACTTGAAGCCTTTCAAATACAGCATCTCTCCTTTTATGTTTTCCATCCACCTGTGTGAACAGAACAAGATCATTAAGTAGGGCTGGCCACTAATAATTATAATTTTGCTCCAGGTATTAATACTGGACTTTTTTCCTGTTAAGTCAACTTCTGCACAATTCCAACATAATACACCAGGACTTTTTTTTCTAATAAATTTCCTGTTGGCAAAGTATGGAATATAAGCAATCCCACTTCCAAACCTTTTAAATTTTAAGGGCTTTATGTTATTTTTAAAGATTAAAAGCAAATACTAACAGCTCCAATGACAACGATTTCAAAATTACACCGATAATGTGACAATATCCTCTCTTACCTTGAATCTTGTAGTTGCCCTTTCCACAAGCAAAAATTGAACATTTTCAGCGTTCTGTAAGGCAACATCAACCCAATGAGACAGCTTTCCTCGCCCAGCTCCAAACTCAACAAAACATCTTCCTGGACCAAGTAAATGTAATTTTTCCATGTTACCTAAAATAGAAGCCTACAAACATCAAAAGATTATTTACAAGCCAAACAAATATATACACTGTGTATTGTAATGCCCGGTAGAAAAATGATAGCTTCACCAAACTCCAGAAGACATTTTCAAGTCTCCCTTTTCGTGAGGGACTAGGGATCTTGTCTGTACAGAGGAAAGGGATTATAAATTCTGGCTAGTCAGCATCACCCTGCCCATCTTCCACAGCTCACAGAACTCCACCCCCAAGTTTTTGGAATGGATCTTTCTCAATATTCTTCTCTACTGATTCTCAAAGTAGCCATCCAAAATATGGGTACTGTATTGGATTTTCTGAGAAGCATCAGTGCCCACAGAGCCCTCTCTCTCTGCTGGAGTTAGGCATTTTTAATGCATAGGAAAGGAAAGCAGAGCATGGGAAGAAAGTACAGGAAACAGATTTCTCACTTTTAAGTTTTTCTTCCCAAAACTTTCTATTTTGCTACAGTATGCAATCCATCTCCCTTAAAATTCCTACTCTTCCATATACATGAAAAAGGCAGAAGGTAAACTCGGGCTCTCCCATCCTTTTTATGCATCTGCTACACAACCAGGAAAGCTGGGATTAGCTCTTACAGAAAAGTAAGAAAATTCCTTTTACTTACTAGCAAATACAACATTTTACCTTTTGTAGCTCAGATTTATTATGAATTAACATAAAATAAGAAAACATAAGTAAAAATTCAGAAGGCCACCACGCAATTTGTAATTTATTTCAGTATCCCAGTAAAATTTTGTTATTAACACTGAACAAAGCAGCCATTCAAAGATTATATATATGCTATTATTTGAAAAGCATAGAGTTATAGAGCATATCAGGTTACGTCTACATGAAGTGACTAGCATGCATGCACAGTCGTCGAATTTACAGCAGCAGAATTCCACATGTTTAAAAACATCCATCGCTATTAGTAAAGCAGTGCTCATACCTGTTGTTTCAAGTGTTTGAAGGCGGATTCCCCATTCTTTGGGTCATTTAAGGCTTCTTGTAAAGCCTGGTGGGACAGTATTTGTTCCTTAAGGCGAAGTTCCAGGCCTGCACACAAATGCAAAACTTTTAGGTATAGGTTTCCAGTTTTCAAGAGTTCCTGTTTTTTAACACCCACATTACAATATTCAGACATGAGCTCCATTTGTAGCACTAACAAAATAGTCTGCTGGGAGCGTAAATCTATCGTCGTATGTTTATAATGGAGCTGTGTTGTTATCTGTAGTGATACTTGAGTAGGAAACAAAAAACACAAAAGGAAGAGAAATTAGCTATATGAACAAAAGATCAGTGTTTTATCATTCCCTCGATCTAGTTTATCCTTATGAGTAAAATTCAGCTATTGGAGGATTGCCTACATCTTGATGATAATTACTTCAGATGTTTTTAGTGTCAAATGTCTCACATTTTCACAGATATCTAACAACAAAAATAACATCGACATTTTTAATTAATTTAAAACATCTTATTTTCAGTATTAAGTAAGCTCACCATTACTTGCTTTTTTCAACTTGATAATTAAATTCTCCAGCTCTTCTGTGGACAGAGAAGAGATAGGTACCTTTT
Organism: Vanellus vanellus; assembly: GCF_965231255.1. NCBI lineage: Eukaryota > Metazoa > Chordata > Aves > Charadriiformes > Charadriidae > Vanellus > Vanellus vanellus. The sequence continues at coordinate 60,634,885 of NC_138910.1, forward strand.
AAAGGAAAAAAAAAGAACCACCCATAAACACAAGACCTTTTTATTTTTGCTAGTTCTTTAGTCACATGATAAATTGTGACATGTTACGTAGGGACTGAGCTTTAGAACAAATAGCTGTACTCACTTGTTTTTCTGGTATTTCAGCTACATCTTTTAAACCTGCATTAATATCTTGAACAAAGTAGACCTTTAAAAAAATCAAAATAAAAGAAATCTGATTCTGTTAATTACCAGGAAGCAAAAAGCTAAATTTTTCAGTGTTTTTATCACAAGGTACATAGCAATAGGAATCCACTGCAAAACAAAATATTCCAATAATTTTTTTTCCCCTATCGTCTGATCCTGAATCCCCAGCGGAAATGACTGTCCTGACACATTTTGACAAGATTGAACATGTTGATAAGAGTTAAGCTGTCAATGCTTACTAGACTGATTCCAGAGACCATTTTAAGCTTTCCCAGGTAATATAAAGGTGCAATACTGATAAGGCAGAAAACAAAGCCATCTTCTGTTTTCTTGAAACAGCTGTTGAGACATATCCTATCCTATCCTATCCTTTCCCTGAGCACTGGCTGCAACTGTCAGCCTAGCTTTCCATCATTCACCACTGGCTTGGCTGGAGCAGGCAGCTGGACAGGGCAGCGGGCTGCCAGAGGTAGGAAAACGCCTAAGAGCCTCCCTGCTAGTTTTGCTTTCCAAGGACAATCTTCCACCAAGCCTCTAAAGTGAATGCCATTGTGAGAGACTGCTCTTAGAGAACATTTTTGCGAAAAATGAATTCAGCGTTTTCATTTGTCACTAAGAGAGCTGAAAAGCTGTACGGAACTACAGCGAGAAGGGACACAGAAGGTGGGGAGACTGGAATGTGAATTCCATTTCAGCAAGTGAAATTCCATTTCAGCTTCCATGCTGTCCTCACTGCAGTGCTTGCCAAGACTGCTGTCCTCCTATTCACAGCTGCTGTCAGCGCAATAAATTCTCTGCCAAGCTGAGACCCAAGGGGTCTTAAATTTGAGAGGAAATAGTGCTGAATTTATACTGCACTTACTGGCTTTGGCTTCTCTCTTGAATTACATTTTTTTAAATGCTTTTGTAGTTGGTCTTCATATACAGTGCTAAAATCCAAATGGAAAGAAAAGTAAGTAATGGCATTTATCGTGTGAACTCTGACAAAGAATAGGAAAAACATTTACATATACTTACTGTTTTGGATCAAGAGGGCATGGAATTCTTTTTCTGTCATTTTCTTCCTAGTTATAAAAGAAAAGTTTTAGAGAACACTTCTGCATGCATTCAGTGTTCCTGTTTTAGAAAAGCTGCTGAGGGACACCTGAGTTTCATAAAACACCTATTCTGAGGTAGATGGGTTAACCGAAACGGAGAAACAGAGACACGAATTTAATACTTAAATAGACCCTAAAAGAATAAACCTATAATGCCATGGCAATGTTACTGCTGGGCCGAACCCATAGCCTTAGCCCATCAGCTCTTCCTTAGCTTAAAGGAAGGCGCAGGCGCTGCCCCTCCTGCCCGTGCTGCGGGGCCAGCTCCGGCGGACAGGCCACCCCAGGCCCCCCGGGTGCCGCCGGCGCTCACCGCCTGCCCAGCCCCTGCCAGAGCACCGGGGGCTCTCTGACCACGGGAGCCCACCCTCCCCACCCGGGGAAGGGGGCCTGCTGCTCCACCCAGCAAGGCCCGGTACCTCCTGCTGCCCGTGCTCTCCACAAAAGCGCCTCCCAGGAGCCGGGATCATCTTGCAGAAGCGCTTCTTCCTCTCCACGAAGTAGGCACATCGCCCTGGGACCGGGGAGCCGCGGCCCAACTCGGCCCGGGGCGCCGCCATTTCCCTCCCAGCACTCCCTGCGCTCGCCGCCTCGGGCTCCATCTTGAGGCTCCTCCTCCGCGGGAGACGGGCGCCAAACTCGAAGCGTAAGATGGCGGCGGAGAGTATGTTCAACCGGCCGGTGTGTGTGCAAGTGAGGTGCCAGGGCTGCGAGGAGAGGTGAGGGGCTAGCTGGAACGGCGCGGCGGGCTCTAGCTCGGTTTCCTCGCTAGCTGCGCGGAAGCTTTATGGCAGCCTTTAGGAGAAGGGCTGCCGAGCGACGGGTTCTTTCCTCCTCCGTTTTCTTCCTGCCGTGTGCCCTCACAGCTGCCGGCGGTGAGCCGAGTAGCTGCCTGCCGTGTCCTTGCTTTTGGGCTGTTTATGGGGACACTCTGGGTTGGAGGGAAGGGGACTCAGTCGCAGCAGGGCCGGAGGTGAGGGCCGGAGTGGCTCCTGCGGGTGCCGTGCCGGGGAGAGGGGACACTGGTAGCGGGGGAAACACGCAGTGGCTTTACAGAAACGCTTTAGGGGTACGGTGGCAAACGCGTCTCCCCTGCAGGCGGCGTGAGGGACGGGATTTCTGCCTCGGCCCTCCGCGGGCCCCAGTAGCGCGGCCGGCCCGGCTGGTGTTTGCGCGTCTCCCAGGCCGCAGCGGTTGCCGCGGGGGCGGGCAGGCCCGCCGCCGCCGCCTCCTCCTCCTCCTCGCAGTCTGAAACCGGCGTTACCGCGGCCTCCCGGGGCATTTGAGCTCCCTCCCCGCTGCCCCGATGGCGGGGGCCAGCCTGCACGGCCGTCCCGCTCGGTTTCTGCCGAGGGATAAGTCGGCTTGCGCGCAACTGTGTGCATGGCTTAGCGCTGGTGTTTGGGAAGGCCCTGGAATGTTGTATGCGAAGTGTCTGTTCAAAATATAGTGAGTTTCAGGAATGTAGGTCCTATCTGGACTAGACGGTGTGTTGCAGGCGTTAAGGCTGCTCTGCCTTGGCTGTATTAGCAGGCACAGAAAGGCTGATGGCTGTGGGTGTGTTTTGTAATGCAAGTAACTCCTCAGGTACTCAACAAGAAGTAAATGAAGGCAAGGTAGCTCTGTGTGAATGATTAGCAAAAGTTTCAGCTGTCGTTAATAAATTTCAGCAGGCTTTTCCAGAGGTTTTAGTTTCTGGACAAAGTTTCAAAACTTCTGCCTTAGTACTTAAAGTTTGGTGGATAACAAGCAATAAAAAAAGCCCTGAGCTGACTGATGAGCTGTAAACTGTGGGGCTTTTGGATATCATAGTAGTAGTCACCAGTGGGAACTTTCTCAATACTTCTGCCTAGATTTTTGTTCTTGAAATGTCATCTGATTCCTGTAACGTGGCTACAAACGTGTTATTTGGAGAATGTATTCTTGATTTGTTACTAAGTTTCATCTTTTTGTACACAGGAGATTAAATGTTCGAGTGAATATTGAGCTACTGTCAATTACTAATCCTGTTCATAAAAAGGTTTGTGGATTAGTTACATTTGTGTCATTCATTAGGTATTGTCTGAATTTCATTGTATAAGACAAATAGGCAAAAAGCAAAATAGGATTTTAGTACATTTGTCACTTGACCTTATTTTAATTTTTATATAATTTCTTGAGTAATTTAGTACGTTTGGTACAGTGTTGTTGGTTTGTTGTTGTTTTTTTTTCCTAGCCTTTTTAGCCTTCTCTTTTAGTTTGGCTGTTCATGGGTCTTAGTAAACTTGCAAATTAAAAGTATTTGGAGACCCTCAGAGGAACCTGAGCTAGAGCTTAAGAGCAGTCTCACTTTAAATATACTCAACACTTATTTAAGAATAAGAGCAGCAAGTTGTCTTTGCAAAGTCATCATCTTAACTAGCAAAAATGACAACTTGTATGTGGATGTAACGTTTTGCTTTTTATTGATAAGTGTGTTAGTTTTTGAATCTTTGGAATTCATCCGGGGTGATAGGAAGGAAGTAATGTACTAAATTTGCAGTAAAAAAAAAAAATAATCTTCTGTCTCAGGAAAAATAGCAATGAGATTACTGCTGGAGGTTATAAAATCTTTTTTGTTATATGTCTAATTTGTCACTTAAACTGTATGTCCACTTACCGTGATGTTAAGATTGGCCATTAGTTGGTTACAGTGTTATTGAGTAAAGATTTGTTTGTAAAGGTGTACAGCATTTTTTTGTAAGATTCTGCTAACTGACAATAATAATAAGTTCAGTTAAGAACTGTGTACCCAGTTGCAGCCTATGTCAGCAGGAGCCTGGAAATCCAGTTGGAGACATCAATGAGTGATCAGTCTAAAAAAGATAATTTCAAATGCTTGGATCAGGTTATGGGACATCAAACCAAGCAGGCATTCTTATCCTATTTGACAACCTGTCCTAGTTGGTTTGGGGTGGCTTTAGTTTTAACATAATCTGGCTGCACATCTAAATCCCTATGTTTGTTTATACATCTCCAGCTGAGAGTTTTGTTAGTGTTACTGGTATCTGGATTACTGAAACTTGTTTCAGTTCTGTGTATGTACATGTGCTATGGTCACACTTTAGTTATGTTGGAAGAGCTGTCGGGTTTCTACTTCCTTTCTTTCCTCTGCTAGGGAATGTTGTCATCCTCACACAGGTTTGAGCCTCCTAATAGAGAACAGATGTCTGGGCCTAATATACCAGGTGTTTTGCATAACCTCAGCCTTGTAATGAAAGACTAAGGTTTACAGAGAAGGCAGGTTTTCCAAAACACTGTGTAGACCTCCAGCAGACAAAGAGTTTATTTTTAAAAGCTCGGCAGCATAATGCTGCAATTTTCCTCAGAAGCTTGCTGGACTTCAGCTGTATTCATTTTATGTTTGCTTTGCGAAGCTCTATATTCAAATATATAAACTCTTCAGAAGGTGGTTTCTTAAACTTTTTGGAGCAGTGTGGTCTGAAAAACTTCCAGTGATGGGAATGATGTGTTTATGATCCATTACAGTGGATTGCTAGTGCTACACTCGATTTCATGATGGGGAGAAATAGCAGATAGTTTTCTTTCTGTAAAACGATGAAGATATACTGAATTTTGAAACCTTTGCTGCTCAAAGTTGAAGGTTTTTACTTAGTTTATTTTTGTGAGAAATAGTATTTCTGTTTTTCCAACTGTAATATTTGAATTTGTGTTAAACGTTAATGTTTTCCACCTTCTGAATTAGTTGCCACAATTCTATCATATTTTTGGCTAAAGAGTAAAAACATTAAATACTGTTTGCAATATTTAAACAATCCTACAGGGTGGTTTATAGTATTTTAAATCATATTAATATGTCTATCTTTTCAGGATTTAGCTGTTAGACTGACTGATGATGCTGATCCTTTTTTCCTTTATAACCTTGTCATATCTGAGGAAGATTTTCAAAGGTAAGTGAAACCATAACGTCTTGTCTGTGACATATTTCTAAATGGCAAAAAAGAACAAAGGAATATTTTTAGTTTAGAATGGTCTATCTTGGAATTTACATTTTGGCATTTTTCATTTGGGGAGTATTTTAGTAGTATTTGTCAGTATTTTAGTAGTAGTATTCTCTTTGACCAGTTGGTGAAACAGCCAAGTACAGGAAAATGATTGGCTCAAGATTATACAGATGAATGACAGAATCCTGATGTTAAGTTCCCTGCATAGCTACAGTACCGCAGCTTATATTACTACTTGCATCTTCTGCTTATCATAACTACTTCTTATAGACTATTGCATGTGTGTGAATTATTTCAAGAAATAATTCCCAGAGGAAAGTCTGTTTGGATGGACATGGATTCACAGACCTGAGTCTGTGTCTTACAGGTTTCTTGCATACTAATTATACTGTCGGGTCTCATTTTTACTTGCTCAGAACTTGATCATCAAATTTTGGCACCAGGCATGAACAATTTAGTTTTCTGCTTTGTCGTTTGGTGGTTGGGTTTTTTGGTTTGTTTGGTTGTATTTTTTGTTGGGTTTCTGTTGTTGTTGTTTTTTAAAAGAGAGATGTGATCAGTGTGTGGATCAAAAGGCAAAAGTAAAATAGTGTTTGTAAAACAGATGTGCAGAAGTGTTTTGTTATACAAGGTATGGCTTTGTGCATACCCTGTTGAATCTCTGTTTCTGTCTTTGAGTTTACTGTGTCTATGATGGAAGGCATGCAATTAAATAAACAAGTAGGCAGATAAAGTCTTGATAATGGTTGAGTCTCCCCTCATTGTCCTTTGCTTCTTTCATGTGCCTTTATCCAACCACCATACCACTCTGTGCTGTAAGGAAGGCGTCTACTCAAAGGAGCACATTTTTTGTGCCACAATAACTTTTTTTGCTTAGTGCAGCCCATTTGCAAGAAGTCTTGAAATCAAAAATATCCTTTAATGATTATTATCCAAGATGTGATCACATTTCTGTGTTCAGGATTGAAAATAACATGCTAGTGAACTTTAATGACGTGATCAGAGTTAGTTCTTTCTACTAGCATAAACAAACTATAGGAAATAAATTACACTTCTTTATATTGTTAATATATTTTTTCCAATCTGTTTATATAGTTTAAAATCCCAGCAAGGTCTCTTGGTAGACTTCTCTGCTTTCCCACAAAAATTTATAGATCTCCTTCAACAATGCATTCAGGAACAGAACAAAGATATCCCAAGGTAGGTAATAAGTGAGTGCCATATTACTGTGTGTGTATGTGTTCTGAAAATACTTGTCAGCCACTCAGACTAAGAAGAGTCAGTAGAACAAGGATAACTTAACCTGGATGCATCTGAGTATCAGTCAGTGGATGTTACTGACAAAACCTATGTCTTGGGGGGACTGAGCAGTGGAATTGATGTCTGTAATAGTCTCCCCATCTGAAAACAGTTTGATGCTAGAGAGCTAATCTGAATTTGACGGACTGAGGTGCAAATCATTCTGTTTCACATGAGAAGGCAAAGTTATAAGGCATTCTGACAAGGATTTTTTTCTTTCATTTCAGTGTTCAGATGTTAAGATGTGAGGGGTGGAAACCTGAGGTCCACTCTTCCCTGTAGTGGCCTTTTCATATGTTATTTTTGTCTGTATGGGTACCAAGAAAAGCCCTGTCCAGAGTAGCTAGCTCCACTCCAGTAATCAGGCCATTTCCTGAAGTATGTACTGTGTGCAATGAATTTCACTAGGTTGTAGGATACCTGAAAGTCAGGAGTCTATTTTCCTTTTGAATTTGGTTAAAGACCTTACTTGGTTTTGGACTCCTAAGTCTAAGATGGGCATCTGAAAATTTTACAAGTAAACAAACTGATTAGTTTTGTACACTTATTATAAGGTGCAAGCATTGTAGTTGGTATTTGTTTGTAGTATTAACTACAACATAGGGATTGAATTTCATAGTTCTTTTTCAAAGAAAAACTAGACAGCCTTTTATTGCACATGTACAAATACATTTTATTTGAAAACAGCTTGTAGGATCTACTGGTAGTTTCAGGAAAAGGAATATGCTAAACATTTGATTATTTTTGATTTTCCCTAGGTTTTTGCTGCAGTTAGTTTCTTCAGCATCTGTTCTAGATCACACACCTGTCTCTTTAAATGTAGTGGAGACCAACCCTTTTAAACATCTTACCCATCTCTCTCTAAAATTCCTACCAGGAAATGATGCAGAAATAAAGAAGTTTTTAGCCAGCTGTTTGAAATGCCTTAAGGTAAAATGAAGGCTTGTCATAGCTGCAACTAGTCCTTGATGCTATGTATACTTAATAATTTTTTTCCATCTTAATACTTCGAAAGTATGTATCAAATTGTATGCACTGGTTTATTTTTTATTTTAGCTCATATATGTCATTGCATGCAGTTATTTGGGTGCATGTCATAAAACTAAGTTGTTACTGTCACTCTAGCCATGAAAATATTACATGTATATTCAGCCAAGCGCTATAATTTGGACTGGCAGCAAATCAGGTATTTCACACGTGGGGTGCATGTAGTATGCAGCTGTCGAATGCTCCCGAATGCTTCAGTGTCTTGTGCTTCATAGCCTTGTGCTGATTGCCAGATCAACTGCAAAAGTAAAATAATTGTAAACTTTCAGTCTCTTGGCTCTGCAGTTGGGTTTAGGAAAGCATGTGTGCGTATAAAGTTCTAAGGCTTCACGCACTTTGAAGGGCTAGTAGCTGTAAATAGCGAATAAAAATTGTAGTGTTGATGCAGTTGGTAGCATGCTAGGTTTTATTAAATGAGAAATTAATGGTATCATAGTTTGACTGTTGTCTGTTTCAGTTTCATAGCCTGGGATTTGTGTCTCCTACTGTGCTGTCATGGTTATAGCCACTTAATAAGCCATTATTATAACATAAATTTACCTTATTTCACTTGACCTGTTGTTCATGCAACTCCTTTGTAAACAAGTCTTTAAGATAAGATATTTTTCCTTCTAGAAACTTGGAAAGAATTTAATTCAGGGTTTTTACCTTGTGAGCTAATGCTTTTTCTTTTAAGTTTATTAAGTAAATAAACTTAATATTGAATAATGTATAATTTTTCCACAAATATAACAGGTATGTGGTTGCTTAGGCAGGGTATGCTGATAAAATGGAAGCTAAATACTACTTGTATTTTGGGAGCTAATGATTTGACCTGATGTCAATTTGTACACAGGAAGACAAAATGATATTGGAAGAAAAGCTTAGAAAAACTGAAGAGGATCTTACCAGACAACTGAGCTACACTCAACAGGTAGGGTAAATTTTTAGGTTTCCTGTTTTCAGTTGCGCTTTTTTTAATCTGTGGAAAATGTACCTTCTTGTGGGCTGGTTGGTTAGCCACTACCTAGCCAAGATAATTGACTTGGGAGGGAGTGAAAAGAAGAAAAGTAGTCTACTGTAGCTTTTCTTAAGCATGAGTAAAGTGCGCAACAGAAGAATAAAATTTGGTTCTTACAGTAATAAAACAGAATTTTGCTTTATTTTGTACAGAGGTCTGTCTGTATATACATATACAAATTGTATACTGAATATATGGTAGTGTGAAGATAAACATACTCTACATATTCTGTGAATAGTTGGAAATCCTTATATTTGGAAAAAATGAAACCATGATCAATAAATCGGAAGTCTTGGACTTCATGTCACTCTGCTACTTCTTGATTTTTTGCAGTCAGCCCAGTAATGACTTTATATTTGTTATAGTTTCAAGAGGATGATTTGGGTCAAATCCTAGAATTACAAAGGTTCCATTAAAACTCCTATTACGGAGCTTCTTTGTAATGGAATACTTGTTTACTTTGTCTTTGCGGTTTCAGTTGAAGTTACTGGAATATGTTTGCTGAATTGGAATGCAGAATTGCAAATCAAAAAGGAAAAGATGCTGCTGAAGATTTTTTTAATTTTTTTTTTCTTTTTAGCCTTCACAAGAGCACTTTGTGTTATAAGGGTAGGGAACACCAGCAGTTTTTTCATTTTTTTCACTCTTAGATAGTTACTGGAAGAAAATACAATTGGAAATGAAGATTATTTTATCCACAGTGTCAGAAAGGTGCTTTTTAGCTTCTCAGTGCCTTACTTTCTGTTTACAGAATGAACAGGTGTTTTGGCACGTGGTGCTGAAACTTAGACTTTTCTTAATAATTCCATGTCCTTTTTAAGAAGTAACTGTAAAGAATCATTCAGTATTGACTGAAATGCTTGAATTTTTAAAACTCTACGTGCTTTGTCAAACTTAAACAGAGCTTGTCAGAGAAGAGCCGAGAGCTAGACAAACTGAAAAATGAATGGACATCGTACACTACAGCTCTAACAAACAAACACACGCAGGAGCTGACAAATGAAAAGGAAAAAGCTCTCCAGGTATGACAACAGAAAAGAATTAACAATATTCTTACATGCGTGCAGTTTCTTGGCTGAATTTTCAAATTCATTGAATAGCTACTTAGTTTCTTTGCTTCTTATAGGCACAAGCTCAGTACCAACAACAGCATGAACAACAGAAAAAGGAATTAGAAAATTTGCATCAGAAAAGTATTCAACAGTTGCAGAACAGACTCTCGGAACTCGAGGTCATCAATAAAGATCTAACAGAAAGGAGATACAAAGGAGACTCCACAGTCAGAGAACTGAAAGCAAAGCTTTCTGGAATAGAGGATGTATGGCTTATTCATTTCCATAACCAAACTTACTATTTTTAGAGCATTAACATTGCCTGCCTATGCATGTAATAGCAAATATAGCATATTAAGATTGTTCGGCTCTTCTTCATTCCACATTATGCTTACTATTTAGATGTAGCTGTTTTAAGAAAACCTATAATAGTAATTTAAAAAAAAAAAAAAAATTAAAATTCCTTCCCAACATTCTAGGAATGTCAAAGAGCAAAGCAGGAGGTGCTGTCACTGCGTCGGGAGAACACGACTCTGGATGCTGAATGTCATGAAAAAGAGAAACTCATTAATCAGCTACAGACAAGAGTTGCTGTTCTGGAGCAAGAGATCAAAGATAAAGATCAGCTAGTTATGAGAACAAAAGAAGTATTAGATGCGACACAAGAACAAAAGGTTCCTTCAAGTTTCAAAATAATTTTCTCCAAAGATCTGTAGAACCTTCTTAATTGCAGTGTCTGTAGATTAGCAGCTGACCAGTTTTTATGAATATATCACGTAAGCTTTCAAATGTAGTTAAAGATTCTAAATTATGGCATCAAAAGTATACTGGGTTCAGTTTTGCCAAGGTCACTACTGTTTTAATATTGTGGTACTGGAGTACAGTTAGTGGTAGTTTTTGTAAACAAAAAAATTGATTAATTGAGATTAATTGAGATACTATGTAATTTGAAAAGCAAGGACTGAATTTTTTGTAAGATTAGTCCTCAGAATTATTGAGGTTCTACTTTATTGTAATATGTTTAATCTTTTAAAGGTGATACTGGAAGAAAGCACAGAGAAAAAGCAAAGTCATATTGAAAAACTAGAGACAACAATTAAGTCACTGTCAGCTGAACTTCTTAAGGTTTGTTTGAACTTGCTGTTATCCTAATGAAAGGTCATCCTTATTTTTAGGTGCTTCTGTATTTTGAGAATATCTGATTTGTTTTTTTTCTTTCCATAGGCTAATGAAATTATCAAGAAGTTACAAGGAGATTTGAAAACTCTAATGAGTAAATTAAAATTGAAAAATACAGTGACAATTCAACAGGAAAAACTGTTGGCAGAAAAAGAAGAGAGACTTCAAAAAGAGCAGAGAGAATTGCAGGAAATAGGACAATCTCTTCGAATGAAAGAGCAGGAGGTACTGTGACACATTAACCCTGTCCTGTAAATGCTCTTACATGTAGTGTGTTGGGTTTTGTGTTTTTTAACTTACTTAGAGCAATAAGGTCTTAAAAAGATTTAAGAGTGTATTAGGAGAAATAGAGTGTTTTCTTTTACTTAGTTAACGTGTTTATTTAAACATGTAATCAACTTTCCATTTTTTTTTTAAGTTAAGCTGATTTGTAATAGCCATCCATCTGTAGGGAAGGAAACAAAATTGTGTTAAGAGTACAAAGCAATATAATGGATGAATCGACATCCTTAAGAGGCCGTATTTGTGTGAAAGTTGGTGCAGGAGGCAAGAACTGGAACAGAGCGAACTTCTTGTTCCATTAAGTATATTCCCCTGCTTAAAGTCTTTGCACTCTTTAATCATAGAAGAATTAAGGTTGGAAAGGTTTCTGGCTGTTGTCTTGTTGAAATCCTACCTAAAAGTAGGGCTTATTTTAAAAGAATTTTCATAGTACTTTTAAAAAAAAAAAAATTAGTTTGAACTTCTCTAAATAATTTTAGAACAACTTCATAGATCCTTTTTATATATTTATATTATTTTTCTTTCAGTTTATAATTAGTAGTAGCTCCTGATGGTGTTGTAATTATTATGGGAAAATTGCAGGTTAGCAAGCTACAAGAACAGCTAGAAACTACAATACAAAAACTAGAAGAAAGCAAGCAGTTACTGAAAACCAATGAAAATGGTAGGTCTATACAATTTAATTTCTCCCTCTATAAAAACAACACAGTGATGTAGCTGCTACTGAAAATTAATGGAAGCAACGCTATTGCTTTACCTGTGTTCTTTTTCTGTAAAGAGCTACAGTTATGGTCGTTTATGGGGGGGGGAAAAGCTTGTCAGTAGTGGGTGTGCAACACCCGAGAGCTGCCAGTAGAGAAGACTTCCTTTGCAGTGCTTGGGGTGGTGTGGCAGTGGGGGGGACGGACTCTAGAGGGAGGAACAGAAGGACCTGCAGGGGTAGAGGAAGCTTGAACAAAAAGCCTTTTCAGGAGAGGAGGACTCCTAGTAATGCTTGAGCTTAAGGAGGAAAAAGAGCCCACCAAGCTGCCACTTTTTTTGAGGAAGGGCTACTTGCTGTTTTAAACAGCTTGTAAGAGGTAGGATGTGAGCTTGACCTTTTTCTTCTCTCTTCAGTAATCACATGGTTAAACAAACAGCTGAATGAAATTCAGATGGCCAAGAAGCTAGAGACCTCTGCCAGTGCACATGGTGGTGGGGTGAGGACTACCATTTCACCTCATGGCATGGTAAGATACAACTATAAATAACATGGTTATGATGTAGTTGTTATTGCCTGAAATGTATGGCATTAAAAGAAAAAGTGCTTTCATCTTCCTTAGGCCCTATAGTTTTGGGTGAGTGTGGTGGGTTTCTTTGTTTGGTTGGTTTTTTTTTTTTTTTTTTTAAAAACAACATACCCCATTGGGTGCTCCTTGATACCCTGGCCTTCTAATTATTTTCTAAGCTCTCACTTATTAAAATACACATAACAATGCAAAATTAGTTTTGAAAATATGAAGTGCAGGGTGAAGGGGGAAAAAAAAAGAAGGCATTTTTGTGTTGTGCTAATTATCTTTGTAGAGGCTGAAAAAGAACGTGTACTATTTGCATACTCTTATTAGTGGTATTTAGAAACATGAAAATAAGGGGTGAGAAACATTACATCCTATCTTTGTTAAATACCATAGCTTATTGGCTCTTACTCTTTGTTGTCCTCGTGTGTACAGATGTTTGTTGTCACCTAGCAATTGCTGAGCTGCTTATTCAGTAGTGGAAGGGCATATTCATGCCAAGAGGTCTCTGATTTATAGCTAGATACATTTAATATATTAATCAGTTACAAGGGGTGTAGCTTATTATGAGCTTATAATTATTAGGTAAGAGTGCTCAACTCATCTAACTTTTACAAGTTTTCCTTAAGAATGTGTATCTTGGAAAAGTGATCTTTTCTTCCCATCAGGAAGACTCAAATGAGCATTAGCTTTGTAACTGTGGTTAGTTGTTAACTTTGGAATTTTGAATCTCCACAAACAATTACTTCAAGAATTGGTTTTCTCCTTTTTGGATGCATTCTATTTCTCTTACAGCCTGACCGTCCATCCTTTCCCAGCTCAGGCATCACTCATCCCATTTCTCCTCTGTATGCCTACCAGAACTTTCCAGAAGCAGCACACAACAAAAACGTCAATTCCCAATGTCCAGTACCAAAGGCAGGCGCTTTGACTCTTCTGTTTGGTTAAAAAAGGGGTAGCATAAAATGTCAAAGCTTAATGTTTTGAATATTTCTTAAAATGCATAAATATTCACTGTATATCCTATAGTACTTTTAAACTCCCTGTCCTGAGCATTATGACTATTAGTAATAGCTAATGCCTGGGTTGAGGTTGCTTGTTCTCTTGTTAACCCCCAACTCTTACATTTCTGCAGATCCAGTTTAACACACAGTTTTCGAAAATGAATCGATGTTCAGACGTTCAGACAGCGACTGCAGCTGGCCATCCAGCAAATAAGGAGAAGTAAGTGTCATCTATTGCATTTTTAGTGTTTTTTGTTTGTTTGTTTATTATTATTTTTACCAAACCATTTGTCTTCCATGTGTACCTGCAACTGAACACAACATTTCCAGTACCAAAGCCAGTTCTGTGATCTGCCTTTCTCCAGCAATGTGTTAATAAATTTTAAATTGTGGCAGACTTAATTGGCTGCTGGGCATGGTTTGTAGCTAACAAAGGAAGAGCCATCCTTTCATGAGTGAGGCCCAAGGAACAAAAGTTCACTGTCCCTCCTGGTGACAGATTGAAGGCTGTCAGGTGATGGGTCAGTCAAAAACTTTGATCTAGACCATTCTTAACCTACTCAGGGACGGTTTACCTTTTAATGATGATGTTCATGGGAATGCAGTTGTTCAATTTAAGATTCTTCTGAATGAGTCTGTATTCACACTTGATATTAATACAGTGCTAACTGACTACACTTGTTTTAAATTTTAATTGTCTTTTTATTTCTAGTGGTGATAACTTGGGGCTGGAATCAAAGTATTTCAAGAAAAAAGATGACAGCATTCCTTTACGAGGGCTAAGTCAAAATACAGTTAACTCAGGTATGTATGGAAATAGTACAACAAGACCTTATTTGAAATGTATTTAAGGAATAGTTATGGTTCTAAGAACAGTATCTTGTTTCTGCTCTACAGAGTATCTGAAACCGTACTTACCAACAAAAGCCCAACCCTCACCAAAAGCTGCACCTGCCTCGGCTTATTTTCCTGGATAGTAGACAGCGTTCTTAAAGTAAGACTCCTCTTTTAACCACTCGGGTGACTTTTGGCTGTCCTGTAATAACGAATTAGTAAAGTATCAATGTGAACTGACATAATTTTATAAGTCTGAATCTGTTTTCTTTGAGAAAGAAGTCTTTTGACTGACTTGGATGACTTTTCAGGATACTTGAGCCTAAAGAAAAGATGAAGCTTAAAGCAGCCTCAGCTGTAGCAGGAGCAATGCCATAGTTTTGTCACTGGGACTGTGCAGTATTCCCTTAGTACACTGGAGACCCAGTAGTCTTCCTCAAAACCCACTGAAGTGCACTGACTTTTTTGGTACAGGAATTGATAAGTGTAACAGATGAAACATGCGCTCTAGCATTCCCTGAGAGAACATTCCTCTAGGAATACCTTCCTTGACTCCTTTCAGAGAAAGGATGATGCAAATAGTGCTGGAGAATAGGGCGATGCTGTTCAGTTTTGATAATGGTCAAGCTCATACGTTAGCATGACTGCCTCACTTAGCCCTCCCTTGCGGTTTTAATTTAAAAAACTTGCTTTAATTTTGGAACCAACTTATTTGAATTAGATATAGACTTACAAATATATTTAATATTAAAGATACTAAATTAGTATAAAATTTATAATTTAAAATTCTCACTCTTGGTTACCCTAACTTTTGTATTAATCTGTCAGTATTATATTCCACCGGCCACCATGCACAAAAAACGTTGTAAGGTGAAGTATCTGAACAGTTAACTAGTGAAAGCATCACATCTACAAGCTACTTAATTTTTACTACTCATACTTTACAACTGTAAGACTGTACAGAAATTTAAGATACTGTGGCACTCAAGTTTAGCTGGACTGAGCCTATCCTTGTTCTGCTACCTGGGGTCAGATACTAGAGCAACCCAACGGCTTCATTCTCTGCCAGCTCTTATTTGGTGTCCCCGTAAAGAACTGGCACGCAAGTATTTGTAACATACAAAAGATGCTTTTTTAATGACTATTTACATACTTTTGTTAGTGATATTTCATACCTTTTACCTTAGTTATTTAAATGCATCCAGAGGATTGTATATTTAAGTGATTTGTTTTGCAGTGCAAAATGTGTATATTTGTTTATAAATCAGCACCATGTTAATGTATATTCACTTGTTTTGGCATATGTAAGTTTCAATGGAAATATTAAATGGTTTTTATCAAAAACTCTAATGTTGGTTTAGTACTCTTAAAACATTACTAATATCTCCACTGTACTGAAATTCCAAGATGAGGTAAGTGCCAGAACAGTACTATTTTATTCACCTTACCTTTTTCTGGAGTTTTTTTCCCAGCTTATTCATGTCCCTGCACAAGGCCTTGCTGCCGGACCAGAGCTATGATGCACTGCCAGATGGCAGCCACCCCACGCTAAGGGCTGTGCTTATGCTGCTGTTTCTAGCGACGTTTCAGTAGGTGTACATTTAATGTGAATTTGGACTGTTTATCTTGAAGCATAGATACGCTGCTATCAAACAGGATGCTGGTAATGAAAATGCGGTAGCTCGCCACATCTCCCAGCCCTATTCAAATCAAATGAAACAAAACTGTAGTGGGCCTGGGAGAACTAATACCACTGCAGCACTGGGGAGGCAGAAAGTGCTGCGTGCAGAAGGCTGACTGTCTTTGTGTGTGGCCCCTTCTGTGGAGCCCTGTCTATCCCAATCCTGCTCCGTTAGATCCCCAAGGAATCAGGCAGCTGGTGCTGCTGAACCAAAGGGAGAAGATCAACATGCTCCAGGCAGCCTTATCCAACAGATAACACAGCGCTGGACCTGCACTCCAGGTTTTTTTATACCTGAAGGTACAGAAAAAGGTTTTTATACCTGAAGTATAACACACACACTATAGAACTTCAATTAAGGTTTTAAGAGACATTAACAATTATTTAAAAATTCATTAAAATATTCAACTTTATTAACAGTATATTTACATATTTTTTTCCTGCTCTTGGTCAACCATGGTGAATGTTCAAAGGTAAAAAAGCATTAAGCAATAACCACAAGATGAAAACATTTTAAACCTATACAATACTTTATACACAAATTTATACAAAGGAACACTTAAATAATACAACTGGACACAAAAATATACACTTTTAGAGAAATTCACATCAGTAATTGTATAAAGCTCTCTTCTGTACTAAGGGTCCTGAAAATTTAGGACTAAAACATTAGCTCTGTAATGCAAAAGGGTTATTGTTGACAGTCCTCAAAGGCCACTATATAGCACACGGACATATTCAAGGCTATCAGCTTATAGTTCAGTCTGTGTATTCAAGTTTTGAGGTCCTTTATGATTACGCAAACATCAGAAGTATAGTGGTATAATAAACGGTACTTAAAAAGCAGAGTTTTAGAGCCAATATTAAAACTTGTAGGCTCAAAACACCCACTTAGTATTTAAACAAGTGTTTGATACTACCGTTTATTCAAAAATAGAAAGAGTAAATGCACTTACATAAAAATAACTTTTACTGTTCAGCAAGCGTGCTCATGTGATTTTTATATTAGTACAAACTTAAAAAAAAAAAAAACCTGCCATATGACTTTTAAAATAAATGATACCAATTCACCTTCTCCCTACTTGAGTACATTTACATTAAGGCTTTGAATCATCTGACCCAAGATTTGATACCATGAAAACGACTGGGTCTGCAGGGCTGCTGGTATGTCTCACTGAGACCCAGCACCACTGGAATTAAAGCTCACCACCTTAAGGAAACAGGAGGACACATGCTCATGCCTTGATGCTATTCTTTGTCTCTCAACTAGAATGTAACACGTAGTAGTAACAGTATTTCATGGCAAGAGACAAGTATGTAAGAGTTTGTTTTTAAAAGCAAATTATTGATTCAATGGCAACATCTTTGGAGAAACATCCTTTTTTTTGTTTAATTCCCACAAATTTCATGCAGATAGATGCTTCTTAAGATTACCTTAAGAAATCAGGTTTTTGATGGAATTGGAATGTGTATCCCAAACTGCTGATGGAAAAAGACTGTCTGGAAGCTCTTCCTGGACTTTTGTCATACATTTGTGTCTTGCAATAATGGTTCTTTAGCTTCACCAGGAGCTTGTGGACTGTGGGGATGACCGTGGCTGCCACAGTGCTTCTTCCAGTTGCTGGATCGTACGTTTAGGTTCGTGTGTTCAGGAATAAACAAGGCAACAAGTAGTGCCAACAGCACAGAGCACGCTCCAAATAAGAACGGGGGTCCAGGAATTATAGAATTCTGAAAACAATAGCAACACCATAAAGTATTAATGAGTCTTTAGGCACATGTTAATGGACTACAATTGCTAATTACACAGATTTCAAGAGTGGGAAGAACTTTTCCTTGCTACATTAGCCAATACAGTATTTGTCCCCATGTGGAAAAAACACTACATCCCAAGACTGAGGAGAAGGAGCACATGGTTCTTATTAATGCGTGCCAAACTTCCGCTTCTACAGCAAGTTCTTGCTGCTGAGTTTCCTCAACAAATTGACATCCACTGAAGACTGAAGGACAACAAAACAAGAATGTACAACACATGAAAAATAAATACAGCCTCAGGGAGATGAGAGAAGAGTTGGGATGCTGTAGTTATTAGCCACCCTTCCCTCAATCTAGTCTCTTTACAAGGATCATCAGTTGTCTGATTACTATCAATGAGCCGTATCTCTTCAAACATCAAACTAAACTATACCATCTAGTTAAAAACAAACAAAAAGCTCAGCAACCCTTCCCAAGAGTGATTTCAGAACCTCTTTTTACATGCTTCGTTTGCAGTTTGCGTAATAAAAAGTAAAATGGCATCATACTTGATAAGAGGTGGGTACATGATCCCTTCCTAATTTCATTTTTTTGGAATGAATAAGTAAAAGCAGAATACCTGTTGTAAATGGTATTGTGAGACCACACTACCTCCTGACGGTGATTCAGGCATGGGAAGTTCATTCAGTTCAACGTGAAATATATAGAATATAAAACCATACAGTGCTGGTCCCAAACCATTACACAGTCCTCGAATTCCTGTTATCATTCCTTGAACAACACCTGGGAAAAGTAAAATAGACTGTTATCTATATGGATTATGAACAGCTCAGTAAGACTTTATTCACTTCACTTACAAACTTGTGCAAGCAGGAAAGCTGCTCTAAATGCTGTTACACCATGGGTAGCAACAAACAAGGGGTGCAAGAAACCTGTCATTATAGTGTAGTCAAGTATTTTCCCCATCTCCCTGCAGGCAGAGTAGCACTTCCCACACTGTGCTGCTTCAGAGAGTGGCACGTAACAATATCCTTGCTCTCGCTGCCTCACACAGGGGAGAAAGCACTGTATGCAACCTGGACAGCTAAGCAAGCTTGTGTCAAAAGTAAGGAAAAGAAACCGCATACTAAGTTTGCTAAATATTTTGCTACTGTTGGGGACCTGTTGAATGTTTTCCCTCTGTGCCAGTCGCATGTCTTGCCGCTTCCAAGTAACCCGGATTTCACCATTTTGCGATCTGCGCTCAGGTGTATGGGCTGCTGCCTGCCAAGCTCCAGGCTGACTGCCTGGGGCATCTGCCCTCCCAGGGCTCTGACTAGAATGCAAAGGAGCAGGGCAAAACCTACCCTGTTGGTCAGCATCGGCAGTGCGGGAAACCAGTGCGCTTACAGCTGGGAATGTTATACTGGACATGGCCGCGACAGCACCAGCTGCCCACATCATCCTGCAAAAAACACAGGATCAAAGTAATTGCTCTGCATTTGGAGCGTATAGATACAATATAATATACATGTGCACACACTTAAGTGTCTCTCTTGGATAAAGGATAAAATGCAGAAAAATACCCTGTCATTCAGATATTAAAGTGAAATGTACGTACCATGGTTCTGACCCAAAGCCATACCACGCAAGTTGCAGTATTTGAAATCCTAGGCCCAGCAGGATGGTATTTTTATTTCCAATGGACCGCATAAGTAAACTCAAAACTATCGTCTGACAGAGAGGGGAAAAAAGTAAAAAAAAAAAAAAAAAAAAAGGCAAAGTAACCTTTTATTCTAAATGTTAAATGCATGCAGATAAATTAATAAAGCAACAACAACCTTCAAAATTTTTTATTCTAAATGTTAAATACATGCAAAAAAATAAATTTTTAAAAGCCAAGTAAAATTCCCCAAAAGCAGTATTTGCCAAGTATTCAGGAACCTCTAACAAAAACGTACCAATCATTTAGCAAGTAATATGAACAAACTGTCACCCTGTCTTTGATGGACAAAGGATTTAGTTTTCCCAACACGATACGCTTTGGATATAAATGAACCAAACCCGGCCTGGCAAGCTGTTTTTTCATGGAAGTTAAGGTATGAGTGTTAATCAATTGTTGGAGACAGAAAAAAAGCTACAGAAATGGCGAGTTGCATTTCCGGAACCGCAGCATTATGGAAGTTCTCCACGGTGCTTACAGTTCTTTTGAAGTTACCAACAATGAAATACACAGCAGCAACTCACCTGTGCAATAATGGAAAGAATCCCAAGGACCGCTATAAATGCTGCAACACTTTCAGATGAAAATCCCATTATCTGTATTAAAAAAAGGCAATTTGATTATTAACTGTAAACTGTGTATCATGACGTCAGAAATATCAGGGGGGGAACACACAATACAGAAGACCGGTATTACTCAACTCCTCCCTAACTTAGGAGAAAAATTGTTGGTTTTTTTTTTTTAAATAAATCAAGCAAGGATGCAAAAATAAAGGGGCATAAATAAAGTAAATGGTTCCCTCAAAAATAAAAAAAATCATTTAACATAGTGAACCTCGTAGTCCAAGAACAATGCAAATAATTACGAAATATGAGAAACTGGTTTATAACTCATTCATCTCTCCCCTCTCTTTTTATCTCTCTAAAAACAGAGAAAAACAGTACAGCAAGAGGACTAAAATCAGCTGCTGGAAGCTTTAAATTACGCTAGTTATCTATACTTTCTGCATTAATTCAGCAATACTGAAAACTTCCCTATAAATTTACTTTTGTTCAGATCCATATCAAAACGTTATGTTACCTGTCTGAGGTATAGGAAGAAGCTGGAATATTGACCTGCCTCTGGGAGGTAGGAAAGAAAGACTGTTATGCAGATTAGCAGCACAATTGAGTCCTGGCCGACTTTCTTCAGCGACTATGGCAAGAAAAAAAAAGTATTGTAAAACATTTAATATTCATACTCAGCAAAGCATACCTAGCAAGAATGTGAAAAGCATGGCAGTTAATGAAGCTATTATGCGGTACCACCAAAATATTCCCTGCATGTTTAGCAAGATTGTTGGCAGAAGTATTAGCAGCAACAAAAGGTTAAACTTGAAAAAATATGGGCTTTGTTTTTCAAGCTTGAAATGTAGTAACGTAGACAGTCTCTTCCCTGTCTCAAAAAACATTCACAAGTAACAAAATATCCCACATTTAAATAGCTTACTGCAAAAGGGTCAGCCTGTTCCCACGAGATGGGCGCTCCCCAGGATGCCGGCCTCATCTTCTCTGGCAGCGATTCCGGTACAGCAACAAGAATAAAACAAATGTCCAACAAGGCTATTGCTGTAGCCAGGACCACAACCAAGCTGTCTCCGTAGACTCGACCAAGGTAGGCACCAATAGCAGGGCTGGTAACTAGACTTGCCGCAAAAGTTGCTGAAACCTGTAACAAATAACAGCTGGTAATATTTTCAATGATACAAGTAAACACTGTTATTACCCACTTTTCCTAATTTTCAGAAGCCGAACCATTTTAATCAGGTATTGATTGAAAGTAACCTTTTCCCTGTGACTTTGTAGTAGCAGCTGTGTATTTCAGACAGCCACAATTTTTCAAGAATTTTTTATTTTTATTTTTTATAACTGGACAGCAATGTGAGGGTCACAGCACTCTTGCATGTACTGACATAATTAGGTTTAATTAACTATACAGACTGCTGATATCTCAGGTAAGTTATGAGCTGTATTTAATCTCTGTATTAGTGAAATACGCAATGCCTCTTCAGAGAAAAACATCAGATGTATCAAGGGCATATCAAATTTAATATACTGGTTAATCCAACTCAGTACAATGGGTCTTTGGAAAGCAGTTTTCAGTTAACCAGCTGGCCTTGTGGTGAAAGATGTTAACTTTGAAACTGAAGGAACTTTCTCAACATATCTCAATCCCTGATGTGTACAGGCAGAAAGAAACTGTTTAGTTCCAGATCCATTGCGTTCAGCTCTTCCTGCTAAATATGATAATGGATTCTGTAACTTGAACACAACAATTCTGCTAACTGACAGGGCTGTGAAGGCTCCCGAGATCTGGCAGGTTATGGGGAGATAATGGAGAAATGGAGAGGAGTTGTAAGAACTTAAAGACAGGCAAGTTATTCAGCTACATTGGTTCTGAACTGAAGTGAAGCAGTGTGATCAGAGACATGAACAGCGGTAGTCAAGATATACAATGGCAGTTCCAAAATTATCCAGGAACAGGTTAGATTTTTGAAAAGATGACAGAGTAGTACTGGTGTGAGAAGCAATGAAGGAACAACTAAAGCCCCTCAAATTACATCATTAACACTGATGAACACCATTAAGACAGACAACTGAAAGACAGCTTTTAACATGGTCATATTTTGTTTCAATTAGAAGCAGAATATTCAAGAGATACAGGACTGGATGACAAGAACAATTAAACAGAAAAACCTTACTCCAAACTAAAATCAGCTTGCCAGAGAAGAAACAAAACCAAAATTTTGAAAAGTTTGACCTACTGAAGTGTTTAGTGCTGAATACCACAGAAACAGAGCCAAAAAATAGATACATACCAAACCATAGGCCATGCTTCTTTCATGTTCTTGGGTTATGTCTGCTACATATGCAAAAACCACAGAAAAAGTCACTGCAAAAACTCCAGAGACAGAGATAACAGCGAAGTACCACCTAAGACCATAAAAAAAAAAATTAGAACAGCTAAATAGAAAAAAAAGTTTCTATTTACATTCAAATATGAAAACATAAGTTTTCTTATTTACATTCCAAGTACAGTTCAACAGTATCTCATCTCGTCCAACTTTCCTGACAAATATTAAGATAAACTTGGCCAAAGCCAATGTCTCGATTCAGTTGTGTAATTCCTCCTTGGTGCACATAGTGCAAAGATAAAGAGGACAATTTTGTAACATCTACAAAAAGCTGCTGTGATTAAGTACTTCCAGGAAATGAAGCGTTTGACTAACTTTGACTGGATACCTGTGACCCAAAGCAAATTAGGAACTTCAGTATTTTGAGAATCTGGTCATTGAGAGGTCTCAACATCAGCCTTATCTTTATGCTATAGACACTAGCACTCACCTTTTGAGACATTAATCTACACTGAGAAACAAGCTGCTTCCCAGAAAATGGATGATGAATTCACAAACAATCTGTGTATCCGGAGAGAAAACTGAAGAGGCTCACGGAGCTACCCGCGCTGCTGGCTCTGCCCTGCGTCAGTGCCATCTGTGTTATTTCAGCTACACCCTCAGGTACAGCACGCAGGTAGTCCAACCACACTGAGAGTTCTGACTCATGCACTACCTGGAGAACGTATGTGCCAGTTAAGGGCTTACTAACTTGCACACAGCGTGAAAGCTGGTGGGTTTTAAAGCTTGAGAAACAAAAATACAAAACTGCAGCAACATTTTAGATTACAAATGGTTACTTCGTGCACTGGCTAGCATTAGCTAAGGTTTTAATTTCTGTACGGTTGGTTAGCATTGGAGCTATATGGCCACAATAAAGACCAGCACGGTTTACTGGACAGCATTCTAATACCTTTTGCGAGTGTGCTGCAGTGGGAAGCAGGGCCTACAGCACAGAGCTCAAAACCAGCAGCTCGCAGAATTCTGACCAAGGCGTTTGGCCTCATGGCAGCTACTTCAGTTTGACTCTGTTCTCCCAACTTTGCACTGAAGTAATACAAAATCCTCAACCTTCCATGGAGCACAAACAGCATTTTATCAATAATGCTACAAACCTAAGCATTGTACGGCAACCTTGACAAGAAACGGCAAATCGAGTGGGAAAAAAGTTACTAACCAAGGGCTGATCTTCATTAGTGGTATTGGTGCACAGGTGAAAAATACTGTTAGCAGCAAGAAGGACTTTCGTCCCCACACATCAGACAGGGCACCTATGAGTGGGGCACTGAGGAACGATAATAAGCCCTAAATGAAACAAAACGTTTCAAGTTAGAACTAAGTGGTTAGAATCGTGATAGCTGACTGTACTTCAATCTGATAGCAGGCTAGGCACTATTTTTATTAAAGTTGATGACTACAGTGCAATGCATCAAAGGCAATAATGGTCAAGCATTACTGATCATCTATCCCACGTCTGGTTATATAAAATTTGAGATTACCTCAGCGCGACACAAAATTCACAATGCAGATGATCTGGTCATACCAGCAGTTTTATGAACAGTTTTTTATATATTTTGAATTCACATAAATGTAAGTGATTGAAAACACCCTACTGGAGCCACAAGCTCCAAGAAAAAATTCTGAAATTCTAACCCCATGTGTGTCATTTGGGATTAGTCAACTACCTTTTTATTTGGTGAACCCAAACAGCACGTACAGACTAAGCAATATCTTACTAAATGTAAAATGATGCGTATTTGCTTTTTTAGCAATAATTTATTCCTGTTTTATCTATACCGTGAAAGCTATATTGAAAAAACCCTTGAATGTGTCTCTCAATTGGCAGTCATTTCTATATTCTTCCCACCATTCACTTTAAATTGTACTTGTGATTAACTTTTGTCACCTTACCTTTACTCCTTGAATTAGACCATTCATTAGAAATGTATGTTTTGGGAAGGTTTCATGCAAAACCTGGAGAAGAAAAATGGACGCTGTCATTTACACAATATTAACTACAAATATTTCTCATGATGCATCCAACTTCTACAGTGGCACACCTACAGTTTTATACTTTCATAGAATACAGAGAAATTAAAAAAAAAAAGATACACCACAAATGATCTATTTAATCTTTAATTCACATGGAAGGTACTTTGAGATTTTAGCTTTACTTGACAGAGCCCTCAGTTCTCTCAACACTTTGGGAAGGATGTCATCCAACTTCAGTATCTGAGATCTAAAGAGACTACACAGAACCTAGAAAACGATCTCAGACCAGACTCTCCACACATTACTATGTCATCTGTAGGGGGCTGGGAGAGAGAGGAGAGACATCATCATTCTGAAGTGCCTCGCAGTCTGGTGACCACAGCCTAGATGCACAGGTTAAAATTGGCGACTCTCTCTGTCTGACTTGTGTTACATGAGATGGATTCCACTCAGTGACCAACATGCAGTTTATATTGAAGAGACTGTTTATGGTTAACATCAGCATACAGAGCCACATCAAGACTGCCTTTTAGGTGGAGTTTGCTTGGAGATCTTTAAGTCTTCACTCCTTTTAATTTGTAAGCATGTGTCACACTCAAAGATTAAATCAAAATGGAAAGCAATCAACTACCTTAGAAAATAATTTGGTACAAACACATTGGAATGACTGTCTCACTAATCATAGGGAAGCTTTGCCTGGTGTAACAGGGTCTGCTGTTACATTTTAAGCACAGACAGGTCAGCAGAGATCTCCCTACCTACACACACGCTTGCATAATTTTACTAAATTTCAAGTGTATTTCTATCTTTATATTTGTAACGTGCCAACTTTTTGTACCATCTTGAAAGGAAAGATAATATCATTATCTTACTGGTTTCAAGTTAGAAAATATTTACATGTAAGCTTAAGTGTTAGCAGACTTGCACATAAACAGCTATGCTGCACCATTCCACCGCTTTAATGAAATAATTTTAAATTCCCGATTCCATGTAAAAATACAAAACTTTTCACTCACACAACAGAGCAATGAGATATAACTTTAATTTAATTCAGAAGATGTTCAGTGCCTTTGCAGTAATCGCCCCATCTGCCATACAGTGAAAAAAAACCTTAAGTGTATCACTTACCACCAGAGTGGGCGCTGTCAAGAGTCCCCACGCAAAAAACTCCAAGAAGATCACTATAACAGCGTGGTAGACACTAGGCGAACCTATTCCTTGAGGCTAAAACAAGAGAAAAAAACATGTGATTAAAACTTTTAACAATTTATCAGTCATGAGAAATACACCTGAACACTATGAACAGGAGGATTAAGAAATCAAACAGGACTCAAAACATCTGAATAGTTACTCAGGCTAACTGGTACTGAGTGAAATTCCCTTTTTAACCATTTGCTGCTAATATCCTGAAGGGCCTTAATTCTCTGCAGAATACAAAGTGCGCTTCCATCTCAAATGAAAAAATAAACCACTTATGCTGCCAGTGTGGGAAACAAGGATGTTACTGAAAGCAGAAACAGACTCTTCTTCGGAGAATTAGTTCCTTTTCCTTGAGAAAAATACTTCAGCCCACAGAATGCTGCATGGAAATCAAGTTTTCATAATTTCAAAACATGGTAACATTCACACTCAGCTATCTTAAAAGTCTAATTACCGGATCTATCAAACAGTTTTATAGTACTTCTGTTACTAAAAGGCACCATGGCTACGTACAAAACTCTGCTAGCTCTAAATCAGGAGAGAAAAACTGAAATAATGAATGCCAGAAGTGAATCTAAGGAACAGCACTGATCACTTCTCAAATACTGACAGCAGACCTATTAGCTACAACGTACTTCAAATGTAGGAAGAGATCTGGGTAAAAGATTTGAAGTAACTAACTTCAAATTCTTTGGTGATTTAATATAATCAGAAGCAGCATGGGTGGGACAACCTGCTCATCTCATAGAGTCTGTAAATGCTACCCTGTCAAGCAACATGCCACAGTTCATCATTTGCAAATTGAGGAAACGGTGCACTAATTTTATTTTCATATGAAGGTAGTATGAATAACTCATCAGAAATCTCATA
This sequence comes from Vanellus vanellus, assembly GCF_965231255.1. Classification (NCBI taxonomy): domain Eukaryota; kingdom Metazoa; phylum Chordata; class Aves; order Charadriiformes; family Charadriidae; genus Vanellus; species Vanellus vanellus. The sequence continues at coordinate 60,661,254 of NC_138910.1, forward strand.
TGCATTCTTTAAGCTTAGAAGTGCTGCCTTACCTTCACACAAAGCTGGGAAAGTACATGTTGAGTTACTGACAGAGTGGCACTGATTTGATTAGACCTAGCATTTATACTGAGCAAACACACGCATGCTAAGGCCCTCAGCTGCTTGTCAAGAAGGCTCAGGGGGATCTTATCAATGTGTATAAATATCTGACAGAAGGGAGTAAAGACAACACAGCCATACTCTTCTCAGAGGTGTCAGTGACAAGAAATTCTACTTAAAGTTTGAACAAAACAAACCCCTGTAAACAGGCTGCGCAGTGAGTTTGTGGAACCTCCATCCCCCAAACCTGACTGGACACAGCTCTGAGCAAACTGCTCCAGTTGACCGGGTTTGGGGGAAGAGAGTGGGCAGTTGGATTAGAGGTATTCAGAGGTGCCTTGCAACCTCAAACACCACACTATTTTAAGTTTCAGTTAGGTAATACTTGAGTCTTTCTTTTATTACAAGATTTATACAAGTCATACCTAGCTTTTCTTTCCAGATTCCAATATTTCCAACACAGGAAAAAAAAAAAAAAAAAAAGCCTTTTGAACAACCATAGGAAATAAATACAGAAAACCACACTGGCCATTCACCCCTATTGCTAGAAAAGGTCATAATTTTCAAAAGTAACCATATCAATGTGTAAAAGGTGAGCTACAAAAGTATCTTAGCACTGTGCTATTTTTCTTTCCCAAATTCTCTTCAGTAAGTACAGACCAACCATACAGATATTTCTGCTATTTTTTAATCCTGTTCTCTCAAGGAGGTAAATTAACAGTCTTTATAGGTACAGAAAGTGGCTATAATTATCTTCACTTCACACAATTCCTTTCCACCCACAGTCCTTATTTTAGTTTTGGGTTAAAAATTTATCCAGCTCTGCACAAATGGTAAGTAACAATCTTAGCTATTTGCCTCAGTCCAACACAGAAAATCAGGTTCATTCTCATAGTCCCCAGATGCCTGTCAAGTTACCGGTTCATGAGCCCCCCAAGGTATTTCCAATGGTGAGGCAGGAGTCAGGAACCATCCCTGTCCCTCCAAGCACCAGGGGTCACAAGCATCTCCACTCTGTTCACATGTAGCAAACACAAGCTCAACAGCCATCTGTCTCTATGCTGCCCTTGTCCCTTTGCGGGCAGCTACTCAGAGATCACAAGCACAAACCAAAACAGTGCAATGAAAACAGCGGCTGTTCTGCAGAGCTAAACTGTTTGTGAATTTAGAGGCAAGGGAGCAGGTGACTGCTGCCCTCTGCCATGTCATCCAGCTGTAAGCAAGCTGATCAGATGTTTCCATTACATTGGCAGAAACAAACAAAAGTGACATTTACATCACTAGGGTTAAACTCCCTTGCTTTCTTGTTGCTAATGCTCACTTATCACAGGTACTGTTATTTGTTCTTGTCTATAAAAAAAACAGTAATTTAGTCACATTTAGATCATCATCTCTATAGCTATTTTTAAAGATGGCTGCAACTATAAAGTAGCAAAAATACTCCTGAGGTGGAAAAAAGAAGGAAGGAGATTAATGAGTGGTTACATTACAGTGCATTAAGATATGTGTGTTCAGTCCACAAGACTTAAGTACTGGTCTGATGTACCCTGCTACCCCAACATGTACAGCGCAGGTGTTGGGTGTTCAGCCCTGTCTTACTCTACAAACCCACCCCGCTGTGCTTTACAAACTGGCTAATGTAGTGTAATGTAATGTAATGTAACCAAATCAGTGCAACCAAATCAGGCGGCCTTATACCTGGAGATAAAAGATATGGAGCCTTTGTGTGAACAACCTGGAACTGAGATGTTCCAATCAGAGTAATAGCAACCATTCTCTGCAACCATGTAGCCAGAGCAGAGCTTATTTATGTTTGGCAAAATCTGTGGCACAAAATAGTCCTGTAACAATGAATGCCCCTTTCTCTAGTTACAGAGTAAATGTCTTCAACCAAACACTTCGTACTATCAGTCATGCCTGTGATAAAAAGCGTATATACCAGGCAACTCTAAGAACACACATCTGACAACAACAGAACACCTATCAAAGCAACAAAAGCATCAAACATAATGATCATAGCTGCTGCTCCTCTGCTGGAAATAAAAAGGCACCAAATAAAGCACTAAGCTCTAATTCTCTCTAGCATTGCCCAGGAGTGTACTTCCTAATTCATTTCATGACTGCTTCAAAAATGCATAATCATACAAAAGATGAATTCCAACTAGTCATAAAGGCAGGCAAAATTAAGAACAATGTTGAAACCACTTCACTGTATGTTACTGCCTTTCCTTTGGTGAATCTGACAACACACACTTGAGTACACACACCATCACACATTTTTTCCTGTGATACAGCTACTAAGCTGCAAAGAGAACACCACAAAAATACCACCATGAACTAACCCAACCTCCTGCACCACCCACCGCCTCGCCAAGGGTACCCTGTGGCAGGAGGAGAGGCTTTGCAGAGGCAATGGGTGGGTTTTCCCTTTTGCTTGTTTTTTACTTTCCACATCAGAATCAGTGATTAGAAGTGACATTATATTAAACTGACTGAAGTTCCCCATCAGTAAACTTTTTGCTTGTGACACTGCCTCATTGAACAGCTGTATATTCTTGCTGGCAAAAGACTCACATTTTCTTTGATGTCAGTTTCAAAATAAACCAATCAGGCTGGAAATTGTACACTTAGATGCTTGATTAATTACTGGTTTTTCAGCTGGAGACATTCAAGACGTGGGCCATTTTCATTTACCTGTTTCCCATCTTGCCATGTAGCATGTTGGGTAAGCAAAGAAACTAAGGAGACTTAGCACAGAAGGCTAATGAAACGCTTCAGCAAACATTAAAAAAAATAAAATCCAAGCATAAAGTTTTTGCTGTCATTAAAAAGACTACTCTGCTATAACAGACTTTATAACTTTAAAAATGTATTTAAAACAAATTCTCAAAACATTTCTTTAAGGGCAGAAAATATCACAAGCTGGTATTTTTGTTATCTAACAACAATCTACACTCCTTCCATCTAATGTTTATAGCCCATTTTTTCACTGTTCTAAAAAAAAAAACTGTAGAGAACTCATGCAAGTTTGTACTCTGAGTCTGAAACCGGTGGGAGACACTGAATGCAGCACTGCAAGTATCACTGAATGCAGTTACTATAATATCCTTTCTCCTCTCTTGGCACAAGAAAGTTGGAAGATATAGGACACTTGGAAATATATTGTATTTTAATCAATGATTACACCAGAGAGAAATTCTGAAGCACCACGTCCCATGAGTAACAACATTTACTCTGCTTCTATTACTCATTCTAAAATATTTACATTTAACATATGTACAAGGTAATCTCATACATTTCTATCTTTACAAAGAGCAGAAAAACATGTCCTGGAAAACACTAACATCCACCACTGGAATTAGTTTTGCTTCTTACTACCAAGTAATCCAGTCAGTTGGTCACCAGTTTGATGAACAACTACAGTGACTCTGACAACTCCCTCTTCTCCATTAATGTTCCAAAAAGATGAACTGAAGGGCCACCAGCACTTTAATCTGTCAAGATGTCTCTTTATTTGAAATAACGATACTGTATTTAGAAGAGTGTACATCAAAGCTATACAATGTTACACAGCAGAAAAAATCCAGGGGTAATGATACACTGGAAGTAACACTACTTATCAACTAAAAAACCCAAGCTCCAGCAGCCAAAACATGGAACAGCTTCCTTTCTTTTTAAAATTTATGTATTTAAGGAGAAGCAAGACAGTGGGAGGGAACTGCAAAACATTTCTTCCAGGCACCCTTTACAGGACTTCTCTGATGCAAGAGTCTGTCCCACTCGTTGGCCTATTCTTTCTCAGACTATGGAAACAGAGAGGACAGAAGGCTGCTGTGATGGCGATCCATCCCAGACGCGCTTTGCACCACCAGCAGAACTGCATCCTCACATCGCGCGGTGCTTCCTGCTTCCCTTTACAATGGCCAACTGCCTGCCGGCACCGTCCCAGTCTATTGTGCAGCCAACTGCTGCTCCCAAGCATACAGCTGCCTTCCCAGCAGCTCTTACTTCAGATTTCATTTAAATAATTTTCAATGTAAAGTTAGGTTTAGACAAGTACCGCATGATCTCAGGCAAATGTAAATGATCTGCAGTTACCTATGGCTAACTCCTGAGGTGACACTGTTTCTCACACTTGCTCCTGAGCCCTAAAAATGGGCCCACGCTGAGAAAGAGCATTTAAGAAGAAGACCTGAACTAGCGTGACACCCTGACAGGTGTTTCTCGGGCAACTTGATGATTGGACTAGATTATCTTACAGGTCTTTTCCAACCTAGGAGATTCTGTGATTCTGTTTAGCGGTGGGCTTGTCAGTGTTAGGTTGATGATTGGACTAGATGATCTTACAGGACTTTTCCATATTCTGTGATTCTGTAACTGTCCCAAGGAAACCAGCCCGGGATGCCGGAACGAAGCTACCGGGGCTGCAGCAAGCCGAAGCATAAAACAAACTCAAATCTCGCCACAGAGCTCGGCCCGCCACCGGAGCACGTCGCTACCCGCGGCCGCCCGAGGCCTGCGGGCCCACCGACCTCCCCCTCCCCGCGCCAGACCGGGCCCGGCCGCACCTGCCTCGGCCCCCTGTCCGACCGCTGCCAGCGCTCCGCAACGCCGCGGGAGCCGGGGCTCCGCCGCCGCCAGCTCGCCCCACAGCCGCCTCCCCACCCCCGAGCCGCCCCGCGCCCCCGGCCCCGCCCGGCCTCACCGTCCCGCCGTCCTTAATGATTATTTTCTTGGCCAGCATGATACTGCGGTTCACGGCGCGTTTCTTCTTCTTCCCCCCCTGGGTCATTTTACCATCCTACAGCCCCGGGGGGGAGCGGGGGCAGCAGCGGACCCTCCCCAGCAGCCGGGCCTTCGCCTCCCCTCGCCGCGCTGCCGCCGCCACCCCTCACGCACCCGGCGCCATCTTGGCCAGCCACCCCCGGGCGCAGCCGCCGCCGCGCATCACGCGATCGACCCATTGGCCGGACGCCGGTCACGTGCGCAGGACGCACCGCCCAGGACGGCCCCGGGCCCGCCGCGCCGAGGCCTCCGGCCCCCAGCCCGGGCGGGGCCTCGCCTTGATGCCTTTCAAAAAATTAATGGTTAAGAGCTGGAAAAAATTAAATACATTTAAAGAAATAAATAAAAGAGACGGCTGCCAGTAAGCCGTGCGGTTGGCTGCGCTGCGGCGCCTGGCCGAGGGGTGGGCGCGGCGGTGCGCTCCGTCCTCCCGCGCTACCGATCCCTCAGCAACCTCCATCTTTGAGCACACCTGTACTGCTGAAGGCACTCGACTTTTTTCCCTATCCAGACAACACCGGCATTTTAAAATACGTGATCACAGCCTTTCCCGCCCCGCCGAAGCCTCGTTCTTTCTCACGTACCTCCGCAAGCATCGATCCTGCCAGCTACCCCCTCCCAACCGAGCCTAAAGGGTCCTCACAAGCCGCCGCCGCCTCCTCCTCCTCCCAGAACCGGCTGAGGGGCCTGGAAAAAAGGAGCAAAAAAGGGCAGTTCTTATTAGATATACCTGTTAGACGTCAAAAGACATTTCTAGACCTAAAGTACCTAACCATGCATATGATCCATCTTAAAAACCCAACTCCAAGGCACTCTGCTGTCTTACTCTCAAGTTTTAAACTGAGCTTATGTCAGCTTTAACAGCTTTCAACAGGCAGGCCAAGGCCATTTCACCTTCTGATTTACCACACAGCCTGCAGGTAATAAGATAACAGGGATCGTCTTTCCCAAGACATCATATCTGTTGTTAGGGGAGAAAATCTTTTGGAAACATGCACTATTATTATTAATTATTCTGCAGCTTATAGTTTAAATTCCTTCACCGCTGATGTCTGGCAGCACTAAACGGAGCAACATCTGTCCACATCCAGTGCTATTACATTCACGATCTCAGACACAGCTCTCCATGGCCATACCCACACACCAGTCTCTTCAAGTTCTTCACTCAGTCCTCCATCTTCCAGCCCACTTACTGCACATCCTGATCTCCCCAGCTCCTCTGACATCCCTGTTTCCCCCAAAACCTCAGCCGCACGTTAATATCATCTCTGTCTATACAAACAGTGGCTGCTATGCTGAACCTCAACCTTAATGTACAGACCTGTACCCTAGCTCCCTTACAGCACGGACACCACTGTGTTAACAAAGGGGTGTAAGTCACTCACCACGTTAGATCATGTGAGCTTAAGTTAAACTATTAGCCTTAAGACTAAGCACCCTCTTCTCTTTTCATAATGCAGCTTTTAAGGAATTTAGAATGTCATGAGGCACAGCCCTGCTCAGGCCAATGGATTTACTCTGATCTAACAGTGAGACAAAGGCAAGTAGAGCCTCTAGGTCACGACACACAGACTATCTCAAGACAATCTAGCGGGCTACCCACAGGGGCAAAAGGGTGTTTGCAGCCACTGCTATTATCAGTCATTTGTTACAAGTCTTAATACATTAAGCCAAATATGTGACAATTGCAGTATGTTCCAGGGTTTCTCACCCCTTCCATTTGAAAAGGAGAGGGGTCCTAAAATCGTGCTGTGGTTTCAAGTCTTCTCCTTGGAGAGAGTACCATTACATTTTGGTGGGAGTGTCACACACAGACGTGTACATGACATGTAATGAACCCATGTTAAAAAGTGAACACAACTGCATCTCAGCAAAGACATTTTGTAACTAAGCTGATTAAACAGCTGTTTTTCCATCCACACCTTTATATTAGACCAACCCATTATTGATGTCATTATCCCCCAAAAAATGTATCTTAAATATCAAGTTTGCTCATGTAGGCTGAGCAGGCGATTCAAGTAAGAATTCCTAACTTTAAAATAAAGTCTAGATAAATATGACTTGCTTTTGCTGTCATGAATTTCAGCCAGCTACATATTTTCAAATATTAAACTCCACTTACCTATGTAAGTCCTGACATAATCCACTCTGCCATTATTTAACTGAGACAAATTCCTGACATACATTTTATCTCCTGAAGAAGAGAAACAAAAATTGTTACATCTAAACACCTGTAGTGTTCAACCGTCTCTACAAAGTAAATGCATAATAGCACCTGCCAGCTGTAGAAGATATTACTATCTTTTTGGAAGTGGAATCAAAACAGAGTACTTATTATCTCCCCAAGGGAAACCATTGATTCTAAAGCACAGACAGACAATGGTTTCAATGGTTTCAGTTAAGACTCCTACACATTGCTTTTAGGGCCAGACTTGAAGATCACTGTCCCCTGCATTGTTGTACTCTGTACCAGCTATGTTCCTTTGGTTAGTTGATGGGTAATTCATTTTTGTCACCTAATGGCCTAAAAATTTCAGTTTAAATCATGCTGCATATGATCACTAATATCAGAGCAGAATTGACAAAAGGAACTGACTGAAATGAAGAGTCCTGCAAATTACTGATGCATAGCTGGCAAAATGACCTGATTTTATTTTATAAATATATATCTCTCCGGAAAGGACAGGGAAACATGTTATCCACCATTTATAGCAACGTCTTTGTGAACTCTGTTCAGGTCTTTGATATATTGTAAATTATAGCTATACAAAACCTCAGCTTCTAAATTGTAACATGAAACAACGGATTGTGTTGTATTCTAGAGGGCATATTATATAGTACTTTCTACTGCTATCAAAATTAAATATTTAAAACAGGGGAAAAATAAAAGCTACTGAATCACCAGCTGCGTCCTGATAACTTGTGGCAAAACTCTTCTACAAAGGATTACAGTGTTTTACAATCGCACACCATACTATAACTTGGTACTTGATACTCAGATACTCCCTACCACCCCCAGTCCAGGAACTGCAGTCCTGAACAAGGAGATCAGGGTTTTCAGACCAGAAGGGTGCAGAGACAGACAGTCACAGGAACAACGGTGGAATGTGATTCACAAGAAGACATGATATAGTGGTCAAAATTTCTGCTAAAATATGCATAAGGCAAGCCTTTCCATTTACAAAACTCTCAGTTTTATATCATATTCTTAATAAAGCCGGTGTGCTTAATTTTAACAAGTTTATTACTCTAGTGACATTATCTACACATACAGGAGAAAACCTTTATTTTACCTCAACATGGATTAAAAAAAGACTGTATTAGGTCATGTAAGATGCATTCCACGGTTCATCAGTGTTATACCAAAAAAATAACCTGTTTCCAAACTGCCTGGAAACACCATATATTAGAATTGTATTCAGTGTAATCACACACAAATATCAACATCAACATATAAAAACTCCTAAGATTACCTTAAAAATTTTGCTGCAATGCTTGAATACACGATTTCTATTTGGGCTCATATATTTAAAATTAAATTTAAAATAAAGATGATAAATAAATAAAGATGAACTTTTAAAAATCTAAACCGGTGTTCCTCATGGCAGCAAATATAAACATATGCTTAGCATATAAGCAATTATTACTGATCTATAAATTGCTAATGAAATGAGTAAGGCTAATTACAGTTAGAACGATGATGGAAGGTCGAAGGCAAGAGTTAAAAATCTCATGTCTGCTTTTGGATGCAAATATGCAGCAGGCATTCCAGAATGAGCACTGAACAGCACATCAGGACAGATTTTTTTGCTTCTTGAAAGAGTTATAAATTCACCTAGCAGGAAATAATTAGAAAAAGTTATACATTCAACTGAACAGAAATTTATATTCACAGTAACCAAAGCAGAAGATACCATATAATTAATCTCACTTATTTTGTTGCATTTTCCCCTGCATTTTTTCCAGTAAAAATATCTTAATTCTAGATATTTAAAAACATATAATGAGCTTACCTGGAAAGAGTAGAACTCTTTAGTAACTTGCTGTGGAAAATAACCAGCATTGAAAATGAACAGATCAATGAAAACAAAGGGAAGGAAACACTTCTTGGACTGTCTTACAATAACTGAACCCCATAGGTAATGATACATTACCACATATGGTATAATACCATGTTATAGATAAATATTACCTTTCTAATACACAAAAACCCTCAAATTTTTTTAATATATCATTCTTACAAAACATGGATTTCAGAGAAGAAAACAATGAATAACCTTCCTCATTCACAATATCCAGCAAGAAACACTGTCAACAGGAGGAAAATGAGCAACAACTTCAAATTTGGAAAATAATGATTGCTTAAAAACAACAGAACATGCACAGCTGATAAGGAAATACATTAAAATATGAAAGTTACTGACAATGAAAACCAGAAGAAATGCAATGTTTCATTTATCAATTTAAAAATAATTTAACAAAATCCATTACAGTCTTTTGAATTACAGCCATAAAAATAAGTTAGGAACACAAAACAATTACAAACAACTAAAAATCTGTGAGAGGACTGTATGAGTAACTGAAACACAAGTACAGGCTACCAAAATAAGATTTTTTTTTAAAGCAAAATAAAACAATAGTTTCTAAAAAGTTACAGTAAAAACCCCAAGATGTTATCTTGTAGAAGCTGGATCTAGAACATTAATCTAACCATTAGTAAAGCAAACAAAAAGGGAAGTTTTCTTATAGCTTGTCTAAAACAAAGAAGTTGAATAGAACTGTAAAATTATCTGAATTCTTTGAGAAAAAAGACTATTGGGCACTTGTGGATAGCATAGAAATACAATAATTAAAGAAAAGTTTATCTTACTTTATTGGACTCAAGATTTTTCACCACTGAACTGCTGATTTATTTTGCTTTGAAGATAGTTCTACATTTATTTTTATTTGACCATTTATCATGTATCCCAGAGATTCTCAAATAAAACTACCAAATACCAAGTATTCAATAAATACTACTACTCCCATTATGCAAGTCTTTAAAAAAAAAATTACATAATTCAAGTTATTGCAAATAAATACCTAGCTATAGCTTTATAAATATTTAAATAAAATTCTGCTATGTATAGGTTAGCCTCCTAAATATATAACTAAACTAACAAATCCATTGTCTAAAAGTCAGAAAAATAGTTCAGAAAAACAGGTTTATTTTTGGAAAGTTAGACTCCTACAGATTGCTTTTTGGGCAAACTCAAAGCACACTATCCCCTACTTCCCAATGCTCTGTGCTAGCTATGCTTCTTTGGTTAGTTAATGAGTTATAGACTTAAATTGGTTTTTTGTTGATTTTTTTTTTGTAATTTTAAAATCCAGATACAAAAGCATCTCAGTGAGAAAATATGCATATGCTCTCAGATTGCAAAGGTTACAGAAATCAGTAAACCCTCCTCAAGTCCTTTCTGTTCTCAAGAAACATATGCTGTCTTCCCTGTCTAGAATAATGCTTTTCAACCTGGAAGGCCTCAAAGCGTCTGTCCTTCGCCTGTAAAGGGCTAAGGAAAGACAGCTCAAAATCCAAATTGCTATTTCCTTTACAGCAACAAATGTATGAAGAGATCTATCCCTCACTGGAAAATTTAATGGAACTGTCAACTGAAAGGATGGAAGAGTCACTGATCTACGGACAGGAGTGACTGTCTGTTAGTGCAGTAGATATTTTATTTTCCAAAGCTGTATGACATCCTATTCAAAAGCAAAGAGCACATATTCCTGTTCTTTCCTTTAAACTGATCCTTATTGGCAAGTAGTGACGGGTGCACGTGAAGTATTAAAACTGGATTATATGTAACAGATCTCCAGCAAGGTGGGAATTATCTGGCCCATTTGGTCCCTTCCTGTGCAACCAGCTTTACAGTGTTCTCAACCTGCTCCCTATGTTTTTTGGAGAAATTCCTCAAGGAAGTAACCAATTATAACACCTGAACATTTCCATTACTGTGATTCATGAAATTAAAACTATTATCATGTAGGCCAAACTCCAATTCAAATATTACTACCAACACTTTTCAGATAATTTCAGAGTCACGCTCTTTCCATTCTACGCCAAGCAATGCTGCGAGTCACTGTTCTACACATACATCTTACCTCATGTTGTATTTCAGTGGCAAAACGACTACATGTAATTTTTCAAAGATTTTGCCACATTAAGTGTTATAGGTAAAAGGTTCAATATTAACATAGAATGCCATCTTAGCGTAATACGAGAGAGTTTTCACTACCAAGTAGCAGAGCTCCTGCAATTATGGCATGCCGGGATAGATTCACCGTTCACAAAGCTTAGCAAGCGCTTGGCATAACTCTGAAATTTCTTTAACATCTTGCTCTGATACGATAAACAAACAAAAAGTTGATAATCCACGTCATTGCCAACAGAAGGAAAACGCTGTTTTTACTTGGCTGACGTAAGTGAAATTTTTCCTTTCCCATTTACAATACTTCATTAAAAAAATCTTAGAGCACTCTTACAGAATCTCTTTGTCAATCCACCACTAAAATGTGGAAAAGAGGATGAGGTACTTTGGCAAACATTTTCAAACACCTCTCTCTTCACAACATGTTCATTAGCACAAGCCAGGAGCAAGAAAGAGCACGAGGGGGGAAATAAAGGAAATCATACTTTTTTACCACTTGCCATTCTACAGGTAAGGGACTATTGATATATTTTTGTATAAATGTATACCTTTACAAGTGTAACATGGATAAGAAATCACTCTACATTAGTATCCATTGTGAATAGGTCTCCTGAAATCAAGTGATTTTTAAGACAGCTTTTGTTGTTTATTAGTTCTGGCTTTTTTTTTTTTTTGGTGTTTCTGGCTATATGCAAATACTTCAAACAGTGAAGCGTTTGTAACAGTCTAATTGATCTAACTGCATCTAGGTTTCTTTGTAAAGGTTCTTTTTTGGTTAAAACAGAAGAACAGCGTGCTTTTATATTTACCTATTGCACAATTAATTACATTTTCGTTAGGTTTCCTATTAAAGTAATTCCTCTACTAGACTGAATAGCTCCAGACAACTCATTTTCGTCTGTTGGCTCAAGGACTCCCAAAACAAAATACTACTAATAATGATGATTAAAAAAAAATTCTCTAATTAAGCCATTACATAGAAATGTACTGAAAAAGCCTTGGAGAGTTCATGAGTAAACAACACATTTAAAAAACACCTCTGTAATAAAGTACAGTACAGTATACAGATGATATACCGTAATAGCTCCAGATGGAGCTGTTACAGACAACAATAATGCATTTAACATGTTTATTATGGGCTTTTTTTTTTTTTTAAACTGTGGTTAAAAAAATCCCCAGAGGATATTTAAAGCATAAAAACTACTTTAAAGGTTCTGCCAAAAAGTTGATTTATAATCAATAAAAATAAAAAGAATGAACATCACATCTGAGCAAGCACTCCATCATAAGCTACTCTTAGTACCAGGTTAGTGCAGTAACCTCCGGCCTATGTTCACAGAGTTATTGCATCTGTTGGAACACTACAGCCTATCCTGATGAAGGCTGGAGTATCAACAAAGATTTCACTCCGAATTTCTCCCTTTGTGTACTTAGGTGAGAATGTTAACATTCTTACAATAGTTTTATATAAGCAACAGAATTATAATATTGTAATTTAATAACAGATTTCTGTTATTAAATCAGCCTTCTACAAATATAAAAATATCGGATATTGTGAAAGTGTCTTTCAACCTTACTTCAATCTTCACAGTTTTAATAAGGAATACCTAATTAGGACCATCACTTTAGAACTATGATGCGTATTCAGCTGATTTCATGTAAATAGACAAACAGTTAAAAACATTTACTAAGATTAAGTATAGTCAAATTGCAAAAACATACAATCTGACAATTTTGTCATGTGCTCTTTCAAAGAGTGCATAGGACATATTTCTGCAGCAGTCAATACAGTAAATTCTTTTGATGCAATTCCGGTCAAAGCTGTAAACATTCCTAATTGCAGTTTCTTGGAAACTTTTTGTTCCTTTCAAGTTTTTATTAGCACGTTGCACTGGGCATTCCCCTGCCATTTTTATTTTTTTTTTTTCCATCAGTTACAGACAGTATCACCATCCACCTTTAACCCCTCTGGCTGTTCAAAACTACTCATAAGCATTTCTTCAATAGATTCAGGGTAGTAATCCTTTCCTTGCAGTGCACAATGACACTTTCCACGTGCCATTGTTAGCAAGACCCCCAGTGCGTGATCTTGAGAAGCAGGTTGATGAGGAAGTCTGCTATGCCTTAATGGGATTTCCTGCAGGTTTGGGATCATAACCATATAGGAAAGTAGCTGCTATTACAAGGACGGCTCCGAAGAAAAAGACGCTGAATAAAAAAGGGATGAAAAAAAAAAGTTAGCTCATTTTAGTTGATGCCATTTTATTTATGTAATGCAATCAAGAGAAAGGACATTTTTTTTTCCTCTGGGAACACAGAAAGATAAATTATATTTGTCCAATTTATAAAGAATAAAATATTTTGAATATTTATTTATTACAGAAGGATGCAGGAAGAAGTTAAAATAAGAAACTTACAACCACTAAGTGATGTATCACTATACTGACATATTCTGAAAATGAAAATTATAGTTTCATGGAACCATTGTCAAAAGTAATCAGACCAATTGTTCTTTTTTTCTTTTGCCTAAAGCCCTGTGCAAAATGCAAGCAGAAGCTAAAGAACTGCAACTACTGTGGTTACCCAGCCATTTTTAACATCTTACGTACATCACGTTGTTGGAATTGTGTTTGCTTTGAAGTCCAAAGCTTATGTCAAAACAAATTACTGCTGCCCAAGAACCAATTTGCAAGTCAGTACAATCTAATTTTTGGCAGATACATAAAGATTTATGTAAGGAAAAGATAATAAAGGCATCTTTTGTATTATGACATATGGGCCTTTCAAGTTGCTTTGATAGTTAAAGTCTGAAACAAAATATCCAAAGCCAACAGACAATCAGTACACATTTTAGAAAAGAACCTTGTCATAAAGACATGACAATGTTGACAATTTGATCTTCTGAACCAAACGCTAAAAAAACTGTGGCACATGACATGATAATCCTTCAGAGAATACACTTAGCGTATTTCTGGACACGATCCATTGCAACACATTCAAGCTCTTAAGTACTTTACATCTATTATCCCAATCAAAAATGTTTGTTGAAGTGACAGAAAAAATCACACAGTTTCAGTTCAAATAAATTCAGTTGGCATAAGCAAGATACCACAGATTGAGTTTGATTAACTCAAGTTAATCAAGTTTTATTAAATGAGATTGCTTCAAGTTCTACATGCTGCTAGTTAGCTCCATCTCATTTAATTATTTACCACTGTTTCCATTTTCACTATGTTTGCAGAAGCTGGTAAGTTACTTATTAATTTTCCATTTGAGCACATAGAAATTCTTAAACTACTTTCTATGTTTGTTTTAATAGGACAAGTATAGGCTACTTATAATTTAAGTTCAACGTCTTCCACTCTTTAAGCCTAAATAGTTGTTTTGCTTCCTTTTTTGAATGTTTAAGTAAAGTCCTGCTAATATTGCAAATACTACCTTTAGATAAAAAGATGTTTCTTTGTATCAGATACAAAAGTTGTAAATATTATTAAAAATATTTTTACACTAGGAGTATGTGTAACATATGTGAGGTTAGTTATAAGCAAAATCCTATTAATATATCTGAAAATTGGAATATTACTTCTCCATGACATATATTAACAGGCACTGCCAAGACAAGCACTATTCTGGAACCTACCCATGTACAAAACCTGAAGCGCACAGAGCTACTAAAATCTGATTCACAAAACACCAGAATACAGTGCACTGGGCCTAGAAGAATATAGCAAGCATTTTTCTCTCTCTCTGGGTTGAGTGTTTTCACTAATAAATATGGTATTTATTGTGTCTGAAAAAAGCTCTGCCTTTGGGCTTCTGGGTGTCCTTGGGCAACTAACTGCTGTTAACTTGCATGTGTGTATGATTGCAATTATCTCTTTTAGAGACTGTTTTGAAATTGGGTTAAAAAAAAGTATAAAAAGATTATCATCATTATAATTGTTCAGCCATAACTTCCAGAGGACAAACAGAAAACAAGAGACAGCCAAACCCGTTGTCACGATCTTACTTAGAACAGCCAGCAGGGGGGAGACTGGTTCAAAGAGCACAGCCAGACGCAATGCAAGGCGAGTGTCAAAACTAAAGAGGACTGGCTCCAGCACAAAAGCAAAGCAGGAGCTGAACAAAGCTGAGGGAGATTGGGTAGGGAGGAAAAGAAGAGAAAGGGACAGTGAACTAAAACATATAGCCCGCAAGAGAGTGGTTTGTCAAAATCCAAGATTTGAGATTCAATTATTCCTGACCTGTGAGGGGCTGTGTCTTCCAGAAAATTTAATCTTGCCAATTATACTGAAAAAATTAAGTATTAGTTATGGTATGTCATGAAACTAAACTTTTATGTGCAAGTTGTATCTAAGCAGTCTAAAAGCGTGGCTTGCACTGTTTTTTTTTTTTTTTAATTTATTTTTGCAGTTCTATCTGATAACCATTAAGTTTTCAACTACTTTTTTTTTTTTCCCAGCATACATGGAAAATAATTCTTACCTTGTAGGGACAAAATCTTGCAGCCAGAAATAGGAGATCAATGTTGATAGTATAATAGAAAGAGAAGTTGCAAATCCCTTTAAAATGTTGTCCGCATATTTTATAACAGCAGCAATCACCAGCCCTCCAAGTGCCTGAAAAATAATGAGGTTTGGGTTTGCAGCCTGACAGTTCCACTGAGAACACCTATTTTAACAACATGCACTTACTTTAGGAAAAGCTTTTGTCTATGATTAGGAGCATTATATTTATTTTATGTTATGGATATGCAGTGTTGAAGATAAATATTGGAGGAGTCCTTCCTTCCCCATTAAAGAAATTGTTGATCATATTACCATCATTAAATTAGTGGAAATGCTTGTACTATATATTTTTAGCCACAGGAGGAAGGGTACATATTTATTTTAAAAAAAAAAACATTGCAAAAGAAATAATGCTTACATGCTTTTATGTTGCACAATACTTAGTCATATACTTGCTATATATTTTCCAGGGTTTTATTTAGAGGTTTATTCTAATACTGACAGATCAGACTTTTGACGATAGGATTCTCAGTAGCTTCAATGCCACCCATTAGTTTCCCCAGTCATTCATAGAAGAGTAAATCCCAAGTGCCTTCACAGAAACGTGATACACGGTATCTCACCTGTAGAACAACAACTATCCAAGTAAGTTTATTGTATCCTTGAAAAAATCCATTCTTTGACAGTTGTTCTCCATCATAAATGTATACACCCATCAGTCCAAATATGCTACCAAAAAAACCTGAAAGTACAAGATTGATTTAAAAGCTTCAGATGAAAAAAACATGCAAACAGGTTCCTTGTCCTCAAGGACTGCTCACATATATCTGATTTTAAAATATGACTGCTGCTTGCAATACCATCACATTCAAATGCAATCAGTGTTCAGACAGATAATCTCTTTTAAAAGCTATTTTCCAACAAGTCCAAGAACAACAAGTTTTGACTGTTTCCATTAGGACATTTTATACACTTATCTTCCATTGCTTTCTACTGGAATGGGGTGATTGCTTTTTACTGGAATGGGATAGCATATAGCAAAATTCATTTAAACACAATTTCAGTTTTCCTGAAACTAGTCATGAGCGAAGGCTGAAGTCACACTATAACCCAGAGAGAAAAAACAAGGAAAACTTTCAGTGGAGGAGATGGTCGCTGATCTAGCAAGAGCAGGACTTAATCAGTTTGCCAATTCAGACAAGGATCTTGGAAGCGGGATTCTTCTGAACCAGTCTCAAAGACAATGAATGTTTAGTAGTAGAGACGTAATGTCAAAAGAAGAAATTAAAATGAGGTTAAAAAGTTTATAATTTGATGAGTATAGTGTTCTTCTATCAGATGGGCAGTCCCTCAGGCATGGAAGTAATGAAAGCACTTCCTCTGTGACTGATGTAGGCTCTAGTCCTGAACAGGAAAGAGGAACATTTTTTCCATTCCATTTCTGTGAAAAGCTGACCTCTATTTTCATCACATTTCTTTGCATCTGACAAGGGCAGTGTTGTTTTGAACAAAATAAAACCTTCCATCTGACAAGAAATAATTATTTTTGTAGACATAATTAAAATTGTAGGTTTCATTTAGATTAAACCAATTACTTCTATTTTCCAATCGATTTGCAAAAATAAATAAATAAAATGAACTATTCATACATCCCTAATATGATATTGGTATACATTAAAAACTGAATTTTTCAAAAATTCTTCAAATATATTTTCCAATTTTTTCTACAGTGCCAATAATTCTCTACAGATATGAAAAACAAAGCCAGGTTGAACATACGTTTTTTGTTGTTTGTGTTTTAAGAAAAGCTCTCTTTCCAAGCTCTTGCTTATGACTGACTTGCTTCTGAATGATACAATGTCTTAAGCAGGCAATTATCTTGCACTTGCAGAAAGATACACTAACGTATTTTTGAAATTGTGGTTTCATGTTTTAAATATTTTCTAAAAGCTGTATCAGGAAACCCTCTAAGAAATACAAGAAATAAATAAAAAAACAGGTGATTTAATTCTCACTATTATCACAAACATTTATATTTTCATATATCACAGTCCTAGTTATTCATTACCTTGAACAATTTGTGTTTAGATGCAGTCTGTTCGGACCTCATTGTTTTCACAAAGCAATTACTGGAACATTCAATGTATGACCAGGTCCACTATCAAAGTAGTGAACTCATTTGTTTTCATATCTACTTTTGTGCACTGTAGAAAAATCTGAAGAATGTTTTAGAAGAGATCATTGATTTTTCAATAATTATGAATGTTTAATTGGAAATTGTTTCCGATATCTCATTGTTGCTCACCAAAGCGCTTCTAGCACGGAATTTGAGAATAATAATAATAATCAGCTTTCCGTGGCAACAGATTTTACATTGTAGCTCTATCCAGAGCACCAAAACTTACCTTAAATCCTGTTCAAGAAAACTCAGTTTTAATATACACAATTTCAATAAATCCTAGCAGATAGCAAGTAGGGGTTTTGATCCCCTTCTCTATCTTGAAGTTTCAAGCCATTATGGACATGTAAAAATATTAAAATATAATCAAAATGCAGTTCTGCATTTATAACCATTTATAACTAAAACACAGCAACATGAAAAGAAAGGAAAAAATATTGCTTGTATTCAGACATTTTTGACCATACTAGTTTTTGATCAACTATCTAATTACAAAAAAACCCCACACCATCTCCTGTTTTTATGGTACTTCTTTACATTCTACCAGACTCAGCACACAGCCCTGATCCACTAAATCATCCTAATTACTTAATTCTACAGTACTATGGATTTGATCAAGAGTCCACACTAAGGTGCTGGAAAGTTCAGATTCTGCTGAAAGCATTCATTCAAATATGCAATAAATAATTATTGCCTACGGGTGAAGACTAGAGGGAATCCATTAGAGAAAGAAGGGCAACTCTAACAACAATCATGTAATCATAGACTTGTTTGGGTTGAAAGGGACCTTTAAAGGTCATCTAGTCCAACCACCCCTGGAATGAGCAGGGACATCTTCAACTAGACCAGCGTGCTCAGAGCCCTGTCCAACCTGACCTTGAATATTTCCAGGGACGGGGCATCTACCACCTCTCTGGGCAACCTGTACCAGTGCTTCACCACCCTCACAGTAAAGGATTTCTTCCTTATATCTAGTCTAAATCTACCCTCTTTTAGTTTAAAGCCATTGCCCCTTGTCCTATTGCAACAGGCCCTGCTAAGAAGTTTGTCTCCATCTTTCTTATAAGCCCCTTTGCAAAACAGAAACAAAGAGATATTGCTGATGTTGTACTTCCAGCCTTATAAACTGGACAAGATTGCTTTGAGGTGAGAGAAAACTCATTCAGGAAAATGGATCAACTCTGTCGTCATTCTAATATCTAAGGTCTAGAAGACCCAGAACAACTTTAGTAGTCTACTGCAAAAAGAATCCTGCATAAGATAACATTCTTTAGAAAATTTTAAATACAAATTAAATTGACAGATTCTGTACAAACTTACACTCTATAATCAAGTAAAACCAAGAACTAGATTGAGAACAGAAAGCAACTGCTAGAATTCTATCTAGCAGAGTCTATACTTTTGGTTTTAAAAGTACATTTATGCAGAATACTAAAATGTTGGTGATATTTTTTATTTATATATGTATTTTGCACTTTTATCTTAATTCTTAAGAATGTAGTATCTGTAAGAGATGACTCAAATTAAACTTACCAAGCTGAATGTTTCTGATCCACACAGACTGCTTGGTTTCCTTTAAAATTTTCTCAAAATAAACCCCGGCAAATCCACTAGAAAAACATGCTATAAGAACTGCGATCAGGCCTACAAACTGAGATCCCGCTGAATGTTCCTTAGCAGCTGTTGCTTGAGAGTCTGAAGGCCACTGGATGTAAAAAGAGTTATACAAAATTCACTGATAAAATCAAGTCATGAGCATCTATAAAACGCAAATTTCTTTTCTAGCAAAGAAATGGTTGCTAAATGCAGGCAATCACGTTTGTAAAGTTTTGTATTTTGCACCATAAATACTTCTAAAGGACTGAAAATCCATAATTTTTCTTTCTACATATCTGTAAGGAGTAAATTTGTGCCTGAACTGGGAGAATACCCATCAATTTAAACAGGTCCAGGATTATAAGCCGTAACTATTTCTCTATCCCAGCATGACTTATCATGGTCATTCAGTTGCCAACTTTTTCCACCCAACAGTTAGTTACCTTACAAATATAAGCACACTTAGAAAACCACTTACACCAGCTGCCTTTAAGATGGGATGAACTGCCTTTTGCATGTGCTCCTCTTCAGTGATTATGCAGGTGACTAAAACAAGCTGAAATTTATGAAGCTAAATCCTGCAATATATCTAATGCTAACAGAATAAAATGCAAAGCCATAGACAAAAACATACTGAAGAGTCTGCTAATTATTATCAGAATTTTTTGTTCTCATTTTTAATTCTTAAATTTGAAAATTCTATCAGATTTAATCCTTAGATTTTTTTTCAAATCCTTACATTTTAAAATAAAGTTTTCTAGGATATGCTAAAATATGCTAAAAAATCTTAGAATATTCTCTTATTCCATGATCATGCCCTCTGAAAACTACAAACTACTGTACTTGCACTGTTCAGAACAGAGGCCAAGCTTGCCTCTTGAAAAAGTTCACATGAATTTGCCATGCTGAAATCATATCACAAGGTAAGCAGCAGGACTGTGCTGGCACATGAATCCCTAATGTCTGGAGAAGTGTGCTAATAAATACTGCTATCACTCTATCACTGTTAATTGCAAGTTACTCCAGAGGCCCTGTCACATTCTACAGTAGAGCGCTGCTACACAAAGGAGGTGTTATCTTCTGCCTTTGAACCATTTCTGGCATCTTCTAGACCTGGCCAGCTGTGATTCGTAGTTCCTGACCATACTCTAGTGCTCATGTGCAGCTGGTAGAATCAGAAAGCTGTATAATCCTCACGGAAATACATGCTCCTTGAATAAACACCTTAAGTAAACAGAAACCACCTGTTAAAATTTACCTGCACAAATGCCACTCCTGTCATCAATATTACTAATGAAAGCCACTGGTATACACCCAGTTTCTTGCTCAACATGGACACAGAGAACAACGCTGTGGTAAGAATTTTCAGTTGATATGTCACCTAGAAGAAACCAGAAACAGTTACTACTGCATAATTCATGGGTTTTTTTTGAAACTTACAAAGATATCAAAATGTACAATACCTGGTATGTGGCTGCATCTAGGTTTGACAATGCTACATACAGCAAGTTATTCTGAAGTGTATAAATTCCTGAAGGAATAGCAAGTTTAAGAGTTTCCATGGGTTTATTAAGGATTTCATCATGTAGCACTATGTTCAGGGTCCGTAAATTGCACTCTACACAAAGAATCAATAAAAGAAATAGACATTCACTCAAAAGAGAGGAAGAAAAAGGTAGCTATCACTGCTATCAAGACCTCAAAATGCTATGTTTGACTTTCATGAGCCTCATATATGTAAGAAAAAGGACACTGCAAAGTTTCTTCCAGTAGCCTAGAATAATAGAACTAGAACAATTATTCAAAATAATTTAAGTAAAACTTATTGGAACCATATCAATATTTGAAGATGATACATTAAACATTGTCACCTAAAAAATGCACATTTAGGAGCCTACAGAGTCATCAAAATTTATGCGTACACAATGATATTTTTAAGCTGTTGATCAAATGTATGTGTCAAGGAACCAGGTAAATTCAGTATAAAATGTACAAAAAACACAATTGGAGTAAATCTGAACATACTTTTTTTGAGCTTAAAACCACACTTCTTCCTGTAGTAATGAAATTGCTTCCTCCCTTCGGCATCTCCTGTTTATTATAGGCTTCTAAATTATCACTCATGCTTTGGACACACTTAAAGCTTTTCATTTTTTCCTACTTCTACATATGAATTTCTTAAAGTGCCTGAGCAAATACAAGCTTCAAGCTCTTAGAAAATTTCTTCGTGCACTCCTCAGTATCAACGTTCTTTAAAGAGAACGCTCTTCAGCAAATATACAATATCTTCTGTTGTGTGTTGAGGAGCGAAGTATGACTAATGTCTTTCCAAGACTATTTCTTACATGAGAAGGGAAATGCTTTGTTGTATGCCTGTACTCACATGGCTGATTTGCAGTTGCCACTACAATACAGCATATTGATTAGGAAAATTACTTGGTGCAAAATTTGACACATACTGCTGTCTTTGTAGACCAATAGAACACAGGCCAAAATCTTCAGAAGTTCAGCAATAACTACTGCAGTAGAGGATAAGTAACGAGGTCCTTCTTCTTTCAGTGTCCGAGAGTAACGCATGGTCAAGACTAAACTTGTGGTCTGAAAAACCAGGATGCCCAGGGAAAGGTATTTTAAATTGGTAGACATTTCTTGACTTTTTTCTTCCTGAAACAGAGAGAAAAAAACACAAACACAAACTCAGGCTTAAAAGGTAATATTGCAGATGGATGTTTCCCTTGGGAAACAGCGTATTAGAAAATGTTACCCAGGGAGCTGAACCATAGGAAAACAACAAACCTAATCTGATATTTAAAAAGAAAAAGAAATTAACACTTTAAAAATATTTTTCAAATACACAACTACAAATGGAGAAGCATATCAGAATATTAGAAGTGATAACTAATAGAGAAATTAAGTGTTTCTAATCTGTAATAATAATAGCAGCAACGTAAAATAAGGACTATTAACTGATAATTAGCTTTCCAATAACTAGTTTCACAAAAGAAATCTCCCAAGTCAAATCAATCATGGATTTCTTTATGTAGGTGAAGGCTCAGAAGGGATTTTCAAAGTGAGAAAGCCCGCCACTGTGCTACCGCAGAATGCCCAATACTCCTGCTGCAATGAGTTATTCCCAGAATGAAGAGACCTTCTCATTTTTCCACCTCTCCAAAGTTTACAGGTTGCAGTTTCTGCCTTGCCTGATGACACAGTGCCAGCATAAGACAGGGTGAGGGCTGGGCTACTTTATATGAAAATGAGAGGTATGTCTGACGCTGAAGGAAAAGGAGAGTTGTGGCAAAGCAGGGTTGGACAGGAAGACATGAGATGGAGGAGCTGCAGGGGAGACAGCACTAAACCTGTCCTATTGATTACCCTGCTCAGAAAAAATTAGTTGAATATAGAAGACTAGGTGACTGCACCTACTTTCTCATAATGCACTGACTACCACAAACCTTACATTAATAAAGCTGTATCATCCTCATCTCTACCGTGAACTTTCACCATGCTGACATGGTTTTCTTTGCCCTTTGTCACTCACTAAAGCTTTAACTTAGTGCAGGACATTAACAGAGAAAGCATTTCTCATTTTGCAAGCATAATATATTACAAGGAAATGAAAAAGGCATCACTACTATTCAGAGTATTATATAATTTTCTGCTATTCTTCATATTAAGTGTGAAGAATTTCCATATACGCAGAAATTAAGGCTTTCTAAAAAAATTAACTACTACTGCCTTCACTGCCCACATATTCAAAACCAGCAGTGTTTTATAATGCCAAAGTAAAATCAAATCAGTAAAAGTTAACAACTACGTTTTCAAGTGGAAAAAAAACCCCAAACTAACAAGTCAAGACAAAGAATGTGATTCTCACTTTTAGAAGTCTAGAGATGGCATAGGCAGTACTTAATGGATGCATATGTCAGAGCTGTCCCTATGCTTGTTTTACACCTACAGGCACACAAGTTTTGACTTATTAACTATCTACCTTTGTACACACTGCTGAAGAATGTGCTGGTGCCTCTAAATATTTGCAGCTGAAACTGAAGCTGTTTCTTGCTGACTGCATTTCTCTAGCTCAAGATGCATTTCATAACAATTTTTATTGCTATTTTTTCAGATGTCTGGAGAGTTGTGCTATTCAAATATTTCTCACTGCCTTTATCTTGTCTCTAACTATTAATAGATTTTCTCCAGTCAAGTATACAAAGTCAAATTAATACCTATATGGCATGGATACTTGAGACATTGCAGTAATCTGCAAACAAATATGAACTGCGAACAGCCACAGAGATATGAAGTACGTACTTGTATCCTACACAATAAATTGTTTACCTCAAGAATCGTATGGACGTAAAAATATTTGTAAAAGTGCATTGGCAGAGGAAGAAAAAGATGCCAGGGTGCAGAAACTGAGGAAGAAATACACAAGGATTTCTTTAAGCAATCTTAACAGAAGATCCTTTTGTATGAACTATGATCCCATTTAACCCGCTGAAGACACAAATACTAAAGATGCAACTGCACTGGACAATATAAGTTGGACAGAAATGTAAAGTATGAAGGAGAAGAAAGCTGCAGACAACATTCAAGATTTACTTTTTCCACAGGTTCTGGTGGAATAACCCTTTACACGAGGATGTTAACTGTGAACTTATGCATCCCCAACAACAAAATGGAGATCAGTTAGTCAGAGGAACATCTTTGAAGAACAGATTTGCTCTAGCTGAGAACACAGAGGAGAAACAGAAGAACGGCTGCTGTGAAGGGATGAAGAAGGGATATGCAAGGTCAAAGATCATACTCTCTGGAGAAATATCAGCAGCATAGAGAAGACGGAGAAAAAGGTAAAGCAAAAAAAAAAAAAATCCACTGAGAGAAAATACAGAACTGAACTTCACGAAAAGGTCTGCCCATGCTACTGCACAAAACCAACATTGCAAAACGCACATTTATGTGAACCAACTTGCATAAACCATTTCTTCCACCTTTTCCTTCCACCATCTACCTCATGTTTTAGTATTGAGACCTGACAATCTGGAAACACAAAGAGCAATATACAGTTAAGATGAACAACACTAAATTTCATCAAAGCACACTTACAAATAAATAAGTTTTTAAACTTTTGGGGTTTCAGTTTTCAAAATGCTTCTGAACAAAATACAGATAATGGAAACATACATCTCTCCTGAACTCGGACCCAAATTTCTGCATTCTGTAAGCCTGTGAAGTGACAAAGGGTTTTACAAATGTTCAAAATTCTTAGAGATCAATTCCTTAACCTTCAAAATAGGTCACAGTATCAGAAAATAATGTTCACATAAATTTTTTGCTGAAATACAACCATATATTTACTAAGCAGCTTAAAAGGTAATTTTGAAAGTAAATCGCTAATACTTTGTTTATGAGCAAGTATCAAAGTATTCGGCATGAAAACATACCAACAAGCACAACAGTTTAATAAGCCCATCAGCAAAGCCGTAAGGAATACATACCACAATATCTTCTTGAACTATAGTCTTATCTTCATTAGTAATCATGATAAAAAGGGGAACTTTCCCAGACAATGTGTCTCAAAAAGGTGCCAGGAGCAGAAAATATTTCTTTACCATAATTCACTAAAGCAGTTTCAGACTTTCCAAAATTCATATAAAATGAACTTTAAGTGTCGAGTGGGATAGCTGAAATAAGGATATTTGTTAAAAGCTGTCCTGTCAGTGGTCAACAAGACAGGCTTGTAGAGAACAAGTGTGTGAAGTTTCATTCCCTACTTGCAAATAGTTCATTCACAGAGCAGGAACTACAAAGTCCTGAAACTTACGTACGTCAATAAAATAACCACACATAATATCTTATCAGCTCTCCTGGTCCCTCTTCCTTTCTTTTAAAAGAGCTGCATACCAGTCCATAGAACTCGGTGCAGTTACAGTTTCACAGCAGCTTTAGATTTACAGATTACTACCGGAGGTGTAATCCCTCTCTTCTAGACATCCGTTCCTGCTACCCTCACTGCAACTATTGTCTTCAATAACAGCCTACACTTTAATTGTCTTAAAACAATAATGAAATTAAAGTTCCCAGCGCATTTCCTGCACAGAGTCGCAACCAGCCTTTGATTTCTTACTGGGCTTTGGGCAGACTACTCAGTACTCTGCAGGATGCATCTGTTCCAAAAATCAGATTTAGATTTGCTAATTTTAAGACTGCAAGTTGAGTGGTCACATTAACTCAGTGACTTTTGAATTGTATCTTACAGTGAGAGGTGCTACGTACCTGCAAGTCACTGACTGTCATGTAGCCTGTCACATCTGTTAGCTCAGTGACTAGGCTCATTATTCTTCTCTTTTATTAGTCTAGGTAAAAAAATGGTCAATCACTTTGTGTAGTTTATTCACTATACCATGTAGATACACCCTACAGCCATTAATATGGAAGGCAGGGGAAGAACTTAAAGGCAGGTCTGCACGGGAAGTCAACATGCAGTAAGCCAAGATGGTATTTACAAACATGTAACATTTGACTTCAGTACACAAAGGTGGATAAAATGCAGAAGGATACTAAGTGAAAAGTTGTTCTCCTTAAAAGTATAAAGGAAGAGGACCCAGGAAAGGTTTTACAGACTCAGAAAACAAAATAATCTATACAGGAAGTAATACCTTCAGCTCAAAGTATCATACTGTTCAAAGTCTGAAAAATACTTGTTCAAAGGAAGCAGATTTTTTTTAAAGTGGAAAATCATGGAACCATTTAGGTTGGAAAAGCCTTTAAGATCACTGATTGCAGCTGTTAACCTAACACTGACAAATCCACCACTAAACCATGTCCCTAAGCACCACATCTACGTGTCTTTTAATACCTCCAGGGATGGTGAGTTAACCACTTCCGTGGGCAGCCTGCTCCAATGCTTGAATGCTAATATTAATCAGGATTTACTACATGAGCAACAACAAGATGATGACTGGACTTTCCTTAACCTTAAGATTTTGTCTTTTAAAGATCTGATGGTATAAACTTTCGAGCTTCACAGCTGCTAAATATCTACAGTAACAATATTGTGCAAAACTAAGGATTAGTTTATGAATTCATCCTATTCTTGAATTTTTAGGAGGCCTCAATATCTGACAGAATTACTTTTGAGGTATCTAAAACACTAAAAAAGAGAACTCTACTAGGAAATGTGACTAATTAATTTTAAATACACTTTAGTTCAACTCAGAAACTGGAGACTGTCTTCAGACATTTTCCAAAGATGGCTGGAGTTATACTGCATATTATGAAGATCCTTCCAGCAAACATGGCCTAACACCACCTGCAAGAACAAAAGAGCAGGGGCAATGCCGCAGGTCCAGGCGCTCCCAAAATTTCACACCATGCTGATACAAATATATTAAGTGAGCACAGAACTGTTAAGACTCAACTTTGTCTAACATCAACTATCTAGTTGATTAGTACATTTTAGACTCATTGAAATTTTAAGGTTGAGATGCCTTACATTTTCACATATTATTTTATAAATAAAAAAGATGACAGTTCATGCACAAATGATCCAAATTTCATTTATTTGACTATGCATTTCTTTTGCATCAATTACATTGAAAGTTCTTTCAGTATCCCAAACTATTCGGTATTCTGCATTTGTCTTCATTCATTCAGCCTAAATTACTAAGAAAGCTTTTCTTACAGTCACTGCAGCTGGCTCACTATATTAAGGAAATTAAATTTTCCCTAAATTTCTGAAACATCAAGAGAATATCAGATAAAACTTGTGAAAAAGAAATCAGCGTCCAAAAAGACCCAAGCACCCAACACTACCTCAAGAAGTAGCTCGCACAACCGAAAAAAAGGAATTAACAATGAATTCCAATGTCACATAACAAAATAGCAGGCTAAATTCACAGATTAAAATAACAAATTACTCTGTCATTTGACAGAGCAATCCACAGTAAAAGTCATGCATGCAATTACTTTGTATTTTAACTACCAGGTAAGAGATGTGATAAGCTACATTACAGTCAATGATGTCCAGGTACTTAGCATCTCTCAGTGTAACATACAATTAAGAAGTCACTTAAAATAGTTTTGGGGTACCTGTGGTCATGATGTCAATAAATGAATGTCCCAACTTACCACTGACACATCTTTAGAACAACTCCATACAGATAAAACGAGAGGAATTCATGACAGAGGGAAAGGTAAATGTACTGCTGGTTTAGGCTCCCATCCTGGACAGGCTGGATCGATGGGCTGAGGCCAATGGTATGAAGTTCAACAAGACCAAGTGCCAGGTTCTGCACTTAGGTCATAACAACCCCATGCAGTGCTACAGGCTTGGGGAAGAGTGGCTGGAAAGCTGCCTGGTGGAGAAGGAGCTGGGGGCATTGGTTGACAGCCACCTGAATATGGCTGCTCAGTGTGCCCAGATGGCCAAGATGACCAACAGCATCCTGGCCTGTATCTGGAATAGTGTGTTGAGCAGGACTAGGGAACTGATCGTCACGCTGTACTCAGCTCTGGTAAGGCCACACCTCGAGTACTGTGTTCAGTTTTGGGCCCCTCACTACAAGAAAGACATAGAGGTGCTGGAGCGTGTCCAGAGAAGGGCAATGAAGCTGGTGAGGGGTCTGGAGAACAAGTCTTATGAGGAGCAGTGGAGGGAACTGGGGTTATGTACTCTGGAGAAAAGGAGGCTCAGAGACGACCTTATCGCTCTCTACAACTATCTGAAAGGAGGTTGTAGAGAGGTGGGGGTCGACCTCTTCTTGCTAGTAACAAGTGACAGGACAAGAGGAAATGGCCTCAAGTTACGCCAGGGTAGGTTGAGATTGGACATTATGAAAAAGTTCTTCACAGAAAGGGTTGTTAAGCATTGGAACAGGCTGCCCAGGGAAGTGGTGGAGTCGCCATCCCTGGAGGTATTTAAAAGATGGGTAGACGTGGTGCTTTGGGACACGGTTTATGGGTGGTTTTGGCAGTGTTACGTTGATGGTTGGACTCAATCACCCCTAGGTTGGTCCCTTCCAACCTAGACGATTCTATGATCCTTCAATCTACAGCTTCCTGGCAGAGCCTAGGATTCTACATAGGCACAAAAGCAAAGGCCTTCCTAGATGATGGCCTAGGGATGCACCGTACTGAGAGCAAACACATACAGAGTAACAGAAAATGGTGAAACGAGGCCTTTCCAACAGGCTACAGAGTTAATGTTTGTATTATTTTCTACCCATTTACCAAAAGATTTGACATGAAAATAACTTCTTCTGGCAACTATTTCTTTACTCCTCCCTGCTCTGTCACAAGGAAAGTTAAATTAAAAAAAAACCCACAAATTACTAACTACTATTACGCTTCCAATCTTCACAGTGATGGCATTACGTGAATTACATTCTTTCCAGCCTAGCTGTGAAATGTTTTCACTGCTGATGGTCTTTTAGACTAAAAAGCCAAGTTACAGGAGTTATTGCTATTGCTAGCTCTTATTCCATTTTATGATCAACCAATTTAAGACTGCTTAACCAAAAGGCACTTGCACATTAGTTAAAATACAAAGCCAAACAGAAGCAGACAACCAGCCTCTTAAAACTGCAAAAGGTGAAGTTTTGTGTGCCAGTACATCAAATTCTATGTCTGGGATCTGCCAGAAAATAAACACTGATTTAGCCTGCCTTCAGAACGAAAAACAGAGTGGAAAGTAAAGTATTCTATTTCATTCCAGTGGAACAGGTATGGACACACTTCCTGGGCATTTCCTTTGAAATCAAGACAGCAGATTAAAGACACAGGATTGTGTTCTCGTATTTCTCAAATGAAATGTGAGCCCAGTGCTGACACTACACCTATGCAAATACAATAAGCTGGCAACAAAGAGGAAAAGCACAATTTGAAGCTGGAGCAAGAGCTAGCTCACAGAACATGAAAAACCCATTTTTTTATAAGACTTCCTTCTATGCTTTTGCATGTGCATTGCCCTCTTCCCTGTGTGGCGTACTACACACATAACGTGCTACTTTCTATGACACAACTACATTCCTCAGAGGAAAATTCTATTCCATAAACCTTCTATTGGACTCAATATAGCCTTCTTTTTACCAAAAGTAGTATCTAATACAACAAGCCGTTTATGTATGGAAATAAGTGTATGAAAGGAATATCATGAAGTTCGACAAGGCCAACTACAAGGTCCTGGACATGAGCTGGGGCAACCCCCGATAACAATACAGACTGAGGGACGAAGGTATTGAGAGCAGCCCTGCCAAGAAGGACTTGGGGGTACTGATGGATGAAAAATTGGACAGGAGTTGGCAATGTGCACTGACAGCCCAGAAGTCCAACCGCATCCTGGGTTACATCAAAGAATTGTAGCTGGCAGGTCGAGGGAGGTGATTCTGCCCCTCTACTCTGCACTCATGAGACCCCACCTGGAGTACCACATCCAGGTCTGGAGCCCCCAGCACAAGAAAGACATGGCCCTGTTGAGGCAGGTCCAGAGGAGGGCCCCAAAAATGATCAGAGGGCTGGAGCACCACTCCTATGAAGACAGGCTGAGAGAGTTGGGGTTGTTCAGCCTGGAGAAGAGAAGGCTCTGGGGAGACCTCATTGCGGCCCTTCAGTACTTAAAGGAGGCCTACAGGAAAGATGGGGACAAACTTTTTAGCAGGGCCTGTTGTGACAGGACAATGGGCAATGGTTTTAAACTGACAGAGGGTAGATTTTGATTGGATATAAGGAAGAAATTTTTTTAAGATGAGGGTGGCAAGACACTGGAACAAGTTGCCCAGAGAAGTTGTGGAAGCCCCGTCATTTGAAGTGCTCAAAGTCAGGTTGAACAGCGCTTTGAGCAATCTGATCTAATGAAAGATGCCCCTGCCCATGGCATGGGGATTGGAACTAGATGATATTTAAAGGTCCCTTCCAACCCAAACCGTTCTAATATTCTATGATAAATATTCCAGATGGCACTGAGGGTACATAGACCTTTCCGCATCTAGTAAGTGCTGCTGAACTGGGTTATGAACAAGATTTTACATAGACAGGAATATTTTAATTGCCATATTTGGACCACTATCATTCATCAATGCATTTCTTTCTCCTCCCACCCCCCAAATATGTAATCTTTCATGACTGCATAATTTTTTTTAATAAACCATAATGTTATAAACATTTCTAATAATCTTAAACCTTGTATTTCTCACTTTAAAACGTCACTATTAATGTTTTCCATCTTCCTCATACTGGATACAGGTTTCTTCTCTGTTCCCTCCCACAAGCTATCTATGCTTGTCAGCTGTTCCTCCCCAAATACATGGCACTTTGCAGTTAAACCACTGCAAATCATTTCATCATTTTAAAACTTACCTTGCTCTTTCTTTTGGTTTTCATTTTATTACTCATTCTTCTTGCTGAATGCGTTACAATGTGTATTAAGTACACTATGGAAAAAAATACGCTATGTTTTTCTTTGAGCTTGTATTCTTCAGAAGCGTTATTAAAAACAAATCTTCTAGCAAAGTTTTTTCCTTACTCTTCTAGCAGAAACTGAGTAACAAAGTTTTTTTCACATGAAGATTTCATTCAGGCAGTATTTCCAATTTCTCCATTTAGATTAAAAAAATTAAAAACATCACTGCATCTAAATAATATTTTCATGACATGGCTATCGAGCACAACACAGTAGAACACTGGTAGACTTTGCTCCTGCAAGATCACCTAGCTCCCCAGCCACAACGCTATCTTGGCTTTTTTAAAATCACGCAGATACTTTTTAGCATTGATAAGTGCACTTATGCACAGAGCAGTTACAGATTAAATTGTAACTGCTAAAGATCAACTAACGATTTCTTCTCAACTTTGCTCCAAAAACCTGGGCTTTTGCCAAGAATAGTGGGGGCTGTATCAGTAATTTGCTCACCTATCAGTCAACCAGGAAATTCCACCATTGCCAAGTCTAACAAAGGGAATGCAATTACATATTAACTAATGTCTAATTTAAGACAGTGCTATAAATTGGTTGAGACTCGGGTAAGGTTTTCTTACAGGCTGACAGAAAACCTAGCAGAAAGCGAACTTAACACTGCCGAGGTTTTTTATGATCTCACAAAGTTTTGTGGTGTTTTTTTTTTTTTTGGTGGGAAAAAAAAGCGCACCATTCTAATCTATGTATCAGACAGGAAAAGTTGGGCATTGTGAATCTTAAATGTGAAATTTGTAGCTAAATACTCTTTAAGTTGTCCCCCCCCCTTAAGCCTTTACATCAAACCTGAGAATCCAACCTTTGATTGATGAGAATTTGGTTTGATGAATATTAAAGAAATCACATATTGAGTATAAATATTCATCATTCAGAAAATTCAGGTCCTCACTGAGCTAAATCTAACACCAGTATTTCTTGTACGGTGAACACTGCAACTATGTTATATTGACATAACAGTCATTAAGCCAAACTCTGCCTGCCAGCATAGAAATTTGATACAACCTGCCTTAACTGCCTCTCTCTTTTTCAAACAGTACATACACTGTGTTCATTGTATAGATCACAGTATTGAAAGATCCTAGTAGTCACATTCAGACTCCGTAAGCAAGGAGGCATTCAGTTCTGTTTTAGTTCAAATGCCCATCCCTACTCAAGCACACAGGAGTGCAATGCCATGACCTGAAGCACTCACTGCCCGAATGCAACTCCTGCAGATGTATCAAGCCAATGAAGGAGCTTGATTTAAGGTGGTGAAAGACTGAACACTGAATACACCTGGGGTTCAGCTACAGCTTACACTTGAGCTATTTATGAATTACTAATCAAGTCTGGGTGCTCAAGGCAATGCAGCCACCCTCAGTCAAGGTGACCTAGTTTAAGTAGAGTAACACAAACCAGATACTAGAGTGAAAATAAATCTGTACACACATTGCAGAAAGCTAGTAAATACAAACAAAATTAGACAGCTGAGCAGTGTACTGCAGGGTTATAAGACAAGAAGGTTCAAAAATTAAATGGGAAAATCCTGAACTCCTAAACATCTTACATTATTATGCTAGATCCTAAGAGATACAGATCCTAAGAATTTCTCCACCCCTCTAGAGGCACCCTCTATCGGTGTGATCCAGCTGTGCATCCTCCTGAGTTCCAGTGAAGGGACCGAGCCTGCACAAGCAGAATGCATATGTGTGTGAACTGAAGCAACTGGTGACGAATAAACCCAGGTGGCAAGCAATTTAAGAATAATGAGAGGAATAACTATATCTAGCAAGCCTGTCACAAAGATCAAGTATGTGTTGTCCTTGCTTAACACTGCCAAATCTGGAACTGTTTTAAGCAGACACATGTGATTTGATTTCCCTAGGTACTTCGTTCAGAGGATCCCTGCCTTTTTCTTGTTACTGCAAACAGCAGCATAACTAGCATAAGGAATTAGGCCATGTAGGCAGCCTGTAAGATTGTTAAAGATGTAGAATCACTCCTAACAATACATTACTCTAAATAAAGCAAATTTATACTTAGTACCACCATAGTCTTTCCCAAAATCAGTATTTTCACTACATATTTTACTTCTACAAACCAGAACATCATGCATCCCAGACCAACAGATCCTTATCTCCCAGAAATGTAATTTTCAATCACAAGTTTTCACAATGCCTAACAATGTACAAAAGACTCATGAGTTAGCTTCTAAAGGAAGAGGTTATTGTTCCCAACACAGCACTTTTAAGATTCAGGTGGACAGGGTGCTGGGCCATCTTGTCTAGACTGTGCTTTTGCCAAGAAAGGTTGGACCAGATGATCCTTGAGGTCCCTTCCAACTTGCTATTCTATGATTGTAAATCAGTTTCTCCACAACTATTACCTTCCTCAAACTCACCCTGCAGCCTCTAATGAAATTTGATGCTACTTATTCTTTTATAAAAGAAAAGCGTGCATCACAGAGCTAGAGTCTACTCTAGCAACCTGTCTATCAGCGACAGTTTTTGTGGAGCAAGTCCAGTGTGCTAACTTAACAGAGAAAACCTGAACAGGTCAGGCTCAACTCAGTCCATATACAAAGAGTTCAGATGAGTCAAGTGCAGTACCTATGGAGAATGGCAACCCCACAGATTTTGGGAGCAGCAGTCCATCACCTAGCATTCATTTTAAATGCCATTTTGTCACACTGCACGTATGTTCTTTGAAAAGCAAGGGTTGCCTTAGATTCTAACCCTCCTGTGTAGAGACCACCATGGTAGATAAGCTTCCCACTACGGTGCTCACTCAGTTTTAGAAAGGTTTGTTGCATATGTTCTTTATGTTCCAAATAACACATCCCTCCATTGCAGAAAGCAGTCTCGGTCTTCTCCACCCAATCATTCCTTAAAAATCTTTTATCTTCCTCACTCTGATTTAAAATATGGTTTATGGGCTTCAATAAAATGAAATAACTTGGAGTACCTTTTGGTGTTTATTTTTTACCTTCCAGTCTATTCCATAATACGTATTATCTTTTTTATGTTCATTATCTCTACACCTTCCGGTTAATCTTAATCCATAAGCTTTGTACTGCTAGGGTGTTTCTCATTTCAAAAACCCAGGATGAAACTGTGATGCCATGAAAATACTTATAAAACGTGCGTTTTTGTTAACTTCACATACAGCGCTACATCAAGCATAGCGAGCACCTTCTCAGCAGAGCACCAGCCGCACCTACACCGGGAAGAAACCCAGCAAGTGAGCCACAACCTAGCAACGACACAGCTGCTGACCAGACCCGTACCCCTCCCCAACTTCACAGATCGCTGCTTCCCCACGGTAACATCACCCTCCCTCCCTCCCTCCTTCTTCCCCAGACCATTCAATTCACAGACATTTCTCTCAGTACCTCCTCAATCCTACCCTTTCCCTCCCCAGGCTGCTGCCAGAGACCCGTTTCCCACCCCATCCACCAAGCCCCAAACACCTCCCTCTCTCCCTCTCCCACACCAAAGGCCTCCCTCAGGCTTCCTCCCTCAGCCATAACCCTTGCACCGCTCCCTCCGGGGCAGCCTAAACCGGGCTCTGCTCCTCCCGGTCCTGCTCCTCCCGGTCCCAGCCCAGGCCTCCCACCTGCAGCACCCGGCCGCCGGCCCAGCTCGCCCCTCACTGCCGGCTCCGCTCGGTGTTTCCGGGTGCCGCGGTCCCGTCCCGCAAAGGCTCCGGCTGCAGCCGTGGCCCCGCCCGCTCCGTTCCCAGGGCCGCGGCAAGCAGCGCGCCCCGCCCGTCACGGGACCCGGAGCCGCCGCGGCGGCGGGCAGCGAAGGGAGAGCCCGCCGGTCTGGGAGCGGCCGGGCCCGGTTCTTGTCCGGTGGAGAAGGGCAGGGCTTAGCAGGGGCTACGGTGCCGGGGCCACTGCATGAGGAACAGCGACGCGCGGCAGGAAGGGGCCCACAGCGCTGTGGGGCGAATACTTGCGGCCGAAGCGGCGGCTGGGGCGCGGGGGGTGGGGTGTCCCCCGTTTCAAAGGGAGCGTTACCCACCCGAACCGCCGCTTCCCGCTGCCGCCGTCGCCATTGGCGCCGCGGGAGGGGGCGCCGCCCCGGCGGCTGTTGGGGGTGGGGGGTGGGCGGTGTGAGGGGCTGCGCGCGGGGCCGGCGCCATCACAGCAGCCGCGTTGCAGCGGGCGGCGTTCCCTCAGGGGACGGAGCATGCTTCACCCGGAAAAAGTCTCTTAAATAGGGGTGCTCCTGCAGCGAGTGACACGAGTACCTTGTATGAAATCCACGATAAATTTATTAAAGAAGTGCAAGGTTAGTTCGAATTAAGATACGGACCTCTCACGGAGACCCTTATTGTATATTTCCAAAGAAACAAATTGTGCAGCAAATTTTGAAGGTCATATTTAGGCAAAACTCCTTTTATGCTTCAGTTACAGCTTCAGATACTGACGGCAAAGGGCAGCGAGTCCTGTGCGGCATATTGCGTGAGAGACAAAAAAGGGGCGAAATCCTGGCCCCGCTGCAGCTGGCAGCAGAACTTAGATGTATGTATTTCATCAACTACAATTGTAAACCATGGGAGACAAGCATACTACTAATAAATGTAATTTTAATACCAGGCACACATTCAATAAGACAGCGATGAGGAGTATGCTTTGTGAACATGGACCGAGCTCAGCCCGTGGCCAAGGCTCAGGCACAGTGGGCACAGCACCACCAACCAGGTGCCAGAGAAGGTGGCTCCGGCAGCTCCAGAAGAGTTTGATTGCAGGATGGGGAACTGCTCCTGAGCTCCAAAAGTGGGCCGTGGTCTTTGCCATGACCACGTTTACTGTAGCTGCTTGCAAGAGGTCAGCCATCGTTTTTGAAATTAAACTTGCAGATGTATTGGGTAGCACAGGTTAGACAAATACTTGAGAAAAGGAGCCAAGATACTATCAGTTATATGAACTTAACTAAATTTCCATTCCTTCCCAAGGGAAAATACATTGTTTTTTAGCAGCTTTTAGACGATCAGCCTAATCGGGGATGCATTGCCTCCTATACTTCTCCACAGAACTCTAGGTATTTGCAGTCACTTTGAACAGAGTTTAGTATTTCTTTGCTCTGAGCTGTTTGGCTTCTCTAATGAATAAACTTTAATTAACCCAAAAAAACTTCAGTCCCATGGAGTAATTTTTTTGCTTTGCAACCTCCATATTGAACTTGCATTTGATTACAATAGACTAAAACCAATATTCTGATATTATTTTAGCATCTTTTCTTCTATCCCATGGAGGACTGCTTATCAGATGTTTACAGTAGCTTTATTTTATGCGATGATGACCAGAGACGGTGCTCAGTTTGCATATACAACAGTTTGTTTGACCTCCTTCCCTTTGGTTAATAACCAAATTTTTTCTAAGTATTTGTTGCACCAATCAGATTTCAGATAGGTGTTCATTGCATTCCTCATTGGAAATAAAACCAAAAATAAATCATATAGGTAGGGTACAATATGCTCTCTTAAAGTGATGCCTAAAACACTGACAAAACTAACAGTATCTACTAATGACTAAAACCAAAGGTAAACTAATGAGAGGCATGACATACTAGCTAGACATACAACATAACAGCCAAGTAGCATCTGCCAATTTGACTTAAGGGTATTTTTTTTTTCTTACGTCAAGTAATTAACCTTATATTACTGAATATAATCCATGTCTAGGATGCCAAGCAACTCTTCAGAAGTTCATATAGACCATTTTGATGTAGCAGCAGAGAGAGCAAAGGCACTCAAAACACTGAACAACAGCAGGAGTTGGGAAGTGGAGTGTTTCCCAGCAGAGCTCTATAAAAAAAAAAAAAAAGCAACTTGATAAACCCAATTCAAAATAGTTCTGTTTCTTACTATTATAAAAGAATAGAAAGTTTCAGAGATATCTTTTCTTATTAGCCCCTTCTGTTATGTAGACATTTCTGATGTTAAAAGATCACATTCCACATCTATAGTACATGTAAACCAACACGTGTCCAGTTTTCAAGTGACAGGTGGGATCAAAAGTATAAAGCACTTATGTGGTCCCACTTTTCCTCATTTTTATGATGCTATTCCTATTTATTATGTTGCACATGTATTCTTAAATGTTTATTCAGATATGGACAGTAGGGTGGATTGAAAACTGGCTGAATGGCAGAGCTCAGAGGGTTGTGATTACTGGCACAGAGTCTAGTTGGAGGTCTGTAACAAGTGGTGTTCCCCAGGGGTCAGTACTGGGTCCAGTCCTGTTCAATATGGGCTAGTCCTGTACAATATATCCATCAGTGACCTGGATGAAGGGATAGAGTGTACCATCAGCAAGTTTGCTGATGACACAAAACTGGGACGGGTGGCTGACACACCAGAAGGCTGTGCAGCCATTCAGCATGACCTGGACAGACTGGAGAGTTGGGCAGAGAGAAACCTTATGAAATTCAACAAAGGCAAGTGTAGGGTACTGCATCTGGGGAGGAATAACCCCATGCATCAGTACAGGTTGGGGGCTGACCTGCTGGAGAGCAGCTCTGTGGAAAGAGACCCAGGAGTCCTTGTGGACAACAGGATGACCATGAGCCAGCAATGTGCCCTGGTGGCCAAGAAAGCAAATAGCATCCTGGGGTGCATCAAGAAGAGTGTGGCCAGCAGGTCAAGGGAGGTTATCCTCCCCCTCTACTCTGCCCTGATGAGGCTGCATCTGGAGTACTGGGTCCAGTTCTGGGCTCCTCAGTTCAAGAAGGACAGGGAACTGCTGGAGGGGGTCCAGCAAAGGGCTACAAAGATGATTAGGGAACTGGAGCATCTTTCTTATGAGGAAAAGCTGAGGGACTTGGGTCTTTTTAGTCTGGAGAAGAGACAACTGATGGGGGATCTTATTAATGCTTATAGATACTTAAAGGGAGGGTGCTAGGAGGATGGGACCAGTCTTTTTTTCAGTGGTGCCTGGTGGTAGGACAAGAGGTAATGGGCATAAACTTGAACATAGGAAGTTCCATCTAAACATAAGGAGGGTCTTCTTTATTTCGAGGGTGGCAGAGCACTGGAACAGGCTGCCCAGAGAGGCAGTGGAGTCTCCCACTCTGGAGACATTCAAACCTGCCTGGACACCATCCTGTGCAACCTGCTGTAGCTGAACCTGCTCTGGTAGGAGGGTTGGACTAGATGATCTCCAGAGGTCCCTTCCAACCCTGACCATTCTGTGATTCCATGATATAGGAAATCTGACAGATACCTCACAGTACAAAGA
This sequence comes from Vanellus vanellus, assembly GCF_965231255.1. Lineage (NCBI taxonomy): Eukaryota > Metazoa > Chordata > Aves > Charadriiformes > Charadriidae > Vanellus > Vanellus vanellus. The sequence continues at coordinate 60,699,289 of NC_138910.1, forward strand.
ATACTTTCAGTTTCCTACAATATGTATAGGAAGAAACCAGTAGAAACTACAAAGAGGAGAAGTGCTTACCACTTGACTGCCACCTGAGGAAGGTGAGTTCTGAAAACAAACAAACAAATTTAGAAGTGTTCCCACACCATGAGTTTGAACACAGTTTTGCCTGTGATCAATGGAATTTCGATAGCTTAACATCATGGTCTTAAGTGGTTCAAGAGGAAAGTAACTTTGCATAGATAAACAGTTTTAGTTACACACTCTCTCATTTTACATCTGAAAATTATAGCTAAAATTGATGAAAGGGAAAAGTCTATTTTTCCTCTGATTCTATCATATTCCATAGAGTTCTCCATCCCTATAGTTCAAAGGGGATGTTAAAAATTGATGAGTACTGGGGGGTAAAAAAAAAAAAAAAAAAAAAGAAAAAAGAGAAGTACAAAACCAGAACCAGGTAACCTGCTAGTGAAAAACTCAACAATCTAGATTTGTCAAAAAAAAAAAAAAAAAAGATTAACTGAGCCGAGCATATACAAATCTACACAAAGAACAGGGATTTAAAAATAGAGGACAGCAAAATGTAACAAGGCCACTAACTAGAACATGAAGCAAGACAGATTCAGATTTAAAATGTACCATATTGAAATAGTTTTCCCATGCTGAGGCCATATTTTCCACAGCAGTTTCTTTAAATATGCTCTAATACAAATGGAACTAATACAGAATGTTCTCTTTAGACCAAATAATTCCAAAATTGCTCTGTCAACCACCCAGGTTCTTTGTTTACTAAGAAAAGATGGAAATGCTGTGATGAAAGTATTCTTACCGGTTTCCCAGCATAAGTGCTTCCTGAGGAGCCCTGTAAAATAATTACAAAGCATTTATTTTTGTTGTACGAAACTCCTAGTGAATTGTGTCCAAAGAGCACACAACACTCTTAGAAATGCCCTAGATATTTGTTTTGATACTGAATTTGATTTTAACTTTTTTCTTGCACTTTTTCACCTATTTTAATTGAATGGTCTCAAGTAACCACAGCTATGTCCTGTTTATTCCTTGAACAGTTTCAAAGGATTTTCAAAGCAACGTATCATTGACTGGACTAGAAAGTTTGAAACTGAAACAGTTATCCTGATATTTAAATACATCATTTTAATAGAATGATCCAAGCATGTTCCTATGAGTAAGAAACAGAGTATATAAAAACTTTGCTATAGGAGGCAAGAATACTGTCTCATCCGAAGGTTCACATTTGAACAAAGTATTCCAATTTTTATCGGTCATTTTTCTTAGACATTTACCATTCTAACATAATTTTAAATTTCACCCTCATTCTTGTTACCTTTTTTAAATACCAATATCCACATTTCTAACTTTGTTGTGGAATACTGAAAGAAGAATATTTTACTGGCTTCCTACCTCCTGATGAAGATGAACCCTGAAAAAAGATACCCGTTTTTGACTCTAAGCCTATTTGTACTTCAGTATATTCTTACTGTCTGGAATAAAGGACCACAGGAGAATGAACACTATTTTGTGTCCAGTCATCCAAAATCCCAGGGAAAAGCTTATCTGAAATACAAATATTTAACGTCTTTCTGTCACAAGCATTCTTTTGGATGACATATTAGTCAGAGAATTTAAGTTCTCAAAAAGAAGGAGCTGTTTTGTAGTTATGTGTTTAATATACAGAAAGGAAAAAACCAATAAGTTCCAATTTAACATTAATTCACCTGGAATCAGTCTACATTTAGATTTGGGGAAAAAACCCTTAAGTTCTAATTTTTCAATCTCTACTTTTATTTTCAGTTACATCCCTTATTAGATGTTCTACAAGAGTCTTATTCATTTTTCTGGCAAAGTTGCTCCGCTTATTTGAATGGCATTGCCAACAGGAACTCTTACAAGCATTGACTTTTTTTAAGAAATGCCATCAAATATGGTACACAACACGTCTCACCTTTATGATTCATGTATAAGAAAATGTAATGTTTAATAACAGGTGGATACATCTTATTTTCTATAACAGGTCAGCTGAAACACTGCGTTTACTTATTTATCTCCTGCCATTGAATGACAACAGTAAGGTCTAAATTACATAGTAAAAAAAGCGGTCTGAAATGGGACAAGATGAAGAGGCACAGAGTCAAATGTCAACTATTATTTTCTTCAAAAAGAAAACAAAAGTATTTTCTTCAAAGCAAGCCAGAAATACTTAAGACAAATGCATATAAAATCAATGAAAAGGCGAGCCCTGAGCACAAAGTGTGTGATTACTATGAATCTAAACAGAAATAACTGTTCAGAAGTCCCTTACAAAAAAAAAAAAAAAAAGATCCTGTAAACTTATTCTGTGATTATTAGAACTAATCCAGAGATTGACTAGAAGTTTAGTTAGAGTAAAATGCTGGCTCAAGACTATGGAACAGTGTGAAAATAAATATTGTATTTGTGTTTGTTAAGACTATCCCAGATAAGTAAATGATGTGAGACTCTTTGCATATTTAAGTAATTCTCAGAAAAATGTCTAGTCCATAATTAAGTGCATATAAACAGATTTATAAGAAAAAAAAAAGGTAAACTTGAAATTTTTTTACTTACCGGTTTACCATGTTGTCTGCCTCCAGAATATGAGCCCTGTAAGAAGTCAGTCAAACATCTATTAGTTGAATGAAAAAAAATAAATCTATCACTGTCTCGAGACAATTTGTGCAGTACTTTGTATGAACTTATTTGGATGTTGTTTAAACAAAAAGTAACTGGGGTACGTAAAACTTAAGCTATCTACTGCACACCAAAACAATGGCAATTTGTTATTCTGAATCAAGAAAGCATTGTTATGAAATACAGTATAGCAATTATAGTTTTACACAGAGCAGTAATTCTGTGTAAGAATTACTGTAAGAATTGTAACCAATTTATTTATTCAGCTTGCTTAAACAGCTCTAATTGATATTTCCTCAACTATTTAAGCTCAGTAAAATGGCCTAATGAACATATCTTTCAGCATCAAGTAATTGACCTGATCCAGACAGTACAGGGAGAGAGTTAGGAGTGATGGGAAGGGAAAATACTCACCTGCCCACCATACTGGCTGCTTCCTGAAGGAGAAGATCCCTATTAAAAAAATCACAGGATACTTAAGTGCTTACGCATTGGCAGAATAACAGCAGTTACTCTTTTATGCTTTTTTTTCTCTTTTTTTTTTTTTTTTTTTTGGTGCAGAATGAAACATCACAGAAGGAGCTTTTGACAGGAGATCTCAGTAAAAATCTGGAAAGTATATTAATCCAAAAAGATGCAGTGAAAGACTTCTGACTTAATTCCGCTAAGTTCCCTCACAGTTGAAAGTAGTAAATTTGGCAAACAGTCACAAAACACCCGCTAAGACTATATTTGTATATTTATGCCAGAGAATAAAGTGTCTTTAAGTATGGTTCTGTTCAAGAGGGGAAAAAAAAGTTAATCTACTTTATTTGTGATTTTCTGCTAGGTCAAAGGTGTTGAGAGACCACCATGTGTATTGTTGTAAGAGCAACCTTATTATTCCAAATAAGTAAGTTGGTAAAAATTTGTTTTGCAGCTGTTAAAATTCTCTCCATGCTACAAGAAATGATCTTAATAGAGTGATACTGAACTCAAATGCTTTCCAATGGAGTAAAAAGAAATTAAGTTATTTTTTAGTATGGCAAAGTGAAACATTGCAAACAGAGTACTACTAATGAAAAATATGTTCCACCTTCTTATTAGATAGCCATCCATCACATCTATTAACTATTTGGGCTAGTAAGATTTTGTGATCAGTGACAAACTACTAAGTTTATAAAAGGTACATAGGGAACTGTTTACAGCAAGAAACTCAAATTGCAGCTGAAGATGAGGAAAGTAGTATTATTGTGGGTAATGCACCAGAATTTATATTTTCAAAGCAATATCTATTGGTATATTTTGTGCCAAATTTCCAAGTATTTAATCTAAACAAATACCAAGAAAGAGGACAATTTCAATATAATTGAAGACAAACACAGAAAATAGATTTTGAACTGGTGTCATAGCAGTATGAAACTGAAACATAAAAGTGGTTAATTAAAATTATCACTTGAGATAAGAGACATTCTGAGGTAAAAACCCTAAAATTATTACTTATGCAGTTTCTTTAAATTGAAGTTTGTTCATGCTACTCCATTTCAGTTATTGAGAAACAGTCCCTGTTTTCAGATATTTATCGAGAGTAAAACGACACTGAAAAATGGACTGGCAGTATATGCACTGCATCATATTTTTCATTTAATAAATCGCAAGTAGGAAGAAGATCTTGAAAACAAAGAAAAGTTGCTTGCCTGTCCACCATATTGACTGTTTCCAGAATACGATGAACCCTGTAAAAAGGATATGACATTTTTGTATAATTTTTTTTAAATACCACCTGTCATCAAAAAACCCTGTACCTAATCTAAACACTCATGACACTGATTAACTGAAGAACTTTACACAGTTATTAGTGCAGTAGCAAATGGCTACGTATCCAAACATCATATTAGTGGTTTATGAAAGGAGATGAATCCTGTGACTTACTCTTCAGCATTTTTTGGGGGGTAAGAAAGCTTCTATAACTACAAAGTAAAATCTTGGCTCTAGTATATAGAAAGATCAAGAGTGATTCAATAAAAGCCACATGCACCCTCTGGAGTTATTGTCCTTATCTCTGTGACTAAACTGAAGTCAATATTTAAAGGCTTGTGGGCAAATACAGCAACTAAGCCATGTTTGTTCCTGAGGAGCTAAGCTGTGTAAATGTTAAAGACAAATTGCCTACCTGTCCACCATGGTAGCTGTTTGCTCCAAAAGAGCCCTGTATTCAACAGAAAAAACACAAAAACAAACCAAATGTTTACTCTGTATTAAATTCAATGTCATGCAGAGGAAAAACAAGAGAACATATTGACCTATTGCAACGATCAAGTAATTTACGCTGACTACTAGTATCCCTTTCTGATTGGTAGATTAAACAAGTAAAGGATTCAGTTTTGATTCACCCTTACTCCTTGAGATTATTCTCCAGAGAGAAGTAAAATGGTAATCCGAGAAAGAAAAGTAGTCATCTAAGCAATTTGACTATATTGAGGCAGCAGATAACTGAACCCTGCCCACAAAACTAAATAAGCTTAATTTCAGCAAAACAGTGGGTGTTTTGTTTTTGTTTTTTAAAGTATTTACAAAAGTATAGGGAATATACTAATTAGACAGAAAAATGGAAATAGCTTTAACTTTTTAAATGTGTTGCTCTGCTCCCACTTGGAAGCATTTTGGGCTAGTTCAATCATACTGTTAATAACCATCATAAGAAAAGCATTATTACACATACATGTCAAAACTCAGCAGATATACTATGAGATATTTGGGAACAGGTTCTTAGAAAAGTCCCAGGCCTCTCTTACAAACCAAAAGAAATTAAATGCTTTGAAGCAGTTTTTCATGTCTGGATATTTTACAGAATTAGAACTAGTTTTCCTTTAACACAGATACTGGAGAATATTATTACTTGTTTAATCCAGAGTGAGAAAAGTGCAATTTATTTCCCATGTAGTTCTTTGAAAATAGAAATTCATCTGAGTAGCTACTTTTGAATATAATACTTTTGAATATAATCAAGTCACTTAATGTTTTTGTCCTTAGCAGGTTCAAAATTCCTCATTTTAGCACAATGTGAAAAAAACTTTCATCATACATATAAAGTTACAGACAAAATTATTTCAAGAAATGAAGTTCCTTGGGAATTTTCCAATATGTATGCACACTATGAAAAATATACAAAAGATAAAGAATACGTACTGCATTTCCACCGGGGCACACACATCCACCCTGTATAAAATACAACCAAACTTATTTTCCCAAGTCTATGACTGGAAGAAGCCTCTGACTTAGTAAATCGAACTCACATTCTGCTACTGCAAGAAAACAGGCTATAAAATCCTGCCCATAGACTCACCAAGCTCCATCTATAACGTAGTTTCTTTCTCTACTGTCCTTTCAGACTAGCTGTGCACTTACTGGTCAAATTTTTAAATATAATCTTCTATTTTCTCATTTAAAACTTACAGGAAAAACCTTACTCACCAAAAGGATGAGAAAAAAAAACTCTAAGCAGTACTACAGAAAATATTTTGGGTTTTCTTTTTTTGTAAAGAGGCCAGAGCACCTGGAATACATGCAGTATTCTTTCATGCTACTAATGTTACAGAAAATACTAAAGATGACTTCCAGTGGAGGCCTACTAGGTGATTTTTACTCTGATAAAACTGAGAGGTGGTCAGGAGTTCACCATTCAGTGTCTCACTTTCCACATTCAATCTGCATGAAATGTGTAAGAGGAAAAATGTTTAGCACCAAAGCAGGTACAGAAGCTCAAATATATCTGCCTTTCAGACAGTTACTACTGGCTTCTCTAGCCTGCGGGATGTCTGAATAACAGAAAAAGAAAATAAAGTGTTACTGAGGCACTGGGCAAAATAGAGACTGGTGAAGGAAAATAGTTCTTGTGAAGGAAAGGTACGCAAAGTAAATTGTGAGTGCCTGACGCTAGCACAGCTGAACGTTGTGGAGGAAGAAAAGCGTACCTGTCCACCATACTGGCTGCCTCCTGAAGAATAGCCCTGGAAAAAATAAGTAACTAATTATTTTTGTGTTACTGAGTCGTATTCTCACTTGTTCTCTGTGGTCATTAGTTTTTCAAATTGCTTCTGTTTAAACATAACTATAAAAATTGGCTTCTTAGAACCATGCTCCGTTTAAGGAAGCATTTCCATGCAGTTACACAGGCCCTTGTATCATTTGCTCACATCATGATCTGACATACCAGACAGACCCATACTTAGCAATCCTCTCTCAGTCTGTGCTTTCTCAGAACGTTGTTTTTTTTAGGAAAAACATGTCAGTTTTCCTAATGAACTGTGTACCAAAACTGCAAATACTATGAAAGTAGAAATCTTACCTGTCCACTATACTGGCTGCTTCCTGAAGAAGCTATACCCTAAGGAAATGAGAAAGCATTTTCACTTGTTGCACATTCTTTAACTTATGACCTGTCACAGAAAAACACTCTATTTGTCTTCATGGATTTAAGCCTCAAAGGAATGCGAACACTTCTTTTATAACCTTACTGAAATCTATTGGCCTTTACAATGGCTACACAATAAAGTTTAAATCGAAGTCAGCTTCAGGCAGGTGTGAGTAGTGCTGCTGCACTGGATTGTATGCTCAGGGCAGCCTCCTATGTTTTACTTGCCTGAGCGGGCTGACACAGCAGAAGGTCATATATTCATCTATTCTGCCTAAACATCATTTTGCTGTAAGCCACCCCCTTATAAAATAGTCTGTTTTTCACAAAACAGAAAAAGAGAGAAAGGTGAACAATGGAAAAAATAACACATAAATAGAAAAACAATTCTCACCTGTCCTCCATAATGGCTGCCACCTGAGAAATATGGACCCTGAAGCAAAGGTGCCAATTATTTCTCTATCAAAAAGCTCATTTAAGGGTTTTTGAAAGAAAGACTATTTTCTTTCTCTGTTGTACAAGGAAAGATTACAGAAAGATAAACACTCAACCTACTCCTTTATGCGTTCTATGCAAATGAGGGATGGTCTGTAACATACAAATCTTCCATAATACTGATCATAAGCTATTAGGATTATATACCTAGTCTATATTGGGACTGAAAATGTCTTCCTCCATGAATTCTCTTTCCAATAAATCTGACAATAAATGTTTTCAGATGCCAAGGACAAGTTTGTTGGGGATTTCACTCCATATTAAAGGCTATACCACTAGGCAACACTAGGAACCCTATCCATCATCCTTCATTTCACAAGGGCATGGAACACCTAATAACTCCTGACTTTCTCCCCTGCTGCCCTCCTGAGACATACTGCTCCTCTGATATCAACTCTTATATTGCTTTTTGCTGAAGCAAGTGAGGTATTCCACAGGTTAAGGCAGAAGAGGAATACGGTCTGCTTCCAGCTGCTCCTTACTGTTATAGCTAAGAAACCATGACAGCAGCAGAAGGCAAATGGGTCCAGAATGAGGGCAGGTCAGAGAGTAGAACAAGGCCAGAACTGCATTTACTGTGATACAACAGAAGTACTGGCCCTTCATAGTTTTTGTATTGTTTCAGATCACATATCTTTAGATATGTGGTCATCTATTACCAGATGAACAGAGTTTACTCAAAATATATATTTTTTTTTTGGTCAATAGAGAAGTACCACGTTTTGATATGGAAGCTGGGTGTTAGCATAAGGACTACACAGGAAAAGATTCTCACCTGTCCTCCATACTGGCTGCCTCCTGAAGAAGGTGAACCCTGAAAAAAAAGAATTAAATGATCTCTACATCCATGTCATAGTAGTCCTTTAAAACATGCTCCATATGAGAGGTACCTAATTTATTTCAGTGGAAAACTGAGTGGACTGAACCAGACTGTGCAAAAAGGAGTAGGACTCATCTGCCTTTACTATGATGCACCAGAAATTACATGTCCTAAAAACCCTCCTGTGGCTTTGTATCACATACATTTATAACTACTATATACCTAGCAATAAATTAAATCAAACGTGGGGAAAAAAAAAAATCCATCTCCTTTAAATGTTCTTTTACATAGAGAATTACCAAGTCTTTTGGATAAAGTAGTAAACACTACAAGGGAAGAATTCTCACCTGTCCACCATGATGGCTGCCTCCTGAGGAAGATGAACCCTGAATATCAACACAAGAAAACCAAAACTTCTTTACACCCATTTCACAGAATCACAGAATTATTTAATGAGGCTTTTAAAAATTTTGGTCATCTTCATGAAATACTAATTTATTTCAGAAAGACATGACCTCTAGTCTGACAAATTTAATGAGCCAATTTGAGTCAACCGTGCATTTCACATTCTAATTTTTCTTAGTCTTACATGATGGTCTTCATCTGAACTTGTTTTGTTTAATCACCATAGCACCACAACACTACAGAGAAATATTTACTGAGAAGATTTTAGACTAAGATAAATAAAGCTAATGTAGACAGCCAGGTAGACAATGAATAAACTACAAGCTTGCATAGGTCAAAACTACAAGAGTGGGGACTATTAATGCTTACTTGTCCACCATAATGGCTGCCTCCATAAGAAGATGGGCCCTGGAAAAATATTGAAAATCAGTTATTTCTGAATATCTAATTCATGGAGACGAGCAGCAAAGACACCTGTATTTTGTTATTTGACTGTTTGTAACCTTCCCAGAATAAACTCTGTATTTTTCTCTTCCTTGAATTCACAATATTACTGCAGAGAATAGATCACTATAAAGTTTCTTGAAATATTAGACTGAGATAGCTATCTGGATAATCCTTTACTTGATAAGAGTCAAGTAATGGTAACTCAAATATAGCATATGAAATATTAAAAGTAAGAGCTTACATGTCCACCATACTGGCTAGCTCCAGAGGAATATGAACCCTGTAAAGAATACCAAATAGGTGAATTACCTGCTGTATGATTTCCTTAAAACAAAACATGACACTCCCAGGATAATAGGGAGCAAGACAGCAAGGTAAGAGTGAAGGCAGGCGAGCAGGACTTTCAGTATGCGTTAATAAATAGAGTTCAAGCCTTACAATTTGGGGAAATACCTGAATTCCTAAGCAAGGGTGGAAGGCAAAAACCCCTATTGTTTTGTTTGTGTGACTTGTTGGGAAGGTTAAAGCAGCATTCTTTGGAGTTCTTTTTCTGCTCATTTCTGTAGAATGGCATTTATTTATTTGGAAAGCTGAATCCTGGACCAAAGCTAGCAGTGAAAGATTGGCCAACTAACAGGACTCTGAAAACCAAACTAAGCAAGTTTACTTAAACTCCATACCAGAAATCACCTCTTTAAAGAGGGGAGATTGGATTTAATTTTTCTTCTTAATGGAATTAGGTCAACTAGGAATCAAAAATGCTATGTTTTGATTCATTCTTTCCCCACACCTATTTTTTGTGTCTGCTTCATTATGTAAGTTTCACAAAAACAAGGGCACTATTTGCTAAAAAAGCTATCATGTATAATTTTTAGGACCTCAAGCTCAATGAATTTCATTTACTAAGTTTTTGCTCTTTAAACATAGTTCCTATATGAAAACTGAATTTAATTGAGTTTGTGAATAACCATCATTTTCAGAAGTGGCAAGCTGGATCTCTTTTTGGAATGAATGCTTACTTGGCTACTGTACGGGCTGCCTCCAGAAGATGATGAGCCCTTGGGGGGGGAATAAAAAGAAACCAGTTATTTTTCTCTAACAGAACTATTTAAAAGCAAAACTTCTTGAAGGACAGCAGTATGTATATTTATATTTTAACCTATTTTTTGCTTGGGTTTGAAATCCACTCAAAACGTAAAATTTAACCTTCCCTACTTTGTTAATACATCTAAAATTTAATATGTACCTGTCCACCAAAATGGCTGCCTCCAGAGCCTTTTCAGAAAGGAAATACCAGTTATTTCACTTCAAAGGATCTGACTGGATATGCAGCTTATTTCTTTCAGTTTAAAATCAGCACACTGAAGAATGACATCCCCACAAAAAGCTTTTAATCTTCATTCTTACAGAGTACTACCTTTTGAGGTACTACCTTTTGAGTACTGAGCTTCCACAAGATCAGCTAAGCTCAAAGAAATGAGCCTCTCTTGCCCAGAGAGGTTGTGGAGTCTCCCACTCTGGAGACATTCAAAACCCGCCTGAACGCCGTCCTGTGCAACTTGCTGTAGGTGACCCTGCTCTGGCGGGGGGGGTTGAACTAGATGATCTCCAGAGGTCCCTTCCAACCTTGACCATTCTGTGAAACTGTTTTGTGTTTAGTATATAATGTCAAGCATCTATCAGAAATGTGTCCTTCATAAGGAATCTTAACTGTGTAAAATGACTTTTCAATTGCTCTGTAAAGAAGACATTAAAGACAATGTTGTGAGGTGGGCTGCAACATGTAGTTGGGGGAGAACTAAGATCTATATTCAGTATGCAAAAGCCATTCTCCCATGATGAGGTACTGGGTGCATCTGTGTGTTAAAGCATAAATCAGGAGTGTGCCTTTGAGACAAATCTCCTGATAGTCCCCACTCACCGTAGGGTTTTTTTTTGCATCATGAAGTGCTCTCGCAATGAATTAATTGGATGCCTTTCAGATTAAACTAAATTGTAGAATGTCAGTAAAAAACAAAAACAAAACCAAAAAGTCAGTCGCAGTTGGATGTTTCAAAAGAAACAAATTCTGACATCAATAATATGAAGGATGTAGAACACACGTGGGTAAGAATATTTTCCTGACTGCAGATATATAAACATTCCTCCTTCCTACAAGGGAGCAGAAGACCAGTCCTGTTTATCATGTAATATTAATTTTTGTATGGTATGTGTATGTAGCTGTGTTCAAGCCAGCTTTATATCAGTTAGCAGTCTGGTAACAAGGCCAGAGTTCTGTGCTAGATACAAAACCACCCGAATGTTTTTTTCTGCCTTTAATGCAGCACATACAGAGCTCCAGTGACATACTTGGCATGACTTTCTAACACGTGATGAACAGAACTGGTCTTGGGAATGCTGTAAACAGGTCTCTCCTGCAAAAGAGTTCTTATCCATACAAGAGGGCTAGCATCATTAAATTACTGATCTAGGAATACTAACCTTTCTTGCAGTAAATGATCTAACAGGAATACAAACGTATAAATCCATGTCCTTAGGGGATATTTTTATATAATTCCAAGGAAGCCAATGGAACTTACTCCTGAGGTAAATATTTATCTTGTTATATACCTGCTTTTGTGCCAAACATTTTTCATTCAAAGACGTCTCTTTGAATGAATACTATTTCAAATGGAAAGAGAAACTGAGTGCTGCATGAATGTCCTGTGTGTATTTTTTAATTGTAACTAAGGTAAGTTATGTTCACAAGTGTATGACTTAATCTATTTGGTACCAATTCTTTTTAACCTCTCTAGCTATTATATTGACAAAACAAACGCACTTAAAAGCTGACAAACATTGCTTACATTTGCAGAGGAGTCACTTCTGACTAAGGTAGGGGATCCACCCTGTAAGGGGGAGAGACGGGGGGGAGGGGGGAGCGGGGAGAAAACAAAAAAGAAAAATTAGGATTTGTCTTTGATCATAAATTAAACAAAACCTTAGAATGCCTGGTCTATGGAATTTTAAAGGAAAAATATCCCTGTCTGAAATGAAATTACACTTCCACTTTGCTTACTTTTCTTAATTTGCCAAGGTAGCAAAGAGTCTTTTTTGTCTTGGAAGACCGTAAATCACAAAGTATGATTTTGTAGCTACCCATGACTCATTGTCTAGAAAATAATAACACTGCCCAAGGTGCAGGAATATCCTTTACATACTAGATGCTGATTGACCACACATGATTTGCTTTGGAAAGCATGTATTACCCTATTTCGCAGTCTTTAAATAATTTCATATGGACTTAAAAGCACAAATAAGAAGTGGCTCAGTTTTGGTTTGGCTTGCTTGTGTTTTTTTTTTTTTTTTTTTTTTTTTTTTTTTTTTTTAATATGGTAAACCTTGATTTCTCAGACTTTTTATGATTGGCAATTTTGTAGATGATATTATTTTAGCTTCCTTTCATGATACATCTTTTGTCAATTAATTCTGCTATTCAATGCAATCAATTTTTTTTTTTACTTTTTTTTTTTTTGAGAAGAGATACACATCTCTAAATATTTTATGGTAACACCTTGCTGCCAACTTTGGGGGTCCCTGGCTTGTATCAGAAATAGTGTGGTGAGCAGGACTAGGGAAGTGATCATCCCCCTGTACTCAACAATGGTGAGGCCCCACCTCGAATGCTGTGTTCCGTTTTGGGCCTCTCACTACAAGAAAGACAGAGGTACTGAAGTGCATCCAAAGAAAGGCAATGAAGCTGGTGAGGGGTCTAGAGCAAAAGTGTTATAAGGAGTGGCTGAGGGAATTGGCATTGTTTAGCCTGGAAAAAAGGAGGCTTGGGGGAGACCATATTGCTCTCTACAACTACCTGAAAGGAGGTTGTAGAGAGGTGGGGGTCAGTCTCTTCTCCCAACTAACAGGCAATAGGACAAGAGGAAGTGGCCTCAAGTGGCATCAGGGTAGGTTTAGATTGAATATTAGGAAAAATTTCTGCACCAAAAGGATTACCAAGCATTGGAACAGGCTGCCAACGGAAGTGGTTGAGTCACCATCCCTGGAGGGATTTAAAAAATGTGTGGATGTTGTGCTTAGGGACATGGTTTAGTGGTAGACTTGACAGTGTTAGGTTAACAGCTGGACTTAATGGTCTTAAAGGTCTTTTCCAACCTAAACGATTCTATGATTCTGAATTCTTCATCTTGGCTTAATGAGAAATAACTCCTACCTTGTCAGTAATATGTAAGGCACCAAAAGAACAACAAATATAAAATTAAGAGTACATTCAAATAAATAATTTAGAAATAAATAGGACCACAGATAATTTTACAGTTAAATAATTTACTAAAAGAAACTGTTCAATGAACAAATAACACTTACAGAACCAGCCCCAGAACAATCACATCCACCCTGTAAAGAATGCAGAAAATATTTAAGATATCAAGAGCACAGGACTGAAAGGGACTCCAGTTACAACTCAAATTATTTCTACCATCTCAGCTATGCAAGCCACAAAGTTACATTCATAACTGCCCAAGTTCCCAACTTTTAGAAATCAGTGTTTTTTTTGTTCTCTTCATCCTATGCAACCATTCCTGCACTTATTACTCTGATGGGGCAAAAAAACTTCTAATTTTGTTATCTACAATCTCTACCTTAAAAACCTTACTCACCAAAAGGATGAGTAAAAAATTCTGAGTAGTATTACAGAAATCTTCCCCCACCCCTTCCCTTCACCCGAGAGGCCAGAGCACCTGGAATACATGCAGTACTCTTTTATGTTACAGATATTGTAGAAAAGAGGTGATTTCTACACTGATAAAACTGAGAGGTAGCCAGGGATTCACTTTCCACATTCAATTCACATGAAACATGTAAGAAAAATGTTTAGCACCAAAGCAGGTACAGATACTCAACTACACCTGCCATTCAGACAGTTACTACTGGCTACTCTGGCCTATGGGATGTCTGAATGACATGAAAAAAAAAAAAAAAAAGTGTTTTTGAGGCTTTGGGACAGTGGTGAAGGAAAATAGTTCTTGTGAAGGAAACATAGGCAATGTAAATTGTGAGTGCCTGACACTAGCACAACTGAACGCTGCAGAGAAAGAAAAGCATACCTGCCCTCCAGACTGGCTTCCTCCTGAAGTTGAACCCTGTAAATGTTATATTTTCATTTAAAAGATTTCCTTTAAGTGTGACGTATATTTGATTACAACGTATTGTCTTTTACACTCTAAACTACATTTACATATACATTTGGAAAAAACCCAAAACAACACAACACTGAAGAAAAATTTCCCACCTGCCCACCATACTGGCTGCTTCCGGATGAGGATGAGTCCTGAAAAAAATTAAAAATAACTTAATTTATATATATTTTTTAAATAATTATAATAAATTTCTATTTTTAAAATAGAAATTAATACAAAATATTTATTACTTTCATTTGTTTCCTGGTGTTAGAACATCAGTAAACACATGAATTGTATTTTGCCCACTCTGCTTACACGTGGACTTTTACATAGAGATATATAAGAAAAAGGTGTTTAGTACCAACTGAATCTTGCTCCCAGATTAAAAATTGCTATAATACAATATGAGGACTTAAGCTTTTTTATAACAGGTACTTAAAGTAAAAAATACAAAGAGTTAGTATTTACCTGTCCACTGGAGTAGCCACCACCTTGAGAAGATGATCCCTGCAAAAAGTAGACAAATTTTATTTTTGTTTAAAATGGCTTCTGGGAAAGAAGACTATATTGTTGAATAGTCATGCACACTTTTTTTTTAATTTTTTTTTTTTTTTTTAAACAGTTTGCCATTTGGTTTCACAAGACATGGTGATAGATGTAATGAGAAGTTCTATGAGATAAACAGTTGGGTATAATTTACTCATCAGGATAATTTTTAAATAGAAGAGCCATTTTGGAATGGAACTGCAAATAATGAATAAAATAGATGCTTACATGTCCACCTGACTGGCTGCCTCCTGGGGAATAAAAATCCTGGAAAAATGTATTGAAATTACATGAAAAAAACAAAAACTTCCTTTCTTTTATAGTATGGAAAGATCAGGATGGAAGCTGAACACTACTTCTCCACATTCCTTAATTTTTTCTCATGGATTGTTCAAGAACAACAAAAAATGTCTTTCTGTATAAAACAGGACATGACCCTTTGTGCCCATTGATAATTGCTCTTTTGGTGAAAGACATTCTTTTGGATACAATGATTAAAGAGTTCTTCTATCGCCAACAAAATAATTTCTCAGTCTCTGTCATTTAATTCTTATTAAAATAAATGAAATGGGTGCCATGTAAAAATGACGGGAAAATGGAAGCACTCATAAGTCAGTCATGCAGCACAACAAAACAAAGGGTTTCACTTAGAATAAATGCTGGACAAATCATGGTACTAAAGCCTTTTGCAGTCAGGCAATGCGTAAAAAAGCACAGGAACTTGAACAAGTAAATTGTAGTACTGTGTTTGCCAGTTTGAGATTCAAGAGCGCACCTCAGCATCAATTGGGATTTCTAGCAGTACTTTAACACTTTAGGCGTATCGTGCTTGAGGACTTTCTGTCCCACACTGGAAGCTGCCACACCACCACTGTATGTGGCTAGTAGTTGCCAAGCAGTGTCAGACACCTTGGCAATATGTACAGAAGGAATGCTTACCCGTTCACTCTGCCGGCTGCCAGATGGTGAGCTGGAATACTAAAAAGATATTAGAATCTAGTTATTGCACGGCAAATATTTCTATTTTTTTCTAAGCAAGGGTGGAAGGCAAAGAAAACTACTGCTTGTTTGTGTGGATGGGAAGGTTAAAGATGTAGGCTGTAGCATTCTTTCAAATTCTCTCTCTGCTCATTTCTGGAGAACGGCATTTCTTTATTTGGAAAGCTGAATCCTGATACAGCATAATAAAGGAATTAGATCACATCTCTATGCTATTTCCTCTTAGAATGCTATTGGGAAAGACATCAGCACTTTAAAAGCTGTCTTGGTTCTTCTAAGACCTCAGTGGTACTCAGCGATGTTGTTATACCTTAGGTTTTTTCACACCTCAGTTTTTTTCAGAGGGCCTTGGGGCCCTCTGTGGTATCATATTTTAGCTTTGCTGCATATCCACAAAAAGATTTTGATACAGAAACTGTGTGGAAACTAAAGACACACTGTACTGGTGGCTCAAGCACACAGCTGAATGAATAAAAATTTGTGGAGAACAATTTTCTCCTAACCAGAACACTGGAAAACAGACTTATCAGAAATGCAGGTAAAGTACAATTACTCAAGACTCCGAGAAAATGAGACATTAAACTTCACCAGAATTAATAGGAAATACATTTTAGTCAGGAGGAAATGCATGCTCTTAAATAGAAAGGCACACAGTTCTCACCACATTGCATGAAAACAGACCATTCCTATGCAATATATAGATGAAGGAACTTGAATCTTACATGTCTGGCATTGGAAAAACACAAAAGAAGTGTAGTGTGAATTGGAGATGGAAAGAGAAGGAACTAGTCTGTGCAGTGTTGATAAAGGAAGTTATATTGTAGAAAAAGAATAAAATGAGATAATGATTAAGGGTCAAGTACGATGTGTTTTCTCAAAAAACCAAGGAAAAGTTGAATTTAAAAATAAATCTCTATTTTAAGAGCAATTAAGTTTAAAAGTCTTAATTTGTGGGAATTGTTATGAGAGTCCAGAATAGTAAACTTATATGGAATATACTATTAAGGAAATCAATCACAAAAAATAGACCTTAAGAACAAGAATGGCTGATCTGACATATCAATAGTACTGTTCTTGTAGTTATTGTATTAAATTAACTCAGTGAAAATGTAGCCAAATTAAATTGCTGGAAGTATGATGTATCTGGTTGTTTTATATACCATGAGCATATACTAATATTGAGTTTCAATGGAAATTGTGAACTAAAGGAAGAGAGCTTCCTTTGTGAATGCTAATTCTAATAACTGATTAAAAAAAAAGTATGTTTGTTACAAGTCAGAACTGTTGTAACTGCAATTTTAATTTGTGCAGTTCTTATCATACCATAACACAATAATGTGACATAATTTAAAGCTACATTTTCCTTTATCTATAGAAACAATATAACTTCAGAGAAGGTATTACAGAAAATTACTGAACGCCACAGATGATTAGAATGTACTGTGAAGGAGCTCTTGAAGATAAGATGATGAGATAAGGTAAAGGTCCATGCAAGCACCTAGACACTTTAAGAGGTAGTAAATTCTGATATTGATATACTTGAGAAGAAATGCTTACACTGTCATCAGGTTCACTGGCTCCCATGGAAGGTGAATCCTGTAAAATAATGAAAAAACATTTATTTTCATATCATATGCATATCTTATATAATCTTACTTGTGGAGAATATAAAATAGAAGAATAAAAATAACCAGTCACTTAGAACCTCCAATTTTACCTAAACCAGGGAGTGTGCAAGAAAAGAAAAAATACGTAACTTTACTTGTTGCTTAGCAGTAGTTAAAAAAAAACAACCCTCCTTGTAAATATCAATTTTATAATGAAAAATTTTAGATAAAGTTGATTTGCAAAATTAACCATTCTTTACATCTATGCTTTCTTTCTAGATCCTGTCCTAGGAGCAGCAACACAACACAATTTTCTATGAAAAAGCAATCTGGATTATATGTCTTATTATTTTTAATAAATAATTCTGTATGACTTTGGCTGGTCAAAATGTATTGCTAAACAAAACATAAGATGGTCCCTACACAATGATCCCACAATGAGATTCACATCAATAAATACAGACTTCAAATATAGTATGTGCATTCCCCTAGACTTTCAACAGCTTCTGCATAAGTAGGTGTGTAAAGTAAATGCACAAAATATTTTCCTATTGATTGAGCTAATGCATGAACAATAAAGTAGGTAAAGCATTGAATAGTCACAGTGGCACAGTGAGCAGGATAGTGTATATAGTGCATCAGCTTCCCTCCATTATGGAAGCATTTGGAGTTGTGAAGGGATAAATAAAAGTCAAGAGAAACAAAAGATAAAATGGCATTTCCATGGTCGTGACTTAAAAATAATTGAAATATGGAACTCAGTATACATAAGAACCAACACAGCAAGCTTAAGCTTTTGACATAAGAGACAAATAATATTTACCTGACCATAAGCTCCAGTACCACTATATGTGGAAGATCCAGCACCACTGTATGTAGAAGATCCACCCTGTTCAGAAAACACAGATCTTTTACATATTGCAAAGAGACTTACTTTTTTGGGGTTTGTTTTTTTTTTTTTTTTTTTGGACACTTACTATAGGGATCTCCTTCTGGGGAGATTTAAAAAATATGAATATGTATTTAGTTATCAGAATGGCTACTGGGCAACTCATAGTTATGTCCCTGTAAAACACTAATATATTTTTACCTCAAATTCTATTTCCACTTTTGAAGAGACCTTCATCTTGCAGGTAATTCAAAGCTAGCATTGTTGAGGAGAATAAGCTTTAATGGTTGAAGGCATCTCACTTTTTACTCCCCTACAAACTTTCAGGCTACTTAGTTAAAAGTATATGCAAATTCACTCTGCAAATAAAAAACAACTTCTTCATCAAAATATAGTGAGAGCCAAATTACAGAATATATCTGTATATAGGAGCTAGGGTATTAGCCCTCAGCACCCTTTATAAAAAGAGAAAAAAAAATATTTACCTGACCATAGGATTCACTGCTGCTTTCATAGACAGAAGACCCTCCCTGTACAGAAAAAAAAAAAAAAAAATATTATTTTGGTTCCCTCAAGAAAGAGTTTTCCTTCTTTTAAGGGCATAATAGGAAAGAAGATAACAGAAATCTGTTATCTTTACAAACGAGGAAGAACACTTACCTGTCCGTAAGATCCACCAGGATAGAAGGAAGACCCTCCCTGTACAGAAAACACAAACATTTACTGTTTTGTAGTTGAAACGTTCACTCAAGGAAGACTTTCAGACCACTTGTATATAGGCAGAGTGACCAGAATATTTACCTGGTTACCAGAGTAAGAGCTGTGGGAAGAACCTGGGCCGTCCTGAAAGGAAAACACAGACCAGTTATTTTCTTGCAGACAAGGTATTTAAATCTGGTTCTCATTGTACACGCTTTCTCCCAATTCTGCGCTAACTTTTATGTACCTAAATAAAAATCAAGACCAATATTGTTCAAGTGGAAGAAGTCTTCCACCGGTAATTTTCTTAGCCTGCTGAAATTTGAATTCTGCAAGGAAACTGTGGATACCATTCTGCACTGTCCTCTGTCAAACCTTACGTCACTAAGTTACATCAGGGTTAAGTTTTCTACTCTAGGAGAAAACTGTCAGGTCTGTAATTATTGTATGTCATGGCACCCACAATATTGGGAGTGAAGGAACCAGGATGATGGGAGTCTGTGTTATCCTCCTGCTAAGGAGGAAGAACAACTACCTGTCCATAGGATCCTCCAGGGTAGAAGGCAGGCCCTCCCTGTGCAGAAGACAGAATGGATTATTGATTTATATTTGGCTACTCTTTCAGGGAAGGTTTTAGATGGGGCTTCTGAATAGGGCATTTTATCTGAATGTTTACCTGGTTACCAGAATATGTGCTGTATGAAGAACCTGAGGCTCCCTGAAATGAAAACACAGACTAGCTATTTTCTTGCAAACAGGATGGTGTAAATAGCAATGTACCTGACTCTCAATTTAGGCCAATATTGTTAAAAAACTTTTTATCACCGATTTTCTCAATTGGGTGAAAGATCATTCCATGGAAGTTGTAAACACAATTTAGTCTTTTCCTCTGCAGACTTCATGTTGTAGGTTACAAAAAGTTGATTCAGTTCTTGGGTGTTATATTTCACAACAGTCACTATATGGTGAATGTATGAAAGAAGATGACAGAAATCTGTTATCTTTACAAACGAGGAAGAACACTTACCTGTCCATAAGATCCACCAGGATAGAAGGAAGACCCTCCCTGTACAGAAAACACAAACATTTACTGTTTTGTAGTTGAAACGTTCACTCAAGGAAGACTTTCAGACCACTTGTATATAGACAGAGTGACCAGAATATTTACCTGGTTACCAGAGTAAGAGCTGTGGGAAGAACCTGGGCCGTCCTGAAAGGAAAACACAGACCAGTTATTTTCTTGCAGACAAGGTGAGTATTTAAATACCAGTGTATCCCGTTCTCACTGTACACGTTTTCTCCCAATTCTGCGCTAACTTTTATGTACCTAAATAAAAATCAAGACCAATATTGTTCAAGTGGAAGAAGTCTTCCACCGGTAATTTTCTTAGCCTGCTGAAATTTGAATTCTGCAAGGAAACTGTACTGTTCTCTGTCAAACCTCTCACCGCATCAGGGTTAAGTTTTCTACTCTAGGAGAAAACTGTCAGATCTGTAATTATTGTATGTCATGGCACCCACAATATCAGGAGTGAAGGAACCAGGATGATGGGAGTCTGTGTTATCCTGGTAAGGAAGAAGAACAACTACCTGTCCATAGGATCCTCCAGGGTAGAAGGCAGGCCCTCCCTGTGCAGAAGACAGAATGAATTATTGATTTATATTTGGCTACTCCTTCAGGGAAGGTTTTAGCTGGGGCTTCTGAATAGGGCATTTTATCTGAATGTTTACCTGGTTACCAGAATATGTGCTGTATGAAGAACCTGAGGCTCCCTGAAATGAAAACACAGACTAGCTATTTTCTTGCAAACAGGCATTTAAGTGAGTCCATTTCTGAATTTCTAGTCTTTCAAAACAGAGCTTTCAAAAAGGACATTACTGCAATCATTTAAAGAAGGCACTGGTTATTTTTGTTAGAGATAACAAAAACTTTAGCAGGTACTTTTCTATTCAGGTTAAAAGACCTGAAAGAAATAGTAACTTTTCGTATTACTCTTTCTAATCGCAGAATCCTATGTCATACCTGGCAGACTTCACAGTGTTATAGATGATCGTGACCCTGATCAAGTTTTTAAAAATTGCCAGAATACTGAACTTCCAAAGTGTAAATAGGATTTAGGAGAGCAGATTTTTCAGCTCACCACTTAAAGACTACGACTATTTACCAGTACATAACATCCACTATTACTGTCACACCCCCTTTATATACAAAACAAAGTATTAGTCTATGGTTAGATTGCTTCCTCAGAGACTATTTGTAGACTGAGCTCTTGTCTTTAGATGAAGCTTAGAGAAAAAGTAGAATAATTGCAGTGTGAGGAATTTGGGGATCCACATAAGGAAACCCATTGTTTCCTTTGAAACAAGATGGTTTAAATATTTAAACTTAGATGCTAAATTTATAATCTTTTCAAGGTTTGAAGAGACCTTCATGTAACTCATAGCTTTTAAGTTTAGAAGAAAGCTTTTTGTATGAATTTTCCTCCAGGGCTGAAGAATCTTCAAGGAAATAGATGACTATCTCTCTCATGTAAGATTTATGAATGCTAGTTTATTTATACATATACATCTACCTATACCTTGCTTTTTGCCTTTTTTATTCAAAGGAACAAATATGCCTACCATGGCCAATGTGTTTACATGCTAATCTGCCATATGTAGAGGATTGACCCTGAACAGAAAATGAAAATAAGTCCAGTTTTTAATTCAGTCTATTCCTTTGCAAAGATCACTGAACTCTACTCCTGCACAAAGACAAAGATCAAGACTATTGCTACTTAGTTTATAATAAATTAATTCTATCAGGTGATACTATCACAAACAAATACAAGTCTCTTGTGTTACAAAGTGGACACATCTGCACTGAGAACTGATTTTCTAATGTGTCCAATTTAGATGTATTATTTTCTTCATGTTGAAAATTATTCTTTGATAGCAACTAAATACACTCTCCTCCCCCCGGCCAAGCTGTGGTGCCTTGCTGTTAAAAACTAAGCCTCCTTTTGTACCAATTTAAGCATGCAGAGAAAAAGGCACTATTAGAATGAAAACTTGCATAAAGACATCCATCTTTTCCCTTGTAAATTGATTTGTTTATATAGCATTACAATCACACGACAAATAAAGAATTTTTTCCTCAATGATGTTTTGATACTGGTTATTTTAATAAACTAGTTTGTATTTGAAAACATGTAGGTCATGATTACTGCTCTGCCTCAATTACATAAAAGAGGCAGTATTTTACTGGACCAAAATTGCAGTTGCTTGTGTTAATGACAGTTAAGTTCAGAAAGCAGTAATTTCTTTACACAATTAGTTTCTTTAAATAGCATTCTTTTTAATAGAAGTAATAATCCACAATATGATTCTTATTGAAATTGAATACTAAAAAAAATATTGCACCATTCAAATGGGTTTATGCAAATACAGTTTCAATAAAAGCTTCAAAAATAATTTTTCCAGTAGAAGATAGGTGACTTTAAAATCCAAGTTCACCTGGGAAAGCCAGGTGAAGCCAGAAGTCTGGTAAAGCCAATCTATAGTGCCAACGTAACCACATTCCTTGGTGGTTATGCCTGGCACAGAGGCATTGCTTAAGAGAAGAGTTTATCCAGTGCCACTGTGGGTGAAATTGCAATGATCCTCTTTATAGGAAAGAACAGTTTAAATGTTGATTTAAGAGATTATCTTTTGAAATATTTTTCATATTTCACATTTTGGTCACAATATTTTATTGCACTGGTGAGAAGGACAAGGAATCTAAACTGGATGCAATTAAATTCTGTGGTCACTACCCAGCATATTGACTGTGTTTTTTGAAACTCATGAATAATTAGCATATAACAGTCAACTGACAGAGCATTTGGATTACCAAGCATAGTTATAGAAAGTTAGTGACCAAATGGTAATTATGCAGTTAAAGGGGGACTCGTTCTTCCATTTCATTATATATAATTCTGTCCATACTAATAAAATTATCCATAATGCTTAGTGTTAACCAAGTGTCCATACATACTAGGTGATGAATTCAAAATACTCCGTTATGTAGATGAAAGTATAAACTCAGAAAAAGAGTTACCTGTCTATTACCACTGCTTCCATCAGGACAAATACAACCACCCTATCAAATAAAAAAAAAAAGGAAAAAATTATTGATTTGTGAAAGTTTTAAATAAAGTCTTATTTCAGATGTGAAACTGCATTTAGGGGAAGAAAGACTGTGAGACTAATGTTTAGTGCTATGTCTCAATGACAGATGCCTCACAAAGAGAGAATTATCTGTGTAATAGAGAGAATCACCATTGCGCTCTCACCAATAAACTGTGTGTGAAATTGAAGCAGTGTTAAGAAGTGATTTCAGAGAGCCTTTTCAGATAAATCTAATTTGAACAGGGTCACTTCATTTACAATTAAACACATAACATCAACAATCACTCATGTAAAACTACAGGATTTAAACTCGGACTCCTGAATTTAATTAGTTTAATCACCAGGAAGTTACCTGGACATGACTAGATAAAAATAGAGAAAATCCTGACCTGACTACTCGATCCACCGGTTGTGATAAATGATCCACCCTGTGAAGAAACCAATTATTCTTTATAGAAGCATTTTATCAGAATCTAACGTGTAAAATTATGTAGTGAGAAGTAAGGTGACAAACTCTTTTTACTACCTCCCTGCACCAACAAATATTATCTCTTCAGAACTCCCTGTATGAATCATCGTGAAAATACAAATTTGAATGAAACAATGGGCATAGCAGGATTCCAGATCTCTGGGAAGCTGATGGGTACCAATACAGTACAAAATATTAAGAAAAACAGAATCAGGTGCTTCTCTGGATCAATTAAATTCTATCACATATGCACTTCTGCAGAAGTACATAAGTCCACAGAATATGAAAGTTGGACCTACTTTTATAACAGAAGTACAAAATCATTAAGATGTACCTTGTTACCAAATTCTAAATGAAACAGAATTATATATCTGGCAATTACCTTTACTAGAGCACAACTGTTTCTAAAAAGAATATTCTAAAACTATTTCGTGTGTGTTTTGCAAACAACTTTTACAGTGTTATGTAAAGAAACACCTGCAATACTTACCTGCTTAGTGGAGTGAAGGAACAGAGGAAACAGTGTATTCTGGGCCCATT
This sequence comes from Vanellus vanellus, assembly GCF_965231255.1. Classification (NCBI taxonomy): domain Eukaryota; kingdom Metazoa; phylum Chordata; class Aves; order Charadriiformes; family Charadriidae; genus Vanellus; species Vanellus vanellus. The sequence continues at coordinate 60,723,579 of NC_138910.1, forward strand.
ATTCTGGGCAGATTATCATATTTACAACTGTGCAAACTTATAACTGCAAACTTATAACATCATAGGGAAAATGCTGCCCAATCAAAATAGCATCCTTCAGCACAGATAAATTAGTGGAACCTAATTATCAGAAATAAAATACAATTTATCAGGAAGCTTGTTGCATTAAGATCATGCAGTAGACGCTCTTATTACCTGGGGGTTAGTGTGGCTGCTATTTGAAGTAGAAGACTCATTCTGTGAAGAAAAAAGAAATTACTCATTTTTCTGTAAGGGTAATAAGTTAAAATACGTATTTCTATTGGGAAAGAACTACCTAAACCTAAACAGAATACTCTATTCTGGAAACTGGAGCCTTATTCTTCTTTCTGTAGGCAATACACCAAGGAGTTGTAACACCGGCAGTAGTTCAGAAAAAGTGAGAAGAATGGTTTACCTGTACATCATAGTCTCTTCTGCTCAAAACACGTGATGTATCCTAAAAAAAAAAAAAAAAAAAAGGACATTAGGAATGCATACATTGAGTAGGAATGCCTTATTATAAAATAGAAGGTTATTTGCACATCATTTTTATACGCTACTGCTGAGTCTGTCTTGAAGCTATACAATACACATATCTGTATCTCTTCTACAACATTCACAATAAGTTACCAAACATTATTCTTTCTTAACTTCATTATTCTCTTACTTCAGCTAAAATTTTAGCTGTCCTTTGTTTGTATGACACTCATTTAAACTTTAGCTTGGACCAACTCTGTATGTGCTTACTGAAGAACAGAAATTTGAGCTGCCCTATAAATTATAGCAGGATTTTCATGTCCTTTTTTCATATATATACTTCCTTTAAAGTAAATTCACCCAAAGACCAAATAGCCAAGCTATTTTATTTTATTTCTTCCTTAAATAGGAGCATATTAATTAGGAAAAACATAATTAGGGAAAAACTGGGCATAATTGAAACAAATTAGGTAATGTTAGGACAAAAATCCTACAAACAGTAAAAAAAGAAAAGAAAAAAAAAGTTACTTACTCTGGCAACAAGAACTTTCTTCTTTGCACAACCAGAACTCTGTAAAGGAGCCAGAAGTCAGTTGTTACTTTATAGATGCAGCCATCGACACAAAATACTTTCAGCAAAAATCTACCTAAACTTGTCAAGGTGTCATATTTCGGGACAGGAAAATATCCAGAGAATTGACCTCACTTTCATTAAATAACACAGTAGAAAACATTGTATCAGAGTTACTTGAAAATAAAAATAACTAACATTGATAGACTAACTTTGGAGCAAGACAGGAAAGTGTCATTTATCTGCTGAAACCCTCATATTGTACAAATAGGAATGCAAACCACATCAGCATATTCCTGTGGAACCAATACAAAATTCAGACTGAACTGCACCAAACCCCACATCTACTAAATAGTGAGGTAGCAAGGTCTCAATTTCTTTTAGTTGTTTTTTTTTTTTTTTCCCCACAATTCAGTATGAAAGTATAAAACAGTTTCTTTACCAAGCTTTGTCTACAGCATATTCAAAAGGTGATTCCAATTTTAAGTAAATTGGCTTTAAGTATCAGTAAGAGATGTAGCAAAAAAAGCAAAAAGTTTGTGTCAAGCTCATGACCTGATTTTTGGTCAGTTTCTCAGGAGTTTGCAATCTGTCATCAGCTATGTTCTGCCACAGCTATCATTTTACTATCACTAAGAGTCTTAAAAAGCGTATTCTTCATCTGTTCTCACCTTATCACTCCATCAGAAATTCCTACCTAGCAGAATTTCCCTCAGCACAACCACTGTGGTTTAGAGAACAATATATAATGAATTTTGTTAGGGCTTTTTTGAACACTCCCCACCCTTTTTTGTGACAACGTTTAGAAGCAAACTCTTTTACAATGAAGTCCAGCAATACGCACTGGATAGGGATAACCAGAAGAATAACAGCATCTTTTGTGAACAAGGAGCAAGTGATGAGATGACTAAACAGGGTTTGCTGCTGAAGGATTTTTTTTTTTTGTGGAACCTTTTGCATTAAACCTAATGCAACGCATTCAAGGTAAATACGAGCAAACCCAAACGATGTTTTCAGAAGGCCTCCTTACTTCCTAGTATACATTTTTGGTGCAATACTAAAGTACTAGAGAGGAAAAATAAGGAAAATAATGAAGCAGTAAAGTATATGGCTGACAACTGAAGAAACGGCAAGTAGGTGATAACACAAGGTTACTCTAGATGGCAGTAAAACAAAAGGAGGCTGCAACAGATGGAAAAAAGCTTTTCTATGAACAGTAAGAAGAAAGGAAAAATGTCATTTACACAACAGTATATTTGCTTGATCACGAGCTATCCATGTAAATCACAGTTTCTGCGTGTAGGACAGATGGAAGGTCTTGGCAGAGGGAGTATTACCAGGGGATAAATGTTACTTTACATTACTAGCATATATGCGAGTTTCAATTAGAACAAGTGGAAAAAGCTTGAGGTGGCTACATGCCTCATGTACACAGATGGTTAATTCCCAAATAATTATCCAGTCAAAGTGCATATACTACAAAAAAACCTGTCTTAGCATATCTTTTTAGAAGTATTGTGCAGTTTTAAATAATTGTACAGAGAACAGCTAGAGGGACTGAGTTTAGAGAAATATAACATCATATATCTCATTCCTTAATTAACTTTTTGAAGGGTATTATAAAGCAATCATACACTACAATTGGAAGCCCTGCGGTCTAATGTAGAAGTATTCAGTTACTAACACTGTCATTAATCATAAGAATTTGAATACCGCAGAATTAAAAAAAGCACTTACCTGACCATTAGCACTGTAGGTAGTGTCATTCTGGAAAAGAATAAATTATTTCCTTCTTTAAGAAATATTTAAATACAGTAAGCTTACAGAAACCTGATTCTTTCTGATACTGCATACAGACTTAAAAATAATTTGTTGCTCACATCTTGCACACCTTGCCTAAATGAGTTTGAAATCCTACCATTCCAGTCTGAAAAACATTTTAATAGCAGTTTTAGATTGGTAGAAATATAACATGAAAAGCAGTGGAATATCTGCCACTTTACATAGACAAGCTTTAAATACATACAATGAAAGAAAGAAGAGACATAATTTTCTTTTTTTGGAAAATTACTGTAAAATTTACTGCAAAATCTTCTGTTACTGCAAAGCCACTGAAATCTTTTTATCCACATTTCATTTCATCAAGTTAAATGCATTTAAAAGCACAAAACGCATCCATAAACATATGAAAGTTTTCAGTAAGAAAACATGGAATTGCTGAAACAGCTGTTAGTGTGGGAACTCAACATCCTTTCTGGATCATTCTGCTCACAAGACTGCATCTAGCAATGCAGTATTTTTCCCATCTACATGAAAAATTTTGTAATGAAAATATATTAAAGAAAGTACACTCACATCATCACAAGCATTGGGATTGTTGTCTGAGGAATCCTGTGAATCCTAGAAGAATATCAGATACCAGTTATTTCCTTACAAAAATGGATTGTTAAAAATACACTTTGATGTTGTACTCTGCAAGACAGAATTGAGGCTCATGCAAAGAAAAAGATGAGTTAAATTAAAGATCTTTAAAAGGAAAATAAGGAGCCAAATACATGGCAGCAATAGTTGCTTACAGGGAACGTTCCATTCTTCAGTAAAGAAAAAACCAAAACCAATCCAAATGAAAAAGACCACAGAAACTATTATGTGTTATTACATCTTTGAGAAGGGTGATGGAGGGACTACAAAGATGAGCATGGAAGAATATATAACTAGGAGAAAGAACAAACTAGTTACCTGGCTATCATAATAGGTGTCTGAGGAGGATGATGATCCACCCTTTAAAACAAACAAACAAACCAACCAAAATCAGAGAAAATTAGGATATAGAAAGCCTTATTTTGAGCAGAGACTAGAACTTGTATGAAGTGACGTACAAGTAGGGAAACAGAGCATTACTTACTTGGCCACCACCATAGTTTTGTGAGGAGGATCCACCCTATAAAATAAAGAAATACAAATGCTACTTAAGAAGAAACTGATTTTGTTGGGGGCTGTAAAGCTGGAATAAACAATTGCCTGTGATTCCTTTGAACAAATAAATTACCTAGATATCTAGAAAATTGTATCAGATACGATAAAAATCCTTACCAGGAGAAAATCATGGTCTACATACCCTGTTGCCACCATAATTTTGTGAGTATGATGATCCACTCTGCTAACCAAAAAAAAAAAAAAAATTAGAATTAATATTACAGTTTTGCAGATTGGCTATTAATCAGCCATCATGGAACCTGTGTGAAATAAAACCTCAGTGGGAAGAAATAATAACCTCTACTTACTTGGCCACCACCATAGTTTTGTGAGGAGTATGATCCACCCTGTGAAAACAAAACAGCAATAGTTATAATGCTGGAGAGCTGAATTTGATCCAAATCCACAGAACTAACTTTACTAGGTTGCAGAGTTCTTTCTATGTAAGTAGAATTTCAGTGCTGATAAAAAAAGTATGTTTGAAGAGAATGAGTTACAGGCTGAAGCTTGGGAGACTCTGCAAGTGTCTATACCCTCATGAGCAAGAAAACTACTCTAGATTAAAACTGTTTAAAAAGTTTTCCCCAATGGATAATGAAGAGCCACCTACCTGACCACCCTGTGATCCTCCCTGTAAATTAGACACACATTATGCATGTTTTAGATACTTGCTCTTTGGCTACGGATTATTTTTAATTAAAGCTACGATACTTGCTTAGAAGAAGTAAGAAGCAGAGGCAAATACCCCATAAAGATACGATTTCTAATGTAGTAAGCATAGATTGCCAATAGTGCAAAGGTAAATACTAGACAAGACGTATGTCAAGGAACCACAAACATATATCTTTAAGTAATGCCTAGTACACAGATGAGTTTCATTCTGAACAATCTCTAGAGAATGTATCTTTTTTTCTCCTGCAGAAAACCTAATTTATACAAATGGAATGGAATGGAAAATTCCTCTTGTAGCATTATTACACAGAAAGCTGTGAGCTGTGTGATACAGTGGCCTTGAGGAAATGTCTTTTAAATAAGACACTTAGTATGTTTCAATATGCCCTCTTTAAGAGGAATGTAACTCCTCCCAGTGAAATCAGAGGAGACATTTTAGAAGTATTAGTGTCAAAAGTGCATAACAAAGAACAGTGAAATCCTGAGCTATTGAAGTGAGTGGGATATTTGCCATTCACTAAGATGGGGCTGAGACTTCATCCAGGAGGTAAAGGAAAATGAAATGAAAAGTATTATCTTTCAATGTTCTAGCAGTTTTTAGAACAAAATTTAAGTGTTTCCTTTAGTCTTAGAAAGTAATATCTCCTCTTTATAAAAAAACATAATTATATTATTTTACAATAACTTTTCATATACCTAGATCATCCATTATTCTTTCAAGTTACAATAATACATTACATACAGCATGCTGTATATACTATACCACATTACAATAATATGTTAGCAATATCTATGTTGTTTGTATATTTGTAAATATAGTCTATATTTATATTGCTAAAACATGTTATTTCTTAATGCAAAGAATCTATCCGATTTTTCTATTTCTTGTGAAAAATCAGTAACAATCACAAGAAATATAATGAATAAAAAAAAAAGGTAACTATTGCTGTTTCCTTACTAATTTTTAACATTTACAGTGATTGTTTCTTTAAACATAGCAGACATCTTTTGGGAGTGTTTTTTAGAGTTCCAACACTGAAATTGTAGCAAATATACATGTAGCTATCCATACTTCACAAACTGAATGAATTCTTAAGTCAGTCTCTTTCATGAACCTCAAATATTTTCTGACCTTTGATGGGAAAAGTTCACAGAGAGGCTGGTGAGCTCCAGCCCTGATTTAAGTAATGCCAGTTGAGTAACTCTGCAGTGGACTTGTTCTTTCTTGTTCTTTCACAGACATAATGCCAGGAAAAAGCACGAGGGGGAAAGACCCCAAGCTCCTGTGTATAGGAAGGTAGTGAGTTCTAATCTCATAATTGGTAAGATTACAGGGATTTGCACTCTATGAATCTGAAATTGTTACTAATTGAGTTAGTATTTTGGATGCATCTTAAAATCAGAAGAGAAAGGCCACTTACCTGGTGGCAGGGATTGCTATCATATGAAATACCCTGTTAAAAAACAAACAAACAAACCAAAAGGTTAATATCCAGATTTTCATTTTCTTGCAAAGTAATTAGCTTTCTTAAAATTTCTTATGTGAGAATTAATGTAACAAAACTCAACATAAAACTTTACATAGGGTAAGTTTAATTTCGTTTAACCCTTTAAGTCTGTGGCTTTACCCTCTGTCACTCCCATACTCACAAGCACCAAGACACACATACACAGATGATCAAAGCAGAACTACTTGTGTGCCACATGGAAAAGCTCGCAATTGACATCTCTCTGTTTCATACTAGTTCTTCTTGATAGGTAAAGATGAACTGGGGTTTTTTTTGGGGTAGTCTTTTTAGAAATCAACAGTTGCTGTTGTGTGACCACCTACCTCAGAATCTTGCTAGTTTCATTCATCATAGATCTTAGGCAAGGCTGCTGCCCACTGCCTTTCATTTCCCTGTTTGGGGTATATTTTGGCTACAGTGAGTCTTCCTGTTAGGATAACAGCATGAGAAACAGTACGCACAACGAATTCTACCCTGGTTGTCACCCTCCCATTACTAGAGCACAGGTCTTCTGTTGGTAAGTCAACCTGTGACACAGCTTTGGTGGAAGTAACGCATTCTTCAGGGCTTATCAGTTTTATTGTTGTTAACTGTGTCCTTGTTGTACTGCTTCTTATGATGTTTCTACATGCATTTCCATTCATACTTAACTCATACCAATCCTACTATTTCTGCTAAATACTTCTGTTAAATAAGTCTGTATTTATACTTCTCTTTCATTCTCGTTGCTTTCCCCAATGTATTTATTTGAACATAGGTTCATATCATGGCCTCTTCCATAACCCTTTCACCTGGGATCTAATCATTGAAGACACTGTCTTTACACCATTGTAGGCATACATAAGTTGAAGTGGAACCAATATGAAAACCACTAATCTAATTCTTACTCCACAGAAGCCACTCTCTGATCCTATCACTTTCTAAATGGAGCAACATCTGAAAACCATTCCTAAGCAAAGATTTCATCTGTTTACTGAGTACCTGTCTGTCTTACATGTGTAATACTACATAGGAGAAGCCACTTCGTTTTGTTTAGAGTGGTCAACAATATCAGCCTTTCTTGATCTCTGTGCTAGATAATTCCATGTAATAATGAAAACAAAAGATTCCAACTAACAAACATTACATAGCTGACTGGAAAAATATGTTACTACTACAAAGAAAGCTGGGTCTAGTTTTCAAGTAGTTTGAAGGAAGAAGACTTACTTGTCCACAACCACTGCTGCTTCCTGAAGAAGAGGATCCACCCTGCTGGAAAAATAAAAGAGCAGCTCAGTAATCCAAATACTCCTTTTCTCCATTTCAAATACAGAAACACATTTTAAAGGGCTTTAGGTGCCTGACTGCTTAAAAGGTAGAACACCAGCTACATTCTACCGTGAATTTTCTTTTAAAGTGTTGAGTATGTTGAATATTAAAGTGCATCAAAAAGCTGACACCTACATAGACTCCTTTCTATATGGGAAAGAGCTGCAACAATGAGCCTATTGTTGCCAGACCCACAGGAAAAAAAGTTTGCAACTCTTACTTCCAATGAGAATTTACTATATTATTTCAAGAAATAAATCACAGAATTCTCAATACGTTTGCAGGAATATCACATGCATGATGTATACTGACTAGTGACCGAATGATGCTTACCTGGCCATAGGAACTGCCACCTTGAGGCTGGTAGCCCTTTAAGAAAGGCAAGAACTCATTTGTAAACAAAGCTGTTGTCTTGGCACAGCTGTGACAGAAAAGCCATTTCCACTAAAAGTTCCTCTGCACTCTGTTCTTTTCCACTCACTGTAATTCAGTGGTATGAACCAAAAATCAAGCACCACTCAGCAACACCAAGGAGGGGAAAAAAAAAACCCAACCAAACCCCAAAGTCCATTTACAAGGCAGGCTCCTGCAGCAAAGCCCAATACATTTCAGCAGAAAAGTCTCACCTGGCCATAGGACTGGCTGCCTTGGGAACCCTTTAAAAAAAGAGAAGATCATTAGCACCTTGACAAGGAGGCTTCTACAAAGAGCATAATGTTTATGGAAAGACAGCTACACAGGGGGTTCCCCCAAAAAAAGCCTCTTCCTGAGCCTAAGGAGACAGAGCAGTACACTAGCTTCTGTGCAGCAGATTGTCCTACTCTCGGCAAAAGGCATGAACGGAACAGAGATGCAGAGTACCAAAGGAAATATCACTCTCAAAAATCTGCCAGTTGAACTGAACACAGAGGGGTCAGTGAAGAACTGCCTGCAGAATATCCAGTTTGCTTACCTGGCCATAAGAACTGCTGCTGCCCGAGTAACTTGGCCCACCCTAAGACAAGGACACCATTTGGTTACTTTCCCTTTGTAAGGGACCCAGCCTGTATTAGGAAAAGCAAGCAACTACACTCTAAAGCTGTGCTGGCCATTATGGAGAGCCTGGACTTCTTCCTGGCTCGCGCGATGATGCTGAGGGCAATGATTTCACGCGCTGGGATTCCAGACAAAAAAGTAGCAAGTGGATAAATTTTGAGCGTGAGCATACACACTTTCAGAGAAAACATCCTTTAAAGTTCAGCTTCTGAGTGATTGCTAAGTGCTTTTGCAGTGCCATGGCACTCCTTTTCCTCAAGTGCTGTATTCTGACTGGTGACTGACTGATGCTTACCTGGCCATAGGAACTGCCACCTTGAGGCCGGTAGATCTGTGAAAAGGCAAGAACTCATTTGTAAACAAAGCTGTTGTCTCGGCACAGCTGTGACAGAAAAGCCATTTCCACTAAAAGTTCCTCTGCACTCTGTTCTTTTTCACTCACAGTAATTCAATGGTATGAACCAAAATCAAGCACCACTCAGCAACACCAAGGAGGGGAAAAAAAAAACCCCAACCAAACCCCAAAGTCCATTTACAAGGCAGGCTCCTGCAGCAAAGCCCAATACATTTCAGCAGAAAAGTCTCACCTGGCCATAGGACTGGCTGCCTTGGGAACCCTTTAAAAAAAGAGAAGATCATTAGCACCTTGACAAGGAGGCTTCTACAAAGAGCATAATGTTTATGGAAAGACAGCTACACAGGGGGTTCCCCCAAAAAAAGCCTCTTCCTGAGCCTAAGGAGACAGAGCAGTACACTAGCTTCTGTGCAGCAGATTGTCCTACTCTTGGCAAAAGGCATGAACGGAACAGAGATGCAGAGTACCAAGGGAAATATCACTCTCAAAAATCTGCCAGTTGAACTGAACACATAGAGTTCAGTGAAAAACTGCCTGCAGAATATCCAGTTTGCTTACCTGGCCATAAGAACTGCTGCTGCCTGAGTAACTTGGCCCACCCTAAGACAAGGACACCATTTGGTTACTTTCCCTTTGTAAGGGACCCAGCTTGCATTAGGAAAAGCAAGCAACTACACTCTAAAGCTGTGCTGGCCATTATGGAGAGCCTGGACTTCTTCCTGGCTCGCGCGATGATGCTGAGTGCAATGATTTCACGCGCTGGGATTCCAGATAAAAAAGTAGCAAGTGGATAAATTTTGAGCGTGAGCATACACACTTTCAGAGAAAACATCCTTTAAAGTTCAGCTTCTGAGTGATTGCTAAGTGCTTTTGCAGTGCCATGGCACTCCTTTTCCTCAAGTGCTGTATTCTGACTGGTGACTGACTGATGCTTACCTGGCCATAGGAACTGCCACCTTGAGGCCGGTAGATCTGTAAGAAAGGAATTATTGATTCATAATTATTATATTTGTGAAGCAAGATTTCTGTCATGTTTGTCTCTCAGTGGGGAAAAAAACCACAGAATAAGATAGAGAATCTACAGATTCTGCTGCTTAACTAGAATTATTTTGATATTTCTTATTCCAGATGAATCTCTGATCACACTGTATTTATCAAATGACTATCATAGAGTAGTTTTACATCCATCTCAAATGGAACTCTAGTCTTATGAAGGATTTCCAGTACACTGAAGGGATGCAACATTTTCTTATTTTGTTTCTTTTGCCTGGTGTTTCTCAGACACTAGGCTTAGATGGCTAATAATAGGTGAAAACTGACTTCCTACATTTTTATTTTTGGTGACCCCCAGTTGCACAATTCCCTTCCTCTAAGGGAAAATAAAGGTGAAAAATAATTTTCAAAAATTAAGAAAGAATCCTAGAAAAAAATACAGATTGATAAAATGGAAAAAAACCAACGCAATTAGAAGTAGCAGGTCAAATAAATTAGTCAAGAATGACAGTACCATTTGAAAAACTTTCACTAATATAAAGTTACTGTGGGTAACTATAAGCTGCTGATGCAATCTGCCTTCAATCTAATGTCAAAAAAGAGTAGATGTTTCATGTACATGCAGACATGTGCCACAGCTGTCTGGGAGAGTTATGAAGACAGGAATTATGAAAAAGGATTTGAACTATCTTGTCTATTTCTGCTATCTGACAAAATGTCCTGACAAAATTCATAGCAGTCTAAGGGCTGCTTTAATGCACATAAAAACTCTGAAGGGAGATAAACGTTCATCAGCTGCAGGCTCTAAGAAAATCTTACTGCAGCTGAGGAGCTGACCCAATGTTGTTTAGGTCCTCAACACTGTTTTTCTGTACCTGAGACCAAAGGAGACAGCGAAGAACTTACTATAAATTTGACTTTTATCATGTAAAACAACTGCAACAGGAACAGCACCAAATAGACTATTACTACCATAAATTTTAAAATTCCATACCGATGGGAAAGATCAGATAGCAACAGGAAACCATGCTTCCTGCAGATATCCATTAAAAATGCAACTATCATTTCCACAACAAAAGATTTCAAATGGATTCAGAGATTTATTTCACTTTTTTCAAGAACTGAATATAAACTGAAAAAAAAAATAGTATGTAAAATCTGCTACCTTTTGCAGTGCCATGGCACTCCACTTTCTAAAATGCTGTATACTGAATGATGCTTACCTGGCCATAGGAACTGCCACCTTGAGGCTGGTAGCCCTTTAAGAAAGGCAAGAACTCATTTTTAAACAAAGCTGTTGTCTCGGCACAGCTGTGACAGAAAAGCCATTTCCACTAAAAGTTCCTCTGCACTCTGTTCTTTTCCACTCACAGTAATTCAGTGGTATGAACCAAAAATCAAGCACCACTCAGCAACACCAAGGAGGGGAAAAAAAAAACCCAACCAAACCCCAAAGTCCATTTACAAGGCAGGCTCCTGCAGCAAAGCCCAATACATTTCAGCAGAAAAGTCTCACCTGGCCATAGGACTGGCTGCCTTGGGAACCCTTTAAAAAAAGAGAAGATCATTAGCACCTTGACAAGGAGGCTTCTACAAAGAGCATAATGTTTATGGAAAGACAGCTACACAGGGGGTTCCCCCCAAAAAAGCCTCTTCCTGAGCCTAAGGAGACAGAGCAGTACACTAGCTTCTGTGCAGCAGATTGTCCTACTCTCAGCAAAAGGCATGAACGGAACAGAGATGCAGAGTACCAAAGGAAATATCACTCTCAAAAATCTGCCAGTTGAACTGAACACAGAGGGGTCAGTGAAGAACTGCCTGCAGAATATCCAGTTCGCTTACCTGGCCATAAGAACTGCTGCTGCCTGAGTAACTTGGCCCACCCTAAGACAAGGACACCATTTGGTTACTTTCCCTTTGTAAGGGACCCAGCTTGCATTAGGAAAAGCAAGCAACTACACTCTAAAGCTGTGCTGGTCATTATGGAGAGCCTGGACTTCTTCCTGGCTCGCGCGATGATGCTGAGTGCAATGATTTCACGCGCTGGGATTCCAGATAAAAAAGTAGCAAGTGGATAAATTTTGAGCGTGAGCATACACACTTTCAGAGAAAACATCCTTTAAAGTTCAGCTTCTGAGTGATTGCTAAGTGCTTTTGCAGTGCCATGGTACTCCTTTTCCTCAAGTGCTGTATTCTGACTGGTGACTGACTGATGCTTACCTGGCCATAGGAACTGCCACCTTGAGGCCGGTAGATCTGTGAAAAGGCAAGAACTCATTTGTAAACAAAGCTGTTGTCTCCGCACAGCTGTGACAGAAAAGCCATTTCCACTAAAAGTTCCTCTGCACTCTGTTCTTTTCCACTCACAGTAATTCAGTGGTATGAACCAAAATCAAGCACCACTCAGCAACACCAAGGAGAGGAAAAAAAAAACCCCAACCAAACCCCAAACCCCAGGCTCCTGCAGCAAAGCCCAATACATTTCAGCAGAAAAGTCTCACCTGGCCATAGGACTGGCTGCCTTGGGCACCCTTTAAAAAAAAAGAGAAGATCATTAGCACCTTGACAAGGAGGCTTCTACAAAGAGCATAATGTTTATGGAAAGACAGCTACACAGGGGGTTCCCCCAAAAAAAGCCTCTTCCTGAGCCTAAGGAGACAGAGCAGTGCACTAGCTTCTGTGCAGCAGATTGTCCTACTCTCAGGAAAAGCCATGAATCAAATCAAGACACAGGCTGCCCACCTTGTGCATGTTGGGTATTTGTGATGTTGTATACTGGCCTCCCTGTGGCCTTGATCCCAAGTCATACCTACCCTTGTGAAATATTTTCCTGTTTGCCTGTAGTGGTACAGAGAATATTGATAGACATTTGCCTTTCCCCTGCCCCACCTACCCCTGCTCCAGAGAGGAGGAAGTCTGAAGAGTCTTCATACTTGAGTTCATACTATGACTATTCTCATGTGTTACTCCACAATTTATGTTATCATTATGCTAGTATTTGTTAAATTCATGCACTTGTTTTTCACACAAGTAGCTTCATCTGCTGAAAGACGTTGCACATTGATCCGCAGTTGTGACTCCCCATGGTTCTCGATACAGATAAGCAACTATCCTTCACAACTTTTACTTTTGGAAATTTGCGATGTAATATACATGGGGTCTGAATCTACCAGTATGGGATTTATGGTGTGATACTGAGCCTAGAATCACTTCCTCTCCATGCCATGACTTTAATTGCACCTTTTAGAGGAGGCTTTGCACTTCAACCAATCATACATTTAAGAGCATTCCAAACAAAAATAGTTGAACACCCACACCAGGTGACAATTTTATTAACAAAAATCAGATAAACAGTAATATCTGCACCCTGTGAAATAAATTCTTTCCAACATTTTAAAATGTATTTCGAAGTTGTGCTTTTAAGTTCATTTACCTGAACATAAGTACTGCTGCTGCTTTGCTGTCTTTGTCCACTCTACTCAGGAACAAAAAAAATGGTCATTTAAGAGAAATTTCTTACATATTAAGACATTTCAACAATTAACTCTCTCTTTTTATCTACTTATATCTGCTAAAAGCCAGAAAGAATTCCTTTTGCCCACTCTTACTTTATTTATGCCATCTTCGTGTGCTACAATGTTAAATACTTCAGTATATAAGGATCCTTCATAAATAGTGTTAAAAAAGTATTTAAAAATCTTGATGTTGTTTTCTTAATGAAATTTCATCATATAATACATTGTAGGGCAGAATTGTTCAAATTCACTTGAAATATAACAGTATGACACTACAAATATTATCACACAAATTGCCATTAAATTAATATCCATCTATGTTCATATTATGACTGATTTTTTCATGAATAAGCACAACAAACTTCGGACAAACGTTTTGTCAAAACAAAAACTGGAAAAGCCATAGTTAGAATTTAACCAAACGAAAAGTCACTGCAGACAATCTTCCAGTTCCCTTGAAGTACATGGATTATGAGAGCAATCATTGGTCTTTATTTATATACACACATTGAAAATATTTAACCTGTGTAATCAAAACAGTATACATTTAAATTCAGAAATAAAATAACAAGGAAATCTTATTCCTTTTTCTGTCAGCATTCATCTCTAGTTATGGAAGAATCTAATGCTGTACATTTTGAAAGCAATGATTTTCAAAAGACAAATTTCAGCTGCGGTAAACCGCTACTGATATTTCAATGAAAGTGAGAATTTGTTGTGACAGTCTGAAGGACTAACTTATGAAGGAAGGAAAGCCTAAACCATGAAGCATGGTAGGTAGGCTAAAATTGCAAAGAAAAAGATATGCCTGATATCCATAATACTTCACAAACATGCTCTTAATGAACTTGGATTGTAATCAACTTTCCAGGTGCCTGGTTATCAAGAAGCAATGTTAAAATACAACAGCAAACAAAAGTTCACCTAAGTACTAACTAAGCAGGGTTTTAAAAAAAAATACAATGCTGAACTAGTTGTTTCCAGTAAAAAAAAATAGACTGTTTAAATAAACATAGAACCGTGCAGGTTATGATATATGCATTTTTGATTTAATATCAAATAATATTGAAGTTTAAGTTCTAGAATTCCATCTACCTTCCTGAGCAGACTGAGATGGTTAAATTTTGCAGATTTTGAGAGCACTATGGCATTAGCATACAGAGGTTTCATATTTTATGGCTGTAGAAAACAGCTGCAATGATGTTTAATCAGCAACCAAGTAGGATACCCACTTTGCTATAACCACAGAAATGTCCTATTCCAGCACTGTAGATTGTGGATATCTAAGATACCCATACTTATGAGAGTTGAATCATTATTTAGTTTACTGAGACAGGGCTTCAGTTAAAACTCAAGTATAATGAAGAAAGAATGTCTACCTGTATTATGATCCTAGTAGCAGAACTTCCCAAACTCTGAAAAAAACAAAACAAAACAAAAAAACCCACAAAAGAGAACATTTAATTTGACTTGTTTAAGTGCAATGCAGTTGCATATAGGAGTTCGTGCATTTCAATCGCCACAAGGCTATGCCCTTTTTGCACTACCGGTCAGCTTGGCTTTTCCCAATGTGGCGAGTGAAGCTGAGACATCATCATCCTTACAACCTGTCACACTGTCACCTGCATTAGACAAATATCACCACACATACAAATTCAATGCCTGATCCAGTCATTTGTTAGCTGAATTTTGGGACATGAGGGACAAATGTAAAAGGGTAGCAGACACCACCCTGAGGCAACTGGTTTGATCCCATAAGAACTATATTACTACTCTAGAAGTCATAAGAAAAAAGTATGTTTACCTGGGGGTAGGTATGACGCTGCAAATGAAACACACACAAAAAAAATCTTTAATTATTTAGCACAAGGGCTTGTCCAAACAGAAAATAGCAGCAGAAAAAGGTCCCTATCTTTTGGATGCAATGCACAACCAAATGTGAAAGCAAGCTCTGGAAAGGAAAGCATAGAACAAGTGTATCTTAAACTTCATTCAGGTTAGAACAACAACATGTTTGATTAGAAACTAGACATCAGAAAAACATACATATCAAATTTTACATCATACAAACTCACTTTAACCACCTTAACACTAAGCTTACTTTTGACTGACTGTATCATTTCCAAGTAAGCAGAGTGGAAATTTTATAGTTTAAAAATGAGAGTGGAAATGAATTTATAAAAGAAAACTGCAATCAAAACAGAAAATCAGAACTATTCTGGAACACAGAGGCTGTATACATTGAGACACCTGGAATCTGCAGCTAATACAGTATCTCTGCAAGTACTGATAGCAATCATAAAACCATGAGATTTGTAGCTATCTTACTACTGGCTTTCCCTGAAGATAAATTATGCACCTAGGGTAAACCCTGCCTGACAAAGAGTTGTCTCCATATACCTGGAATCTTTCTGACAAATTAAGCACGTAGATATTTGAAAGCTTTTTGAGTTAAAATTCTGAGTATTGTAGAGAAAAATTGCTTACCACAGGTGGAAAAGGGTTGCTGTTTGAAATAACCACTACCTATAGAGAAATCAGAGAAAGCTCTTTACTCATCATAGAGTTTATTTAAATAATAAACTATATTAGGAAAAAGAAGAATACTGAAATCTTTAAATTTACAAACTGTGATGATAATGCTATGCATGATGACTTTTATAAAATACTGTTTTTATAAAAATTTTTAATTACATTACCAAGCAAAGAAAAATATATATGTATACATGGTTTACCCGAGAGCATAAGGAGAGAAAAGACTTGCTCTCAGTCATACAATGACTCAGCTGTAGAGGCAGAAGCAGGATTTAATGTATTGTACCATATACTATGTATCCTTTTTGATCTTCAACCTTCCACCCCAAACTGAAAGACTGATTTCTTTTTTCTTTACTCAGTATTATGCTAAAAAGGCTTCGTATTGAGTTCATTCTAAAAAAAAATTAAGCCAAATGCAATAGTAATATCTTCTGTTTAGGTTTTAATGTTTTCTAATTAGCAGCTTTTTTTTTTTTTAACTGAAAACAGTTTGTGTTATCCACTGGTGTAAAAAGGAAGAGGAGAGTTGGTGCTATCAGAAGTAAAGAATTTTAGTACAAAACAGGGAGAAGTATTATGTTTTTAAAATGAAGTTATTAAAAAAAATATCTATCAATATGTTTTGAATCCTTAAAACAATGGGAAATTAAAATGAAAAAATAATATCTGTAAGGACATGAATGGGTACACTGTGTTTGCTGAACACACCATAGAATTAGCCCTGAGCTTTCTGGGGACTGAACTGAGAGGAAGAGTCCATGTAAATATTATGAGTCAAATTCAACAGTAATATGAATTCTATTGATTTCACTAGCTTTGAGTCACATTCATTCTCCAGCCCTATCTGAATAATAATCACATAATCTATATCCTTAAATGTCCTAATTAGATCACAATCACTATCTTAACTTTTTTAAAACAAATAAATATGTACAGTATTTTATTTTATATACAGTTAAGTCAACTATCAACAAAAGCCACCAGAGCACAGCTTGTTAGTATAAAGCATCTAAGAACCCAACTGATTCAAACCATATGAATCAATCTGGATTAAAACCTTGAAAAGTCTTAACTGGTAAAAGGAACTGCAATACCACTGAAATAAAAGGAGTCACGCCAAGTTACAAATCTAAGAATTTTTTTTTTCCTTTGAACTGAAAAAAAAAAAAAAAAAAAAAAAGGAGTGCTTACCTTCTTACTGGAATCTGAACTGCTCGAAGGGACAGACTGTAAAGAATACAGAATCCATTTTTTGCTTAGGTAAATGTATGACAAATTAACTACAGCACTATTTTCCACAAGACCATTATAGCTAACATTATAGCTAACATCCTTACCCTAAAGTACCAAACAAAATAAGATTCTGAAGAAAAATATTAATGTACAGGCAATTAATAATTTAACAACTGAAATAAATAAACTGGTTTAATTTTTTTCTATAATTGCTTGTAGACAATTGTAGAAAACCCAGTTGTTTTACTTGTTTTACATAGCACTGTGCAAAAGCTGCAAATGTTTCACCTAACATAAAATTGGAAGTTTTTTTATAATAAAAATAATCTATTGGTAGAAAAGAAAAATTAATTCCTTCTAACTTCATAAAAGAAAAAAATCAACCCAAACTCCAGAACCCATCTCCCCAAACTAAAAAACCTACCTTTAAAATACAAACTGGAATAAATGGAATGCACCGTAAGAATAAAAATGTTTTAAGTGAAGCATAAAATAATGTGAAGTTTTCTATTTTTTCAATCCATATGTACAATTGTATAGGCAAAAGCCACAAAACATACTTGTAATTAACTACCAAAGAAAACACTGACTTTTGGAAAATAATAATAATAGTCACTGGTGTTCATTTACAAAATACATATAATTGAGTTTCTGTGCAAAACAGAAGTAAATAACTTCTAACAAAGTTGATATTACAATGTAAACTAAACATATAACTCATCTGTTGAAGTTATTTCCAGATACGATTATTATTTAACTGCTTAAAGACAGTCCTCCTTTATCCCCTTCCATGAATTCTATTATTGTTTGGTAAAATTTGGGCAGAACTGGTTAGTTTCTGAATAGCATAGGAAACTGAAAACATCTTGGAAAGCACAGTTACCTGACCATAGGTAAGACCACTGCTGGATGCACCCTGAAATCAAAACATAAATCAGGTATTCATTTATATAAAAATTTGTTAGTTATATCTAAAAGTCATCACACTTTTTTCCTTAGAGGATGTACACTTCAAATCAAACTGATTTCATCTATACTTAAATAAATCTAGGGCAATATTAAAGTATACTGAACCTGCTTAAAGATAACTGATGTAAAAATTTTCCAATATTCTACTATAGTCACAAGATTAATGTCCCTTTATCACAACATATTAAACAAAGATAAAATATGTTTAATATTTAGGAATTAATATACCCAATGATGTATTTAAAGTTAAGCATATGATTAAGGAGTTTCTTGGCTAGGGTTTCAGTTCCTAACAGGCATTAGAGAGTGTGTTGTCTTTCTGATAAATTCTTTTTACTTGCTTTTGTGATTTTAAAAATGGAAAATATGTTAGATTTAAAAATAAATCTGTTTTCAGGTGAAAATGAAATAAATGAGATTGACAATAAATTTTTCTCTACTAATTAAAGAACTATTGGATTAATCCACGAAGATTGTAAAAAAACCCAAACAACTCTAACAGACAAAAAGCATTATGCAGTAAGAATTCTGACATTTTAGTAGGCTAACAAATTAAGTGTTTATAATAGGTGATGAGTAGCCCCTATACCATAAATGATTACACTTTGAGGAAGTGACAATGTAACACTCTTTAATTTTGGTTTTTAATCTCAGAATAATACTTCAGACTACCACCATTTTCCTTAATATACGTAGGAAGAATCATATAGCTCTGCAGAAGAGAATCAAATGCAATGTGCAATAAGGAGATGAGTTAAGAAGCATAGTAGTAGACAATCAGTAAATACATATATAACCAACTTACATCACTACAGGCGTGTTGACTATATGCATCATGAGCACCTCCCTAAGAAAAAAATGAAACCATTTATTTCTCTTCTGTAATTGCTTAAGAGGAAATGGCATGCTTCAGACACCCTCAATTCTCACCGATCCTTACACAGAGTATGTAATGAACAGATGATAAGGAGAGTATTGTACTCTCCACTATTAATGCATGAACACCCATGTGTGAACATAAGGCCCAGGCACATTAGCCCTCTGTATATTAGTGATTATCTAGTGGTACTCGTGAAACTTTTTAAAATAGACACTGTGAAAACATTTTCATATAAATAAGTTATAAAGATTTAATATAATGCTTGTAATTAAAACTTATTATGTATGTAATATGTACATACACATACATGTAAAAATTAGGAAGCAGAAACTGGAAAGAAACAAAAATTGACACCTTCCTGATTTACAGTCAATGAAATATAAAATATCAAGGTCCAGCATAATAGTTGCTTTTTTAAAGTAAATCTCACTTGTTATTATTAATACAACCAGTAGTCTCCCCCAAAACGGTAATTTTGTTGTTCTTTGCAAAAACCAATACACATTGTGATGAATTTTACATTTTACAAGTACTGATGACACGAACAATTTACATTTTTGGAAACATTGTCCTTGCCAGTGCTGAGTCATCCTCATTTTTCTAGTTTGAAGAGGCAATGGATAGTGCTTCACAATAGAACTATATGACTAGCTTATTTTGTTTACTTGCTATACTATGAAAAACAAGCAAAAAATCCTGCCATTGGCATAGAAAGAGTAAACTTGACTATTTCATTTACCTTTCATTTTTTTTTCTCATTTTTTTTATATTGAGTAAATATTTGAACATAGTAATTTTGCATTAAAAATTAAAAATCTTATCTTGTAAGTGCTGAAAGAAAACCAGAATAATTATATATATTTGACTTAAATCTGCAAATATTTTAGTCCATACAATTAGTCACCATCTTGATAAAAATGCTTCCATTCAGCACCACATTACAGCACTCTTGCATCTTTCACCTCTTTCTGGATGACTGGTTTAACCTGTCCAGTATTCATAACTTCACAAATATCCCTGCTGCATGAAAGAATGAAAAACTGAAATAGCCTTAGTTATTGAAGATATCTGTGTGATTATTTCTGAGAGGAAGAACAACTTAGGACATGCAGACAAATTCACACCAGTCTTGTCTTGGTTAGAAGGGGAGAACAGACAACCTGTATAATGAGTGTAATGCAAGTGCAACAGAGAACCCTTTCCAGTCCTTTTTTCATGATTCTATAATCTATGTTTCTATTTAACTTATTAACATCTCTGTTTGCTAACTACTTCATATCATTGAATAAACTGTAATATTAATCTTCTAGCCTTCTTTTAATTATTTTCTATTTGCAACACAAACTCCCACATGAACACTCATGTAAATAATGCAATCGAAGGCTAAGAGTTACTATAAATATAGTTACGTTGAAGACAAAAAAGTAAATGTAAGAAAAGTGCTTACAGGGCCACATCCACTCTTGCTTACTGTGTAGACTACTCCTCCCTGAAATAAAAAGATAAGTCAATTATTTCCATGTAAAAAAAAAAAAGGGGGCGGGGGAGGGAAGGCGGGGAGGACAAAGACAAAAAAAAAAAAAAAAAAGCCCTGCTGTTTATGGCATGAAAAGCTGTGCAACTGACAATGTGTATGTGTAAATATGGGATAAGCAAGTACAGAGGTTATTAGTTCACTGGCAACTGGCTGTAACAATTCTAATTTAGTATGACATGTCAGTCATCATCAGGATTAAATATAAAACTTTGTCATTGGTCGTGTAACCTTTCAAAATCCACAAGTTGTTTTACTAAATGGTCTAAATTTTAGAAAAAAATTAGTAACTTCAGGTAGTAACATAAGATAAGAAACTCAACTCTTTGAAAAGAGTATGTACTATATATGAAAGACATACAATGAAGAAAATCAGTATTTACTATAGACATCAAAATAATTGGTATTTCTCAGAGTCTGGTTATTCCACTTGCAAGTAGTGAAGATCAAACAAATGCAATATTACCAGATAATTCACTAATAAATATAATCACTAGTAAGTAGTAAGAAATATGTCCTTGAGAAGCTCAGTTCAAGAAACTGGAGACATACCAGAAAGCATCTGGCAGTTTAAGTGCAAATAGTCACATTATGGTAGTGGAGATTATTAACAAAGATCCGAATAGACATTTCTGTGTTTAAAGAAGTGAGACTGCAGACATACATACCCTAGAAGTTTTAAAAGGATAACAAGACAGTAAAATGCCCAAATTTTCAACTGCAAATATAATCTGGTATTGAAGTGATACAGACATTATGCTGGACCTTTTATGTATGCATACATATCTGGTGGAGTTTCGAGAAATTTTGCGAATTTTTGTGAAGACAGTGAAACACAACTATAATTAGTCCTTTTATTTTTGTTATTAAAAAAATAGAAACAAGAAAAATGCCTAACAATTTAATAAGTATATTTTCATCTTCATTATGCCACATCTCTAAAAATATAAAACAAATGGCTCGTGATGGCATTCACGAGCACCTGCACACACACAGGTAGGAATCCTCTAGGAAGATGGAAGGAATCTCTTTTTTCCTCAAAAGGGTCAAGTTAATGCTTGACAAAAATGCTTAATGTGTGAAATCAGAGGTGTTGAAGCATCTTGTAGGCAAGAATATCGACAGCAAGCGATTGAGTTCAACAGAGTGTAAGTCAGTTGAATCTAGTCCAGGTATTGAACATACAATTTACCGGATGAATAACTCTGGCATTCTGCATTAACTACCAGAGATGATATTTCTGTAGAGTATTAAATCACCTCAGTGCTCCATAGTTACAGAATTTTAGTTGTTCAAGGTTACTAAAGGAAAACATACCAATGCTGGAAGTTAGGACTCTTACCTGACTGCCTGAATAGCTGTTCTGAGAGGAACCAGAAGGTCCAACCTGTCAAGAAACCAAAATAATATTTATTATTTTGCAGAAAAATGATTTTTATATAAATGATTTTCAGGAAAGAGAGGTCTACTTGGTGGGAAAAGGAAGAACACAGAAAGCAGTTTTCTGTGACTTCATTCCACCAACTGATACTATTAAAATTATTTCAGAGATTTTTAAAGCCAATTATCAAACCTACATCAAAGCAGCTGGTATAAATTAACATAATTCTGCTGCTTGCACCCTTTTTTACTTGGCCTCATACACTTGATGTCCATCATTAGGAGACCTACACTGTCAATATCATTAAAAAGCAGATAAAAACTTTTTACTGATATGACTATATAATCACTAGACACTATGAAATGTAGGCCATATTTGCTGGGGAGGAAGGAAAGACAAAAAAGAAGCTTCTTCACTGAGTTGAAAGTGATTTTCAGAAAAAAAAATATCAAATTGTTAAATTTTATACCTAGATCATGATTTGGAAAAGGCAAGGTTTCAGAGCTGTTGAAATAAGTCATCTTGAAAAGCAAGCAAACACTATGACTAAAAAGTGACAACAAAGAAGAAAACTTCTATTAGAGACTTCAGATTAGCTAGAGAGAACTTGCAGGAGGAAATGGTAACAAAGCTGACAACCATTTAGAAAGTTTGGAATTTTAATCAAACAAGATAAATTGCCAGAAAGAAAAAATAAATTGAGTGACAAGAGGGATAAAGATGTGACTAGAAGCAGCTTTTGACTAGGTCTTGAGATCTTGGGCAATTAGCAGTTTGTCAGTGTCTTTGAAAAATATTTACCATGATGCATCGGCCTTGTGTTGTGTAAGTCCCTCCACGCTGCAAGAAAGTACAAGTTCCAGTTACTGTTTCTTGACTGATGTATAAATGCCAAGTTATTTTAAACAGGAAATCTACTGAATTCACATTCATGGTCTGGGTTAAAAAGTCAGCTGTTTCATTGCTTACAATACCTTACACATTGTTACAATCTGGTCTGAGAACTCATGTTAACTAATTAAAAAAACCTTCAAACTGCATACAAAAATGTAAGCATAAATGAGATCTCGCTAGGAAAATAATGTGAGTGGTACAATATAATCTTCATGCTACAACCATGAAACAGCTGGACCAGTAAGACAGGAATTCTAAAATTGAGGTAACTGAAAATTGGGAAATTGCAGAAAAATTGCTCTTACCTTGTTACATTCTACTTCTATCATAAGCTGTGAAAAAAAAAAAAAAGAGGAAACATTTACAAATTATTTACTGGGAAAAATAAAAAGCAGCTTATTATAGGAAACAGGAAATATATTTGGTGAAGCGAGGGACAAAAGACAGGTGTTCACAAGATGACATAAATCAGTGTTCCTACACAGTCAAGAACCGATACTGCATATTTGAACACACTTCCTTTACTTTAGCTGCCTATCATATTTACGATGTTTCATATAAGCATAATTTTTGGCCAAAAAGTAAAGAAACTAATTTCTAAGAATATGCTAAACAGCTATAGTTCCCAGGGACTGGGGCAGCAGTTGAGAACAACACAATACACCAGAATTACAGTAGAGGTCTCCTTATGACCAATTTTCTTCTCTTTATCTTTATGCTATGGATTGTTTTGATAACTGGATTATTATTTTCCTTATTTCTGTGGGGGGACAATAATACTTATTTCATTTTTTCATCAATTTAGTAGGAGGATTAGGCAGTTAAATTAAAAGTGTTGAAAATATCTAATGATTGTGGCCATGTTAGTTAAGGAATACTTGACAAAGAATGTAGTGTATTAAGTCAAAGATATTTTCATTTACTGTACTAATTTCTAGTATGCAAATACACTCAAAACATACCCTCCTTTTACTTTTTCCTGTCCCATTAACTGACTCAGAATGCGTAGGTGTGAGAGTTTTGCTTTGAATTCCAACCCAAAATTTCTCTAGATCTTGAACAACAGTTGCACTGGAAAGAAAACAAAATAATCATTATTTTCTATCAAAATATTTCAGTATAAAATACCAATAAAATCTCCTTCATCCTTCCCCCCCACCAAGAAAATCCTCTCTAATTTGATTTTAAGGGTATACAGTACAACTTTGAAAGGAACATCATCATTTTCCAGAACACTTTTCCAGTTACTGTATTATAATCCAACATAATTTTGAAGATAAATAAAATAGATGCTGAGAAGGAGCAGAAGAGGAATGGACACTATTTGAAGAAGCACTGACTCCAGTGAGGAGTATCAGCTCAAATAGCCATAAAAATTGTCACACCTCTTTCCTGCTCCAACAATCGATATCTATGATGGTGAACTGATTTTCATGGCATTAACAAATGGAAGTGATGGTGTTTTTAATTGTGTTCTTTTGCCCCTTCTTGTATTCCTCAAGATTTAATGAAGCAAGGCCAGGATGCCCCTATCATCCATCTACACTCCAAAAGGTATCAAGCTATCAAATTTCTAGATATTTTCCAATTACATCAAGCATGCATTTTGTTAGATCAGGTGATATTTTTACAAGCTTCAGATCTGCAAGAAAAGTAGCATTAAATGTAGGATAAATTTGTCTTCTGTTTTCAGCAGTTCGTTCATGTGTCGTAAACTTATTTTTAAATTTATGTTACAAGTATTTAAATCAAACTGCTATTCTTCTGCTGTTCAAAATGAAAAAAGATAAAATTGAATAAAGGCTGAACTTCACTTATTCAGGGAACTAGTTACACTCATATTGTTGCTCTTGTAATTAAAGAAGTCAAAGTGTAAACATTGATTACTCAAAGATCGTTAATAACATTGTCCTAAATGGAATTATTTACATATATTAACATCTATAGGACAGTATTACCTTTCATAAATATACCTTGCAATGGAAATCATGATATTTAATGGACACAGTGGGAAGTTATGACAAACTATGAAAAAAAACGTGAATGTGGCAAGACAAGAACATCAGAAACATCAATACACATCCACATCAAAATAATTCATAGAAATAATAAAATTGCAAGACAAAAAAAGAAAAAAGAGAAAAGCAATTATTTACATAAATTGAAGATCTCTAACATCGTGTGGAGCAATCCATGTTGTTGTAACTTTCTGCTTCACATCTGAATTTGCATGACTTACTGCTGAATTCTGCAGTGAAAAGGAAATACATATAATTATATAAGATGCAAAAGTGGCTTTTACCTATATTATCAGGGGAACTGTCTCTACTACAACGTGTAACACTGATGTTCTCCTAAAAAGTGCCAGCTAACTTATACATTAGATTCATATCACATATAGAAGATACATGTACTTCTTGAGAAAATCTAAATTTTTAAACTCTACTGATGAAATAACTTTGCCATATAAACATGCTCACTACTTCTATCAATTCTGATTAAAGTATTCAAAAGGAAACCAAGCTAAACTAAGTATTACAAAGACTGAAGACATACCATTACATTATGACATTCCAAGCCTTTAGTGTTTGGATCTGTAATTTTAAAAGTACCAACAGGAACATCTCCTTCAATTTCTCGAGCTTGTAGATTAAATCCTTTAAAACCAACATCTTTAAGTGCTTCTAGAGTCACTGTGAAAAGAGACATTTGGAGAAATTTAAGTTTCATACACAACTAAAACCTCTTAGATGTTTAACAACTAACTTCCCTCACTCTAAAGCACAAGACTGCATGTATAGAAATTACTTAAAACCTTTTACAATTTTTAAAAATGTTGAGATTTATTAGTTTTAAGTAATTATCAAGAGAATGACAATAAAGGAAAAGGAAGAAATTTGGAGGCCGTTTCTGTGTAAAGTAACATGAAATATATGATTTACTGACAATTTTAAAAGTAATTCTGCTCTACCAAATGATGACAACTTTATTATAAAACTCATTTGCTCCCCATGCGTACTAAGAATATTGGCCAGTGGCCCTCCTGACCAAAAGTTTATTTATTTTCTGTCTAATTAGGCCTATGATGTCAAAATAGCTACAGGGGAAAGAGATTTGCATTTCTTTCTACCTCTGTTTCAAAAGCAAAGACTAACTTTTGCCTGAGGCTGAATTGCAGAACCTTTATTTTTTTTTTTAATGTGTTACAACTGGAAAAAGACACACTCGACTCTCATGTTCTATATTAAATACGAAAAAAAATTATAAACGTCTCAATTTTACTCAAATTTCATTACTGAAGGAGCTCAGAAAAATACAGAAGAGAGCATTTTCATGTTTTGTGTATATCCAACATAAAATTAAGTTACAAAAGGCATAATCAAATTTGTTATGATCTATTATAAACTTGCTCTGCTAATGCCAATATTAGGCACTTTCACAAATAAAATCAGAATAATGGTTTATGCCCACAGGTATGTGTAGTCATTAAAAATAAGGACAGCGGAACTGGGAATGACACAGAAGTCAAGGCAAGGACCAATCATGCCTTGACAATTTAACATTTCCAAACACTTGCATAATTAGCCTTCCAATTTGTCATCAACTTTCAGTCCTAATTTACCAAGTTTTTGCAGGTTGTACAGGAGGGATGACATCCAACACTTGTTGGCACATGACATGCCACAGGTGAAATTGCAATATACTCAATGGAAGGGCAACCTAAAGCAGCTCCTGGAGATCAGATACTGGATGCTTACAACTTGAAGCAATAGAAAAGTAGTGCTAAAGCAAGAAAAATGCGGTTAGAAATTAAAAAAAAAAAAAAATTGGCAAGGTCAGTAGCATCTGGGATTCAATATTTTTGTATGGTAAATTCCATATAACCTCACAGAACAGTCTGCGTATGCTTAAATCCATCCACCATTTTGCTGGAAATACTGTTTTAAAAACAGCTATCTGTAATCAAACAGCCCTCCCATTCTTGAAGGGGTTATTAACACATTTTTCCAAGAATGGCAGCTACAGAGATACAATGACACTCAACCGGTTACAACTCACTTCCACGCTACTTCTAGCAAATGGCTAGAAAAATAAGCATTCACAGACCACTTAAAGTGTGACAGCATCATGTGATGGCATCATAGTGTGGAGAAACAGGCTTTCAAGGTGTTCCATCCAGAGAGCAATTTGGGATTAGGAAGATAAAAAGGAGGTTTAAGCCGCAATAGCTCCACCTCCTGCGATTTGATAAAATCAGGGATGCATCTCTTAGAAGGATGACTCAAAATGTCTCAGTCTTAAGTTGTCTTATACTGCATCCTGATTTTTTATTTTCCTGTAAGATGACAGCATGTGAACATCTAATGAGTAGGATCCCTTTGTATTGCAGATGCCTGATACAATAGCAGAAACTCAAATACGAAGTTAAAGAGCAACTAATTATTCTAAGAGCAACTAAACTACAAAAAGCAACTAATTAGTCCAACTCAGCAGTCCTATTTAATTTTAACTTTGCCACAGAAATTATAGCATGAAGTTAAGATATATTTTATAGATAGGGAAAAGAAAAAAGAGATAATATATTTTCAGTTATACAAATATACACACATATATAAAGAGAAAACATTTCAAAAACAATATCTCGGGTATAGATGAACGAGATTGAAATTAAAAAATAAGTTTAACTATACTGAGAGGTAAATGGGGGAATTTTGGTGAAGACTGTAATTCTGGGAAACACAGATAAAGATTTTATGTCATTCAGATTATTTACCTTGGATTTCATTTCCTGGCTCAAAGTTATCAAAAGATACAGCAATAAGATATGGTGGTGCAGATGTCTGTGGTTCAGCTTCATAGTTTGGTAACAGAGAATCACAATCAATTGAGGTATTTGTCTGTGGAAAACCAAGGATTCTGGGCAAAAATATCGCACAGAACAAAAAAAGAAAGCAGGAGTGTCTCCTCATCTGTGGAAGAAAAAGACAATATAGTTTTATACTTTATAGTAACTTCTTTTTGTAGTTGCCATGTTTGACAAATATCTGCTTTTCTCCAGGGCAGGAAACAGAACAAGCCTAGGAAGTTGGGCTTTCATTGCATTAATATATTTTGAAGAAAATAAGTTGAAATAAAATACCTATATATGCACTGGCAGAACAGTGCAACAAAGGACACATATTTTCATTTTAAAATATTGAATGATTAATGGAAGTTTAAATTCGCTGGTTACATGACAGCAATCCATTAACAGCCATGTCTGCAGCATTATGGCTTTGGACTACAGAAGGCTTTAAACAAGCTTCCTTGTTGTTGAGCCAGAAGATTTAGCTTAGTTCTTTTGTTATTCAAGAACTAAGACACAAACATTGGTCTCTCAGACTGCTTCTTGTAGGTACAACCATGACTAGCACACTCTCTATTGACTGCTTTGCCTACTCCCACTTCCAAGAGACAGCCAAGAAATCTATTGTGAAATGCCCTGGAGAATTCTTAAAAGTTTTTCAAAATATTTGTTTCCTGAAGACTAAAATGTTAGCGCATGCTTCCTATGGGTTAATAATAAGTTATACCTAGTACAGAAATTCACAAAAATAACTAAGAGGCAGGACTGAAGTCCAATCTCCAAGGATTGTCAGTGGGAAGAAAATGTATTTTCTTTATAATTCACTTGTAGTACTGACACTGATAGTAAACTGTTTCCAAGAAGGAAAGGAAACTCTTCTCAGCAGTATTCTCAGGTGTTTAATACCAGATTTCACGGCCCATGCTCAAAGTCTAAACATTCAACCATAGCACTGCATAATTTGTAAGGCCATTACATCATATGAATATCTCACTCTTCCAGTTAGAAAAATGCTGGTACAACTGTTAAATCACAAGAAGTATTTAATAACGCTATTTTTCACGTCTGTCTGCTACAGAATTGCCTGTGTGAAACAATAGGCTGTAACACAAAGAATGGAGATATTTACTTGTGATTGTTTAAAGCATTTTGAACACAATCTAAGAGACATATTCAATTTGTATCATCTACCTGTGTATCTTAATTTGTGCATGAATGCATAAGACCATTCGGTTTTGCATGTGCTAATGAAATAAGTAACAGAAGCATCTGGAAGCAGGGGAGAGTAAAACTTCAAAACACAATTCCAAACACCCATGCACTTAACTTTGAACTTAAACAACTTTTTAAAAAATCAACTGAGTCAACAGATAATGAAACAGGTGACTGAATATTTGCAAGATTTCCTATAGGAAAACGATGAAGGTTTGCATGGTGTCACAACCAGTAAGTGCAGCAATCGGGAAAGCTATATATGCAAGTTATCATGTCTTTAAACCAGATGAAGACTATCCCTCCCAAAAGTCTCATGAATATGTCACTTAAATAGGATCGTGGTAAGCATTATGTTTTGGTATCAGTACTCTGGGTGCGGTTATCCAATCTCTTCTGACGATTTTGACATGGCCCACCTCTAATTAAATTTTAAATACAGCATGTAGGTGCCATTATATTAACAGATGTGGTAAACAGTGATTTAATATAAACCAGTCCATGTGTTGTTGAAATCTTTGTCTGACTCATGGAGAGATGGAAAAAAAAAAAAAAAATCTGTTACTAATTAGATGTTCTATTTCAAAGCAGAGAGTCCTTAGCACTAGTTCAACTGGGACTGGAAAATTGTCTGGAGCTGTGCTCTGCCACAAAAGAAAAGTAGTCGAAGATCTCCTTTCCTCTTTTTCTGGCTAGAAGAGAGCCAGAAACAAGCACAAGAAGTTGAAACGTGGCTGAGATGCCGTCTCTTTGCATCAGCTCTCTGATTTAACAGTTCAAGAGCTATCCTAAGTATCTCATCATGCCATCCTTTGGAATGAGGTTTGAGATGAGGAAGAGGGAATTTTGTGAGATGCTAATATCTCTAAGTCCAGACTTGAGGCAGAAGCAGAAAATAATTTCCATGGAACTTGAGTTCCAATACATTGTCAATGCAATCATGTTATCTTGCATCACAAATTTACCTCTTCTCCATGAAAAATGTCAAGAAACTAAAAGTAAATATTTATAAAATAGAAGCATAGGGTATTCTGGGAAATAAACATTATTTGCAGGCTTCTAATTGGATATAATTAGGAAAAATTAACTGTATCCTCAGTTCCTCCATCTGATGGAAAAATTATAATTCTTTTTTTTAAGTCACAGATACAATCACTTCTTCCTATAAGCCTACATCACCCTCATATTTGCAGTACCTGAGCTGCTACCTTAAGAATCCTCTTCCACATTTAGTCTAAGATGACTTCAGGCCAACAATTAAATCCCTAGGTGCTAGTTAGTTAGCTACTGCGTTCTAAGCCTAGTGGGAATCAAGAAGAGACACTTTGGTGGTTTGCTTCTCCAGAGCCTTGGGCAAACTTCTGAATACAGACAAAAGTTGTTTTAAAAACCTTTAAATATAGAGCATTTAATTAATATGATAAATACTTTTCTGTAATTTGAAAAACACAGTCCTGGCAAGTCCATCCTGCCAACAGTTTAAGACTTGGTCCTGTATACCCCTTTCTAACCCCATTCTTTATGAGTATTTTTCTCCTTTCTTTTCTCCTCCTCAATGGTCTTGATGAGCCACAGACTTAGTCTTTAGCCTTTGAGAATAAGTACCACCAGTTAGTGTGCACCCTGTCCACCGCATCCCCAACAACACACCTTATCGACCGAGTGCTGATGTGTGGGCATCCTCTGGTCCCTCTATGGTCAGTGTGGAAGATCTGCAGCTGGGTAGCGCAGGTGGCCCAGCAA
The DNA here is from genome assembly GCF_965231255.1 of Vanellus vanellus. Classification (NCBI taxonomy): domain Eukaryota; kingdom Metazoa; phylum Chordata; class Aves; order Charadriiformes; family Charadriidae; genus Vanellus; species Vanellus vanellus. Next base: position 60,754,240 of record NC_138910.1, read on the forward strand.
GATGAGAGAGAGGAGGCAGCAGGCTCGGCCAATCCGCAGCGAGGCGGGGAGCCGGCGTGGCCAATCGGGGCCAGCCATGCTTCTGCTGTGGAAATTAGGACACCGCAGGTGGGACTCTCCTGCCCAGATGGGGCGATGACAACACACACTCCTCACGGGTGAATCATGCCCCCTCTGACCTTTAACTAGGCATCTGGGATAGGTAAGGCTTCTGGAGGTTGATCGCTTAAACTAACATGCTGAATAAAATCTACAGAATTATGCTATACAAAAGACTTGCTAATATTTCATGATCAGTTTCACTTTTTTATTCCTTTCTTACAGTTGGAACAGACATGGAAAACTCCAATCATTGTAATACTGCCAAGCATTTTCTGAGAGCAAAGAGTTAATGAGGTTGTTTTATCTCATGTACCTTGTGGGAAGGATCTGAAGTTACTGTATCTGACCTGCATTAAAAACTAAACTTTTTTTTTTTCCTCTTCAGAAGCATTTTCACAAGGTCTCTGCTGAAGACTGGGAGAAGTCCAAAAGCTGGGTGACTTACAGAATAGAACAGAGCAGAACAGAGTATTTCAGTTAGAAGTGATCTACAATGATCATCTAGTCCAACTGCCTGACCAATTCAGGGCTGACCAAAAGTTAAACCATGTTATTAAGGGCATTGTCCAAATGCTTCTTAAACACTGACAGGTTGGGAGATTGCCCACCTCTCTAGGAAGCCTGTTCCAGGGTTTGACCACACTCTTGGTAAAGAAATGCTTCCTAATGTCAAGTCTAAACATCCTGGCACAGCTTTGAACCATTCCCATGTGTCCTATCACTGGATACCAGGGAGAAGAGATCAGCACCTCCCTCCCCACTTCCCCTCCTCAGGAAGCTGTAGGGAGCAATGAGGTCATCCCTCAGCACCCTTTTCTCCAAACTAGATAAACCCAAAGTCCTTAGCTGCTCCTCACAGGACATTCCTTCCAGCCCCTTCACCAGCTTTGTTGCCCTCCTCTGGATGCATTCAAGGACCTTAACAATATGACAGACATTTGTATTTAACCAGGGAATACCAGGAAATCTATGAACAAAAGATTGCTCTCAAGAAAATTCTTCGACTTCTTGATATTTATGCATTTAAAATGCAAAATGCTGATAGCATTTTAAGAACATTATTTATGTTTAAGATTTAGTGTATTTAACTAACTGTATTCTCTTTCACAGTTAATCACCTTTAATTAATGAGTAGCATTTTATTTACATTATTCCATTATGAAAGACATTACTTCCTATCTGTTACTATCCATTGGGGAAGAGATCATAATCTTCCTTCTCTTATTGTACCACCAAACTTATCATTGCTACCAATGTTATAACCAGTAATGAAAATGCACACTACACACCACAAATGCAACAGCGTACTGGCAACACTGTCAAATAAATGATACGGTAAAGGAATGCCAACTGACTGCACCAGAAACACATAAACAAAGAGATGGGATCTTACAAATGTGAATATGCAAAACCTCCTTCACTGCCAGCTAGGGGATACTGAGAGGTAACCAGAGGGATCAGAACTATTACTCCAGGCTACTCTGAGCAGCAATGAGTACTCCATGAATATTTGGTCTGACAGGCAGATATATAAATGTCAGACAATGAATTGCTGTAATCTCGGTAATATTATGGTTATAAAGAAGCATAGATAAGACAAGCAATATGCTTCTGTTGGTTGTAACACTAATAAAATGCTATATTGAATAAGCTACTAAAGACTCAGGCCATTGGTTTACAACATGAGAGTTGTAAACCTGCTGTCCCAGGTCTTACACAACATATTGCTTGTGGTTTATTTCAAAAGAACAGTATTTCCCCCGAATCAAACACAGGACACGGATTCAGTATTAATTTACCTGTACTCCAGAACTGCTGGCTAAAAAAAGTCGTCTTCAGGCCTCCACGCTGGAAAGGACAATTTCCAGATCATAAATTGAATACCGACTGAACTAGTGGTGAATTCCTGACTCTGATGAAACCACGATTACAAAGTTTGCTACGTACTGAAACTACTGTGCAAGTGCAGATCAACCCTCCGCTGTATGCACATGGACTTCCCTGGTGCTTGGAATACCTTCAATGCATATCCCTGTGGGAATCTTAGACACTTTTTTTTTTTTTTTTTTTAGATCTCTGATTATGTGGTATCCCATATAGAGTTAGCTGGTCTTTCTTTAAAATAATTACATTAGACTTGTCCCACCAAGGGTGAGTCAATTCATTTTAGGAACAAGCTAGGGAACATGGGAGAGAGGCCAGAGTCCAGAACATTGAAAGGAAGGGGATCCCGACTGGGCAGTGGGTGAAACTTTTAAAGGGTACATGGTGGACGAAGGGGAAGCTAGCTACTCAGCTGCAAACCCTGGTAAAGTTTTCTAGAAACATTTTGTTTTTACTAAAAGCTGTCTAAACCAAATCAGACCAAGCAGCCTGTTTCCTTTTTCCTCACTGAATTAGGACATCTAACTGCCTTCATGACCCTCAACAGCCTTCAGCTTGCTCTCTACAACTTCTGAGCCAAAGATGATTTTTGATTTTTTGGTAACTTACATTGCAACTGGAAATGCTAGAAAGCATAACAAAGCTTCAGCTTATGTCAACATATATACATAAATAACAAGGTAAAAGATGCAAGGGTTATTTTTGTCAGGGTCTGGTATCCTTATCAAACTGCTTTGATGTTTCCAATATGCAGTATTGGTATATCACCGAGTCTTACACTTTGCAAGAGAGCTGACAAACTATTTGGAGACCTCAGGTGTGCTGGGAGACAATGAATGATAAAACAGTAACCACCCCAAAATTATTTCAGAGAAAATGTGCATAAGAAGTGGTCTTACTGATATGAAGAGGTGAGATTATAACCAAGTACATCTTTTGTTGAGTACTCCAAACTGACTCTATGAAACTATAGAAGTGAGTGGGAAGGGAGAGAAAAAAACCTTTATTTCTTCCAAACATTATTTTCCATAATTCTGACAAAGAAAACAATTATTACTGAACATCCTTGCCTCCTTTTACGTGCCAGCTGCCTTTCCAAGCTCTCCCAATCCTGTTCTTTGTTTCCTCCTTGCTCAAAGAGGGAAGTCCAGGATAAATGTCTAAAAATGTTAAAAATAAGATTTGCTTTCCTGAAACCTACTTTGACAATCACAAGACATTTCTGAATATTCTACATTTCATCTCCAAATGAAAGTGGTTTGCTCAGTGTACAGTATTAGTGCTATTAAAAGGAAGTTATCATTGCTGCAATCGTCCAGCATACTTTCTGTAACTCGAAAGTACTCAACTGAAGTTATTTTGAAACACGTTCTAGTCTAAATTTAGTGGTGAGAATTATTAAGAGGCTATGTGAATTATATCATAATGATTATACGAAGAGATATATTTACTTTTTCCTTCAGAAACAATATTTGTTCTGCCTTATACAAGTGTGTCAATATTTATATCCTATTTCCAAGGCCCTTAAGTATTGCCACATTTTTTATTTATAAGGGAATGTTATACTTGCTATGTTCAATAATTTTATTCCCTTCTTAAAGTTACACTAACATATAATATAGTAGAATTACTTACTGCTTAAAATAGCTCTAGCTATAAATAAGTATAATGGTGTTCTTCAGAAAAAGAATATTACATTAAAAGAGTACATTGTAAGAGTCAACTAAAATTTAAATAGTATATTCTGCATTCTTAAGGAAATACATTAAAGGTACTCTTGATAAATGTGTAACTGTCTGATAATTCAGCAAACCAGTAATTTATATGTTTTTTTAGAAAAAAAAAAGATACAAAAACTATCCTTTCTCACATATTAAAATTTTTCAACTCCTCCTTGTCTTTGATTTCTTGTCTCTGCTCATGTTAGCTCTTTTCTTGTCTGATTTAAACCCTGCTGACGTTAGTGCAAGTCTGGTACTCTATAAATAACAATAATGGTTCACACCCTGAAAGTCCTAGTTAGACAATGTCACTGGGAGCCTTACATGAGAATTAGTGAGCAAAAAAAAAGGTTTGACTTAACTACAAAAGAGTAGAGAAGAAGTGATCAAACGGATTACTTCTACTGAACATTTTTGCCACAGTAGAGGTGAGGCCAAAAAAGACTGTGCACACAGTCTTTTGCGATGCCATACACTTACGTGCTGCTCGGGAGAAACACCTGACATGAACAGCACATACAACAGCAATGACATATGAACATTGCGTCATCTTACCTCATGCATTGTGCAAGCTAACAAATAGCATTGTCCCTATGTGCTTTTAAGGTGAGTGCTTGGGTGTGGCTACAAACATATGCAATACTTCATATAAGCCACAGTGACTATCATTTGTTAGTGATTTACTAGACCCTATATTCAGATTTAAGTAAATGTAAACATCTGTTCATGGAATGCAAGACATTACAGAAGAGGGATCCCACTACTGATAGAGGCAGTCCAAAAGAAAACTGGAGCTTTAATATTAACAATCAAAATTCATTTTTTTCAGTCACAGAGAAGCTAGATGGTCTCTCTTACACATATCACCTACTGGTATTACTGAAAAAATCTCTTTGTATGTAATTTGCATCTATGAATCCAGAATACTTCAGGCATGGTTGAAATATGTTTAGAGGCTTTTTGTAAGTCCCCGTGGCCTAGAGGATTCACAAGTATAGTGAAGTTAATGCAACAGATATACATACATGTATGGTCCACTTACAAGTGAGCAGCTAGGGTTCAGTAATGTAAGTTTAGCTTTAGAGCTTTTACCAATCCAACAGTACTGGGTCAAAATTAGCATAGCTACATGATGTAAAACACTGACTGGTAAAACACTCACTTCACTGATGTATTCTCATTCATTCAAAATTTTTGACTGCTTAGACTACTTGAGTTTTGGTTAATTTAAAAGAAATGTTGTTGCATGTCCAAAACTGAAATCTGCACTACTATGTGATCAGACAGTGCACAGATATGGTATTAATAAGGATAAAGCTTATTGAAAGAGTTTCTTTCACACTAGAAGACCTTCCTTTAGACTTCAAAATCAACTTAAACATTTGGGATCCACGTCTTTGAAACTGTAACTAAAGGAAGTTCATTACTTATCTTTATGTCAATCCATGCAGGATGTTCTTAGGTAAGAGAACGTGATTGTAGCTTTTGGGGGGTCTCAGGTTCATCATTTATAGAAGCCAAAAAGCAGCCATCGTAGAAAGAGGCATACTTTTTTGACAGGCAGAAAGGTTGCCTAATGTTGCCTAACAAAATGCGCGCAACTACTTAGATACAAGAGCATAAAGGAAGCAGAAGGAAGAGGGAAGGTACAATGGGTTCATGTGGTTCCTGATAATATCAGATTTCCAAGCAATAGCCAGTTAACAATGTATTTTCCAGGACAAGGTATTAGATATTGTACAGGTTTTCAGAAATAAATACCACTTCCACTGCATCTTTTCTATTTGTCTCTAAACACCCCTTGCAAATAGTAATGAAGTAATCTCCACAGCTCCTTGTTGAGGCAAGGAAGCATTATTATTTGTGCCTAATTCTACAGATGAGGAAACAAAGTCACAGAGGGATTAAGTGACTCGGCCAAGGTCATATAGAAAGTCTGCTGCCACTCATGGTATGCGTCAGTCCTTGTCAGCACTCAGTGACACTCCCTGAAAAGTTCACTCAACCCCTTTCTCTGCATAGGCCAGCATCTTTAAGATTTCATAAGTATCATCTTCCACCCTAACCTTGACTGAAAGAAGAAACTTCATCAGCCCAGGTCAAAGTCAGGATGAGCATGATCCCCAGTTAATGGTTTTCCTGCTGTTTCTTTTAGGACTCCTAATTATCTCCAGGATTCTACTTTATTTTCACCTCTGCCAGGAATTCCTCCTAATAGACTCCTTTAATTTAAAACTATGTAGCTAGGCGGGCTAATATTGGACAAACAGACCACCCAATAAATACATGCAGTAATTATTTTCAAAGATACATATGTGTTTCTCTCAGAACACACACAGGACTCAAACCTCCCAATTTCTACTCCTGCACTTAAAAAAACCCCACATTCCTTCTCTACGCAATATAAATCAGCTCAAAGTTCATGTCACAAATAGCAGAATACCTCCTGAATAGACACTGTTATACTATAGATGGAAATCTCTAAGTATATAACCCTTATAGTAAAAAATAGCAAGAATAATCTTAAAAAATTAAACCCCACATGCTAAAGTATTTCACTTTTACAGTAACTTTCCAACCACAACCTCTGATGTATTTTTATGTGTAAGCATTTATGTGATGCATTTCACATATTATTATTTAATTGTTTGTGTATCAGAATAGTTAGTGTACTTAGTTTGGGTGATGCCTTTCGGTGATGAAAAACTTAGGTGCACATCATGTCCCTTTCTTCTTGCTGGTAAAGCAGAAACCTGAGCTTTATCTTAGATCTTCAGTTGCCCAAACTTTGTCTTAAGAAATTTCTTCATATCTTCCTCATTTTATTTTTTTGTTCCTGAATTTGAACGAACACCCTGAATCTCTTGTTTCAAAGCACATGTGCACATGAAATGTGCTTTGTGCTCATAACAATGGAAGAGTCTTTTTTTTTTTACTGTTTAATAGTTTGCTAAATTATACACTTTGAAATTTCAGAAGACCCTGACAGCACAAATACCTTTTGTACTTTAATTTCCTTTTAACTTACGTTATGTTAATTTGCATTTCATATGCATCTTAGGAAACAGTCTTTCTACTGAATGCCGATCTTTTTCTAAGATCAGCATGGGAGACAATAAATACAGCAACCGACTCTGTTAAGTAAAGAAACAGTCAATGTGAATTTTGGGAAATTGTGGTTAACCCATAAGAAGTAGTTTGCTGTGTTGGACAGGGAAAGAGAGGAACTTTACTCTTTTATCTGTGTTAAACTGTAAATTGAGAAACTGGACATAGCCCATGAGTCAGCAATTAAAGATGGGCCTCCTCATACACACTAAAGGAATTAACATGGATACACATATGGGCCACAGAAGTGATCTGTGCCTTTTTAACACAATGAGGAAGATAAAACATCATCATCATCCCCTGTGACCGACACAGTGAACACTGCATTTTGCTCAGTTTAAACAGAAATGCTGAGATTCAGCCACAGCCAAATCAAGAAGCCCAAGAATGAATCAGTATGTTCAAGACTCAAGACCAGATTTACAGCTGTTTCTTCCATGCCGGTCATACTAGATTTCTGGTGCTGCATCAGACTTCTGAGAACCCCCTTCCCCTCCCTCACCTTCTTCAAATTCAGGTCTAGGATTCTTGCATTCTTTATAACCTGTCTCTACTTAATAATAGCTCAGTCCCTCCATTATATTAGTAGAAAAGGAGAGCTGCTCTTGTTTTTTTCTTTTACTGATTCTGTAATCCACCTTTTCAGTTGATGCATTAGTAGTGCTCCTCCAAAACCAGGAGTGCCTTTTCTTTGGGGACTTTTGTAAACAAAAGAATAGACACAAGAGCTGGGTGAGCTGCCATTTATTCCTTGCTCTGTCACAAATTTCCTGTGTGACTCTAGCAAGTCATTAATATCTATATGCCTCATCTAGAAAATAGGATAATGATATTTAACTATTTCATTGGGAGGCTTAATGGTTGTGAAATGTGCTGAGCTCCTTGGATGGAAGGAAGCTGCTGTCAGAGTAAACAGTAATAGCATGATTATGTTTGGTGGGAAGGTTTTAGGACAGTCACTTTGTAACATATCTATATCACAATTCTGCATTACACAGACAAGCCTGGCTAATCAAGTTAGTCACTTGCTGAGAAATTTGTGTTTTACTTCACTTGTGGTATCTACACATACTGTCTGGAGCCCAAAGCCAAGACAAATTGTTAACACTGTAAATCCGTGGAAAGAGATACCTTCTTTAGACAGTGACACAACTTTTCTCTAGTCTTAGAATCTAACTGCAAGCACTGGTCTACAAAAGGTTTAGAAACATTCCTACAGGCTTTGAAATCTCCTATAGACTAGTACATCCCACCATGTGACAGCTCAGAGCCGTACAGAGTAGCACAGGTATTTTTTCCTTGTTGATTTTTCCTCTGATATTCTGGAAAACAAGGGGTCTTGAACTAACGTATCTGGCATTCACATACTCTTAGATGGGAACACAACTACAGATTCTGAATGCATTTGTGAAGAAAATATATAATTAATTCATTCAGTGGGAACTATAGATTCTTAGAAACTATTAAAAAACCCACATAACCCTTTTGAAGCTCTGTATGGATGTAGACACCTAATTCTAGACACACATACTTGGCAGTTCTAACTTCCCAAAGTCTCACTTGTCTCCAGCATCTAATCATCTCCCTCACTCTCATCAATATTTCCTGGTTTGTTATTTTTTTTTTTCAGGTTTATATTCCATTAATTGAGAAAAGGGTGTGACATCAAGTACTCTTCGACACTGCTTTTGGCCAGCATAACAAAAACTGTCATGACTATCTCCTACAACCTCAAACAACTCATGCTGACAAAATGACTGGTAACTTATTTTTGCGCAACAACTTGAAACTGATGCTTCTGCTTCCACCATAGCAATCCTCATTTCATTTGTGATAAGGGATTAATACTGGTCACCTAAATCCTCTGTGATATTTTAATGTTGGTAAAATTTCAACAAACGTGTGTTGTTTTCCTCTTCAAAATAAAAGGTCACCTGAAGTAAATATATCTTTTTATATACACTGTTTGTAAATACCTAATACCCCACTATTGAGACCTTAAAAAATTCTTGATATCCACAGCCAGTACCTTGACTACAGGAAATAACAAGCCACCTTAATGCTTGAAAGAAGAACTTAATCAAGCATTCACTTTCACCGAATGCATGTTACTAAATAAAAGGAATTAGAACAGTGTTATGTAATAGAGAAAACAGTATAAAAGAAACAGAGAAAGCTATTCTTGTACCACTGTCTACAGAAGACATTCTCAAAGGGAATGTATGGCTTTTATGTGATTACTGGGAATATTTCTGCTATGATTGTAATAACAAAGTCTTCTAATGGTAGTGGCACTAGAAACTGTAGCATTGGTCCTATCTAATCCATTCAATTCACAATACTTTGGAAATTTAACTGAATTTTCACTGGGAAACATTATCTGTCCACAGGAGATTTATATTTCAGAAAAAAAATTATGAGATTTTGGGATAAACATGAAGTTCACATATTGTTCTTTCAAGCACAGGGCAACTAGCTAGGTAACCAATTTGTAAGATTTCGTTACACAATTTTGCAACCTCTCCACAGCAAAACAGGTGAATAAGGATCCTCTCACAGCTAAGTCACATTTCATGGTTTTCTATCTTACAGATCAGGAAATTCCACAACATCACACTGGTGCCTGTTGAACTGCTGTATTGTTGGAAAGTGAGCAGTACTGAGTGGAGCCAAAAGATGTCATTTAAATAAATTTGTAGGTAGCTGCACTATTGCGTTCCATCACCAAATTACTTGATTCACATCCACCCAAGTAAACAAAAGACCAGTTATGACATGTAAGTGGCCAGAACTCATATAGTGGGTCAATGAGTTAAAATATTCATTCTACAACCAGCACCTTGAGAAACACACAGGAGATAATTAGTTGAAGTCTTGAAAGGAAGAAAAATTTACCATTTACTATAGCCATTTTCAAAACCTCAAACACAAATGAGTGTGGAAATAGGAATTTGTAACACAGGACCACTGTGGTTATTTCTGCTTGGCATAATCTGAGTAACGGAAATTCTGTTAGTAGCAGTACATTAAGTAGACGACAAATTACAAATTATTATGTTAAGGTTACAAATTAGATGCAGGAATATCTGAATGGACCGCTCCTGTTCTCTTACTGTTTTCTGCCTCTTTCTGTGCTCTAGTAAGCCTTTGTGACAAGAATAATTTTAATATATATGTCTTCTAAAGAGCTCAATACAGGCTCTTGCAAGACAAACCATGGCAAATATACAACAGGAGACAGCATTAAACCTCTGGAAAGCTCTTGGATTAACTTTACTCCAATTTTAAAACAAGAAGGATTCACCTGTCTTGCAGACTGCTGTAAAATAGGTGTACTGTGACAAGGCCTACCCAACATCTAAAACTGATCATTCACTAAAGCTGGGGCTTTTCTAGTATGTGTTTACACTCTAGAATCTTTGGGTTTAAAATTAAATCGGGTCATGTAAGTTCCAAATATTCGCTTTCAGCAAAAGGAATGCAGTAACTACACGGTAGAAGATGACATCACTGACAGGTCTGTACAAATCCACACTTGCTTATAACAACATAGAGATTTACAACTGAGAATGAGCCCTACTTTTAACTCAGAAGGCTGTGTCTGCCAGCAGGATCCAATACTCAGTGGAGAAAAATGTGAGCTTGGCATGACTAAAGTAGGCATTAGAAGATGTACAGCTGGGAGTGGATAAACTGGAATGGGCAAGGTCGAGAGTATTAAAACTTGGCCTATTTCTTCTACTGAAATACTCACTGAAGGATTGTACAGGGACAAGGCACCATACAGTTGGTATGTAAAAAATAGTAAAAATAAACCACTCTTCAAAAAAATTGTTAGGAAGAAGAATGTGTATGACAAGTTCATGCAAATTAGGAATTAAGAAAATTTAGGAAAATGTGAAGAGGCATTTAAAACACTGAAGGAAGAAGTTACAGGTTACTTATTTTCCCCTGAATATTGCTCTTGATATGTATCCAGCTATACCGGTGGAAAGAAAGGATGTAATATTGTATATCGTGCCTAGCTCATTCTCAAACTCCCCAGTTGATCCTCTTACCATCTAATTTGAACTGTGTGAAATTATAAAGGACATACTATACTGTTACAGAAACTACTGGGCCAAGACTGCGGAGCTGTTAAATTGCACAAACTCTTGCGCCTTGCTAAGAAGATAGAAGCATATAATGATTGAAATGAGAAAAGTAAAAGGGGAGAAAGGGAGCCAGAGAAGTAAGTCCTTCACTGGACTGAGCCCCTGAAGTAAAATTATAAACAGTGATCCTAAAGCAGCTCTAAAGGACTGAGAAAAATACTAACCACTGCCTTCAAATGCAGCTCTTTCCCATTCAGCTTTCGGTAAGAGCAATGAATAGGTCTTTGAAAGTCATAAGCTTTCTATTTTCTCCCCATATAACCTCCCCCCCCCCCCCCCCCCCCCCCGACAGTTACAAGAACAGGTCATAGATAACCAACAAAACGATCAATGCCTAGCTACCCTCTCAATGATATTTGCTTCTTTTTCCTGTATCAATATTAAATGTTTAATGGGTAACTATAGGAAGTTTATAATTTCAGAGCATAAAAATAAACTTTCATTATAATCCATATTAGTAATGTATGGTGTTAATAAGTTTAGAGTAGAAAAAATAACTTTCTTTGTAATTCATATATATAATAAACCTCAAATTGTAATGTTTATGTGGTTAGCTGCAAGGTACCTAGAGTTTTATACATTTATAATTTATACTTTAAAAGTATTTAAGTGTCTTTTAATTGTAGAGGGCCACTTTGTTGGAAGGGTGCAACCCAAAGTTCAAGGGCTGACACTGACTTGTATGGTGATGACTTGGAGCCCCAGGGAACTGGGATGTCCCTTAATTTATTATGATGCTGGCTGAGATGCATCACAAAATTTTCTGGTCTCTTGGTTAATGGTAACCTTGGATTCTCGTTCCTTCGCTACAGAAACACAAGCTAGTTAGCATATACGTGTTCCTTAGTATGCTGTGGCAGCTTCATGCAAAGAAAGTGTAAAGCAGAAAAAAAATTAACAGAAAATCTGGGCAAATTAATTTAAAGGCATCCAACTGATAAGCTTTTGCCCCCAAAAATTTAAAAACCCCAATTTTTGAGCAACACATTATAATCAATTCTCATGATTGAATAATTAATTTCTTTAAGGCCAGAAGAAAAGTGATTACATAAGAATATCAGCTTCTCTTTTTTACTCTAGTCATGCAAAAAAAAAAAAATTAAAACATCATCTGTATTTTAAATACTGAGAACAGTGATTATTATTTTCCAAACCTCATAGCTTTGTATGATTGAATTTGAAATCCTGGACCTAATCTCAGTGCTTTTGCTTTTCTAGCTAAAGGGGAGACCTTCCTGCTGTAGAACTCTCTCTGAGATTGGACCAAAATGTAATTATTCCCTTGGCTTTTGTTTAGGAGGTTAGCCATGATACCACTATTGATCTGCAATGCTGTTTGTGGAAATGACAAACTGGACTTGTAGGTGGTTGAAAGAAATCTTTAACATCATTAAATAAATATATTAGCAGTTCTAAGAAATTGTTAAGAAATGCCAATAACAGTAAATGAGAGCAGTATTTTCCATTTAGTGTTAAAACTGGAAGCCTACATTCAAATGTCTTTGACACAAAGTTGTGGGTAGGTTCTTATTTTAATCAGAGCATTTTTGACCCTCTTCTTGCATATCAGAAATCCTGTGAAATAAAAATTTTCAAACTTTGGGGTAATACAAGACCTCGATTCTCTACATAGGCTGCAGCATTGCTAAGCTAGATGTTTTTCACTATGGTAAACAGTTTGGAACAGGGTGCAACCATGAGTTTATTATGGCAACATGGGAGCAGGTTTAATCCTCACAGTCCTAAAGAAATACTGGTCCAGTACAACCCTGAATTTCTATCTAAGCAAGCAGGAATGGTGGATAACAACTGAGGTAGTCTCTGAAATCAGAAAAAGAGCAAAAAGACGGGAGACAGATGAAAATCACATCTATGTAAGTCTCAATCTCCAGTATTTAACCACCACAGCAACCCAGAAACTAAAATGGAAAGTGTAGCATTAGTGGCACACTGATTCCAACACGCCGCAGCTATTTATTTTGAGAGAGAAATGTAGAAAGAAGAGGGAGGGATTTGTGAGGGACCCGAGGGAGTGCTCTATGTTTCACCATATCCTGTTTTGAATAGTTTCATTAGGCTTACCCTACAATTAATTTTAGGAACAGATCTTGCAGCACCCTAAGGATATCTACTCTTTCCTGGCTCTGTGCTCCAGAAGCTCGCACTGAACTGATGATACTTCTAGACCATAAACTTATTCCAAGCTCATCAACATTCAATAAAGCAAATTATTTACTGCATTCCAAAGTTCTAGATGATAGCATTAGCCTTGAATTGGGCTGTTGTGGAGTTGCTAACACACCTTAGTAACCTGAGTTACTTCCTACTTAATGACCTATGACCTATTGATACTATTTTGGAGCTTAGACTGAGAAATAATGAAAACTTTCAAGAAATTGTTTGCTTGACAAGCTGAAAGCCAGTGCTAATGAAGGAAGACAATGAAAAGCAGAGCATGTGCTATATGAGGGCCTTATGTGCTTTTAGTTAGCAAGGCTAAAAACCATAAGCAGCCTGTAGAGCATGTTTAGTATATTGGAAAGACTAGAAGCAAATTTGTAAGTACAGAATCTACAGATATTTCTTAGAATATTTTTTCCTAAAAATAGTATTTCTAAAAAATAATAAAAGGTTGAATTGAATGTGAGAGAAAATGTATCATTAACTGAGCTGAAGTTTTAAGTAGCTGAGGGTTTTTGGTACTGAATAAAACCAGGTTCCTAAAAATGAAGCTTGGGAACCAGTAACAGCAGTGTCACTGATAGTACCAGTAATGGTAATTATCCTCTCCACTTGCAAGCTTATCAAAATGATACCTAGTATTATGAAAATAGGAGGGTGTCTGCTTCAATCTATCTGCTAATCTAGATGAAGGACCTTTCTATGCTCAGAAATAATGGGACAGGAGAGGTGTGGATACACATATATATGCAAAGACGACTATTTATTTATATGGCCTGGGAAACAAGAAGTTAGGTGTGACGTGCTTGAGCAATACCTATTATCGTTTCTGCAGATAGCTTGCTACACTGAAATCAGTCTTGTGATAATTATTTCCGAGGCCTTGGTTGGATGGCATTGCATCATAACTCCATTTTCAACTTTATATCCAAGCCATTTTTGCAGTTCCAAAAGTAGATTCATCCCAAAGCACTTGAGAGTTGTATGATGACAGGAAATGTACTTTAAGAAACAGATGGGGAAGCACACAAATGACATAGGAAGAGGCAGATGGCACTGGTCACTAGTCACTGCACATGATGTGCTTATTCTGTATTGATAAATTATGGAAAGTCTGATGCATACCAATATCTGAACTTGGCTAGATTAGTAACTGAAAATAACAATTGTTTCATTGCCATTTATTCATCTTCTTTGAAGCAGCAGAAGAAAAAACTTGCTGTGTGGCTCAACTAATTAATTTATATAGATGAAGATTTCTCAATGACTTGGAACCAGAGCTATTTCTTGGATGAGAGCTACTTTCACGTTTTGGGCATAAATCCATCTTAGCGTAGCTAAGATTTACTATCACTGACAGCCAATAATTTCCTTATATCCTCAGCTTCTGAGCTACTTCCACACCACACAAAGGAATGTTATTACGCAAGAAATCATATACTAACACAAATCTGATGTATTTTTAAAACCAACATGTAAAATGGTCAGTCAGGAAATACAATTTCTATCTGTATCTTCACCAAGACTTCATAAGCCAAACATAACTCAAACATATAGACTTTTTTTTTATTTATTTACAGTAATTACTCTTGGATTAATTCTGGAATTTTTGATGCTCAGAAGTATGTATAAGATTACAGGATCTGACTTAACATTTCTAAAAGATGATGATGTAAACTATCATCTGTATGGCAGTGCAGATCTTGTCATACAAATGCAGCAATTAGAGGAAAGAATAACTGAAGAAAATGTTTTTGTTATGGCTTTCTGTCAGAGAAGCATCCCGTTTTCATCACAATAACAACAACTTTTAACAAAAAATACAGAAACAAAATAACAACTACAACAGAGTAGTCCAAGAATGACAGCATCCAGAAAAGGTCTGCTCATACATTAGAGATTTTGGGAACAATGCTATTAGTGTTACCTCTGATAAATTAGTTATGCTAGCTTCATTGTTTTAAAATAAACAATCACCAGTAGAATCTTCAGCCTTATAGATCAAGGAGATTCATAAAGGTGTACCTACTCCTAAAAGCATCAGTAGCTTAACATGAGCTTAATTAAATAAGAAATTAGTAAAGAGCTATTGATAAATGCAGTAGAAAGAATGTGAACATGATCACCTAAAAAGACACTCCTTTTTTCTCCTGTCCTGAGAATTTCTGAAGTTGAAGAATTTACCTGAAAACTGAAAAAATCTCCCTTGCAACCTAGTTTGACTGCCTTGTATTGGATGAAGGAAATGTGTTATGTAAATTTGACTGTAGATTAAAAAGTTCAAATACCAAAGACTGAGCGAAAACGTTTTGAAGAATTTGCCTGACAAACCCAACAAACGTATTACTGTCAAGTAATATTTCTGACAGAAATTTAATGAGGAGTCTGATTAGGACAGCTGGATCTCAGACTTAGGCAGTCCTCCTGATTGTAAGCAAAGTCTGGCTGCACCTATATTAATCATAGAATCATAGAATCAGTGAGGTTGGAAGGGACCTTTAAGATCATCAAGTCCAACCATTAACCTACCCTGATAAAAACACCACCACTCCTAAACCATGTCCCTAAGCACCTCATCTACCCTTTTCTTAAACACCTCCAGGGATGGTGAATCCACCACCTCTCTGGGCAGCTTATTCCAATGTTTAATAACCCTTTCAGTGAAAAAATGCTTCCTAATATCCAATCTAAACCTGCCCTGACATAACTTGAACCCATTTCCTCTTGTCCTATCACTTGTCACCAGGGAGAAGAGGTCAGCTCCCATCTCTCTAAAACCTCCTTTCAGGTAGTTGTAGAGGGTGATAAGGTCTCCCCTCAGCCTCCTCTTCTCCAGGCTAAACAACCCCAGATCCCTCAGTCGTTCCTCAATGCTATAGTTCAGACCAGGAGTACACTTCCACATTACTCCTGGAAATCTATCCTAGGAAAATCTGTCTTATTCCTCTTTTTTCAAGGGTCTTCGCAGCTCTCATTCTAGTGCGTCTAGTCCTGGCAATAATTATACTGTGCCCTATTTTGCCTGATCCACAAGGTCCTTATTGATGCTGAGTCAGCATCCCTAGCTAACTGTTCACTCGTCTTTCTTTTATTAAGAGATAGCTGTCATACCATATCAAGAAGAAATCTTCTAAGTGCAAGTTAAATACATTTTTGATGGTAATCCATTCTCACATTTCATGTAAGTGTAAATGACTCTTCAAATATTTTAGAGTCTTGAAGTTGCTTTGTTCATTGGTCTAAAATAGCTTGACTTTGATGACTTAGACACAGAGCGAAAGATTTCTCTCAAGTTTCTTTGCAGAAAGCTATTGATGAGCTACAGTGAGTGGGTAACATGGAGATGCTGCATGTATCTATTGGGCTGAATTCCTACTAGACTGACTAATTTAAAGAGGTTTTAATTCCACTGGATAATGAATTGACATTTTCAAGCACTTAGAGTCTTTAAATTTGTAAAAATAAAAAGACACTTATTAAATAAATAAAAATTATGTTTACAATCAGAGGCAGTAAGCTTAGTAGAGCAAGGGTTATGACTGCTTATGTCGTCATACTCAACAAAAGAACACCTTCTTGGGGCTTATAGATATTGCTTTAATACAAATACATTAATATCCAGATATGGACTTGGAAGGCACAAGAGAAGCCCACAAAAAAAATATTTAACTATGGCCTTTCTCAGTAGAATAAGCTCATCTTTACTGTTTAATATTCAAAGGTCTCCCCCAGATGTTCCAGGATTGGGATGTGTCTTGGCACTTGGGACTTGTCAGTCAATTAAAGTCCAGAGAGTTTCAAAGGTATTCCTTGACTGTTTCCCAAGCCCTTCCTTTCACTCTGCATAGCAGTGAGAATTCACCGCAGGACGTGTTCTCATGATGCTATGTCACTGAGTTTTCACTTTCAAAGGCAGTAGCAGGTAGAGTCCCACTCCTTCAGCAGCTAACACTATAAGGAATACCCAGGTAACAATTTCTGTTCAGTATTCTTAACATTTTTTCATGATGAATTTGAAATCTCTCTACTATATGGAAAAAAAAAAAACACAACTTACTTTCTATAGATAGCCAGTTTCCCAGAGCTGGAATGACACCTTCCATTTTCTTTCAAAATACTAAGCATGCCTGTACTCATATCTGAAATAAATTAAAAATTAAACTGAGAAATGCATAACAACAATTTGACTTTAACACATGGTCATTTTGCTTAGAAATTCCTGTAGTGCACTCTATGCAAGGATATGGATATTTACATAATGTAACAACCTAAAATACAAAAATACTTAATGCACCTCATACTGTATTTTGAGGGGGAGGGTATATTCCCATGGCAATAGTTGGAAGTGCAGTATATTTAGTATAGCTACGTTTTCAGGCACATCTATACTCACCAGTCTGCAACTGTTTGATTGGTATAGTCTGTTAATGCCTACCAACATCATCTCCAGAATGATGCTGGTAGGCACCACCACCAATTCATTCCCAAAACAAAAGCATCTGGCTTCTGTTTGGCATTCCCATTGTATGACAATAAATAAAAGTGCAGTAATGGATAAAATTTGTAATGGATAAAGCCTCAGAACAGCTAATGCACCAAACGTCCTTTGGTAGTGCAAGTAGCTGTAGAGCCCGATTTGCAAAAACTGCTCATTACAGATATCAAAGGACATAGAGGCTGAAGACAAAACATTTCTACTGAGACCTCTTAACCTTTCCTTTTTGACCCCTTATTTTTTTTTCTTCATTCTTAATCACTTTCCTGCAACATCACTAACAGAACATGGTCTTCCTGTTTGAGCTGTGGCTTATACTAACTTTCTGGCTTGCAAAGTCAGTTTATAAACATTCATGTCCTTCTGGCAAAGCTTTCAATCCAGAAGCTTGATTAACAAACCAGGCCTTGGAACATGCAAAATTCTCCATCCTATAGTCCAAGCCAGAGATGACATAATTTTTACTAGACTACGGAATCTGTTTTCTCAAGTACTGTCAGATACTTTGGTCTCCCATGTAGTATTCCAGGTATGGCAAAATGACTGACATACCAACAATGACATGTGATTTCATAGATGAAGTAATAACACAAGAATACACACAAGTCCTAGTATTTTGAGGAGGAGAATCTGTTTTGGAGGACAGTGGGAACGGAATATGCAAAGAAGTCCAATTCCTACCATTGTTTCATTGTCATGTAACCCTAGGTAATAAGGGGAACACAGAGACCTGAGCACAGAAGAAAATGCAGAAATGAACTGAAGACAGCATAGCAACAAAGAGTTCCAAACAGGTGAGGGACAGACATGTAAACAGAGCCTGTTCACAGGGAACCATGACTCACAGGGTACATTTCTGTGAAATGAACGGAGTCCCTAGTGCGTATGCAAGCCATACAGTTTACAAGACCAGTAAAGTGTACTTGCTCTATACATTGCATAAATACATCTGCCCTCAAGAGAACATATTTTTTTCTGAAATAAACAAACTCCTTCACACTAGTAGTATTCCCTTTCATATACCAGTCATGAATATGCTTTGAACTCAGCGTTTACTTAATTACAAACACCTTGCTAGTTAACTAAGGCAAAGATCATGTGTTTTTGAAGTGGTCACTCTTGTCCTTCCATTTAATTGTCCCCTTGTGTCCTGCTTATGATGTTAAGCCTAAATGTAAAATTATCACCTCTTAGAGGAAGAGACCGAGTATTATGCCTTTGAAGCACAATGAATCCTAATTAGGTATAATCAATAATAATTATAGTTATGTAATGGAAAATAGGAAGGTGAGGAAAAGGAAACGGCTGAGATCATAATAATTACTTTGTATTTGGATTGATAGGAAAAACTAGTGTGTGAAGCTGGCCACCTGAGGAAACAGAGACCTATTTATTTGCATTTTCCTTAGAGTGGGAACAGCTAAGTTAAAGTGTACTAAGCGTCACACTGAACGTGATTCCGGAAGTGAAGCTATACTTTCTACTTGAGGTACCCGTATCTCTGAGGGTTTTGCTGTAGTAACCTCTTTGGAATGCAGCAATTACCATCTATGTGGCAAATTGGAAGTGTTACATTCCTCTGCTAGTAATCCACTCCTCCGTTTAGCCAGAGGACAGGGAGGAGAAGGAGGTGACTCTAAACAAGGGAACAGTCAGAGAGCATAGAGTATTCTACTGGAAGGGCAAAGAAGCACTAGGCGTTAACCTCACAATATAAGATTTAAAAGCCCTCATCACGGAGTGTGAAAGCCCTGTATACCCATGAGATAATTTGGACAAAACTGGGAATTGAGCTCCATGACACTCTGATCTAATGCTTTATGTTCCTACTGACTACTGAACTCCGGCATTCCCAGAAATAGTTGCTCAATGCTACCTTGATAACACAAGATGGGTTTGGGGTTTGGTTTTTTTTTTTTGTTGTTGTTGTTGTTTTTTTTGTTTGTTTGTTTTCTGACAGGCTCACAGTTAAATATTACACACTTAAATGAGAATTTCATGCTACAGCTATTGTTTTGCTTTCATGTCCAAGGAGCAGTTACGCTACATCTGTGTAATGGTATCAGCATATATAAATATACACATATGTAAATAAATAAACAAATATGATATAGCATACTACTACCACTTCAGGACTCAAAATTTACAAGTTAAATTATGTTTTATCTCCCAAATAGTTGTGGATAAAAGGCATGGTTTCATAATGGATATGTACTTTAAAGGAAGAGAAAGTAGTGCTGCACAGACATGAGCTCCTTAAGTTATTTTAAGAACCACTGTTATTCTGAACACGAAGGGAGAGCAGCAAGAATTTCATGCATACTAGTGTTCATCCTAGTCCAGTTAAAAAAAAACCAACCCACCAACCAAAAAAAAAAAAGCAACAACCCAAACCACATAAATCTCAGTCTTTTGGTTGTAGTTCAACAACCTTACACAATCTCCAAGACCAAACATAAGTGCTCTTAGTTCTCTACCTAATTTGACACCTTTGTTTTAATCACCATAAAAGCATCCTATGTCAAATCCATGTTTTCTCAGCTGTCTTTATTACTGTTGGCCCATAAACAGTTCCTACACTAACAAAGTAGTACTCTTGTTAAATTTAAAAAGCTTGTTCTGTATTAGCTTTCCATATTGCATAAAGTCCTGCTCTTGCTACAACCTGTAGACTTATATTGATGCTAAACACTGCACTTTGAAGACCCAAAAATATCAGATTCAGCTGTGAGTAGGTATAAGATGACACAGTGTTCTGCAGCTTTTATTAATGAAGGTAAAAGGTAGCAAGATGGCGACAAATACTCTTACTACTAAGTAGCGTAAATCAGGCTTTTTAGTGCAGTGCTGGATTGTCCTCAGAGTGTAGGTCATAGCCCACTTCTGGTCTTCGGTGGGATTTTTTTGTTATGATGGTTCCACAGAGAACCTGCTGCCCATCAAGGCTGTTGTTGATACAGGGTCCCTCACAGCTGTGCTAGACCTGTAGTGATTTGGCATACAGAAAGCCAGGGTAATAAGTTAGTGTGGGGCATGTCTGGCAACGATAACTTTTAAGTCCTCTTACTCTTTCAGCATTTTTTAGTATTTTTGCTCCGCACTAAGAATCTACTGCCCAGCCTTCTTTGGGCCATCAGATTGCTACAATCAATAGAGTTTCTGTTCATGAGGACTGGCAAATTAATTTTCTTGAGTTTCTCCAATCTGATGTTCCATCTATTAAATGGATTCCTTACAGAATGCATTATTTTTTGCAATAAATTGGAATGCAATTATAATACATACGTCTCCATAAGGATGGTTATTAATTTACTATAATCTATTTGTTTAAAGACTTTGAAGCTTAGCCTGATGTTATCCACAGTACGAAAGACAGACTACTTGTTAACACCTTATCACCCTTTCACAAAAGAGTAGCATCCTTATAGCAACTGTAATTTTAAAGAAACTGTAATACAAATACCCTTCATACATATTTTAATTAGGTTAAGCAAGTGAAAATATTTTGGAGAGTCAACTTAAGGTCAGATGTCAAAAGACCACCTGGAAGTGATTCACAAAGCACTGACTGAGAATTTCTGCAGCAACTCAAGAAAACACATTATACTATCTGCTATAGCTGCATACTCATATTATTGTTTGTACTACTGATGCATAAATATGCCTTTGCATGTCAGCTTTAAAAGGATTAAACCGCATCTACATCCATATTAACTAGATACTTGAAACTAGGTCACTGTGTATAGTTTTCAACATTAATTCAAACACAGTCATACAACTGGGAATAAAGAGAACAGAATTGAAAAACAGCATAGGAAAAGGGAAAAAAGGTAAATACCAACATATCTCAAGTCAAAAAGCAGCTGAGGAAGAACATACATTTCATAACTAGGTAGTCCACAGGATTTAGCTGTTGAGCCAGATACTTTCAGCTTCACATCTAAGTTCACAGAAAGACAAGTTTCATCTTTAATTTAAGGAATCTCTTACTTTTACATTTCCAATGCTTCCTCCATCAATGTGAAAGTAAAAAAAAGTGAGAAGTGTGTGGCTTCCAGTAACAGTAATAGAAATGGGTGTTTTTATCAGAGTCTGTAAAGCTGTGGTCTACACATCCAAAGACCTAAGTTATGGAATAATTTCTAAAAAATCATTTAGCCTGTATTAAAGTAATACATAGATATAACTTTCATATATCAGTTCCTCACATGCCATGTAATTTTCTGCAGAATGCAACATGGTGAATAGCATTTCCAAAGGCATTCAATGGATATATGAGCTGTTTCATTATATAAAGCCATATCATAATCCAAAGAAAGACCTGGACTTTTTGAAACATTTGACACATTTCAGAATTCAATTTGGAGATGATGCTTGAAATAGAGCCCAGAAAGCCATGTACAGGTAGGTCAGAGATGAGCATAGGCTGTGAGGTTTCCTGATGGCTAAACATGATATGATGTCACAGATGTAAGAGCAAAGGAGCTATAAATTGTAGGAGATAAGTATTTATTGTAAACTATATTATTAACTATAGATACTGCAATCTGAAGGCACATATACAAGCAGACCTTCAGGCCTACTGCAACGTATCGTGAGATTGGGCCTGCTGTAAACTGCTGTATAATGCCTGGCACACATACAGTAGGATTACATATCAAGCACATATAGAGGGTGAACCCAAGGTCTTACCACTCCTCATGACAGTCCTGATGATAGGGCAGATATAAGTAGCTCCTGATGAGTGCAGTGCTCAGACAAACATTAGCGTTACTAGTATACTGTGGGAGTGATCCGAGCAAGCAGAATTAACAGAATTAACACTGTATGGATGGGAAACTAATTCTTGGCTTCCTGTTTTCAAATGTCTGTGTTCTGCTGAACTTGAAGCTGTAAGAATATTACCCACTACCAGTCACCCCTCATCTATATGTTAACAAGAAGATGTTTTTTTCTGTTAATAGTACCATCAGCACTGGAAACAGCAATATTTAGAGATTGTAACCAGCTGCAGTAGCAGAATCGATGGTTCTATGCTTAGAAGATACCTGTTCAGCCAAGCAGAAGTTCAGCTAGCAGCATTCTTGTTCTCAGCAGAAAACAATTACTGATTAACTGGGAAATGAAAATGATGAACCAGGAAACCAAAATAAAAACTTTCCAAGAAGTGTGTTAACCAGCTGTCATCCACTTCTGCATGTCCTGAAGCTACCAAAAGTTCTCAGGGTACAGCAGTCACAATTTTCAAAGAAAGGAAGTTTAGGCCACAGAGACACCTACATACTATGCAAATGTATCTTCAGTTAATTCAGAGCAATCCTTAAATTCTTAGCATTGAAAATGGAATAGTGTGAGCAGTGTGTACTAATTACTGTCACAACTGTTTAGCATTTCAAAGCATCCTCGTGTCTAAGTTTCATATCAAAATTTTAATGTAATACAATACTTAATAAAGCATGAATACTAAAAAATGCTAAAGATGATGTAGAATCCTTGACTTCTACTGCTTTCCTCCACATTTGAAAATACATATACATCAAAAGTATATATGTTGAAAGAGTATATTTATTAGCAGTACTCCGAGTATATAATTATAGCAAATTAGAGAACGCTGAGAATTAACTTTATGAGACAAAAGTTATTATTACAGTAATTACTATTATGAGTTACTTTTGTATATGACATCAAAAGATTTAAAATGTGAAGTTCAAGCACATAAAACCTTACAGTTTGATGTAGTACTTATGTTTCCAGTAATTTGGATGATTCCTGGGTGAAATTAACAGTAGTATTTTAGCTATACTGAAGAAGGATTGAGAGCACTCTTTAAGAGACCCTAGTGAAGTGTCTGAAGAGCTAGGAATAGGGCTGACAAAATAATGCAGAATTTTGACTGCAGTCAGGTGAAAAATGTTTTTTCAGCTTTTACAAGAGTTCTTTTTCCCGTAAGATTTCAATATAAAGAAAGCATCCGTTCTTCAAAAGTGAAAACCAGAAGACAATTGAAATAAGTTTGGAAACACATCCATGGTTACAATTAGTTCCTCAAGCCTTTCTTCCCTTCTGTGGTTTAGAACTCCTAGTCAGACTACTATTCCATCTTGGTATAATATCACTAGAGCCCTACGACTCTGATGCCTGCTAGGACATACTATACAGTTGAGGAGACAGAAAAATAGGACATAATGTACTTAAGAGTATAAATCTCACAAGGCAGTTGGCAGTATTTCCAAATCAAACTACATTTCCACCACCTCCATCTCCTCCTCCTCGATCTTCCAGGATCTGGAAATACAGTCCATGGACAGCTGTATCCAACAAAGGGACTCTTCAATTCTTACATTTATTAATATCATGGTAACAGACTGCAGATTAACTCTGTTGTACAGCCTCAGCCCATCCATTAATGGACACTCCGTGAAAACTTGAGAATACTCCTCTTGTTCTTCATTTTACTGACTTTCTTGAGTGTCACACAAGTTATTTTATACCAGGCTGAATGGTGTGCTTCCTGTTGAACAAAATAGAATTTTTGTTTACCGTATAAGTAAAACTAGAAAAAAAAAACTTAAATTAACTTCTACCCATATTAAAAGAATAAATCTAAATTTTTAAATTGTTGAAAAAAGTTTCTTTGCAAAAGTTTCTTATAAATGTAAATGAAGTCCCTGCTTTTTGCATTCAGTTGTCTCATCTCAGAATTAATCTATTAAAAAAATAAGATAAAAGCAATTACTCTAAGCAACATTAATACAGGTAGTTTAAGCAACCTCAGTTTAATAATTTCAGTGAGATTATACAGGATTGCAGAATCCAAAATGGATACAATTGAAGAGTTAAATATTAAAAGCTAATTTACTTGTCACAATCTTTCTGATGAAAGGTTTTGTAGTATGAAAACAATTACAAACAGATCCCTTGTTAGTCTAACAGAAACTGTGTTAAATTGTTTTCTTTTATACAACACAAATGTGATCAATATTACTGTACAGTTAAAAAACACAAATAAAATAAAATGACTGTTCTTTTTCAAAACTTTTATGATGTTATAAACGTGTTATAATATGGTTGAACGTTAGTCTCTTAAATTACGTTTGGTCATTTTTTCAGAAGACCGTGAAAAAATCAAGACAAACAGTACAACCTAGAAAATATTCTCATTTATTCCAAAAATAGCAAAACAAAATGTGAAGAAAAAAAGAAGAATTTTGGCAGCGTTCCCAATTCTTTGCTGTGCTGTGCATCAGACACTGTCTTTTAAAGAGTCTCACAAACTCTGAACAGCTTCCTCCTTTTGCCATACAGACCATTTAGTAGGCCCAGACTAACATTAAGTTGCAGCTTCCCCCTTTCCATCATTTTTGTTGTACTACAGCATGCAGCCACACAAGACACCAGAGTGCCATCTTTCCTGCCTCCTCCCTCTGAAACACTCCACAGCTGAGGAAGCATCCTCCTTATCCCTCTTTGGTGTCCTCACAGAAGTCCTCACCCTTTCTCTCGTATCCTGCCCTAACCATCTCTACATCTCTGACTTTCCTGAAGGATTCACTAATGACCAAGCAGTAGGTTGCTCTTCAGACGATCAGTCTTAAGTTAAAATTGAAGATCTGAAGCATGGACTGAAACAGAGAGGTTCTGCCTTCCCAGAGATTCTCTTACAAACAGCAATGTTGCGGCTCTCCCTCTCAACAAACATTTAAGTGCTTTATAATTTGAACTCTGCTAGCAGACATAGAAACACCTACCCCCTGCAATTAAACGGAGCCTTTTATGTTAAAAGAAATCAGGGAGAAGGATAGGAAGTAACGTGACATTTAACAGCAACATTCAGTTTAGAACAGTTACATCACTGATAAAAATCATGTGCTGAAATTTGGAAGAAAAGTTTAATTACCTGACTGAAGGCCTCTTATTCAGCCAGTAAACTAATAAATGTTTACTTTTTGAATATTACAACTCTCAAACTTCTGTAGCCAATCTTCCAGAACAGACAGAACAAAACTTTCTAACAACACAAGAACAAAACCTCCAAACCCTTCATGTTTTTAAGAATTTTTTGTGCAAAGGTCAGCTTTGAAACCATGACAGAAATAATGAGATGAACACCTGCCTACTCCTGCTAACACATATACCTTATTATAAACTAGCTTCTATTTGCTTTTAATATTCTTGCAGATAATATTTTCTTCAATTTGATAAAACCAAAGGACAAAAATTCTACCAGCTTTTTGGGAATACAGCAGAATTCAGTCAGTTCTGTTAAGAGTCACACAAAGGTACTGACTTCATATTTCAAGGAAGGCAAAACTCCCTATATATGACTATTTTAAAGAACCTATCATGATAGTGTATCCAATCAGAGTGTAGGCTTCCCTACCCTGGAACAAACAATAATTTATAGCATTAATACTTCTGATTTCTACATTTAACTGCTGTTTGTAAAGGTGTATAAACTGTCTAAAGCCAAAGTCATGCAAAAGTAAGCCTTCAGTTTCTCAAGGCATGGGAATTAAATTAATTTATATTTACTCTGATCCAGCTGATAACAGAATCTGAATTTAACTGAATGGTGCCTGGAAGCCTTGGGAAAAGGCTCTGGAGTAACCTAACTGTACCAAGGGGCTCAGTGTGGCCTTCAGAGGCCTGGGGAGAGACCTGGAGCAGAACTAGCCAGCCAGCCATTACAAGAAAACAAAACCACCTCTTTAATAGCTGTCACAGTAGGCCTGATTATAGGCTTTACAAATTACAAAATTATCTGGAAAATGTGGTGTTCCTACCCAGCTTCAGCAACTGGAATAACTGCTAGAAAATGTAGCCCGTTAAAAACACGTAAAGCTGATTGCTAGAACTTAAAGCTGTAGGAGAGACGCAACTGGATTTTTTCAGCTACAGTCTTCGTATGTTTTCGTTACTGTATTTTATATAAAGCTGTTCTGAGCCACTTAAAACAATCTACCAACCATTTCATATCACTCTTTTTATTCTTTTTTATTACCGTGTTTCAGTGCCTAAGTCCATCTAGATTCCTTCCTACTACTGGTATTCTTGCCTAGACTTCTCAATTGCTGTCTTTCGTTCCCAGAGTACAGCCTTACAATTATCTTTAACTAACAATATCACAACATGAATCTCAGGCCTACAAATCTTTCATACTCTGTGAGAACAATGACATTCAAAGCAAACTCCGGCAACTGAGTTTAAGCACTACACAGTTTTCCTGAGTCCCAAATTATTAATTTTCAATTACAGTTTCATAATTTTTAGCCTCACTGTTTGCAAC
This sequence comes from Vanellus vanellus, assembly GCF_965231255.1. NCBI lineage: Eukaryota > Metazoa > Chordata > Aves > Charadriiformes > Charadriidae > Vanellus > Vanellus vanellus. The sequence goes on from NC_138910.1 coordinate 60,781,171, forward strand.
TGACTGTCCTAGGAAAATGCTGTGTACAAGTTTAATGCCATTAAAAAAATCCATGTAACAAAATACTTAAGTTAAAATAACCATAGTTATAGTGAAAGATTGCCCAGGCAATATTACCTTCAGTTTTCACATTAAGTTTATTTGTACATAAGCAAAACATAAGGAAACAGATACAAATGCAAACAATTACAGAATCATTAGATGAACTACAACACAAATAATAAATAAATGACTAACATACACCTGGTTTCACATCCTAGCATTTCTCATTCTTTAGAGATAAACAGATTCTTGAAATTTGCAATAAAACAGATAAACAGATTCCTGACCGTTTTAGTATTGAAATCTACTCATTAGCCCCAAGTATCACTTTAAAACATCAAACCGTCAAAGATATATTCCTTTCCTCTTCCCCTACATGGCAATATATTACAGAAGCATTTTCTAAACATCTAAAAATATATATATATTACAATTTTGACCTGCGGGAACGGAGAATTCAGCCATTAGAACACAGACAAGTGAGTGTGGCCATACAGAAATACAGGGACTTTCTCAGAAGGAAGGACCGGAGACCCGAATCGCCCAGCTGTCTTAGCAGGAGCTTGAACAACGGAAGGTGGCGAACTGGCGCCACCCTCTGCTACGAAGCTGGAAATGTTAGCTTTTCAGTTATGATAAAAAATTATTTTATTCTTACCCGATCTATCATCCAAACTTTCCGCTGAGATGTTTGCCTCCAGCCAGCCCACAGTGCTAGTCTCTAGGTTACCATACACTCAAGTAAGATCCTTTCTAACGTGTCACCCATGGTGCTTGAATCAATCCTTCACACCCACAAAATTTATATACAAACTTATTTCAAAATTCCACTCCAAACTCTCCTTAGGCATAATACTACAAAACATCTTGACAATAGTTAACCTGCTAACGCTCTCCAATGACTGCTCTTGCTAAGATAAAATTACCTCATTATTTTTCTACTCTTCAGGGTGTTATGCAAGCAGCTGAGCCTTACTTTTGCATTTGGAACCAATTTTTCATTGCATATTATTAGAGCAGATACGACTCTCCAGGTCTAGGCTGTACGTAGGACCCTTATACACAATGGCCATAAGAACAATTACAAAGAAATTTAAAAAGCAGCTCCTGAATGTACCCCACAAAAGAACAAATTGTTCATTTTGTAGAAACCTTTTCTTGAGATGTCACTTGCAATAAATAAGTCTTCCAGCTTTCCTGAATTTTTATATGTGATTGTAACTCTAAAAAACACCTTAAAAAAAAGACTTCTACTATTATCATTTAACCCCACTTTAGAGCATTGCACTTTAAAATAACTGCACTTACAAGTCTCAGAATGGTCAGGGTTGGAAGGGACCTCTGGAGATTATCTAGTCCAACCCCCAAGTCTGCCAGTCCTAAGTGATTGCAAATACCTCTCTTCCTTTAGAGCTGATTAGAAGACGTCATCTTACATTTCTCAACGCTACATAAAATTAGGGTCCAGTTTATTTGCAAAATTCAGACTTAGAACTCAGAAGTACAGAACCCCATATTTGTTAGAAAACTTAACATGAGGAACTTACCTCTATTAGTACTTGGAGCCCGAGTCATCCAATTTAAGACCCCTACCAGTCCACAGCACAATTATCTTCTTTTGCATCCAACTTTCATTCTCATTGCGAAAAGGCACTATAGGGAGAATAGTGTCTCCATCTGAAGTTGTACTGAGACACTGCTGTGGCACACACATGGACACAGAGAAGGAAAGTGCTCCTGGGTCTCACAAATTACATCTTACATGACTTGAGGTCAACAATTTTACTATTTGTCAAATATAGTCAATGATACCAAACTTCATTCGTATAGTACTCTGAGATTATTACACAGGGTGAACAGGCATCTGTGGATGAGAGGTTGTAGAGAGCACAGACATACCACAAAGAGATAAAGATTTCTGAAAGAAGCAGATCCAAGGAGGCATTACACAATGAGACAAATGCATCACCAGCAAAAGGGCTGTGCAAGTGCCTACAGAAACTCAAGAGATTGCAACAGCACTGATGGCTAACAGTACCACCTGACTGACCACCAGGAACATGGTTTTCTTTCTATATAGCTCTCAGGTTCATTTTCCTACCACTACAACTGCTGGCAAGTTTGCACGCTAATTCTGCTTTGGAGTTTGACCCTGTGAGAAATAGTGATTACTAAAACAAGTAAGAAAGAAGTTGCACCTTGTTCAGGATTGTACATGCTGCTCATGCTCTGAAATCAACATAGTATCACAGAATGGTTGGAGTTAGAAGGGACACCCCCCATCCCCCTGCCAAAGCAGGTTCACCTAGAGCGGGTTGGACAGGATCCCATCCAGGTGGGTTGCGAATATCTCCAGAGAAGGAGACGCCACAGCCTCTCTGGGCAGCCTGTTCCAGGGTTCTGTCACTCTCAAAGTAAATTAGTTTTTCCATGTTGAGATGGAATTTTGTGTGTTCCAGCTTGTGCCTGTGGCCTCTTGTCCTGCCACTGGGCACCACTGAAAAGAGTCTGGCCCCATTTTAAATGGGCATCGCTCCAGTTGGACAGCTGCACTTCCACACAACACTCAACTAGGAAGCCTCTGCTTTAATTTAGTAAGCCCCTTCTGTGAAATACCACATAGGCTGTAAGTAACTCTCAGGATTGAGCTCCCCTCGTTAAAGCAACAGGCTTATAAGCTCTGAAGTTTGCGCAACAAACCAAATACCAACAGGCAAATCCATTTTGCTTCTTACTGTTTACAGGCGCATTTTAAAAAAACAAACAATTTTTCTGTCAATCAGGGCCAGTTTCACCTGTTTTCCTGCTCAACAGCACCCCGACGGCACTAACCCCCACCCGTTCAGCCTCAGAAGAAGCGGCCCTGCCCCCGGGCACTCTGCGCCCCCGCTGCAAGAGAGCCCACCCGCGCTCCGCTCCCCTCCCCTCCCCTCCCCTCCCCTCCCCTCAGCGGGGCCATTCCCTCCCTCACCGGCTCCTCACCTTTCCCGCCGCCTGGCGCTGAGGCGGTGGGGCTCCGGGCACCGCCCTGCGCGAGGCCCGCGAGGCCCCTCAGGCCCCAGGCAGCCGGCACCTGGAGAGGGAAGCCCTTTCTCAGGTGAAGTTATGAGCTGTCTCTAGGGTGGCCTACAATTAACACCTTAAGACTGTCAGATCTCACATTTCCTGACTAAAGGTGTTTCCCAAATCGCTATCTGCAATCTCAAAAGGCACTTTCAGCAGAAAGGTGCCTGTTCACCACTAACACCTCATCGATTTATTCCTTGATTTAGCTGCTCGAGTTGCTGTGAGGTTTCAGACTTTCTGCATTTCCTTCACAATTTTTCAATAGGATATTTAGTTAAAATTATTGTACAATAGAATAACAGGAATCCTTTCTTAAAGGAAATGCCTGAGTAGAGGTTTAGATAAATCCTAATTTTATAAAGCATGCAATGAAATGGGGTTGTTGCAAAACATGTTCTATCCAGTCACTGTGCCACGAGACACTGGTTTTACAAAGCAGCGATAGAAATTTTGCACAAAAAGTTAACTAATAACTGTGTATCACTTGGGCAGCTGTTAATCAGTATACTGATTGCCCAAGACTGTTTGCTTGGGGAATTTGCAATACCATGACTTAAAATGATACAGTAATTTATAGCAGCTGGGACATCCAGAGCTCTTCTAGCCCAGTCCCACACAAACCCAGCTGAGACACCTGAAATTGACACAAACATAAGTTTATGTGTTTTCTTTAATGAGTTGATTGTTGTTGTTAGCACTTTTTGTTATTAATATTTGACCTGAGGAGTTCACAATCTCTCCCATGTGTATAATATTGCCAACTGAACAAAGACCATCATCTCTAGTGGCTGGCTTTCTTCCAAAACAACCACATGAAAAGGTTAACTCTGTCTGAATTAAAGAATTTTATTTTGTGCATTTCAGAATAAATGAATAATGACATTTTCTAAAATCAGTTGTTGCTGTGCTAGACAGACACGTGTAAAACTCATCTTTCCATTTTACATTACAACATGCAGTGCCAGAATGATACATTATTTTACTTGAATTCTCAAGTTAATAATCTTTAAATAAATCAAGAGCTATTAACTGTACAAACACTGGTAACAGTCAAAATTATTTCCATTAGGAGGAAGGAAATAAAAAAAGATGTCTCAATACCATATAGATCAAGAAACACCAACTGGAACACAATGGATTCACAGTTCTTACTAAGTTCTTTAGTTTCTTTCTAAAACATTGTACTGATATAACTTTGCATTACTAGAAGTTATTGAGTGGATAACATAAATGATACTGATGAATAAAAATACAGTTCAGCATCAGTCAACATGTCAGCTATTTTTAGGGGATAATGACTTAGGTAAAGAGTTTATCTAGATGAATACCAGCTCATGTAAGTGTTAGATTTGATGTTGTTCTCTCCCCTCTTCATTTTTAAACTGCCTGGCTTGACAAAGTGTTGAGTAGCTTTGTGATTGAAAAAAAACCAAAACACCCCCCCCCCCCCCCCAAACCAATAACCCCAACAGTTATAACCTCAAATCTTACTTTTGTTGCTACTTAACAGCAAAGTCAACCAGTATGATACATTTTTTTCCTATTTAAACATTTATCTGTCACTAAAACTATGCTCAACTAATCAGTGCAGAAGCAACGTTATAAATGGGCATGTTTAGAAATTCCATAACATATGTATTTTTGTGTACACGGTGATGACTTATCTTTAAAATTTTACTATTAAATTAGAATAAAAAACTAGCAGTGACAAAATATGCAGTCTCTATCAGCAATGCAGTTTGCAAAATAATGGAAAGTCATCTGTAATAACAAGGGAAGGCTTTGATGAATAATTCTTTTTTTTCTTCAACACTAGAAGAGTGTTGTTGCCAATGTATATAATTTGACACCCCGTGGAAATCTTTTTCCACAGTAATAGCTCTTCCCATTTTACAACATTTTCATCAAGTATGAACAATTTATCCTGCCATACCGTTCCTGCTTTCTAAACCATAGGAGCTATAAAACATACCTTGAAATAGTAAATGAGAAATCATTACCTAGGAAAACAGTAACAAGCTAGTGATACAGTAGGACAGAAACCTCAACATCATTACCAAGAATTGTGGAGCGTTCCGTACATTATGAAAAATACTTTATATGCCTCTTGCACAATAGAAAAAAAAATTAAAATCTGCGGCTGACATTTCAGTAACATTTTTGATTAAATGACATCTCTCATGCATTGTGTCCAGAAAATAATTTCCCAACCCATGTACTGCAGCAGCTCAAAAACTGAGATACAATACAGACCTTCCCTAATCGTAACTTTTAAGTACTGAACTCTTCAGCAAGGGAGTTCAAATACTTATTAACCATTTAAAAAAATAGCGTGAACATAGCTGCTTCTTATAATTCATCTATCTTCAGCCTATTAACTTGCTCTTAAATGAATCTATCTGTAACACATATCCCTGAACAAGACGGCACACTTGCACTGTACTTTAGACAGGATACAGAGAGTTTAAAATACAAATAAAATGAAATCTTGACCTATGTGTTATTAGTGCATTATAATTACATGCTGTGTATGTTTTTTTTTTCAGCATATGTTGTCTAACACTAAGAAATGCAACATCAACTTTGCTTCCCCCCAGTCATGTGGGAAGCGTTGTCAGCCTCACTCTCTACCTGTTCATTGCACCAAGGTGGAAAAATCACATGAATAGAGAGTTGACAATTACCAACTGCACTTCTGTTAACAACCCTTCAGTTTGGGAACACTGAACTAAACTCAATAAGGGCACGCAGGTATCAAATATGAAAGAACATACGTGTTTTGCATCACATTCACTGGATGCTGTTCCCAAAGAACAGCACATAGAGGTAGCGTGCTTATTCTTATAATTTCTTATTTTTATTATTTTATTTCTTGTAATTTCAAAAAGCCTAAAACCCTCATCTTCTCTGGGGGTAGGCTAATATCTCTTCTCACTGATGTTAAGTGTTTCCATCTGCTTCAACAGAGCTAGGATTTTCCTAAGAATAAAGGGCTGAGGCAACCATACCTCTTCAATAAGTTAATTTAATTAAGCAGTCAAGCACATTGACTTCTGTATCTTTGGCCTCCCCTAACATATAGGCTGTGCACTGTATGCACATGCACATGTTTCTTATGAATTCCTCATGGTGAAAAACAGATTTAAATGAAGAACTAGGTTTCTTGTATGGCCCACTGTATTTAAATAAATTTTAAAATGGATTAGCATAGGATATTACTTCATTATTGCTCGAGTTAACTAAAGTAGTTTAAAGTTTTTGAAAATTTTATATATAATTTCAAAGGTTGGTTTATTACAGTATTCATAAACTTTATTTCTGTGGTTGCTTAATGGAGTGTTCAACTGAACACATACAAAAACAAAAAAAACCCTCCCCATAATACAGTTCAGAGAGACAACATATTATGTCTTCATTAATGTATAGTGCTACAGCACAAAGCATACCAAACTCAGAAAGCTGCAAGTTAGTTTACTCCCCTTTAAGCATGCATTTGCAAAAACATCCATTTACTCTTGAAGAGACAAAGGAAAAAAAAACAAACACAAAAACATGAGAGCTGTGCTACTTATTTTTAGCTCAGGAAAGAGCCACCTCACTTTGTTACATTAAGGTTTTGATTTGAAGAGTCTAAAAAAACTGAGCTACTTAAGTTTGTGCATATTCTTAAAATTGCTCCTTACTAAAACTTTCTGCATCAAGTGTGCACTGCAGTTTTATTTTATTGTCATGGCCTGATTTTCAAAAAGCAACCCAAGCTCCATGCAGTTACAGGGCACAGAAGCTGCTGGCATTTAGCATCTTTGAAAGTCAGGACACGGCTTAAGTGAATTGTGCAGAACAGGTAATTTCCCTTGCAGTATATGTCAAGTGTTCATTTATGCCCAATAATAAGACCACTGAAGTTTCATCAAATCAATCAAAATAAACTTTTACAAGTCATAAAGGATTTCAAGGATAACACCAATCGACCAGGCCTGAGTTTCACAGCTAAAAGGGCAATACTGTCCATTTTCATTGGTCAATTCTGGAAGCCCTTTCCAGGATGATCTGATAAAATAAAGAACAAATGAGTATTGTTGTTAGATTATACATTGAAATGAAAAGAACATTTCATTTTAAATCCTTTTAGAATATTACCTCAGTAGAAAACTGAAAACCATTACAAAGGTCTCTTGTCCTACAGTATGTTCTTTAATAACTGAGAGCTAACTCAACTTTTTTTTTTTCCTGCAGCTGGGAATTGTAGTTTTTTGTGGGGGTGCCTCTTCTTCAAAATAGGCTCTCTGCTACTAAGAATATCTCAACTTACACTACTGGCTCCTGTTGCTCCTGTTTCTCATTCCAGCAGTTTTGCAGTTGGAAGAATACAAATGAACTTTGAGATAACTGAATGGTATTCAAACTACACTTGAAACTGAATTACAGTACTAAAAAATGATAATGGCTAGAAAATAGCATGACTACCATAAGCACTTTTTTCCTCCATGGGAACAAAGCCCCCCAGAAACTAACATACTTGCAGAAATACTTGCAAGTTAAGCCTGTTTCTACATTAATAATTCTGTACACAAAATACCAAAACACTAAAAATACACTACTTAAGTAGCAAGACAGAAAAAACAATGAATGTTACCAAACTGCATATTATTTAGTAGTACTACCAAACAAGACACTGGGACACGATGCTATCTAAGGCAAAAAGTTACTTAACAAATCCCTTTGCTTCCTCGTGTGGTTAGACAAACCCTTCTGTCATGACTAGTCCTACTGAGTTACTCTTATGGGTACAAATAAATGCGTATTTGAAATACAGCAGAACAGATTATATGGAAGAGATATCAAGGGCAAGATCTTTGTTTTGTTTGTTTTTGTTTGTCTCAAATCCTTAAGAATGAAAAATAGACAGAAAAAGGGGAAAAATAGAGTAGGTTTGGTGGTTTGGTTTTTAAGAAGAACTCAAAATGCAAAGCAACTTTTAAGGGCTATAAGCAAGTTCCTGCTTTCTTAGAATATCAAGCTTATTAAGATTCTGAAACACTGTCATACTAATTTCCTCATTTATAACACAAGAAATTCTAACAACGTTTCACATGATCTTATCTGCTGCAATTTTAATCTATCACTACTATCCCTTTAACTATTCTTTTTTGCAGGTTGAAGTATTTTGATTTTTTTAAAAACAACTCACCAACATTTTTTTCTGAAATTCATTTTTTGTTTGAAACTAGATCCTAAATTTTAAGTAAGATTTATTTCACCCAGTCTTCACATGGGTAAGCATTAGTAATTCTGCAATCTATAAAAAGCATTAGATCTCAGCTGTACTTGAAACCTGACTTGAACTCTGCAATAGCATATATATATAGCAGTGAACTTTATATGTAGAAAACAGATGCTGTTTGTGTTACAGATCTGTACTTTTACATGCAATTGAATAGTGGATACCACTAGCTTGAATGAATATTTTAAATCTGTGTTAGCTGGTGTCGTACCTTTCAAGGTGAACATAGTGGCGAGAAAGAACATTCTTAATCATAACTACGGTTTTTGCATATATCTCTGGACCAATCAACTTTGAGAAGTACAATTTGGCACGAAGAAAATATCCAATTGGCCACAGCCATTCCTAAGCATAAAATGAAAAGAGATTATTAGTATAGCTATCAGTTTGAAAAGGTGACAGCACTTTACTAAAATTGAAGAAACAGGCTCTTACAGGTCCTTGGTGATAATTAAAACCTTTGGCTACATTATAGTTGTCATTGTCAAGAGCGTTATCATATACTCCACAGTAAACCATATCACTGCAAGAAAGAAAAAATAAATTATGCAAAAAAAGCCTTAACAAAAATGATACATAAAAATGGAAAGCAGAAAGGAACCAAAAATTTTTCATGTCATTTACATTTAACAATGGTTAAGTTAGGGAGGTCTCCACCAGGTTCTGTATTTTACATGACAACTGAATTCCAAATACAGTTCAAACTAGTAGGAAAATGGTTAAAGTCTTGGAATGACTTGAATTCATAATTTTGCCCTTATGCTTTTATGCAAATTGTAGCGCTGTGCACTGTATCATATACAACTACATATCTAGATGCAAATTCAACATCTTCATGATACTAAATTTTACTTGCTTACTGTGTGGCATTCAAAAACGCCTGGTGATTGTCTACATAAAATCAATTGCATGGTTTTAAGAACAGCAAAATAATTGTTCTGTAAGTATTTATTGTAGCCTGACTACACAGGTATATATGAGGATTTTAACAAAAGAAACACTACCCCCACGTGTCAAATAATTCCTACTGTCATGTTTTGAAATTAACACTTATTCTGATCTCTGTTATACTTACTCTGGGTCTAAGGTTTTCATGCCTAATGGACCAAGCAGTTTTTCCTCTGCTATTTGCAGAGCTTTCCAAGCTCTCTCAGGTGTGAACAACTCAGGGGCCTAACAAAATAACAAAGACTTAATGAGTAAACTCTGCCTGCACATGTACACACATAACACTGTGGTCTTCTACATTTGTATACACAAAAAGCCTAAGTTTTGTATTACTGACTCAACTTCTGGAACTTACGAGTCAGAGTAAGCAAGAGAACAGAAGCTATCCAGTGATTTTTTTCAATTTTTATTTTATTTGAAATACACTCGTCAAGTACTACTGAAGCTCTTTACAAACCTGGTAAAGACAACAAACCACCCACGCATTTTACCTAATTTGACAGGAAAAGCAGCCTCCCAGACCTAACCTTAAAAGACATTCTGAATACAGTGAACACTGCAAATTTATCCTAGCTATGCAGTGAACAGCAGTTTCCTTTAGTTAAGTCCTGTCAAGGATGTATTTTTAGGAGATGCTCCAAGATGGACCAATATGAAAAGCGTGGACAAGAAAAGCTTTCAAAAAGTTATTCTAAGCATTGTACGTTCCTGATGTAATGCCACGTGGATGAACCTTACAATGCAAACTTAGTTCAATAATAAAGAGAATTTTAAGTGCAAGTGCTCCCCGTCCCTCGCCCCCACTTACCACAACCATTGCTATTGTAAAATTTGGCCTGAGTTGGTAATCACACCATGGACTTGAAGCTCCATAGCTGTCCTTATAAATTCCACGTTTGTGAACAAGATTCGGATGTTTCTCATTAGGATCTGCTGGGTTCTCAGAGACAAAGAACAGCCTTTCAAAGTGTCCTTGAATTTTTCTGTTCCACTCGTCATATGTGATAGTCTCCTCCTTTCCTGCAAGATGTTACATACAGGTTTTATTTTCTGAGAACAGCCACAGTGGTAACACCAGAAGTATGCTTATGTCTATTTTTACTGTTTTGCTTATTTAAGTTTTAAGATACTCCTAACACAATAAAGGCCATAATAGCATTGCAAAAAGTTATTATCTAGAAGCTGAATTATACTGCAGATCAACTCCAACACATGCACAACTTTTTTTTTTAAAGCCACAAATTTTTTTAACTTGCAATTAGCTAGGAGCAAACAGTATGAGGGGAAAGAGGAGGGGTAAGGGGAGGGGAGGGTGAAAGATACACAGAAGAAAATATTTGAGATATTGACAAGACAACCTCAACTCTTAATAAAATTTTTGTAGTAACAAAAGATTTTAATCATACAAGATACTTTCCCAAGTTTTTCTCCTTTCTCCCCTAAACCTTCTTCAATAGTTTGATAATCATCCCTGATGCTATTTTGCTACCGTTTCATAATTTTAGGTATTTTTATACTCCAGTAATACAATTATGAGATATGTCTATTTTTACCATGTCTTTTTACAGTGACTCCACGGAATGGAAACAAATTTTTCCCAGATAAATCCAGCAACCAGCGAACAGCCGACTTGCACAGGCCAACAATTTCCACAGCAGAGCCATCTCTAAAACAATAATGAATTTAAAAAGCCCAAGAATTACTTTAAGAAGGCTATTAAAGTTCAGTAAGTAACTGAAAAAAAAAATCTGTTAGTATTTTATTTAGACACTTAATTTTTCCCTGTTCTACTAGTCCCCTATTTCTCCTGTAGGAGGATCCCAAACTTCTACAGCATTGCAGTGTTTTGTGAATAATAGCTCCATCCTAATCACTGCTGTCATGATTTTCTGAACTTCAGTCATACCTCTCACCCCCATATTATCTTGAAAATGAGAAGTCCTTAGACATTCCAGTCTTTGCTTACAAGGCAGCTACTCCATCCCTTTGAGTTTTAGCTGCCCTTCTCTGTACCACTCTTCATTGTGTCCGTCTTGAGACCAGCACTACACATAACACTCAAGATACAAGTGCATCTTGCATGTCCAAGGTTTCACAAAGAGGCAGAATGATGCCCTCTGTCTTGTTCTAAAAACCTTTACTGATGACACCCAGCATTAGTATTTTATTAGCTTTTTCGGTTGCTGCTGTACACCAAGATATAACTTCAGAAAGCTACCAGTGACTCAGATTTCCTTCCTCTGTTTGTAGCTCAGTTCTGATAGCATTGTGTAGGCATGTATGCAGATGCATATCTTAGCTTTATCTATGCTGAAGCTTACCTGACACTTTTAGGCACTCTCAGTTTTATAGGGTACTTTTGAGTTTCATAAGGGCCAAGAATAAGAGAACATTAGCATAAGCAGACTGCGTCAATTTACTTTTATTTAGATCAGTAGGATTCCACCTGCTGAAGAATCAAGTAAGAAAAGGGTGGAAAACACATGAGGTTTTTGAACAGCTAATAGTGGGGAACGAGCTTGATTGTAAACTGGCTAACAGATACTATTTTTCTGTAAAATAGACTAAATTTAAAGTGGTATTATCATACCCATCTAATCTGCATGAATTTAAGATAACTTTATACCAGTGATTAAGAACATGAACAAAGGATCAGCCCCACAGAACTTGATCCTGTGTTCAATACAGAGATTCTCATCTGCACATGCACTTTGGGAACTTAGGTAATATTTATGCTGTAATAGATTACTCAAGTCAGAAGAGAAGCGTTAAAATAAAAACTAAATGCACTTCTTGGACTCACTTCTTTTTTCAGGTGATATTCAGACATAGCATATTGAGTTTTACTGCCTGCTCGATGGGACAATTTTTCTCCAGCATTTAGCCTCTTTAGGGCAGGTACTTCAACCTCTCTCGGTTCTCAATTAAAATGCCTGACCTGTCAAGCAAGACAATGTTTTCCTCCAGTTCTGACCCACAGATGGCAATTGATTTGAAACTGATGCTGCACTATACTCAAGCAAGAATGTCTGCAGCAGTTTGCTGGCATGGAACCATAGACCATGCCAGAAGTTGAGGGGTTCACCTGCTAAAACACACCTTTTTTTCTTCAAATGACCACAAAGAAGAAAATTACCATTAACATTTTAGTAGGCAGAAACATTTAGAACATTTGACAGATCACCTCTCAGATGTATTAATGGAAGGCATAAAGGTCTGCAGAAGAATTTCAGTTAAAAAAAAAAAATATTAAAAAATTCCCCTCAAAAGCCTGAATTTTGTACCTTGGAGTAGCTGGAATTCCTCTGTTGCGAGCTTTATCACTCTCTCCCATTTTATCCATCCAAGTGCCACAATTGAAGCGGTTCCCTCCAAAGACAAAGCCAGTTTCACGGTCAACACCTGCAGTTACATTAAAACCTGCCAAGCAAAAATATCACGTGAAGGCTATATTTTAAACAAAACAAAACCCCAACTGCATCCCCCCCAACCCAAGCCTCCTAAATAAACAAAAAAACCTCCAAATGAGATCTGAGGTGGGTTTCTGAAGGCTACTGTACGTTTTACATGAACTTTTATTTAAATATAACTTATACTGCAACATATAAACAGTTGCTGATAATAAACAACTAATTAGGCACTTATTAAACATTAAAGGTATTTAAAGTCATATAGTTTTATTTGCATTAAACTTAATTTTTTAAAAAATATACTCCATAGCTAGAGGAAAAGAAGTATGAAATATAAACACCATCTTTTGAATTGAATAGTAAGTGTTCTATATGTTACCTTCATCTCTCATGTTTTGATCTATCTGTGGACCAGCATTCCTTTCTCGGAAATTTATGCCTTCCATGTGTCGTTGCATTGCTTCCTGTATTACTTCATAAAGTGGCTGATCCTAGATTGATTGCATGTTTGGATGACATGTGAAAGGCAAGATGAAAAATGAGTAGAAATGCTCTAACGTGCAAATAGTAGCAGTTCTTAGCCTCTATGATCCCTCAAAAGAAAAGCATCTAACCTTTTCAGTAGCATCTTTGTCACTAGCAATACATTGTATACAATTTCTAATATAAACATTTTTTCAAGACAAAAAGCAAAGAAAAAAATTATTAGTAAAGCAGATGGAATTTTTTTTCCTCCATCCCCAACACCCACACCTGTCTAATCATGTGATGCAGATGTAGTGAGAAGTGCATAAATTTGGAGTTCTGGCACTATAATCAAATTCCACCATAAACAACAGATAGCAATACGTTCTTGTAGCTAGAAAAATCACATCCTTTCATTAAAAATTTATAGTTGTGTTAAATACATAAATCAGAAGTGATCTTTACCATAGTGCCTGCAGGCTGAGGAGAAGAGTCATCTCTTGGGTACATCCTAGAAACAGGACACCTGAGAATGTCTAATCCATTTGGAACAATTTTACAGTAGTCCTGGATACACTGAAGCCACCACCACACAGCATCACGACAGTTGTATCTGGCATGTGTCCCCTGGCCCAGCAGATTGGGGATGAGACCATGTCTTAAAGTCCCACCAAATGCTAAAATGATGTTTCTAGAACAAAAGAAAACCACAGTCTTGACTAAGTTACTTTCAAGGCCATTATTGGACCAAGTATTAAGTAAAAAGCATACAAATTTACCTTAATAGCAAGGTAAGTCAAGGGGGCAAACAGGATCTTAAAGACAGATGCCAAAAGTTTGCTGTTGAAAGCTACAAACTACTTCATTTAGCATGAACTCCTTTTACAATAAAGTCATCTATTCCCTACAAATTCCCCAACATGAATACATTTAAATCACTTTGTACAAGACATATAACATCTGCTAATATGGAAAAGCTAGTTTGCTTTTTCATAGCTAGTGATATAGAGCCTAAATCCAAGTCCCACTGAGGTCACAAGGAAGGTTTTTATTGACATTGTTTATGATTACCCTGGTATCCATTCTGATGGGTGGGGTGGAATGGGGACGGAGGACAGGAGTAGATGGGAAATTCCTATTAAAATACAGAGAGGTGACAGCAACTGAGGTTATGAGAAGTTTCATTTGAGAACTGTTGTGCATACCTTGCAGAAAACATGGATTCCAACTAGCTTTACATGGGAATACAAACATACTAGTAGACTGCAGATCTTACTGCCTGAGAAAGGTAATAGTTGGCCAAACATACAAAAGCATAAACACGTGATAAATTAAGACAAATAATTTTTATGTTTGTATCATGTGGCAAGCTCCACCCAAATTAAAAGATTAATGGAAATATCAAATTAATAGATGTGTCTTATAGCTGGCTCATTTGTCAGGTTAAACATTTACAAACAGGTATCAGATTGTAAGAATCCACTGAATCAGCTGATTTTTACTATTAATAGACAAATACTAGCAGTTACCAAGAAAATAACCACCATAGACGTGTAATCATTCCTTTCTGATTAAAATAGTATTCTCTTGCTACTTCAAAATTTTACATAAATAGTTTTGAAATTATTGCTCAGCACCAATGATGCAAGCATATGTGAAACAATCCCTTTGTTTAAGGATGAGCAGTAGTGTTACAGGGGTTAAAACTACTTTATCTATAGAGAACATCAACTTCATATCAGTGCTCAGAAAGCAAAAGAGAATAATTTAAAAAGTATTTTTAATTCTACTTAGAGAGAAATCCTAAATCTGTCTAGGGCCATTAAAGTTTTATACTGCACATCAACTGTTTCTAACAGCTTGTGTGTCATCTCAGTTTTTGAGAATGTGCCTTTTTCCTAACTACCTGCAAAACCAGTAAGAACTAAGAATGTCAGTCTTACCTTGCTTCTAGATAGCGCCCAGTAACTAACATTAAACCTCTCAGTGCAATAAAGGTATCCCTTCCCCAAGAGCGAAAAATTCCAGAAGAAAAGTGAGGTAAACCTAAAAAGAAACGTCATTGTTCATGTCACTTATTGATATGGCAGAGATCTCCAAGCACACGTGGTACGTATGTATAAAATAACCACAAGTAAAAACATATTCACATTTTTAATTCTTTTCCTAGGTTAAGATATCTAAAGTAAACAATTTTCTAGACCAAGTTCTTGATAAAATGAAATAAAACCTCATTTTAGAACAATTGTCTTCCCAGAATTTCAAGATCACACAATGGAACTTCTAATATCAATAACACAGTCACATTTAAATTTTTAAGTCTCTTTGTAACTTAACCCAGTACCGTCCTTTAATTAAAAAAAAAACAAAAACAAAACAAAACAGAAAGAAAACTAACAAACAAAAAGCCAGAACTATGACAAGATTTATAACACTTTATTGACAAGAGTCTACGTATGAAACTGTGCCATGTCAGTAGCAAAAATGGGACAGGACTGAGTTGAAGAAATTAATAGGTCTCCAAAGTTCTTCTCAGTCACTATAAAAGGATTCCCGCTTCTCTTTTCCAGCAGCTTCTAGAACTACATCTTACTGCAGGTATTATAACATGTAACTTTAAGAACAATTCTGACTAATAAAGCATAATTACAACAGTAAAGTCCATCCTTGTCTTTTCTTCCATTTATTAACTTTTTCAACCTAATAAACAAAAAATTCCATATGGTGAAGTTTCAAAACAGCAGTCTGTTGTGCATGCTTGATAGAACATTCTAACTTCTATCACTTTCTTTTCCAAAGTATTTGTTAATTTTATAGTATATGGCAACAGCACTTGAGAATGACAGCACATGTACAACTTAAAAATCTCACAGACACAACTACGAGTGAATATGTGAAGGGAATATTTAAAACCAAGCCCTTTAGTGTAATTAATTTTTATGACCAATTTAGAGGAACATTGTGCCTCTGTGCTTCTAGGTAACACTAAAGCAGGCAAATGGAATGTTACTAAATCCCAGAAACTAGAAGCAATTATATTCCATGAGAGAAAGACAGCAAAAAAGAAGAAAATAAATACCCCAGTGAGACAGATGCCATAGAATCTGTGGGTGTTAAAAGTTTCTATGGTTTCAGAAGAGACATGGGCCAAGTCAGAACAAAAATAGATTCATTCTAAGCCACTTAACACAGCAGATAATACTTTTGACATAGGAAAGTGCCCAATTCAAAGACTGCCAGATGCTGGCAGAACATTCAGAGGTATAAACATTATTTGTTGAGTGCTTTTATGCTCTTTCGTTTTGGAGATATTTTCAGATCAGGCATTCTTCTGGTCTGCTACTGGTTCTTTCTTTTTCTGAGAACTTGTAAACAATAAATTCACCCTTGTACTCCATTCCAATTAATTTCTTAAATTCATGTCTAAAAAAGATAAACTAAACCTTATTATGCTAAGTATATTTATCTCAAGCAAATCTTCTGGAAAAAAAAAAAAAAGAGAACATATATGATAAAAGCGGATATAGCTAAAAATTTTTGTAAGCTTAGCACCCCTCAAGAGCAGTAACAAAGTAGTTGTCCCCAAGAAGTACTGCTAGACAAAACTCCCATATTTTTAGTTTGGGCAAATGCTTATCTTAAACACAAATTGAAACACAGGGGAAAGTGAGGAAAACTGCTACCTACATTTTGTATATCGTTGCTGACATATGGGTCTCAAGCACAATGGAGACAACTTTAATATAGTTACTAAAACCAGTTTAACTGTTTTGGAAGACTTTTTTTTTTTTTTTTTTTTTTTTTTTTTTTTTAAATCTTGTCCTCACTTACCGGCTGCCAAAGAAACACAACACTGTTCTTTCTCATTCGTAATCTCATTCAGCCTATAGGGAACATCATGTAAGGAAGGAGACAGATCTGGCAGACAAGAATATTTTCCTATCCCACACATCTGGACTGAACCCAAGGAAAGGTGTTTAACAAAGGTTGATCCGTTCTGCACAAAGCTGTAATTCAACATAATTCAATTAAAATAACTTTGCATACAGCAGTATCAGTCTATAAAATGTACCCTTTTTCATTTACAGAAGACTATTACACATAATAAATATAATAACCTAACCATGAGTTAATATTAGTATTTTACATTGACTAATTTTGTACATGAGCTTTAATTTGTAAATCACTTCCCCCCCCCAAAAGTGAATACCCAAAGTTAGCCTTAAATTAAAATTTATTAATGTCAATGTGAATGTTTATGTCAAATGCTTCTAAGGAAAATGGTAAAAAAAGGAAAAGGGTTTGGTTTACTTGATGACTACATACAGGCCTCAAAAATATGATAAAAGGTATTTTATTATGAATAAAAGTTTCTGTCAAACCTAGTCAGTATTTTCAAAGATCACCACATTCTTATATATATTTCATATATAAAAAAATTGTAAAACAATAAATCAGTTAAAACATTGTCTAAAATAACGCAACCTGCATTCCTGACTAGTTAATCTCCAAGCTTTTTCATAAAATATACTACTTTCCACATGATTTCACTACCATACCAAATTCTATGACCATTTTAACATCTGTATTTTTACAAAACAGTACTGATGTGTTCAGAATGTTCATAGCTAGACTAAAGCCTCCATGAAACCAACCTCCCCTTTCCAAGAAACAAAGGAGAAGCAGACACTGAAGATTAAACAGTTATTTCAAGAACTAAGCAAAGTTCTCAGATAACAAAGGATATTCAGCTATGTTAGGAAGAAATGTTGAACAAAGGATCAACATCAAGTACAATCTGGTATTTTCTTTTTCCCCCCGAACTCTACAGAATCATTGCAGTTGTACTAAAATTATAGCAAAAAAAGTTTCTGAAGCCTGGGAAAGAAATGCTGGCTTAAGGTTTCCTCTTCCTACTGCACAATGCAGTAGTTATAAATTCAAACACTGGATAGACATCTGAACTCTCAACCTTTCAAACCACCATTGTTAGAAGATGGATTTGATACTCACTGCTAATTTTACTGTTCCACATTGGACAAGTATGAAAACACTCCAATTACATTCTCCAGCAGATAAAACTTAAAAGGTGCAAATATATACAGATACCTCTATAGTTCTGATATGCCAAGCATACCTAGACATCTGATGCCACGCCACATCCAGAAGTGTTGTGTATGCACCCACTAATATGGCATCAAAGTAACATGGGATGAGGTAACGTGGAATTCTCTTTAGGTAGACAAACATGGCCTTCAACCATTTACCAACCTATTAAAATACAATACAATTAGATCTTGGTAACACTAGGACTCAAAACCCAGTGCTTTCAGGATCCATCTAGCTAAAGTATTTGTCACAGTTTTTGTACATTTATTACACCCAAGTTATGCTTGACCACCACAAAGATGAGGTTATGTTCAGTTATTAATAACACCACTAGCCTGCAACCATTCATGTCTAAGAAATTGTGCGTGCTAGATATTTGTGGTAGAATTGCTGTACCCTCCTGCTCCAAAATTTCCTCTAAGAAAAGCAGAAGGGAAAAATCTGTACTGTGTCTGTATTATGACATAAATGAGCAAGAGCATCAGCTATAGAAAGAAATTATATTTTGCTAGTCTTGTTGGGGAAAAAGAGATTATCATATAGAAGCTATTAAAACTGATTATCAAAGGAAAGCTGCAACTCAAAAGGCACCACTATGACCCAAGTGTTGGAAGGAGGTTTCTCGTTGCTTAAAAAGACAGGTCTGAAGAGATGAAGCTTGAAACCAGGGATAGAAAAGTTATCAGAAGGCTAAATTATGTATGGCTGCTAGTGAAAATGACTGCAGATCTGAGTCTAGGACTCAGGATTCTGGAGCTTCTGTCACTGCAAAGTGTTTGACACCTGGTAAGTATTTCTCTTCTTTCCTCCTAGTACTGCTGAAGAAGAACATGATAACCTACTAGAAAGTCACTGAAGATTTAAACCTTGCAGATGAAGACTGTGCAGATAAAGAAAGTACACGTCAATATATTACATGACCACCCTATACTTTTAACCTGGAAATTATGAAGGGAAAGTTACTTATGTAAACAGTGAAATTGTAAAACTTAGTTTCATGTGACTTCAGTCTAATAGGTAGGTGTACTTTATACTTTCTGCAAAACAGAGACACTACGAATTAAGAACTCAAAAAAATACACAGAAAAGATAAGCAACAGTCTTTGAAGAGCAGTAATTCTGGCAAGTATCAAACTAACTTCTTTCTAGAAAAGCTCCATCTCTGAGGTCAGATTCAGCATTCATTTCAGGACAACATCAGACTGCTTTATCTTTGTATCACTACGCTTGACTTCAGGAATAAAATGAAATAAGAATGCTAAAGCCTTTATTACTATATTAATTGTGTAAGTTACCCAAATCAGGTATTCATCTTGGGACATGAATAAAGCAATTGCTGTGAAAGAAAATAAAATATGACAAAGAAAGAAAAGGACTGTATTGTAATAGAGCCATACAGGTAAAGAATCTCCGTAATTCCTATCTTCTCAGTGCTTGACTGTGCAAACTATCATCATCCCATATGCCTCAGTAGTATTTAGGCTCTCTTTTGAAAGTACTTACTTTAAAAAAAAAATATATAGTTGATGCGTTTTTATAATAAACAATCAGTAATAAACAATCAGGGAAGGACACCTGCAGGCCTTGAAGAAAGAGTTAACAACCCCTTCATGCTCTACATAATTTTCACTTCCCTTTTCCAGTCTATTAAATATGATTGAGGAGAGGGAGGAAAAACTTATTAACAGTTTATTCCCCTGGAAGAAATTCCCTAGACAAGAAGTGTGTTATAGACAGACTGAATTTGAAAATAAACCTGTAATTGAAAAGGAAACAAACTAGTAATTTAAAACCCCAAAGTCACCAAGTAAGTATTTTTACTTACTTCTGCACAGGCTCCTGCACGTGAAATCAGACGATTACTAACATAATCAATCATCCAATCTCCAGCTCTTAAATTATCACAAAATGGATGACCCAAATCATTCTTTGGTCTAATGTCTGCCATCACTGACATTAACCCTGAAGATACAAACCCCACACTGTATTAAAAGATACACCATTATCACAAACAGCAATTACAATTCAGGAGGAAAAGGTACACAGCAATGAACAGACACTTTAACTGGATTTAACTGTAATACTTCTCTAGATTTGCAGAACAAGTTAAGATACAACTCAATTGTAGTTTCCTGAGTGTACATCCTAAACTGTTATGAAAATCTCTGTGGAATAACTAGCATGATGGAATTCATACATACGATAAACAATTGACACACCTCAGTAATCTCATAATGTCTAGGTTTTAATTTGTGTGACTTTCCACTGGAGGTGTATGCATTTTCTTTTTATTTTAAAAGCAAGGGCATTGGTGTTAAACCACATACTGAAACTTAATTTTGCAGCCCAGAGTATCAACAGAGGGTTCTTGTTTTAGTATGTGAGTTCCTGGGTACAACACTGATAGTAGCATTGTCAAGCAGAAGCAACTTTACTGTTTTTTACCCAAACAATAGCACTAGTCATACAACAGCATTAAGGTATGATCTAGATTGAGCAGCTCTATTTTAATTTTTTTTCTTGACAGAAAAAAGAATGCTCAAACTACTACCTTGGAGGCCTGCATACTTCAGCGGTGACCAGTTTGGTATATTGTAACAACCTCCACCATCTTCTTGTTCTTCTGCCTCACACCTATACAGTACTTGATTTAGGTCTGCCAAAGTCAGTTTAGATGCAACACTGAAAAAACAGTAGAGAAAAAAGAATTTCCAAACCCAAAAGCAACATTAGTAGGGCATTAGAGAAAGAATTTCACAATCAATTCTAGTTTTAGACTTACATTAAATAATTAAATATACACAACTCTCTCACCGCTTAAATCTTGGAAATTAAGAGCCTGATTTTTCAGATGTTCCCAGATGTTCTGCTCAGATGTGTCAGTATTTATTTATAAACACAGTATTAAGTACAAACCCTGAACAATCATACCCCAACACTGACAAGCACTCTAGGTTAGTACATCTACTTTAAGCAGTAATTACACAGCACATGAACAAAAGAGCCTGGAAAGTTTTTAAGTATTAACCATGCTTAGTATTATAGATATAAAAAGAATATCTCAGTTTTTATTGCACTCTGACAACCCAAATCCAACTGTAGTAACAAAAAGAACCCCACCTCACTTTAAATATACAGACTGTTCTTTGCTCCCACTGTAGCACTCTCAGTTCTACTTCAGAAACTGAAAGAATACTCACGAAGAAAATAATGTGTTTAATATAGGTGCTGAATGATCATCAGGAAGACTTCCAGATTTAAAATGAGGACTGAACTGGATCAAATGATTGCGGAGTACACCAACAGCCTCTTGTGCCTTTGGGTCAAGACTAACTCTGTAAAAATGAATGCATAACTTGTAGAAATGTAGCACTTAGAATAACTAGTCCCGACTCTCAAAACAAAGAATCCTATCATTCTATTTTAACTAAATACAGCCATTTGGCAATTATAATAACGTACCTGAATACTATTACACTTCCTGGTGTTAATTTTTCAAATTCTATTTCTTGAACAAATTCATTTGGCCCTTTTATGGCAGTTCCAGCTTGCTTTATAATTTTACTGTCTTTAATCTTAGAAAAGAAAACACATTTGCAACTGAAATTCAGTGTCTTTTTCCTAATATGAAATATCACAGATTACAAAATATTACATCAGAACATGGGTGAAGGAGGCTAGTTACCTGGATGTGCTCTCTGAGTTCCATTGTGAAATTAGGCAATCCATTAATAAAGTGTTCATCTTTTTTGTAAGGACTAGCACTTCTCTCAATAGTCCTAGCCTCAAGTACTACTTCTTCTATTTTTCCTAGGAAAAGTTAAATCATGTTGTAGTTAAGATACTTTTAGGTTTTGCTTCATGTTTTCAAAAGAATCACTTTAAATTAAAACAAAAAACCTAAATATTGAAGATACAAGTCTCAGTTGTACAGCTAAAGAACAACCACATGCGACAAAATATATGGCGAAGTATTTTAAATATCCTATAGCCATCCATTACATGTTCACTGGCTGTATTGTATTTAAAGCTGCAGTTTTGTTATTTTGTAATAAATTAACTATAAAAATCAGTCAACAATTAGTAGATTATAACCTGTCTTTTACTGATCACCAGCTCTATTAGTTTCCTTATGATCTTTTAGGACACTACATTACATTGGTTTCCAAACTGCAGCTACAGACTGCTTATCTTAAAAGTGTTACAACTTATATAAATATTCAAATATTCTAATTTTCTCTATCCTTTCAGTAACCTACAAACTAAGGTATACAAGTCTTGCAGCCACTTGTCTTTTTATATATAGTGACTGACTTTAAAACAGGCAGACACATGCATGCAAAGAACTGAGTATACCTAGAAAGCCAGTTTGGAAAGCTTTTCTCCAGAAATAGGGCCAGGTAACGTGTAGAAGTTGTTATGCTTTGCTACTATTAAGTACAGTAAATACTTTGCACATTTAATGACTATTATGTATGCATTACCTATATATTCTCTTTATAGTAACTTATGTAGTACCATGTTGTTTCTTAAGATGTATTTTAAAACCACAAAAATAGCCATATATAAGAAAGCTGAATGGCAACGGTATCAACAAATAGGATAAGATTTTAGCCCTTTTTCCCTAGTATAACACTTAATAAATAGTACCTTCCTCACAATTAACAATCTTGCTGTTAACTATTTCTTACCAGGTCACAAACAAGATAGTAAATAAAAACCACACCCTCATCAGGAGTTTATAGCATGAAATATACTCAAATATGAATGCCTTTGAAAACTCTAAGCAAGGCAAGTTTGTTATTGTTTCTTTAACCACTTTCGGTGCATGCATGTTAGTATATATAAAAAGAGCATTATATACTGAAAATTCTCATATTGATTTGATGTGTTTGAAGTTAAAAAGTACAACACTAGAATACTTTGAAATTTTTGTACACCCAACATCTCCTGAAAAGAAATATGATTACCTGGGATACACATTTCGGGTACTTCTTTACTGTAGAAGGAAGTTTTAGGATCCCTGAAAGCAGTTCGACTTACAGCCACAACAGACTGGTGTGTGTTAGGACAGTGTCTTGTCACTGCCACTATATCTTCATCAACTTGATCTACATACACCTAGAAAAGATATACCATTGCAACTGTGCTCATTCAGAACATAAATATGGAGAAATTGCAATGTTACCCTCACTTCTTGCCTGATTAAAGCCTTTAGCCCCCAGCTCCTGATGCAGTCTGTTTATGGCCAGCCTTCCAGCTAGAATTCCTGTTTGGAAATTAACTTCACCAGAATTCAGTTGTGCTGCTGGATTCCATTTTGCATAAAACCTCTCTTCAGATACTACAGAGATCTGTAAAGAAATTAAGATTTAAGCAAATTTCAACTACTCTGGAAAAAACAAAACCAAACCAACAACAAAACAGCTGGAGGTCTCAACTACATAATCAATTCAAGTTTCATATGAAATTGGACAATCTGAAGTAATGCCAGCTAGTAAACTGCTTGGAATTTTAAATAAACATACTTAAACTTTATTCTTGTCCTAGGACGTAGATTTTACATTTTTAAAAGTAACTTTGGAGTTAAACTGTAAACACATACCTGGTGTGGTACCAGCTCATCATAGCCTTTGGTGCTTCCTGTAGCACAGCATGCCATGGAAACAATCATTGCACTAGGAAGAGCATCATATGCAGACCGGTGCTACATTAAAAAAAAAAAAAAAAAAGGACAATAAATAGCAAATCTAAGACATAATTCATCCCTCCCAATTCAGCATATTCAGTTTAACAAGTGGAATTGCTAACCACATGATCATAATTTTCTCAATCACAATAGAATTACACATGCACTAACAAAAGCAACTTAAGAGAAACCTGCAAAAATAAGCACTCCAATTCCCACTCATTCTCTCTTGTAAAACAGAAGCTTAGGAGAACAGGTTAACAAGCAGAGACAGAAGCAAGTAGCTGGAATGAAAGAATCTAAACAGCTCATTAAGTAGATTTATACACTTTTTCCCTTGAAAGACAAAATCTTGAACGTCAGAGGGAGTTGTTACAAAATTTTATTCTCTCCATGAAAACATTTTTCCAAAATATCACACTCAGGAAAACATCTAGATTGCACCAAGCCCTCCCATGGTTCATAAATACCAATTCAGAAAACATGAAATGTAAACTTTGGGTTTTGGTTTAGATGCTCACCTGAATTGGACATTCATTGTCATGTGTAATATCCATGAACAGTGCATGAGCAATAGCTGGCATCAAAGGCCTCAAACGTGGTTGAACAAAAGAGCCAACAGGTTCACCTCCAAAACGGTAAACTAACCTTCCCTCTTCATGGCTGTTATAAGCAGTCATTGCCTCTAAAGAACAAAATAGGGAAGTGTTTGCATAACAATAACTACCATAGAATGCAGCACACGCAAAGATGTTAATGCAGCATTTTACAGTTGTTAGTTTGGTGTGTTCTATCATTAAAAAAAAAATTTAAAAAAAAATCACATATAACTATATTCTCCAATGTAGAATACTCCAAGACTGTGTATCTATGTACTGTAACATATTAAGGTAGAGAAAGCTAAGGGGAAAAAAGGGACAAAAAAGCAGAGACCTGAAACTTTCTCATAGGCTTTAAGAAACTCATGCAACAAAAAAAATCAGACATGACGCAGCATTTGCATAGCAGAACTGTGCTACCACATCTTTTTCTCTTGCTAGAATAAGAGTGAAATATTTAGCCTTCTGTAAACTAATGCAGGAAGTCTTCTCTTATTTTACAGCTAGTACTGTATTTTTTTGCTGAGTATCAAAAAAGTCACAATAGAAAAACTGTACTTATGATTACATAGAGTATGAAATTAAAAGTGCATGATCCACTAGAAACCTTTTCCTTGGAAAAAGCATGTAATCTATAATCTCTCGTTGGAAAGAGACCACACACACAGCAAGCCTACCTCTTATTAAGGAGGTAATGCCCAGCCTATTCACAAAGATATTGTCCAGCTCCTCATTTCCTGTGAACAGTTCAGCCACTACATACAAATCGGCTCGCAATTTTCTAGCTGTGTCCAGCATGTACTGCAAAAAGCACAGCCAAAAAAGCCACAGAAAGGGGAAAGGTAGATACAAAAAAGGACAAGTTTCAAAGCTAGGCAGGGATCAGACAATAGGAAAATGCCATGCAGCAAAGACAAACAGAAAGCCAAAATTAAGGAACAAAAAAAGTTGTTACACAGAGGAGGACACACAAACATAAGCAAAATCAAGAATTAGCACACAACACAAGAGAAGTTAAATAGAATGTGAAGAGGAGAAGGTAATTGCATAAGCAAAGAAGACAAATATGTAAGAAAAATAAAAAAAAAAGCATACCAATGTTAGTTTCACATTAAAAACTCCAAACCATACATGACAATCCTACATAATTTTCAATTGCTTATTGTACCTCTAATCAGGCTGGTAATTCCCAGGCGGTTGACAAAAACATTGTCAATGTACTCACTGCCCGTGAAGAGTTCAGCTATCACATAAAGATTAGGTCTGACTGATCTGGCTGTTGCTAGCATCTCCTATAGATCATAATACATTTTTAATGCAAGACATCCATTGTCAACTTTGTATATGCAATCATTAACACGACTTAACCAAACACAAACGAGTTGTTCATATATGCAGTTCATTAAAAAATACTAATAACAGCTAACATTCATAAAATCACATTTATATTTTACAGATATTAACAGACTGAGTAATTCTAGGAAATTCTCTAAAGACTTTAAGCTAATTACAACTTTGTTTTTAAACAAAATCTTAACTCAAAATGCAAGAACAAAGGTTGGATAAAAGAGGTACCTGTCAAGGTAAGAAATCCAAGGAAGACTTTAGTTTAAGCCTTTGAAGTTACCATTCCAAAGGAGTAACAATAAATGAAGGAATGGCAGAAGTTTTGAAATGGCTGCATCTAAGAGCCACTTAGAACTTTTGTATGGGCGAGTCAACTCATTTTAGAGAGCTCTTCATAGATTTAGGTAAGCTCTGAAACCAAGCTAAGACTAAGCACTAACAAGCTGCACTACTCAAATCTATTTAAAGCTAATTTATTAGATAAGTACAATTTCTGGATGTGGTCAGCTCCATGGTAAACAATAAGCTCTAATCATAGCAATAAGCTTGCCAGACTAAACTTTTTGCAGGTGTTCTTTACCGACTTTTAAATTCCAGGAAGTAACCCACTTCCTGTTTAATTCAGCAATAGGAAAATATATATGCCAAAGAAACACTAAGACTTTCAAGCAATTCTTGGCAATGACCCCAGCTAAAACTGACACACTGGATACTGGCAGTCATTGCACTAAGTCCCTGGCTATGTAAGGGAAAAGTTAGCCTGCTCCATCCACATCTGCAGTATTTCTATTTCAGCTAAATTGAAAGATACAATAGCTACACCGCTCTACTAACTGTTGAAAGTAGCTGAAACCACATCTAAACACCACCAGTTATGAAACTTTGCTTATGCTATGAGGATTCATTCACACCTGAACTCTGCCATGCAGATCCTGCAGATTTTGTAGCAACAGTGGACTTATTTTGACAGAAGCTGCTTTATAATAAACATGCTTAATTTTGCGTACCTCAGCTACATGAATAGGTGTTGAGTGACAGTTGTCAAGACGAACACCATGGAAATATTTGGCAGTGATTTCGGTGTATTTTTTCATATGTGCCCAGAGGTATGGGCAGTCTTCAGGTTTATTACCATAACGCAGTTTCACACTGTCACCCCAACAAATAAGCTCTCTTCTCAAGTAAACATTTGAACCTGTAAGGGAGAGAAATTCACTATAGTGTGTCTATCTATACTATAGAATGTGCACCAAAATGAAAATGTGGTATTTAATTTTCTACCGCTGAAGAGTAGGAGAACACTGTGACTAAGAGTAAAAATTCTAACAATAGCACCCCTAACAAAAGCACCCCACTGTGTTACCATAAACTGCCACAATTTAAATTTTTACCTTTTGTTAACAGCAAACTGCGATAAGGCAAATTTCCTAAGTACTTACGCAGGTAGGTCACTTAAATGGACAAAGTCCCTAAATAATTTTTCTGTGTATGAAAATATTTATCCTCATCCTCCATCTAATCTAGTTTCATATACTATTTTTTGCCTTCTTTTTGATGCAATCAATAAAAACAGCACTTTAAATTTCAGTTCACCTATAATATACTCACCACACAGGATATACCAACAGAGGTTTAACTGTGACAAAGACTTAAATAATCAGCGATATCTAAAAATGTGACTTCCGTCCTATACAAATCACATATTTGACAAGGGCAGTAATATCATTTAAAAAACAAACAAAACCACCAAAACCCCACACTATTTGCAACGTGTAATATCCAAGCCCAATCATGGAATCATCAATAATCAGACCCCACATAAGAGAAATACAATTATCTTTGAGTCATCAGTCTTCTGAAGGTCTGTTTATACTCATCTTAACTAAACCTGATCAAAGTATGAACAGGATCAGCACCACTCAGGATGGGTAAGACAGAGCTACTCCATTGCTTCCTGATACTCCTAGACCAGCTATACTGATGCATCACCACAGTTATTTTGGTGGTTGAACCTCGAATTAGACCAGGAAACTTGTTCAGACGAAATGTAATCCTAGCTTGGCAAAGAGATTGTTTTTCAGCCAGACCAATTTCCTAAGGCTCACATTATAGATACCTAAGTGATTTGGCCTACACAATGAAAGATGCACAATGAGTAAGCAGCTAGAAAGTAAAGAGCAGAGATTGTAAGCCATCACTACTTCTAAAAACATTCACTTAAGCACAGCCTAACTTTTAGCTTCACTAAAGGCAACGTATCTATGTGGACAGAAAAACTGGCTTTCTTTGGATGTACACCATGATTTTTAAGGGCCATTTACAGAACTAGCTGCATTTGTTTTGTGATTCCTGCATTTGTACTCTTCTGTATCATCTTTTCGCACTGTAATCTCAACTGAAATAATATATACAAAGGTATAACACAAGTATAAAGCACTCAAAAAGCTGTAGAATACTTGAGAGAAAACTCAGTAATAGAAGTTAGGTATGCTAACTACAGCCAGTGACTGAAAGAAAAAATACAAGTCTGCCCAGAAAAAGGGCAATCTGCTTAAAGTCTACTGAACAAAAACACCCTTGAAACATATATTATCTTCATGCTTGCAAAGGAGGAAAAAAAGTGAATAAAAAGGAGTGAAAGGGCTATAGATAATTTTGCAGAAACAAGGTGTTTGCTAACTCCAGATCACTCTGGACTATCAATCAGATTAGCTTCTAAAGCAGACTCAACAAACTGAGATAGATGGTTTTAATTAGAATCAAACTGGCCTTTGATTCCATTTATGAAGTGAATGACTACTCTGAAAACAAGAGTTGTCAACCTTGCTTTAACTAGATATCAATGCTGTCCCCAGAGGGGTTAGAATACAATACTTTAGCATAGGGTGAATTCATACCCTATCTTACCTTCACAAGCAATCTGCACAGCTATTTTGGATTAACTGGGTCACCTCTTGACTGCCTGACTGCAACTCACTGGACCTTTCAAGAATCCAGTTTTTGCTCACTAATGCAGTAAAATACTATCCACCTTTTTATTGCATTAGTTTTCTGCCGCACTGTCATTGTCTTATGGAAATGACAACAAGCAGTGGCATTGAAAGAAAGTACAAAGCAAAGACAATGACAGTAGTGGGAAGACAGGATGTCCTCATTTCAGTGGCAGAAACCTGGTGATTTCCCTCTCAATTCTTGCAAAACTGTACCTCAAATCCCAGTTCTTACAGTTGATCTGTATGCTGAATAGGAAATAAAAGTGCTATAAACTGAGTATCTGTCTACTATTCTGCAGCCTCATAGGAATATACCCGGAAAAAGAGACAGATTAAATAAAACCCTTTTTGCTTTGGCTAGACTATCAAAAGTTCATAGTGTGATTCAAAGGTCTTTTACAAACCTGGTTCTGCAAAGTTTCTAAGAGGATCATCTCCCATAACCCAGCCGTTATGAGCCATGAAATAACAAGCTTTATCTGGCTGATGTATCATAGTTTCTTCTTCCGCCACAGTTAGCTCTTTGAATGGATAAGTAAAATACCTATGGAACAGACAGCCAATTAAAAAAACTCAACCAAACAAACAACCAAGCCCATAAGGTAACCTAAGATGAAATCCATTGCCTTTGAAATTACCTACTATGAACTGGCTTGTAGATAAAACAGATTAAAAAAAAAGCAGCTGCTAGACTATAAATGATGGGGAGCTTTCTATTTTGCAGCATGCCTTGAAAGAGAAAGGACAGGTGCTGCCACTATCTTGGTGTCAGCTGGTAGTGCAAATTAAAGCCCTAGACCTTCAGATACATTAGTGGCATCAAGTTCATCAAATTTAAAAGGTGTAAGCTTTCCTAGTTCCACCCCTCTTCCACCAAAAAGAGCAACTTGCACTATGTAAGTCTTCGATGTGCTCTGAGTATTGTTTCATGGTATCTGGTCACATTTGTTTATTAAACAGTTACCATTGTTGCGTAAATAAAGACAGCCCATTCATTAAGTGGCATTTGTCCATGGGAAAGAAAACATACATTCGTACATATAAATGTATACTTTTAACGAACTTTGAACTCACTTCCCCTAGATAGATTCTAATAGTTTCCAAACAAACAAAGAAAAAATACCTGGTAACTAAAGGATATTTTCTACAGATAGGACCCAGCTTAGGACCATTACCAGCCAGTCGTTCATAAACCACAGTCCCCATAAGACAATTGACAGCCTAGAAGTAATTAAATTATGCGTTATTGAAATGCTTGCATTTATTTGCAATTTAAAACAATTCAGCGTTAAACCACAGTAATTATAAGACCTGCTCTTGATGATGATTAGTGTGTCTGTATTGCTCAGCATTCAGTTCCTCAATCCTCTTGCGAAACCAGTTGCAACATTCTTCTATTGCAGCTGGTCCATTGCTTATCAGGAGGACATTAAAAGCAGACAACAATTAGAATAATTTATTTTTAAAACATGCAGTATACATAACTAGAAGGAATGAAAAATTAAAATTTCCCCATCTCTGAAAAAAAAAAAAAATTCATTTATTTGGTTTTGCAAATTTAATTTCACTTGTGATTTTAACTTCTAATCAATTATACAATACCTGTGTGGTATGAATGTTGCCAATGCTATATTCATATCTACAGTACAGCCAAATCGCCTATAATCAGGGTCCTGAACTATTTGAAGATGTTGAGTTGGATCAGATTTAGTGCTCATTTTGCCTAAGAACAAGATAGAAAAGAGTACTGATAAAGTAAATGTAATGTCTATTTTTAACAGATACACAACTTTTATAATTCTAAAATAAGCAAGATGTGGGTAGATAAAGACTTTGAAGGGGTGCTAAGTCTTCAAAGGCTTTAGTAGCCCTCAAAGCATTCTTGAATGCTTAGATCAGCACAGTAGTTTTCTCACATAGCAAAAAATTGTTTTGTTTTCCATCTTAAGTTTACCGATAAGTTGCTTGAACTATAAATATATAATCCACATGCTTCAGCAACATACCCCTCCTTTACCTTGAGTTAGAAGGGTTTTAAATTGCTGCACAGCTTTGTTAACATCCACTTGGAAAAATTCCCATAGTTTAATTTTTGGATAGATATCTTCCCAAATTATTTTACGGAGACACTGTAAAAATAAGAATTATGTTAGTTAATAATGTTGATGATTGATGTAATTAAGAAAAGCTAAGTGCTCATATGAATTGTTCAGAAAAAAATATTTGGGAAGGTAAAGTGTTATTTCATTAACTATATCTGCAAAGTATACACCAAATTTTGTGCATTTCCACAACCTTAGAAATATTAAAGGTTTATTCAGCTATTTATAGTGCTCATTAGCTTATATTTATCTCTTATTCACTTACATTCAGGTGTTGATCATTTTCAATCAAGGGAGGGACCCCTTTAGCAGTACACTTTCCATCAGCCACCATACAGGTCAAGTGCCACAGAGCTCTATCCAAGACCCAAGCTGGCTTCAGGTGAGGAGAATTTATAAGGTTATAGCCACATTCTGGATGCATCCTGAGCCATTCACTGTTAGTTGCTTATTCAAGAAAAGGGGTGGGGGGAGGGGGGGAGTGGAGAAGAAAAAAAAAATTACATACACAAGCTGAACACTTAGTTGTAACACTTTTTGTTAGTTACATAAAAATATGCAATAGTACCACCAATTCTAACACACTAAAAAAAAAAAAAAAAAAAAATCACATTTTTGTTGCAGGAAATACATCAAATGAAGTGCTCTTTGTGTGTTGAAAACAAAATCTACATGCCAAACCAAGATTTAAGATGGCCCAAGGTGTTTATTTTTTTTAATATTCTTAACTATATCAGGTGATACCCACACAGAGCCAGGTAGCAAGAGGGCACGCACACCACCCAAGAAATAATTAAAGAAAAATGTAGTTTAGTGGGCTTTTAAAGAAAGGATTAGCTGTGACTAAGGTAAGGAGGCTTCACTAGAAAATGGGTGTGATATTCTAATATAGACAGTAGTGTGCATGCAGCAGTATGAGTAAATACACAAATAGCAGAGAGAATTTTTATTTTGGAGGTATGACAATGAGGAAGAAATCCTGAAGAGTTTATTTCTTCCCATTTCTGGAACTGTCCTAAACATGGTTTAACTGAAAATAATTTCCAAACATTCTTTTGAATCAATCTCTGCAATTGAAAAACTAAATGTAAAAAAAGCATGGAGTACATAAGAACAACAACAAAAAATACTCAGGTTTTACAAGGTTGGTGTTATTTTCTGTTAAAAAAAAAAAAAGAGTCTTATTAATCCATTGTTTTAGAAAAGCAGAAAAAATAGAAGTAATACTTCACACTAAGAAAAATATATAAATTATTATATTGGAAACATGAAGAAGGAGCCATTAATGTATTCAAAATTACAGCACAACAATTAATACATAAAACTCAAGTTTGCTTAGTTCAAAAGAAGTTCAAACAAAAATGTCAAAGGGCAAGAAAAGAGTGTACTCTCTCAGTCAATAGTATTAACAGCTCTTCTGCGCACCCTCTTACATTACATCTCAAGAGCATTATGAACATGGCAAAATTCCATGATTATAAGGTCATACCATTTGTGGAAGTAAGTTCTTCATGGTTTAAATGCCACCTAAACTAAAAACACCGTACTTATTTTAAAGTTACATAAAGCAGTAATAAACTCAGACTGCTAAAGGCTGTTCTAGGCCAACCAGATTCCCCCCCCCCCCTTTTTTTTTTTTTAAATACATATACTACTTCTAAAAAAAAATATTTTTCTCCAAAAAACAAAACACGCTTACTGTATTCTTCTAGAAAGAAACATGATTTACTGTAATGGACTTTAATGAGTAAATACAATTAATTCTAAGAAGACAGTGCTTCATTTAAATCTAAGGTCTTATCATTCCAAAAGAAAAAAGTCAACAGGCCTTCCACTAATTACAGTACAGAACAGAATGATGTTTTCTGATAAGAAGGTAAGCTCCAATGATTCACAACATAACACTAAAAGAAATCTAACTGCAGAAAAAAATTTGCCCAAAACATCACTTGTGATTACGTGTGTTCCAGCTAGGGAGAAAATACACATAAGTATAAAAATATGGAAATAGTAAAATGAACAATTACAGAAAAAAAAATCTAAAAGTCAATACATTCTTATTTAAGAAAATAATTTCACATTTTTCAAAGGACTAATTATTTGTTATACAAATTAAACACAAACTTATTATTTAGTAGTGACTTTTTTTTTTTCACCTGCCCTTTATAAAGCTGTGAAAAGGTGGTGTTTGATGTGATTAGTCAAGTGCTTGGAAGCAGGATTTACTGAAATGTTAAATTGCAATTGGACTCTTCTGAAAGATAAAGAAAATATACTTTATTTCAGATTATTTTATTACTTTATGATTTATTACAGCCACTGAAAGCTCAGAAAAGGAAAAAACAACTCCCCTTTTTCTATCTCCTGGTAAAGAGGAAATGCCAGCAAACACAATATTTCTTATTGGACAGTGTTTGAACACTCTGAAGGAAACAGCAACCCAAAAAGGGCACATCTACCCAGTTACCAGACCAGGGTTTGCAAGTTTGCCTATGATACTCCTGCTAACATGCCAAATGTGCATCTATATTTAACATTAGCACATGCATCTACTTTACTTTTAAAGTTAGACTATAGATGCTGGCTTTCATTAGAGACTGACAGAGATGTTAACATCAAAAACTGATTCCCACCACTCTCTACTGTGCAAGCAGTCTGTTCTCCATTCCTGTGGAAAAACTAAACACTTTCGCTTAAGCACTTAATATTGAAAGTGAGCTATCTGACTTTACAACAGGAACAGAGGGGAACCATTGCCATTTTTGTAAAGCAGCCTCAGCTAGAAAGCAGAAACTACAAACACATACAGCCACTGTAAGCTGAAGGGTCATGAGCTGTTAGAATTACCAGTATTAGAGGATTTACTGTGAGACAACTTAAGCTTTTAATGCAGATATGCTACAGACTTAATAATGATGTGCAAGTATCCATAATCTACTCAAAATAATTGACTATACATTTTGTGTCTTTTATATTTAAATGGTTCCACTAAAAATATTTTACAATTAAATCACCCTAACGTGCAGGAATTAACTAATTTAACTACTAGCAATTACTGTTCATTTAAATATCAAAAAAGGTAAAGTTAAATTTCCATCTAATCAAGATCTAGACAAAAAGAAACCTCAAAACTATTTGCCCATTTTCTTAATTCAAAAGCCCCAAAATGTTTTACCTCCACAGGCATATACAACATTATTACTTAATCAGACATTTATCAATGTATCTTTCCACTTATGCTAAATTTAACGCTTAACAAAGAAGTTTGAAGTCAGTTGTAAATCAAGAGGTTTTGATAAACGGGGGGAGAGAGGAGGGGGCAGGGTGACAGGGGACCACTTTGATTTTAAAATTTTGAAAGCAGGAAACAAAGCCATCAAGTATATCTTGCATAATGATGCAAGTCAGGACCACAGTCATTTGAATACTTCTATCTTGTCAGAAGAGACTCCTAAACGTCCTTTCACCATAGTATAAACGTTTAGTCATCCATCCCAATGAAGATTACTTTGAACTCTGAACATAACCTGTAAAAGTCCTTCCACAAATGTAGCCAAGTAATAATGTAACACTTTTTGAAGTCTAATAAATATTTTGGAGTCTAATAAATAGTTTAGATTTCTGTCCATAAAAACATTCTCCTTCGTAGCATGCAAATATACACGGTAAAAAGATGACAGGATCTCAAGAATGTGTGAGAGAAACTGGACTTCTAGTTGGTCAAGTGCAAGAAATTTTTTATCCCAAATTGGGAGAAGGTTTAAAAGCCTCATTCCCTCAGACACATAGCCAATAACTATACTTAGTAACTTTTCAACAAACAGATAGGGCAAACAACAGGGCCCACACTGCATTGCAGACTGACTGGATAGGAATGTTTGGCAGCAATCAACTCCAAAGAACTAAAGCAAATAAAGCTTGAAATTCACAGATATCTGTGGTTAGTGGTTTTTTAAGCCTCAAAGGAGTGTAACATCAACATACATAACC
This sequence comes from Vanellus vanellus, assembly GCF_965231255.1. Taxonomy (NCBI): domain Eukaryota; kingdom Metazoa; phylum Chordata; class Aves; order Charadriiformes; family Charadriidae; genus Vanellus; species Vanellus vanellus. The sequence goes on from NC_138910.1 coordinate 60,816,215, forward strand.
ATCTGTTGTACTCTCTGCTGTGAGAATGCTAATTATTGTGATCTTTCGGATTACAGCACAAGATGAAAACTGCATTATAATCAAAAATAAACTCATTATCAAAATAATCAGCAAAATTACAAATGATTAAGTACTATAATTTAAACTTCATCAGATCATACTGAAGAAAACCCATTGTCCCCCCATGTACAACAGACAACTTTAGCTACAAAAAGCAATTCAATAAAGCTTTCAATGCATTGGCGTATCTATGCTTAAAAAGAACCCACCCCAAACACAAAGCTATCTCCCCCCCACCTTTCCCCACAGACTGAACTGTAATATTTCCTCCACTGCTTAATCCTAGCCCCTTGTCCCTCTTCTGTGTTAGATCCAAATTAGAGAGGTTACTTTTAAGCAGTTACAAGAATAATACCCCTGTTTAACAAGAAAGTATTTAGTTTATGTTCACCAAATAGCTCCTAGTGCAGATTCCATTCATTATCGCAGATGATAAAAATAAGCATATTATAAAAATACAGACACATGCCCAGTTCATTAATTCTCTCTAATAAGGCCACTATTCACTCTTTCAGTAACAATACTAAATTCTTTTACATCTGTTATATCAGTTATAATTGTAAAGAGTTGTCCTGGATTTGAGAGATTCAAAGACAGAGACAACTAAAGTTGCTTAAAACAGCTACTAGAAGATGAGGTCAAGGGGGAAAAGTTAAGGGAAATAATGAAATGTAATTACAGTATCAATCAATCAATTATTAACACACATAAAAATCATACCAGTATGATTGTAGACTACATCTGTGATGCAAAGCATATTCCATTCATTTTTCAATTTTTCCACAAGAGCTCCTATATCGCTCCAAGTGCACTTTTTATTATGGCTTGAAAATTCAGGATTTACTTCTAACTGATCAGCCAGTGAATAACAGGATCTAGACAGTCCAAGCTTCTGCAGTGGCGTAAAATGAATCATGTTGTAACCTATATAATAAGAAGCCATTTATTAAATAATAAAAACAAATTTCAGTCAAAGTTAATTGAAAGAAGCATAATAATTTACAGTCATAACATGTTCTTAAAGCTAGTGTTTGGAATAACCAGTGTATATTAATCTGAACCTTTCCCTTGAAATTTGACATAACACAAGCTTTAAAAATCATCCTGTCAGTCCTAAAAACTTCCAAGTCTATCTGAAATCAAAACAATAAAACCAAAGTGATTTCCCATCTCAGGAAATCCCTGAATTTTTGCACCTGTGCCAATATTTTAATAATTTCACTGACAATCTGTTAACTAAATTGAAGCTAGTGGAAAATATTTAGTCTACAAACTAAAGAACAAACGAGCTGTTTACACTGAAGGTCTTCAGTGTTAGTTTGGTTTTTGATCACAAGACAAAAACACATATCTCTTAATATGTGTATTGGCATTACCTGTTTCTTTTGCAACTTTAAGCCTATCTTCCCATTCATGAAACGGTCCCAGACACTTAGCGAGGAACGTCTGGAGCGTAACACAATCCAAAGGTAGCACGTGATTATCGGCTCCAACATGCAAAATAGGATCCACAACTATGTAACCGCCACCACTTTTTTCATTTCTAGGAAAAATTAATTTTCATTGGTATAGTAAACACTCATCGTACCAGTCAGTTTCAGAAAGAGAATCCAATGAGCACAACTATTTCAAAAACACAGTAGCCCAGTACGCTGGCTGGGGGGAGGTGGGGAACAGGACTCCAGGGCACCTGAAGAAAACAGGAAACACTGAAGGTATGTTCATCTCTTTGGTATCACCTCTCTACTGGACTTATGCCAGTTGCTTACACCAATACAATTGGGGTACAGAGCTTTAAACTCTCTTCAAAAGTGAGATACCTTTGTTATTTTCTGAGACAGAGTACTAGTTCCTCCTTTTAGGATACTGACAGAAACAAGAAAAGCATGACTGCCCATCTTTTATACAAAGACCTCCATTTGGAGCACCATCTTCAGCAAGAGACCCAGGCCAAATGACCTTTTAAGCCTGAAGGAATTTAACCACCTATCATCCAGAAACTCAGAATATCAGACTACAGTCATTACAGATACTGGCATTCTCCACTGCACTTGTCCTGTAGAAACAAAGGAGAAAGTAAAGAATGTGAAGTAAAGAATGCCAGAACATCTGTGCTAGAAAGAAATAAAAGCAATCTTCAAAGTCAATGCAGAAAGTACAAATTAATCATTCAGATACTTAGAATGCTGATAACTTTGAAAACTTGTAAAAACGGCTTGCCTCTCCAACATTCACAGAAAATCAATCAACTTTGTTTTGTATCGCCTGCAGAGTATCTTTGCATCAGAAAGTATTAAACAGAATCATAAAGTGGTCAGGGTTGGAAGGGACCTCTGGAGATCATCTAGTCCAACCCCCTGCCAGAGCAGGGTCACCTACAGCAGGTTGCACAGGACGGTGTCCAAGCAGGTTTTGAATATCTCCAGAGTTGGAGACTCCACAACCTCTCTAGGCAGCCTCTTCAAGTGCTCTGCCACCCCCAAAGTAAAGAAGACCCTCTTTATGTTTAGATGGAACTTCTTATGTTCAAGTTTGTGCCCGTTACCTCTTGTCCTATCACCAGGCACCACTGAAAAAAGACTGTTCCCATCCCCCTGGCACCCTCCCTTTAAGTATCTATAAGCATTAATAAGATCCCCCATCAGTTGTCTCTTCTCCAGACTAAAAAGACATAAGTCCCTCAGCCTTTCCTCATAAGAGAGATGCTCTAGTTCCCTAATCATCTTTGTAGCCCTTTGCTGGACCCCCTCCAGCAGTTCCCTGTCCTTCTTGAACTGAGGAGCCCAGAACCGGACCCAGTACTCCAGATGCAGCCTCATCAGGGCAAAGTAGAAGGGGAGGATAACGTCCCTCGACCTGCTGGCCACACTCTTCTTGATGCACCCCAGGATGCCATTGGCCTTCTTGGCCACCAGGGCACATTGCTGGCTCATGGTCATCCTGTTGTCCACAAGGAGTCCCAGGTCCTTTTCCTCAGAGCTGCTATCCAGCAGGTCAGCCCCTGAACTGTACCAATGCATGGGGTTATTCCTCCCCAGATGCAGTACCCTACGCTTGCCCTTGTTGAACTTCATAAGGTCTCTCTCCACCCAGTTCTCCAGCCTGTGCAGGTCACACTGAATGGCAGCACAGCCTTCCAGTGTGTCAGCCACCCCTCCCAGTTTTGTGTCATCAGCAAATTTGCTGATGGTACACTCTATCCCTTCAACACACACAACCACCACAGCTATTGTATTTCATTAGCAGATTCAGATAGGCCCCACAGTTGCAATTTGAAAAATCCATGGGCAAAAATGTTTTTATTCTTAACAGCGATTTCTTCTGGTTAAAATGTAGACCAAGGGAGTAAGACTGCATTTGGCTGTAAGTATAGAATTTCACTTACCCAAGACTGAAATAGTATTGGTATGACCCTGAAATCTGGAGATCCAGCTTGCAGTATTTGTCAGAGTCATCTTCTTTTCCTGTGGGATTGTGCCATGATAGTGTCCTGAACTTGTGGCGCTCAAACACTTCTCCAGAAGCTGGATAATTTGTGTACACAGTAACGGGCTTGCCTTGAAGAGTTGGGCCCAGTCGGAACTGTAGTTCAAAACCTCAAGAAAAAAAAGATAAAAATCACTTTATCAGGAGAACTAGATATTTCTGTTCTGAAACTGCAAATCACAATTTGATATTACATTAAGAAGAAATTGCACCAATATAGCTGCCAAGAACTTCAGCAGAATGGTATTATTTCTACATCATCATCTCTCCCTACTTTCCCAATGTTATTCTTTGCACACTTTACATATATTCCTATTCTTTTTCCTTTACTTATATGGCACTATTTATCTCATTTCCAATTTGTTCCTCTTTGCTATACAAATAGTCTTAAAAACAAAATACAGCAAAACATCATACATTATGCAGATTTTGGTTTATGTAGATTTAAGGATTTAGGTTTACGAAGTCAATATATTAAGCTGACCCATGAAAACTTCTGAAAAAAAAAAACCAAAAATAGGAACACATTTTTGAAACAGAAAATATTTCAAATTCCTTCATTCTCCATTGAGGGTTCACTATACAACACTAAATTCCTTATGCTTTTAACTGTAAAATGACATATACTTGTGCATGATCTACAATGTACAAACAAATTGTTAAACTTCCAGAGAGCTCAACAAATCAAAGGGAGTTTTGTATATGTGCTGCAGGTCACATACACACAGAAAGAACACTATTTAGGCTTAACAGACCCATGATAACGAGAACAAAATTAAGTCAAAATATTGGGACCTAAAACCATACTGTAGTCTATTCAGTTAGATATGAAAAATTCAGTTCAGTCAGCAGGTTTCAGAATAGGTTTCCACTTGCAGGTATGAGGGCCACTATCATGTGCATGGCTAATTATAGCATCCTTTTAAGTGACTGAAACAGGTTAAGTGTTGCACAATTACTTTTACTAAATTACATGCCAGTCTTGTAATTTACTGTAGTAACACACCTACTAGCCCTAGCAGTCTGCAAAACAGAGTAAAAGAAACCTGACTATTTGTACAGTAAACATATTAATACACAGATAAGGAATTATACAGTGTAAAAAAAAAAAAAAAAAAAAAAAAAGCCCTGAACAATGGCAAGTTCCAGTATCTTAAGTCGAAAAAATCCCCCTGCTTATTAAGTCGAGTCATGGGGACTCTAATACCACAATTCAATGTCCAAATACATTTAAATGCAAGTGGCACCAAGCTTACAGTTTCTCTTATTAACATAATCATCACTGCACCAAAACCACCACGTAAAGCAATGATTTTAGGATCTGAATATTTGTCAGATAAAATGAAGCTCATTTGATCAAGGAAAAAAAAAAATAAAAAATCACTTCTGGAAGGTTAAGTACACTCTCCCCACTACTGTCCTGACATTTTATTATAGGGATTACTAAAATTAGAGCACAGGGATATATGCCATTGATATCTTATATCCTGTAACAGTTATACTGACATCAGGAATGCTGTGCTCAAAATTAGCTATGCCCTCTCAGAGACTGCTACCAGCAGAGGCACTTGAATGTTTGTTAGCCATATACTTCTATGTGACTCCTTCCAACAAAACTTACACAACTGGAAGGATAAGTTAATAATGGAGGTTAGGGTCAACTCTGCACTTCTTCCCTACTGACAATTTCTTAGATTACACTGTCAGAAAATTTTGAAATCGATATAGTTGAAGAGAATTCTTATTCTCAAGAAACAAAATCTTGCTCCTCTACTAAACCACTTTGATATTAGGTTCCTAGATCAGTAACATAAAGTAATAAAACCCACAAAAGTTCATGAGTAATAAAAATTGTTGCATCATTAAAAACAGTTTCTAAAGACAGCAGCTTTAGTCTTAGTCTGAATTTGCTGACCAGCATAACAGTAGACCAATTAGTGGGGAGTTTTTATGTTTGGCTGGGTTTTTTTGTTGTTGTTTTGTGGGTTTGGGGTTTTTTTGTTTGTTTGTTTGTTTTGTGGGGTTTTTTGGTGTTTCTTTTGGGTTTGGTTTTTTTTTTTTTTTTTTGCAAATAGACTTAAGAACACTTCCTGAGAGAAATAATACTAAGTTCTTAGAAGTATGTGGCCAGAATACTAACGTAGCACAGCTATGGGAAATCTGACAGGCAAGATAATATTTAGGAGGAGCTGAAGATCCTGAAACATCACCTCAGACTTTGCAAAACATTAGTATTACCGATTTATTTCAAAATTATAATGTTAAAGATGAGGCATTGCACAACAACTTGCAGATAAATACTAGAGAGCTCGACTTATGCGGAGGACTTTTTCAGGTCACTGAAGTACAGGTTATGAAAGGAGAGGTCCTGTCCTGCAGGACCTGTCTAAAAAAAAAATAAAAAAAATTATTTGCACTTCGCTGCCATGGCTCCTAGCCAAACTGCTCTTCAGTTCTCAAGAGTTTTATGAGTCAGACCAAACTGCAACTGGAGCCCACAGAATTCTGCAGTGGAAGCAAGCATGTCAGATAATTGTTTCATATTAAAACAAGGAAAAAGTTGGGGGGGGGGGGGGGAGTAAAAAGAATACCACCGCAGGCTGAGCTCCCTTTATATTGCTGCCCGAAGATGGTAGCGAGCTCCCAGCAGTCTCCCTCTCACCCGGCCCCAGTGAGGAGGAGAAGAAGGTGGTTGAGGAGGCCGCAGCCCCCGACCCCGACCTACCTTGCTCCAACCTGAAGAGGGTCTTGTCCAGCTTCTCCATCTCGCCGAGGTGCAGCAGTCGCGTCTCCTTACCGCCCGGCATGGCTGCGGCCGCCTGCCCGGCGCTCCTCCCGCGCCAGGAGACTCACTTCAGGAAGGGAGAAGCCAACCCTGCCGTGAGGGAACACAGACAAAAACCCACAGGTCAGCGGCGACCCCCGGGAGGGGGGCGGCCGTTTAGGAACGCCTCACGCCGCCGGTCTCGCTTACATGTTCCCCAGCCCCGGGGGAGTGAGGAGACACGGCGGTGAGGAGGAGGAAGAGGGTCCGATGGAGCTGTCAGGAGCCACCCCGCCCTCCCCTGGCCGGGGACCACCACCGGCAGCAACACCCCAGAGCAGCTCCCCGTCCTACAGCGCAGCGCGGCCCGGCCCCGCAGCCAGAGCCGCGGAGGTGCCCCCGGCCCGAGCCGTCCCCAGGGAGGGGGAAGGGGGGGGAGCCTGACACCTGTCACTCTTTCCGCTCGCCCCGGTGCTGCTGGGAGTCACCGCCAGGCCCCTTATCGCCGCCCTGCCGCTGTGGGAAGCGGTGCCCGCCTCAGCCGTCCCACCATACTCACAAGCGGGCCCGGAGAGCGGCGGAGGCGCAGCTCGCCGGTGAGGGCGACGGCTGCCGAGGCCGAGCGGAGCCGGGGCGGGGGCTGGAGCAGCCCGTCCGTCCTCGCCTGCTGCGGCAGCCCCGGGCCGGCCGGGCACTCGCGCACTCGGCAGCAGCCGCGACAGACTTAGCTGCACCGCTTTTTTCCTCCCCTTTTCTTCCTTCTTTTTTTTTTTTTTTTTTTTTTTTTAAACAAACTTTATTGGTTCCGCCGCGGCCGCGCAGAGACGGGCGGCGCCGGCGCAGCTCCCGCGAGAGCGCAGGGCCCGCCCCGGCAGCGGTACGGGGCGGTCGGGCCAGGCTGCGTCTGCCCAGCCCCGCTCCGCCCCTGCCGGGCCTGCCCCGCCCCGGGGACCGAACCCTGAGGGGAGAGGTTACCTCAGAAGCCACCCCCGTCCCCGGCGGTGTTGCAACTGGGGGCAGGCTGAGCTCTCCGCGAGTCCGGGCCCCGGAGCACCCCAGGGCTTTCGGGGAGCGCGGTGTGGTGGTACCTGATGTGTTGCCCTGGCCTTTACAGCCATAGCCCCGCCAGCGCCTTTACCCGCGGCTTGTGCCTACCAGCAGGAGAGACCGCCCGCCGAGGGGGGGGGGGGGGTCGGGCACCTGAAACTAAAGCTCTGTGTGATTTAACAGCCGTTCCGCTGAGGAAAACGTGACTTTAAAGGCGGCCTGAAGTCGCTGGGAGACGCCTTCGGGCCCAGCTGCTCCTCGCCGTGCTGGAAACGCCGCTCCGGGGGGCTACCCCCGCGTTCCCGCCCTGCCGCCTGAGGGGCCGGGGCGGGCGGGAGCCCACCGCCTCCCGCCTTTCTGATAGGCTGCGCTGTAGAAAAAACCGTGGTGTCAGCTAGGGTTTAGGTGCTATATATAGTATGGGGACAAGGCTACAACCCCCGGGCATCTGCCTTTGGCCAAGAGGTAAGGTGGTTTTAAAAAAAAAACCAACCCAACAAAAGAACTCCACCACCCTTGTTTTGAAGAATACTGTCACCTGAACTGCTGTCAGCAGGCAGCCCTTACCATTGCTTTATATTGCAGAATACCTGGGACAGGTGCTCGAGGCCTCCCACCACCGAAATCATTAGCTGCACCCTACTGCAAAGGTCAGCCTTGCAGCTTTGGAAGGTCAGTCTATTTTTATTGCCCAGAACTACGTTATAAAAAAAAAAAAAAGAAAAAATAAAATCGTGCTTCTCAATTTACAGTCACTATGTTACACTGTTTATTTTTTTTTTTTTCTTTTCAAAGGTGGTATATTTTGTGGAATTGGGAGGAGTCCGCAAAACACTTTAGACTTAACTGTTTACTTCCAGTCTTCCCATGCATACCCTATAACTTGTATGTGTTCATCCAATTACAATGCATTTAGGGGCAGTCCAAAGGCCTTGATGTTTGTGGAAACACTTCTGTCTGCTTCAAACTTTGAGTACTTCTGTGACAGTACTTTTTTTTTTTTTTTTTTTTTAAATAACAGAACAATAGCTCCCAATAACAACAGTAAAAGCCAACTAGCACAGAGAGAACTTAACTGAACTTCTAACTAAAATTAAAAGCAGATTCCTTTGGCCTGTATATGGGAGATAGGAGACTTCATAAAATTTAAAGCGGTAGCACAGTTTTTCTCAATGCCCCACACTCATGACCTGTAAATTCATGAATTAACACTGTTGCTATTGTCCAAACAAGAGAAAGCCTCAGAGGTGTTGAATCTTCCGTCTAGCTTTTGTCTTTTAATGGGGAGATCTCATCCAGAAATGCAAAGCTGATTTTGCAAGGAAGCTCTTTTTCTTTAAAACTGTATCTTTGCAATTTGATTGCAGTCTAGAGCGTGAGTTGGATCTTTGCTATGCAGTGGCTGAAAACAAGTGCTGTTCTTAGACACATTATGTGTTCAGTGGGATTTTACATATGGCCTTGGACATTAGAATCTAGAATTGAGAGAAAATATTGTTCAGAACATTGAAGTAATCACCTGTAGCCTGTCGTTTTTTTTTTTTTAAATCTCTTTTAGATAGCTAAGCAGATTGCAATAGCCTGATAGGCAGGGAATAAATAGTAGGCTGGAATAAAAATGTCTATATAAGTAAGAAACCAAATGAGATGGAGAGGCTAGGACATTAGCCTATGCAGTTTGTTTATACTGAACATGTAAATGCCCTTTCCTCTAGTTACTTGGCAGTGTTGGTTTGACCTTTCAAAGATGAACCTGTGTCATCATGAATTTTTGGATTGCAGAAACTTTTTTGGTTTGTTTTTAATCTCAGCTCAGCAATTCTTTTACTGTGTGGCCTCAGACAATCAATGCTCTCTGCTTTAACTTCTGTATAAAGTTAGATTGCTATTAATATTTAATAGAAAATTGTAAAATTCAATGCATTTAACTTCAAAGAGGTCCAAATAAAATTTTATTGTAGTTAAATGTAGCTTTTCACATAATTGCTTAAAATACATTTGACTGTGCTTTACCTTACAACATCACGTTAATTTGATATTAGTAATCTTCTGCAAATATGGTGACTTGGCAAACAAAATTTTAAACTAAGTGTCTGAATGGTATTCTTGTACCATTTAACTTAGTTAAGCGTAAAATAAATTCACATGTACTGTGGCAATTTTTGTTTTACAAGGGGAACACATTACACCAATATGCTGAATCACTACAAGCACTTTTATCTTCCTGTAAATTGTTCCATTTAACACTAGTGAGATACGCTGAGATTTAAGACTTCAGAGTATCTATTCTGTAGGAACTGTAGTAATGTTTTATCGAGCAGATCTACTCTTTCAGTTTTATATCTCCTCCTCAAAAATAAATATTTAAAGACTGTCTCTTGCACTTTATGATGTTCCTTCCTACTGTATCAAACTACAGTGAGAATCCCATGGATATTTTCCTGGTCCATTAAAATAATAATCCTTAAATCTTATCTAGACAGCTCTTAAAGCTCAAGTGGTAAACAATTGATTGGACTTGTGTCTGTTGTATAAAATTGGCATCTGATTTTTAAGCAAAGCAATAACTACGTACTAGCCCCACATAACCTGAGGTTATCTGAAAGCTAATACTGAGGTCCATAGGCCTGCTTTCTAATCTTTCAATGCAGACAGAATTCAAGCCATAGTAGTTCAGTCTACCACACTGTGATAAGTTGCAGAAGGAGAGTATTTCACCAATTGTATGACTACAGCAAGCATTTGTTTTAAAAGATAATTTGCATCTCTTCCTCATCTTCATGGGGAATGAAAAAATCACTTCCAGTCCCAGGCCTCTTTTCAACCAGTTTTTGCATTCTACTACCAAGTTAAACATGAGCAGGTAGACCAGGGAAGATGACGCAAGAGTGGTTTGCGCAAGAATGCTACAAAGCTAAAATTCAAACCTACACATCTTCTTTTGCTAGATAGCAATCAGTGCACCTAATTCAACATTTAGTTTAACCATCACTGAATGCTACTACCAGAAATTCAAAGTCCTTACTTAATGTTTGTATCATTGATATCATCAGATCTTTTGGTTAGCCATGAACTTGAGTTTAGGTTTGCTGATCAGAAGTAGTTTGCCCATAACTGGGCAGTGGCTCCTATGTGAACTCACAGGGGCTAGGAATTACTGCTGTATGTTGGGGCAAACTGCTGCCACTGCCTGGCTTTTTAGAGTATCTTACCTCTGCACAAACCACTGTCTCTGTTCCAGCTAGATTCACATTGGTGGAGGGATCACTGTCTCATACAGTAGTGCAGTATCAATATTTTGCCTCTGAGTATGTCAGTGACATATTTGTTGTGTCACTGCAGGTTTGTTCAAAGTTTGGAACTTCCTTGGAGGTACCAGCTTGCACAGAGACTATGTACTAACCTGGGTCTGCAGGAGGCAGCTCTCCATAGCATCTCTGGCCTAGGTCACTTTACAGTTACTAGGTTACTTTTTGACGTTCCCCTGTGCTCATTAAGTGAGGATTGCGGCTTATAGGACTTGAAAGCTCGTACGAAACAATCTTCTTTCTCTTACTCTTCTCACAACTCTCCTATGTTGTATATGCCTTTTACCAGCTCTGTTATAGCCTGACCAGTTTATAAGCTTTTGAAAGTCTCTGCAAGCATTTAGCTGAGACTTGCTAAAGTAAGAGCTAAAATCCCTGCAAACATTCCTACCGAGCATAGTCAAACATCACCACACGGTTCCCACACAGGGATGCTTGGGGATGTACTAACTAGCATGTTGCTACAACTAACAGCATTAACCATCATGCATCATCCCTACAGAACGATTGCTTGGGCTTTAACTCAGGGCAACCACAAAACCCACTGACATACCAGGTCTGAACAAAGAATGCATTTTTAAGCCACAGAGGAGGCGAATTGAGAGCTGCTGAGAAAAAGGTGCAGAGCTGAGAATGGGTTGTCTGTGAAAGGACCTCTGTGAGGTGAGATGAGATGAAAAGGAGTGGGAAAATTAGTTCCTAGTCTGAGTCAAAGGAGAGAGGAAAAAAGCTGTGGGGCAGAGGTGGAATTGAGATTGACCAGCAAAAAACCTGATCGGTCTGTGGAAAAGCATTGTACTAGATTTCAATTAATCTTGTAGTTTCACATTATGAATTGTGTAATCAGCTCTAAAGTGCCTTAAATGGAAGCACTTACAGGTCAATGCTTTTGCCTGTAAACTCTTTGTTCCCCATAAAATGGAACAATAGGATCTCATCACATCTCGCTGATATAATAAAATTAATAATTTGAAAAAGCACCACAGAAATGGTGAAAAATACAGAAAACTCAGTAAAGTTAATAATTCAATACTTTTATCAGATAAAACTTCAATAGTATGCTTCAGATCAACCCACATCCCTTGAAGTGGGTAAAATGATTTTACTGCAGTCCTTTATCCATTGGATTAATTGTGCTGTGCACTGAATTAAGCGGAGACTTTTTCAGAAAAGTGTCAGGTTGTTGTTGTATCATAGCACCTATACAGACCTGGCTCAAATTGGTATTAGGGAACCAAAATTAATTCTTTAATTTCAGATAAGCAAGGAAGTATTTTTCTGAAAAAATTCTCTTTTAAGTCAAAGTCAATGCACATTTTGGTAGAAAGCTATGATGGGCGTACTTCAGCTGTTGATGTGTCAGAACAGAGATACAAAAAGAAAGTAGGTTTCTGCGTTGTCAAGAGTGAAAAAACTTATTTTACTTAGTGGCTAATGCCACCAGGTGGCTAGTTAGTGTAATTGACTGAAAGGCGCAAAAAGCGTTTTGCTTTTACCTCTAGGTAAACAAGTGTTTTCATATAAGTACCTTCCCAAGTGAGAATTTTTGTGTGTGGCATAAAAAAACTAAAACATATTCAAAGTAGAAAGGGCTGATTAGTAGAGAGGAATAAAGACAAAAGAGAAGCATACATAAAAAGGATATTTCTGGAGGTCAGTGGAATACATTTATCCAGTTTGTCGGTTAACAGTAAGTCAGTTGGTAAAACAGATAAGTATGAAACTGTGCCAAAGCTCAAGGGAAAGAAATTAATTAATTATGAAGAAAAATAGGTCATCCTACATTGTAACTTTTATCATCATTTATTTCCTTTTACATGGTCAGGATTGTTTCAATGATGCAACATTCCCCTCTCTTTGGGAAAAAAAAAAGCATATGCAAATTGCTTTGGTAGGAAAATACTATTCTTATTATTTCCCTAATACATATTTAGCTAAGACGATAATGCTGAAAAGCTTGAAAAATGCAGAAGTCTATTCTTGTAAGTGGAGGACAGACAAGAGGTAGATGAATAAATACAGGTGTCAGGACTGTTATCTTCATGGAAGACCAGTCTTCTGCATGTATTCAGCCAAATCGAAATGCACTTTTTCAAACACACATCAATATATTGAAATAGAAAACAGTAGTAATAAACATTTCTTAGATACAAGTTATCCATCATCAAACAGTCTGTTAGGGATGCAGCCTTTTTGCACATCTCTTGATTTGAAGTCAAGCAACGTTTTACTGGGATAATATTGCCAGTAACATAGAGAAACCACTTGCCTAGTGCACACATATATGAAACTTGAGCAAAGGTTGACCTTATAAAATACCAGTTCTGCTGTGTAGTTGGCTTAATACCTAAGAGGAAAATTGATTACAAGGAATTGCATAGTAACACAGGTTCTCTTCAGACCTAGCTTCAATGGCTTATTGTTTTCCATATTACTTTGGGCTTAAAAAATAGTATAGCTATCAGTATGTGCCTTGGACTGCACAATATTTAATTTCCAAAATTATATATATTTTACTTAATTGTTTCCTCAGTTCTTAAGCAACAGACATTTCCTTTTATTTACTCAGTGTGCAGTCTCCTTTACGAAATTACTGTTGCTTTCAAAACTATAAGCTTTCCCTTACTTTCTTGAGGTCCTGTAGCAAACTATGCAAAAAAAGTCATCAGCTTCTTTTCATGTTAGATGTTATGTTGTTCATTTGCCACTTGACGTCATCATCCTCTGACATAGCTCAATAGGAGTTTACATGACTCTCTCTTCAGGCTTGCAGTAAGATAAAAAAACAACCCCCAGCCCTCTATGTCTCTAACTGATCATTTGGTTAAGTAGAAACTACTGCTTTGTAAAAAATACAGAATTATTATTAACACACTAACAGAACTATAATTGCAGTACACTTTACAAAGAAGATGCGTCTGTGTGCTTTTTATAGTTCATATATCCTAATGCAATTTATTTCCTTGATTCAACTTGGATATTGACACTTAACAAATCAGCATGCAGTACTCTTTCATGGAAATATTTTCATTAAGGTTGTAGAACTGTTGATTATTAATTTCTTTTTATAGGAGATTAGTATGTTTGAAAGAGTCCTTCCAGACAGATTGATGATTGCCTGTACAGTGGGAGTTTGAGTACTTTTACTCAGTAGCTTCAGAGTAATTGTTTTTTCCTGGTTCTCTTGCTTTTTTCCCGCTTTTCTTGCTTTATAGCTCTTTGGCAGTAGCTAACACCTTCTGACATAAGCGAAGCTATAAAATGAGAAGCAGAACAGTATTCTCTCCCTTACCCACTTTACCTTTCACAGATAAATAAATTTATTTTCTTAAACTCTGATTACAATTTCCAACAGGATTGTAGCTTGCATTTTCATCCCCCCTTGTGGGTATTAATGAGGAAATTACTTCCATATGTTCTCATATTTATAACAATGTTTCAGGAGTATAGACCTCATTCCTTCATTAGGCCAAGACCCTAAAATAAGATCTTAAAAAAAAATTTTGGATATTAATTCCTACTGTAATCTGTGTAAGTTATGAACCTAAATATTGTCAAGGATATCAGTCACTGTGATCACCAGAGTTTTCATACTGTAAATTTATTTATGTTAGTATTTATCGTACTAATAATGTATCTGCAAGGAAGGCTGTTTTTATCAGCATAAATTAAGTAGAAACACACAACCACTTAATAAAGCATGTATGTACATGGCTTTACAATTTTTAAAAAATCTTTCGCGATTTTATTAAACTCTTTCATATTTTGGGGACTTTATGAATGGCTGTTGTAAACTCAATGTTGTTGTTGTTGTTTTTTTTTTTTCCCAGCTAGGGGGAAATATCCATATTTAATTTTAAGCTATTGATTATGTGTTGTTTCTTCAGTTGCTGTACGCTTAGTGAGATCTCAGCTTTCAAGTGACTTCCATGAGCAAGATAATACAAGTGTAACAGTTAAAGCATTTGTCTAATCAAGCAAAGTTGTTCATCATTGTTTTTCCACATTAAATATATCTTATAATATGCTATTACAGACTACCCCTAAGGTTAATGCTGCTTTTATAGAAACTGAGAAAACAGTAGAACAGAGTGTTTGCAAGTTTGCTATATTTACTAGATAGTCCTTTCTATGAAAATATGACTGAATTAATAGTATTGAGATCACTAGAACTGCTCAGACCTACTAATAAGCAACTGAATGACCAGAGCCCTCCAGTCAAGGTGTCTGTTAACACAAACTTAGTATTTCTATTGTGTGAGAGGGTAAAAGTCCCATTGGATTTTTATTAAATAATTGTGGGTTTGTGCCGCTTTGATTTGTGAGCAATTGAGAACTTGGAATAAAACAAAGAAAAACAGAACTCGGAGAAGCCTGTGTAAGGAATTGCAGTTTCTACTAGCAAAACCCCAGTTACAGCCGGTGCTTATTTGCTTCCTTGATAAGAAAAACCTGATTTTGCAAGCCCGTATATGCGAACACCTATAGGCATAGGAGTAGCACCGCAAATGACCTCTGGAAGCTTTTACAAGGACACCCTCAGTAATACCCACGGGGCGAGACTCAAGCGCAAAACCAGGACGTGCATCCGCACCTCCAGAGTCTGGAGACTGCAAAGAAATTACGTGCCCTTAACAGGTTTCACAGGACCCCAGTTCTGGAGATTCACACTGGGGAGCGACTTAGGGGAGAGCACGAAGCCTCCCTCGGGCCGGGCCGGGCGGCCAACCCCGCTCCCAGCAGCGGCCCCTCGCCGGCGGGCTCCGTTCGCTGCCTGCCCCGCCCTTCTCCTGCGCCTCCTCAGCCGGTGCCCGGCAGGGAGACCGTGTCGGGGCCGCCCCCCGCAGCCGGAAAAGCGACGGCGGAGAGAGGCTCGAACAGAGGAAGAGGGCGGACCGGCCTCGGCTTGCTAGTTTCGCGCTGCCCTTTTCTGCGGGAGCGGTGCCAGAGAGGAGAGAAGAGCGTGGGGCTGCCGGCGAGCGAGGGTGCTGCGCGGCGGGCAGGGCTGCCCGAGAGAAGCTGCTGTAGCTCCCGAGCGCTTTGGTTAAACTTACGCCAGTGAGTGCTCAAAGTGTGGATACTGCAAGCTTTTTGAAAACTATATGCGCTTAATAGAACATCTACAGCAGTTATGAAGCAAACTAAAATCTAACAAAGTACCTTGTAGCTGCTGCTTTTCGTGCAAGCATTTCGGAATTGCTGTAGGGAAAACTCTTAAGCCTGCTTGCCTTAACGAGTAAAGGTAAACTACGGCTTATTTTATCTGGAAGCCACACCAACTATGTTCCTCGTGCTTGCTTCTTAATGTTATGTAAATATTACTTTCTTATTTTCTTTCTTCATTAACGTGCATAGGACATGGCTATATGGTAACTGTTACAGTAAATGTGCTGATCCTGTAGTTGGATTTGTTTGTTTGGGTAACAAACTATGTCATTTTTAGGTCAGCCTGCAACTTTGGGTTCTTCATATAGATAAAAGTTTGCAAGGTTGAGGCCTTAAAGATTGTATGTAGAGCAGCTGCTTAACAGAAAGTTAAATAATCAAAGTAAACAACTGAACAAGGCAAAATCCTTGTCTCTTGCTCATTCTTCATGGGATATATAGAAGTAAAGGCAAACTTACACTCCTTTTTAAGAGTGCTTATCCCTCTTCTAAAAGAAAGCATCTCTTTGATAGTGAGTAAATGCATAACAAACTTTAAAATCATGCTGCAAATTTGTACCAACTTGTCCTTTGAGGAAGAAGGTATCACAAGTTGTGGCTTCTTTGTTTTTGGGTTGGGTTCCCCCACCACCCCCCTTCAAGGCAGTAGAAGATAATTAAAATAATTACTTAATATGAAACTCTGAGACTTGTGGAAGGGCATGTCTGACAAAGTCAAGGAAGCTGCAGGGTCAGTGTTTCATTACAACTTCACGCACTTCGGCTGAAGTGTAGGGTCTCATGGGCTTAGCTTGGCAAGCAGTGTAAAATGTGTGCCTGAAGTAAAGAATGCTCTTATAAATGTTTCCTTTTTTGTGTGCACTGTTTCTTCTTTCAGACAAACTTCCTCTGATCCTGTGTATGATAAAGGTTAATACTGTTAGATGCAAGGCAAATAGAAGAGGTTACAATGTAATATAAATTGTCTTACTATAAGTAGAAAGCAAATAGCAATTTTACTCAGACTTGGTCACTGTAACAGAAGGACTGGCTATAAGGTAAGTACCTATACTTAAACTCTTCTAAAAATTCATTTTGAGACACAAAAGCCTTGAAGTTCTCTCTGAATGTTTCCTGAGTAGAAAGACCAAGAGGCTGAGATGTGTATGTTTTTTCATCTTGTGGGTGTGGGGGGTGTGTATGTGTGTTTGTATTTAAAAATAATGAGTTATTGTGAATGTGAACACTACTTGTTTTCTGCCCTTGCTCAATCCAGCTATTGTGATATGAGCAGGAGAAGTTAACCTAAGCTGCTCTTCTAAACTGAGAGGGAAGGTGACTCATGGACAGCAAGGCTGTCCACTTTTGCTTTGTAAGAGTATATTTCTGAAGAGACATGGCATAAACGCCTTCTGTTAATGCAGCTTCTGTTAAAAAGCTTTTGACATCTTTTTCGGTTTCTGCTTGCCCTCTTGTCTGATGGTGCTCAGCAGGAGAAAAGTTCTGGCTAAGATAGTTTTTGTACCTTTAAATTGGCAACATGTTTGCATTGCCCCCTCCTCTCATCTCCTCTTCCTCTCTGAAACTAGTTTAGATCTCATACTCTGCAGCTAATGAAGTTCTGCTAACCAGCTGAAAGAAGATAATTTCTGTGAAAAGATCCTCAGTTTGTGTGTGAACATTGTGCTCTTGAGGAATTAGGCTACTGGGGTTTTAGTAGCTATTGATACCTGCAGGGACGGTAGTTTTTTCAACACAGAAGGGAGTAACTTGCGGCTCTCCATTTATCCGAGTCCAGTTACTGTAAGATCCCGAGTTGTAATCAGGAGAATAAATTCCCATGTGTACTAAATATCATGAAAAGATTCCCACTAAAATTTTGTATTGTTGGTTCAGACTTTTAAAGATTCTTTTCCCAAAATTATAGTACTCATGTTTTTCCAACCATTTCTTATTCTTTCTTCCTCCTTCCTTGGGAGAAGGAGATGACTTCTGAATAAATGGGATGATAAATTCTAAATGTTCAGACCAGTGTAGTTGTATTGCATTGAAACTTTAGAGAAGCTGGTAGCTATTATTATGATGAAACTTGTCTTTCTCTTTGCAATCTTCCTTGCTGGACAGAATCTCTTGAGGTTAAGCCACAGATAATTACTCTGGCCTTTAACCAGAATCACCACAGAGGTGTTCTTGTCTTGCCGTGGTCCACCATGAGTATGAAGAATCTCCATTCATAGTAACTGAAATGTTTGTTTCTAGTCCACTTTTCCAGGAATATCCGTTGTAGGTTGTCAGCTTTTTTTGGCTGCCTCTTATTTTAAATGACTGTTCTGCATCCCACTACTGTTGGAATAACTGGCCACACATGGAGTACCTTTGGGATCCCTGTTCTGATTTTTCTACATGACTACTTCAAATTTCTGGTGGGTTGTATGCAATGCGAGTTCCCAAAAAAGGGTACTCTAACAAAAAAAGCTCTATTTCTGTCTTGAGTTCTGACCTGCCCAATAAACATATAAAATAACTTGGTAGTATGCTTGACTGATTACTCAGATTACTTTAGAAGTCAGCTGTCAGTATTGAGTAATCTCTGTATGAAATTGGATTTTACAGTTATAATCAAGTTCCATATGAAATAAATATTAACGGACATTCCAATTACTCAGCTTCCTTGGAAAAGCTTAACTTCTTTCTAAAGCATTTTGTCCAAGTTTGGCAAGGCTGAGGAGAAGATGACCGTCACTCTGTATTTTATGGCTTTCTGTTAATTAGGGGGCTGTATTATGAATGGCTTCAAGTATGCAATTCTCTCCCTCCCTTCCTCTGCCCCAAGAGTTACATTATATTTGAAACACCATTAGAATTGCAAGCAATGATGATGTTTCTTTGAATAAACTTGTTCTGAAGCTTTCTTTCCTGCCAGGGAGTGCGAGTTATGTACTGTACTGAAGATATAAGTAGGGAGAGTGAAAAAGGGAATAATAAATATTTTTTTTTTTCAGTCATGCTTGAAACTAATGAAGTATTTCTTTCCATTCTAAATAAAGGTATAAAACATAGTGGTTTGAATAACTGTCTTATACTGTAATGATGTGGTATGCGCTAGTATCTAATCTGTTTGTAGAGAAAGGACTCCTGGATCTTATACTGTCTTTGGTCATATATAACATATTGAAAAGCCTATACATAGTACAAGACTAAGTAAAATAAGCAATCAATGCCATGTGATCACGTCCTGCCTAAGGAGCTAATATGCTCTGCAGCGCATCCTTGTAACCTTGACTGGGGCGTTTACTGATGCATGCTACAGCATGGTGTGCTGCTGGTATGCAGACAGGATAGAGGAAGGAGATTATATGTACTCTCAAGCCCTTGATTAAACACAAGCATTTTGGAGTAATGCATTTATCTTGGAAAACAAATCACTGGATAGTGCAGAAATCCTTAAACTGCCTGTGGTTCTTCTGAGCTGTTCAAAAGATAGTAAGTTAATAAAAACACTGGAGAATTGCCAGTTGAAAAACGCTGCAAGAATTAACCTTTGTTTTTTAACATAATTATGCTTCAGTCCTGAAGTCAATTATTCCTATTCCTCTTCACTACAGGGAACGTGACTGTCTGCTAATTTGTAAGCTGTCACCAATGAGTAGTTGTATTTCAAAGGGTTACAAATAAGCCACTATGCTTTCAAGTGGTCTTAAGCAGCTTTGGCCAAAATCTGTCAAGAAGGAAAAATCTACAATTTATAATAAGCTATAATGGGAACTGAGAGTATTTTCAAATGCTATAGGTAATAACAGGCTGTTCCAACCTCAAAACTTGAGTTAACAGGTTTCAATTTTGAATCTAGCTTTAGTGGCAATACTTGGTGACTTAAGGTTTTGATGCTGTGTTATGTTGATCTTTTCTAGATAAGATGATCTTGCAGACATCTGCTGATTCATCTTTATTAGAACACAAATTAACTGTGTTTTTTTTTAATTCAGCTATGTTGCTGGGAGAAGTAGAATAACACAGCAAGTAACAGTTCTGTAAGATGTGATAGCTTTGATCTCTCAGATCCTTCTTGACATAGGTGGAAAACTGTTATTATTTTTACTTTATTCTTTAAAAGGCATTTATTCTTTGGTGGTGATGTTAAGTGTGATTCATGTATCACACTTGAGCTTTCCTGAGCCTAACATCTCTGTAACAAATCCTTTCCATGACATTAATGCTAATGCTTTCTGTTCAGGGTATGTAGTTGTAAGGTTTAGATGTCTTCCTCTGTTTTTCCTGCAAAGGGGAGTGTCAGAAAAAAGTCACATATTCTGCAGTTTATTGTATATTCGCTTACTACAGACTTTGATTCCCTTATCTGTGTGTGATTAATTAAACTTCTAAAGCTAACTCTAATTCTAAATAACTGTTCTGCATTGTGGTATATATGACATGCTAAATGTCAGGAATGACTGCATTTTTATACAACATCACTTGGAGGGAAATAACACTACTATGGCTATAGAATTCTAATCAGAGAAAAGAGGAAACCATGTAATCTTTTAGAAGAAGAGGTATCTGGTTTATATCGGAGTGACTCTTATGTCAGAGTCAACCTGATGGTGGCTGACTTTTGTTGTTCTTTGGTTAGGGTTTTTTTTTGTTTAGCAAAGCAGATGATCTGTCGTGCAAATGTGTGGCTGAGGATGGATATAATTGCTTATCGATCTTCAGTCTGAGTATAAAGATACTTTTTTCTTGTCCCTTCTCAGAATTGGTTATTGCTGTATCTAGGTATCTTCCTTAGGTGCTTTTTTTTTTTTTTTTTCTTTAAAATTGAACAATTTTTGAAGTACCAATGGTATGTCCTCAGCTTTCCAGACTAACTCTCTCTTTGCTTCTCTTGGCCAGAGTGTCATTCACGAGGGCATGATGTACTGTTTTGTACTCTTCTAACAGGTACTTTTTTAGAGCTAAAGGAGACATCTTAACCTGCTTATACAAGGAAGTTCTGGGCATCGCTTGGATTTCCCCTTTTCCTTCCTGTATATTCAGATTTTGTGTCCATGTTTGTCTTGCTCGTTTTGGTTGGTAGGAGGCTTCTTTTGAACATGTCTTGACTGAAGGCTGAGGGGGTGTGTGCATGTTGCAATAGGGGGTAGGGAGGCACAGCGAGATCCTAGATGAATTAGGGGCAGCAGATGAGTGATTGTAAACCTCTATCTTGAGCTATTCCAAACTACATTTTAAAAATACGAAGTTCTACTGTGTTATACAAAGGGTTTTACTCTGGTATTTGAGTTGAAGTCCAGAGTTCTTTAATCTGAAGTTAAGGAATAATTTCTTAAAGTTTGACTTCTTTAGAATGTTTGCCTACTGTACTTTTTTTGTCTACAATAACACTTTAGGAGATATTTTCCTGAAAATACAAAATGAATCTTTAACCACAGAATGATTTCTAAGAGTGCTTCCTATCTTCCTTCTGCCTCTTTTACTGTGTAAATGGAGAACGTAGAATGCAACAATGTATTTTCAGATTAAATGAGGAAAGGGACTTCTCAAGGTGACTGAGTAAGTGTTGTTTGAGGAAGGCTGAATTTTAATATGGAAATTACTATTCTTTATAGGATCTAGCCCTCTTTATGGACGTTCAACAGAGAAGACTGCTCTTCTACAGTTAACCCTGTTTAAAAATAAAAAAATGTTTTAAAAAAAATTGCTCTTCAGTACAAAACTTCTTTCAGGTTTTGGCCTTTTTCATTCTTTTTATCTCTGCTGCTTCTTCTTTCTCTTCTGTCAGCTTTTGAGTTGGTTGAGTCTGCCAAAGAATATTTCTTGTTTCGTTTTAAATCCCTACCACATCCTCTGCTACTTAAACTAGAGTACTAACCAACTCTTTTTCTTGTCTCTGCGGTATGCAGCCTTATCTCTTCTGGCAGCAATTTATTTTGAAGATTTCACTGGTACATATAAAAGCTGCTTTAATGCCACCGTTGTACTGAACCGTATTTTTTAGCTTTCTGTAGGCTTCCTTAACTTATGAATAAAATCATGTTTAGATTTGTGACAGTTTGGACAAGTGTTGGAACTCGAAGGAAAGGCTTACTTTAACTAGAAGTTAAAGATACTATCTTAATGTTATCTTGAATATTTGCAAGGAGTTGAGTGTTGTTTTTTTTCTAGTTCCTGAAGTGTAACTGTTCAACACCCCCACCCCTCTGATTATCTTCTGTTTACTGGTGTAAAGTTGCCGAGGAGCTCTTATGTTGAAGTACAAATCTGACATCATCCTGGATATTGTGGATTTTTAGTACTGAATGTATGAGAACTTTGGAAAAGTTAATATTGATGACTCTTAGAGAGTGCGTAAGACAAATGGCATGCCTTGTCTTCGTTTGATGGCTTTTTAGGTATCAGAGTTCAGTCTGAAATGGCTCTGTGCCTTTCTTATCTTTATGTCCATGCGTGCTGTCAGGGAACTTCAGAACCTGATACTTCTTATCACTTCGTGCAAAACGGGCATGGCTCTTCCAGAAGGCAGACCAGCTTGCCTGGTATATGTTCCTCTAGAGCTGATAACCCAGTTCTTGTGTCTAAGGATTGAAAGGAAGTTTATCTCTGTTCTCCTGGCCTGTTGGACATACAAACACTTTTTCTTGTTGGCTAAGGCTTTCTGTAAACAATGATACAACTGCAAATCCTGCATGCTGCAGAATAACGAAACAATTACCACAGCTGTTTTGAAAACAGTATTGTGACAGAGCAAAACATAATATGATGAATGCTGGGATTAGGGGTTCATATAACAGTTTTAGGCTCTTTAGTCCTACTACCCCACATGTTTTTCATTTTTGCTGTTCCCTTAAAAAGAGTGTGACAAGCAGTGATGTTGTTTGACTAATTGTCTGGCGGTCCAATACCCAAAAGGAACAGTTCAAAGGAAAAGTCTTGTGCTTGTCTGCAACAAACATACATATTTCTTTGTCTAAATCTTAATATCAAATTCCCACTCTTTTGCATGTATGAAATCTATTTCTGACGTTTAGTTTCCCTGCAGAAAGAAGAACTTGTGTCTATTTCTTCACATATGACAAATAATTCCCAGGTAACGAGTTGTGGAAACAAAAGTCAGTCTGTAATGATGCACAACTTAGAGCTATGATTAATAAAGAGTGGGCTTGATACTAGCTGTATAGTTCCTTAGTACTGTGGACATTTATAAATCAATGAAAACATGTTTTAATGTTTTAGGATCCATCTCTCCTGTGCAGATGTTTAAGGGATTTGCCTTTTTTTTTTTTTTTGAGAGAGCAGGAGAGGCGTAGGCAAAAGAAATTTAAAAAGTGAAAAAGTGATGTCAAAATTCAAAGAGAGAAATAATACATCCAGTGGAATGAAGGATCCATCTGCTACCTATAGTCTTGATGGCTGAAACATGGTATCTGTGACCATTCTTGCAAAGCCTGGCAGTTGTCAGAAGCAGTCATTACTTTTGGCTTCTGCAGCTGAGAATGGTGCGTTCTCATGCGTGCTTTTGTTTTAAACGTGTTTTTAAATTTTGGTATTCAGCTGACTCTTCTAAAGATGAGTGGTGACCCGTAATGTAAATGTTTATTATATTTAATTGCCTGTAACTCTTACTTTATATAGATGGAGCTGCCTGGCCTTGCTTTTGCTGTTTGGATATTTATTTGCTTCTATGCGTCTGTGGATGGCTATCCCAGTGGAAAAGTAAAAGAAGCCTGCACTAGCATGATACCCTGTCATGGTAGCTCTCCACAACTGTCACCTGAGCACACCATTACAGTGAATGGGACTGAGTTTAAACCAGGGGACAACATAGAAGGTATCGTGTCAGTTAAAGCTGAAGACTTTAATTTGTTTCTTTGTGTTGTAGCATGTCTTTACTCTGTTAGCTGTACTAGATCTATCTGAGCAGCTGAATCTTGTTCAGGTGATCCCTTTAGCAGTCATTCAGTACTTGTAAAATGAGCTTCTGGTGGTCACTGTAAAAATATTTCCTTCTTCCTTTGGAGAATATTCCAACTTCCTTTTATTTTCCTTCTTGCTTCAGTTCATCTGTTTGGACCAGATTTTGAAGGATTTTTCATACAAGCCCGGGATGCAGAACACCTGGATGGCCCTGCAGTTGGTTCTTTCATGTTAGTTGACCGGAGACTTTCTCAGCTGCTGACATGTGGCCGTACCAAGGTATAGTCTGGTGTCTTAAAATGGGACATCAGGTACCGAGTTGTTTGTACTAGACTGCATCTGTAATAGGACAGAGCCAAGTTAAGCAATCTTCTTTGAGCTCAGTAAGTGTCTCAGGAAATTGGTCTAACTTGCAGTATAGAGGCATTGTGCTCACTGCAACTCTTTCAGACTATTCTTATAAGCCATTTAAACTATGCTCTTAGTAGAAGGCTATTGACTGCTGCAGGATTTGTAACATGATTTTTTTACATGATTTGCACAATGAATATAGTGTATTCCTGGTTATTGTACTTAATATTAAAAAGAGGAGGGCATCCTCAATTTGTTTTGAAGAGGAGTTACCCATTATTTTTTATGCTTGCTAAGGACAGAGAAAACATCTTACAGCAAGGAAAGTTTAGATTACTTATTGTGGAAAACAAACACTACAATAAGATATTGTCTTTAGGATTGCTCTGTTGGTTACCGTTAATGGAGACTTAGTAACAGGTTAGATTACAGTCTTCAATATCTGTTTTGGATAAATTGATTCTGCCTCATGTGCAAGAGAAGTGAACTCTGACTAGTGCTGCAGTAACCTGCTTGAACATTCTGAGCTGGTGTGGACAAAGTTGTTTTTTTTTTTTTTTTTCTTCTCTCCACTTCTACCACCTGCCTCCCAGTGATGTCCAATTAATGCATTCATCAGTGCTGCAAAGCCATGGGGATGTCTGGGCTGTGCTCTCTGTGCTCTGAGGACTTAGTTCAGTGCTCTGTCTGATCTGTTTATCTTGTGTAAATAACTCTCTGACCCCAAGACTGCTTTTGGGTTTTGTCCTCTGGAATACTAGTTCTGTTCTCTCTGTACAGTCATTGCACTGTCCCTTCATGCTCTTACTATCCAAAAAATGGAGCATTATCACACCATTTCTGCATTAACGCTGCAGGAACCTCTGTCTCATCACTGGAGTCTTCTGGATTGAAAGACCTCTAGTTGTTCCTTTTAGCCTTAAAGTTTGTTTGTATGTGTAAGTTTCAGTGATAGACTTCATCTGTTGAATGTGACTGATTGGGGAAAAGCCAGTTGGACTAGGTCTGCACAGTGTAACAGTGCGGTGTCTGTTTAGGATTTAGCTGCAGCATGTGATTGTTAGCTGAAATCTCCTTGATGTGTATCCACTGTGTAACTCTTGATACGTGTGTGTTTTCAGAATTCAGCTGTCAGTCACACAAGTAAAGCAAAAAAGAAATACATAAAAGTTTATTGGATTGCTCCTGGAGATGCACCAAAACGTGTACAGTTTCTGTAAGTAAACCTAATATTAGTTCTAGTTTATTAAAGTGCAAGTAAGGTAAACCTATACCATTCTGTGTGTCAAATATTGGCCAGCAACTGAAAAGTATCCTTGGACTAATGGCGAGAAAAGTTGACACCTCTTGCTAGCTGTAGAGCCTATGTTAACGCAGGCACTTGTTCTTTAGGGAAAGCTTGGAGATGTGGTGGTGTTTTTTTTTTTTTGGGGGGGGGGGTTGGGGGGAGAGAGTAGAAGGGGATTTTGAGATTGATTTCTTTAGTATTTCTGGTTAACTGCTCACTTCTCATGCCTGTAATATACAGTGTTAAGAATCTTTTTCTATGCTTGTATGTAACAAAATGGTGTGTATACCCTCTTGTTATACTGTTAGCTTTTTGGGAACTAATGGATGAAATCTATGCAACTCTTCTCTGAGGCTGTCATCTGTGCCACAGTCATGAAAGTTTCTTATATCCAGTAGATCATGCAGTAGTATGTTTTAAAATCAAATTTCCACTAAAATTCCAGATATTTTCCCACTTTAATCCCTAAAGCGGTAGAGCTCTGTGTAAAGATGGGTGTTTTTCAAATAACTTGAACAAACTATAGAAGGTTTTCCTTTTTCTTTCTTTCTTTTTTTTTTTTTTAAGTATCGATTTAGCTGTTGATGTATCAGTAATGACTCTCTGTGTGTGATGTTTTTTTAAGAGCTACAGTTGTGAAGAAATACAAGACTTTCTGGGTGAAGATTCCTGGTCCCATTGTTTCTCAGCCTAATGTACCATCCCCAACATCACCCTTGCATGCAACATCAGAGGTTGTATCAACTTCACACCCGGTTTCCTACTTATCAAAACCAGTGAGTAATTATAAGCCTAAATCATGCTATCTTTAATACTTGTGATCAATAAAATTTAATGAAATCACATTGATACAGCCTATTGACAGAAAGGGTGAGTAACTTGTATATTGGAGACCAAGAACACAGACAGCTACCCTGTCGTGTTGGTTGAGTTGCCTGAACTTGTGTGGGTTAAATGCAGTGCACACAGGTCAAAAAGACGATAGAACGTTTAGAACTTCATGGTCAGAAAATATTACACGTACCTGGGAAGAGAGAGGGGAAAAGACTTGTTCTGGTCTTGACTTCCCGTTTAGTAACTGCAAGCTCAGAAACTTCATTCTATGAGTTCATATGTGTTACTGGCTTCCATTACTGATTCTTGAATGGATTGAGCAAGCATCATTATTTGATCCAGAATAAGTGTGACTTCTAATCCATGTGTTTTCTCATAGTGTATCAGTGGAGTTGCTGCTTTAAAAAGGAAACAAAAAGCTGGTCTTCCTTTCTTTTCTCCCTCATCCTACAGCTGATATTACCTGTCTAAAAATAAAACCACAGGAAGTTTCTCTAAAGTTTTTACTTTCTTTTCAAAGTTTTTCTATTATAATGTCTTTAAAGTGAAAATTCAACTTGTGTAAAAGTACAGCTTGGAACTTGCCACCATTGTACCTACTAGTCCTGGGGTAATTGTAGGGATCGGTTAAGAGGTGGGTATGTAGACACAGATGATGTTTCTTTCCTGTTCTTTGTGTCCTTTCTTCTAGAAAGGGGTAGAAAGGGAGGAAGAAGAGGGAAACTCATTGCTTATGACTTGTTTGTTTGCTTAATTGTCTAGTTTAATGCATCAGGTTGTGGAAGTACGAAGTTCTGCATTAGGAACCCTTCAAACTGTGATCCTGAGAGTGCTTCCTGTTTTTTTCTGTCCTTCCAACCAGAGAAGAGTTCAGTATTTATTGAAATGAGTGGTCCAAGTGAAGGATATTTAGCATTTGCATTGTCCCATGACCAGTGGATGGTGAGTGTCCTGTTCTAGTTCTTTCGTTGCTTTTGTGATCTTAGTAAAGTTTGAATGGTACTCTAGGAATACATGCATATGGAAAACTGAAATGCTGTTAGACGTCACACAAAGTAACTTCTCCTCTGTAGCGCTGAAGCACACGTTGCTTTTTATAGGTGGATATTCAGTTTTAGCTCATTGACTTCTAGCTTACTGACTATTTGCAGTAGAATTTCCCTGTGGATATCTGTCTTAGCAGAGTCCAACCTGTCTGCGCCGTAGCTGACTGGAATTCCTCGTTAGATCAATCTGTCTTTTTTATCTAGCCAAAAATCCTGACCAGTCAGAAGCTGAGTTGCTATGCTTTCTGAAAACCATTTGCATTTTATCATTGTATAGGAGTGACTCCATTCAATCCTAAAAAGTGCTTAGAGATCTTTTTTTCTAATTGGTGTTGAAGTGAAGGAATGATGCTGTTGACAAACACATAATCTGTAAACTGACTGTTGCACAAAGGAGACACTGTTTACATTCATGTCCCTAGTGCAAGAACACTTGCTTCTTAACACTACTTTGTCTTTACGGCTACGAGGAAAACCAACTTTTAACTAAAGAGGTTTTTTTAAATAACATCAGCATCCATCTTTGTCTTCTCTGGTTAATTTAGTAAATTCTAAATAGTTAAAGAAACTTCTGATAATATGGTTGTTACCGCAGGGGAAGGGGGCGGGGGGAAGCATAAATCATCATGTGCCTTACTATGTGTCATCTGTTTGACTTAATGTGGTTCCTCTGTAATAATGAAGTGTTTGAAAGCTGGGAAATAATAGCTTGACAACTATCTGTCTCAGGTCTTGTTGCATATATTAAATCAAAGAGCTTTTGGATACTGCCAGTAGTGGTTTTTATTGGGCTATAAATACCTTTATCTCTTAAATTCTTCAGGGTGGTGATGATGCATATCTGTGCATTAATGAGGACCACCACGTTCACGTAAGCACTGCCTATCTGAAGGGGCGAAGTCCTCCTGTTTTGGATTCAGAGGTACATTTGAAAACAGCTAAAACACTTCCACAAACGTGGGTTTGAAGTAATGAATGGTATGCTGCTGCTTTGTGCTTTTATTTTGCACAGCAGTTGTAAATAGTAAGGTGGTTTCCTACTTCTTTAAGGTGAGATTGGTTGGGCTCTTACTTCATAGTAAATGTTACCTTTAGAAGTCTAAATTTAATTTCTAATAAGTCATGTTGTGGGAGCTTACTCTATTGAGGAATTTTGTGCCCATTATTATTCTGTCCCTTTGCTAGCGCTGCAGTTGTAGTTGATATATCTTGGGTTAAAGGTTGAAAGGAAAGGGGAGATTGTTGTTATAAGCTGGAAAAATTGGTGGTAATAGATCTAGCCCTTATGTTGGTGTGTTGACTTACTGACATACCTTCTAAGTTCGTAAGCAAGAGATCTTTATTCCCCACACTGCCCCACCCCCAATTGTTGCCATTCTTTGTGCATCAGTGACACTCTTGCCTTTTGCA
Source organism: Vanellus vanellus (assembly GCF_965231255.1). Taxonomy (NCBI): domain Eukaryota; kingdom Metazoa; phylum Chordata; class Aves; order Charadriiformes; family Charadriidae; genus Vanellus; species Vanellus vanellus. The sequence goes on from NC_138910.1 coordinate 60,844,865, forward strand.
GGGTTACTTTTAAGCCAATTATTCTGCCAGTTGAGAAAGACTGGGTATTAAATATCTCCTGTTTCACAGAATGCCCTTGAAGATGTGTCATGGAGGCTTGTGGACGGTGCTCTTCAGTGTTCTTTTAGAAGGAGTATTCGTCTTCCTACTTATAAAGGGAGATTTAATCTGGATGCCAGTTACTACATCTTCCTGGCAGATGGGGAAGCTAGTGAAGGTAAGTGACTTGCATATGGTTGCTTTTCTTTGAAGAGCTCTAAATGAGTTAGTAATCCTTATGTAAGATATGGCTTAGCTAAGAACTAGTATCTGAACTAAGGTTTCCAAGTTTGAGGCACTTAGTCCAGTTATTCTTACTGTCTCTCTGGATCCTGGGTTTGATTTTTGGAAGTTATAGTAAACTTGCTCATATGTGTGTTGTATGCCCACTTGATGCTAGGAACTGTTAGCTTCTTCAGAGCTGGCTCCATCTTTTTGAAATGGAGACTAGTGTCAAAGGGAATTATTCTTCATGTCTTGTGTGTGTAATGGAGAAAGCTAATTTCTGTAGAAGGGTGAGTTGGTTCTTGTACATTAAGTATGCAAGACAGCATAGATGACATCCTGGGTTCTTACCATATTGTGTGTCAGAAATTCAGTTTGTATGATTATGCTCAGTGATCACAACAGGGCTTGCATTCATAAATAAGGGGTGGGCACACTTACAAGTGCAGTGGCTTTCATCAGCCATAAATAAACCACTTTATGTCACTGCATAGGTGGACGAATACACAAACATCGTCGTCAGCCGCTGATCACCAATGGAATATACAATGTCACAGGCCTTCCTCAAGATATTGGAGGTTCCCGCTCCCCACGACTTATCAAGGCTCATGGTAAGCTGCAACTTCTAGTTTTGTCTTCTGGTTCTAGGCTTGCTGAGACCGGAGAGTTAAGTTTTCTTCATTATTGCAGAGTAGGTATTTCCTCTTATCTTTCTGGCACTCATTATATATACTGTTGGCTAGCAAGATTTGAAACTGTGAAGACAAGAGTAAAGTTATTACTAATTTTTCATTTCAAGAACAATGTTACAAGATTCTTTTTGCTCCAGAAAATGAACCCACATTTGCCTTCTCCCTTAAATTTATAATTAGGACTTGTTTCTGTTTACATCTTTCTCTCTGATTTAATTTATTCTAGTTGCATTATTGGTTTAATTGTATTTGAAATGAGAACCCCCTCAACTGACAGCCCAGAGCCATTAAAATTAATGAGAATTTTTTCTCTTATGACACTGGATTTCAAAGCAGGCCTATGACAGAACTATCACTCATTCTTTGTCAAACAAATTGTAAGAAATGTCACCTTTCATCCTCTGACGTCTAAGTTGGTGACAGAACTGCATCTCTCACCAGTGTGTACTGACTGTACTGGCACATATGAAATGCATAGTAGCCAGAGCTGCTCTGTTGTGCTGTGTGGGCATAGTGTGATTATCTTTTATATGGCTGTTTCTGCCCTCTAGGAAGATAAATGCTGTAAAGCTGTAGTCTGAACCAGGTAATAAAAAACTCGTCACCGGTAAATTCTGACCGTATGTGTGTGGACTAAACTACTACACGGTCTTTGAAGCTGTATTCCTATGCAACTTAATTACTTATGTTTAACTTGCGTTTTTTTCAATTTTCAGGAGTGTTAATGTTTATTGCTTGGATTACCACAGTTAGTATTTTTTCAATTTTCAGGAGTGTTAATGTTTATTGCTTGGATTACCACAGTTAGTATTGGTGTTATTGTTGCACGATTCTTCAAACCTGTCTGGTCTCATTCATTCCTGTTTGGAAAGGAGATGTGGTTTCAGGTGGGTAAAATCTCCCCATATCTCTAGCTGTGTTTTCTAGCTTTATTGTAAGCAGAACTATTAACCTACTAGATCCAAGGAATAGGAGATTAAACTTGGTGGGATTTTTATCTTTCTGTAATCTTATAATATGGAACAATTACAAATCAGAAGTACACCTACTTTAGTAGTAAAAACAAAGCCTAAAGAGGACACTAAGAACATCTTTAACTATAGATCTGTTAAATGTATTTTAATGGTGTATTAAGAAAGCTGTAGAGGTTCTAAAGGCAAACTTAACTTTTTCTAGGTGCATCGATTGCTTATGTTGACCACGGTCACGATTACAAGCATTTCTTTTGTGTTGCCTTTTATATACCGTGGAGGTTGGAGCCAAGTAAGTGTGTGCTTTTGTTTTGTTTGTTAACTCAGATGTAAATGTTGGACCAAAGAAATGAGAAGGAGGTCCAGTGGTGACTAACATGTTACAACTATAGCCGAGGAAATTGCTGTGAAAGCTGTCCTTAAATAGGCTGACTTCAAATCCTAGCAATGCTGAGGAGGAACGTGTCCTCCTTTAACTACAATTGGAAGAACTCCAGTACTCTCCTTCCTTCCTCTTTCTCCCAAATAAAGTCATTCCTCACAGTTTCTTTCTGTACTAAATCAATCTTCTTCCCATTTCCTTGGAGGACTTGAATTTGGGAGGGAAGAGAGGATGGGACAGCTGACTTATGACTTATTAACATGGTAAACCTGCTGGGAATAAGTGTTGTTATGAACTTGGATTTAAGTAATGGTATGCAGTGACTAAGATTAATCTGGGACGCTAGATAGAGATTGTATACCTGTTGCTGTCACCTGTATAATATTTGGTGCAAGGTGATATCAGAAACTGGAAAGTCTAGAGAGTATCTGAAATAAAGGTGGGAGAAGAATGAGCTAGGGAAATTTAATAAAATGTTTTAGGGTTAAGATTAGAACAGATAAGGTGAGAGTACCAGTGCTGGGAGAAGTTACAAAATAGGCCTCTTGTGAAGATACAGGGTTGAGGATGAAGAACTTGGAGCATAGCTTCTACAGGCATATTGAGCTCTGCTGTTCAGCTGGTAGAATTTCTAAATACAGCAAAAAGGTGTGACAAACCTTGGGCAGACTTACCAGTGTCTCATGCTGCCAAGGAGAACAATTTCCATCTAGTCGCAGGGCAGCTTACTGTGGCCTGTTGCTTCTGCCAGTCTAAACACAGTGCTGCTTCACCATTGTAACTTACTAATACAAGCATGAATAAAAATTTTCAACTTTTTGCTATTTTTTCTGTATCTTTAAGTAGATATGATATTAAAGAAAAGTGTCCTGTGTTTAGCAAGCAGGTTTTCATCCTTATCTCGGCTGTACCGTGATGGCTCTGACAATCTTTCAACCACTTATGGCAGGTTTCAGACCATCTCGTCATGCACCAAGGTACTCACAACTAACTCATTAAGTTACAGCCACAGTAATTAAGTATGCCTGTTTCTTTAAAAAATATTTTTACATTGAAAAGATATTGTTAAAGTAGGTAAGAATGTTCTTTTTTTATTTCCCCAAACTAAGTGATCAATAAAATGCTTTTCATTGTTTTGTAGGAGGCAATTGTTTAACTGGTTTCACTGGAGTACTGGTACAACAGCTAGAATACTAGCTGGTGAGTAGGAGTAACAGTTGTAACTCCCTTTTAAGCACTTTAAAGGACCTATGTTTGTTGTCTGGGCTACTGCTCATCTAAAATATGTATGGACATCCAGTCCAGGCATCTCCGAAGATTTTTTTTCTTGCTGGCCATCTTCTGTGTAGGTTTTAAGCAGCCATCAGGTATAGCTTTAGGGAGGAAAAAGTAACTATGTAAAACTAAAGAAGTTGCAGACAAATTTGAAAGGTCTCTATAATGAGGAAGACTTGAGGATAGTGTTCTTACAGTAACATAGTTCATTGTTATTTAATAGAGGAGGGGAAACTCGCTTACAGAACCAGAAGCTGGGCTTAATTCTGTTAATGGTGATAAGTTTCCACAAGCAACTTAAGCACAAATGTTGTGGTGACTGCGTTCTTGTTGGTAGAGTTGCAAATGCTAGTGTTTGCCTGACTGGGATGTGATAGGATATTGAGCGAGATGAACACTTTCTTGGCCTTCTACTTTCCTCCCTGCCTTCCCCCTCACACTGCCAAAAAATTAAAAGCTTTTAGCTGCATTTAACCTCATTCCCCAAGCAGTTATAGGCAGTTCATGGGAAATCTATTGCTGAAGGTGTTGAAAGCATTTTTTTGATTACCCTGACACAGCACTCTCAGTGTCTTTTTATCTTGTTTTTACTGACTAGTGGTGACTATGTTCTTGGGAATGGATCTACCAGCACTTGACCTACCAGACCCATGGGACACCTATACGATGATTGGTTTTGTAGCTTGGCATGTCAGTATTGATGTTCTTCTGGAAATACACAGCTACTGTCTCGTACGTAAAGGTACAAACTCAACAAAACTCCTGTTGTTACCTTGCTTGCTGAAGACTGTGAGGGGAAAAAAAAGTAATAGAGCAGAATGAATTTCAGGTGTTTTTTGGCCTCTAACTTGGAAGCTGAAAGGTAATAACTCTGGAATAATGGTGTCATATCTTTTGTACAAACTAATATGGGAGTAAACCAGTTTTCAACACTAAAGTGTTCTAGAAAAATTGTTTTTGTGCCATTTTAAATAGTAGCCTCTTATTTTTCCAACCACAATTCATAGGGGCAGACTGAAACACGTATTTTCCAAGAATCTATCACTATTTGCCATGATTTTGATCCCAGGTGAGTAGGTAAAGTCCAGGTTAATTCATGCAGATTTAGTCTGCATTTTATTGTGACGAATTGCTGATATGAATGGCTGTTTTTGCATGAGCAAAATGGTCAGAAACTTGAGCACAAATGCCTGCAATTTTGATTGAACAGGGGAATGAAGGTGAAATTCTGACTCCAATATGTCTAGTGAAGAGACTGGTAGTAACTTCATTGGAAATTGTTAGCTTCAATGGCTGGTGTCACTGAGAGGAAGTGACTGTGCACATGTAAATGACTCGTATCTAAGGCAGAGATGAGACATCTGCAGAATTGAAGAAGCATGATTAGTTAAGAGGCTGTGTAAGGTGGCACATGGAGAAGGGATGATTATAAAAGATGTGAATTTAAATTTAACTGCAGTAATTACTTCCTAGAAATAGAGAAATGAACCTGAAATGTTTGAACAACGAATGTTCTTGTGTTGGCTAATGGAAAATAGTTCTTAATGAAATCTAGTTATCTTAAGATGAAAAGGTTTTAGATCAAATGAATGTTTTGTTCAGCTCAAAACTCAGTGTTTTGGTGATTCACTCTAGCAAGAGACACAATGTTCATTGTCCAGAAGTTACTTTTTGTAGGTCAGCTCCAGAATAGTTTTCCATTTGTGCTGTGAGCATGATAGTACAGGTCACGAAATGTCAAATGAGACTTCCAAGTGCTTTTCAAATTTGATACTGTGTAAGACTTGGTTATTTAGTCACAGGATCAAGACTTCTGCAGTATAAAAATGAAAAAAAAAAACAAAAACACCCAACACCCTTCCTCTTAAGAGCAGACTTAACTTTTTTTCCCCATTCCTACTAACAGTTGAACTGATAGAGGATGATAGAGTACAGATATTGCAGTCACTCACATCTGCAGAAGCAGAGGTAAGTCAGAATTTTGTAAGTAACTACTATGAGATGGGATGATTCTTTATTTAAATCAATAAAAAGACTGACAATTCTGTGGCTTTTCTCCCCCTTCTCTCGCAGGGTCGTCTGTTTAAACAGATTGTGTTAACCATCTATGTCTGTGGAAATATAGTATTCCTCATTGCCTTCCTGGCAGCAATCAACCAAATATGAAATAAGTCATTGAGAATTTTTGTGATGAAATATTGTGCAGTTGAAGAACTTGCAAGGAATGCTTTCTATTACAAATTTTCCCTCAACATCTCCCCAGAGACGTAATTGAAGAATAATAGCACATGTGCATCATGATCGGTGTTACAGAGAACTTGAATTCAAATCTATAGAAGGATGCTGCAGTTCTGCAAAAGCTGTCTTCTGATGGGACTTTTAATGGGAGCCTTTGCCTGAGTAAGGAATGAAGTCTCTATCTTTTAAGTGCAGTAATTAACTTGATTGAAGCTTATAGGTGAAGACTGAGATGTGCTGAAAATGCTGTTTTGATAGTCAGTTCCCTAAACCTTTTGTGAATATTATTGGGAAAACTGGAAAGAGTGATCCAGAATCTTATCATATCTGTTCACTTTACTGTGTTCTAATGGCCTGTGATGTGACAACTTCCTGCTTATGACAGTTTTGTGTATTCAAAAAAAAGAAACAACCAAACCCAAACCTTAGTGAAAAACTGTAAAAAATGCAGGGTGATGCATGAGCTAAATGCTGTTATCTATCTTTGCAGTTACATGCAAAAAATATTCTCTCTGCTCTAAGAGCAGTACATTTACACAAGCATATGGGTTTGGGAACTTCAGTCCACTAGTGAAACCATCATTTGCCTTGCTCCAAATACTGTTCTGTCCTGTCCCCCTCAGTGCTTCTAAACCATAAAGAGAAAATGTGTTCGCAATATAAGTGCGTTAAAACTAGTTGTACTTATCCAAAACTCAAACAGGAAGAACCCATCTGTGTGTACGGATTTCTGTGTTTTGCTGTCTTTGGTTGCTTGTCTTCTGAATTACTTTTCTGTGTGGATAACATGCATTTATGCCACTTGATGCTTAAATGGAAGTGAAAATATTTGCTCAGGAATGTTGCAATTGTATTTGCGATATTGAGCAAAAATTAGATTAGGAGTTGGTTTGGCTTCAGGAAAAGCAGCTTCTGTTAAGTGAGAGTCCTTTGAGCTGGCATATCTAGGAGCCAGAACTGTCTTTATAAGAATATGGGAAGGCATTTTTTTTAGTCAACAAAAGAATTCTCTAAATATATGAACCCTTAATATGCCATGCAGTACAGTGCTTTGCACTTGTTTTTTGCAGCTGTAAACAGTTTGCTTCCACACTTCTTAATTTTTGAAACTGGAAAGTATCGATTTTTAGTTGTAATGCTTAAAAATAAGTCTTCAGCCTAGGGCTATTAAGCTAGCTGGGAATAAAGGTGTTGGAGTATTGGATAGAATAATAAATAGTGAGGCCTGGCTTGGTATAGACTTTTATAGCAACATCTCTCTACTACCTGATGGCCAGCTCTAACATACTTGTACGTGTGGGTCAGGTAGTAGTGCCTTCCATTTACTAAAGCTGTCTGTCTGTTTCTGTCTCTTCCTCCACCTCCCTAAATCACAATGCAACCTGTTGCAGGGACAAGTCGTATTCAGAAAGCTATAAGTTTGCAGTCAGTAATCTTCTTTTTGGCTGTTCAGGTAACTGATTTAGCCATAAGAGCATTCGTCAGCAGCAGAATGCAAGTGAATGTAAGTTGAATCACCCCTGCTTCCTCCTGGAACCTGGAAAAGTCATGGGCAGATTGAGAAAAGGGGACTATGAAGAAATATGGCAAAACCCAAGCTGAAGGGCAAGACGTATATGGCTAATTGTGTGGGTTTGTGGGTTTTTTGGAGATCTCTGATCTCAAAAGCCTGGGAATCACAGGCCCATCTAGTGCTAAAGTTTTGAGGGACTGTTTCATATACTGTGAGTTTATAGAAGAAAATCTCTCAAACTAGGCAGAACTGATGTCTTTTTAAATTAAAGTTAATGCCAGATTCTTTCTGTAATACCATAGCTATGCTGTGTATTGCTTCATTTGCATGTGACAAGGAATACAGGGTTTTTAAAACATGAATGTGAATACCTTAATACAAGTTTTTTTCTTTTAGTAAGGTGAAAACACTATCAAATAGAAACTAGAAAAGAATAGTCTTGCCTAGCAGCAAAATGGATTGTCTCTTCTTTGTAAATGTTGTTTTATAAATTAGAGCTATGTAAGTGCTTCCTGGAGAACCTCTTATTGAAACAATGTTAAAATAGTTTCTTCCTGTAATGCAGAGTTTGTTTTCCTCAAGAAGAAAAAAAATAAATCCTTGTTCCACATCTAATACATCTTTAAAGTTGGCAAAATTGTCAGTTTGTCTTTGGATAACTTGTTTCTTCCTAGTGCTAGCAATATTGCATAGTTTCTTATGTGAGGCCTTATGTGCAGTATTGTAACTTATTTGATGGAAAGACTTGTTAATTTTGTGCAATGTTTGTTCACACCACCACCCCTGCCCTCTTCCTGCATGACTAGTAAGAGGAAGCAATGTGTCAAAATTTCTGGTGTACTCCTTTGAAGAAGAAAAAAAATTCTATGGAATTGTTTGATACCAGAAAGAAAATAAGTGACAGGCAGTTTGGTTCTAGAGACAATGATGACTGCCGTGTATATATATATTTTTTTGTTTTTCTGAATGATAAAATGTTGTATAGAATAAAATTCCCATTGTTTTGCTTCATAAAGGAGTCCCGCTGAAGTAAAGGAAACTTCTTCACAAGAAGAGATCAAGAAGGTTTCAGTGTTCTGTTTTACTTTCAGATTAAACTTGTGATGACAAATCAACATCCCTATATTTCTCTTTGGGTGCTTCTAGACAGGTAAACATTCCCAGTCATGAGTAGTTTACTGTTTTGATTGTTAGGTGCAGCCTCCAAATACTGGTCATCTGCTCTTGATTTAACTACAAATCATGTTTCTCGCGTATGTTTTGAATGAAAACTAACCGGTGCAAATAGCTCAAATGCGATGGAATTCACTTCTACTTTGCTTTACCTAAAACAATTTTTTTTGTTTTGCTAGCTGACGTGCAGGCTGCAGAATGAACTAAGAAAAGGTGTGCTTTGTTTTTCTCCCTTACACTGAATGGCTACACTGTTTTCTGTTTTGTCAAGCACAGAAATGGGGAGACTTCATATTCAATGTAATAATGCCCATCTCTTTCCTTCGCCCAGGTTTGGGAAGGCTAGAGAGAGATTGCCTGGCTTTTGTTTTCCATCATGGTTTGTAACGCTATGTGGCGCTCTTGTTCAAATAACGGCATTTTTATTTTGCTTTCTTTCTTTACTCTGTGAGTGAGAGATTGAGACAAGTAAAGGATGTCCAAAACAGGAGGTGGTTCTAGATGAACTAATCAGAAAACTTCTCAAGCTTTATTAAGAAACTTGATCTTTATTTGTATGGATTGGCTTGAATTTAGACATTATGAAATGGGTGTTTACTTGATGTCTATGCTTAAGCTTTTGTTTGAGCAGTTACGGCCTATTTTCTTTGGTCATGTGTGTGAACTGCGCTCTATGTAGATACATCCCTTTTGAAACAACTTAAGATGAATAGTAATCATCGAGGAAAAACTGCAATCTCGGTGACTTTAGACCTTCAGTGCACAATGAAGTAAGAAAGACTCCAAGTGAGCAGAAGGATGGTTAAGACGGATGGTCTGCTAGTAATGCTGAGAAATTCTTTGCTCAGATCAGTCTGATCCCCTTCTCTAAGGAGTATGTGTGAAGGAGATGATGTTGCATTCACTTACCTGAGGGAGTGGCACAGCAGAATTGGCACAGGACAAGTGCTTCAGAACATGCTTGGTACAATCTATTTTAGCTTGTACATGAGCTAATTCAGCCACTGTATAGCTTCTGCTGGTGTTCCTTGTGCTGTGCAAAAGTGACTTTACATATTGCAAACCACAAAAGCTGAGCATGTGTGTCACACTGAACCAGCTATCTATGATAGTCATCCTGGACAAATGGTACTGCACTAAGGAGGACACCATCTTTGGCTTTGTTTCAGAGAGACTTTTGTTTTGCTGGACCTTAGAATTCATTTGGCTTTAATGATGAATTGGAATTTTGCATGGCGTCTGTACTGACATGTGAAAAAGATGATTTGCCTTCTTGTAATTCTGTTCTTGTTGATATGGGATATGGGAAAGCTCTGGGGCTGCAGCACTTGGATGATGAACATCCTTGCTTCCCAGCAGCAGATGACTCTTGAATGCTTCATTTTGTGTCTCTTCCTCCAAACTAATGATCAGATATCCCTGCTGCTATATTGCTAGTGTATTAGTGAGGGACAGTTCAGATTCATCTGGCATAAACTGAATAGTTTTAATATATGCTACATCAGAATTGCCACATGGCAAAGCAGAGATATACTGAGCCTAGTATTGTCTCCAGAAGTGGTTGTAATGAGCGCTTAGAGCAAGAGATGTGTGAAAAGACTGCAGTGATGTTTTTCTCTTCCCAGCAAGATCTCCTTGATCCTTGCCAGGATCTGTGCAAGAGTGTCCTGAGCTAGAAACTGCAGCTGGACCATGAATTTTTGCAGTGATTGGATTTTATCTATGAAGTGTGCAATGAATTGTTGGAAAAAAAATAATCTGTTAGTGCTTTTGCTCTCCCATTTACTTAGTCATTGTGAGAAAGTGCTTCTTAGTTTAAGTTTTAAGCCTGCTTCTTGATATCATTGTTTAATGATCTGTATTTTGTTTTTGTCTTCCTGACTTTATCACAGTTCTCTAGGCCTCTTGTGTCTTTTTCCCTGTATGACTGCTGCTGTATTTAACCATTTTGCACTTCTGATAATCTTCATTAACCTTCTCCATTTGTCTCTTCAGAGATGGGGTGACCAATCTCTACTTAGGTTGTAAATATGAAGTGCTATGCCACAGCTGTGTGTTGATTTGTTTTCCATGCTTTCCCTGAGTCCTAGAGCTCTCTTCATTTTCATGGCTTCTGAGCATGAAGTTGATATTTTCAAAGGACTGTCTGAAACAATACCAACATGTTCTGCTTACTAGCCAAGAGGCTCATAACACCAACTTAATAGCTACATCTTGTGCTGTGTGTGGTTAGAGTTGTGGGGTTTTTTTTTTACATTACTTTTCATGTATCAGTAGTCAATTTCACCTGTAGATTTACTATGCATTTACTATTGTGAAGTCTCTTTTCAGTCTCCTTTCTTTTAAATTACTTTGAATAATACTATGGTGGCGGCAGCATTTTTGCCCCCTTTTCCAGATTGTTTAAGTTTAGTAGTGCAGAGTAAAGGAAGGCAGGGAATGAGTGTCTATAGCAATGTGCTGCTGTTAGAAAAACTGCTCATGACTACTTCATATCACTCTCCTACTCTCTCATTATTTTGGTGTATCCTGGTAAGAACCTTTTTTAAATTATTTTTACAAATTCTCAAAAGAGTTGAAGGTAACTCCTGCTGCTGCTTTGAGAAGCAAACAAATAACAGAAGAAACGAAAGGGGGGAAAGAACCCCACATTATTTTAAAAAAAAAAACCCAAAACAAAAAACAACAAACAAACCCAAACAAAAAGAACAGGATAGACATAGAGGAAGTGTAATATAGTTAAATTTATTTGTTCTTATCTACTATTCCACACTCCAGGTAACCATCTCTGACAAGTCCAAGAATTTGAGATTATTACCCACTTCAGACTGGGAGCCACCAAGAGTTTAGAGGCTTCAAGTCAGCTATTACTACCATCGTGCCTCAGTATGAGGTAGTAGCTTCAGTTTCCTGCCTTGAAGGAAAAACCAGCAAAAAAATTATGGTTGTATTTTGCTGGTGCATAGTTTGAGTCAGTTATACTAGAATAACACAACCTGAGCTTTATCTGTTTAGTGATTCAAACCAGACTAAGACCTAGTAAAATAAAGCTATCGTATTGATTTGAATATAAGAATGTAGTGCTACTACAAGTAGGCACTTTTTTTCAGTACATAGTTCTTGCAGGGAAAATCTGACTTGCATGTGATTTTTCTAGGTGTAATTGTTCCTTATGGCTTTAAGGGCCTTTAGCTCCTCCCTAATATGGAAAGAAATAGCCTGCTCCTTGGTTGGAGTGTTGGACCTTGCTGGACAGCTGTGTCCAGCAGTGGCTGCACCTACAACAGACCTTCTGTTGTAGCTGCAGGACAAGCAATTGGCAACTGAGTGCAAGCCTCCCATCAAAAATACTAATTTTAGCTTCCCTGGCCAGCTAAAACTTGTATACTAAGCAGTTTTTTGTGGTGTGTTTTTGTTTGGTTGTTTTTTTTGATGGACAGGCACTGCCTGTCTGGCAACCAGTTTCCTGGAAAAGTAGGGCTTTCTGTAGCAAGCGAGGAGGTGAAACCATGCTTGGGAGGTCAGGCTGTTCATAGTGTTAGGCACAGGACCGATCTGTGAGGTTATGGGTGGGCAGCATGGATGTGGCCTGGGGAAGGGAGCAGGGTCTGAGGATGGCTATACTGTCATACATAAAATAGAAGTGCGGGTGGACTGCAGAGCTCTAGAAGGTGGCTAAATGTTTAAACATTGACTTTACTATTTGGTTTGTTTTGCTGTCACTTATAAAGGAATGCTTTAAATTTTGGCCAAGGTGGTATGCTTGGAAGCCAGCTTTTATATTTACATTTCTTCCTGCTCCTATCTCTCATGGTTAGTTTTTTATTAACCAATGCTTTTACCAGAAAAATGCTGGGACAGCATTTTCAATCAAAATCAGATTGGCACATTGAAGTGAAACAATGTCCTGTGAAGTTCCATGGAGATGGGTGTTTATCTGCTCTGTGTATATAGCAACATCGTATTCCTGATTGTGGGAACAGGTACGCACATGTCTTCTTACTTGGATATACACTGCATTTACGTTTTTAGGTAACTTTCCACTACTTTGAGCAAAATCCGGGATGTGATTTGTGTGTATGTGGCAGTTGGTCAAATCTAAAAGTCTGTTAAAGTCCATTGGATTATGCAGAGGGCAAAATAACCCAGATGCATAAAACAGGAGCAAAACAAGCATTATGATCCAAAAAAAAATGTGTTGAAGAAACTCTTCTCAGCTTTATTCTGCTTTGAGTAGTAAATTTTACTTCCATGTCATTACAAGTGTTATATCACCTTTTTCCCCAGCTTGGCCATTCTCATCCTCAGAGCTGAAAAAAGAAAACAAACAAAGCCATTGCATTTTAAGACTAACTTTCTATTTCTGATGCTAAATCTCCTTATTTAGAAAAATGAAGAATACACGTACCTCCAGTGGTTAATCCAGCAGAATAAGCATTGTTTTAGTGTTATAGAAAGAAATCAGTAGAAGGCATTAGTTCTGTTAATTTTGCAATAAAGTGAGTTCATTAAGAAATTACTCCATTATCACTATTTGAAAATTCACACAGCTCTCTTCTGTTTTGTTTCTGTTACCTTCACTAAGGCTTTGAAGACAGATGGTATTGTCCTTGACTAGATGCTGACAGATTAAAAGGATGCATGAATAATTAAACAAACTCTTTGTTTAAACTAAAGTCCTCAGTGGGAGCTGTAACTGTTTTGAAGCCTTTTTCTTTTGTGTTGATGTTCACAGAAAACTTTCCTGTCATCCTGGTGCAGTGAGTCAGAGCGAGAGTTAGTCATATTCCTGATTTAAGTCTGATGGAGTAACTTAGTATCTCTATAAGCATCAGTATGGCTATTGTCTGCAACTGGGTATAATGTGGGTTAGTTTAAAAGTGACTGTGCAGGGCAGATGATTAAATGTTAAGGTTATTTTTAGAACAGCAGTATAATGCTGTTGTTTGATGTGTAAGAGCCTCCCCCCACCATGCAGTTGATCTGAGAATGCAGTGGGAATAATTTCCAGCTCTCTGACCTGTTAGTTTGAAGAGCCACCCAAAATAGCATGTCTCTTTCCTTCATCCTGCATATGTCTGTACTGAGCGACAAGGGGCAAAAGCAGCTGTTTACTTGATTTATGCATGTCAGCAAATGTCCAACTTGAGTTACGTTTTGAATGCTGAAGTTGTTGCAAATCAGAGGCATCTGAATGTAACTTTATATCTTAGGGCCACTGACGTTAAGCTTAGCTCTTACAAAGATCCTGTGTACTGTTTGCAGACCAAGGAATTCTGAAGGATTTGCGTCCTGGTTGTGGTTTGAGAGAACAATTGGCCTGATGCTTCACTTATAGGCAATAGTCTGGTTTTATCCTGCTTTATGCATTACAAAAAGAGATGGTATACATGAATCTTTCTCTATTAAAAAGTTTTGTTGTATGTTAACTTTCTTCAACGCAAATGGAGCTAAGTCTCCATTGTGTTTTTGAAGGTTGTGCAGCTTCCAGTGCTAAGGAAAAAAATTAACTCATCTAGACTAGCTATCTGCCAAAAGCCTTGGACCTTTATGTCCCATGACAGCTTGTTCCACATTGTCAGTAGGTTTTATTGCCTGTTCAGCTTCAGTTTTTCCTTTCCTTGTTCATTTCACTATGTCTAGCCTTTGTTCCCCCCCCAAGGACTTTTAATTTCCCTAATGAGTATTGAATCTCCAAAGCATTTGCACGCTAATTCATTTGACTGAAATTTAAAGAATAAGCTCTAATAATGCAAAACACTGGTGTCCTAATTATAGCATTGCTGTCCTTTTCTCTGTATGGTTTTTCTGAGGGCACATACTTTGAGATATTGGTCCCCCACCAAACTCATGGGGAAAGAGGTATGTCCTACATTTCTGTTAGTTCAGAGGCATGATGAAAGCTCCTAACTTAATCTGGTATTCCTCTATATAGATTGGCACGTGGAACAGTTCCTCTGCCTCCTAGCTGTCCTTGGCCATCACTAACTTTTTCAGTAACTTGCTGTGAAGATTCATTTCTTTCCCAAAGCAAGATTGTTACATAAGGGACTGTCTCCCTGGTCTGTCCTGTGCTTCCTTGCTTTCCATTCTTTTTCCTCAGTGCCTGTTTGATGTTCAAATGCTGCAAATGCCTCCCAAAGCTTTAATTTCAGAGAGGATTATTTTTTCTGTTGTGTGTTTTGTTTTAGTAATGGATGATGATGTACCAAAAATATTTTTGACTCCCCTCTTTTCACTGGTGGTGTTTAGGGTGAACCTGCTGGGCTGGGCATCAGTGGCTGCTTTTAAAACAGTTTATTTCCCGAAGAAACAGCTCTGTGTAATACATTGTTCTAGATTTAAGAGGCTTTCCTGGTTTTGTTTCCTTTTTAGAAGTTGCAGTAGGATTACAGGACTGCTTGGGAAAAATTGAGTCACTTCCTGGCTTTTTCCACTGCTCAAAATGTCCCAGGGAGTGCCAATAAATAGGTGGAGGGGTGCAGAGGAATATGGCTTAGTTCCAAATTCTACTGGGCACTTAAGAGACTCACTTGGAGGCAGTGCTGACTGTTGGGGTGTATTTTTGAAGCAGTTGCCAAACTGCCTTTAATTGAATTGGGACCAGTTTTTCCCTAATTGGCTATTTTCTTTTTGGTAGAATGCTTGTAAGTAAATGGGTAAGACCAAATACAGGTTAACAGAATAGATTCTCAAATGTCTTTGCTAGACTTACACTTATCCCCCTTCCCTGAAAGTCAGTGTTTATTTTCCACTAACCTCAAAAGAGAGAGAACCCAGATTGTTTGGAGAGTGTCTGAGTGGCAGGGAAAAATAAAGAAGTTTCAGATGCTTCTTTCAGGAGACAGAAATAAGCAAAAATTGTTACAGATTGAGGTGCTCAGTTAACATCTCATGGCCTATGTATGCCCCATCCGAATGGTACTGCTAGCTCGTAGTTACTTCTTGGAACCCTCTTTCTCAGAATCTGTTCAGAAGCACCCACGCAGCGGGCTGTCGGATGAATGAATTGTTTCAGTAGCAGCCAGCTGGTGGGTGGGTGAGCGTCGCTTCTCCATTATATGCCTATACATATGTGATGGGGGAATTAAGGGACTATCCCCAAAATATAATGGGCTGGAGTAGTTGCTGGAGTGGTTTATCTTGCCTGTACCAGCTAATTCAGCTTCATTTGCTGTCAGAGTTGCTGGCAGCAGCCTTGGGTCCCAGAGGACACAGGGAAGGGTACAGCTGGCAGGATTAGTGCTTGAGAGAAGCAAAGGTCCTCTCAAGGGCTAAAAAAGTACAGTGGCCTCCTTGATCAGAAAGGCTGTCCAGCACTACTGGAATATTTCAGGCTGTTGTGTGCATGACTGTATGAGGTTGATACTCCTGTGAACTGAGTGCATTACTTACTGAACAGCTCTTCCCAGTCAGTGCATACTGATGCAAAAATACTTGAAAATCCTTATGTGAGCCAGTGACCACCCTCTCTCCTGGCTTTACCTGTATTGTAAAGAAATGCTGGGCTGCCAACGCATCTTTAGGCAGGGCCCAAACTTACACTTTTGTTGCCAAACTGCAAAATTATTCAGAAAATAGTCTGGAAGAAGAACAGGGAGAGAATATGGGATCAGGACCCCAATCTTCCTATAATTCAAGCACAGTGTTCTTTCCTTGAAGTGGAATGTGAGTACTGTCTGAAATCTGCTGCTCTGTAAATATACTTAAATGCAGTTTAATAGTATGCATTAAAGTGCAACACAATCATAAACAAGAGCTCTCCATGTTTCTGGAAGATCTTGCTGTTATTCTTTCAACCTTTTATTATGAAAATTTATAGTAAGAAATAGACACCTTGAGTATTAATAGAATATAAAAAGTGTTAAAAAATAACACTATGGACTATATGTGTTAACCACATATAGTGATGAAAACTGTTTCATTGTCTTTCAGAGGCTATAAAAATATCTAACTCGGGTTAACAAAAACCCGATAAAACTTGCATAAATGTTGTCAAGGCAAGGTTGGCAATGCGGATTCCAGAAAAATGCAAAGTGAATCTGGTTATTAAACAGTCTTTCTGATTTAAGGAGCAATTTGGATTATCTAGGAAGTAGTTAGAATGCAGATAGGCACAAAAACATTCCAGTGAGGAGACAGTGTTAAGAAGCAATGCTGTTAGTTACCTGGTAGAAATGAAAACTAATTCTGCTAATTGAAGTAGCATTAATGGAACTTTTAATTGTCACTTGAAAGAGAATCACTTTTAATCTCTGAAGGTTACAGAAATGGCATTTCTGAGATAGTTTATTTTCCAAATTTTGATATGGTAACTAGTGCATTGCTAAAGATGAAATAATTCAACAGTACCAAAATGCAGATTGGCATTTGTTAATCATTTCTCTGCTCTTGTTTGTTAGTAATTGCATATTAGTCCATGAAACAATCCAAAGGGTAAAGTGAAACAGTTGCTAGCAGATAAGAGTATCAGTTTGCTACATAAGCAAACAGCAGTGACATGATTTTCCTTTTCTGTTACCTGTTAGCGAAGGATCTTCGGTACCATCACCAGATATCTGGTTGTGAAGATGAGCACGGTGTGTCAGGGAGCTTAAGCATTCCTCTTGTTCTTGCAGGGAGATGGAATTTTTGTGCGGTACCTTGTTCAGGCTTGCACCCAGACTGCTCACAGGGTTCATTTGCGGGACTTCTGTGATTTTCCTGCTTGGTGGCTGATAAACCTGACTGTAGTGGCCTATGGGATGATATGCTGGTTTCTCAGATTTGCTGTCATCTTCATCATCATCATCAATGATAACTAGTTCTGCACGGATAACCCCATCGTATCGTGACAACTTTTGGTCTGCTTCTTCATCATCATCATCAATGCGCTGATAACCCATGAAAATCATTGTTACTGGTTCAGAATCATCCACGTAACATGGTACGGCTTGGACAATGCTGTACTGAACATCTTCCTCATCTTGAGGTGCAGGGGATGTTTCATTAAGATGGCAGGGACTTAAAAATCCTGTTTCATTATGTCTTTCTCTAGTATTCTGGTAAGGTTTTAATTCTTCATGTGCAGATTTTCTTTCTTCATTATGTATCATCTTGTTCTCAGGACCAGTCTGCACTTTCTTCTCTGAATGGGAAAGTACTGGAGAGGGAGACTTTGGCTGTATTACCTTTGGAAGATCAAGCCCATTTTCTTTATGTTGCTGCAAAAAGGGCTGTGTTTTGGAGAATTCTGTCTGATGATTGCTAAATCCATTCATCTCTCTTCTGTGAGCATCTTCCAGTTTTGTTCCAGGGACTAATTTGTCTTTCTGAGGAGTAACTGGCCTGCAAAATTTATTTGCAAACACAGGCTCATGATACTCTGTGGGAGACTGAGAATTTTTTTCAGTTGCCTGTCGTAGCAGGTCCTCCACCTCAACAGGAGCAAGTTCATCCATCCCATTTTGTGTAGTGCTGCCATTTGAGGACACTGCATAGACTGACTTCCTGCCATCATCATAGACTTTAATTCCTGTCTCTTTGAACTCCTTTGAGGGAAGAGGTATTGTTGATAACACTGTGTTTTCTCCTGTCTTCATGTCTTTTTCAACTTTAATTTCCATGGCAAACAATGCTGTTGAAAGAAACAAGTGCTTAAACTGATAATGCAGCAGCTGCAAGAAATATTGTAGAAGAGTTCTGACAGTGATAGAGAATGACTGTCAGAATGAGTTATCATATACGTGAAATTATCCTATACATAACCAATATATTTGATTCTCATTTTGAATGCCCCCTTCCATCTTGTCAAAACTTGAAGTGGAAAAAAATATTTTTGTTTGTATCTAATTCTGTGAGGAAAAATAAGGTATTGAGAAGCTAGTCTTCATTATGTGATTTACTGAGAAAGGCAGATTTAACTTTGGCCCCTGGTGTCATGCTGGGCAGGAGCAGTTGAAAGAGTTCAATGTGCTGCAAGACTAGAGAGTCTTGGTCACTCAGAAGGGTTAGGAGGCTTTGTAGTAGTTGGGACATAACCAGACTACTGCTGGCTAGCCAGGAGGTGTAAGTGTGGATAAAAAGTGTAAAATGTAGAAGGGAGGAACTACTTAAAGTTACACCAGGTAGAGGAATGAAGTGCTGGAAAGAAGTGTTAATGTTGAAAGCACTTGATCCTTATTCTCGATGGTAAATACCTTACACCAGGGTCCCACCTCTCAGTTTTGATGACCTTACTGATAACATAACACAGCTTAAATGAGAACAATATTATCCCATATCTGTAATGTTTATCCTTCCCTTAAAGTGTATTAGATTCAATTTATAGGAAGTTTTTGCATATATGGACATCCTTTGGAGTTACTGGTAAATAGTACCTTTTCTCTTTTCTTCATCATCAGTGGCAGCATGTGCTGTACTTTTCAGTGCAGAAGGCCTGAAATACTTGGGAAGGTCAGGTATGCTGGTGTATATGTAGTCTGCTGCCTCTGAATAAAGAAGATCCACAAAGTATTTAGTATGTTTTCACTGACTTCTACAAAAACCTTTTTTTTTTTTTTTTTTTTTTTTTTTTTTGACTGGACATACCTTTTTCAACTTCTGCTTTTTCAGTCTTCACAGACTAGGAAAGAGAACCATTAACAATACATGTGATTAGTCAGTTTTAAGTTGTTAACTAAACAGTGCTTTGCTTTACCTGATAGTCTTAAATTTTTGTGTGCATGGCTTCATGCTCAGAAGGGGCTAAAAGTGGAACCTGCTCAGCTGGAGCATGGAAAGGGAGAAAGTGAATATTTTCTGTGGTTGTTTTTTTTTTGCCAATATGATTCCAAGTCACACAGGGAAGGACAGGACATTACAAAGTGTTAATCGGTGACAAAGCCTCATACTGTGGCCCATGTTGGCTTGCCTCAAAGATTTACAAAGGTTCTGCTTTGGGATTCCAGTTGTGCTTATCTCCCTGCGACTCTTTAGAGAGGGAGAGTGTGCGTAAGACCAATTGGAGAACTGAAGTTTAGTTTCATCATTATGTTTTTGAGGTGGTTTGAGATTATTTTCAAATATCAAAAAGACCTTTAGACAAAGACTAATGACAGATAATATTGAGTCATGTTTCACTATAAGCTCTCTTAGGGACTTGGGGAAAAGCATGATGCAGTTTAGTTGGGCACCTGAAGGAGCATGAATACGTCAGCCTCTATACCCACTCTGTACCTGTTATGTCTGTTGCTGGCTGAGATGCGGAGTTGCTGGTTGCTGCCAGTGGCAGTGCTATTTTTTTTGAGATGTGGTGTAGATGGGGACCAATTCTTACCATTACTCCACCCCCCTAAACAAGCAAATGGAAACATTTGGGCACTTAAACAGTATAATATCTTGACCCCTTTGAACTACTGTCACTGTAGACAAAAGCTCATGACCACTTACAGGATCCAGGTTGTTCCACTTTCCCTGGTTATCACGATGAACGAGTAATTAATTTTACTTCTGGAGTAATTTGGCACTAACCTTTATTATGTCTTCTGTTGTTTTTTCAACAGACTTAAGTTTCTTTAAAATTGCTTGTTCCTTAGCTGAGACTTCCATTTCCTCTCTTTCCAGAGCCTCAATTTCCTTCTCCAGTCTGCAATCACAATTCACTTTGATTTAATACCAGGCAGAGAGCAACGTTGCAGATTCAATACATTGTGAATATAGACATTAGTGGTGCTGGTTCTACTTACCCTGACAAATTTTTCTCTAATATGAGATCAGCTTATAATTTCACATACATCAGAAAATCCGGTGAAATAGTATTCTCTTTTTTTTTTTTTTTTTTTTTTTTTTTTTAAATGTACCTGCTCTAGGTTCCTTCTGAGCCTACTTTGAAAACAATGGCTGAAATAAATCTATTTTACAGGAGGGAACAGTTAAGAAATATAGACCCCCACAGCATTTCCTTGTCTCTAAGCAAATTTTCTCTCCTACATTGTCTCAAGAAATGTGATTACTCCCTTGTAATTATGATGTAGGGCTAGATAACATGACCTCATAAGCTATATTTTAATATATGTAGCCAAACTGTATTCAGGAGGATCCCCTGTGGAGGAAAGCTCTAGTCAATCTATAACTAGAAGCTACAATTCCAGAAGCACCACCTCTATCAATGCAAATCAAATTGCATTTGTATTTCTGAGGGGTAAAACAAGTATAATTTTTTTGATAAAACAATAATGACATTTGCAAGTACTTTTTGTAGATAAAACAGCTCTTAACTAATTTTCTAATATAAAAATTAATACAACTAGAAATCATAAAACTGATGTGCTTTGCAGGCTACTTTTATGAAGTGATGACTCCATAATTGTGTGGATTTTGAAAACTAAGCAACCTGCATAGTAGGAGGATTCTCAAGAGACTAAAGCCTCAACCTTTGTTGTTTTCCAGTCTGATTGGGATTGAGAATGAAGAATTTATGAACACGCAAGATGATGAAGGGGTTTTCTGAGGGTGGTGTGTGTGTGTTCAGCGCCAAGATGCCAAGACAGTTCTCTGTGGTTTTGTGTGTGTGAAAGTGGGTTCTGGGATTTCAAAATTCTTTGCTTTGGTAAAACAGGTGTAATGGTGCTTGACTGACAGCCTGAAGCTTGATTCTTCAGGGATAAAAAAAAGTCTTGATTAAAATTAAAGTTATTGCTGATGTGGGGTGGGTGTTATTGTAACTAGACCAGTACTTGTGTAGCTACAGACTTAAAAATACTAGTAAGTTTTAAGGGCTCCTATTTGAGGGTGTGGGCTGAGGCTTTTACGGACATACACATGTCCTTCTTAGTCATTCATTGGCACTTTGTGTACTTAATTAACTGGGAAAAGTGCTGAAATCTTGTTTCTGGAAAGCATTCATTTTCAGCAGAAGAGCAGTCATTTAAGACACTGGTTCAATGCACCTAGGACAAGCAGCTGGGAAGGTTAATGTTTGCGGTGTTTGCTCAAGTAATATTCTCCCAAATATTACCAATGAATTTGCAAGAGAAAACAGAGTAGTTCACATAGGTGTGATACATGTCGCATCAGGTGCTAACAGCAATCACTTTCTAAGATTGCAATTAGGTGAGATTTCCAACACAAAGGAACAATTTTTAAGGGTCTATTTATTAGAGGAGGAGCCTTGATTGTACCCAGGTCTAGTAAGTGAGAGCTTTGTTTTACAAAGACTACAAGCTTACCTCTTATGAATACCAAAGATACTAATTTTGGATATTCTCTAATACGGCAGGATATTCAGCAATTGACTTATCTCTGTCAGATTTTAGCAGTGCAAAGCAGAAGTATCTTGCCAGCTAAGACTTGGCTGATAAGCTAACTTTTCTTAAAAAACCTTTATCGTTATGTAAAAAGGAGATTGAAGCTTAGCAGTCAAATTTTTTTTGACCTATTGACTTCTGCTGTGAATTTGTATGTTATTTAAAAGGGGTCATGGCTGCCTTTCCCTCCCCTTTTTGTTATATGTTAAAGCTATGTTATATGGGGTTTTTTTTTGCATGTTAAAGCTATGTTATGTTTTTTTTGCACGCTAAAGCTGAGTATGAAGTTTAAGGCATCTTTTTCCAAATTAGAGGTTTTTTTGTTTTCTGAGCACTAAGATGTTTGACAAAACACTTCTAGACAGAAGGGTCCAGGATAAACTATCTAATCTCTGTGTATGTGAGAGAAGGAGAAAGCAATGCATTAAGTATCTCAGTCAAATTATTTTCTCTGGTGACTAAGGTAGCAACTCAAGCAGGTCTCCCATATCCCATTTTTCTCCCCCTCTTTCTGGTCAAGAGCGTTCCTTACTGCGTAAGTGCCTATTTGTTGGGTTTTAGATAGAAATTTGTCTTGGCCTCATAGCTGGGAAGTCACTTTCCCCTGAAAATCGCCAATCAAGTCCAGATTTAACTCTGAACTGGGACTTGAACTGGATTGCTTATGCTGTAGGGGAGTGCCATATAGCTTCAATCTCCTGCTTCATCTACCTTTTCTTTTTGGGGTCGTTTTTGGAAGAATTTCTTTTAACTTAAAGGAAAAAACAAAAGCAAATTTCAAAACCTTCCCTGTTTGAGTGAAATAAGTCTAGTCATCCATTTCTGACATGGATTCAAAACCAATGGAAGGCATAAGGCAACTGCAACTGATATAACTAGTTGCTGAGATCAGTCAGAATAGAGTTACAACTAGGTGATCTGAGCCAGAGTTACAAACAGAGTGATGATGGCCTATAACCCTGATAGAAAAAAATTGTTTTATGTTTTGACTTATTCTTCAGTATGTGCTGGGATCCACAATAATACACCAAAGTCAACATTAATAATAGAAACCTGTCCTCCCTTTAAAGTAAGCAGACCAGAAAAGTTGAATGCAGGCCGGCAGAGAAGCATTATTTATCTCCTTGTGTGACTGCTTAAGGTGTCTGAATAACACCGTGGCTCTTGTCCTATTTAAACTCAGATTTGTAGAGCTACAATAATAGGATGCTATGTGGACTTTTATCTGTTAGCGAGAATATCCTCTTTTTTGAAATACAAAGGTGTCACAGAACTCGGAACTGAGTTGTGAAGAAAAATGCGTTCAGGATTAAAGTAAAAGCTAAAAATATATATATATATTTAAAAGCAGTTAACGCTTTGGACCTGAGCTCTGCAAGATGCCCTTAGGACCTTGCTCAAAGGTACTGATTATAGTGCTAAAATTTAAAAATTTTATAATGAGGGGGATGAACATTCTTGGAGGGCTACAAAAGGCACTAATGCAATGACCATGTGTCATATTTCTGCAGTTCTTACAGAATATTATTAGTTTAATAGATTGAAATGTTGTATTTTTACATGAGACTTGATTACAATATTATCATAATGCAAAAATGAATCAGAAGCATAACGAACCAAAGAATCATTAACCTTTACTATGGGTTTATTTCAGTTTGGAGTGTGAACACTCCTAGACACACAGGTGGAAGAAGACAAGGAAAAATCCTGGGAAGGTATTAAAAAAAAAAAAAAAGAGGGGTGAGTGGGGAGAGAGAGAAAGAGAAAACACAATCCTAAATAAATCAAAGATGGTAAACCCCATATAGTTATCTGTGAGATCAAGAAAAGTAGTATTTAAATTTATATATGCTCTCACACCCATACCAACACCCACTTCACATGGTAATTAAGAGGACTGATTCAGTGCTCAGTGGGGTTAGGGAAAATTTCTCATACCCATGTAATGGGAATTGCATCTAGACCTTAGCTATCTCTTTTGCACTCATACTTGCATATAGATGAGGGTTTTTTTATGGTTCGTTTTCAGAGGATGTTGTGAGTGTGTACACTGGAGTTTGTTGAATGAAAACTTTTAAAAGATGCAGTCTGTATGGTTCAAAGAAATCAAAGTCCTTTTGACTTTGTGCAGTGGAAAAGTTGGGCCAGAATCTTTCTGGTGTGTTTAAATCTTTAGAAACTTCTAAATCAATGACATTTTTATGAAGTTACATCATATTTGTATTTGTCTTGAACAGGTCTAGCAGCTACACTAGCAATTATAAGAAACATTTTTGACAGTGCTGCTGTGTTTTGTAGAGAAATGGAAATATGACATAGCTACTGTATTAAATCAACCTTTTGGATATTTGTCCTTCTGTCCTCAAGTAGTACTTGTTATTTGAGAGAGGAAAACAAGTAGTATGAAGGCGTGGATGAAAGAAGGAACCTTAGAAGCCAAGATATTAAATTGGAGCTTTCTCTGCCAAAGTAGTAGCTGAATTAAGACATTCTACAGAGAATACCTGACTGCTGCTGGCCACCAGCTAATCTGCTGGGGTTGGCACCACTGCCACCCCAGAAGAAAAATAAACGGCTTAAGAATGAAAAGCAGATAGGAGGCTACCACCCTGGAGAATACTGGACTGAGAGGAAGAGGCAGTTTAGCAAGTCCTCACATGTTTTGAGGTGAGTCAAATGCTTTAGCAGCTCTGGAGTCCATCTAGCCTTAGCCTGCCTTCATGTATCACGTTACAAACCATTGAATAGATCTTAGCTAACTGTGGTGTTTGTGCCATTTTTAAGTATGTTGTTTAGCAACTAATTCTATCAAGAATGAGTGCTATTTACTGAAAATAAAATGAGAAAATGGGACTCAAAATTCTTCATTCAGTTTGTGCCCTGACCAAGAACATCCTCTCTTAGCTCGTGTTAACTCCTAACATGTAAAGAAGGTGAATAGGACAGGTAATGTAAATGCTGGTTTTGTCTGTAACTAGAGCTATTTGTTGCAAGGTGGTTCGGGCCACTCACTATTCGCTGTTTTGTTGTTGATGCAAAGGATTAAACTCTCCCTTTTATCAAAAAATGCTCAAATCTGAAATAATTAGCAGACATATGCTAGCTCTATTCAACACCCGAGTAAAGAATGTTTCAAAACAGAAGTCCTGTTGAGGAGGGTGATGGAAAGGCCCATGCCACTACTATGGCCTACAATTGCGATTGTCCTCTCAGCAGAAACAAAGACTGGTTTAAGGGCATTCAACAAGTCTTTAAAGTGATTCAGATTTTTTAACTGAAGATAAGACCCATGCAGAATAATCACCTGAGTGGACAGAATCGATCTGAATCAAGTGAAGTTTAATAATCAGACACCCAGAAGAAATAATTCTACTGAGCTTCTCAATAATGTAACCTACTGTTTACTGTATGACATGTGTCTACATGATAAGTTTAGCAATCTTTGATTTACAGGGCAGGTCAAAGGTATGACTTCACATATAAGTAGTCACGCAAGCTTTTGTTAGCTTGGGTGCTATCTATGGCATAGAAAAAGCACTGTGCAAGCACTGCATGGTGCATATTTTGTGCTTTTTAGTGGACTTTGTAATACAGAGTTCAGTATGAACAAGGTTTCTGTGTTGCTGCTGGCTGGTTTGAAACCGGGCTGGGTATGTCTAAACAAAACCTAATGATATTTGGAAGGCAGCATGGATGTTTCTTTAGAGGCCTTTGCTAGACAGCTATTGAGGAGTGGTGGGAAGTATAATTTATAGCAAAAGATGCTTGATGTGACTAGACCTGTTTAAATTCCTAGTTCAGAGGGAAGTTCCCACATGACTCCAGGTATGTTCTTCTGCCTCCATTCTCCATCTGTAAAGTCAAATGTACTCATCTGAGTCCTTTGTGTATTGTGAAGATAAAAGCTGCCAAAGACGAAGGTGTGTAGATTGTTTGGTTATGAAAGTGTATCAGTAATGAAAATATTTCTTTTGATATCAAGGCCTTACAAAGCTGTAAACTGTCTTTAAAACTTCAGCAATGGTGAATTAAGTCCTCTTAATTTAGGGTGGCTCAGGAATGTAATTAGGAGCATTTCTATACTGACTTTCATTTCTAGGATGCATTATACTTGTGAAGTTGTTATCATAAGAGTGAAGACAGCATGTCATTTTGTGTTATACTTTTTTTTTCCGTTAATCTTTTCATTTTAAACTGATGTAATTAATCTGATTCATTTCACTACAAATAAATCTGAAGTATTTCAGATGTATGTCCAGAAGTAGGAATCGTTTTAAGGAGGAAGCAATTTGGTGGAGCTTCCCAGCAGAAGGTCACATGCAGGAAAAGTTTGTTGGTAACACTGGTAGTAACAACAAATGGCTGTGGAAATATGTAGCTTGCCATGAAAGAAATAAATTGCCATGAAAAAGCAGCATATACAAAAATAAGAGGAACCATTCACAGGTTCCGTTAAGCAAGTGTAGTAAACCAAATAGCTGTATATTCTTGGAAAAAGAATAATATTTTTAAGAAGCGGAAAAAGACCAGCAGCTACAATCAAACACTTATTGCATTTTTTTCCAGTGTAGTGCTTACAGTTGCAAGTAAACTTACTTCATTTCATCTTCATCAGGATTTAAATTGCTGATTTATGGTCAGAATATCAGCCATTGAGATATACAAACATGACTTGTGCTTGTAATTAACTGGATCTGGAACTATGTAGGAAAAGCATTCATACCTACTACATTTCTCCTAAATGCAGGCATATAAATAGAAACTATTAAAAAAACAAAATGAAACTAACAAAAAAAAGCCAAATCAAACCCCAAACCAATGCAACAAAACAAACCTGTAATCCCTGCATCCCACCTCCATGGGAAAGGAATTCTAAAATGGATTTTTTTGTACATGCTGAAAGTTAACAAAGTCTCTGGCAAAAACTCCTTTGGGAAGGTTAACAGGAACATTCCTATAGTTAGGCTGTTACAGGCTCAGGCATAGATCAAGTGTATGAGCTGAGGAACCACCACCTTGTTTGGTATAATATGTGTGCTCTTGGTCATGGGATGCAGTACTAAATGTGCAGTCTTCCCATTCACAGTGTATCTGCATCTGATCCTTGTTATTATCAAAAAATAGACATGAGCTGAGATGGTACTCCAGGATCCACGTTGTGATTTAAGAAAGCAACGGGGGACAAATGATGGGTTTGGCAGTTTCATTTCTCCTTCCTTAAAGCACAGATACGTTTAGAAATCTTCCTTTAAATGTCTATGGGCTTCTTTTAAAAGACCTGGAAGCTTCTAATTTAGATAAACTTTAAAATTTATATCCCCTTGTCAACTGTTAGATCCAATCTAGAATTAAAGTAGAAGGAATATTCCTTTGTGATGCTAATTTACCTACATAAATTAAAGGTGTTTTTCAGGTTTGAAGCTCCAGTTGGATTACTGTTTTACTATTTGTAACAGCGATTAATTCTAGTCATGCTAAAAAAAAAAAAAGTTTATATGGCTATAGCCAGAGAAGTAAAGCTTACTATGTGCATTCAGCTCTGGCATCTGAGGAAATAAAAATTAAGGCCACTGAACTGATGACAAATTCGGGACAATAATTACAAAAACAGTATCAAAAGACTATAACTGTAGCTACAAACCTATATTTCTGTGAGACGTGGATATGATGTTATGTATGTGAATAAACAGCCTTATTTGCTGAAATCTCTGGTACTTTAGGAAGGTTTTTAAGTCCTAATCCTGTATTCCAAGTCTCCCCAGGGATAGGACAGGAGTGACCCACTGTCAGTGTTGCTGTGAGATATCTTGATTACAATGACTTGGGTGCAGAGAACCCTGAAGGTATGCTAGGAGGTGACAGACTAGGTTTAGATGCTGGAGATACAGTATGCTTCCTGCTAAAATATTTCACTGTTTTTAAGGCAGCCAGTATGTTGGGAGTTCAGTAGCTTTCCTTGGCTTCAAACTGGGGAATGGCTTAAACTGAAAGAAGGTAGATTTAGATTAGATATTAGGAAGAAATTTTTCACTCTGAGGGCGGTAAGGCCCTGGAACAGGTTGCCCAGAGAAGCTGTGGGAGCTCCATCCCTGGAGGTGTTTTAGGCCAGGCTGGATGGGGCTTTGAGCAACCTGGTCTAGTGGGAGGTGTCCCTGCTATGGCAGGGGGGTTGGAACTAGATGATCTTCAAGGTCCTTTCCGACCTAAACCATTCTGTGATTCTATAATAGTATTGCTTGTTCTTTATTTGAGTGTTATCACATGAATTGGCAACTGTAGATGAAAAGAAAGGAGTTTTAAAGATGTCTCATCACCAAATTTCTTGGGGCATAAAGGAGATCTAGACTAAAGCTCCAGCTCTTACTCAAAGCCAACAGGACTTTGAAAATCTGGTCTATTCTCCCAGAGTGCGGAGAAGGGCTGAACCTCCAGTGGGCTGGTGGGGAGCTACTTGCTCAGTGCAACTTCCCTGTTGCTCCTGAGCCAGTCCTTCCCCACATGGCTCTCTTTTTCCTGGTGATCACGCTGTCATAGGGACCCCTCTTGCATTGCCTTCTAAAAAACAACCCAGCAGGTTGTGATTACGAGCACACTGTCTACCTCCTACCACTGCAACAAAGAATTCCACAGAGGTGAATGAAAAGCTGTTCTGTTGAGAAAAGTGCTTTCAGGCAAGAAGTCAGCATAATTATAGGACAAACTAGCACTAGGCTGCTGCCTGTCAGCCAAGAGAATTATCGTTTGTGTCAGAGAGATGGAGTAAGGAAGGAAGTGGGTGGGAGGTAACCGGAGGAGGTAATCTTGGTGACAACTTTACCGAAAAAGTGTGTGTAGGAGGACAGTGGAGGAAGATGAGAGTATGGAGGAAGATGCTATTGAACTGAAATAGAGGAATAAGCCTCAAAAAAGGATGATGGAATTTTCTAGTATCTAAAGAAACAGGAACGCTTCATCTTTTCTATGCTGCTAATGTGTAGTACCAGTCAGTATGCCTGGACCCAGGTAAGGAGCTGATTTTGTACAGAGCCCCATGGTATTTGGGAAAGGCTAACTGCAGCTAATAAGCACATAGAATCATGTCCATAGTAAAGGAGTTGTATATGAGACTGTCCATGCAGTTTGATGTTAGCCCTATGTGGCAGGGAGGTACTAGGCAATAAGACTTGTAGGAACATCTCTAATAAAAGGGAGAAAAAGGCCTTTGCTATAAGAGGCTTCTGGATATAAATGGAGGACAAAACAGCATGGAAGGTAAGTGAAAATAAGGGAAGTGATAGTAATAGGGCTAGGCTGCTTGTACCGTTCTGAAGTGCTGTGTTATGGTAGAAATCAGGTGTTAAAGGCTGCAGGACCTAGTGAAACTGAAGAAATTTTAAAACTATTTACTATTGTTTTGAAATTCTGATTCAACAATTGCTATCAGAGCAAAACCCATATACTGTGGCTTACATCTATTGAGTATAGCATAAAAGGGGTATCTGAAATTAAAGAAACAAATACTCAGCAAGATATTTGTGGTGCAGTTTGATAAAATTCACAGTATGGAAGCTTGGATTGTGTATTCTCTAATTCTAGCTGACTAGGAAAAAATATAACAAAGATTGCTTTACTTTGTGTGTCAAACTGCATATGTTTAGCCCTTGCTGACACTTTAATCTTTTACAAAATAAGGTAGGACTTTTAAGAAGGGACTATTTTAACCCAGACAGAAGGGCAGGGGTACTACCCTACCTGAAAATATTGTGTTCCAGCTCATGAGTCCGTTGTTGGTCCTCCCAATTCTGCTTTTGCATTTCTTCTTGCTCTTTTGGAGTGAGAGAACTAAAGCCATCCAAGAGCCATTTTTCTCGCAAGGCCTTTTTCTGATGGGGAAAAATACAGACAAGTAAGTGTACTTTAAAAGTTAGACTATTTAATCATTTACTGTGTTTGTCTTGATGCCATAGGTGTGATCCACGTTCTTGTGCTGTATTTAGCATAACGCAACCTGACAGCTGTGAGTGCCACTGAAAGAGAAATACTAAAACATGTGTGTTTTGAGATTGACTTAAAACCAAGCTCATTAAGAGCAATGTCCCATTTTATTACTCCACCCAACAAATACATAGAGGATGTCAGTTGCTACTGGTAACAGATTTGTACTTATAAGTGGATCCAGTGGTGTGTTTGTCCTCACCAAAGCAAAACAGTTGTATCAAAGTGTACGTATTACAGACTTGTGCAAAAGGCCCCAGTCAGAAGCACTATAGTTTTATTTCAATAGCCCTGATTTCTGGGGTCATGGCATTGCATGAATTCTGGGAGGCGGTATAAGAGGTGAAGAGTTTCTGTAAATAAGGTTGTTATAGGGGGAAGAGATCTCTAGGGAGTTAGTGATGCAATGCTATCTCTGGAGTTTACAAGGAACTTGGGTAACTACGGTGGTGAACTCGCATTTCATCTGGTGATGGTGTGTGGGGTAAGAGTGGGACTGGAAAGGTGGAGCCATGGGGTGCTGATGTCTGGTCAGTGTTTCGGCAGACCTGCTATGTATTTAGAACTGCTGTTTTAGGCGCAATCCAGGGCTTACGTATTTAAGTCCTGAGCTGTTTAGTGCCTGTGGAGTTCTTTCTGTGCAGCAGTAGCTTATGAATGGGTGTATTGCATGTGCACAGGTGAGTGGATCTCAGCTGTGTTTTCAAATTTTGCAAAATATGGCTGTACGCACAAATTGCTTTCTACAGCTGCTTTACAACATGAAAAAAATAAATCAAGAAAAATTATTAGTGGAGATAAGTTCATGTTTGCAGGCTAGAGGTTGAAAACCATGCAAACTTTCTTGTGCTCTTTTTACTCCCTTCAGTCTAACTTCGGAATATAAATCCAGTTGCTGCCTTGGGGAAGAAGTGGGAGTCAGGGCTCCTTAGAAAACTCTTTCAGCGGGGGGAAAAAAAGCAGGCATATAATGTTTTTAACCATGAACTTTCCATTTGTAGTTTAGATTTCTTGAGCTGTCTGTTTTACATGTTACCTTTTCTGTTTTGCTTGTTGTTCCCCCCCCCCCCCCCATATAGTTTCATTAACTGTATTAACCTCAGTGCTGCTTGCAGCGGCTGTTGGAATCCCTGCCTGCATCCTCTGTCTTCAGTTACTTAAACTGTTGCTTCCTACACTTTTCTGTTTACTGTATACTTTACATGAGGTTGTTACTGAGGCCCAGCTAGTGAAGGAAGATGCATGTAGGGACCTGATTGCAGTTAAATGCAATTTTCAACTTGCTTTGATGTGTGACATGCATGATGTGATAGAAACTGTGATTAAAACAGGCTTGTTCTGTGTCATGCCACGGTACTTCCCCCACCATCCACGCCCTCCCGGAATGTAAGAGCAATGTTTACAGTTGCCTGAGCCCTGCAGGACTACTCTCTCTCGAAACACTGGATCCTAGGAAATCTGTGGGAAACAAGGGCTGCTCAAGACTGATGGTCCCGAGCCTTGACTCTGGCCGTGGGATTTCTTGGCAGCACTTCCTGGCAGTTGTGTCTTAGGCTCAAATGAAATAAATGCAGATTTTAATAGAATGGTTTTGTGTGATCTGATAGATGCGTGTACCCTGGTGTTGGCACAACTCTTATTGACCACAAAATACTGTTTTCTCAAGTTGGAGGGAACACAGTTATTGATTCCCTTTCAGTCAATCTGTTTAGATTTTAATGATAAGTAGGGCTCCTAGAAAAGTGAGTTTTTAATCCTGGCTGGAACTGAATTAGTCTAGCATTGCTGCCTCCAAAAATAAATCTATAACTCCTTGTGAGAATTATAGTGGGGCTGGCACTGTAGACCTCAGAAACTGATATCACACATTGAAATCAACAAAAGCTTCATGTATGTATAGGGTTAGGCTCAAGAAAACAAACTCCCTAAACATAGGCATAACACAATAGTGTTATTTTTGCATTTTCCTAGAATAGTTTGCTGCTGCTACCAACTAAATGCCAGGTAGCCTTTTTAATTTAATTGGCCACTTTTGAAAGAATGACACATTGCGTAGTTTGGAAGCAGCTTTAGAACAGCAGACAGTTCAAGGCTGTTCCACTGAGGCATTGGCACAAGGCAGTGCAGGGGCAACTACTTTGGGCCTGTAGGGTTCTTTCTGCTGTCTGGCGTTTTCTTCCACTGTAAAGTGTCTCTAGCTCAGTACTAGGTTGTGCGTGTGTTATAGCACTTTAATTTTTGCATTAGGCTCAGTATGTTAAGGGAAAAGGATACTTATATGTTGTGATGTGACTGTGGGAATGGCTAGAGTGCTGGGAAGCAATCACTTTCTTTTGTACTTCATCATCACATCTAGAGTACTGTGACAGTATTCTGCAAATTCTGTGAATAACGTCCTACGTGTGCTCCAGGTATAACTCCACTGTAATCCTTAACAAGGCTGCACTAACACTGAAAGTCATCCTTTGCTGGAAGGCACAGGCATTTTGAGTTTGTGAGTCTTGCTCTCCCAGTGGTATGGCAGTTCACCTTATGGCATGTTGGGGGAGGCATAAATCATTTTTGCACTTTTCCCAGAAGATATAGTTCCACACTGTTAACTCCTGGAATAAGAAGGTGTGTGACCAGCACCTGCAAGGTAGTGCTAATGGAGTTTAGGCATGTCAGAAGCCAAACACTTAATAAGCTAAACCAGAAAAGCTCTTGGAAAGTACATGTACATCAGTGCTGACTATGCTTTTCAAGCAACTCTGTCTGGTCCTTTCCCTTGTTACCTCAGTCAGAAGGATTCCAGGTAGGAGGAAGAATTGGTTGCTGGTGCATATAGAATTATTTGAGGATGAAATTTCCTGCGTACCCACACTAGCAGCCCCCATTCCCCCTTGCAGTTCCGTGAAGCCCTATCCACACAGGTGTCTGTGTTTGCTTGCATGTCCTCTACTTCATGTGGTAGGGGTGCATGTGTAGGGAGTTAAAAGATCCTTCTCCAGTATAGTTCTACCAGATAACTACGACCTGTTATGATACCTCATCTGTCTCTTTCTAGTAAGAAGTTAGCTTGGGGACAACAAACAAAGTCATTGGGAAGTTGGAGCAGAAATTCCTGTTTACAAAAAGGAAATTTAAAACCAAACAATCCCCTATAAAACAAAACAAAACCTTTTAATAAACCAGTTGCTAAGGGTTATAAATAGGAATGAAGGACAAAATGAGGAACAGGATAGTGATATCCCGCTAACAGGAACATCTATATGACAGTGAGATTTACTAACCTGCAATAGTTTCCCAAGGGACAGGTGCAAGTTATGTTGAATAGGTCATGGAGCTCTAGATTACACTATGCACAACTGATAGGAGTATAAATGAATGAATTCAACCTGACTTGCTAGGGAAAAGAGCCCGCAATAAAACTTAGTACCTAAACATTTTAGAAGTCTAAATCTGTTTTCAAGCTATTTCTGCACTAGATTCTTGTGTTTGATTCCATTGAAATAGCTGAATTAGTCTGAAGCATAAATGTTTGTTGAAGTACAAGGCTTCTAGGGCATCAAGCAGAGGATGTTCGTATTTGATATTAGGTGCCTATCTTAGTACTCGGCTGGAAAAGTAGTCTCCACTTTGCATGCTACAAATAACTAGTGATATGTACATATTTATACACCATACATATATATATATAATTAAATGTATGCTTGACCTCTTTTTGCCAAGTGAATAATTTCCTCCACAGATCCTTGATTCGCCTCATATGCAATATGACTGATTTTAATTGAAAAACTTTTCTGTATATCTGTGTGATTTTTTTTTTTCACAGAATAAGCAAACAAATAACATCCTCTGTCCTCTTTGTCGGGACGAGCACTTCAGTAATATTTTTCCAGGAGTGTTTTAGCTTCTGTAAAATTCTACAAAACCTCTTCATAATAAGCGCAAGGTGGCTTTTTGTGTTGTTTTTTGTTTGTGGTTTTTTTTTTTTTTAACTTTTTAACTTGTATCTATTAATGTTAGCTGAAGGCATGTACTAAATCTGTAAGGAAATTGCCCTAGGACTCTGCACACAGCAGTAGTGAGGATTAGCTGGTTGTCTAGAACAGATCAGTTTATCCTTATTAAAAGAAGGGCAAAAGAGTCATTCTGAATTTATAGACATGGAAACTTGAAACATAAATTGCAGTACTCCATGTAACAGTGTACTAAGATAGAGGAAGACAGTCACAGGTTTGCTGCTCATTAATTACAGGACGTGGAAAAGATATTCTCCTTTCTTTTAGGCAAGATGTTATACAATTGGTCAAGTCTGTCCTTATGGTTACTGCCTTCCAATAAAACCTAAGCACAGGTGACTTTTGCATTGGCTTGTCTGGCCCAGTGAACTAGTTTATCATAACTTCATTTTTTTGGCTTGACACAAAAGAAGAGGGTGGAGGAAACACAGGATCAGGTGTCTGTTTTGAAGAGGAGTCGGTTTTAAATGTGCTTCTCCCACATTTGCTCAAGGAGACGCACCATGCTCCTGGTATTGTATTCAGCATACCTTTCTTGAAACTGTTTATGCACTCACATAAGTAAAAGGGTATGTAAAATACCAAGTCTTGCATATTTCTAGAGGCATAGATTTTGTCTCATCTCCCCAAATGATGTGTACTGCCAAATCGCGATAGACATGTACAGAATGCTGGTGTTGGTTAGAAATCACTGCGATTTAAGTGTCTACAGCAGTAGATATTTTGGTTTCTTAGTAATTTGGGCTTTGTAATCTTGAGTTTACCAGGCCACGTTTCAGGACAATATTTGCAGCATTTATGTTTTGGTTTTTTAATATCCAAAGAAACAGCATTATTCTATCGAAGAGTCATTAAACAAGCTGAAAAAAGGCTATAGCCAGATGAATATAGGCTGCTTTTTTCCAGAAAAAAGCGCAATTAGACCTCATGATTGTGCTGCACCCTGTACCAAGTGAAGTTGCAGTAGTGGAATTAAGGAGTGAACACACCCAGTCTGAAATGTGAGGCTTAATTTTCAGCTGTGAGTTATTCCTGGTTATGATCTCATTTTATGCCATGAAAGTGATCAAATAACATTAGCTCCTGAGTGTAATTTTTTTCAAAGGGTGATGCTTATTAAAGTTAAATGGAGTCCTGGCAAGATTCCAAAGAGCTGTGAAAATTTGACAGTAAAAGCACAACTTAAATGCATGAAGATTTGCATTCCAAAATCCAAAACCTTTATTAATGCTGAATGACTTCAGGCTATCTTTAGTTACATAAATCCAACACTTACCTTTAAATGTTGGTGTTTCATTTTTTCCTCTTCCACTTTTAGACGTTTCTGTGTAATTTCTTCTTGCAGTTTTCTTTTGTCCTACAAATTAAGAGAACAATAAAACTTTTTTAGAGCATTTACTTCTTGCTAAAGCAAATTGTTTAAGTGTTGTTCAGTAGGGTGAAATCCATCCCTGCAAATAAAGCCTTATTTTAAAGCTTATATGATGCTCAGCATGAAATGGCTCGTGGGTCCTGTGCAGGTATGATTTCCATTACTCTTTCTCTGAAGTACATTTAAACATGTTGATGACCACAAGGCAGGGATAATCGACATTAAAAGTAATTTACTGTTGGGAAGGGTAGGGGAAGAAAACAGGAAGAAATAACATTTGAGCACAATCGTACATGCAAAATGAGGTT
Source organism: Vanellus vanellus (assembly GCF_965231255.1). Lineage (NCBI taxonomy): Eukaryota > Metazoa > Chordata > Aves > Charadriiformes > Charadriidae > Vanellus > Vanellus vanellus. The sequence goes on from NC_138910.1 coordinate 60,880,296, forward strand.
AGAAATGGGCCCTGACTGAAATTCCTAAGGCAGCCCACACATCATTTAGGAGAGGAAAGAGTCTGTGCATCACTAAATGGGCTGTTGGGTAAATCCAGCTTATGTGCCTTGTGGCTAGTAGCTGAAATAAATGGGAATGAACTTAGAAATTTAGAAGACTTAGAAGACTTAGAAATTTATTTCATTACTTGAATAGTGGTAAAGATGAACATGGAGAAAGGTAGTATGTTGTTGTTACCTCTCAAAAAAAAAAAAAAATTGTCTGTGCAAAGGCAGTTTTCATGGTGGCTGAACTGTAGAAGGAAAAACCACAAGTAGTACTGATCTATCATAGTGCCACTTTCATCATTTTTGCTCCAGATTATAGAAAAAAGGAAATGGGTGATCAGTCTCTGAATGCTGGCAACACTTGAGTCTCTTGTGTATTTGGATAGCTGCTGTCATGCAAAGTATCCTTGTGGCTCCTCTATGTGAGGCCAAACACCGATTTAGTACTTTGTGTCCTCAGCAGCCAGTGGCAAAGCAATCATGCCAAAGGAAATTAACCTTTACTCTTACAAGCGGTATTAATAGGCTATTCTCTTGGTCAGCCTTAATGCTATAAAATCGTGTTATTAGACATGGCAACTTTTGTACTTGTTTCTTGGTATGTTTTAGGGAAGTAAATTAAATCACTTGTCCTGTGCTGAAACATTTGCTGACCGGTGGCCAATCCTCCTTTCCTTTCAGTTAGAACAGATTACTGATAGGCTTTTTTAACGGAGTCTGTTTTTAGACAAGTATGGTTTAGGAAGGAGTTAAGTTCTTCACAAACATACCAAGAGACCCTTTCAGCTCACCTGAGGAACCAGCTGTGCATAAGGAGTGTATAAAGTCAGTAAGGAAGTGCTGGGTGTAAGGCTGGGAGTTGCTCTCCACTGTTTCCCTAGGATCTGGGATTTGGAAACAGGAAGAGCTGTAATGTACTTGGCTGAATCACTTCACTGTTACTGAAAATTAGAAATTAGCAGTGGGGCTACGGGCTATAGGGACACTTTGTTGAAGGATAGGAGGTAGAAGAAACCACCCAGCCTCGTGGAGATCAAGGGCAGGACTACAGGCTGGCCAAGCATGACTGATGGCACGCTGGAGTTTAGTAGGTGAATGAGCGTCAGTGATCTTTTCTCTCTTGCAGTCTGTAAAGTGCAGTAGCCATCTATAAACACCATCTGTACTTTACAATTTTCCCTTGATGGTGTTAGTCTGTCCCTTTAGTACACCAAACAGAGCAGGTAGAGATCTTGCCTCAAGATATGTGCTACCTTCATCTCTGCAGTGGTTCTGATTTTGCCAATGCTCTTTAATACAGTTAAAGCTACTGATTTAGGATCGCTACAATATGTAATTTTTCTGCAATGTCCCTTTTTAGACACTATCCAAGAGCTGCTATGTTAGATTTTACTCATCCAGTCCTGATTTTGGAGACATAGCATCTGGTCTTTGACCTTCACACCTTTCCTTAATTAGGAAATATTCCTGATTTCATTATATAAATAGCCTTTGCATAACCCAGCATTAGATGAGCAAGGTGTGACAAGAGCTTGTGTTTACAGATTGTTACAATTCTTAAGGAAACTGCTTTTTCTGGTTACTAAAGTTCTGGTTAAGCTCTTTGTCAGAGAATGAACTTTTACTTGGTTTATAATATTAAAAATATTCTAAGTCAATTTTAATATTGTTTTTATACCAGTGGAGATGTGCACTAAGAGTCTGGGCAGGCTGAAATGAGAAGTGGTAATCAAAATTACTGTGCAGAAAGAAATCAGACTGTAAAGGCACAAGTAACTGCATTTTAACTGTGTAATAAGGAACCTATTCAGTAATGAAACTTTTGCCTGCTTCTTTTGTTAGAGGTCTGTTTCTTTTGCAACCAGTATTTTTTTCTCTTAAAGTTTTCTACTTGTATCCTTTAGTGTTCCAGCATGTTTTAATTTCACTGGCTGGTAATAAACATCCATTATACAATTATCCAGATTAAATAGGTTGAAATAGATTTTCTTTTATATATCTAGTCAAAGAAAGCTGAAGGTCTAATGCCAGAAGCTAAATTCAAGGAAAGAGAATGAGGAACTTTTTTGAACCTGAATAATTTGTAAAACCTGTTAGGACTCTTCCTACAGTGTATTCTGCTATGCTTTGTCTGCAAATCATCTCTCGCTGTACAAAGCTTTGACTATACATGTAATGGAATAAATGTTTATTCCTAGATAGCTAAGAGATCCATGCTTCTAAACTTCACACTCTGCCCCTGTAGGTAAGCAGGTTGCTGGCAGGAGTCCTCTAATCCTGTCTTACTATGATCTTGTTAATGCAGACAAGACTTGCTTTTTATGAAAGAGCACCTTCACCCCTCCCTCTGTGTTGTGCATCAATGCAAGGGGAGACTTGAGGCTTGGTCCTAATTTTCACTCCGACTGAAACATGTAGGAATGTTTTCGGATTCTTGAGCATAAAAAAAGAATTGTGTTCTAAACTTGATCTATCTGAAAGGAAGGGAAACGCAACTATGGATCGGTGTCTTGCTAGGTATCTTGTGGGCCAGGTCCATTAGTTTATGTCATTGTTCCACAGTGGTGCCAGTGTTGGTCTGCTTGGTCCCACAGCAGATGCCATGTAGTGTCAAGGCCAATGGAGTAGCTAATGCTTTAGCTAATGTATTTTTGTTTTCATATCATTTTCCAGACTTAATGCTTGGTTATTGGGGGGTCTTATCTGGAGGTACGGACACTTTAATCTGATGGCATGAAACCGTAGAAGTGTCATAATTCAAGTCTTTAATCATAATTCTAATCTTCTATCATTTTAGATTTCCCATAGAATGGAGGATTTGGTGAGAAGGTTTAAGTCTAAGGTTCCTCTTTGACTGCTTTGTCTCAATATCTTTGCCACAACAAACACTAAAGCTTTTGTATTTTAAGATATGACAGTCTAACAAAATGGATACATTTTATTTTTTACCAGTTATATTCTACGTACACCAGCAGCAGGTGGACACTACATAACAGAGAAAAAGAGTTCCTTTTCAGAGCTGTGGGAGCATTGAAATATTAAAATAATAGGGTTTTCCTTTTTGCTTTGCTACATAGAGAAGATATGAAAAAGAATTTGATAACCCAGAGTGGCTCTGTGAGAGCCAGATGCTGTAAAGGAGCCAGGCATTTAACAACAGAAACCAATCAGGTTTTAGTGCAAGTGTAGTTGTTCACTGCTCTGACTGCCCCTTGCTATCCTCTGTTAGAGCCTTTGCAACGTACATCTTGTAGGTAGCACTTAATATTCCCAGGTATGTTGCATGTGACAAACCTTCCCAGAGCCACTGAGTAACTCACAATTGTAATTGTAACATGTGGTTTTCTTAGACAACTCGTGTTGCAGACTCTTAAACCTGATGATAACTTCATCTTATTTGGACTCCTTTGTTTCTGCAGTGCATTACAACAAATAAACCGTTTCAATTAAACGCTCTCCACTGATGGAAGAAGAGAGCAAATAGTTACTTTATGCAGCAAGTGTAGTAAATGAAGTCATGGCCAGAACCCAAATATGATTTCCTATTTCCTGTAATGTATGACACTGCAAGCTGTCACAGTTTCTTAAAAAAATACCTCTCCAGTATTTGTCTGGAGGTGAAGTGCAGCCAGGGGACGCTAACCTTAGTACGCTGATAGGAGTCCTCATCAGGCAAGCGTGCTGCCCCTTTCCTCCTGCCAGATACCAGGAAGTATAAAACATCACAAGGCCCGAACTTCTCTGGAGCACCAAAACATTTCTTATCTTTTGACCCCATATGCTAGAGACAAAGTCCAGGTTATGAGTCTGGTTCAAACACCATCACAGTTAAACGTACTTCTAAACCCTCTAAAACTTTTCAAATTACCTTATTGTGGGCTTGATCAGCTCTCAAGCAAATATGGTAAATGAGCCTGTTGGCTTTTATCAAGTGTCATAATTAAAACCCAACCAAATTAAACCCCAACCAATTCAAATCCTGTATATTTCCAGTTATGCCTTCTCACATTTATTTTGGTTCCAATAAGGTACTCTTTAACTCTGCTTACCACTTATTCAGCCAGTAGTGTTACACAACTAATCTATCATGCTAAGTGTGAAAAATAGATTTGTTCCTGTTATTTGCTTTTAAAGATTGCCTGTGAGAGTGGGTGATTCTTCTGCAGTTTTCCTTTCATCCCAAAGTTTAATTATTTTGTAACTGAATAGGTTTCAGTGGAGATCAAATCAGAGGAGAATTTGGATTCAACCATTTTTGTTACATCAGATCATGTTCCTTTAAAAAATAACTCAGTAGTTCCTTTAAAACATAAATCTTTTGAATCAGATTTCCTTTAGAAGAGAAACCAAAAATGTTTTCTAACGTCTTCAGCATAAACTTCACTGAGTCCTCTTCCCCCCCGCCCGTCCCCCCCTCAAAACCGACAGGTAGGAACTTGCTTAATCCAATCTTGTCCGTTTTCACTTTTCAGACAGCAATACTTATGATAGATCATCAATAATTCAGAAATTGTATTTCATTCCACAATGCAAACCCCCAAATCTTTCATCTCTCGGTTTTGTTGTGAAATGGAAGAATTGATCTGTTCTGGAATTCTCTAGCTGCCTTTTGACCTGCTGTCCTTCAGGCAAACATTCAGTTGTGATGATAGCAATATGTATTTTAGACTGTCCAGGAGTGATTTGCACATATACTTTCACTGCTTTGAATTTAATTTGAAAGTGAAATACCACCCATAATAAAGTCAGTACAGGCAACTTTGCTGTCTTAAAGCAATAGCTTATAAACCAGAATTAAAAAGTAACAATTTCAGGCAGACATAAGTCTTTTTCTCTTTTTCTGTCCTGGGACAAATCATTTTTCAGAAAACACACAGTAGCTCATTAACACAATACTGCTTTTAAGCTTTTTTTTTTTTAATAGCAAGTTATAACTATAAGCACTTACTGTTATGGCCTGGAATCTTTCTTTCAGCAACTCGGCTTCCTCCATTCTAGAAATCAAAAACAGACAAGTAGTGAAGGAAAACAGAATGAGACCATAAGCAAAAAGCCGCCTGGTGGGGCTACAAAAAAAGCTGAGGTGATTTGATCCAATTCCAGAGCAGAGAGAAGGCAAAATTTTTGACTTGTCAGGAGAGTCCCTGAACAGATGAGCAGATCAGTCCAGACAGACACATGTAATGAGGGTGTGTAGAAGAGGCAGACGTGGAGAGTGCTGGCATGAGTTGACTGACAAGTTGGAACAGTGGAGCACAAGCCCTTTTCCTTCAGAAGCTGCCAACTCTTTGTTTTAATGTGCTCAGTTAGCGTGCCACTGCTTCTTTAACTGTTAAATGCCCAAAACAGAATCTTCCAGGACCAGGGTAGAAGTAAATTTTATTATATTCCTATTTCTCTTTCTTCCCTTTGTGTATGCTTCTGGTGATAAACAGATATTTTAAACTTATTAAGTATTCTTATTTCTTATGAAACTTATTTCACCTGTGTGTTTTAACCTGTTGTAATGCTAGTACTGTGGATGGTATGGGGTTTTTTGAGATGGCAGTTTTAATTTCATTTCCTAGATGAAATTTTTAGAGAAGCTGTATTCATAGCTGGAATAATGTTTTAGAACTACTAACCTAAGGTAAAATAGACTTTAATAATCAGGTCTGTCATTGAATGCAAGGGTTAATCTGTGCAATTACTGGTCAGCTATCTAGGACTCAAGGGAAGCTTTGTCTAAGTAAGGATTTCAGGATCATCATTTCAGTGTTACCAAGATGAGTCTAAAATGCCAGTGGCTCTCACACTGCATTTCCATTCAGCTGACTCGAAGGGCTTTTTTGCTGTGGACTTCTGCTGAAAACAGCATTATGCTCCTTAAGAGATGGTGTACGTTTTGACCTTTCCAATTACATGAGTGGGAGTCGGTCTTCCAAAATCAGTCTAGGAAACTTGCAAAACAAGTGGAACTGCCTCTTGTAAAATCCAGTTGTGAAAAAAATTCTAAGTGAGATAAAGTGGAATTCAAACCGCATAAAGTTGTAATATGAATTTAGAATCCCTTTGTTACCCTCAGTATCATGTAACTGAAGTCTTTGTAAGGACACCAACAGGAGAGGCAGTCAGCATGTTTGGGTTTTTTTCCTGCTAATTCATTGAGATGACTAAACTCAGCATGATTTGGTGAGGGGTTTTACTTTACGTGTCAGTACAGTGACCTGAATCTTGGTGGTATACCAGGCTCATGGCTAGCATATTCTAATATGTTTACAGAATTGAACACCTGATGGTGAATTTACACCCTCATAATTCAATATGAATCAATATTTAATTTCAGTTTCCACCTTTCTAGTACATCATCACTCATCCATATACAGAAGCAGACTATCCCCCTCCATACTGGGATTAAGGATGCATTAATGTTTTGTTTACACTGTGATCCACCCTGAGGTTTTGTTCAAACTTGCAAAGACCCTGTGTTTTATTCTCCAGTGAAGATTTATTTTTTTTAAATATTAATGTATGCCTCATTTGGTCAGCACCCGAAATTAAAAAAATTACCACATAAAAGCAAAGGTGAAGTTCAAAGGCAAGTGTGCCGAGGTATATCAAGACACAGATTACATGGGAATTTAAATGCGTTCAGTTTATGGATTTGAGAATAAATTCAACCACCTCACTGAATTAAATATATTCTTGCTGGAGAAACCAATAGAGAGACAGTCTTTCTGTTTAATATTTCATAAGTTAGGATAGCTTGCCTTATTATATTTTGAAAAAAACCCCAAACTTATTTAATCTTTGTCTTCTGCAAAGTTCATCTTAAAATTTAAGTGCATATGCGAACTTCAAAATGTTTAAAAAATATTTAAAGCAGCAAATGATTACATCAAAAATAAGGAAGCCTGTTTTGGGCCAGAATCTGTACCCTGATATAAATGGGACTCCGTTCTCAGTGGGTGGAGAAATGAGATCAATATTTCAAGTTCAAATTAGAATCAGTGGAATTGCATTGCTTTGAATTTTTATGATCTATATTTTCCTAATGCTCAAAAGTTATTTAAATATTTTTTAAAAAGTTACTTATGGATGATATGTATTTACAGATCAGAAAAGTATAACATGTCTTTCTCTAATCTAAACCCGCAGGTTTTGAAGTAACCTGAAGATAGTTTCTAAAATGTTGCTTCCCTTTTTAAGTGACCATTATTAAGAAAGTACTTAAAGTCCACGTTAAACATTTTAAATTGTTTAAATCACATATATCCCCTTGCTAGGCAGGATTTGTTGTTCAGTCAATAGGTTGTTTTCCATTTATCTTAATCCTATTCTAAATGGGATTTATGTGCAAGAGAAGAAATGGACCAGCTGTCATTTTGTCTGCCCCTTAAGCCTGCTTTGCCAATAGGAGTATCCACAGTGTTATAGGTTAGATCAGTGAATCTGAACAGCTGTGTTTTCAGTCTGTGGGATTCTTGGAATAAGGTTTTTCAGAACTTGTCCGCCAAAAATATATCCAGAGCAAACTACGTATTCTGCAAGTTTAAGCAAAAAAAAAAAAAAAAAAAAAAAAAAAAAAAAAAAAAAGTAACTTGCAAGAATAATTTGTTTGCCTGTGTTTCTATTGTTTCTATAACTGGCAACTGTGTATTTTTCTTTTGGTAGAACAGATTCTGAGTTATGCAGAAAATGTTTGTTGCATCACATGATGAGTCATACAGGTTGGATTTTTTTTTGCTTCACTTCTTCCTTTGTTCATTTCCATTTTGCACTGGATGCCTAATGTAGGAGCAATAATAATAATCTAAAGCACAAGGTGAAACAGTTGCATTATGAAGCCTTAAAGAAAAATGGGTGGGAATGTAGAAGAATGCAATATCCTGAACCAGAATCTAGATGTGGGACCACAGAAGCACTTTTGCAACTGGAAATGCAAGTTTTGTTGTCCATTTCTGGAGCAAAGGCTGAGTACTGGAATAGAGAAATCCTGTCACTGCAGAACTGTAGCGGCTGTCCCTGGCCATACTCTAGCAACAAAACCGTCCTCAGTTCTACTCTTACTCATTGCACTGGGATATCTTTTGAAACAAATCATTAACCTAAGGTAATACATGTACAGTGCGTTATAGATTATTGTAATGGCAAACAATTGCTTCTGAGAAGAAACATCTCATTAAAGGTAAGGAGCAAGAAGGTTTCACTTTTTGAAACAGTGAGTTTGAAGTGAATGGAGTTGATCAGATTGTTATCAGTTGAAAACATAGCCTATACTTTCTGGAAAGAGTGATTAGAGTTCATGAATCCCCATTTTGTGCATTTTAACTAGTCTGATTATTTTGCTTCGTGATGAGCTGCCTTCTGTAGCTGTGAAACAGGAAAAGGGCATTTTGAGCTTGGTATCAAAACTGAATTTTATATTCTTACAGTGAGCAAAAGTACTGCCACTATGCATCTGTCTGCGTGTAGCCTTGAATCTCTGACAGCAGAGAAATGGAGAGGAGATAAATTTTATTGAAGGTCCCTCATTGAAAATGTTTACTGCAGTGTCCTGTCAATTGACCCAAAGGTCTGGTGTCTAGGATGCCTCAGCTGTTTGAGAAATGGTCTCTTCTCCAGCTAGAACCAAGATTTTGCATTTTAAAGGTAAAAGATAAGCCAACAAGAAACAGAAATTTGAAGCCCTAAAAACTTTCACTTATTCCAGATGAAATACATACAAATAGACAACCAAAGCCTTTGGGCAGTTGTTCCCAAAACTTTTTTTTTAACAGACTCTCTCTTTAGTTGTATGTTATTTCCCAAAAGAAACAAGGTTTGTTTATCACGCTCAAAAGTTGGTTTTGAAGGCCATTTCCACCATTAGTCTGCCAAGTACTTCCAGCTGTTTCAGTCAACTGTGCATTAATGTTGCACAATAAGCAGCAAACAGCTTTTGTCTAGGATACATCCAGCTAAAGAACTCTTCTGGGTTTCATCATGGTGCTATATTTTTTTTTTTTTTTTTTTTTTTTTTTTGGCTAAAAAGCTTAAGACAGTTACACTTCTCAGTGATGGAAAACTTAGCCCTCAGTAGATAAAAGGCTTAAACTCCAGGGAAAGAGTACTAGCCAGAAGCAGCACCTATCACATTAAATTTGTTTTACTTTAGCCTAATTTCTTTCATAGTATAAATAACATATTTTCATGTACGCATCAAGTCATAAATTCCAAGCTAAACTGTAAGGTGTTTCATGAAAAATGTGTGTGTTAGTAATGGGGGGGGGAAAAAGCTTTAAAGTGAGGACAACCTGGAGAGATGAAGTTAAAAACTATCCCCAGAATATAATTTAATATACATAAATATGTGTATATATTTTTTAATGTAAAATAATTATTAGTCATTAGTAAATATAGTAGGTATCTTTATGAGTACTTGTACATGTTTAAATATTGCATCTAGGGGTATGTATAACTATCAGACTAGTTGTGTGTAGCACTTCTATGGGAGACACTCTCACTGCTTGTTTTCCTTCCGTGGCTCTCATGTCTACAGCTTTCTAGCCTCTCAGTTTCTGTTGGTCACTCAATCTTTAATCTAATGATTTGTTTAGCATGTGGGATTGCCTGACCCTTATCAGGTGAATGAAATTTAAGATCACAGAATGGTCCGGGTTGGAAGGGACCTTCCAAGACCATCTAGTCCAACCCCCCCCCCACCAAACAGGTTCACCTGGGTCACCCAGGTTGGACAGGATCGTGTCCAGGCGGGTTTTGAGTATCTCCAGAGGAGACTCCACAGCCTCTCTGGGCAGCCTGTTCCAGTGCTCTGCCACCCTCAAAGTAAAGAAGTTTTTCTTCATGTTGAGATGGAATTTCCTGTGTTCCAGTTTGTGCCTGTTGCCCCTTGTCCCGTCGCTGGGCACCACTGAAAGGAGTCTCTGAACTCTGCCATTCAGCCAGTTCTCAGTCTGCCTCACTGTCCACTCATCTAACCCGTGCTTCCTAAGCTTACCTGTGAGGATGTTATGGGAGACAGTGTTAAAAGCCTTGCCAAATTTGAGGTAGGCAACATCTGCTCTCCACTACTTTCTTTTATACTTTAGCCAGAGTCCAGATTATATTAGCCGGTATGTGTAAAAATATGTGATAAATTGGGGTGGGGGGGAGGAGGAAAAAAGCCTCATGTCTCCCCATCAAATTATAGAATATTAAAAATTATTAAAAAATGTGTACATTTTTAGGATCTTGGTGGAAGTTCGTAACAAAACCTCTGCCAGCTCTCAGGAGGCATTAAAATTTTGCCCTGAAGGTCAATTTTTGAGAATTAATTCCCTACGAGGCAGTTCTTTTAACATAATGAATTTCTTGGGTCCTCTCACTGAAGCAAAACAATATCTGAGTATCTCAGTTTTAAACAGCTTTATGAAACTAAATTCTACCTTCTTTACTTGTTTGAGTAGACACACGCCCTGAATCTCTGCGAGGAAAAGCCTTGAACTATTATGTTTCTGTTGGTACAACTCCCTTCCTGTTGCTATTCATAACTATGTGTATATTAAGCCTTTAAAATCAAACTAAAGAAACAGCTGTTAGTCGTTGCCTTCAATTGGTTTAAAACTGATTATTTTAATCATACTTTAGAATAAATTTGCTTGTCAGATATCTTTCCATATTATGGAAAAGTTTTAGAGTACAGCACAAGCTCCACTGTCTCTTCAATGGTAGGTGTGTATATTATACCCGTGGTGGAGCCTCGCTATAAATGCCATTGTGCTAAATACAGATCATCTTGCCCCTGTTTTCTAAAATAGCACAGTGAACTTTATCAATTTCTATTGATTATTTTGTAATCAGTTAAAGATGTTTTTTGTAGCCTTTTTTATGTTCCCAGACACTTGTCGATTCTTGGCCTCGTGTATTTCGGAAATATTTTATGAAACTCTGAACATCGGAATTTTTCCAAAGCAGCTTTAACAAACTCCGTCTCTCATTTAAAAATCACACTTCAGTGAATAGTTTAAGTGTAATTACTGTGATGATATTAAATGTGAGATTCTTAACAGAATATGTTCAGGTGCCTAGATAAGTGATAGGATTGTGTGTGTGTGTGTTTGTTTTTATTTAAATGTAAACTGAAATAAATAAACCACAGAGAGTCTGAAATACTCAGGATCAGAGCCTTAAACATGTTGTGGAATGCATTACTTGCAACCCAGCATTTTCCAACTGCTGCAGACACTTCTAAGAATAGTGCAGAGTTTTAAATCCTACCCAGCCAACTGTGTGGGGAATTTTTAGCAGGGCTCTTAGAACCAGCTTTAGTTGTTGTGTAGTTTGGTTATGTTTCATTAAGCGAAACCAAATACCCCATAACCAGGGCCAAATCCTGGGGAAAGTAACAAAACCCACATGGGTACTGTGCTGTCCATAGTAAGATAAACTGCATGACATATTCTTCTGATTCTTCTTTTTTGATGCTCTCAGAGAACACGAAGAGAACAATAGTGGTGTTTAGTTCTCAGTATAGACCACAGAGCAACATTAGGGCCTTGGAGACGTATTTTTGTGAACACTTAGTGGCAGGTGTCATTCCCCTGAGCACAAGTGTTGGTGGAAGCCTTGAAAGTATAGATAATTTGGTCTGGAAGCCAGAGCTGAGGTAGGAATTCCTTAGGAGAAAATCTTTTTCTTCTGGAGCTCGGGGCAGGGACAAGACTGGAGGTGGTGAAACCATACAGCAAGTTCCTCTAATGACCAACCTTGTTTGCAGGAATGGAAAATGTGTCGGTTACATCAGTTGATTCCCATCTCCTGAGGCATGGGCAGAGCACTCTCCCTGCTCCTCTGGGAAGCTGCTTAACTAGCATGTGCCTGTAGCACTGTCTACCCTGAGCACTGGAGCTCAGGTGTTCTGCAAGATGGGATGAGCCTTATCTGATAACTCTCAGCAGAGCAAAGAGGAATTACTGCTTTCTCCACCCACGCTTCCAGCCACGTTTTCCAGCCACTTTCCTTCCTCTGACTACTCTGTGAACCAATTGAATTTGCTAATCTCTCAGGAAAGGAAGTAAAAGCATAACAAACCCAAAACAAACCTAAACCCCCAAATCCATGAGTATCTGCTATGCCAGTGAGCTGAACAGGCTCAGTGGGAGATGAGAGGAGCAGCAGCATTACGGAGTAAGAAGAAATGGGATTCTGGCTGAGATACAAGCGGTGAGAGAAGATGAAGGAAACAAAGCTCTCTGGCAGCAGTGAGTTGCTAGATGAACACAGCCACCTTGCAGGCCTCGGGCTTACCTTACCACAGTGGTCCAGGGACCACGAGAGACCTTATACTGATGCGTATAATAAGCATGCATGCTTAGCTGTTCACCTGAAACTTGAAACTGTTGTGAAAACATGATGACTTCAGTCTCTGGCAACCCTTCCTGTGCTTCCAGATATTCAGTATCCTGCACCGTGGGTGGGCAAAAAATATCCCACATACAATTTGTTTTGCGTAAGTCTTTCCAAGTATTAATGGAAAAAAATACGTGATAAGATAATGCAAAACTTTATTGTTAGCAGAGATGATAAGAATATTTATGGCCGACAACACTTTTTGCAAATACAGGCCTATTTTCTTCAGTGAAGAAGACTTTTTTTTTTTTTTTTTTTTTTTTTTCTCTCTGAGGAGGAGTTTGTTATTTGGAAGCAGTGGCTGAGGAAAAACTCTCACCCTATCAGTCATTCAAACTGTTAACTTCAGCTGCCCCCTGTTCGTTTGCAGTGCTGGGTAGGTCATTTGAATAACACAGGGACTCTGAACGGCTGACGCCTGCTGCGTGGAGCTCCGAGCCATGCAGCGCAAGCAGCTGAAGCTGGATAGTCATCTGCATGCCTGTGAGAGTATGTCACCAACTTACGTTTTTCAACAGATTCAATAATTTCACTTCTGCTTCTCATAGCACTGTGTATTTACTTAACCCCTTACCTTGGAGTGGTGATTATTAACTAGGAGCAAAGAAAACTTGGTCTAATATGGTTTCCTTTATTTTTCTTGTAAGATTTGTTTTGATCGTCAAGATTTCAGACCTGTTTCATAGCTGTATTTTCTTACTGAAAAGGTAATATTATCTTCCTTCTTTTCACCTGAGTCTGAAGTAGATCCTCTGAGCGATATTATACTGTCCGCTTGGAATTCACTTAGGGTGAAATTACTTGAGAAGTTTGAACTGATATAATGGCTGTGTGGTGCTGAGAAGAGGCATCCTGCTTCTCTCTCTCATGGTCCTGGATATGTATTCCCACAGCTTACTTGCCTGGCTGCTCACTGAATCTGCTTGCTAAACTGGCAGGGAACTAACCAAGCAAAAAGGTGGCTGTTGCTGAGCTAGTGAGTCAAATCATGCCCAGAGAAGTCTGATGAATGCCAAAACACGGTAAAGGAAGAGGGCAGAGGGCAGAACTGTGGCTACTGTAAAATGCAAAGGAGGGGGAAAGAGCAGGGGAAGAGGAGGAGGGCAGGAGCAGGAAGAAAGGGGAGTGGTGGTAAACTGTTAGATAAACTAAGCTGTTATATGCAAATTTACCTTTACAGACACAACGTGGGGAAACCTTTTTATTTGTTTATTTTTTTTCCTTCTCCCTGAAGGCTGGATAGACCTTTTAAACACTGTTGGCAGGTCAAAGGTTAATATTTTATTATCATCCATGAATAATCCAAAAAATAATCTAGCTACAAGTTATATGAAAGATTTTTTGGGGGAATATAACTTTCTCAGCTGTGAACAAGTTCTTTACCCAGTGAAATCAGGAAAGCCAAGCTAATCTGCAGCTCATGGTACTGCTTAATTAGATGTAATTTCTGAAAAGTGTCTTTGCAAATTTCTCTTCAGCCTAGCCAGCAGGATCTTTGGTGGGTTGGAAGATCCATTTTAGACTTTGTACAGATTTCTCACTGTCCAAATACACCTGAAGAGTGATGGCCTGCAAAGGCTGGAGTCAGATACTATTTTAATCATCTATTTTAGCAAAACACTTTTACATTTGAAAATATCAGTGTTGCATTTAGCCTCTAGGTGAAATGACTTTTCAAAAACGGTTTTGATGCATAGTGTTAATCTGGAAAAGGGACTTGTCAGGTGATTTCTTATTTCAGAAAGTATTATAATAGCTTCCTGTAACGGCAATGTAGCTATATTGTCAGACTTCTAGCCAATGGAGTTAGGAGATTTCAAAAAGCCAGTTCTTAGGGTTTGGATTAGAAACTTAATCCACATTTCTTGCTTGTAATCATCACTGGATTGGACACAATTAATTTTGGTGTTTGAAGGAAATATCAAGAACACTCGAGCAGTTGTAGTTAACTGCTATGATCCTTTAATTTAGTTGCTCTGTTCTCTTACTTATTTTGGCTAATGCAGCTCAAGATATTAATAAAAAATTGTCATTGTCTCATGGCTGCTCACTGCTTGTATGGCAAGTTTTATATTCTCAGTTTCCAGTGGATCGTCAGCAATGGGAGAAGAACCAAGGAATGAGTAGCACACACAGTTATTTGTCCTTTCCCTGAAGGAATACCACGTCAGTGTCAAAATCTTTTCACATAACCTACACTTCAAACACCAGTAAAAAGTTAATTTTCAATTTATGTATTTTTTTTTTTTTCTGCTGAGATTCAAGGGTATGTAAATACCCTTTATCCATTTGTATGAAGTATATATATTTCCCACAGCATCCTCATGGCTAAACTGAGGAAGTGTGGACTGGATGATCGGATAATTAGGTGGACTGCGAACTGGCTGAATGAGAGAAGCCAGAGAGTCGTAGTCAATGGGGCAGAGTCCAGTTGGAGGCCGGTAACCAGTGGAGTGCCTCAAGGGTCGGTACTGGGGCCCATATTATTCAATATATTCATTAATGATTTAGATGAGGGAATTGAGTGTACTATCAGCAAGTTTGCTGATGACACTAAGCTGGGAGGAGTGGCTGACACGCCAGAGGGCTGTGCTGCCATCCAGAGAGACTTGGACAGGCTGGAGATTTGGGCAGGGAATAACTTAATGAAATACAACAAGGGAAAGTGTAGGGTCCTACATCTGGGCAGAAACAACTCCAGGTTCCAGTATAGGATGGGGAGCTACCTGTTAGAGAGCAGTGTAGAGGAAAGGGACCTGGGGGTCCTGGTGGACAGCAGGATGACCATGAGCCAGCACTGTGCCCTTGTGGCCACAAAGGCCAATGGCATCCTGGGCTGTATTAGAAGGGGGGTGGTTAGCAGATCGAGAGAGGTCCTCCTTCCCCTCTACTCTGCCCTGGTGAGACCGCATCTGGAATATTGTGTCCAGTTCTGGGCCCCTCAGTTCAAGAAGGACAGAGAGCTGCTGGAGAGAGTCCAGCGTAGGGCAACTAAGATGATTAAGGGAGTGGAGCATCTCCCTTATGAGGAAAGACTGAGGGAGCTGGGTCTCTTTAGTTTGGAGAAGAGGAGACTGAGGGGTGATCTTATTAGCGTTTATAAATATATAAAGGGGGAATGTCATGAGGATGGAGCCAGGCTCTTCTCAGTAGCAACCAATGATAGGACAAGGGGTAATGGATTCAAGCTGGAACATAAGAGGTTCCACTTAAATTTGAGAAGAAACCTCTTCTCAGTGAGGGTGACAGAGCACTGGAACAGGCTGCCCAGGGAGGTTGTGGAGTCTCCTTCTCTGGAGACATTCAAAACTCGCCTGGACGCCTTCCTGTGCAACCTCATCTAGGTGTTCCTGCTCCGACAGGGGGATTGGACTAGATGATCTTTTGAGGTCTCTTCCAATCCCTAGCATACTGTGATACTGTGATATGTTCATGTAGGTTCACATTAACGCTTGATTCTCTTAGGGGACAGCCACCTATATAAGTATTGCTTGGAATTTATACCATAAATCTCAGTAACTGTTGCACTGATTTATTGTTGAGTTTTTTAATGTTATATAGCTCAGAAACTGAAGAGCTGAAGTTAGAAAGGTCAAACAACTTCAATAACATCAATTTGGACCTCCAGCTAGCAGAAGAAGGTGCTTTTGGTGACCTAATGATCTATCTGAAGGAAACATTGGCTTAAACACAGCTGAGGGACCTTAGCTCTCTTTAGTCTTAAGAATTGTCCTACAGCAAGGTTGTACTATTCTGAACTGATTCTTTTTACCAGTATGGAATTTATCTCGTGGTTGACACAGTTTAATTTCGTGTGTGTTGCTCATATCTAGACAACTTCAAGCCTTTTAATCATGTAGGCATATTTATCATATCATCTCCTAGCTCCTCATTAATTTCCTAATTCTGTAAATTTATCAGTTAAAAATACTAATAGGTGGTATTTCAGGTTCCTAATTTGAATACTGGTTGTAGCATAGTAAATTAAATTAAATAAAAATGAATTTGCATTTTTTAAGAGTAGTCTGCCACCACCACCATGAATTTAACAACTTCTGCAATTAAGATATGTCTTGAGGGTTAACCTGTTCTTAACAGAGGCAGAAAAATGGCTTTTGTAGTAATCATTTGGCTTCAGAGAACTTCAGAAACAAGTTCCCCTTATGGGGAGAGCTGGCCACCGGCTTTCTGAAGCTAGGTTAAAACAATTTTTTAAGGTATGTGCACGAATTCTCAAGAAGTGCAATATAGATCAGAAAAGGAGCAGTTTCTACACATTACAACCACAAATCTTGGTTATTTTTAGCTTAGTTTGTCTATGTTCAGATAGGAATGTTGGGACCTGTCCTGAAAAGTGGGTGAGAGTGTGTGTAGGGGATTTTCAGAGCTGTGTGAATGTCCCATACTTGCACTAACTGGGTTGTCCAGAGCTGAGCTAACACTGCCAGTTGTGTGCAATCGTATGTGTATTAGCAGTTAGAACTGAAGATGCAGGTACTGGAATGGGTTTGTTCAGTGGCTCCTGCTGGGAGGTTAAAGAGAACTCTTCTTCTAAGCCCTCGTTCCTTTGACTGCAGCCTTTTGTCTTAATTGCCTTGTCACTACGACTGCTTCAGCAAAACTGACAGCAGCACCTGAGCTGCTGGCTGATATTTTCTCCAAACTGATAACATCTGGTTTCCAAAAAAACCTTGTGTGAGCTGCAGCCTCTTCCATCTTGTCCTCCCACTTCTGCTAGACATTATCCTAATCCGCAGTCTTTCTCCTATCCTATATTAATCCTATAAACCCTGAGCAAATCTGTCTACCTCTGTCAGTGTTTGGTGAGGAAGGTCCTGTTTTCCAGGGTGACAGCTCTCAGCGTGCACAGTCTGCACTGACAGGCGGCAGTCAAAACTGACCACCGTTTGAATCGCTGGGTCTAACTGTCCCTAACCTAAGCAGTTATGAAACCCTCAGAAAGGCTTTAAGTGCTCATAGGACATTCTGAAAATATTCCTTACATACTGGTCCCTTAGATTTTGTTGTGTATAATGCTTGTGGTGTAGTACTGTCTTTGAGTGAAATTAAATGCCAGTTTTGAGAACAATATGAATAATACAAGAATAGATAGATAGGGTAGACTTTGAAAGATCATGGGCATGACTGAAGTAATCAGGATTTTATTCTGATTACACAGAGCTTTCAAAGAGAAATGTGAATCAACAAAACACCTTGACTTGATTCTTCTTGTTTCTCTTTAGAAAATTACTTTAAACTCTTTAATTAACCTTTCCTTGGAAGTATTGATTTGCTTGTGATTTTCTAATTCCTGTAGGTAAAAGCTATCTGTAGTACAGCTTGTCAAAAACATTTGGTATGAAAGGCAAATATCCTAGAGATTGCCTCAAATCCTCCAGTGCTAAATCAATGCTTTCAGATTCACTTTCCATTCTGTTCCCCCCCCCCATACTTCTATTTGTGTGCTGTGAATAAATCCTACAATTATTAGGCCCTACAATCTATTATCCTAGATTAACCTCTTAGTTGTATTTTTTTAACCTAGTTTTGCCTTTCATTTACTTATTTGACCTTTTGAGTGATTAGCGAACAAACTTTGGTCTGATTTACAAGAACACTCCTAGCTGGTGAGACAATGACTAATCTATCTAATTTACAGTTACATCTAGTATCTAGGTACCCTCGGTTTCAGACATGAAAGTGGGATAAGAATTATTTTAATTCTTTGGTTTGTATATCTTTGGTTATTCAATTATTTTGTCACTTAATCATTCTAAATAATTGGATACTCCTGAGTAATGAAAAGGTTTACAACAATTCATGAACAATGTGCCATCTCATTCCATGTAGAGGTGGGATGATTAATAAACAGTTTGAGATCTGTCATGCATTCTCACTTATCTGTAGGCTAAATTAGTAGTCTGCCTGGGTTAATCTCAGCACTTTAGGAGTTTACAGAATCTCTGATGGCATCTGCCTCCAATCTGCTTAATTACAAACCAGTTAGATTTGCCTAATCAGGCTTTTGGTTTTTTTGCTTTCAAACTCTAGTCTGCAAGGCTCATATCAATAAAAAAACAATATTATTTCCCTTTGGACTTCTGCATATCATCAGAATTCTTCATTAGCCGTGTTCCATATTTTTTCTCTGACAATAGTGCCTACAGGTGGCAAATAGACCTTTGCAGTGACCCTCTGCAATTCAGAAATGACAATCTGCTCCATATGTGTTTTGTAGTTCTAAGAAAGTGAATCTTATTTTTTTTCTTAAGGCTCACATGTATGAGAGTCATACTGTAAATGACAGTACTAGTTTACAACTATTATAGTTCAAACCCAGTACTGCTTAGAGCTAAAACACCACTATAGTATTCACAGTGGTTGAAATTTTGATGTACCATTGTGCGGTAGGAAGACTATGCTTGTGAAATCAAACTGTAAGTGGCCTTTTGTACTCTTCACTGTTTTAATTTGTGGCACTTTTTCAAGAAACAGAAACTGATTGAAAGCAACCGAATCTAAACCCATCTGACTGCACTGTTAATGGCTTACTGTTAGGTAACTTGATCAGACAATTCTTGCTTGAGGATTAATATATTGGTTGGGAAAATAATGTAATCGTTAAAAATTCTTCTTTGTTCCTTTAAACAAGAATAAAAAAATGCTAGCAACTTACAACTTATTGCCATATAAAGACTCTTTGCAAGAGAAACTTGTGATATAGAAGAGAGAATAAATTGTCAGCATTTTGAAGAAAAGTTGAGTGAACAGCAAAATTATTTTTTGGTGGTGTCTCTGCACCCTCAACACTATGAGGGATCAGAATTAGTGTTCAAAGGCCTGCATTAAATGAGAAATGAGTAATGCTACACAGTCAAGAAACTGTTTATCCATCTACCACATCATATTAAAGCTTGACGGAGTTTCTAGTGACTTCTAACAAACTATGTCACTTGCCAACCAAACTTCTGTGATATTTGAAGACAGCAATAGCTGTTTTCAGAAAAGCTTGGCTGTGGTTTCTCTCCTTTGCAGACACCATTTTCTCTTGAATGGAGAGGAATATTTTTTTTCCTTAACCATTCTTTAGTACAATAAGTAATAGTGTAGTTTTCAAAGTTATTTATATAATCTGAAGCAGTTTAAAAATCGTGAGAAAAATGTGCATTGCTGTTCAAAGAGGTAGATAGTATGACCGGATAATTTTTGGCTTGTCAGTCTAGCATCATCAGTTCCAGGCAAAGTGTTGGGTAGGCTGATACGAGATCTAATACTGCATTAAAGGGAAGTGATACAGTGAGTACCAACACATGGGAAATAAATTCTCTCTAATTTGATGTTACTTATGGGAAAGGTAATAGAGTAGATAAATTATTTTCATTGATACCTTCATTAGGAATGAAATTTACGTAAAGTCAATTCAAGAACATAGAGATTGTGGGAGCTAAAAAGTAAAGGTAACAGTTCACTGGCACAAGCTGATCTGGAACACTAGCAGACTGTGTGCTCATAACTGACATTCATTTCAATACTGTCAAAAGCAGGGTCATGTGTTCAGGAAGGATGAAATGCCTCAGATCAAGGTATTGCCCTGAAAACTCATGATTCTGAGGAGATCTTGGGAGTCACACTGGATAATCAGATGAATGTTAACTCTGATAGCAAACCAGTAGCTAAAATGTCTAATGTTCTAAGGAGATTTAAAGTTCCTCTGTATTTGGGAATGAGTGCAACTGTTGTGGGGAATAATTTGTCCAATTTTGCTGGCAGTGTTTCAAGAGGGATGCTAAAATCTGACTGGAATGTTATGAGAAGAACAATAGAAGGATTTAATAGAAACTATATTCTGCAAAAGGAGCTCAACTTATTTAAATAGAAAGCTAAGTGGTTCTTCAGGGACACTCTGTAAGAAACAGAAATTTGACAATAAAGAGCCTCTTACTTTAGCAAAATGGTAACGAAATTCAGTGACTGGATGTTGAAAGTTGAAATTTTTGCATGCTAGAAGACATTTTTAACAGGGATATTAAGCTGTTAATGCAAAAATGTCTGAGTGTAGTGTCCATTGCTGCAGACTTAAAAAAAGCAGATTCCTTTAGCCTTATAATCAATGAACAGTAATGCTGGGGGAGCGGCAAAAGCAAAATGATGAAACCTATGACAAAACCTGACAAATTTCTTATCACGCTCAGGAAAGTGACAAATTAGATGGTACAAAATGGCTTAATCAAGGGTCAGCCAAGTTGTTAGTACAGTTTTGGGGCATTTACTGAAATGAGAGTAATAAAAATCCCTGACATAGGGCTGGTATTCCATTTCCCCCAGCCGTTCTGCCACCCCAGCCATTGGAAACACTCTTTGCTCTTCCACAGTTTCTCTGGAGCTGTTTTCAGGTTGTGAGAACACCTGAGCTTTCCCTACAATCTCGGACAAAGCTTTCTAGTTTTAATGAAACTTTTCCGTGTTTTTCTCTGAAGATAAAGTTTCCTCGTGGTTGACAGACACAAATAAGAGTGCAGGCGGTAGTAAGACTCTTCCCTTAAACTATTTTTATTTAAGATTTATACCGAACCAATATACTTATATTCAACTCCTTGTCTACCACTTTTTTGTAATTAGTATTAGCTGAATGAAGACAAGTAAAGTTACTCAAGTTATTTAGAAACAAATGTCTTACTGAATAGTTGAAAACACTGCTTACAGGACAGTTTAAAAAGATTTCTTATTGGTAGTTTTTAAAATTTCTTCTGACTTTTCACATTACTGGAAGAAGTTTTTTAAAAATCTAACGCATCAGAATTTGCTATTTGTCACAGGTAGGTGGTGGTTTTGGCAGTTAGCTGTCAGTATTATAATAATATCTATGGTCCTACTGTACTGGTTACAGAACATATTTACAGAACATGTTTGTTGTGACAGTTGCTGAATCCGCTTGCTTGCAACCTTTCTTTTGGAACTTTATACACTTTAATCTGTCTTTTATGATCCAGAACCAGTGATTTTCAAATGGGGATTGAATTTGCCAGTTGTTTGGTGGTCTAAGTCATGAAACGTAAGTATAAGGACTGTGTCTCCTCACTGTCTTATCACAAGCCTAGATGAAGTGTGAATGAGTTTGTGTAAATCAGCAAAATCAGCCCTGGTCCACTGTGTATTTCCCGCTTCCCATCTGACAGATGGCTAGAACAGTACTTTCCTAGCTCACGGGGGAGGAGTGCCTTTATTGAGCATGGACTACTCCTTGCACAGCTGTTTAGATGAGATCTGAATTCAGAATCTTTTAGCTAAAATGATGATTGTCCATTTGGTAAAATAAGCATTGGAGAAAAGTCACTTTAAACAGCCATTTTGACCTACAGATGTCCATGCAAAATAATGATTGCAACCAGCCATAGCAATAATGGAATATTGCCGAAATTGTGCTACCAAAATGCAGGGCAGCCCAGCCCAGAAGAGAACTGAAACAGCTGCATGATTCCTGTTGAAAACCCTGGAAGTCATAAGCAAGTGCTCACCATGAAGTATGAGCTGCCTGTGTTTCAAAGAGTGTTTCTGTTCTGTTTTATTTCTGTTGCAATAGGCTGCTGTGCCTTACTAATCTCCATAACTTTATCTTTTAATGAATTATTTTGGATGGAGCAGACCCAGCAGCAGGCTAATATACTATAGTCATTATTAGCAAATGTGATTTGCCCTTGAACAGTCTCTTCTGCTAATCATTTTATGCTATCACCATTCTTTTTCAGGAGTAGCTGTATTTGCTAAAAGCAACCTGCCCCTGTCGATTTGCCAAGGGAAGGTCCTGTCATGTGATTTGGTACCTCTCAAAAAACGTCTCTGTGTGGCTTGGCTGACTTCTCAATTCTTTGCATGCTGACACTGTTTGAATATAGCAGGTTGACTATCTTCACAGAGGGCTATGGTTCAGATCTCATCTTAGTGCCCTTTCTAAATCAGCAACCAGACTGATGTTATGCGTTAGCAGATGACAGCGCTTGGTTTGGTGGTGAGGAGTGGCATTTTTCACCCTGGGAGACTTGAGGCTGAGCCAGGGGCTGCCATTGAATTTCTCCTCGCTCACAGCTTGTGCAGGAGTCCCTGGCTGTTTTGATGCTCATCAGAAAATGCAACCAGTAAGCAGGGCTTCTGGTAAATCCTGCGTCTCCTTGCATTCAGAGTTTCCTCAGGGGTCAGCCTGATGGCATGAAGATGAACTACCTGCGAGGAATAGTACTACTCCCACTTGGCAGAAGCACCATCTCCTTTATATTGCAGTGGTGTCACTGCCTCAGTTTAATCTTTGTGACAAGGATGTTTGCTGCAGCAGGCACCACTGCTCTTTACAAATGCATTGCTTGTGTGACAGGCTCAGCACACTGGGGCAGGTTTTCAAGAGGACTCAGTTGGCTCGTGACGCTTACAGGCAGTTTTCTGAAGACCCAGGACAGTGACCTCTGAACAGAGAAGAACTGTAGAAACTCTGCATCTCTCAGAAGTGCAGGAAGCCTGTTTCTGCGTGCAGCAAACATCCATTCATGCAAGGAGGGACTACAAGTTTTCTTGTTTTCAGAGGGGCTGTTTATTGGCTTTTGAAAAGAAAAATGTGACCTGTCAATAACTGAGCTTCTAGTCAGTATTGCATTCCTTCTGCCTTGATAAGTGGTAGTTGTTGGCGATAGTTTAGTGTGTGGTGTATATACAGCACAAACCACAATATTGGGCAGAAGAGATAATAACACCTCTCTCTAGCTGCCTGCACATATCAGCAAAGTGTGTATCTGAATGCAAAATCCACAAATCCAAATATTCCTCTTATGCAGGTATCTCTCTAAATAACCCCTGTTTCATTCAGAGAACTGACCACTGACAGAACACAATCTGTGCATGTTGTGCTTCAGTGATACTAGATGTTTTACAAACGTTTGGGCAAGCAATGGTGCCACCAGTGAGCTTATAAACTAAGAAAATAAAAGGGGCTTTCATAAAAGGCTTGGCTTTGAATCTGTGATGCTTTGTATGTGCTACCTTTTCTGATAACGTTAGAGACCTTATCTATACTGGGCAAAGTGTGCTGCTAGAAAACATGTATTTTAATGTACTTTAAATAACATAACATGATTCAATACTTATTGTGACCAAAGATCATCTAAAGTTAGCTGGGCTTACATAGCCTTCTGCTCCCTTAACTTTGGCTGTAATTAGAGAACTCATTTTTTAACTCAGCTCCCTGTATTTATTCTAGACAATAGCCTGTTTTATGGTATTTATAGTGCTGTTTTTTCTAACAATGCCTTCCAGTTTGGGAAAGACACAGAACATTTCACTGCCTGAAAGGTTACAAAACTCAATGGGAAAGGTAGGGCATAGTGGGTCATGGTCCTGAACACTCACAATATGTGAATAAACTGATGTTTCTCTTGAGCAGTCATAGGGGATTGGCAGAAAAACCTCATCTGATAGTGGGAGATTTCTCTGGGCTTTGGTACTGACAATGAGTGAGATGAGAGGAAAACTAACCCTAGAAGGGGTATATAAGACCAGGAAAAAAATTAGAAAAAACATACAGGAAACCCACTACTTTCTTCTGATTAGACTGATTTCATTTCAGTTTTGGTACTATTTCGTATCAATGACTAACTTTTAGATGTGGCTTAGCACCTCTGGAAACATTCAGATAGATATTGCTTGAACTTCAGGAAGAGATTTCATTGTAAAGGTAACCTCAAGAACACATAAACCAGGGAAGAGATCATGAGGATCAGAGATCATGACAAATACTAGGAAAATGTGAACTGATACATGAGAAAGTAAGTTGCTGAGGAGGCAGTATTCATGATCTGTAGTTTGGTCTTTTGTCTGGCCATCAGCAGGTATATAATAACAAAGCTTGAAAGCTCTTTGGTCAGCAGTTCAGCTCCCACGCTAGGAGTGAGGCAGGGCTTGCTCAGCTGATACCTCATTCTGACAAATAATTTGAGCTACAGGATGGATATACAGCAGGAGTTGCTGTGGCATCTGTAATAGAGTAATAGAGTAAACCTCTACCTACCGCTGTTTGTAGAAGTCAGAGCATTGAAAGGTTAACCCACAGCACATATAGTATTACTTGTTCAGCTGGAGTAAAGGAAGCACTTTCAAAAAAGGAAGTACAGAAACTGGCCTTACTCCAGGGATGAACCTGCTAGGGCTTGTAGATGTCAGCTGTCTGTAGTGGGTGGGTAGATTCTATACATGTTTTGCCAGATCCTGGCAGGGTCTGCATTGCCTATGAAGAGGGCTGGGTTGTGTTCTGGCAGGTAAATATGGGATGACACAGTAGTTTAAGTGTGGAAACAACACAATGACACAGTCTCAGACTGCGTGAAACTCAGCGAGAGCAGAAAGACACTGCTTGAGCTGGGATTTTAATGCAAGAGAGAGTTCTCCCTCTTCTGAAGTCCTGACATGATAATGGTTCTTTCTGAGGGTATCAGCAATTCCCTCTGCATGTTTTGTAGTGAATGAAACTAATGTTGCCGAAGAAGTGTCCGTAGGTGCTTGTATACCATGGCTCCGAGAGCCATAAGTACTAGCACACACTTCATAGTTATCAATTGTGATCCATCCAGCCTGCAGCATAGATTAATTAGTACTAACAATTCAATGGGGCTAGGACTTAACTATGTGGAACCTGATCCTCGATTATAGAGCCTGATCTTCTATGTCTGTTCACCAGTTCAGATCTAGCCTAAGTCCCCCAAATCTGATGTGTAACCTTGACAGAGTTACTTTAGGTTTCTGTCAACAACGCACAGAATCAGGCTTGCTATTCGAGATCAGCTCTGGGCACTGTTGACTAACATGAGGTTCCAAAGAGCTTTAGTCCCCTGAGTTACAGCACAAAGTTTGCTCTGGGGCATGAGGTAGGGGGGAACTAGCTTTAATTATTTGTAGAGACCAAATTTGTTAAAGAAGGTTCTGCCTGTGCAATGTAATTTCTTTATAGCGTCTGCTGGGATATTGCAAGTTTGGGCTAAAGGAGAGGCCGGCCAAACAGCTTAGTATCTCATCTGCACTGAGGGAGACAGCCAAAAGAACATTACTCTTGTAATGCTCAAAATTGACTGGAAAGCTAGAAGTAATTTTCCAGTGGCGTGTATAAGTTAGGATTTGGCTCACTCAGTCCTGGGGGTAGTCTTATAAATTCATAAATTTTATATATTTCTTGTGGGTATCTTTCTAAAGACACACATACAATCTTTATCCCCCTAGCATCGACTTTGTAAGGAAGATTGAGTATCATTGTCTGTTATTTTGATAGACATTGAAGAGATATACTAGGAATAATAAACAACCTGGATCTATTGTCTACCTGGGAGCCCTTGAAAAGCTCCATGTAGATGGGAAATACCACTTCTTACTGCAGTTCAATTCTCACCTCAGAAAAAGGTCATTTCTATGTACCCTGTGAACCTCTTGGAAGGAACATGTTTATTTTGAAACAAAAATTCTTGAACTTCAACCAAAAATCCCACTTAGGGGACAGATTGTATCCATCTTTATGCTCAGTTTTTCACTATGTAAAAGAGGGTGTTGAAATATAAGGATTGGTTAGAAAAATTTCTCATCTCATTGTAAGGAATTTCTTTGATGGAATTTGCTGACTCTTTTTGGACTCCACTGAGCAATCTCAGGGCATGATGATCTCTACTGTGCAGGGCTGAGGAGGAAAAGAGCACCTAGAAATTAAGTATTTGTAGTTCAAAACATATAATTACAAGCTCTGTCTGGGTAGATTCAAGGTCAAGCTTGTTGCCTCGAGACAGAGAATCTTTAGGGAAAATGGCAGCTAAGGATTAAGTCTATAGAAGAATATATTTGCCCTTTGCACAAATACAAGACAAGCTGCATTAATGTGCTTCAGTACATTGAATTACTGTGCAGTGCAATGAGGAGTATCTGCCAAGAAGTTTTTTGATGAAGATAAATCTTTGATTTCTAGCAGCAGCATGTGGACAAATGACAGTCAAGATACACATCATTCTGGATAGTCTGCAGTCAGCTGGGAGCTCTGCACTCGCTGCATTAGGGGAAAAGGAAATAAAATTATCCTGGCATTTCCAGGCTCTTTTAGCTTTCATTTTTGGTTAGTCAGCCATTACCAAAATAAACAGGGCCAAATTCATTCTTTGGGTATCTTTGAAGTCAGAGGAGTTATAGTTGTACTAAGTCCCAAGCTTCTTAATATAAAGGCTGTGCTGAATCTTGCAGGGCTATCCCCTTTTGGGAGTTTTCTCCAACGGAATGCAGTGTTTAGCGTGGCTTTTCATTATTCATCATGAGTCACTCTGCTACCTGTCCAAAAGCTGCATTTGCAAAGAAGTATTTTTGCCTTTTCTCAGTTTTCAGTAAAGATGAAAAAAAAATCTCGTGAAAGCAATTCAGAATCGTGCTTAGGCCCATCAGTATGGTGTGGGTTAATGAGGAGATAGGTCAGCTAGGGTAAAGGTCATTTCAGTGACAATTTTTTGTTTCCATTACTGCATTTAAAGGACTCTTGATGCCCAAAAGACTTCATAGAGTTCCTTTTGCTATTACAGTGCAGTCTCTTTGCCTCATCCTCTCTGCTGTGTGTAAAAAGTCATGACAGGCCTGGTGTCTTTGCGGTCTTTGACCTAGGTTACAGCCAGGGTCACTAGCAGGGAAAAATGTCTGTTCTACTTTCCCTGCACTCTTAATGTAGGGACTGATTTTATCTGTCTTTTAAGCTGATACAAAAAGTAGTAGAAGTTCTTTGCACAAATGTTTGCATGATCCCGTGAGTATAACCCATATTCAGGTTTTTTTCCACTGGCTGCTTCATATTCCTTGTGGTAGCTTTTTCCTTGAAGAATTAAATTGGTTTTTCTGCACTTGGTAATCCTCGTGGTAGATATTCCCCAATGCTCTGACTTTAGCATCACACTATGATTTCAACAGGACTGACTCACATCACTTGCAACTTAGAGCAAGTTGCAAATACTTGGCATCCAGTCTATGTAGCAGACAAATACTTAACCTTCAAGTACTTGCTTTTGGTAGGCCATCACAACGAAACTCTAACTGATGGACAAACCCAGGCTTGGAGACACAGGTTCGTTAGTTTTCCCACTTTATTCTCTTTCACATAACAGCTGCTGGATTTTCCAGCTTGCCGTTTCCTCAGCTAGCATGGACAACGTTAGCTGTTTCTAGACTAATGGAAACTTTCTTCTGAATGAATAAAGTTGTACTGCTATCTATTTGAAGATGGAAAACATTTGTAATCTTTACATACAAAGAAATAGGATCTTACCATAAATATAGAAGCAAAGCACTGTTTGTGCCCAGATCTCAAATACATTTTTGAAATAGCCGTGAGCTGGAAAAACGTTTGGGAATGTGAAGGAAAATGAGTGCTCTAAACCATCTCATCATGAAATGCAAAAAGTTATTATTTTATTTTCCTCCTTGAGCTCTTTACTCCCACAGGAGATGGCCTTTTGAAAATGGAAATGTGGCTAACAGGAAAATAAAGCATTTAAGGAAGAAACACAACTGTAGCCTGAATTGTTGGCTTGGCCTTATCACATTTTAGATAGAGGAATGAAAGATGAATGGATTCACACCCAAATTCCACTGCAGTCATCAGCAGAAACTTTAGAACTGGGCTCAGGGGCCACGTGTCCACCTCCATGTGCAGCTGTTAAAGTGCAAGGATCTCCGAGCCTGTGTCCTGATGTACTTTTAGTTGGCTGATCCTGTTCTATAAATGGGAGTGGTCAGGTATTATGGGTGCAACCACAGTGACAAAGATGTCTGTAACCTATCTAAGAGAGGTCTTCTGCAATTTTAATCATGATCCTACAAATCTGGCCGTTTTTGTTCTCTAGTGAGCATTTTCAGGCTCCCAAAAGAGCACGTCTCCTGTTTTCATTCTTTTTCTGCAGTCTGCAGCCAGAAAGTTGCATGGTATTTTGTTCAGGCTTTAAGTGCTGATGTCTTGAGTCATTCCTCAGATTTATATAGTGTATGGAATAACTTTATAGTTAAGGCAGTTTTGCACATTCAGAAACACCTGAATTAGAAAATAGACAGAACTGCAGAAATGAAGCTACAAGTAAATGGACTTGTAAAAATATTCCAACTTTCTGTAACAAGCTTTAAACAGACTAGATTTTGTAGTTAAAAATTAAGATATTGTAATCTCTCTGTCTTAAAACCAGATTAGGAACTGAAAATGGATTATTAACTGAATTAATCATTTGTCATTCTGTTTATGGATATATATCGCAGAGGGAGCCATGCTTTTCTGTAACTTCCATGTGGTAATTGCCAGAAAAGAACAAGTAAAGAAACCAGCAAAAAGTACTGGTTTATAGAACTTTATTTGCATATTGATATAGACTATGTAATTGCTAGAAACGGTTGCTTTGCAGGAATAAAATGTGTCAAGTCATCGATCACTTGGTATCTGGTCCCCCAGCAGACATTTTGAGAAGTCAAGGAACTGTGCAGCAGCTTCTATGTGTTTGTTTTCATAAGAAAATTCAATAGCAGGCCTGTCAAGTGCTTGCTGCGTCAGTGATCTCTCCAAAGTCTTTCTTATATTTGATAATTGCCTGAAAATGGCTATGGCATGCTCATTTCAGGGATTTTATTACAGGCCAAAGGTAAGAACAGTGTTATAAAGTAAACCAGGAAAAAATTCACCTCTTCTCCCATGATTTAATTTGTCCAGAGGTCTATTTTGACTTTTTTCATTTAATGCATGGCTTGTCCAAAGTAGAAAATGATATATGAATTTGAGAATTAAGCTATCAGCATAGGACCACTGAGTTTTAGTTCAGTTGCACTGCAATGAATCCATAATCAAGTATTTTTGAACCTGTTTGAACTGCTCAACACACTTTATTATCACCATCTATTAACCATGAGACCTTCCTATGCTGGGAATATTCCTAATCAGATCTGGGTAACCTTCCTGTTGAAATATCTCTCAGTCAACAGGAGTGGGAATCTCCCATGCTAATGGCTAATAGCTAAGTGCTGCTCGTATGAGGTTTCCCTTTCATACTAACTGCTTGCCATCTAGCCTTTGGGAAACTTGATTCTTCTAATCTCTTTAGTAATCAGTATGGACAAAGGTACTTCAAGGTGTGTGGGAATTAAATACAATAAGAGAACTGTGCTGGCTCTAGCATAAGCAAAGGGAACCTTTCCAAAATCATAGTAAAGTGAAGGTTTGCTGTAGGTAGAAAAAAACCCTGTAACTACACCTTCATAGTGTTTGCTAGGAATCACATTGTCCACTGGCATGTATGGAAATATAGAGTAGTGGAGAATTTGACACTGTATTTCCATAGTGGATAGTGAATTCCCCCTGGAATTCTAAAACTTGAAGTGTCTTTAAACAAATACAAGCAACTCTCTTGAGTCTTAAAGTCATTGGCACATTCTATGTATACCAGTTTACTCTGATTCAAATGCCTCCGTAAAGTTACCTTGTTTTGTTACAGAAAGTACCACCTGTAAACAGCTGGGTAGGTGTTGAGTTATGATTACTACCACTGAGTTTTGCTATGTAGCACTGCTGGAAATTGTGCACACTGATAGACTGTAGTCAAACAGGCTATTACTGCTGTCACTCTGAGTCAGTCCAGACTTCCCCTCAACACCCAGCCTTCCTACCCTCCCCTGAACCCTTCTACTTTCAGACTTTCATGACATGACCTATTATGCCTTTTCTTTGCTGCTTCCAAGTACTTAAATTAGTGAAATAATACAGGCTCCCATTGCTCTGTGTGCAGATAAACTTTGCTATCAGTTGCATAGCTGGTTGCGACTGATTTATACAAGTCCCAGCCTGAAGGTGATATGGATAGTGCCAGGCAATCACAGCGCTGCTGTTTGCTGTCTGCCTTTTGCTCTGTATAGTCACGTTCTGTGCAATTCTGACACAGTCCCACCAGGAATTTTTTAAAAAAACTTTTTTTTCTGTTGCAAATTGTAAGAGGGATGGCACAAGAGTACTGCTGAAAAATTGGAAAACCTTCATGTTCATCTAGTTCCTGGATTTCTGAGAGGAATTTACCATGACACTTCAGCCAACGAGAGCATGCAAATACTGGGACAATTTTATATGTCCTTTCTTCAGAAAAAAGGCTATAGAAATCAATGGCTGTTTTTTTGGACTGAAGCGGCCAGAATTTGATTTCAGCCTTCTCTATGCCTGAGATTGGATTTATTTTCATTTTTAAAATGAGTGATGTTTTTGAAAGCAAAGTCAGTGAAAATCTTTACTATGTATTAACCTGCATCTGCTTAATACCTCTCACAGGAAGTTAGCGGGGCAGTTCTTTGTTGAGATAGACATCCTGAGATTAAACTAATTACACACCAATATTGTTTTGAAGTTTGTGGGAGAGTGTCATTCCACCAATTCCACGTACAAGTTTCACTATAAATGTAGGATAGACTTTAGATTCCCTCTTGCAGTCAGTGGAGATGGGCATCTCTAGAGAGCACTTTGGCCATTCCTAAAATACTAAAATAGATGAGTTGCTTTCTGGAAGTGACTGACTCCCTCTGCTGACTACAGAGCCTCTTTCTGCTGTGCTAGTTTTCTTGTTGACAAAACAATATTCTTAATTCTTTATATATAAAAAAAAAACAAACAATGCAGGCTAGAACAAATCTAATGTGTGGGCAAATGAACGCCCACAGACTTTGAAAATATATTAAATCAACAGTTTAACATGAACAGAAGCATTTACATTGCATTTTCACATTAATGCATGTCCTGTATCCTCCCTAATATAAGCATTCAGCAGTGTTAACTCTATTGGACTGTTGACCACTGTCAAATGTAGGAAAACCAAAATGGCATCGCAGCAAGGGAACCAAGCTGTATCTATGTCTATCATCCCCTTTGCCAACGCTGCACAGCCCAGCACTGACACTTCTGAGAAAGGCCTGCCGTCCTCACAGGAGGCAGATAAGGAATAACCTGCTCTTCTCTCATGGGTCTTACCTGATCTGTAGCAACTAAAGATTGGCTTGAATTTGGAAACATTAAGTAATATTTCTGCAAAGCTGATTTCCTAATTGTACATTAAAACTCTGGAAATAACGCCTTAATCCCTTTCTTAATATTGAATCATAGGTTTCAACAGCCTTCTGTGTCAACAGGTTCCACCGTTTGATTAGATAGTGAGTGTAAAAGTATTATTTTAATTTTTACCTTTTACTTTTATGAAATGCCACCTTGTTTTTGAAGAGAGAAATACACAGATTAGGAGTTTTTCATCTTCCTTACTTTGTCTGCTCTTTTCTGCATTGTTTCTAAAATAATATTCTCTGTCTCTCAAGGGGTAAGGTCTTTTTTTTTTACCCTTCCCCAAGTCTGTTCTAATTCTCCAAAATCCTTTCCATAATGCAGAGATCAGAGTGCATATAATATTCTAGACAAATTTGTGCTAATGATTTATATAAACACATTCTAACATTCTGTTAATCACAGTTTCAACCTTTATATATCTTCTCTGCATTTTTGGCTACGGCTGTGTACACAGTTACATCTTCAGTTGCCTATGACAATGCTGATGTCTATTTCTTGACCAAATATTGCCATGTGAACATACCTACAGCTAATTCAGAGTTCAGCAAAGTGTCCTAGTAATTCACACCACATTTATCAGCTTTGATTTTCCTTTCTTATCTTTGTGTCCATTCACCCAGTATGCTTGGAGCTCTTTGTGTAATAATTTCAATTTTTATTTTGATGTGCATGCTGTGTTGATTGCTAGTGGAACTGAGATTCTGTATTCCTAGGTAGAAATAATAACCCATGGTAATCTGCATGGGAAAACTTTAATTTAATTTGTAACTAAGCATATTAAGGAAAAAAACCCCTATATTTGTCATTATAACATGTGTTATTTAAAACAGTGTATTTCGTAAATGAAATAATGAGCACTAACAGCTATCGTTAAGTGAGTGAGAAAGAAAAAAGTATGGGAGAAATTTGGTAATTTCTAAACCAGTTCCTAATTCATCTGCTTATTTCTCTAAAACAGACAAATATCTCTACCAAAACAAATACAAAACTCTGGATGTCCAGGGTTGTCATCTAGCACAAGGCAGGCAAAAATGACTGTGGTTAATTTTCTTCTCTGAGAGTTCAATCTGAAATGCATCATTATTAAAGCACGATGTGAGAGGAAGGTAAACAGGCAGGGCAGATGTCTCCTTCATGTAAAAGGAAAGCCCCTTGCATTTAAAAGAAGCTCCATCTATGCAGGCGAATTCTACAGACAAGGTGAGGGGTAGGGAACGGAGGGGCAAAATGCAACAGAGAAAATTGGAAGAAGAGAGATTGAAATAAAAGTGCAATCTGAGGATATAATTTAGAGAGGCAAGAGAGAGAAGATTGAAATTATCTGTTTTCAGCAACTTAAAGAGAAGATTAAGGTGCCAGAATGTTTGAAAGGTGAAATAACCAATTTTGAGAGTGAGCAAAGCTGAGCAGGAGTTATAATTTATGGGGGTTAGGGACTGACAAGTTAGGTCAAATATGAGCTTCATGAGAATGCGATTTCTGATAATGGAATCGTCACATAAGACAGCAGAACACTCAGTGTGGGGGATATTTAAGGTAATCCATTGCTGAATACAGCTCTGATGTCCAAAGGGGATGCACAGAACAAGGCAAAAGTCGTCTTCGTTTATACTTGTTTCTCAGTGATGGCTCTCCTCACAATGTTTTTTGCTGCCTTTTCTGATTATACAGAATGTTTAAACTAGAACTCACTAATTAGACTCTCTTATTAAAATAGATAGATCTGGTTCTGACAGTGAAAAGTTGTGGTTTAAATTAAAGCCAAACCACACAATCTGTGTTTGTGTAAGCTGTGATTATTGCTGTGCATAGCTGCTTTGCTGATGGCCAGATCAGCACAGTAACCACAGTGTTTCTTCTGTATTCAAAATCACTCTCTAATAGAATTTCATTTCACAGAAGCACATTTAGAACAGTTGGATTAAATTTAGCTGTGTTTTAATATTCCCGTCGTCTCCTTTCTTCACCTGTCTTTCTATCCTCTCTCTGTCTGTTTTCCCCTTGTCTCCCAAGAACAGCTATAGTCACAGCCACATGGATATTTTAAGATTTGTGCAGTTCTAACTTTGAAATAGATACTCATCTATTGTGAACGGGTACAAATGCATTGAAGGTATGCTGGATTAATACAAATAGTTCTCTGTCCTGTCCTCCCAAATCTGAAAGCACAAGAACGCATAATCCAGATCCACACCATAACTGTAGATGTATAAACTAGGAATTTTTTTTAGTAAGCAAGAAAAGCAGAATGAAGAGCAGGATCAAAATACCATGGAAAGATGGATTTTTATAGTCACATTTCTTAAGAGCAGTATGCAGCCTAAATAGATTTTAAGAAATTGGGATCTTACCTTTTTTGTCTTTGATATTCAGAAACCAAAGCATCAGACTGCATTTTGATGTCACATTTATCACTACCACTTTGCAAATGACGACGGGGTAGAGGACTGAAAGAAGTGCAGTCTGAGATGAAAAATCCTTTTGATGCTGTGTTATCGTGCTTTATTCATGCACATATGCATCCAGATGAAGTTTGACCTTCTTTGGTAGGGTTAAGAAAAGCAGATGGAAAAAGATATTTTAGAAATGTCCATGATGGGCCTAAGAAGTCCTTGCTAAAGATTTCTCCTCAGACAAATCAGTTATTGTCTAAGGGACCTACTTGTGTTGTTTGCTGGTTATAATCTAGTAAATATTTAACTTGCTAAATAAGAGACTTGGGGCTGTGTGATTTATAAGTGGGTGTAGCCCTTACTTTGGCATTTATTGTGGCCCTTTGTTCTGGACATAGCCTAACTAAATTAGCAGGTGAGGTAAAGATTGCGGTGATTTCCTGTAATTTCTGGACAGATAAAAGTGCTAGGCAGGTGCTGAAGGTTGCTTTTTAAAAAAAATTCTAAACTTTCATATTGTGAACAATTTTAAATGAAATAAGTGTGTTGACAGTATTCAGGAAAAATCACAGCAAATGCATTCAAAAATTGAACTTCTGTGGCCAGGAATGCTAAATGTTTTTAGAGATACAATGAGAGTACTATATTGAATATGGAAGTAATACATGTTTTGTTTCATGCAAAATTGCTTTGAAAGCAATAATTTCATGGCACCTGTTCGATTTTCCTGTGTCAAGTTTCATGACACCTTGATTTATTGATCCAGTGATGTGTGAAGAATGAAAGGAAACATGGCTCTGTATTTGACAGGATGCCATACTTGATCTCTGAGCCATATCTCAGACTGTGCAGGATTCAGCATACATGATGCAGAGAATGTCTGCATCAAATCTGCAAAGGATTTGGCGAAAAGAATATGCAGTCTCAAATATTAAAGTTGTGTATTGGACAAGTTGAAAAATCTGAAAAAGCAGCTTCTCTTAACAGATACGTCAGTAACAAAGAGTTAAGGAAGTGGGGAGATTGGGAACAGGTCAGAAATGTGAGGGGCCATTGCCACTTACACTAAAAGTTTCAGTGGTTGGGGAATCTGGCATGTAAATCTCTGAAGTATCACAGAAAGACACTGTCTTTTTAGTTCTTTCCATTTTGGTGATGTGGGATCTCTTTGAGATGTGGAAATATTCACAGGCCAGCTGGGATATTGTTCTGTGTTTTGTAGTATAACTAAAGGTAGGTTGGCACAGGCATTGGTTAGCACAGAAACACCAGCTGTGTGGCAATCTGGATCCAAGGCTGCGATACTTGCACGGGCTGATACAAGCTTTGTTCTGCAAGCAGTGCACCCCATTTCCCAGAGGTGACTCCTGCTGCCCAAAATTACCAGCTATAAATAAGGTCTACTCTTTGCTGAAGGGGAGATCTGCTGATTTATGAGACTGAGTAGTCCCAGTGTTCTGACTCCTACCAGCAGAGCTGAAGGCTGGCAAACTGTGTCATGGTACCACATGTGCTTCTTGCATATATATTGCCCTATTTTTTTGTCTTGAGGAAAAGATAAGAAAAATATGTTAAATACTAGCGAGGAAATAATTTTAAATGAGATGATTAAAAAAAAATCTTTATCTACGCTGACTTGAATATCAACTCTTTTATGCAAGATTTGCATCTTTAGATGGCATAAGAACCCAAATTTTGTAATTTAAAAAATATTTCCTATAAAAAGAATTCTTTACATTTAAATCTTTCCAGAAACTGGACTTTCCAGAAGTTTTTACATTTAAAACTTTCCAGAAACAAGTGTAGTGTATCTGGCTGTAGCGTGGATTAGGTCTTGATAAAATACTTAAAATGTTACTCTTAGAAACTATCTATCATCTCTCTTACAAGGTCTGGTGTGATAGTCTCCCTCTTATGGGACCTCTCTGGCACTGCAGAGACTTGGCGCAGGTTCTCTGCAGCGCGTAGCCCGGGCTGCGCTCGGTGCTGTGGTGGCCAGGGCTGTGCCACCATGCTGTTCTCCTCGGGTAACAGCGAAATGGAACTTGGCGAGCAAAGGTGGTGAGCGCTGGTTCAGTATCAGATAAGAAAATAAAGCAGAGGCAATCCCAAATCTCCAATGCTGCTCATTTTCTTGATGCCTCAGAAAGGCAACTACCAGCACTGAACCTCAAGCTTGATTATTAACTGGTTAATGCCGCAGGACACAGTTATTTTTAGAGTAATGTAAGAGTCCTAATTCAAGAAAAAGTTTGTGCTTCTTTCTTGGACAGAAACAGTATAGCTTATTTTTGAATATTTCTCTTTTGCATTGTTCTCTGCGATCTCTAGAAGCATACACATGGACTTAGTTTTTACTATAAGCCTGTCAGCCTTTTAAAAAGGGGGTCAGAAGTGTTTTTATGGTATTATAATTATATAATTTATATGCATCCACTATATATATTTAATGAAGACTTACTGTGGGCCACGTTCAAGCATTACTCACAAAGGTTTAATTCTGGTCTACTGTGAATGTTTCAGTCAAATTCAGGCAAACCAGTACCTGAATAGTAACACTAAAAGTAGGATGGGAATGTAATGAACATACACAAGTATTCAGAAAAGACTGGACAAAACAGAAAGGTACATGCCAGACACTGACTGGTAAGAAAATCTCCCTTCCTTCATAATGTAAAAGTTTTCTTTTTTATTCATGAAAACATTGTCTGGGTCTATGTGATGCAAAAGGCAGGAACATGCAGTTAGTGCTCTACAGGTTTTATTTTGAACATTAAAAAATATACATAGATGTACATTAAGGACCACAAACCATGTTGGCTTTACTTTATATTGAGACTTTTGTCTTCATATAGTGGTGTCTGCAGCTTGAAATTATCTTAATATTATTTTTTGTACTACAGGAACTTTGCTTGTCTGAAGAGAGAATTTTGTTCCCAGAACTGCTGCACTTTCTTGGTGATACTTTCTTGATTAGTTTGTTTTGAGTCTTGCTGCTACTGAATTTTAACCCTAAACAGCTTTAAAGCAAAAGAACTCCTTTCCCTCCTCTATTAAGACATTATCTTTTTTACTTTGCTTAGTTTAACCAGAACAGAGAAACAGAAGCATAGTGGGTTGGCAGCTGAACAGCTCAGGGCAGCTGATGGACTTATGTGTCATTATTTTTTGTTCAACTGGTCAGATGTGAGAGGCAGTAGCAAAGTGTGTGAAGTCTCAGTTTTTCTACATAGCTCTCGTGAAGTGCCACCTAAGTCAGTCAATAGTTGTACATACTTAAACTTCCTTAAAATTGGGATATTTTATGGAGGTGTTGAAATGCATATTTACAGCTTGACTTGGAGTCTCTACAGATTTGCAAATATCACCCATGATCATTAAAAACTGATCCACTGCAATGGATAAAAATTGTGTTTCATTTGGCACTGGATCACCTTTCAGATTAATATTCTTGAAATTAATTTAAATTATATGTTTAATAATATATTGTTCAATTTTGTATTGTATGAAAGTGACCCACCCTCAGTGTGTCATTTCCTATGCATCCTTTTCCTACACGAAGTACTGCCAAACTTTCATCTGAAACACTGAAGTGTCGTTCTGATTGAATTTGATTCCTGGCATTAGAAATCTGGGCTAACTTAGTTGCCTGCTTCTTAAGTGTGTTGTAAATGTTTCCAAACAAATATATACAATTGTTAATGTCTCTCAGCTTCTCACAGAGTGCTAAAAAAAATCGCTTTGAAGTTCTGTTACTGTATTTAATTTCTGTCTGAATGAATATAATTTTATTTCTATTTAGGAATGTCAAAATACCTTTGGTTAATTTTGTGTGAGAAAGCCTAGACACAGAAAAGCTGAGAGTGTCAAAGGTCTTAAGCCTGTAAAAAATTCTGATCTTTTTTATTTCATTTGAATGTCACTTGAGAAAGATCCAAGACACTGGAGGAGATACTCCTCTTGGTGCTTAGCTCTGTGGCTTGTGCTGCATAGCTGCTTTTATTCGCTTAAAATGTAAAAGCAAATTTTACTCTTAGAGGGAGTAAAATTACTTTAAATTGCCTTATTCCATTACCTCTAATTTAAAAAAAATGTCTTCCTATCTGTTTGTCTTTCACATAGCATCACTTCACTTTGGAAGATGCATCCTGATTCCACTTTTCAGGGGTGCACCTCTGGGCATAGCACAGAGTGTATTTTATTCCACCGTATATTCTGCTGTTAGGGTCTCATAAAGAAGAATTTATAGTGTGTCTAGATTGGTGGTTTAGTTCCGATCAGGAATGTGCTTTTGAAGCCTATCTGCTTGTCCCTGCTAAACGTGCTTTGATTCATGTCATGGAGCAGTCTTGGGTGCTTTATCGGATCTCTTTCAGATGAAGCTGAAGAGGACGATGTGTTCCAAGAGCACATTCAATGCTCACCAAGTGCATTCAGCCCTTAACAGGACCTGATTAGTTCTTGTCTGAGGTAAACGCCCATGAAATATGCATAGTGAGGGTGTCAGGTTGTCAGCACCAACTGCTTCATTCCACAGCTCTGTTTCTAGCGGACCCCAGTCCTTGCTGATGTGTCCATGGCCCCTGTTTTGTTAGTGTGATTCCTTTTAGCAGGGGTGGTATCTGTCTCTTTGGCCTTGGAAGTCCTTGTGGAAATGTCTCTTAACAATTATGTTTCTGTGAGACCACACATCCAATTGCACTTTCTCTGTTTGAGGAGGGAAGGAGGAAGGAAATCAGTTCTTTGCCAGAGCCCAGTCTGAGGTTTTACTGAATGTATGGCAGATTGCTCAGTGCTGGGGTTCTGCTTTGGCTAAACTAGAGAAGCTGGAATCAATGTGTTTGCATTCAAATATCCCCAGAATCACAGTATTCCCCAGGTGCTCTGTGGAGCTCAACTTCAGGCTTGCCCCTTCTACAAAAGTAGGGGAGTGGAGAGAGACACGAAGGGAGGTTGGCTAGCCGACAACAGGGAAGTGACAAAATGGAGCATTCTCTCTTTAGGGTCTATAAATAACCATTGCTGGAGTCTTCTGGGACATATTTTCACTTCTATTTTCTTTCTTGCCTTCCCAAAAACCTCCTCCCAAAAAGAAGTGATAAAGGCTGACCTTCAGAGGTCATGTTTCTTCATGTCGTATCTTTTTTGGGAAAGCTTGACACTAGTGAGACTAAAAGAAAAATAAATTTTAGTTATGATGAACTAATGCAGTCCTAATGGAATGGTCCTAGACTGGCTGGGATTTAATGGCATGGCAGTGTAGCAAAAGTCTGGATTTTAATGAGATAAGCAAAATAACTGCCCTTTACATGATACTATTAATAGGCTGAACTTGATTAAATTAGAACAGAAGCAGTTTGCAGACTGAGGCAGGAATACTGTGGAAACACTGAGTTCAATATCAGTGACAGCAAAGATTTTTTGGTATAAATCATAGCCATGGGAACCTAAAAAAATTCAATTTGGAAAGCTGCATGCATTAGCAGATTGGGTTGTTGATGCTTCTTTAAGATTTTTTTTTTTTTCTCTTTAATAGCTGAGAGTTCTTTATAGGTTGCAATGAACTCTGGAACAGAAAATGTCAAACCTGAAGAGTTTGAGATCAAATATCCTCAGTAAGATGGGAATACTTGGTGGCTGTAGGACAGTTCAGAGCAGTTTTGAGGTGATCCTGTTCTGATTTTTACCATGATTTGGCACTTATAATTCAATGCTATGGTTGAAG
Organism: Vanellus vanellus; assembly: GCF_965231255.1. Classification (NCBI taxonomy): domain Eukaryota; kingdom Metazoa; phylum Chordata; class Aves; order Charadriiformes; family Charadriidae; genus Vanellus; species Vanellus vanellus. Next base: position 60,919,948 of record NC_138910.1, read on the forward strand.
CTGGCACTCTTTGATATACCTGAGGTTGATGTGTCTCTAGCACCTGAGAAAATGAAGTGATCTTCCTTAAGATTTTGGGCAATTATTCTGTGGAATTCAGGTAATCTATGGTAAAAGTGTCCTCCAGTTAGAAGTTCAGTCCAAGCAAATGGCTGGAGCTGAACTCACAAAATTCTTGATGTGGTTTTCAAATTTGAAACATGCTACTCATTTTTGTTCCTCACTGGAACTCAGAGGCAGGAAATAAGCTTCAAAGAGATGTTAGTGTAGCAGTGTGTTATTAACTCCGCTTTGCAGTTGGATGAAGCCTTAAAGAATTTGAGATAAAACTGAGCTGTCTTAATGAAACAGCATTTTTTAAATTGTATTATATACCAAGCTAATAGCCGCTTCAAAATTTTGCTTCATTAACTGGGAAGCATTAAAAGCTCAAAACCACTGTGAAGGATGTGTTAATCAAAAATATTAATGAAACGTGCTGACCTCCAGGTATATGTTCCTGTGCACAAAAATAGGGTCTCTGTAATTGAGACCCATTAAGTATTGTGGCTGTATTGGCTGAGTTAGCAGCCTCAGGTGCTGGCTGGCATTCAATATTGTCAATTTTTTGCTCTGTTAGCTATATAAATGGGGAGAAAAAAAGAGAGCCTTAACAGCAATCCAGACTTTACTAATGGGTAGGTGCTTAAGATGCAAATGAAAAGTTCTCCTATCCCCTCTTTCAATACATATAGTAAGTGTATTCAGTCTGTCCTCACTTTCATCCTGTTAAGAAGTTTATTATTTGAGACTGAGCTGTGCAGTTTCTGTGCTGCTCAGTGGTTGTGCTACAATACAAAGATCATAGATCTCATTCCCATGTAAGGACACCTCTTTCTTTCTGTAGCAGAAACTCATTAATTTTAATACACACCAGTGAAGCTGCTGAGTGGGCTTTGAGGTCTCCTTCATAGCAGCATGTTGTGTTGCTTCTGCACCACTGAGTTCATTATTCTTTTATTAAGAAAGCAAGGAGGAATACAGTGCGTATACTCCTAATGCTGTCTTGCTCAGATATCACAGGGCATCGGTGCTCTCCAGAAACATAGAGAGCCTGCTTGAAAAATGAAATGAAGCATTCTTTTTTTTCTTTAATCCATGAGTGAGGAATATATGGCACGTATCTCTACATGATTTGTCTCTTCTCTATTTCCTTCTTACTCTAAAGTTACACAGGTCAAGGCTAGGAAAATTGGCTGTGTAAGAAATAAATGCTAGTGATACGATATAGGGCAAATAAAGAACTTGTCTGCATTTTCTCTGAAAACAATTCTATTTAAGGTATTTCCTCAAGCCTACAATATTTAACTGTGCTAATGTGAGTATTTTTACAGAAGTACACATTTGCTTTCTGTGTTGGTTCTTTAAGATTGAGACCTCTTTCAGGCCTTGGGAGCCTGGTTCCATTTCTGCCAGATCCTAAATGGGCCTGAAAGTCTCAGTCCAGTTCTGCCAGGACGCATGAGGGAGGCATTCATCTAGCATTCAGTTCAGTGAAGCTTTTTAGGGGAGGCATGCAGTGGTGCTCAAGACCTGAGTGTATTGATTCAGGTCCAATTCAGATTTGAATTCAGAATGGAGGTTTGATTCAACTGTCACATCCTCCAGCCTCTTTGCCCTACTTCTGTTCTGTCAATACAAAAAAAAAAAAAACCAAAAAACCCCAACCAAAAAACAAATAGAGAATCTGTAAATTTCAGCACACTGTCATTTGAAGTTAGTACTCAGGCAGGATTCATGGTCATTTCTGCATATCCAATATTACCCATGTTTTTATTTTGTTCATTAAAGAAGTGTCTATTTAATTTCAGTTTTGATTCTGCAGAATTTCCCAGGACTCAGCTGTGAGTATTAAATCCAAGCAGCCATTGTTAAATTTTCTAAGCCCAAGTCTTCCTTCTTCTTTTCTCATTTTAGGTTTGTCTCTCCTTACTGTCCCTATGTAAATATGCCCTTTTCTGGTTTGCCTCAAGACTTGTGAATTCTAATTTACAGGCCCCAAAGGCTCCTTTGTTATGCAGTTATTCCCATACTCTGAAAAATGTGCAACCCAAGCTCCAGCAGAGCCTTATCCGACCTACCTGTCCTAGGCAATGGTTCAGGAAAAAGAATGAAGGAAAGGATATTAGAATGTCTCCCAGTAACCCCATGCTGTTGCCTCCCTATGGTGATCCTGTCAAGAATTACACACATTGATTGATGTGCTGTGTGACACAGGGTATATCTGCTGTGTTTGCTTGTTTGCAGTTCACATACATCAGAAATGTTCTATGTAGTGTCTTTCTGTTCTGCATTGGGAACTGGGGTGCAGCCGGAGAGCAGAGGCAGGCAACCTTGTTTTCTTGTCCTTGTTACCTACATAACAGGTTGGGTGAATCCTTTGGCAGGAAGGCAAAGCAGCTGAGCATGTTTTGCTAAGTAAACTTTTGTCTGGTATGTGCAGAGACTAGAGGGTTCCTGTGAAGAGCAGAGAGCAGACAAAAAGCCAAGCATTGGAAATGCTCAAAGAATAAAGACTTTCCTGAGGACCCATAGTGGTGTGCTACAATCGAAAGATGAAGCAAAGTTTATTGTATCTATTATGCTTCCCCATGTCTGCATTAATATCAGTGCTTTCATGGTTCCCTGAGAGTTTTGTCAACCGACAGAAATCCAACTTTCAGCCAGACTGACGTTTCTGAATCTTTCCACAGTATTCTGGTTGCCAGTCGAATGGAAAGGAGGTGAAGGCTGTGATCTCTTGGAAGCGGCGTGGCCTTGGATCAGTGTAAGCTGATTGGAAAGATTCTCTCACGTTTTATCATTGCCCTGTCAGGCAGAAAATAATATTTGCCTCAGAGTAAGTAAACAACCTGTTTATATTTAAGTTAATCACTGGAGGAGATGGTAACACCCATTTACTGTGGGAGGAAAGGTGTTTTCCATGACCAGATGTCTGCATTCCCTTGTTAGGAGGACATAGTCAGGACCCTGGTGGCTGGCATGCTAAAAGTAACTGACTTGCTATCAAGAAATCTCTGGTGGATGACTGAGGAGAGTTAGAATCAGAATAGTAGGTCTGAGTATGAAAAGACACACGAATCAACATCCTCCCTCTATCTTGAGTGCTCAGTTAGGCAAAGGGAGCCGGATGTCTGGCCAAGAGGCTGGCTAAATATTCTGAGAGTGTGGTGGCTGGTGAGAGAGGCTTGCTGCTCAGACAAAGGCAAATCCTTAATGTGAAATATCTTCACGAAAAGCATTGAAGCTTCCTACCCAGAGGAAGCTCCTACTCAGGCCCGGAGATGACTGAGATTTAGAAAATGTCAGATTTTATGAAAAGAGCCAGATGATGGCAGCATAGAATGCAACAGAAGACTGGGAAAATTCCTGGGTTAAGTAGCAAGAGACCTGCCCTTGAAAACAGAGTCAGAGCTTGACCTTTCCATCTCATCCTCCACTTCAGCAGTGGCTTTTTGAAATATAGGTTTATGATGCTGGGAAGAAGAAAAGAAAACAATGATTTTGTTCTATGTACATGCGTTGATCTTTCATAAGCTATGCAATAAATCAGCTTAGAAATTTTTCTGTGTGGCATCAGAGATAAACAATTCTGCTTCATCCCTTCAGACCCAGAAATCTCGTATTTTTTTCTCAGCTATATAAATTCCTCTAGCAAGTCCTACCCTCTACAAATAAGTTTCCTAATTCTTGTCATCAAAACTTAATCTGTACCTACTGCAGCCTCCAAGACAGAATTCAGAATATTGCTCTGGATATAATGGAAAATACGAGCCATGTTCATGTTACCTTTCAAGAAAAAATCTTACAACTGATGTCTGAATCAAAGGCTTGGCACCTAAGAAAATAAAGTCTTTTTTTGCTGTGTGATAAGAGAAGTGCTGTCTCTGTGGCAAAATACCGGCCTGCGTCTTCGTGGAGCACTGTTTACTGGTATTGGCAAAGGACAAGATGATCGCTGAGCAGGGACGGTTTTCTCTCAGTCTACTGGTTTGTATTGGTCATAAAAGCAGGGAGTTAGGTTTTAATACAACCCTTCAGAATTGCTTCTGCAGAGGTAGCCATGCAGTCCTGGGGGAAGCAAGCATGCTGCAGAGCACTTTCAGGACATGTACTGTTATGAGATGGGAAGGGAAGACTGAAGCAACACAAGGTCACAGCACATTCACAGCTGCTGTGGATATGCCTTACCTCTATGCTGGTACCATTTGGAAGTGGGATTGCCAAGCTGCTCCAATGGTTTTATTTTAATGTTTGTTGACAATGTTCCCCTCACAAGCTTATAGAAATAGTTTCCTGGATAAGCAAAAGATAAATGGCTGTAATGCACTTGAACATTGAATGTGCTTCTGCCAACAGAGACTACTGAATTAATGCTCATTACATCTGCAAACTCTTCAATCTCCTTGGGGTTTGATTTGAAATTTCAAGGACATGGGTACTCTTACACTACTGAATGCTTCCAGAAAGAAGAGATGCTGGTCTAGTGGGAGGTGTCCCTGCCTGTGGCAGGGGAGTTGGAACTAGGTGGTCTTCAAGGTCCCTTCCAACCTAAACCATTTTATGATTCTATGCTGCAAAGAGGAACTGGGACCGTACCAGCTTCTGAGTTTCTGGGTTGGATGGGAGTGCAATATGTTTTAAGTTCAACTGTTTTCTGGGACAGCAGACTCACGTTGCTGCTGTGACAGGCTCTGGCTCTACAAATCTCAGTTACTGTACAGTTGGCCCTAGTTTGTAGAGCAGAACCAACTCTTTCGTGTGCACTTCCTACCACCTGAAAAGAAGCTGGTCTCCTATAGACAGCAGGAAATGTCAAGCCCTGCTTCACTGGGCTACTTTGAAAAAACTAAGGACACTATCTTTTATCCTTGTATTTGTGTAATCACCATCCCTGGGACTGTGCTCATCGTGAGTGTCTACTCCAGCACTTGCAAAAGATGAGATTTTTGGCTTATTCTGGTTCTGTTAGTTGTGATAGTAAATAAGGGCATTGGAGGTAGGAAAAAGGGGATGTTTCCTTGTGAAACCTATCCAGGACAGCTCAGTGCTATGGCAAGACAGGAGGCCTTAGAAGTAAGTTGACTCTCCTTTGCATTCCTGAGAGATCTTACAAATAATAGATGTCTGATGGGTTCCTCTGGCTGGTAAAAGCAAATTCAAACCATTCAGTAGCACCTGTAAGGGATGTCTGCAATTCCCACGGACAGAGAAGAGAAGCCCTCATCTAGCCTGGGCAATAAAATGGAAGGGGAAGGAGGGGAAGTAAGAAGATACCTGCTGCTATTTACTGTCCAATGCAAACTGAAACACTTGCCAATAGGGAGAAATTGTTTAATACCCATACAATGCTTCGAAGATCTAAAGTACGGTAAGTGCTATTAATATTATATTTACTACAGAAGCTTAGATTGGTCTTCTAAATAGATCTATTGGAGTTTTATCTTTAAAGCATTGTACTAAAAAAGGCCTGTTTGAAATTTTTTTTAAAAGGAATGAATTATATGGTGCATTTATCAACACAGCAATAAAGTATTCACAATTAGGCCCTGCACTTTGTATAGGCTTGGAGGAAAGGAATTTCTGAGTCAGCATGTGGTGCCATTAAACATATTTAAAAGGTAGTTTAATAATAGTCTTTTCACATCCTTTTAGTGCATATGACTCTTACTTTAAAAAGAAAAAAAGAAAATTGCTCCTGGGGGTTGAGCACACTGCATTCATGCTATTCTGCACCTCTGATTGTAAGTACTACAATCAGGAGGGTGAACAAAACATGACCATGAAAATGGGCATCATAATTGTGGAGTGATACTGCTAGTGCACATTTTCCAGGAATGCAAATTAGGTGCATGTCAGGGGTAAGCAGACAGAACTTCAGTACATGGCTGTGCTGCTCCCTCTCGGAGATCTGTGATCTGTTCGTGAAATCTCCGATGTCTTTTCCAACCCATAATTTTCAAGACATCTATGTACTGGTGTGTCTGCTGTACAGTCTCTGCTGTTATTCCTTTGGAGTGAACAGGAATATCCTGACACTGTATATTGTCACAGTCAATTTTAAGGGTTTGAACAGCTCCAAGAAAACACTTTGCTCCTAATTAGAAGCTATTTGAATACACAAAAGTTTTGCAGCTGTCACATGGCTATGCTGAAAATGTTGTGCTCTTGGTTACAAAAGGCTGCAACGCTGGAATGAGGACAAGACCTGCTGGTCATTTACTATGGAATCAGTAACATTGCCTTTACATCTTCATCTTTTCTGGGATAGGAAGGACCATTGTGGCTAGGTTGTGAGGATAAACTTGATACTAAGACTGCCGTGACTTTATGTAGCCAGGCCTGGATTACTGTGGGTGGACAGCAACTCTTAGAAAGAGAAAATGAAAATATATGATCTGGCGGTGAACTCCCTGGGTTCTTTGAAAATCCTCATCTCAGAAATCTTTTTGAGTAAAAACTACATTTCCAGTTTCATTTTAAGTGCAGTGAATGATTTTGTAGTAAGTTCTTCTTGGAGCTTTATAAATATGCAGCATAAATTAAATTATGTTGCCTGTCTACTTAATATTCATTTGATTTGTTGAGCGGCATTTAGAGTTACCTTGTTACAGCACATAAACATAATATGAATATATCTACAGGAGATAAGACAGATTCTGGGCTGAAACAAAGTCCTACTCTGGAAGTGGGAGAATAGTAACCAAAGGTGGTAACGTTTTCAAGTAATTGACCTCGCTAAAGCAACTTCATGTTGTTTAATTTGAAAATTAAACACTGACTGTTTTATTTGCTGACTCTGAGTATTGCACTCTATAACGTGTTCTTTCTCCTTCTGTTCATTTTTCCCAATATGGATAGAAAATTTTATTGTATTTGAAACAAGTATTTTTTCTTGATTATTCTAACTTGCATAGTGATATGCACAACAGTATCAGAAACTGTACAGAGCCTCACACACTACCTCCTAATAAGAAATATAAAAAATAACACAACTTTTCTTGGCCACATTACCTTTTGGGACATTGAGATTAAGATGCTCTACACGCGTTTGTGGTACATATGCACAGTAAGTCTGCAAAACTAATATGTTATCCACTTAGTCTTGTGTTGTATTTTCAATATCTATATTTTCAGATCACTTTAACAGAGTTACATTTATCAAAAGGAAGGAACCAGTTTTAATAAATTATTGCTTCACATACAGGATGAAACTGTGAAGATTGCAACTGATTTGTAACTATAATTTGTTTGCCTATGTTCCTCATAATTTCAGTTTGCTATGACTTTATTCTTCAGAACTAGTTACAAGTTGTTTCATAGCATTACTGTGTGCTATTATGTATTTGCCAAGTTTTACCCCAAAGGTATTTGCATTTCAGTTCTGAGTGAAATTATTCCTGTACAGTAGGTGATTTGCAAGGTGCTTTGTGATATTTGGTGATAAAAGGTGCAATGTAAATTATCTTTACTACCATATGGCCTCTTCATGTTCCCAATTCAAATCCACTGGGAGAAATCTTTCGGCAACTTCAACAGAAGCACATCTGGTCCACACACAGCCTATGACAGAGTATTCTTTTGGTCTGATTAGTTCTTCTATGGAAGTTCAAATGTATTAGGCATAGAAGAAACAAAGCTTCTCAAAAAATGGAAACCAGTCTACAATGTGTTTGAGATATGCCAAAAGCTATTCTCAGTAGACACAAGCATAACAGATTTTAAATTGGCTTGGTTAGAGTGAAAATCACTTGTAAGGGCACTGCTTACAAACCATCTGGACTTTCAGGTCAGTAGTTTGCTGCAGAAATGGTCCAGACACTGCATATTCAAGCACAACATGCTAGATTTTACTAAGTTCTCCTTTTCCCCTGTTGCTGACCACCAGTGTGCTGATAGGAAAGTAAATGATGAATGTTGGCGCAGCTATGTTCTGTGTTGTTTTCAGATGGAGGAAATAAGTAGTCTTACCCGTGGGATATGCTGATTGTCATGCCTGCAATGCAGTCAGAGTTTCCTTCTACTGCTTACAGAAAAGCATGCCAAATTTGTGTCAGTAATTCTTTTGATTGCAGCCTCTTACAATCTGAAAACATTTTCAAAATAAAAATGACAATGCCAGTGAGAATGAACTTTGACAGCAGTATAATGAAATGTGTGGGAGGAAGCACTCAATCTGCAGACTTTGAAAGAAAATCTAATTCCACCTCCAGTCCTGCAAAATGTAGTATTGGACCAAGGACTTTCAGTACAAGTAGCAACAGTCTACAGTCTAATTCATGCATGGTGAGAATAATCCCTTCTGGTGCATGCAATATTAATACTCCAGGGTTTTCTCCATCTGTTGTCACGTATGCTTAAAGTGTAACCTCTTGGAGGCAGGAAGTCACTTTATTGTTTCATGCATTTACTGTGCCTAGCACAGTCCAACACTGTTAGGGGGATATAATCACTACTGTAGTACAAATAAGATATTTATTTTTTCTCACGGAGAAGTCACAGGGACGAAGAAATACTAATATCACTTCTAGGTGTATAAACTACTTCCTAAAAATAGATTTATTTTTTTCTTTTTATAAATCAATGCAGGTATAAAAGTTACCTCATTACTATACTTTAATGAAGGTCCAGATTTTCACATAATATAATTTGTGGAAATCTACTGACAAATGTACCAAACAGCAGCAGCAGAAGAGACTTTCTGTACTGGTAGGAAGATAAAACCAGTAATCATGGTACCTACAGTGAAGGTAGGAAAAGGAAACTGGGCTCCCTGATGGCTCTCTGCTCTGAGGGCACATGCCATCAGTGTGATTCATAAAGCACCACCTCTCAAAACTGTCACCTCTGCCCAGGCAGAAGGTGTCCACCTCTTTGTCCCTGAGCACTTAGAAGCTGGACTGCATTTCTACAGCCATGTGAGGAGAAGCAGTCCTATTTGTAATCCTGCTGCAGTAAAGAAGGTGACTCACATGATTACATCAGTGTGAGTCTGTTTTCAGGTGAAATTTTTGTAAGCCAGATGTATTAATGACTGGAAGGAATGAGGAAAGGGGTGGTGGACTTTCCATTGTATCAAGTAAAAAATGAGTGGTTGTTGGTTTTGAAGAAATTCTGTGGGCTTCTAAATTAAAAATTAGAGGATTTAACAACCCTTTGTGGACCTTATGTGCTAACCATATTAAAAATTTATCAGAGATTAAGAAGTACGTGCACTAAAGGAAGATTCTGGCTCTGTATAGCAACTTCTAGAAGAAAATTTGTGGCTGCCTTTTTTTTTTTTTTTTCCTCTTGGTGTACCAAGTATCCTCAACAATTAATTCTGAGCTGTTATTTTTTTAGCTTATCAATAGATCATAGATGAGAAATAGATTAGAGTCATGTTTGCATATTTACTTACCCTTTATTGTCCTGCTAGCAACCTGCACTTTGTGAAGGGGGCAGAGAGCATTTCCCCAGCAGTGTGTGGTGGCACAGCAGAGGGTGGAGGCGGCCATCTTGTGTGCCGCTCTGCTGAAGCGCGGTTTCATTTGGCTGATCTGAGGGGGAGAGTTACGTTGCTTGTTGGGAAGAAGCCAAGATGTGTCTTTGCATCTTTCAGGTGACGAACATCTCTTTCAAACGTATTTCATAAAATATTCCCGACTGGAACACCTTTGGTAAAAGTGCTTTTACAACGAGAGACTGCTCAAAGAAGTCAGGAAGGCAGTTGGAAAATGGAATTTTCCTCCAGGAAAATATACAAGTGATTTTTTTTTTTCTTTAAAGGATCTTTTTTTTTTCATCCTGAATTAAGATAAAAAGCCAACATTTCACAGTCTCTCTTGGGGTAAAAATGGTGTTTTAGGAGAACCAGGTTGGAAATTTCAGTTCACCTTTAGCTGCTAATAGGCAATACAGCTGCCTCTTGGGAATGGCTCTATTTCTCAAAATCCCTTCAGTTCTCTCATGCAAGCGCTTTTTAGCTGATGGTATATTTCTTTCATCGTAATTTTGACCAGCTCAAACAGTTAGCCAGGCATGGATGTGATTACAAATGTGAATGGAAGATTGCAGTGACTCATTTCACTAGGGAGAATTCAATTTCAACTTGTTCGGACCATGAGGGATCACACAAATTTCAGCCAACTGCTAAAAAGAAGTCCTTTCTGCGAGTGGGGAAAAATAGCACTTTTCTTCAAGGAAAAACAGCAACCTGTTGTCATTTTTCAGAGCGGTGCAAGTTTCGCTTCATTTGATCCCAGAAAACTGCCTGAGTTTTCCCTTTATTGGCTTTCTCCATACTGGGTGTCTGTGGTGAGGTGTGGGCTAGGGGGGGGCCTCTGTGAGGAGAGGCTGGGGCTGGACACAGCCGGTTCCAGCCGGTTCCAGCCACCCCACAGCAGGGCACAGCTGAGCCCTTCAGCCAAGCTGTCAGTGCGAAAGCGTATTTAAGCAAGGACAAAGCGCCACTAAGGTGGTGAGGAGTGAGGAAAAAAGTGTGAGAAACAGGCCTGTGACCCCCATTTTTGGAGAAGGAGGGTGAGGAGGAGGTGCCAGAGCCGAGATCCATTGTGTGAATAGGATGAGAGCTCCCCAGCACAGGGCAGCAGGTTCTCTCACATCTCTCCAGTGAAGTGATGCAAATGTCTTTCTGGTGTTTGCTGGTTACAACCCATAGCAAAATACATCTCAAGTAGGGGAGAGCACATATCTTTTTGAGGGAAATAATAATGTATGTTTTTGCCTTAATCTTTTCATGTGTGTGTTTGTATTTCAGGTCTTCTGAAACAAGAAAGAAGAGAAGAATAGTTGCTTAGGATACCGAAAACATACAAGTATTAATATTAATTTCTCTAACTGGGTTGTTCACTTTTTGGTCATAATGCTTAAAGCACTTGACTGGAGTCTGAAGAGGTGGAAAACCTAACCATCCCCTCTCGGCATTGCAACAAAATCTCTGCAGGGAGTTTTTCCAGAAGGTGAATTACATGGCTGGTCAGGCGGCAGAGAGCAAAAGCCCACAGACTGCAGTCCGCAACGAAAAAGCAAATCAGTGCCCTGTGCTAGGAGCAAGGTAGGTTCCATAGTTACAGTTTCTGGTCACTGGGCCAAGTACAGATAGCCCTCTCAGCCTCTAGCCTCTTCTTATTCTGTTTTCTTTTCCAAAGGCAGTGTGATATTTAATTAGCTACAGTTTGTTTCTTTTTATAGTGAAAACAAATATTTGCAATACACTTTGTGCAGTACAACATGTTATGTCTGATGCAGCCTTACAGAATGTGAGCTGAAATGGATTTTTAAAATTTGCACAACTGGAATTTGTTATTCTGTTATATGTCTGGACAACTGGTACTCTTGCACATGCATACAGGCATAGTGATGGTTTCTGCTGTACTTAACACTGCCAGGAAATGCAGAAGTTTTAGATTTTTTTTTTTTTTTTGTATTTGTGACATGTACTTTGCTGCTTTCTTTTAAGCAGCTTAAAATCTTGTCTGGGAGGTCAGGTAACTTACGCTGGCTGCATCCCGGGCAAAAAGAGCAAGTCCTCTAATGGTCTCACAGTGGGATGACTGGGACTGCCAAGCAGCACTTTTCTGGAGAATATGCTCAGACACTTAATGGTTATATGGAAGCCATTTACTGATCATAGAGAAGTAATCTCTTCTATAGAATTCCTCACACTTCCTACAATATCATGGAAATATCTTCCTACTTTAGGTTTACTCCTCTCTTCCGCCATTGTGGGTTGAGGGAAAGAGTTTGTGAGGCTATAGAAACTATCCTGTGTGACATTAATGAAAGGGAACAGATATAAGTTTTGCAAGGAATTTGCTACATGCTTCTTAGATGAGGGAGGACCATCAGCAGTCCGCAGCAAAACCTGGCCAGAGCCAAGACTGTACCAACCAATCCTGTCTGTTAAGGGAATTATCTGTATTTTCTAATGCCAGAGGTTTTCTTTTATTCAGACAACTTTAATTGCTTAGTGAGTATGCAAGATGGATAGGCAGAGGTGATACTTTATATTAGACAGACCAGTTGGTTAGAAAAAAGGGGTTTTGGCACAGAAAAGCCATTAAGGACCATGTGTCTTGAAAACTTTTTTTTTTCTTTTTTTTTTTTTTCCAGCTGTATCTTTTGGTACAATAAAAGAAGTCAACTCTCCTGGTCAGCAACCCCAAGATGTGAAGCAGCATGCCAGGGAGCTGTGTCTGAAGCCTTTGCCACGTCCCTCTGTTGTCTCCAACTCTGTTTGGGCTTTGGGGCAAAAACTTTGGAGAATCACAACAGGTAAAAGGAGAGGAGTTACACAAAGAGGTCTTGAAAGCCCCAGAGCTTGCTAGGTGGTAATTTCTTCCAGGCTGGTCCCTGAGGGGTCTTTTCTGTGGCCTAAAGGTGGGGCAGACCTGTAGACCTGTGCTCTCTCTAGCTTGCTTCAGGAAGATTGCTCCGACTTGCAGGCCATTTGTGAGTAGGCAGGGTTTGGCTATCTGCCTTGAGCATGTCAAGAAAACTGCTTATGGACTGGGTGGCCCAACCAAACAACTTCAAGCATGTTAGTGTTTTATAATCCAAGGTAACACAAAAAATAAGATACTTTCTCACCTTGCAAAGCTTCCTGCTTATTTATTTACTTGTTTCCTGCGTGCAGTTAGAATATTAAAATCAATGTTGTTATTCACCTGAGTATATCCTGTTTGACACAAACAGGGATTGCAGAATCAGGTGCTCATCTGAATTATTTAGAATATGAATTTGTATACGTTGGGGACTAAATCAATTACAGTCTCTGGAGATGAACCAGAATCCTTTCTGTGTTTCAATGTAAACAGAGTGACAGCTCTCTTTTTTAATTAGACTTCATAGCACCTACTTTTACCCTGGCAATTTAACTGAACTTAACTAAACTGTGATCTCATCAGGTTTTAATTGTGTGGTTAGAGCATTATTAAAATAAGCCATCCAGCCACCCTGAAAACACAATCCTATGTACCCCAGTACCTGGGGTTTATAAAGACATACAATACCTAAATGCCTGAGCACAAATTAGTCTGGGTTGGGTGGATAAGTACAGAAAAGGTTGTCTTGTGGTAATACACAGTCATAAGAAATTGTTCTTTAAACATTCTGGTTTTTGTCTGCACCTGGCAGTTCATCTTCATCTGCAACCTACCCTTTCTTACCAGGTTTTTGGATCAGTCACGGACATTGTGTAATTGTGTCATATAGCCTGGGGCATTTTCACATGCCTCTGCAGGATAGACCGGTCTGATTGCAACTTGTAAATTCACAATTTAGGCAAATTGTTATGTAACTGCAATAAGATGTCTAATCTCCCTTTGCTCAAAGCTGTCACACATGGATGGATTCTTGGTGAGTACAAAGCAGTTAAGGTGAAGTCAGTGGAAATTACGCTGCTCTGTAACAGCTGAGAATCCAGGCCATAATGCATATGGAAATCATAAAGCTTCTGCTCTGGTACTGATATTTTCTGGTATTTTAGTGTTTTGTTCTTACATATGCTTCTACAGTTACTTCTGATTTCTATTGTTTGGGTGGGAAAAGGATTGAGCTTTTCTATCAGCTTGCATATATATATGTCAAAAAGTAACTCTTGGTCTCTGCAGCAGGAAACCAAGGAAAGGTGTAGGAATCCATTTGTTTTTTGGATGGATGATGAAGGCAGATGCACCTGAAGAAAGCAAAATGGACAGGGCCCTGGCTGCCTCCGAGACTGTTTATCAAGAGGCCTGTGGTGGTTCCTGGAGCTTGGGAAGGTAAGCGTACTCCAGTGTCACACCCTGGTCTTGCTGTTACTGCTACGGCAGTGAGCCCTTGCAAACACTGTTGCCTCAAAGGCTCTGGTGTGTTCAGAGACTCCAGTGCCGGTGTTTTCACTGTCAAACCTTCTCTGTACTGAGTGTGGCTGAATTATTTTTTTCCCACCTCCACCACAGCTGTAGCATAGACAAGAACAGAATGTGCTGCCTGCAGCCATTAGAGTTTACAGCACCCAGAGTTCCGGGCAAGAGAAAACTGTAATGCCAGTGGGTCACCTGGCTGCATGAGGGAGTTCATAAGTATATGGAAGTGTTTTGAGCTGAAGTGGGATGAAGGAATTGAGGTTGCAATATCATAGAATATGTCTCAAAAATGCTCTAAACGTGGCTGAATGTGCTGAAGAGGTTAAAATTAGCATTTATCTGTGCTGGTATTATCTTATTTTGTAACTCTTAGAGGAAGTCATTCAGTGAGAGCAGAATTGCAGCAGTTAAGTGGATGACAAGTGTTAACATTTTTAAGGTTTAAGGCCTTTAATTCTGCTTTTATCCTTCCTACCTGTTGGATCTAAAGTACTTTTTCAGCTACCAAGCTGTAACCCACAGCAGGTCTGTGCTATCATCTTTGTTGATCCTTCTAGAAATAAAAAAGTAATTTATGTAATCTGTAAATAAACTCTCTTTCATGCTATAGATGATGCTATATTGTGAGCTCTTACTAAAACACCGTTGAATAATGAACATTATGTATATATTTTTACTATTCATTCTCATTTAATTGTGCTATTAAGTATCTATCTAGAATAGAAAGGATATTGCAACGTGAAAATTCTGCAGGTGCTTTGTTAATTTTTAGATAAATCAAAACACAGCCTTTTATTTAATAATAATAATAATAATAATAATAATAATAATAATAATAATAATAATGTATTTCCCTTATTATTTCATTAAATTCTTCTGTGTTAAGTTATACACATTCTTTTTCACAAATAGCTATATAAGAAATGCAGTGTAATTTGGAGTTACATTGTACAAATGTGCCTTTGTGAAACCAACAGGCCAGCGGCCTGTGCTCCCACCAGGGGGCAGGACGAGACAAAAATTAAGGCGCATTAAAGAGAAAAAAACCAACAGCCCTGCTTTTAATTCCCCCCCCCCGCCCCGCTTTCTGCAAAAGCACAGTCTATTCAGCTGTATGACTAGCTGAGTGAAAGCAAGTCTTCCGTTTTTTGGTTTTTTTTTTTTTTTTTGGGGGGGGGAGGGGGGAAGGAGGGCAGTTATGTAAACAATGCTTGGCTTCTGCTTCAGTGAACATATATGTATTGCTGCTTCTGAGATACTGTATGTCCTCACAAACAGAAGTCCTATGATCTGTTTACAGAAGCATTTTTAAATTATATAAAGCTATCTTAAATTTGTGTTTCCCGTCTTGTAAAGAACAATGTTTTTTTAAATCTACTCTACAGCTTTTTAGCTGTTATTTTTCTTAGGCACAGTTTGAAGATAATCCTAGACGCTACAATTAAAGACTGTAGCACTATATTGTCCTTTGTAAAAACAACGTAGCGGGAGCCTGAGGCTTATGCCATGCCCAATTACATGAGAACTCTGAAGTCTTAAGTGTTTCTTGTGTCTAGGAATAATGCAGAAGGCAGCCTACTTTCTAAGATATTGCAGTGACCCACTTGTGCAATGGTGGAAGGGGACCACTGACTGAAGCCTGTTTACTCCAACCATAAGTCAAATAGCTGTGAGGAGCAAAAACTATTGCAAAAGCTAGGTTTATTCATAAAAGTGGATGTACTTGTAAGGAATGCTGTTCATAATTAATTATAGCCTAATCCCAGATGATTTGAGTACTCATCTCTGAGCACGAAGATCATGAAAGACTTTTTAGTAATTACACCACAGAATTTAATATCTGTAAAAGGAGATGAATCATCTGAGAATAGAAAAGTATCAACTAGTTCCCAGGCCACTCCAAATCTACAACTGAGGTGTGAAGCCTTTATCTGTGGGTTGCTCACAGCCATGATTTTACATGTATGCTACCAGAGGTACAAGTCACCAGGCACCAGAAACAGTGGTGAGAGTAACCATGTTTTCATTCATCATAGCTTTGCATAGGAACATTCTAGCAGCGAAAAAACAGCTTGAAATTGACAGTATGCTTAGCTTCGCTGAAGGATGTCCCAGGCTTCAGGAATGTGTATCAGCAGTTACCAGCAAAGCAAGGCCCCCTTGCTTAAGAGAAAGAGGTTCTCCTTATGACCTGTAATTAAAGACTCTACTAACTTGAGTATATCTGGAGCTTTTGTTTTTTGCTTATACTTTATGCTTCGGTATTGCATTTGGCTTAAGAGATGTTATTCAGGTAGGTCAACTATGTCAAACAGGTAGTTAGAGTAAATACAAAGAGATGTGGAAGGTCTGAATACTGCAGTATTCAGTAAATAACTGCACGGAGGCCTGGCATATACTGTTTCCTACCCACCACTCCTGAATTGAAACTGTGAGTCTCAGCATGGTCCTCTGCACTGTCAAAGCTTAAACCACCGCCTTTGGGTGGTGGTGGAAGTGACCACAGCACATGAGTCAAGTAGCAAATCTGTTGCAATGATATGATCTTGATCATCTGACAGTTCTTTTCCAAAGCAGCCAGAGACTTTGAGTAGGTTTCTCCTACATCCTTGGGATTTCTTTCTCATTTCAAATATTAGAATTATAGGAAAAAAAATAAAAGTCCAGAGTCTGGAATGCTTCAGAATCCATATATGTAAGAAATTATAGTTTTGGCTTTTACACAGACATGTCATAGACTCACAGACTCATGCAGGTTGGATGGGACCCAGAGTCTGCACTGAGTTCAAAGTAGGTTTCTCAGAGTTTTGAAAACCTCCAAGTGTGGAGACTTCTTGGGGTATCTGGGCAACCTGCTTCACTGCTTCAGTGCCCTGTAACTGTCAAAACCCATTTTCCTAATGTCAAGTCAGAATCTCCCATTTTAGTTCATGCCTGTTGTCTCTCTTCCTTCTGCCAGGCATCTCTGTCGAAATCTTTATCTTCCCAAGAACCTTGTTGCAGGTATTGAAAGTCTCTGTTAAGTCACTGTAAACCTTCTATATCGGTGAATGTTTGTGTTCCCATATTTTCACTGTGACTGTGACACTTAAGTAACTGTGATACCATCTTTAGTTATTTTCTATACATTTAGATGGAATCTATGATACTCTTAAAGGTTATGGATCAAATTATGGCAACTTCCCTTAAATAGACAGAAATAGATATGATATCTTAATATAAATATACAATATATGTATAACATATAGGTGTGCATTACTATAATAATATATAAAAATTCTATGTATTTTAAGCAAGATATAATTTATGTTTCTATAAATTATATATATAATTTTATTTCTAACATCTGTCAAGTGCTTTAGGCAATTTTTGTACTGCTGTGCTAAAACTTCTTCAGAAATCTCACGTATTTAAGTGCAGGAAAGTAGTAATTTGTATCAAACAGCCCTAGTCTGGTAGGACTAGAACTGAAAATTTTCTGGTCTTATAAACAGAGTGAAAATTAAATATTTTACTATTTTTACCGGCCTCATTCATTCCAGCATCATGAGTCAGCCCCCCCAAAAGAGAATAGAAACATTTATTAAGAGTCTTTTGATTTCCCTTCATTTTTGCTTATAGTTCTACTTGTTTCACATTTTAAGCTTTCATCAGTGGCCACTGGAGTTAAAAACTTAACAATTTTCTGCTGCTGCAGCAACTTAAAGGGGCCAAAATGAAGGAACGGTGGGGGAATCTCTGCATGCTTTATTTCAAAGGGAATGAGTTAGCAAGGAATAGAGGAAGGCCTGTGTAAAGCAAGCTGAAAAAAGGACTAAAGGGAAAAAATTCCTCAGGCATATTAGTATGGAGTAACTTCCAGAGGTATAAATATCCACACAAAGTGGAAGCCAGAAACAATGCTTTTATTAATTTTTTCCTCAGTAGAACAATTCAGAAAGTGGCTTTGTGTGTGGGAGTTTCACAGCTGGCTGAAACACAGTCAGAAAGTTTTCAGCTAAAAACATTTCGCAGAAAACTGAAAATTTTTAAAGCAGCTGCAGAGACAGTTCTGTTTTGCCAGTGGCTTGTCTCATTTTCCTCCCTTGGGTTGAACTGCATGGTGCTCCTGCAGTAGTAACATGGGGTTCACAGTGGTGCTGCTCAGGAAGCTCAGTAAGTGGTGGAAGCTGCTGGTATATCTAATTGGTCTGTATTTCCACATCAGATGATAAGTTAAAACAAGGAGTATATAAACGAATAAGCACTTATATACAGGGCAAATATAGAATCATAGAATGGTTTAGTTTGGAAGGGACCTTGAATATCATGTAGTTCCAACCCCCCTGCCATGGGCAGGGACACCTCCCACTAGACCAGGTTGCTCAAAGCCCCATCCAGATTGGCCTTAAACACCTCCAGGGATAGGGCATCCACAACTTCTCTGAGCAACCTGTTCCAGTGCCTTACCACCCTCAGAGTGAAAAATTTCTTTCTAATATCTAATCTAAATCCACCCTCTTCCAGTTTGAAGCCATTCCCCCTCGTCCTGTCATTACATGCCCTTGTAAAAAGTAGGTTCTGTTGTGTGACAGTGAACTATATTAGTATGGATAGAATCATAGAATCATAGAATCAGTGAGGTTGGAAGGGACCTTTAAGATCATCAAGTCCAACCATTAACCTACCCTGATAAAAACACCACCACTTCTAAACCATGTCCCTAAAGCATGCTTAAATAATTAAAGTAAGTCCAAACTCTGAATTATAAAGCTAAAATCAGATTCAGGTTAGTGAAATGAATCTATGGGGTTACCTTGGATATAATGGAGGTCAGAACCTGCCTCATATGCAGTGGTAAATAAAAATCAGTGTGCATGCTATGCACAGGAGTGGTTGCACAAACATGTTCTAACCACACCTATTCTGCCTGGATACAATTGATTAATGTGTGATGGATGCAATTTACATTTTTTCTAAAGAAAATTATAATATGGAATTTCCAATCAGTTAATATACTTTGCAGCAAATGGCAACTTGTAGGAAAAAATGAAATAGTGAACTGAAGAGAAGAGAATCTGAGAATAACAATATAAAATTTCTACTTGATATAATTGTGGTTATGACAGTGAATTCAAAGTTTCTTCAAAGCCCTTCATATATGTACTGCTTTTTCATCTGAGAATCTCAGGAGAGCTAGAAACATTAATTAATTAACCTTCTTAATAATTCTGTGAAAGAAAATCAATAATTATTATGAGATACTCATTTTAGAGGCACAGAGAAGTTAAGTAATATACATAATGTTAAATACTTTTGTAGTATCTGAAGTAGTTACAGTGTGAATTCTGACAGGTAAAGTTGGGATCTGAGAACAATCGAAAAAAAATAGTCACCTTTAGGATATTTTAGATTGACAACAAGAAATAATTTTCTAATCTTGATACTCTTGTTCTGTTAACTGTTGGACCTAAAAACTGTCGGACCTAAAAACTGTCAAACATTAGTTGAACAGCAATCTGGATTTCCGTAGCTATAGGAACAGATGTAAATACCAATATCTCTTATGGTGAATTATCTTCTATTTGCTATTTTTCTAGATTTCTTTGGATCAAAAAATTCCAAGAAAGTCTTGGCTTCTCAAGTATTTTTCTAACATTTATAGTACAGATAGAAGCCTTAAAAGATGAATACAGCTGATGGCTTGTGTACTAGTAGGTAATCTTTTCTTAAAGAAGTCTTTGCTTTAGAGCAGTGACTTGAGGAAGCCTAAGTCATTATTCTTAATGCTAATGTTGATGCTACTATGAATTGTATGAATTCTTCCTGATGTGAAAGTAATATTTTGGATCATAAAAAAAAGAGATTAAAATGCATACAAAAATGTAAAAGATGGTGTGTAATCTGATGTGCTTTAATGAAGAAAAACCTCATGGTCAGCACTCAAATTTTATGTGAAGATAAATAAGATCCTACAGGAGGAGCAGGGAGGGGAAAAGGAGCTCCTAAAAATTCCAAATGCAGCTAAGAATAATTATTTAAATTTATTGTTATGTTCAGTGACAACTATTGTTATACTGAAAAGGAAAAGACAGAGCAGCGATTACAGTTGTTTCTCCTTAGGTACTTGTGTTTGAGTCTTAATCTGATGCCTTGACTCTCTTCCTTTGTCCCCTAAGCTACAGGCAGGTTGTACAAGCCCAGCCAAAGGAAAGAAAAGGCAATTCTCTGTTTCTACCCATATTTGTAGGCTGATCTTGGGGTAAGGAGACTCTTATAATTTGTCATCTGCAGCTTCACTGGACAGTGAAAATACTAGCTGTACAGTTTGCAGGTAGGGCCTAAAGCCATGCAATTCCTGTGGCCAGGAGGCAAAAGAGGGGTACCATACACCTCCAATATACATGGACTCCTATTGATTGGGGGGTCATAAGGGAACAGGGTTTGGTAGATGTCCAAATTATCTTTACTATGTCCATACATTGAGCTTTATCTTTCCATTGCTGAAAGAGAAGTGGCTGTGAAGTTAGCTGTTTTTTACTGTGTGATAAATTGACATCCAGGCGTGAAGAGCTGCAGATTTGTTCTTGGCTAGGCTGCAGTGCATTCCACTATGTTCAGTTTCTCCCTTTGTGGTCTGATGGGGCTATTTCAGAGCCCTTCAGCGTTGATTTCACATGTATCTACTTCTCTTCTCAGCCTCATCAAGGTGTAATTCAGAACACTCTTCATTAAATACCTTATACAGATTATTAGCTCCAGCCCTGATGACTAAGGCAGAATTCTTCCTTGGGTGAGCAAAGTACAGTGTAGATGCAATGTATTCTTTCCTTGGGGCAAATGGGAATGCAGGATGTGAAGATAATCTATAGATAGATATATACATTTCATGGAGCAGGAATCTCCTTCAGTTTTTTTTCCCTGTATTGTTCATTTCTTTTATAACTTTAGTTCTGTGTGTAAAGTATTTTATAAAATAAATATATTTAATGTTGGTTTAACTGAGAAAATGAAGAGGAATAAAAAAAGGACATAAATCTAACAGAAAGGCTATAGATATCTTCTTGGCTTGCGGATATCTTCTTCAGCGCTGTTTCCATGGAAATTATTTATAGTGCCTGAAGGGAGTGAAGTGCAGGTCACAGATCCGCAGAGCTACAGTAGGCTCTCAGCCCAGTTAGGCAGAATCTGACAACAACAAATGAGAATGTCTTCGAATGGAGCTCTTCTGCTTTCAGAGGAAAATGTAATCTCTTATAAAAATGTGGCTTTGAAAGAAAAATATTAATCTCTATGGCAGTTTGGGGTGAAATTGGAACCAAGACCTGTCAGTTTTCATAATGAAAACAGCATCAAACTCTCTTCCCTCCATTCCCTCTCTCGTTACTGCTTGAAGTTGTTAAGGGTTTCATCACATTTATTAGAGCAGAATTCTAAGTACCATTTTACATAATCACCGTCTATTCTAGTTTGGCTAATTATTTTACCTCTTGAATGTCTTTCTGGGGTATGATGAAACAGGGCACAAAAGACAAATCTGGCAAATGCTGTGGCTATTGCCAATCATCATGAAGCATATTCTGCATTTTGTTTACATCAAAATATATTCTATATAAAATATTGAAACATATATGGTTTTCTTTACATATTATATTAATGTATGCATGTATGTGTATTACATATATGTATACTTTTTCTTTTCCAAAAGTTACAAAAATACATTATATAACAATTTGTGTGACAGCCTTTTGTGGAAATGAGTGCTTCCTATAAAGAACTTTTAAAGAGGGGTGAACAGTTTGAATTTGAGTATCAGTCTTTCATTTTGTCACAAATTACTTGGCAGCATTAATGCCATATTTAAGGAGTTTCTTACCCCTTTCTGTCAAGAAAAGACCCATAGGGGCATTTGATTCATACAGTGTATAGCCTACCCTACACCGAAGACAAAGATAGAGATCCCCTCTTGTTGCCCTGGAACAGAACAGGATGGTGACCTGGGTATTGAGGCCTGTGTTGATTTGCAGTCAGAACTGTGTAAAATGGGATGGAGCTGGGTGTGGCATGTTGGTCATTAGTTCTCAAATACACTGCAGAAAGATGAATTTTTAGCAAGAAAACTGTATGACCAAGGCAGAAGTCCTTCCAAGACCATTTGCGTTTCAGCTGTTTATAGTTGGCTTCTTTAGGCAAGGTCTAGTGACTGTATTTTCTGTCTGTGGTTACCACAGCATGAATCTATTATTGGTCTTTTAGCAAGAAAAGTGAAAATGTTTTAAATTTTTCTCTTTAAGAATTTTGAAACCAAAAGAAATTTGTTATTCTCATCATTAGGTTTTTTTTTTTTTTTCAAGAGAGAGTAATTTGTTTATTAATCTCTTTCTTCCTGGTACTAGTTCTCTATACTCTTCAAAGTTTAAGATATGCCATGGATTTACCTGTGGCCCATGCAGGCTCTCTGTGAATCAGATACTGTGGAAATAGCTACAATATGAGAGTGTGTGACCAGGCATAGTTGTTTCCATTTTGTTGGAGAAATGCAGGTTATTTGATATGATGGTAGGTCACTTCAGAATGACTTAATCTGTATTCCAGGAAAAGAATAAACTCAGGAGGAAGATAATGAAATGGAATGTCCTAAAAAATATTTTTGCTAGGATGGTGAATATTACAGTAAGAATGTTAATATTTCTCATTTAATTTTGCTTTCCATCTTTGAATTCTTGTAGATACTGTTGTACAGTGCACTTCTGGTAGTTAATTAAAAAACGTAAATGACAGTGAATATTAGTAATCACTCTGAAGTGTTTAACGAGCAGCTCTACACAAATAAATCCAATTCAAATTGTTTAAGCCACAAACCCTGACTTTAGGTCTTGCTTCAACTATTTTTCAGGTTTAGTTTAGTGTCTGAAAGGTTCTGCCTACTGTAAAGCGACACATTTTCCTGTCAATTCTTAGCCAAATGAACTGTGAAAATCTGGAAATATTGAAGAGGTATTGAAGACATGCCATGTCTGTTGGTTGTATGAAGCAAGTAAATTCTATGGCGTTCTAACTGCAGTGACAAGATTCATTATTGCAGATGAACTTTCTTTTACTTTGGGTCTTGTCTTTTTTTTTTTTTTTTTATGGAAAGGTAAGGTTTTACCATTCTAAAATTATCTAGAAATGAAGGGGAAAAAATTATGTATCTTACTGGTCCTTTTCTTTTTCTTCATTTGACTGACGTAGTATAATATGCCCTTTTGTAGTCTGTGTATCTCTCCTCATCATACCTTCTCAGAGGGGAAACAAGTGTTGAATTTTCAGTTCCATACCAGTGTTGTGACAAGGTCTCTCTACTTTTTCCCCTGCCACCCCTACTTTCCAATTTTTTTTTATTTTTTTTTTTTCATTTGGAAGATACTCTTCAAATTAGCACAGTGTTTCCAACACTTCAATTAGCTAGGCCTCTTTACTGCTCAGGTGTAAAAATCTTAGAGGTGTCTGCTGGCTGGAGGTTAAATATTAACCACAACCTAGAAATTCAGCGCTCACCTCATTAATCCATTTGAAACCATCTGTCATAAAAAGATGCAATATGCCACATCACTTTTTTCCCCCCTTTGGCATCTGCCAATTAATTTTTAATCTCTGAGAAATGTGGTGTTAAATTCAGTAATTTTGTGGCCGCGCTTTTGTCAGTTTGGATATCTTGGCTGATATTTATTAAGATTGCTTCCATTAAAAGAGGTTCCGTTTGAAATGTTTTCTATATGGCAGTAAACAATTCTTCCCTTGGTGTCATCTTTTCTTGTTGGGACGGACTGTTCTGAACAGCAGTACGCACAAAGCTGTTCTCCCTAGGAGATGCTCTTGGGAAAAGAAAATGAGCAAAACAAAACAAGCCCATATGCTCCCTTCTTGTGCAAAATGTGTTCAGATTTCCACAGTGGTATGGACTGGATATGGAATGAAATATCTTCAATGCTGGGATTGCATGCCCATGCATGTTGTGCTCCATTTCTATATGCATGGACTGAATGCAGTAAGGGTTGGGAGCCTTTCCCAAAAGACATGGTTAATGGAAGATGGAGTACTTAAGTGCTTTCTACAGTATTAAAGAGAGTAAAACTGTATGCATTTCTAGGACATCAAACTGTTACAGACTGAATCCAGGCTGTCTCTGTAACTGTGGTAAGAGATTCGGCAGATGATAATTTCATATGTTGTTACCAATGGTGGTGTTATGAAGACATATACTACTTAGCTCTTAAAGACTTAGTTTTACACTGAGGGGAATAATTGTTGTAAGAAAAAGCACTGATGCACCATTATGGCTGGCTGAATAGGGCACACTTAGGTATTTCTTGACATTCAGTGACATACTTAGATCCATGCTGATCCTTTTGCATAGCTACTGAAAAGAAACCTTATTTTTCTTCACAACAAGCAAAATGGACTACTTCACTTTTTGAGGTGTGTTCATTTATTACTTTTTGTCATTGTGCTTTGAAGCTCTTCCTTGGTAAGAGAAGGCTTATTTCAATGACAGTCTTCTGAAAAATAAATTTTTAGGAGAGCATTAATCAGCAATATTCTTTTTGGTGCAGGTCTTTTATACCAGCTTGTCCAGCACTATAGAAAACTCTTATTTTCTTTTGGAGATGGAAATAAAGAGATACTGTTTCAGACTATATTTTGCCCTCAAATTCCCATGCATATAATTGCACTGGTAATTTACTAATTGCTTGCGTAATTTTTTGATCTACAAAAATCCTGAATATAAGCAGTCAGAACCCCAAATATGTACCCCAAGAGAAGCTCTAAAATTTAATTTCATAAGAATGAAGCAATTTTTTAAACCCAACAGATCCTTCTATTGTGATGGTATCCCTATTTTTGAATTGTATAGCAACTAGATTTGTATTTCATTAAAATAATACTATCATAAAGCAGGGTGGTTTCAACTCCATTGTCATGATAATGTTTTGACTTAATACAGCTTCTTATTTATCTTATAAATTGCTAAAACCTGGTTTTTAATTGATAATTGGTTAGCAAACTGGTATTTTAATTTGGTAGCCATTGTCTGCTCTGTGTAGAGGCTGAAAGGAATTGCCTGCTAGAAATTAGTACACTGGTTAGCTTTACAGTTATGTGTGAAGAGAAGGGCAAGTCTCCCCGGATGAAAACCTTGCAATGAGTTGCTTTTTCCTGAGGTGCTAATTGAAGCTTAGCAAAGAAAAAAGATCAGATTGGCAGTGATTAGTGCGAACTCTCACAAAGACCTGTACCCACTTCTGAAAATTTCACTCGTCTGAATGGCTTCCTTGACTTTTGTTTTTCATTGCATCAGATTAATCTTATTATTCTATTTCACCAAAGTGAAATAAGTAACAAAAAAATGTAGGGTAAATGGTTTCTTTTCAGCCAATGAGTAGCCACGTGCTTATCAGTCAAGCAGAAAAGTAATACCCATTGATGTGAATAATGCTCCTAGACTCAGTTTTGCACAGTACTGTCTATTTTTTTTTTTTTTTTTAATTTAGGCAACCTAGCAGTGTGAGTCTTCTGAAATACAGTTCACAGAGATGACTTCATAAATGAATTTAACACAATTGTCCTAAATTTGTTAAGAACTCTGAGATGGACATCCCTGATGAAATATTCAGGAGATATGTAGTTGTTCTGCGCAGTTCTCTACTAGCCATTACCATGCGGTAGCTCTACAGAGACATAAAATATACACTACCTGAGATTTTCTTATAGCACTTTAGCTTCACTACTCTTTCTCTAGAGCTTATTTCACAGCAGCTTGTTCAGAACTGTTATGAATAAACATCTAGTCCTGTGTTTGCATAGCCAATCCATACAAGCATGAATAAGAAGAAATGATAATGCTGCAGTTTACTGCACTTGTGAGGGGTACTTATTTCTATAGTCATTATTTTATCTTTTTCTCTCTCTAAGATTTTAAAGTATCAGTGCAGCAGCTTGTACACGTGAACAAGATGATATACAAAGCACATGGACGAATTCTAGGCAAATAAATAATCAGCTGTCTGGCAGAAAGGTGTATTTGAGAGGAAAACCACTTAGCGTAAGCTGAAGTGACTATAGGTAATGTAGTTACATGGCTGTGTCAATTGCCGGTTGTCCTGTTGGCACTTAAAGCTTATATTTCCTATTACAATTCCAGGATAGTTATGCAGCTCCCTGACATGAATGGACTTGGTCAGTCCCAAAACAGAGTATGTTTGCAGTTGAAATCAAATGCGGTCAATGGTCTTGGATTCTGTTAATTAAGGCTGACACCGTAGGCATGGAAGAGAAATGTGTAGATAAATTGAGTAAGTGCCTTCAGCTTAGATCTGTAACAGTAATTACATATGGAAGTACATGAAGCAGAATGATTAATTTTTCTTCTTATGACTCAAGCCTCAATCTGGACTTGTGCTAAGGACTGTTTTGTATGGTCTATCTGCAAATGGGTATATGGTCATTTGGGCTCGGAAGGCAAAAGTAACCAGATCTAATGCTAAATGAAACCATTCGTTTGGGTGAAATTGGCTGTATAAGCTGTTGTGTCTTATTTGTACTAGTCTAGTGATCTAGCTAAGATCAGGAGGATTTTTGGCCTTTTGAATTTGAATGGAATAGAATATTTCAGTTGGAAGGGTCCGACAACAATCATCTAGTCCAACTGCCTGACCACTTCAGGGCTGACCGAATGTTAAAGCATGTTATTAAGGGCATTGTCTGAATGTCTCTGACAGACATGGGGCATGATCACCTCTCTAGGAAGCCTGTTCCGGTGTTTGACCACCTTCTTGGTAAAGAAATGCTTCCTAATGTCCAGTCTGAACCTCCCGTGGTGTAGCTTTGTACCATTCCCATGTGTCCTATCACTGGATACCAGGGAGAAGAAATCAGCACTTCCCTCCCTACTTCCTCTCCTCAGGAAGCTGTAGAGAGCAATGAGGTCATCCCCCAGCCCCCTTTTCTCCAAACTAGATAAACCCAAAGTCCTTAGCTGCTCCTCACAGGACATTCCTTCCAGCCCTATACCAGCTTTGTTACCCTCCTCTGGACATGTTCGAGAACCTAAACATCGTTCTTAAACTGTGGGGCCCCAAACTGCACACAGTACTTAAGCTGAGTCTGTACCAATGCTAAATACAGTAGGATAATCACCTCTTTTGACTGGCTGAATTATGTATGGAAAAGAAAACTTTGATATGTTCTTTATGTCTGCAAAGGAAGGACCTTGTCATCACAGCATCTTATTGCAAAGACTAGGATTGCACAGATAGCTAGTCAAACCTCAAAGCATGGTCAGCCATCAGCTCAGACCAGGTTGCTCAGGGCTTTGTGCAGTCTTGAAAACCTCCAAGGAGGGAGATGGCACAGACTCCTTGGGGGACCTGCTCCACTACATGACTGCTTCACAGTGGGAAAGTCTAGTCCCTCCTTACAACCAGCCCGAGCCTCTCTTGTTTCAGCTTACCTCTGCTGCCACTCACTCTCCCGCCATGTACCAGTGTGAAGGGCCTGGCTCTGTCTCATCCTTAACATCCTTGCAGGCGCTGGCAGGTTGCCAGTGAACTGGAAGATATGTTTGAAGCACTGTTTATTTATTTCACTCATATTTCTGTGTTCCTCTTGAATGTTACACAATAGTATGCGAAACAGCATTTAGATCCATCAAGATGTATTGAAACATCCCTGAGCATTTTTGGTTTTTAAGTTGCAAGCTTTCATAAATTCAGATTTTATGGGAGGAATAAATATACAGTGTTTTTTCTTTCTTCTAAAACTGACTTTTAGAGCTCCTGGGGGTGCGGGGAAGAAATGAAAAAAAAATCCCCCCCAACAAAAAAAACCCAAACACCACCAAACAACCACCACAAAACCACCTCAAAAAGAAAAAATGTAAGTTTTGATTTTTCTTGCTTTTCTAATTCCCTTCACACTAACGTTAAGTCTGGCTGTGAAATGAGAAAGTGTTGGTGAAACTTCTCTCATAACAGAGGTATTGATGTGTTCACAATCAATGAAGTGTTAATGCTTCCCTTTCACATCAGGTGCACCTGAATATAGGCTGACTTTTTTTAAATTAGGATCTCAAGTATGGCAAAGTAATAATTATTGTGTATTTTTTCATATTTGAACTCTCTAGATTTGTTTGTTCCTCAGTAAAAAATGTACAATGAAATAGGAAATAACACTTATTCCAGGGCTGAAATTTTTATATCTTTGAGGACAAAGAATGATATTGAAATCAGAATGGGAGAAATTAATTTCTGTCAGGCACCAGTGGTTGACTTCCTAAATCTATTATTAATGAATTACAATTGTTTAAATCAGCACTGGGTGTGGTAATATGAATTTTGGAATTTATTTAATAAGGATAATCAATAGGTGTTGGAAGGCAGTTCTAATAAAGCCTCTTAGAACAAGATGAAAGAAAAAGGAAGATAATTCTACGAGTTCTTGTTCAGTTAGCATCAGTGGACACCTTGGGTAAATGAAAAGGGAATTCAGTTCAAAGTTCAAACACAAAGGTGTATAATTTTTCATGAATATGTTTATATTTACAGGTTGGCTGTAAGATAGCCACAACAAGCACAATGAAATTGCATGGAAGCTTTAGGAAACAGAGTGCTGTATGTATGGCATAGCAAAACTATATTTTTATGTGAGCAGTAGGAATGCTGTCTTGCAGTTCTATTCAAGTTGCTTGCTTTAAGGAAACAATTTTATGGTTGTCTAGTCCACTGGATATAGACACACCTATTGCTGCACTGTACCAGTGCTGATTGTAACCATGACAAAGGGAAAAATTGACTCTTAGGACTGTAGCAATAATACTGTCATACTGGAGTGGGGGAGTACAAGACCAGGCTACTACCTGGACTCTGCCCCATTTGAGATGCATTGGTAGGAAATGAGTGGCTGAGAGTCAGATTTAATTTAAATGCTCCTACATTTACATTTCAGATAATTGATTCTTGGGTTTGTGGTTTTTTTTGACTCCCTCTTCTGCTTGACTGCTCTTTCATTTTTAATTTTTGTGTTCTCATAAGTCCCTGTGATGTCTAATAAACCTGCAAATGAGCGCACATTACTGTCAGGAGCACAAATTTCTCCTCAGTAAGCGTTGAATCTGTTCCTCTAGTTAAGTAATAACAACATCAATGCATGTAACAGTATCAAGTTACACCAAATGCTAGCTCTTTTTTTTTTTTTTTTCTTTATTTGCAAGTAACAGACTAGTTTTTTAGCGCAGCACTTGTACTTTGAACCTTTTCTTGTTCCTCTAAAATTTTGGTAACTTTCTCACCAGGAGTTAGAGACCAAATGACAGCTATATGCACTTCAATAAAATGCTGTGAGGGGTTATTTAGTTCAGTGGCTTCTACTTTCTGCACACTTTTCTGAGATTTTTCCTTTATTTTCCTCAAAGCATATTTCACTTTGCTTTACTGTTTGTGGTTCCTAGTTTAAGCGGATGGTCTTTAACACTGCTTTGTCAGACTGTTACATTAAGCACTGCTGTAATACACTAGAGCCTGCTTTGAAACCCAGTAGCTAAATTTACTTAACAAATGTAGCCTCCACAAAAGTTAATGGAATTAAACCAGAGCTCTGACTTGACTCTCACATCTTAGCACTGAAAATAATGTCTGTTTATTTGTTCTAGCCCACAACTTAGTGCTGTTCAGCCTTTGACCTAGAAAACTCTGAGCTGCAGGACAAATAATTCTTGTGAGAAGTTTAGTAGAGATGGTCATGGAGACTTTACACAGAGAATCATTGTTTTGAGGGTTTTTTTACCTTCCTGCCAAAAAATGGAGTAGTAAGTTACTTAAAATCCCTTCTAAATTACAGATAAAGATCCCTGTGTTGTCTGTACAATAATGACCAGCACTATCTGACAGTTTGTAGTTGCCCAGAATTTCTGTTCTTTGCTTCTTTCTGACCCCCTGCAGTGGCCTTGCAAACAAAATCATGCCAGCTATATTTATTTATTGACACTCCCCTCTACTTTTAGCACTGTTTGCTTTCCTCCTCTGCCTGGTATTACTTACATTTCTATATTTTTGGGGTTCCTTAAACAATATTTTAGACAACAAAGAC
The DNA here is from genome assembly GCF_965231255.1 of Vanellus vanellus. NCBI lineage: Eukaryota > Metazoa > Chordata > Aves > Charadriiformes > Charadriidae > Vanellus > Vanellus vanellus. The sequence continues at coordinate 60,949,941 of NC_138910.1, forward strand.
AGCTGGTTTCCTTTTAGTCTTACACTGTGAACAGAGTACTTTGTTCTGTCATCTTAAAAAGGATGATTCTCGTGTTACTACTGTCACTAACCACTAGACATTAATTTTCTAATGATTTAACAAATGTTGCCTTAATAAAGGTTTTAAAGTTCATCACTATCATCTGAATTCTTTTCACTTGTTGCAAAAATATTACCTAGAATGAAAAAAGTAACAAAATGGCATGAATTTCATGTACAGCAATACATTAACTACCCAAAGTTATGTAACAGTGGGAGGGTAAAACTGTGACATATATAAGCCCCACTCCAATATATTTTAAGGTGGATTTGAGACTTTAAGCTTACTCTGCAACAGAATCTGGCTGATTTGCTGACAGCCTTCCCCCCAAACGCAGGAACTGTTTGTCTCAAGGCTGAGTATCTGAAGTGATATGTGCATTGTGACCATGTTTACTCATGAATGCTTAAGTGCATGCAGTGAATACCTTAGTCTTTGAACATTTGTGAGTTCAGTGGAAAAACCCCAAAGATTCATTATATAAAAAAGATGAACAAATTGTTTTCACACAAGAGTTGTGGATCACATTTTCAAGGCCACAGCAGGAGTCTCACTGTCCCCACGTACTAATTCCAATGTTCATGCATGTCACTGTGCATGCATAGTACATGTTGGCCCATCTTTAGTTTTTTCCTTTGTGCACATGAGTTCAGTCATTGTATACACAAATCAAAACACTGGAGCAATGCAAATAGGGAAGCCTTGTAACAAACAGCCCCCAGTCTCTTAATCATTTCAGTGGAAGTAAAAATTGGGGGTAGAAGCTCACTTCTTAGCATCTGGTCTTAGATCTGGATGCTGATCATTTAGATGTTCTTGAATGGAGGTTTTTCTTCCAGTCTTCAGCTGGCTGCAATTATATTTCATTTTAATCTGTGGGGTTTTTTTTAATGTTTTTTAAATCTTACTAAATATGAAAGCAGAAGCAAGGAAAAACATCTGCTGTAGAAAATATTCTGAATTGCAATTTAGAGAGCTTATGAATACGGTAGGCTTATCACTTGTACAAAACTATGTGGGTGGCGCACTGTCAAGTGCAGACAGCATGGTGGGAGATCCCAGTATGGAAATCTTTTTTTTAATAGTAGTGAAAAGATGAAGAAAGAATATTTGGAGGGAAAAGGCTTGATTTGGAGGGTGAACATGTCATGTTGGACACAAATTAAATTACTGTATGGAGTTAGACAGATATGACGTGATTAAAAATCCATGTCCTTAATCCACCAAGTCATTATAGAGCTCATTAGCATCATGTGGGAAAATTCCAGCTGAGAACTTTGGGCTGATTTACATGAATAAGAATTAACTATGGATATCAGGGAATTGGCCTTGTATTTCTAAAATCTAAATATTTCATGCTATTCTGTGAACCAGGAAGGTTTTGAAAACTCAGCTGTATTTTTTCACTAGTAAAACTGTATGTATTTTGTTCTATTGTTGTTGTTTTCAGCTCTTTCGTTAGTGCTTCTACCTGGCTTTAATGTTGCTATGTCTCCCATCTGCGTCTCTAGCTAACTCTCAGGAAATATTATCAGAAAGAGTTTGAGAAATGGATGATTGGGCTGTACAAAATAAATATTGTGGGCTCTGACAGAATGTAAAAGATTGTACTTATTACCAGAACACTCTTCTGATTTCCAATATAAATGCCATCTAATATGTGTGTTCCAAAGGCTTGCCTGCCAAATTTTCCTGCCAATTGCTGTATGCTTAGCCTGCCTGTCATTATCCCCCTCAGCTTTTTTTCAATGATTGTGCATTTTACACAAGCGCAAAGGAGAAGCAATTTAAAAGGCTTTCTGTGTATAAGATACTTTACAGGCAACTCACCTGCTGGAAATGAAACAATTCTGCATTTGTGACAATTTTCTCCCCTGCATATAACACTTATTCCACAAAAGGCATGATTGTGGAGATAGTTATTTGATGATGTGTTAGTTAAAGTGAATAAAAAGACATTTTTGGATAGGGTTTAAACCAAGCCCATCAATTTTTAATAAAAGTAATCACAGCAGGATGGAAAATTGTGATTATTTATAGGATGGGAAAACTATTTAAATACCTTCCTTATTGTAATGAAATTTGGACCACTGAAAATATTAATGAACTTACATTGTGGAAAAAATGTGGCCAAGAAAATTGGAACATTTAATTAAAATTATTTTGGAATATTTAATTTATTTTTTATCCTTATTTTATATTATAAATTTATATGTTCATATATAAAAGGAAATTCTAACCAAAAGTAGCATTTTCTGTGTTTTGAAAAAACAGCATAAGCTATTTGGATATCCATAGACATTTTTTCATTTCTTCTATACAATAAATCTGTTTAAGTGTTTCTTTTCTACAAAATGTTTTAGCTCTGACAATGCCATGTTTTTAATTGAAAATATTTAGTCAAATAATTCTCATCTACCTCCAGTACAGACTTTATCTTTATAACCATTTATGATCTAACCAATACTAGATTTGTTTGCTTCAGTTTAATTAAAAAGACAATATAGGACATTTTTCATATTTTAAATGACTTCAGTAAACGGAGCAGACCCACTGTTTTATTGATCTCTCTAGTGCTGTGTAGTCACCAAAATATTATAATGAAAACTTCTATAAGAGCTTTCACATTGGCTCTGAGGGACCTCAGAATTCCCTATTGTACAAATCTGCATTTTTTCCTTTGCGCGTAGAAAGTTTAGGATTATCTGGTGGAGTCAGGAGCCCAAAGGTGGGGGAATAAATATACCTGTATGGATTACCAGGCATCCTGCTGCAGAAGACCCTGACAGACTGAAAGCCTTGGGGGCTTTGTCAGTAGGAGAACAGGGCCATATGGCAGTCCCATGCACATGTGATACAATCTGACTGCACTTAGTAGGCAACTTATGCAGTGCAGGAGCAGTTTCTCTGGGCATTCACTTTAGTTATTTTCTAGATGAGCTACTGCTTTATCTCTTATCTGAGACATGGGCTGGATCCTGGAGGCCTTTGACATGTACTGTGAGACAACCTTTTTTCTCATGATAGTGTCTGCAGCTTAGCCATGGCTTTATGTTCTTCTAGGTAACAACTGGGATTGCTAGTTGAGTTTTCAGATCCTTGCTAGTGGAAACAAAAGAGCCAGAATTATAGTTGTATTCTTTGTGTGTATTGCATAGCTATATACTGTGGCCTGCAACCCGCATACAGACAGAAGGCCACCCACAAACTAGCTCTGTTCTCTATTCTGCTACAGCAGATAGTTCTGCTAGTTCAATTCATAAAGTCCATCAGCTGTCACAATTTTTTCCTCAATTTTTTTTTTTTAAATTATGGTACTTCTAAGAAAAGTGAAGCTTCAGGTTCTTGCTTAAGCATTCATGTAAGAAACATCACTTAAGCATTTTATAGGGTATTGGTTGTGTGAAGTAGGACAAGAAAGTATTAAACATACCAAATGTGTTTTGCTTCAGAAATTTATTATGTTTCTGAGGCATCAGTGCTTGGTTTGTGCAGCAATGCTGGGTTCTGGCTGTCTCCTCTAGATTCAACCCTTAGGTACCATGCCTTGCTAATGCCGTGCTGGTTGTGACAAGGGGATGAATTCGTCAAGGAGTGTTTTAATGTCTTTGTGGAAGAACAGAAGTTATTGTAGGTCAGCACTTTGTCAGGCTCCATGGACTGTAGTTCCAGTAGGCTCTCTTCAAAATATAATACAATGGGATGGACCTTAAATTCAAGGTTCTCAGACAGATTGATGTAAAATTTTCTGCCAAAGAATGATATTTAATGAAAGTTTTGCTGTTTCACACCATAACATGCTTAGTGTTTTGTGGATGTGACAAATTCTGATCTTCAAATGGATTAAATTTGTCTCATGGACACCATGGGTCAGAATTTGTTTCCCTTGGCTTAGAATTAAAATATTAGCAAGAGGATTAATGTAAATCCTTACTTAAGGGTGTTAAAGATTAAAGTGTGTTCTGATTAGCATAAATCTTTCAGTCTCTGCTCCCTGGCCCCTCACAGCTGCCCATAGGTACCATCTTTTAAGAAACACCACAGAGAGATTTTATGAGTTCATCAGAGCTTGTTGGGACAGCCCACTGTGAAAAGCAAATCCATCATGACTTTAGGCTATACAGTTCCCCGAGTAGGGAATCATAATCATTATGCATTTGCCAACTGCCTGGGAAAGTCCTATAATGAATAAATCTTGTAAAATAATTCTAATCTTTCCTTCTTTGTCCAATCCTTCCCAAATGAGATAATCCTTTCTAGTTTTTCTTGAGTTGAAGTTTATTGTTTTCAAAGTTAATGAAAATTCAGGTATGTAAATAAATAACCTAAATGTCATCCAGTGCTTTCATAAAATTCAATAGAAGGTGCAAGCATCCAGTGCTTTTGAAAATGAAGTTATGCTTCATTGGAATTGGTAGCTAAAATGTAATTGCTTTTAGTTGAGCCATGAATCCAATCTGGATATTTAAATATTTAAATTATGGAGCCTGTACACCAGCTGCCCGTGTGCCTCTTGTGCTTTAAATTTTGGCCCCATAGCCCACTTTCAAAAATCCAGGTCTGAAAATGTGGAGAGTTTTTCTTAACTGGGAGAACAACCTACTAATTAAATATCTAAAAGTGGGCTTCCATGCCAGTATTCTTCAGATTTCAGAGCTTTGGTACAAAGTTGTATGGGTATTAAAACAATATTAATGATATTGAAATGTTAAAGAATATCCTTTTCATACCACACAGTCAGGTGCTGTATAGTCACGGAGATCTTATGGCAAAGTACTGCACTGGAATATAAATGCTATTGTTACAATCTTGTTTAATTTTAAAATTTATTCTATTTATAAAATTTACAAAATTTAAAAATGCTGATTTAAAATGAGCATGAGTGCACACATATATATACACAAAAAGCAGTTGCTAGCATTTGTAAAAGCCTCAAACTTTATTTTTAATTATAGACTAAAATATAGTAATGTTTTTTCTTTCATTCTCATAAAAACACGCATCTCCATATTATATGAATTGTTCATTTTTGGTGCATATATATGCTAATATGTATATATCATATATAATGCATACATATTTTGAGTAAAAAAAGTAAGACTTTAGGACCTATAGCTGGCCTAAATCATGTTCCTAATGCTGTGGTGCTTGATCTTTCTGGTGTATTTAAGTTCCCTCTCCACTTTTCACTTATAATACTTCTAACATTCTTTACACATATTGTTAGTCAAGCTGTGATAAAAGGTATCAGTGGTAAGTGACATCATTGATAGATTGTTGGCATTTTGGGGCAGGTTTTTTTTTCCTAGGGAACTGAGATTAAAACATCTTGGCTGTAAAAGCGTCCCAAAAGCTCTCCTCTTCAACCCTTGCTCCTGAAAATGGGCTTATATTTACTGCTAGTGTTAATGTTTCTTCTTCTAAAAAGAAATCTTATCAAAATCATAATCAGCATTTGTATCCTCTTCAAAGAGAGAATTTTTGAGTAGCTCCATCTACTGTCTTAAGGGAGCGTTATAAATCCCAAACACAATTCAAATTTAGGATCAGGTACTTCAGTCTGTGACAACTTAGACTGAAGACAACACTCCTCCTTGGCTACGACATTTTTCTTGGATTATCAGGGTGATCCTGTGCCCTTTGACCGGTGCCAGGAGCCTTACTGTTACCTCATTTACGGAGAAATGATCAAGGTCAAAACCACTGTATCTTAGTACTAATATTGAACTATTTGGCTGTTAAATTACATTTAACTTTCCACAGTGACTTTGATGGAAATAATCAAGGTTCTAAAGACATGCTAACCTAATATAATATTATTTAGCTCTGATCACTCCTGTGGTTATGAAGAAGAGAAGGGAAGACACATTGCAGGCTCACAAAAGCAGACGGGAAAATGTTTTTTCATTGGGTTCTGGCTTTTCAGTGTGCACTGTAGAGAATTCTGTTTTAACTAGATCTTAACATTAAGGGTTTTTTTTAAATTTTGTTTCCTTCTCCATAAGACACTCTAACAACATCAAATGATTTTTAAAAATAATAATTTTAGGCTGTGTCATTATGGATGGGTGGATAGCTGAGTATCTGTCATTGCATATGACAGGCACCTACTCTTACAGAGCTGTCAGGCTTGTGCTTTTAGTGTTATTGTTTCCAAGAAAGACTGCTGTTGTTAGGAGAGTTCTTACAGTAGAAGGCAGAAGAGAAGGTATTTAAGATCTCTTTTTCAGCAAAGTTGAGGTTTCGCATGACAGGGTACTAAGTAGCTGTATGCATAAAGTACTGGACACAATTTTTAATGTTAATTTTTGGACAGAAATATTGAAGTATTGAAAGTCTTGATGTTCCTGTCGACATTGCATCTGGTTTTCTATTGTGTTGTAATTTTTGTAGTAATTTATGAAAATTTTATTAAAAATCTGTGGTAGTTACTATTACACAGATAGATGCTGTGTGACCGTAAGAGAGACTGTACAAGGTGGAGGGAAAAGGAGAATCACCTGTCTTGTTGTTTAGAGTCTGCATGGTATCCATGCCTTATTTCCTCATTCTGGTGATACTCGGAACATTGTTAGTATAGGATTATTCAAACATAAAGTAATCCTTGAGTAGAAATTTATATTTGGATTATGAGGTTGTAAATCACCTTACAGCTGAATGTCGGTTATCAACAGCTACATCCTGGGCACTACAGTTTTCTGTCAACTGTAAATTCTCACTTTTAGGTGACATACCATATTTTCATGACCACATGTGCGTAACACGCACACTCTGACAAAGGATAGTGGACAACAGACGGCAGCAGTTTAGAGTATGCAAATCACACCTGTACTCCCATTTTTCAGGGCAAAAATCAATAGTGAGATATCTAAATGAGGTGAATTTGTGGTGTGCTAGTGGAATACTATTCTGGTCCTGCTTTTCCAGCCATGCTGCTTTAACTGAAGCTACTCAGAGTTTTACCACTTATCGAAGAAAATTGTATCTATGAATTGTTTTCTGGTTTATGCTTGACTACCTCTGTATATCCTTTCACAGCAGCCTGTTTATGCCTGTACATGGGCCCTAGCCTGTCCTTCATGGATGAGATCCATGGAGATACATTATGGAATCTGTGTGAGCCTCTGGAAGTGCTTAAAAAGCTTTATAAACTAAATGTCATATCTAAATGAGCCATCTGGTCTGCCAAAGAGATAACTTACCTTAGTGAGTGTTTTATTTAGAACCACTGAATATTAACGATGTATTATTCTAAAAGTAAAGGAAAAACACAAAAAATCAACTTGAGAAAACCAGAAAAAAAGTTTTAAGTGAACAAACCACAGACATACAACTAATATATATGTATCTTGTTGTCTTTGGTGTTTTTTAGTAATGTGAATAAAAGTAGGTGACCATCATGAGTTAAGACTGTTTCTCTTTGCAAAAGAAGGAAGTATTTAGAATAGAGTTGTCTGAAGTTTTGAGTGATTTTAGTGTGAAATTCACTGCTGAAAAGCAAGAAGAAATGTAGTATGCTGAAAAGGAAGCAGCAGAATTCTTCATTCTCACATTATGGTGTGGAAATATTCTGCTAGAAAGTGGGAATTTTAAATCATGGCTGCCTCCCTGTATTGAATGACAACCCATCTGAAAACTGTACTTCTGGAAATTGTGGTACTGGCTCTTGTAATCAACATTGCCAGTGGAAGCAAGGGTTTAGGATGAAGCTGGCAGCTGTGGAGATGGATTAGATGGAGAGAGAAGTAAAAAAACAGAGGAGAAATCTTTTCAGCAGTTATATGAAAGTGCTGGCTTTGTTTTGTTTTTTCTGCTATGTAGAAATAAGTGATAAAGTCACAGGGGAAGTAAATGTGATTTTAATCCATCCCTTATGAAAACACATAAAAGTGTTTTTATCATTAGCTATTTACAGTTATAAATCATTTTAATCATTACTAAGACCAGTTAAAAGATGACAAATGTTGAGTTTTGTAGTTATAACTACAAAAAGTAATCCCATGAAAGATGTGATTTTAAGATACAAACCTATGATGAATATATTAAATGTTTCATTAAATTCTTGCTATGTATCATTAATTGAATTCTGAAACATCTCCTAAAAAAAAAAAGAAAGAAGAGTACATAAATAATATCGTTATGGGGCACGTTGCCCAATATTAAATCAGTATTCTGCACTGACAATAGCTAATGGTGATTATGTCAGCTGGACCAAGGTAGAAGGTTACTGGACTTCTGTAACAACATTAAATCTGCAAATCTTTGCATGCTGTCCTTGTAAGACTTTTTTTTTTCCCTCTAGTACAAGGTTGCTTACAGGGCTGCTGTAAATATTTTTTGGAAAAAATTGGTTTTAGAGTCTTAATATTGAGTCTGAGCAAAAGAGAGGACGATTTTGTGTTCATTATCTTACACTGATTTTAAAAATTCTGGGTTTTTTCCCTGTTTCTTTTAATTTTATTTCATTAGGGATATTACAAAGTTTAAAGCTGAATCTGTAGGTCATCATATATTGTGTGTGAAATAAGGCATACAGTGGGCATACGCCCTGTCCTCCTAATGGTGAATTCAGATGCATCTCCCTACAGTTGCAGGCTGTGGTTATTCTCTGTTACTCCAGTGTAATTTTATTGACACACTGGACATGAAGAGTGAAGTTACTAGTTGGTGTATTTTATAAGGGTGTTTAGCACTGTTGACACATGCTGTAAATATGCGATTGGGCTAGCCTCTGTTTCAGATTTCCAGACACGTGCATGTTTTCCTAATAGAACTGACTGGATTCCTGGGAATTCTGTCTAATTTGCAGAAAATACCACACAAGTTTTATAAAAATAAACTTGCTCTGTTTCTTTAATTTGAATGAGTTTTACATTTTAGCTATCATAGGAATGCAGTTTGTATTTGCTTTTTATTTGGGTTATATTTTGATGACACTGTGTCTTTTAAACAGTAACTGGTTGAAGTAATTTTCTTGTAAGTCCTTAATTTGTCAGGCACTCACCTGCTTTTAATATTATATTGCTGCTCCAAATGAGACATGAAAAACAGCTTTTTAATATTTTGTCTTTTCCAAATTGCCTTTTAGAGGCTTTCTGCAGGAGGATGTATAAACAAGGTCTCATCTGAAACTAGAAAAGGGAAGTTAGCATTAATATTTTGGTGCAATCCTAAAGCAGTCTGCATTTTAACCATTAGGAATCATGCAGAAATATAACATCAGCTTTGATAATTTTTATTCCTAGTGTCTTTCTTTTGGGAGCTTTGCAATTGCACTTTGGAGTAAAAGTTATCACCAGAGTAACGTGGTTCATCAGAGGTATCACAAAATGTCTGCATGAGTTTGTTCATTTATAACTGACAGGGATGAAAAGAATGGAAACAAAAATTATGGCTTTATGCCATACTTATCTATGGAGAGGTGTGATGAGATATTTAAGGACAGCTGTTTTATGAAGCCTTAATGTATTCATGGTGGCAACTGCAGTTTTCTTAGAAAAGAGTAACAAGAATCTAAGAGCAGCTTTGCTATGCATTTTGAAGAATAAAGATATTTTTTCAATGAGCAACCAATGCCTTTCCTCTTTCAAACTGTCCAATTTGTTGCAGAAATCAGTCGTTTTGCTCAGACCATTTTTGTGAACATGCAGTAGATATTTCCCGTTGTCAAGAGAGCTTGTTGGGAAGGGCAAAGCTACTCCATCACAGACTGTACTTTTGTGTTGATCACAAGCAGAAATCTGCTTGTATCGGGTTCAGTAGGCTTTCTTTTTCCACTACACTGTACTGCAGTATTTAAAAAAAACCCAAACACACAACAGAGAATAAAACCCAGGTATCATGGGATTTTCTCTTTCTTTCTGATAAGCCACCTTCCCAGTAGCCTTTTCCAGTGGTGGAATCTAGACAGCTGCTGCCATTTGGCTACATTGACATATTCAGCAGCTGCACTTGCATTTAGGGTAGTAAAAGTTTGCAAACCACTTGAACGTCACTTAGTCTCAGTTCAGGTTTGATAGGCTTCAGCACTTTTTTTGATATTGCAGATGCTTAAGTTAGTAATAAAACACAAGATGTCATACAGTAATAACAGTTAATTATTATTTTAGCCATATGGGGAGGTAGAATCTCTGCTAACTGCATTGCAGCTGTATATTAACGTTCATTATGACACAGCTTATGCAGTGCAGTGCTCTTGTGTATCCACTGCATAGCATTGATTAAAGCTCTGAATTTACATTTCATAAAGGAAAGAGTGTTTTGATTTCATTTTACTTTAGAACAAAGCAATTTTTTGTAAAAAAAAATTCTACGTAATGGAAACTCATAATATTTCAGTTTTAGCATTTGATTTCAGGATTTTTAAAAGATATTTCAAACTACACCCTGCAACTATTTTTAGTAATGGAGAGAGAGAGAGAGAGATATGAATAACAATCTGAAATAGAAAACATATAAATTCAAGTCTAAACAACAATTAGGAATATATATATATTTAATAATTTTTTTATTATCAGACCCTTTCTTTTTCAAAAAGAAATTTTGACAGGAGAAATTAACTCATTTCATAGTGAAGTAACAAATGAGCTGTTAATGGAATTACCAAATCAGCGGTTTGCTGTTTTGAAACCTGATGCCATTCCAAGCAATCTTTTAAAGGCAAATGTAGCTTACTATGTTACTGTCCTGTGCTCTATAGCATGATAGTGGACCGCCTACTTAAATAAAATGGTGTTTGAGTGCTTCAGAATAACCCTCAATATTAATTCTGCTTTATGTCTTATAAATACAATATAAAAGTGTTGCCGCTGTGTTCATTTACATGTCAATGAAACATCAAAAATAGAGGTGTGCATTTTGTTTTTTAATATTGGCTTGACATGGAGATGGCTTTTCCCTGTGACAATGGCAGACCTTGGTGTCTGCGATCAAGGCCATTATTTCTTTTGGTTCAGCCTGTAACTTACAGGCCAGAAGTCACTTACAAGAGTAGTGTGTTGTCCAGCTGTCCAGTCTGAGAACCAGATTTGGAAGCAGGTTGGGGAAAGAAGTCTCTGTAACAAAGAGCTTTGCTGGAACCAGCTTGACAGATGAGGTTTAGATTTACTAGCCTTCAGGCTTGCCTCAGCCTTCAGACATTTCAAATCCAGTGAAGGGGCACTTAAGGCTTTTTCTGCCTCCATCTGCCTGAGCTCTATCTTCCAGAGTAAAAAACTGTACCACTGGGTAAAAATCTGGCAGGATGGCTGGGCCAAAAGAGTGGTGGTGAATGGAATTAAATCCAGTTGATGGCTGGTCACAAGTGGTCCCTAGGGCTCAGTATTGGGGCCAGTTCTGTTTAATATCTTTATCAACAACTTGGATGAGGGGATCAAGTGCACCCTCAGTAAGTTTGCAGACAACACCAAGTTGGGTTGGAGTGTCGATCTGCCTGAGGGTAGGAAGGCTCTACAGAGGCATCTGGACAGGCTGGATTGATAGGCCGAGGCCAATTGTATGAGGTTCAATGAGGCCAAGTGCTGGGTCCTGCATTTGTGTCACAACAACCCATGCAATGCTACAGGCCTGAGGAAGAGTGGCTGGAAAGCTGCAAGGTAGAAAAGGACCTGGGGTGTTAGTTGAGAGTCAGCTGAATGTGAGCCAGATGTGTACCCAGGTGCCCAAGAAGGCCAATAGCATTCTGGCTTGTATCAGAAATGGTGTGGCCAGCAGGACTAGGGAAGTGATCGTCACCCTGTACTCAGCATTGGTGAGGCCCCACCTCAAATACTGTGTTCAGTTTTGGGCGCCTAACTACAAGAAAGACATTGACATGCTAGACCGTATCCAAAGAAGAGCAACAAACCTGCTTAAGGGTCTAGAGAAGAAGTCTTATGAGGAGCAGCTGAGGGAACTCGGGTTGCTTAGCCTGGAGAAAAGGAGGGTCAGGGGAGACCTTATTGCTCTCTGCAACTACATGAAAGGGGGTTGTAGTGTGGTGGGTGTCAGGGTCTTCTCCCAAGTAGCAAGAGATAGGATGAGAGGAAATGGCCTCAAGTTGCCAAGCAATAGGTTTGAACTTGATACTAGTAAATATTTCTTCACTGAAAGAGTTGTCAAGCACTGGAACAGGCTGCCCAGGGAAGTGGTTGAGTCACCATCCCTGGAAGACATGTAGATGTACTGCTGAGGGACATGGGTTAGTGGTGGACTTGGCAGTGTTAGGTTTACGCTTGGAGTCCATGATCTTAAGTGTCTTTTCCAATCGAAATGATTCTATGATTCTACAGCTATGTGAAAACGATGGAGGCTGTGCAGGCTAGATGTTAAATGTGATGTCTGATAATTTAAATGGACTTGTGCTATTGCTTGCTTTTCTTGCAGATTATCTCCCATTTTCTCATGAACCTTAGTTAAGCCATTCAGAAAAGCTAACATATGGCTCTTTCTACAACTCTTGCTGGCTATGAATCTTCTTTGTATTGTAGGCAGTTATAATTTTATCATTTTGTACTAAAAGCTGCAGTCTGTTCTTGTTTTATAACTTTTTATTTTGCATACTAATGATATTTTATATCACAAAATAGTAATTTCCTCTTCTGTACTTTTTTATTATGTGCATGTGTCACAAAATATTATGTTTTCAAGTGTTGTTAGTAGACATTCGTGTATACAGTCATTGGATGTCACAGAAGCGTATGGGTTTGTTGGTAAGGTAAAGTTGCTCAGAGAAAACAGGTTGTTTGTAGTTTGATGGTAGAATGCACAGAAGAGAAAATAAAGCAAGTGGCAGAAGCTGAGGTGATTTTTTGGGGGGGGAGGGAGGTAAAGTTTATTTGATCTTGTGTTAAACATTAGGTGTGCAGAGCTGCTTCTCAGGCAAACTACCTCAGGTTGTTCTTTTGGCTTTAGGTAAGTACTGATTTCTACAGTACAGACTCCAAAAATAACTGAAAATTTCAGGTGCAAATAAAAGTGTCAATGAGATTAAAAGGTTATTGAACCCAAGAACAACCTACATTTGAATTTTTGCTTTGATTTGTACAAAACGGTAAAGTTTATTCAGCTTCATGTCTTCTAACCGCTTACGTATAGGCTATATACTAATGACTCAAACATGGATATAAAGAAGAATCTCCTCTAGTGCACTTAAGACAGTGAACAGATGGAAATTTAATTGAAACTGATACTGTGGATATTTGGCAATGATGTGGGACAGACAGAGCCCAACACAACACTGTTAACTTATTGCATCAGTGGATTTGCTTTATCTAGGGTTTCTTTACAATCTACCATATAATGTAATTTTTAAAGTATGGACAATTTCTTGCACCCTTCAAAAATGTTTGCTCTTCATCCCACAATCCAGAAGATCAGCTTGTTCTTCTCAAAAAGATTGAAGTGCTCATAAAGACTTTGCAGACCAGCATAACATTTCATATACCATGTGCAAAGGGAAAGGACATGCAGCAAATTACTAGGCTGCTGCTCTGAGCTTAGGTACCCAGCAAGCACTTGTCTTTGGGGTGTGTGTGTGCTCTATCCATAGCATGGAAAAGGAGATGCGGTGCTGCTGACAGTATTTTGTTATTCAGTTGACATTTAGGAGTTATCCCTATTACCTGGATCCTACTGTTAACATGGATGAGCCAGAATTAGTGCACAATTGTTCATAGCTGGCTGTGCTGGCTCTGGTCTAATACGCACAGTTCTGCTGAGAACGATGTTTCCAATAGCATATGCTTCTAAATGGCAAAACATAAAAGCAAAAGAAAAAAAAATTCAAGCTTTTCATGGAATGAGTTGTCTCCAGGCCAGTTCTCTTCTTTGGGATCAAGTTAATCAAAGCAATAGTCCCAAACTTGCAATTTATTTATCTGGAGCAGCCTTTCTGCATTCACAGAAGCATCTGAAAAAATGTTTCCGAATTCAAGCAGAAGTGAAGTTTGCAGCTAATATTTACTACCTGAAATACAAATAAGAGGAGATAGGTTATAATGGTGAACAGATATTTCTCTTTTTATAAATACTTCTTTTATACACTTTATTTTTGACGGGCCATTATACTAACACCTGCAAGCTCTATAGAATCACTGTTACAAACATTTAGAAGTAATGAATACTTACTGTTTAATATGTGTGGTAAAGAAGGTTATGATGCGAAGGTAAATTAGAAGAAGAAATGGAACAAACATTAATTGGCCATGAACTGTGAAATTAAATAAAATAATTGGTGCAACAAGAAGATGAGGTGATGTTAGTGATGAAAATGACTTAATAAAGGGATGTGAAAGGAAGTGAAAGGGAATTATTTGGTCATTTGACAGATATGAAAGATACATGGGGGATGGAAGGATGAAGATAGAGTAGTAGTCCTCAGTTCATTTTGAAGCTATGAAGTTGCGCAGTAGTTTACCTGAGAAACTGTCTGGTTTTCATTTCATGATTGTTTAACTTTTTGTAGCCAGCACACCTGCTTTTGTTCATTGGCATATTTCTTTTGAATCTTGCTCTAAATTATTATTTTATGTGGACTTTCTTCAATGCAATGCCATCAACTTCAGTGTACTGATGTACCCCATTGCATTGTGGGTGCTTCACCTCATGGAAATTTTTCAGATCTTTGTGTGTTTAAACTGCACTACGCTGAAATTCTTTGTGTAAGGTACAATCCACTACCCTCAAACTGGTGGATTAGACCCACAGTGCAGACAATGAAGGAAAAAAAAAAAAGAAAAGATGTAGGAGAGGAAGTGAACACCCTTGACACCCAGTGATGACAGAAACCTGACTACAGAAAAATGTTAACGACCCATAGCTTATATTTAGACAGGGAAAAAATGTATATAGTATAAATGGCTATTTTACAGCTATTCATAGTCTGTCTATATCAAATGAAATGAAGTTATAAAATTTCATCAGCCTGTTTTCCCTTCTGTACTTTCAGCTTATTGCAGATGACTGCAGGGTATTTCCTTTGAATGGTAACTTCCATCTGTACATCAGGTTATCAACATGTGCAAGCCACATATAATATACAGGGTCTTGATTACTTTCATTAATTTCAAGTTCTTGCCCAGAACTATATGTATTTCTTTAAGTGTAAAACCTACAGTCCCTCAAAATCTTTTAAGAATACTGTACCCTACCTCCTCATTAGCTAATAGTTTTTAATTGCAATACAAGCTTTTACTTTTACTTGATGTTACAGAACACTGGCTTTTCAATAAATAATGCTATTGACAAATTTCAAAGCTTGAGGACCTGGCCTATATCCAGCCTTATTTTCCTCTTTAAGAACAGGTCACAGAAATAGGGCACATCAGACTGGGCTCCCAGCAGGGAGAGGGAAAATGTGTCATGACTTTTTTTTGGGAATGTGAGCAGTGACACCCTGCTTATTGAGTTCATTTCTGTAGAATCAAGCACAGTAGCAGGTGACCTGCCTCAAAATTGTAAATTCAGCCTTAATTAATTTTCAAGAGCAGACAAGAATCTGCATTTGAAAGTAGTCATCTGATGTTTAACTTCCTAACATTACTGCAACCAGCTGTGCTCTATAAGAAATCTCGGAGGAGATATAACTTGTTGGTATTTGATGTTTGACTTTTTCTGAAAGAGAAACACATCTGAATCATCCCAAACTTGTCATTTCAGTTTCTTACAAGTGGGACCACAGCAACTGAGACAAAGTTCTTCAGATTCCTTTCCCTCCCCCACCTCTATCCATGCAATCTTAAAATTTTGAACAAGCTCCAGCGCCTACACTGTAAAGAAAAAGAGGCAGACTCTTTATCAGGGAGTGTAGTGATAGGACGAGGGGTAATAGCTTTAAACTGAAAGGGGGTAGATTTAGAATAGATATTAGGAAGAATTTCTTTACTCTGAGGATGGTGAGACATTGGAACAGGCTGCCCAGAGTGTTTGTGGATGCCCCCTCCCTGGAAGAGTTCAAGGCCAGGCTGGATGGGTCTTTGAGCAACCTGGTCTAGGGGGAGGTGTCCCTGCCCATGGCAGGGGGATTGGAACTAGATGATTTTTATGGTCCCTTCCAACTCAAACCATTCTATGATTCTATGATTTTTTGTGAATAATTATTTTTGGTAGCAATAATAAAATAGATATAATGCTTAGGAAATAAGTTATATTAAGATGGCTACTAAGCATTTTGGTGTGTATATGACTCAGAAGTGACCAATTTGGAGTTGGCATTTTTGTTTTGTTGTTAACTTAGCTTAATGTGTTGAACTGATATCATGCAGATTTTGATTCCTGGCATTTAGAGAGAGGTGTTGGGGACATGCAGGAGAGAAAGGTGGAAGAAGGGAGATATAAATCATCTATTGTTCTTTCTCTTCCCAAGCAGAGGAGTTGGCATGCAAGCCAAAGTAAATGGTTATGTCTGTAAATCTAAAATAGGGTTCCTGGAGAAATAATTACATTTAAATTGATTAAAAAATATCTACTCCGGTGAAAGTCAATACAAAGATTTTAAAAGGTAAGGAAGGAAAATACTGTATTCTGGGGTCCTTATGCCTACATTTTATTTGAGCTAGAGTAATTACATGGAAGATGCAAATGCTGTTGATAACACATTATGAAAATCTACCCTTGAGTTTGCAAATTTGTATGTGAACCCCAGGGCATCAACTTGAAAAGGTTTAGCCCACAATGACAACTCTGAACAAATGATTAATAATAACAATAATATTGAGCTGTACTTGGGCTGGATATAGAAATCTGACCCGAGAACCAAAAATATGTGTAAAATGACTAGCCATTAAAAATCACTGATTAACACCTATATTGTGAACCTTTCTGTCAGATTCCAGAAAACAAAATCAATAACATTTTAGAGAAAATAATGTTCAGAGAGCTCCCAGCATCATTTCTTGTTGGGTGACTAAATGAAAGTGATTGAAGAATCATTAAGCATGAATCTGGTATAACAGCCGCTGTCATTTGTAGGGCTCCACTGACTGCATTGAAGTTACTTCAGATTATGCTGGGGTAAATTAATTCTTAATTTGGCCATTCTTATCTGATTTAATTCTTAAAAGATCAAATATTTTATACTGTTTGCAAGATGGAAGACTTGTATTTTCTAGGCTTAGACAAAGCAGTCACATCTGGTGAGGCACACATTTGAACCAGGATTTCTATTGTATCCTTAACCTATTCTGACCTCCTCTAGTTTTACTTTTTAGTTCTAGAGAGTGGTCACAATTATTACTACCAAAAAGCCCCAACACTGCAGTATGGTGTCATGAATGCATAAGACATTACCTGTGCTAAGGATTTTTGCCAATGTTCTTCATGGCAAATGTACCCTGGTTTAATCCATGGATTTAGAGAGGTTAGCATTGCTTCTGATTACAGTAAGGAAGGAAAAAAGCAAGTTATGTAGGGAGGAGGAGGAAGTTAAAAATGCAGCTGGGGTTCTAACTGCAAGAGAGGGTACAGTTCTTTGATGGAGTCCTACTGTATATATGGCTGCCAGATAGACTGCTCCTTGAATATCTGCCTTTTGAACAAGTAGTGATTTCCAGACCATTTTTTTAATAAACATATCAGTATGTCCACACTGTAACTGGAAAGTCTAACAACAGCATAGATATGCATATCTGATCTTGTATTAACCTAGCTCTGACCCCCATACCTTCATCATGTGTTGAACAAATCTGTTGATCTCAATGGCCTCAAGCAAATACTGCACAGAAATCGACATTTCTGCTTTTCCCAACATCTTCTAAATGGAGACATGGAGAAGAATGGGAGGAGGAACAACAGAAGACTCTAATCCCTGAATAATAATACCCAGTGATACTATGGAAACAAGCTATGAGATGGGTTTTCATTTTTATAGCAGTTATCATGCTCTCAGCCTTGTCCCTGCTTGGCTGCATCCACCCTCTGACTATGGTGTAGACGCTTTAATGCAAGCCAGTCTTTAGAATGCGATGGGATTTGTAATAATCAGTGGTAAATGTTTCACAATGAATGATTCATAACAGTGTCCATGTTCTGATGGGGACTCAGACTTTTGTGACTAAGTGACAAGCATAGATTGAGAACTCAAAGCCACTATGAGAAGTGTAGGTTTGCAACAATGCAAATGCAGGCACTGAACAATTGTGTATAATTAATTTGGGTTCCTATTCACACAATTGTGATGACAAAAATATCCTTGAGCTAACCGGTTTCTTGAGTTCATACAGCTTTATCCAAAATTCCTTTCAAAAGCTGTTTGCTTTGACTTCACTGGACTTTAATCAGACCTTCTTTGATACTGATTTACTTATATTTTGAAATCTGAGGATTTCCACATGGTCTCTCAGTACTCACGATTTCAATCTTACAGCTGGAATGGTTGGTGTTGATTTAGCACAGCCAAATTATCATGAATCATGAGTCAAACCAGGACACATAAGAGTGGGATTAGGTTTTTAAAAGAGCAAACTCCTACCCTTCTACTTGACCAATGTAAAGTGACTCGGGCAAGAGGAAGACACATTTCGTACTCTTGGATTTTAATGTTAGATGTTTCTTTCTTGTGTGTTGGCTTTAGTATTTGCTAAATTCCATCTGATAGAAATGAAAAATAGTTTTATCTTCCAGCTGACAATTTCTTCATTGTTTCTAATTTAAAAACCTGAGTAATTTATGCATGAAAGACAATTAAGATTCGTTTCTTTAAAATGTAGTGACATCTTTAAAAGCTTCAAGAAGGTTGAAAATAGAAATATTGCAGCTGACTTCAGTAAGCATAACCCAAGAGAAGTAGAATAAAAACATAATAGCATAATGATTATTACTGCTTAGTAGATATCTATGCTACAGTAGCCCCTAGAAGTCTCAATAGACTCATGGACTCATTGTAGAAATAGAAGACAGGCTCTGTTCATGCTTGCTCAGAATCTAAGGACTTAACTGCAAAGAGATCTTTACACCAAAGTTCCTGTGCCTTTGCAGAGCCCCTGGATATGCACAGAGTTCCTCTGGTGGAAATCCAGCTGCAGGGTCAGAGTTTCATGGCTCAAAAGCAAATCCAAGTTCAAATGTAAGGTTTGACACAGACAAATCAAATGTTGGTAACTATGGAGAGTTCAGCAATGCTAATGAGCAATGCTAAAATACTGGCCCTGTGATGCACCTAGACATTATAGTTACGTGAATGGGAAATTAGTCTCTGTCCTATGCTTCAGATGCTGCTGCTGCTTGTCTTACTATACTTCAGTGCTCATTCTGTTATATTTATTTTGTCTCACTGCATAATGTTGAATGTATTTTATTTAATTTTCCTATACCATAAATGCCAGATCTAGACTTTTATTTCATGGATGTTTGCTTTTGCAGGCAACCTAGACTTTAAGACCTACAGCTTTCTCTCAAATCTATGTTCCTCCAGGGTTTTTTCTTGGTTTGTTTGTTTTTGGTTTTTTTTTTTGTGTGTGGGGTTTTTTTTTTTTCACCTTCATCCCAGTCTAGGGTTTTAAACTGGCATATGTCTTGCAAGTGTCACAGGTGGAGTGGGTAGTGAAAAGAAGAGGATGAGGCTAAGTCCAGAAGTTTCTGCCCAGTTCACTTGGTTTTTACCTCCTTATATTTTAATGATCGTTTTAAGTGAAAGGAGCTATTAATTTTAGAATTTTCATCAAAAAGGAAAATTTATTTGCAGAAAAGGTTGCACTGAGTTTCTGCTACTTTAAACTGTGCCATGTGCCAGTATCTTTCTGCACTGCCACTTCAAGCTGCCATTCTCTTCTCTGTGTAGCAGGTTATAGTGACTTCTTCAGCAGAATTCAGAACTCTGAATTAGGTAAACTGCCTAAGGCTTTTCAGTGTTAGCTGATGAGCTGCTGTGGTTATTTCTGCATGTCCTTTTTTCTTTTATTGGGAGAGTGAAAACCACCATTAAGTTGATGAGTAATGATTTGAAAAAGCGTGGCACTAAGTTCCTAAATTGTTAGGATGTAAGACAACTCAGAGTGTGGTGTTCAGTGGTAGGAAGCCACTGTGTGGCCAGTGGTACCGGATTTTTAAAAAACTTTTATATCAAGTACAGCTGACATTATACTTGTGTGAAAGGTAAGCCTCTGAACTGCAGAAGAGAAATTAAATGATCAGAGGTCTGAGAAAATCCCGTAAACATAGAAAGCCTCATAGCTCTTTCTTCCTGTTTATTATCTATATATTATGTATATAGCGGTATAATGATCCTTTTTTAGCTCACCACTGTGCTGCAAGGATCAAATAATTATGCTACACCGGTGCTTTGAAGATGCAATGTGCTATAGACATTGCTACATGGAATTAGTCTGCTTTCATATGTGACAGTGTGCTCCTCTCAGTCAGTGTGCCCTCTGTGAGCTCGGAGTGGCTTAATTTGTGTAAAGCTGTCAGTCGCAGACAGCACAGATTTTCTTTAGTGTTTTTGTTTCTAGGGTTTATCTAGAACCAGTCTAGGGATGCAGAGGAGTTTTACACTGTGATCCTCAAGGTTAGACAGATATTTAGGTAGTTACTTTGGTAAGTATTAAGCTTTCAGTCTTTTGAAGGAGGATGTAGACATTAAGATTTCTTTATTTGGGGAGGAACAGTGTGAATAGGGGAACCTTTCTGCCATCAGTGAGCAGGAACGGATATTGTGGCAGAGATCTCGGATACCAGTACCACAGTGAAGTCGTGGGTGAAGTGAGGAAATAAGCTTGAGATTGGTGCTAAAATTAGCAAATGTGGGATGGAGATGTCAAGTCTGGAGTCGCCGTACTTCTCTGTAAATAATTTAATCCTGAAGTAACGTCTTCTGTCTGAAAACAGTTAATTGGCTATTTTACAGCAGCAGACTAACCTATTCAGAAATAGAGAAGTTAGGTTTTTTTACTATAAAGTAGGTGACTATATACTCTTTATGTATGTGTGTATGCTGGAATTAAAGTATCTAGACACTTAATGAAAAGTATCCTGAATAATTTTCCACCTTTTGACTTTCTCAGAAGGAGTTTAGAAACATAAAATGGAAGAGTTGCTAATATAAGTGAAAGAACAGATGGAATTCTGTTATGTAAAACCAACTTGAGTTATCAGCTCTTACGCTAAGGGGGAAATCAGTGCCATGTAGGCCAGGCTTGGGGACCTCTTGTAGCCAGTAGATACCCAGAGTCTTGTTCACCCCATCATAGGAGGACATTCAGACAGTTGAAAAAAGCCATGCCATGAGCTGTATTTTTGTTTTGTTTTATAACCAGAGATATCAACAGAATAAAACTTCTGCTGTTGAAGGATAGTAATTGCAATAACTGCAATAAACTTATATGAAAGTCTAGGACTGAGCACTAAATAGGAAATTGGCTTTGGAATGGGGAATTTGGAACAGAGATAAAACAGCCTTTGAGCTGCTTATGAAGAAACTGATAGGATATCTATTTCAGCTTCTATTTCAGCTATTTCAGTTATAGATGTCAACATTCTCCATCACATTAGAATAAACCTTACTGCAGATCTACATGAAATAAGTCCTGTTTTGAGTTTGATATTGTATTTAAGAAATAATTGGTTACCTGCTTCTCTCTTCATAGAATCATAGAATAGTTTGGGTTGGAAGGGACCTTTAAAGGTCATCTAGTCCAACCCCCCTGCAATGAGCAGGGACATCTTCAACTAGACCAGCGTGCTCAGAGCCCATTCACACAGGCCCACTTCTCGAGCTTGTCCAGGTCCCTCTGGATGGCACCCTGTCCCTCTGGTGTGTCAGCTGCAGCACTCAGCTTGTCATCTGCAAACTTGCTGAGGTTGCACTTGATCCCACTATGTCATTGATGAAGATATTAAGCAGTAGTGGTCCCAATACAGACCCCTGAGGGACACCACTTGTCACTGATCTCTCTTTTTTTGGCAAAAGCATGCTTGTGACCTTAACAGTAATATACTCATGGCTGAAGTATTCCTCTGCCTTTGTCTGTACAAAGCCCTCTGCACATCAAAGTGATTGTGCCAATGTAAACAAGAGTAGAGTCTACTTCATTCTTGATTTAATAGGAAATGCTCATTGCTTAACAGGAATTTTTTTCTGTTTCTCCTTTGCCACTACTCTGCTAGTAAATGAAGAAATTTGTATAAACGAATATAAAGAGTAGCCTTATCAGCTGTAGTGAAATAAGGTACTCTGAGATTTCCTATATTGCTGGAAGAAAAAATTGTTAAACTAGACTTTATAGACTCTTTGCACTGGAAAACAAAATACCATTATGAAAACTCGTAATGAATAAAAAGACAGAACTAACAAGTTATAGGTAGTAATATGTCACCCAAGAACAGGTCTATGTCAGGAGTAAAATTACAGAATCTTGGTCACATTATTGTGGGCATAATTGTATAAGAATTCCCATGGATAGCAACAATGTTACTTCTACATGCAAATATTTGGTCTATTGGGCTGCTAGTGAAGTGGTTCCTGTACAAAGATTGCATCTGAGCTTTTGGCTTTGTGGTAAGACAATAATGGGGTTTTTAACAAAAGCCACCTCTTTTGCATAAGATCTGTATGTTTGGTCTAGTGCTGTAAGAATACAGTTTTGTGGGTCCTGAGAGCATTAGCATTCAGCTGTGCCTTTCCATTACTGGTGGAACAAAGTGAGGTTGTTTGTATTCAATGGGATTTTCCCATTTTTCATGTTCTCCCTCTCAAAAAAACCCACAGAGTTATGGCCTAAGGCCCTAGGACCAGGAAGTATTAGCCAAATAATTAATAAATAGCAGCCATCAATGATACAAAAATAAAGTTGGTAAATAATGCTCTCAAGGACAATACCTTTTAGTTTTGAGAGTAAATTGAGCCAGTTTGTTGTCTTATCCTTGTTGCTTTCTTTGTATTTATGTGGAAACACAGACCAATTTACAACTGAATTTGCTTTGCAGTGTCTACCTCATCCTGAGCACTGGCACTTGGACTTCACTCACATTACTTCATCCCATGAAGCAGCTTCCCTTTCTGCATTTTTGATGAGCCAGTTCTCCAAACCAATTGAGCTCTTTCCTCCATCAGCCAGCTGTGTATTTTTCGTCATTCTGGGATGCCATATGTTACCTGTGCTTACCACCTGTCATCATGTTTCTTCCACAAGGTAAAGTCCAGACTATGATGTGCCTTGCAAGTTTCCCCTGAAATCAACTATAATGTCTCCTTCTCTGATCTTTTCTAGAATTGCCTCAATTGAAGTCTATTCTTGTTTCTAGTCTGTAGCTTTAAAGGACAAGGGAGCAAAAATGGGCAAGACTCCTCTTAAAAACGCCCATGCAAAAGCTCCTGTTGCTGAATTCACAGTAGCCACACAGTGAAGCTTAGCTACCTGTATTCTGTTGACAGGTTATATGTTATTTCAGCTCAAACTGATTTCTTCACAAACATGGAACAGAAGCCACTAAAATGTGAAAGGAGGAAATTCTGGAACACAGATTTTTTTTCTTCAGTGTAGTTGGAGCCTGTTTCCATTTATTTCAGTGGCTTTAGATCAGGCCCTATTGCTAATTTCTGTTCCATTCAGTTTCCCTGGTAACGTTTTATTTTTAGCATCATTATTCTTCAGAGATCTGGCATGAAGGGTTCATTTTGAATATGAACTATTGTAATTTTATTTCAAATGTTGAATTTCATAGGCAAAAATGGACTTCCCCCCCCAGCTGTTCCATAAAATAAATAAAATATCTGTAAATATCTGAAAAATGTGGCCATATCACATGGTTAAAACCTTTATTACTTCCTCCCCCACCCCCTGGCTTCAGTGGAAGATTTCTGGAAGACAGGTTGTTATGCATTCATGTATTTTTAAATCTTTTAAAAAAATCATTATCCTTTTGTACTCTAGAGGTGTGTTATTCTGATTTTTCAGATCTGCTATCATAGCAGGCCCCAAACTGTCAGCAGCACAGTAATTCTAAAAATAATTGGTCTGGCGGAAAAGAAATACTTCTCTCATTCGTCTTCAGCACTAGTCACCTTCTCTCCCTGCAAACTGGCAGGACAGAAGTAAAGAATCTCTGGTGATTGTATCTGTTTCCATTTCTAGGTTCTATTTAATGACAAATACTTGCATAGTCATGGAAGTGCCTTGCCTAAAAATTTCTTCAGTCTCTGTAAGGAATGAGACTAACTGAAATTCTTAGTTCAGAGACTCCAGCAATTATTACATAATGGGATTATAGTGGGAGGTTGCAGATTTTTTTCTTTTTTCTCCAGTATTACCTACTTGTTCATTTGAAATCGTCACAATGACTCTGAGTAAAGAGCAAGTGTAGCAGTTGTTAAGAAATGTTCGCTCTCATATATTGGTTTAATGAATTAACTGTGGTTCATTTTAACCCTTTTTCTCCACTAAGAGAGTGGCCAGCCTCCCTGACAAAAAGCAAACCTTGAGAACTTAGGCTGAATTTAGTGGGAATGAAAATAACTCTACTAAACATTAACAGGGTGAAAAAGTAAAAAAACATACAAACAAATAAAACCCCCACAGTTCCATGTCAATACAATGTTTAGAGTTCAGTGATACTACCTTACTGACAAAGAGAAAAATGTAAATTAACATTTTAAAGCTTTCAGTAGTTTTCAAGGTAGTTTGGATTTAGAGTGCTATTTGCCATTAACAGATAAAGGACTTTCTGATTATGTCTTTCACTTAAATTGCGTAGGAAAGATGATCTGTCAGAATTTATCAGCAGATGAATAATTATTTATCCTCTTATGTAGGTTCCTATTTATAGTATTTGTCAAGCAAGTTCTCTCCTAGGGAGGGATTATAATATGAGGACTACATGGTGTGATGAAAGCCTTCCCATACCTCAGGCTTTGTAATTTCCTTTTATCTGAAATAATTGCCATAATAAGGCATAAGGTCTAAAAAGCTCTTAGGGTTTTAACTGAAAGTCCTGTGCTATTCAGAAGGTGCCTTGGTTACAAGCAGATGCTTCTATTTTCCAGCAATCCTGAAATCAAGGCTCTTCTATAAATGAAAAAGAACCCCTCATTTTCTCTGTTGCTAGGGAAATGGTAAGAGAGAAATAATCCTTCCTCTTCCTTGAAGAAATGACCAATTCATGTCATAAAATGTGTCATTCTCAGTATTTTTTAGCTCCATAGCTTCATCTGTCCAAACAATCTCGACTAAGTCTGAGATAACATAGTCTGACAAGACTTAGATGCTAATTGGGCCAATAAGATCCCATCACTGTCTCTTAAGAGGTTAAGTAAAATGATGAAAGAGGGGCTAGTTATGGCCATTGGCCCATCCCAGCTGCCATACCCAAGAGTAGTGCTAATGGAGTTGATGGGATGCTTTCTGCCAAATTTACTTGTTCTCTTCACACAGACACATTTTTTTTTGCCTCTTACAGTGACCAGGAGTGAAAGGCTTTCTAAAAGACGGAATTACTGGAGCTTACATAGTACAAAGGCTCATACAAATTGCCTGTCAGTCAATTGGATTTGATGGGCAGCAAAGACAGATTGGTGAGAGGGAGGGTTAAGACATTTGTTAGGTTCCAGCTAGAATATTCCTCATTTCAAGGTTTTGAATTTTAACACTAAGAGGAGAGCGGAAATGCTGCTGCTCTCATTTGTTAGTGTGGGTTAATAATTAGCCCCTGCTCACATTGATGGTTCTGTTAGTGCTAATTATTTGATCTGCTTTGGAAGACAC
The DNA here is from genome assembly GCF_965231255.1 of Vanellus vanellus. Classification (NCBI taxonomy): domain Eukaryota; kingdom Metazoa; phylum Chordata; class Aves; order Charadriiformes; family Charadriidae; genus Vanellus; species Vanellus vanellus. The sequence goes on from NC_138910.1 coordinate 60,975,671, forward strand.
TCCTGTTTTGAAAGCTACACGTGATGGGTCTGCACATTGTTTGCACTTCCCTTCTGTAGAATCTTTTTGTCCTTTCTTAGTAGGGAGAGAGGAAAGGAGGGTATTAAAAACAGGTATCTTGAAGCAGTATCAGCCTGCCAGAACTGTGTGTCAGTCAGCTTTTGTTTTTGTAGACAAAGGGGTGTAACACTCCCAGTGATTCATACTGCCAATAGAGTAGGGCTCAACACTGTCTCAATGGGCTGTGGTATAGCAGTTTATGTTGGGTTATGCAATACCTTTCCTGGTGTCCTGACTGCTAGCACTTAAATACCTAGTAGACATTAGCTTTTAGGGTCACTTTTTAACATATATATTATGGCCATCTATATAGGTTACAATCACTATCTTTCTTACTGTGTAATGACAAACACAGGGATAGATTGTGCTTCCCAGAACAAGGGCAACCTAAGGAAAAAGAAAAGTAATGATAGGGAAGGAAGAAATGGGTAAACAGAACCTATTGTATGGAGTTGTAGTTTTTGTGAAAAAAGAAGGGTGAGTAGTAGGACATGGCATCAGTACTATGGTGAGGAGTGCTAGATATTATAAAATGTAAAAAATACCTGGATTTCCACTTTTCTAAGAGCATTAAAGGAGAATGGAAGAAACTGGAGACAGCAAAGGTTTCCAGACTTTGTTGTCTTCCCCTCTTGTCCTTGTTCTGTTGCTTGTTAGCAGTTTCCATGCTGGTTAATCACCCCTGCTACTAGTACCCCAGGTTTGTCATTTCCCAGGCTCTTATTGCTAACAATTTTCAAAGCCCAAAGCCTCACACAGACTACTTATGCTGGAACAAGGAGAGCCAGGGCTGCACTGAGCCTGTGTGAATCCACATGTTCTACGTAGTCATACATACATATATAGCGCATCTAGTTTCTTAGTGGCAGTTATCAAATAATTCTGGTCATTTCAAGGGAATGTTTATTTTCATTTTTTTAATATTTTAGAAATTAATTTAATACACCTATCAACCATATAAGTGTCCATGTTTGTGCTATATTTTGACATTAAGTCATGTCAGAATTGCTTACCTGGGCAGAGCTGTAAGTGCTAGAATATTCCCTGTTAGATTTCAACATATAAGGTTATTTAATCTTGGGTTGAATTGACAGTATGCATTTTCCCCATATTTATCTGTTTCGAGTCAACTCAGTGGAATTCAGATCCTGGAAACACTGAGTGATGACGTTAGCTAACACAGAGTTGCAGAAATTTTTAACATTCGCTATGATAGCCAAAGGATCTTTTTCATTGTAACTAGGTCTTCCCTGTTCCAAGAGTCACTACATTTTTTTTTAAGGTGGTGCAGATGACAGTTTGAAAAGAAACAGCATACAATACCCAAACTTTCTGTCCTTTTGTCTCACATTCTTAATTAGCACTCATTACTCTTATATATACAAAGCACTCTCAGGCAGTTAGGAGCAGAAGACTTACAGATTTGAACTTTGCATTTAGTGCAGAGACAATACAGTCAACAGAGATATGCCATGATACATTCCTAGAGACCAACACTGCAGAGGCAGAAGGCAGTCCTTTTCTCAGCAAGGTGAAGAGTCACCAGAATCAACTGGATGCTCAGCAAAACATCTAAAAATGTGTATTGCTTCCATATTTGGAAAGTACCTGTCTTCTTAAAAAGACATAGATTGAAAATACTTTCAGCATTTTTATGCTTAACGTAATAGATCTGTGATATTCATATCCAGAGGCTTCTGCTTGCACAGGCTCTTCTATGTTATTGGTACCAGAGATGTGTAAACATTGCAAATATCTGAACTTTTGGATTAACAGCCTCTTAATTCAATTAAACTTCCTGTGCTGGAAAGATGAAAGATCTTTTCATTTATGCAGGAAGCAGTTACTGCAGTTTATATAAGGTTAATTCATGCTTTTTAATACAAAGCAGCATTACTGTGTAAGCTGCTGCCACTGAGTACCATTACGCAGTGAAATCCATGTAGGAGTGCATTTAAATGGAACACCTTATTTTGGTCTCACAGAAGACAGCAAAACTGAATAATTTTGAAACATATCATTTTTTTCCCATTTAAGTGATATCATCAGAATTCTACCAGGAACTGGCAGCACTTAGTAAAGATTAATACAGTTGCAGGAGATGATAACATCTGCCAAATATCATCTTTGTGCCCTAAATATAATGCACATAACAGATATTACATCTCTCCCTGTAAGTTCTTATACTATTAATTTGTTTGATGTAGTAAAATGCTTTCAAGGAAGTGAGAATCAGGTGAACTCAGATTTCAATGTATCAGCTATATATCAATGCTAAACTCTCTCTGGATAATCTAATGCTGCATGGTACCATAATTTTAAAGTAGAAATACATTTACACTTCCCTATAGGATTATGAATTAATGAGGTACTGACTACACAGAAAGAACATTTCAGCCTTGAACTGTTGTCATTATAATTTTTTCTAAAAGTAAACTTTAAAGTCCAGTTTCTGCAGTGATTTAGACAGCGGCTTATTTTTATTTGTTTATTGATTCTACATAAAGTAATTGGACTTTAGGTGAAACAGGCTGATTAGTCTTTACAAGACTGGTACCAGGCTGGCTATGATAGAAGATGAGATGTGCAGTGTTGTGGTGTATGGTTCTGGCAGTTGGATTCCTTATGTACAAGAAAGTAACATCAATTGAAATAGGACAGATGGTCTTGCATTAGAAAAATCTAATTTGAACTTCATTCTGTGGGAAATAGGTGCAAAAACTGCACAAGTAAACTACCCTGTAACTGGCACTATAGATTTTTTCTTTTTCTGAAGATGCAAAGTGCTCTGGACATCAGACTAAAACATCTGAATGATATTTAATCCTTAATTTTTTAGGGTTTTCATCTCCAGTTTTCCACTAGTTTTTAGGTCCTGTTAGAAAGTATGTCAAGTCTGTGCAGCTGTGCTGTATTACATAGAATAATTGATCATCATGTAACTGTGTCAGATTTTAAATTCTTATTGAACAAAGCAAGTTAGATGCAGTTCGTGGTATACTGCTGATCCATGGTTTGTCCTTAGTGTAGCAATGATGCAGTATATCTAGCAGCTACATTTGTTTCTGTGGCAGCATACCTCATGCCATGTCTCTCTACAGGTTTTTCTTTATAACAACAGACCATTTATGCAGTCTAATACTGCTTAGTGGCACACAACTGCTACTGCCCAACTCACCATCCTTGCTAAGAATCCACTCTGTGAGCTTGACCTAGCAATATGCCCCTCTCGTGTGTTCTGAAGTATTTTAGTTGTTAGTTCCATGTCCAGTGTTGAATTAGCTACTCTTCTTCCTTGTTGTCATTTACCAAATTTTTAATCTTAAATCTCATAAAGTGCCCATGCAGCTCTTGTATCACTTCACAGATTAAAATATGCACTCATCAGTTCCTTTGGTTCCTCCCTTACCCTGTCCCAATGACAAGAGCTTGGGGGGGGTTGCAAACTAGGCACATTTTGTATCTTAACTATGGAGGAAATTAATTGTTTTACAGTGACCCAGTCCTCAATTATTTGATGTATAATTGAAGAGGGATTAAGAAAACATTGTATTAAGTATTAAGGATTAAGAAAACATTGATTATCTGCCTACTCTGCTTGATAAACATCATGTACAAATTTACAAATGATGATATTGTGCTTTGTTAAGTGTTGCTTAATCTTAATCTTGCCCTGATCCCGGTGCAGGACCTTGCACTTGGCCTTGTTGAACCTCATGAGGTTCACCCAGGCCCACTTCTCAAGCTTGTCCAGGTCCCTCTGGATGGCACCCTGTCCCTCAGGTGTGTCAGCTGCAGCACTCAGCTTGTCATCTGCAAACTTGCTGAGGTTGCACTTGATCCCACTATGTCATTGATGAAGATATTAAGCAGTAGTGGTCCCAATACAGACCCCTGAGGGACACCACTTGTCACTGATCTCCATCTGGACATAACTGTTGACCACTACTCTCTGGCTGTGAACTCCCAACTAATCCCTCATCCATTGAACGGTCCACGCATCAAATCCATACCTCTCCAATTTAGAGAGAAGGATGTTGTGGGGGACTGTGTCAAAGGCCTTACAGAAGTCCAGATAGATGACATCTGTAGCTCTTCCTGTGTCCACTGGTGTAGTCACTCCATCATAGAAGGCCACAAGGTTGTCAGGCAGGACTTGCCTTTGGACTTGCCCTTGCATCATAAAAATGGTTAGTGAAAGGAGGACTGTGTCATAAGTCTCATTAAAAGTTAAATCATTTTGAGGAACCTCTTCCAGTAGTCTGCCTTGGTTTAGCAGATTAGATAAGTCTGCAATCTGTTAAGCTCAGCACTTTTGTTTTGTAATATGAAGCAGAATGTGATATATAAAGCCTAAGTTATCCTGATCATTTAAACCACATGCTTTTCTTCCATTTTACTGTTCATTATTAAAAGGTGGAAACCTGGTCTCTGGTAGTAAATCAAGGCATTAATTTGGCATCAGACCCGTGGTAGTTCTCAGGAAACTAAAACCTAGAAGTGGGCAAAGCCTATGCTGTTCCCCTGCCAGGCTGGCACACTCTCAGTGTTGGGAGATACAGGTTGCTGGAACCACTTCTATGAAAACTCTCCTCTCTGATGAGTGAATATAACTGTCTCATACTATACAGAAAGATAAGAGGTACCAGAGGAGACGGCAACTGATAATGTGCATGGGTTTTAGCTAATATTTCTTTTGGGCCTGGGAACAGATTTTCAGCCCCTGATGATGCTCTGCTAAAAAAAGTGCACACTTGGCACTCTGCTAAGTATCCATACCTATTCTGGTCTAAAACAAACAAGTCCCAGGGTGACTGGCCCTCATGGTGAATTACATAGCTCAGGTAGTCAACATCACATTAATCTGTATATGAAAGTACACAAAAAGAATGAATACTCAAGACTTTGATAAACATAGGCTGTACTAATTGAAAAAACATTTTAGCTAGTTTTAGGGAAAATTCAAATATGGCTATTTTTTGCAAAGCATTGATTATATTGCCATATACGTTACAGATTAAAATGAGAAAAGCTATTGCTCCCAATTGTGTGATGTTATTCTCTTAGCAGAGCTAGTTTTCTGGCCCCAGTACAGTTCAGGAACAGTCATAATCAACAAGCTCAGCTTGAAGCAGGAACAGAAATAGGAAAAGAATCACATCGCTCCCAGATATGCTCCGGTCTCCTGTGTATGATACGGTGAGAGAGCAGAGCTTTCCCTTATGCATCATTTAGCAGCTGCAGAGAGTGGACAGATCCACAAATCCCCATGACTCTCATTCCTGTCTGAACATCACTGGAAAAGTAATATAGTTGGAAAAAGCTGAATGACAGTTGGCCTTTGAAAGAAGGGAGATTTTTTTGGGGGGGAGGGAGAAAAAAAAAAAAAAAAAAGTTGTATTTTTCTTTTCTTTTTTTCCTCAAACATAAGAAGTGCTTTCTAGGTCTGAGCAGACTTGCCTGAGTTCTGGATGACTTCTCATCTTAGCTGTTTTTTTTTAGCAGGGCTATGCTGGTAAAGCCATGGGATGTGCAAGTTTCCTATTATCCTTTATGGCAAATAGCTGGAAGAACATATTTCTGCTATGGGAGGTATAACCAAATCATGCCTTTCTGCATATTTGGAATGCAGATTACTGCAGGCAAAGCAGAAAAATTTTAGAAACATTATTTGCAGCCTTGTCACAATTTGTTCCTCAATTTAAATTATCTGTTTAGCTTTCCCTTTCTAAAGCCTGGCTTGAATACGTTAACTTTGTGTTACTAGTGCCTGTGTATGCACATGTGTTCAACTGGAGTTGCCTTACTTCCATTTTGAATGTGCAGTATGTAGACACTTGATAGTTTTGTCCAATGCTTGATACACTCTGTGCTATAAGGTTTGTTAAGAGATTTTATTCATGATTTTATGAAAAGGGGTTGTAATGCCTTTAAAATATTCCTGCCAAATTAGCTGTGCACTGCTCTGTCATATACAAGGTCTTCATAAATTTGTATCAAACTGATTACGGTACAGTCTTGTCTTATGTGGGTTCTTATTTCAAGACCTCTGAAGCTCTTTAAAATCCAGCATGAAATGGATTTAAGTTTCAGTTTGATCACTCATACCTTTGAAAACTCCTTTGCATGGTTAGATACAGTTATCAATCTGGATCACAAGCAGAGCTCCTTCAGTCACCACAGAGGGAGCAGTATCACAACTGTATGTACATTTCCCTTTCTCTGAGAGACAACATGCTGCTTTCTGATTGTCTTTTGCCAGAGGGCCCCCATCTTAAATTGTCATGAAAGTCCTGGGAGAGGTATTGCCAAGTGACCCAGATCTGCACCACAGCTTGGGGTGACAACAGCCAACCTCAGTACAGCAGTGCCATCAGCTGCCCAGAGCCGAGGCAGGTCACCTGCTAGGACATGCAACTACAAAGTGGCAGCCTACACAAAGGCCCAGGCACGCATGAGAAAGCTTCTCCTTATCAGTTTGATTTGTTGGTGTGTATTGCAGGGCCCCTTCTAGTCCCTGTGGTCCTTGTTATGCCATTGGCAATGTCCATGCATGCTTCAGTTACAGCAGTGTCATCCATTCCAGGCACTTAGGGCCCTGCCTTTGCCCTGTTTCAGGGTGTTTCAAGACAGGCTTGGAAACACTGTTTGCTGTTAGATACCTTGTGCGGCTTCTCGATAAGGCAGTGTTTTTGATGGTGTGCTGCTATACATAATGTTTTTCACTGTTGCCAGCAAAGGGTGTATGTCACCTGATGACTCCTGCATCCTAACTTGTTCTCCTGGGGAGAGCCCTCTCTCTCAGGTTTGCTCCTTACATCTGCCCTGTTCTAGTTCACAAATCCAAGGTGGGCCTCACTGTGTCCAGCAGCTCTACCCAACTCTAGCAAAGTGGTTAAGAGGCATTAGGAGCTTAGCAACGTAGCTGGTCCTGCTGAATGATCTAACGGACATGTCCTCACAGGGCCTAAAGTTCCCAATTCACTTTCTTTTTTTGTTAAATCATTTTTGGATGGAGACAAGCTTGGTTGGACACTGTTCCTCACAACTTCTTACAACTATGCAAGGTTTTGAGGTTTCCCACTGAAACCACTTTTACGTGTCATGAGATACCTGATAATGAAAAACAATTTGGGGTGAATGAGACTTTGATTCACCACAGAAATGACTGAACTTTAATGAGGAATTTTATCTTTATTTTCATGATGTTAGCACAATAAACTCACACAGTAGCATTTATCTGTACTTATTTAACAAAATACATTTATAGCAATTTACAAATTCTTTTCCATTTGAAAACATTGCATAACATTTTATTAAACACAATACTTTATATAGAGAATTCTCATTTAAAAACATATTTTAGAGTATTTTGTTTTTTCAGTAAAGCACAGCCTAACAAAGAAATTCGTGCCTGTTAGCAAGTAAGAAAATCAGAACACTAAGAAGATGTCACCTGTCAATTTATTTGATTAATTTTAAATTAAGGTATCAGTGGAATGTAAACAAAGAGTAATTTTACAAAAGGCTCCTTATCAAATATACATGCAGAGGTCTGAGTTCCAATGTATATATTATTATATTTCTGCTCTCTAACGTAATATAATTTGATAAGCCATTATTAAAAACAGTAGCCTTTGGCACTTTGAGTAAAAAAGAATATATCAATATTTATGTAAAGAACACAATTTCAATGATTACACAAGAGCTTTAAAATCTTTTGTTAAGAAATAGGAAACCTTAGGAAAAATATCACACTGCACTTGAAATAGTGCAGCAAGTTTTAGAGTAATAAAAGCAACACATATGCCAAGTTATATCAGACTAAAACCAAGGAATAAAGAACAAACACTCCCACCAGGAATCCTGCTGTTTCCAAAACAGCTAAATTGCCAGAGGGAACATTTTCTAATCTTTGCTTTATTGCCATTATTCTTCATTTCAATTTTCCATTATTTCCAGGTTCATCTACTTACGTTCTTTCCCCCTGCACTTACAAACTAACAAATGATTGCGTCTTATTTCCCTGCATTGATAGGCCAACAGTGATTGTGTCTTACCCATTCCTTTAAAGCTAATGCTACCTGCTTTATCATGTATCTAGACTAAACTTAATCCAAAGGGCTTTGTTCATGACAATCCAAGTGTTCATAATTCCTAGGAACCTTGTACAAAATTTGATATTAAATACCAAGGACTAAAGATTCATCCTTTTCAAAGGAAAAAAAACAAATCCTGACTTGTAAATACTAGAGTCTGAGAAGATATTTCTAAAAAATTACTCTTTTTTTTCTCCCTGGCATCTATGATTATTTTTTCCCAGCGAACGTACCTTAAAGTGTGTCTTCAACATACTGTATCTTTAAAATACACGATATTCTGCAACCCTACTGGTTAGTTTCTTTCGTGTAACCTGCAAAATACTTCCTCCCAATCATCAAAATGTATGATTGGGTCATCTTCTATGACTAGCAGGAAAAGTGTTGCCATTTTCTTAAGGACCAATACTCTTCCACAACACTGGGTGATGGGCAGGTGAGGGAAGCATTGCTTGACAGGATTGGCTGACAGCACTCACCTGAGCCTGGAGCACCTGCATAACTGAGAAAGTATATAGAGCTTTCCATTGACTCTTAATCCCTTCTTGTATACAAATTAGCAAACACCATCCTCATACTTCTGAAATTATTTAGGATGGGGGTTGGGTTTGGGATTTTGTTTTGGTTAGATATTTTTTTGTGGATTTTCTTTTTTTTTTTTTCTTCCTTTTTTTGGTCTGTATGTGTGTTGTGCTATTTATCATCTTGGGATGGGATGATTCTTCCTTCTGCCTCCTACTTGGCTGGTGTAGGGTGGGCTTTTCCTCAGAGTTCTGTGGGGTAGAGTCTGTAGACAGGTTCTGGCTATGTAGTATTTATCTGGTTCTCTGATACCCTAAACCAGAAGGGGACTTAGAGCAAAACAATTCTTTCAAGAAGCCAGAGAACAGACCTGATCTGCTACTACTTATTCAGTGAGGGGACTGCTAAACTATTCCCTCCCCCTCCTAGCAGAGGAGCTGGGAAGTGTCTGATACTAGTTCTCTTTCAGGTGGAAATAATCTAGGAGAGAATGAGGAGCTGTACTGGGCAAGCACGGCCCCTGGCTTACTTTTATGGTTTAAGTTATTTAAGTCAGAGCCAAATGTAATGAGGCATTTCTTCTAGCACGCCCAGGATATGCTATGCTTATTCTTTTCTGAGCTTATCCTTTCAACAATTTTTGGCCATGGAGATATAAGTTCTTTCGTTATATTCAAAGCTCAATTTACTAAAATAATCTGTGTTCTCTCAGGTGCAGAGACCCTACGTATTCTTAGGTACAGAGACCCTCCGTATTCTTAAGTGGCAGTGCTGGGAAAAATATAATGCTTAAGAAGGCTCTGGAGGGTGTTTCAAGGGAGGTGAACAGTAGTAGTGGCACAGTGCAACACTCATTCAGTGATTCTGCAATACCAAGGCATTCCATTTTGAAAGCGAAGCATAAATCCCTTAAATGATGGCGACTGGGGTGAAACTTGTGACTGTTCTTGTGGCATGCTAAGCAAGTGAGGTGAATGACTGCTTCTAAGTGTGAGCTATGGTATTAATTACTGTCTCCTTGGAAGCTGGTCAGGAAAGTGACCATTTATTTTTATTTACTGATGGCTCACCTTTCACATTTGCACGTCTTGCAGTTATTGGTGTCCTGCATTATACGGTTAAAAACTAATAGAAAAATGGAAGGGTTGCCGTTTTAAAGAGGTTTAAAAATGTAAAATCTGAATTACTTGTAGTACTTTAAAAGACCCCTTAAAAAACATAATTTAAAACAATCTACAAGTTAGCTCACTAAGAAGCAGCCTCTTCATTAGTAGCACCTGTTCTTAAACAAAAGTTGAGCAGTAGCAGCAAAACTATTGAAAATAGATAGTTATTCCATTCTAATGGAATGTCACCCACACATTTTTTGTTGCAGTAGACATCTTAAAGAACTACACAAAACCTTTGCAATCTTTGAATGTGACAGATCCACTATAACAAAGCTGTAAATATTTCCTACACTAAATGAATGCAGCCAGCATCATCATAGTATTAGCAATATTACTTTTAAAGTAACTGCACATCAATATGTCATGTGTTTGTAGAGTCTAATAAGTATGCCATTTTTCAAAACATCTAAAGTTATCATCAGCACCATCCTGTATTAAAGATTTGGTGCAAATTCTGCAAAGGTGAATATATACCACTGATACAGCCTTTGCTGAGAAAAATTCAGTCAATTTTGGACACAAATATAAATAAAATAAAAAGTTGGCACATTCAGGAAATAAATTGTCTATGTTCAAGACCATTGTTTTCATTGACATCATCACCCTCAGAAAAACGTTTTGAGTCTGAAGAAACAAGTTCCATGAAAATGTTTCACATTAGTTAGGTTCTGGCATTGTGCTTTTCCCCCACCACATGCTTTTCACAGGCTCATGCACATTGCACATCAGCAGTGTTCAACAACAGTTGGGCTGCTGGTCAATAATTTGGCACATCAAAGGTAAATATCAACTCAAACCAAAGAGAGCAGAACCTGTGTCAAGATGTGTTTCCTTTGTGGTGGTACGCACCAACTGATATGTCTCCTCTCATTCCTTGTATGCTCTTGTGGGGGATGTGCCTTTATAGAAGATGTTTCTGGTGTTCTCTGGACTGCTCCCTCTCTCGGGGATTAAAATGATGTTACCTTTTCTTCGAAGTGTTGAGTCCCGGCTAGAAGAAATGGACAGAGTCTCTGAGCCAATCTCACTTCCCTCCACTGGTGTGACTCTTATCGTAGTGATTCCATGATGGTGATGCTCACTGTTATCTATGTTGCTCCTTTTCCTGTCACCTGACCCGTAACTGTCTTTTAAGGAGTCACAGCTCTCAGAGTCTCTGTTAAGATCGTTTAGCTCATATGTCTGACGAAGGGTGACTTTTTCAGGACCTTTCCATTTCCATGACCCACTTCCTTCACCTTCTGATGGCATCTGAATTACAGGTCTGTTATTTTCTGGATGGGCCTCAACTCTGACAATGCTGCTTGGCTCATGGTCTGTCAAGGTTTTATATCTGATGGCTCCTGTGCAGGTGACTGTGCTTCCCTCTGAACTCTTTGGACTGCCCTGAAGCACTCCTTGCTGTTTAGACATGGCTATTACTTGCATGATTCTTGGCTGGCTATTGCTTCTACATGCAACACTCTTCTCAGCAGCTTTCAGCCATTTAGCTCTAGCTGAAGTACTTTTGGGTGACGTGTTCACGTTTTCCTGAGTCTCTTCAGGAATATGCACTAGCTGGGATGAGCCAGGACGTGACTGAATAGAGACCCTTGGCCCACCAGAAAGACCCGAATTGTTACAACCTGGTACGCTGCCAGGTTGAATTTTCAGGTATTGGCTAGTTGGGCCATGATGATCACCATTTACACCCACTCTGGAGGGTTCTGAGCTTGATCTCATTTCGATAGCCCTTGGTGGTGACTGGCCAGAGTCAGTCTCTATTACTTGCAGTGACAACTTTCGACTTTCATTCTTGTTTTTCCACTGGGAAAGCAGCTGCTTGGAACGGGCAGAATCCATCGATGCATGTATTGTTGCATTTCGTCTTGCCGGATCTTCCAAGGATGGTGTGTTGACTCTTGGCAACGTGTTGCTGAAAGTAACCATATTTTCCTTTCCCATTGGGCTTCGTGGTGTTATTATTTCTACATCAGCATTTGCTCTCTTGATATTGGTCAGAGACCCTGAATCTCTGTGGTTTCTATTCAGGATACCTTCTGTACGGTGAGAGACAATGCCATCACTGCTGCTACCATTTTTACCTGGCAGGATTCTGTTGGCATCTTGACTGAGGTCTGTCAAAGACCTCAGAGGTTCTCTGTGAAAACTTGGGTGAAACACATTCTCGTCACTTGGTAAGAAGTTGCCCACAGCATACAGTCCCTGATATTTGAACAGAAGCATCAACAATCAGTTATGGAGAAAAGATATGTTTTAAAGTATTTTAATTATATTCTTCTGTCTTTAAATTAATATTGACTGACAGAATTAGTCCAGCTTAACTGACAAGGTATGCTCACTTTCCTTTCCTCACCAGTATATCCTTATTCCAAATTCTGTGCTCAATCTGGTACATCTAGATATGTATGAAGTATTCTCAGTAGGATAACTAGGGCACATAGTTCATGGCAATAAATAGTTGAGGAAAAGATTTAGCCTCCTTCAGTTTTCTTCATTTTATAAAGCAACAGATACAACTGAAGAAAGAATGTTGTGTTACAAAAATAAAAAAATAAATGTTTGTAGTCTTCTAGGCAAAGCTATTTTACAGCTACACTGCTGTCTCCTCTGATTTACTGAATCTTGTTACAGCTTGAATTGTTCTCTGCCCTGTGATTCTGCCCTTTCTACTGCATAATAACCACGTAATACAATATCTACATGATAGAACAATTTATCAACTTTAAATCAATTGCTTTCCAAGCTGCACAGAACTGTAACAAGATTTAGTTATACAACATTTTTGTATTCAGCAGACTCACTGTAAAATGCTGTAATTTTAAAAAGACTCCACTGAGAATATTCCATGAAAGGGTCAAATGCCTGACTCAATCACTTAGGTCACTTGTTCTTTACACTCCTTTCAGAGTTATTTGTAGTATCATGTTATTTCCCCTGCCATCCCTCTTATTGGCATGTAGTTTTCAGGGCAGATTTACTGACTACTGGGTATCCAGGACAATGTACTCTCTGATGTATGTTGTCATGCAACAGTACATGGAGAAGACCTAACAAAGAACATACTTGTTTGTGGATTTCAAACATGGGAACAACAGCTCCATTTATGACAGTCTATAACAGCTTAATCATTTGAAATAATATTCTACAGAGTGCCTTTCTGCTCACAGTGCAATCATAGAAACTGACTTTAGTAGCTTATGGGGTTTCTATTATCTACACTGGCTGCTGTTTCTTCTGCCACTGTGAAAGCTGTTTTTCCCCCTATCACCTCTGTAGACCATCTGCATGTACCTTAGATTATTTTATCACAGATAAAAGGGGGACAGGAGATGAACTTATTTTAGTATTATACTGAAACTCATCGGTGACTTCTTGGGAGTCTTGGGAGTCTGTTAAGACTCTCATGTTCACCTGCCCACACTGGAGCAAAAATGTTGTCAGTACAAGTTTCTGATTGCTCACAGGCAGCTGGGTTGACACTGTGATGAACAGCTATGGCAGCAACAGTCATGTTGGAGACATACTGAGAGTAGCAAGCAAAAGCAAATACTGACAGATACAACAGGCCTATCCTACATATTCCCTTACAGGACCCTTCCAAGGTGCTCCATCTGTCTCAATGCAGTACAGAGAAAAAGCATGAGAATAACCTGGCTTGGGCATCCTATTTCCCCTGCATAATTTCCCAAGAGCTCCAAAGAATCACCAGGGTGTAATAGTGCTTTTAATTTCTTGCAGGTTCAGCAATTTACTCATCTGAGTTGCTACATATTAATTCAAGCATTTTTTTTGAGATCATAAAGCTAATGTTGGCAATATAAACTCAGGCTGGCAACAAATACCAATGAATCCAGTATTTTTCTTGCATTATGCTTGTAAGTGTGGAGTAGAAAAGATGAGTATCTTTAAGTACTTAATGAAGCACATAATGTTAGAGCTGTTTCTGTATACAATACCAGATGATTATACACCACTTTGTGCACTGTTATGGCACTTTAAATAGAAATACATTATTTTCTTTTTCCTGTTTATTTTTAGTGATTACAACACATTTTTAGTGATTACAACACATTTTCACTATATTTTTATTTATGGCATGTAACCATGATGAAAGGTTATAATAAAAAATACCAGTATTCTTATTATAGCCTTATCAGTTTTATTTGCTAAAACTTAACTACATGAATATTATATTTACCAAATAGAGAGCAATTCCTCCTCCTATGAGAAAGCCACAGTAAACATCAACTGGATGATTCTTATACTGGGTGATACGCGTCAGACCACAAATAATTCCACAGATGATAAAAGCAAAGACTAAGAGTGGTTTCAGAAGTTTTGAGGAGTCTGTTAATGTAGAATTGAAGTACATCTTGAAAAAAGAAAGAAAAGTAGAAGCAGTTGAAGAAACTTAAATTTACCTAAGAGGATATTAATTTCTCATATTCAATGTTTCTTTCACATATAGATCACTATTACACAGTGACACTGAAAATAATGAGTTTAATTTTAATTTACAGCCCTGTTAAAATTTGTTCACTTACTGTAGGAAGATCTGAAATCATAAGGAATGCATTTCCAAAAACATAGGCAGTATTATTTATTGACATCAATTAGGATAAGGATTTTATGCCTAAATACTGTTCACAGTCAGAGCCTAAATGTTCTGTAAATGTGACTAAGGAGCCACTGCTTCTGAAATAGAGAAGCCAGATGTCGTGCCAGATGAAAGCATTAACCTGTTCTAACAAAAGCTACCACCAGATGCTTTAGAGATCCATTTCTCAACTGGGGGCCGTGATGTCAGGGAGTTCACAAAAATTAAGTGGAGATGGTTCATCAGTATCATTGCAAATTTTGGCCTTACTCTGGGCAGAATAAATACTGGCAAGCTCCCAGTACATGCACAATTCCATTATCTAATTTGATTAACTGGTTGCTATTGTTTTCCTCTGATTTTTACAGCATGAGTGATGGAATTACTTTTTTGTTTTTTGTTTGTTTTGGTTTTTGTTTTTTGTTTTTTTTAAACTTCACATCAGTGGTCACTCATACAAACATTGTAGACCATACTGA